>NC_072480.1:63295000-64495000 GCF_027574615.1 Eptesicus fuscus | reverse complement strand
AAACCAAAGTTTAAAAACCAAAGATTCCTCCAATTTGGGAGTCTAGAATTTCATGTGTGTAAAAATAATGACATTCACAACACATTATATAATGTAGGTTTATTTTATCAAGACCCATTTATGTCTTAATTTAAAAAATATCCTTCCTGGTATTCTAAAGGCTGTAATTTACTAAATTAGATATATATAGCCCCTAATTGTGTACCTTTTAATAAATTTGAACTTCAAAAAACACCTGCATATGTTTCACTTCTAAGTAGTCCATTCTTTTGTACATCATTTATTAAAATGCTTAAACCAGTTTCTGTGCATTTGCTGACAAATGAATGTTCCAAATGTGGCCCACTGCTGCCACCTATCAGCCAAGAGTTTTGCTCTGGAGGCATTGCCATTTCTGTAAGTACAGCAATATTTATGCAATTATTTAATATTTTTAACATTATATAAACCTTACAGGTTTCTTTTTAAAGGGTAGAGATTTAAAAACAACTAAAGGATTAGAGAAATAGGTATCAACCTTAAATTAAGCAGAAATAGACATTATATTAAAAGTGGCAAATCTTACACCTCAATCCAATGCTCACTGGGTTTAGGCAAGTCAACTGTGTGTTCAATTGTGAAAGAAAACAGCACACCTGAAAAATGACATTTAATCATAATAATAAACACTTATTACCTCATGTAATCCAACAATCCTAAGAGGAAGTCTCCTTACTGAATCCTCATCATCCTGATCCATCAACATGGAGTGCCCTAAGGCTCAGTCATTGGGATTCTTCTCTTCACTATCTATACCTATTCCCTTGGGAATTTTATCAAGTCCTGGTTTTAAATACCATCGATACACTGATGATTCTCAAATATACGAACTAGCCTGAACCCCCTCCTCCAAAATCCAGACACATACATTCAACTGTCAACATCCCTACTTACCATGTCCAAAACTAACTCTTCTCCATTCCCCCCCAAACCTGCTCTTTCCACAGACATTCCCATCTATACCCCACATCACATCCCTCAGCAAATTCTGAGGGCCTAACCTTCAAAATATAGCCAGTTTCTGAGATTCTGATCACTATATAACCCTTCTCCCTGTACCTCCATAGTCTGAGCCATTATCAGGTCATATATATCTTAATGACTGCAAGAGTTCTAAGGGGTCTCCTGGCTTCTCTCCCCTCCCACGGTCCATTCTCAACACAGCAACCCCAGTGATTTCATTGAATCTAAGCTGACTCAAAACTCTCCAATGCAAACCAGCTCACTCAGATGTAGAGCCAAAGTCTTTATAGTGGCCTATCAGTCACTATATAATGTGGTCCTGTTACTTCTTTGCTGTCATATCCTATTCTCTATCTTGCTCACCTGCTTGAGTTGCACCAACTTTTTTCTGTACCTTGAATACACCACGCAAGCACAACATCTTGGGACCATTTCATTTGCTCCTCTCTTTACCTAAAACATCTTCCCGTCAGATATTCACATGGCTCACTCCCCTACTTGCCTCAAATGTCTTTTGCTCAAATGTCACCTTCTTAGTGAGACTCTCCCTGTCCTGTTTAAAATTACAAATTCTCCAACGACCTTCTCTGATTTGTTTTCAATAGCTTATACATGAGCAATTTATACACTATATATTATTATATATTTTAGTAATCATTTTGTTTCTTTTTTTCACCATCAGAATATAAGATCCACCAGGACAGAGATTTTCGTCTTGTTCATTGCTATATCCCACACCTACCACAGTGCCTAGCACATGAAAGGCATTCAACAGATGTGTTAACTGTAGGAAGCGGTTATAGGGTTAAGCCTCGGACTGACCTGCTGGCAAAGTCGCAAACAAGTCCCAGCTTGGAGGGCACAGTCCTCTAAGCATAATTAAGCTTGATCTTGTAACTGCTCCCTAGATCTTTCCTGGGTAGCTAATGGGCTGTGGGAGGGGCAGCAAGTGCTGCCAAAACAAGTGAAACTTACAACAACATTGTAGATTACCTTGTTTGTCCCTGATTATAAATAAAGCCTCAGCTTTGCAGTCTGGATCTGTTCTGTGGCCTCAGCAAGGCACAGAAGATCCACCTAGACCAGTGATGGGCAACGTTTTGAGCTTGGTGTGTCAAACTTCGCCAAAAAACTGAGCATAACTCGGGTAGTGTGTCACTTTGAGGAAAAAACTAACTCCAAGACTCTAGTCGCAAATGTTTCATCCTCAGGAGCAGCAAATGTTTCATCCTCGGCATGTGGCAGCGTGTCATCAGAAATGGCTACGCGTGTCAGTGCTGACACGCGTGTCATAGGTTCGCCATCACTGACCTAGACCCAGCTTTTTCTCTTTGTCTATTATTTCTCAATCCTTGGCCGCCTCCCCTTAGAACCGGTTCATTCATCTCTCTTCCCGCGCGGGACGCGAAAAAGGGAGATCCCTGCCATGTTTGGCCCCCGCCGCATCAGGCCCCGCAGTTAACTAGTGAATGAGTGAATATCAATGGTGAGACTTTGAGTTTATGACCCTATGAAGTGTGGCTCCAGCTTCACATAACTCACACAATGTCTTACACTGCTGTTCTTCTGACCTCCACTAAAAATCATAGGTAAAAAATGGCAAAACAGATTTGGGGTTTTGTTTTGTTGCTGGTCGTTACCATTTCTTTTAAAGTGAAATTCTTTGAAAATAAAGGACAAAGAATCAATACTGAAAAATATAGGTCAATACATTTATGGCTGGCTTAAAAAAAAACTGATCTCTTGCCTGGCCAGTGTGGCTCAGTGGTTGAGCATTGACCCATGAACCAAGAGATTCCTGGTCAGGGCACATGCCTGGGTTGAGGTCTCGATCCCCAGTAGGGGTCATGCAGGAGGTAGCCGATCAATGATTCAATCTTATCATTGACTAGAGGCCCGGTGCACGAAATTCATGCACTGGGGAAGGGTGTCCCTCAGCCCAGCCTGCACCCTCTCCAATTTGGGACATCCCTCTCAAAATTCGAGACTGCTGGCTCCCAACCACTCGCCTGCCTGCCTGCCTGATCGCCCCTAACCACTCTCCTGCCAGCCTGATCAACACCTAACTGGCTCCCCTACCGGCCCTATCGCCCCCAATGGTCCTCCCCTGCAGACCCAATTGCCCCCACCTGCCCTCCCCTGCCAGCCCGGTCACCCCCAACTGCCCTACCCTGCAGGCCCGGTTGCCCCCAACTGCCCTCCCCTGCCAGCCTGGTCCCCCCCCCAACAGCCCTCCCAGGCCGACCTGGTCGCCCCTAACTGCCCTCCCCTGCTGGCCTCATCGCCCACAACTGCCCTCCCCTGCCAGCCATCTTGTGGCAGCCATCTTGTGACTACATGGGGGCGGCCATCTTGTGGCAAGGGTGTGATGGTCAATTTGCATATTACCTCTTTATTATATAGGATGTTTCTCTCTCTCTCCTTCCTCTCTGAAATCAATAAAAAAAAAATATGTTTTTAAAAAAACTACACTTAAAAAAAAATCTGATCTCTTAGCATTAGGCCTAAAAGAAGGGTCTTTTGCATGAGCAAGGCATGGTCTTTACACATAAATAAACATTCCCTGAGGGGAATCCTACTAAGGGGGGAGGGGGGACAGTCAGCCCCAAAGGGATAAAACTTCTCCATGGGTTTGAATATTCTGCTGCTCTTCCCTATTTACTGCTGTTAAGGGCTCTTTACTACTAGAGACTCTTGCTGTCACCTAAGTTCACTAAAGGTGTTACTAATGTTCTTTCCCCTTTCCATCATTTCTGAAGGCCAAGAGATAAATACATAGAAAGCTAGGGCTGAGAGACCATAGGAGTATTTTAAGGTCACTGCACAATTTTGTTTTATTTTGTTAATCCACACCCAAGGATATTTTTTCATTGATTTTTAGAGAGAGTGGAAGGGAGGAGGAGAGACAGAGAGAGAAGCATTGATGTGTGGCTGCCTCTCGCATGTACCCTGACCAGGGCTGGGGATCAAGCCTGCAACAGAGGCACTTGCCCTTGACCAGAATTGAACCTGAGACACTTCAGTCCTCGGGCTGACACTCTATCCACTGAGCCAAAAGGGCTCATTTCAAAATTTAATAAATATGCCTGAAAATTACCCTATGCTATAAAAAGGAATATAATAACTCCTAAAGTAATCTTTTAAAATATCACATTGGGGAGATATTACACAATTAAGATACTTGCCTTACTCAATACAACTCATGTCCACACACCTGGAGTTCCTCCTTTCCCAATGACTTCATCCCATTAGACCTTCAAATCTATTGTTTTTTTTTAATTTTTTAAATTACTGGCATCTTTAGGGTAGAAAATCTCAAATTACAGTATTTTAAGAGAATATACTAATGATTGAAAACTATAAAAAAACTTGTGAATTAAGCGTGCATAATTATGTGTCTTCTCTCCCAGAGCTTCAGGTGTAGGTATAGTGCTAGAGGGAGTGAGAGGACTAGTGGGACTAATCAAGGCTTGGGGATTTGCTGAACAGATAGATGCTCAGGTAATGAAGTGCCAAGGGAGATAGATGAGGTGCTTAGTGAGAAAGTAGGGAAGGCAGCTAACCATAGGGTATAAGCCATAGAAGAGAAGAATGTGAAGCCAAGAGATAGAACTGTCAGGCGGAGAATAAAACTTGGGGTCAAGCCATTAAAATGAGTGCTCAGCCTGCTTGGGTATGGCTCAGTGGTTGAGTGTCAACCCATGAACCAAGAGGTCACTGGTTTGATTCCTGATCAGGTCACCTGCCTGGGTTGCGAGCTTGAGCTTGGTCCTAAGCAGGAGGCATGCAGGAGGCAGCTGGTTGACGTTTCTCTCTCATTGATGTTTCTATCCCCCTCTCCCTTCTTCTCTCTCTAAAAACCAATAAGAACATCCTATCTCAGTGATGGCGAACCTATGACACGCGTGTCAGCACTGACACGCGTAGCCATTTCTGATGACACACGGCCGCTGAGGCGGCCGCACGCCGAGGATGAAACATTTGCTGCTCCTGAGGATGAAACATTTGTGAAATAATGTTTTTTCCTCAAAGTGACACCCTACCCGAGTTATGCTCAGTTTTTTGGCGAAGTTTGACACACCAAGCTCAAAAGGTTGCCCATCACTGTCCTATCTAATAAAAGTAATATGCAAATTGACCATCACTCCAACACACAAGATGGTCGCCCCCATGTGGTCAAAGATGGCCACCCCCATGTGGACACAGCAGTTGTAGGAGATCAGGCCTGCAGGGGAGGGCAGTTGGGAGGGACCAGGCCAGCAAGGGAGGGCAGTTAGGGGTGAACAGGCTTTCAGGGGAGGGCAGTTGGGGGGAACCAGGCCTGCAGGGGAGGACAGTTAGGGGCGACCAGGCTGGCAGGGAAGGGCAGTTAGGGGCAATCGGGCTGGCAGGGGAGCAGCTAGGTGTCGATCAGGCTGGCAGGGGAGTTGTTAGGCAGTGATCAGGCTGGAAGGCAGAAGCAGTTAGGGGCCAGCAGGCAGGCAGACAGGCAGGCAAGCGTTTGGGAGCCAGCAGTCCTGGATTGTGAGAGGGATGTCCAACTGCCCGTTTAGGCCCAATCCCACCAGGCAGTCAGATATCCCTCGAGGGGTCCCATATTGGAGAGGGTGCAGGCTGGGCTGAGGGACACCCCCCCATGCACAAATTTCGTGCACCGGACCTCTAATATATATATATTTAAATCTATCTATATAAAAGGCTAATATGCTAAGTGTCCTACCGTCCGACTGGTCGCTAATGAAATGGAATTTTTGGACTTGAACACATGGTGTTCCCCTGGGCAGATTGGTTCCTGGGCTCTTTGTCCAATAGAGTCAAAGAATGAATCCATGAACAGAAGGTGGTATAGCAAAGGTGGAAATTTATTGAAGAACAAGTACAGACTCCCACGTGGAGAAAGGGAAAGAATCTCACAGCACAGAGTCCCACATGGGGAGGGGGAAAGAGTCCCACAAGTTCCTTTTTCCTACAGCTTATAAAGGCTGTAGATCTTTGTACCTTGATATCCCCTCTGATTGGTCACTATTCCCTCAGACTGGTTACTATAGTAACTCCTGAGCTCAAAGGTGAACCTCACATGGGACATGGGAGGTTTTCCTCCCCTCCTTCCTTATTGTTTTCCTATTCCTTTTGGGCTTTCTTCTCCTTTTGGATGAGGGGCTTCCTTCCCTTTATTTTGTAAATATAGACCTTCTGCTATTCCCAGCTCCCTCATTCTATAGACATGTACCTGATGCAGCTTTTCAGCTTCCCTATTCTATGGAAATACATCTTCTGCTGCTCTGCAGTACTGTGCTTCTTCCATGGTCCCCTTAATTTCTAAAATTTCCTAAACCTGTCTTTTTCACCCCCCAAAATTCCTGTTTCACTATGACTCGCACTGACCACCAGGGGGCAGACGCTCAACGCAGGAGCTGCTGTGACACACACAGGCCATTTACAGAGAAATGGCACTGCGGACCTGGCGCCCACAAAGCAACACTCAGCTTCCCCCAAGTGGGACACAGGCCCCGCCACCACCCTGGAGTGACAGCCCATCAAATTGCAGCCAATGCTACTGAGACCCCCATGGTGCAAAATGTGGCCCACAGCCCAGCCCAGCCCAGAAACGGTGGCTGTGGGCATCGGGTAATGACGTCACATAGCAATGCCCAACTTCTCTCCCTAGCGACTGGCCTCCTTGCAGTTTCTTCAGCCCAGGAATATGACTTGCTTTATAGCCAGGTGCAAACATTTTACACTTTAACCAAATATCTGTGAAGTGTTTTCCCGTGCCTCATATCATTTGATCCTCACAGAAGTCCTATAGTAGGTAGATAGGAGACTCGGTAGAATCCTATCTTCATTAGTCAGAAAATGAAGATTTAGAAAGTTTAGAAATTTGACCTGACTGAAAAGAAGAAACGGTGGTACTTAAAAAATGACTTCAGGTTTTCTCACTGCACAGAATATAGTCAAACACTGCTACAGTTAAATATTTTACCCTTTGTTCTCCCTGCGTGATCGACAATAATAATCTGCTTCATGTTGATATTTACTGCTGTGTTGCTGACAATTACCTGAAAGAGAAGTTGGGGTGCTTCACTGGCCTGAAAAAAGTTTAGCTAAATCAGAAAGCAGGTCTAATTAAGTAAGTTTGTTCTATATCTATAAAAGGCTAAGTTGACTCACGCATGCGCGATACATATAAAGCTCTTGCTAGTGCCAATTGCATGCGTGTGTTTCAACCTGTCATTGTCGATTGTGAATTTGGTTGACACTTCTATTGTAGAGAAAGGGTGAATAGCAATATTAAAATATTTCTTCTAATTAATTTCTTTTCAATGTGCACGAATCCGTGCACCTGGTCACTAATTAAATAAAAAAAAAATAAAAATAAAAGGAGTGCTCATGTGAACAAATGACCAAGATAGAGAGTTAAAGAAAAAATGCACTGTGCAGAATATGTTAAAACATATCTAACTTTATTTATATATGCTTGTCTGTGTGTAAAATGTCAGGAAAGATTAACCAAGAAACTGATGTGAAACTGGAAGGAAGAGATTTAGTTTTCATTTTATATTCTTCTGTACTGTTTTTTTTACTAGTATATGGTGATACATTATTATTATAAACTAGCTTAATTTTTCTAAAAAAGAGAGACCATTATTTTTTGTGCAGCAGGAGAGCAGATGTAAAATGAACACAGGACTGAGCAATATAGAAGGATAATAGACTTAAAAGATACTAGATTTAAAAGGTAGAATAATTTTGGGTGATGATGAGTATGTATCTTGAAGAGAATATCTTATTGTGCATAGATTGCTTTAACTGATGCCCTAAAAATATAAAGATGCTCCAAATATACTTTCAATGGTCAAAACAGAAAGGCTAGCTTCCCAAAAACCCAATGAAGGAGTCAAAGCCCTGCTGTATTTGCTAAGAGAGAAAGTCTATGGACACCGTGCCCGAAGAGAGGAAGGAGATGTGGAGCAGCTGGGGGCTACTTTTCATGACTGAAGGCTGGGTTCCAGGTCCCTCTGTAAGGTGAGGCAGGGGTCTGAGCACTAAAGAACAGTGCTTGTTAAGACGAACTTATCCATGACATATCGTGAGAAGGGGAGGGATTCTTCTAAACTGTAACTTTAAGAAACTACGTATTTCTGCCCGGCTGGCATGGCTCAGTTGTTGAGCTTTGACCTATGAACCAGGAGGTCATGGTTCAATTTCCTGTCAGGGCACATGTCCGGGTTGCAGGCTCAACCTCTAGTTGGGGGCATGCAGGAGGCAGCCGATCAATGACTATCTCTCATCACTGATGTTTCTATCTCTTTCTCCCTCTCCCTTCCTCTCTGAAATTGATAAAAAAATATTAAAAAAACAACAACACAAGAAACTATTTCTGTATGCAAAAGAGAAATGAATTCCTCTTTAGTTATGAGAGCCAAGTTATCTCAACATTTTCTTTAAGGAAAAAATTGCAATTAAATAACATATAACACTAAATACAAACCTTATATGGTGAAGGTTCAATTCTTTCCCCAAATAACACCTGACCAAGATTTTCAGATGGGCGTTTTCCTTCAGATGCTTGACAAAAATCAAACCTGGAGGAAAGAATATTTAAGTTTTTAAACATAAATGGAAATAGTGAAATAAAGATTAGGTGCTGATCATTACAGCACTTCTAATAGATGAGTAAGAAATATATTCATACTCCCAAGTTCCATGTACCACATCACCCCAAAACCAAAAAAAAGCCCCAAACATCTGAAAATTGTACCTTAGAATGGTTTGATTTTTAAATACTTACAATGAGATGTAAATTATAAAATTTTTATGACTGATACATTGTAATTTATTTTTTTCATTCCAATGATAAAATGATTTATATCCTTACTCTTCAAGTGAATTTTACATAACTTATCTCCTTTTAATTTTCTAATCCAAATCTTTACTTAATAATGACATTTAAGGAAGATGTGTCAATTTTCCCTGGGTTTCTGCCTCATCCTGATTTACTGGCCAACACATCCCAAATCTGAAAAGCATGGCTAGAGAGACTCTCTGGGACCGGAGTCAGCTGTAAGCTTCTCTCTGTGCTATATTCCTTTGTATAACTAACCAGATTTTAATAAAGTTTTGTTTAAACATTACAGCCTACTTTCAACTTTGCTATTAAAAAACTAAGAGACAGCCCTGACCAGTTTGGCTCAGTAGATAGAGTGTCGGCCCGCAGATTGAAGGGTTCCAGGTTTGATTCCAGTCAATGGCATGTACCTCGATTGCAGGCTCCATCCCAGGCCCCCATCAGGCTGTGTGGGAGGCAACCAATTGTTGTGTCTCTCTTACATTGATGTTTCTCTCTATTTGTCTCTCCCCTTTCCTTCCACTCTCTCTAAAAAATCAACGGAAAAATATCCTCAGGTGAGGATTAACAAAACAACAACAATAACAACAACAACTAAGAGACAATTCTGTGTTCACACTGGAATGATATGGAGTACTTAAGACCAGCACAGTGATGGCTACAAATCAGTTAGATCCCTAAGAGGAAGATGAATCTCAGGTGATCAAAAAACTGGGACTGGGAAAGCCCAAAATGAAGACTCTCCATCTACTAGATTAAGAGATCCATTGAGTTTTTCCAAGAATATTCACAAAGATTTAAGGAGAGATGTTTGTTTATATAATAAAACAAATAAGAACTAGAAAAAGCATTCAAGTTTCTAGTAGTTTAATATAAATTATGGTTCATCTATTCATGAATTTTGTACTCTCTTCTCATATATATTTAAGAACATGAATTCTTATAGGATAGTCTTACTTTTTTGTGTGTATATTTTTTCCTAGAGTAAATATTGTTTTTTCCAAAAATTCTTAGATACCAGAGAAATTTAGAAGACAACTAAAATTTAAGAACTATGCTCTGCACCAAATAGGATATAAAGTGGTCAAATGCATAAAGGGTATTATGCAGCATTTTAATAATATTAAAAAATGGAAATACCAAATGTTCAGAAACAGAAAATTAGTGAAACAAATCATACATGGACACAAATCTCCACAAAGGAATAACAAACACCTACTAAAAATACTGAGGTAGTTGCGTATTATCATGAAAAGATGCCCACAAAAGATTCAGTGAGAAAACCAAGGTGCAAATCAAGTATAATAGCATGAACCTATTTTTTTTTAAATGTATAAATGTGGTTATATAAGTTAGAATATGCAGAGAAAAAATGTGGAGGACCAGACATTAAAGTAAGTATTTCTGGGGACTAATTATGTGGCATATAGGATTTTGTTTAAAAATGGGAGGGGGTATTATTAAAAAACTTAAAAAGAACAAAATGGCTTTGTCCAGTCAGATGAAAAAGAAAATCCCTTGTTTTAGTTGGTGCTTCTATTGTATTGCAGTGACATAAAAAACACATTTTACATTTTAATAATCAAGACTACCCATTTAAAAATGTTTTCAGGCCCTGTCCATTTTTAAAAGCATGTAAATTTATATATATATCTGTTTATTTAACAATGTGTTTCCTATACATCTGTGGAGAAAATAAAATTCTAGGTGCACAAAATTCTGATTGGTCACATAAAATTTTATATAAAAATCAAGCTGAAAACTTACGCCGTATATTCATAAGGAAGAACAGATTCCACCGAGTCAAGCCTGTTCACGAATAGCTCTATGTCAGACTGAAAATAAGGAAACACAGAATTAGAATATAAACAACTGAAAATAAAAACTTAAATCATGCTTAGAATTTAAAATGAATTTGACATGTATAAAATGTGAAATTTCATTATAACCAACCCACTGTAACAATTCTCTTATAAAACCATTCACTAAGTGGGACTTATATACATTTAAATTACACCAAAATAATTCTTAAGAGGTGCAAATGTAGCCAATATTTTCCAAATGCCTTTTAAGTTCTAAAATTTTAAAAAAATAAATAAGATATTTTAACTAAACCATTCACATCAATATAGTTTTTTAAAAACCTGATTTTTAAACTCAGTATTTCATTATGCAGCACAAAAATTATTTTTATATTTTAAATGTTTTAAAACATTCTCATTGCAATCAAGACATGCTTTCAAGTTGGTAAGAAATTTCTAGATCAGCTATACTAGAAATAGAATCCCATGCACTTGTGTAATCGTAAACAAACAGAAGATGGACAACGACAACATGAGCTAACTTTAGAGGGCTGCTTTGATCAATTTGAGAATGCTGAACTACGTGGTATTAACAACAAAGAAAATTACAAGACAAGATCAAGTTCAACAATGGGGGAGGGAAAGAAAAGCTGTATCAGTTTCCTAGGAAATATGGGCTAATTTAAAGCTACATCTTCTTATCAAAGCTCCCAAAATTTCTCCAAGGTGTATTTCAGGTTCTTTTTTCCACAGAACCTAAAACACATGCCTACTCTCTTAGCAGGAATTCATTGCTATACATAACAGAATTCTTTAGTTGAAAAAGCAAGTAAGCAATTGGTGTGCTAACCAAAAAGAACTAAAAAGGAGTTATTTACTTGGGACAAGCCATTTTTATAGTTAGCCCGCTATAGCTGCCTCTGGAGTCCGTGATCATGAGGCTCTCAGGAATGGTATAAAGCCACATTTGTCATTTTGATCTCATTCACTAGTGTTGTCAGCCCATTCTGTATACTTGTTAACATCCCAAAGCAAGACAAGATGTTTGATGTACAACAAACAAATAATACACTGCCATGGGAAAAGCAGCAAAACGTAAGAGGCAAGAGTACAGACTCCGAGGCCAGTTTGCCTGGGTGCAAATTCTACTTGTGTGACTTCAGTCAAGTTATTTAACAATGTGTTTCCTCATGGGTGCTTCAGTTTCCTTATTTGCAAAATGGGGATAACAGTATTTACCTCATATGGGGTATTGATGAGTTAATGTTTATAAAGTACATCATAAATAAATAAAATAAAATAATTATGATATTCAGAATCAGGACTATCTAAGCTACACTGCTTATCCACTAAAATGTTCATTCAATATTCATGTTGTAAGATGGAAGACATTAGTCTTTATATATAGTACTGAACATAGTGTCATAAACAACTCCTAAATTTCTACTCAAATGAAATTACAACTCAATGGCAAAACCATCTCAAACACACAAAGACAATATGTCTCTGCATAAAACAGTCAAGACCTTATCATTGGTCATTTTAGCTAAAAAGATAAGCATTACAACATGCATGAATACACAAATATATTAACTGTTGTGAAGGCCAAATTCCAGCTGATGGCTTACAATGACAAAATAATGTTCATTAATTATAATTTTCACTGCTATGAAGATACATCAGAATCCAAATGCATATATATATATATATATATATATATATATGTATGTTATGGACCCTTTTTCTGTTGTTCAGTGAACTAATCAAAACATACCTCGGATATTCAGTTTATCATGACTATTTTTATAGCACTTTCATTCATTCTTCCTTTTTTAAATTGTAAAAATCTGAAAATTTAAGAATCATCATCTCCTTTAAAACACGCTAAGAAATGTAAATTAAAATAATACCTTTAACATAAAATAGAGCAATTTGCAACATCTGTAAATATACTACATTTACAATACTCTGTTTTAAATATTGATCCTTATAGTGAAACAAGAAAATTTGAAAAGTAGTAAGAATGTGATCTTTGTAATATGGCATTAGAGCAAATGTTAAAAACTGACAGGAAGGAGAAAGAAAATGAGACACTAATGAGTTTATGTGGTTTCGATAAGGGCAAAAGTATGCTACAGATATCATGACATTCATCCCTAAAAAATATAAATACAGCCCTGGCCAGGTGGCTCAATTGGTTGGAGCATCTTCCCAAACACCAAATGGCTGCAGGTTCAATTCCTGGACGGGGCGTGTACAAGAGGCAACCAATCGATTTTTCTCTCTCACATCAATGTCTGTCTCTCTCTCCTCCCTCCCTACTTTCCTCTCTCTCTAGAAATCAATAAAAAAGAAAACACATCCTCGAATGAAGATTAAAATATAAATGCACACATAGATAAAACAAATAGGGAAAAATATAAACAGCTGTTAACTCTAGGGACCTTGGTGGATATACAGGTCATCATTATACTATCCTTTCAACATATCTGAATTTTGAAAATTGTCACAATTAAGAGTTGAAAAAAGAAAAGGATTTAATGTTGAAAACAGACTTTTAGTCTTATTATCAAGCAGTAAGAAATAAGGTAAAAAAACTAAACTTTAGGGTGGAAAAATGTTCAAGCAGCAGGAAAGATGACTTCAAAAGAAGTATTAAATGGGGGAAATTATAGAATTTGCAATGTATGTGAAAACTAAAGAACATTAACAACAAATCCTGAGAAACCAGAAGAAATTCATTCAATCAACACATTTATTTAATACAGTGTCCTAAACTAGATACTGTAATATAATAGAAAATACATCAATACTAGCCTTCAGATGGGGAAACAAGGCATACACTCAAGAAAGTAAAAGAAAAAGTGACAAAGCTATTTATATGTTCTTGGGGGCACTCATGGAATCACTATAGGATTTAATTTTCTTATCATTAAAATAGCAATGTACTATGAGAGGACAATATTTGAGTAATTTTAAGGTCACTTTCCTCTCTAAACTTCTTTATTCCTCATCCAAAAGTTAATTAAGTGCCTCTCCTTCTGGAAATTTGCCTTAAGTAGAGGGGGCCATCTCCAAAATATTACTGACATAACTTAAAAGAGCCTTATGGGGTACTTAATTACTTCACTCCTGCTTTCAAAATGTCCTAAACGAAGTTATTACAAGCATGAAAAGTTGTTACATTAAACATTTTAAGGAAGTTACAGATAAAACCTAAATCAAGACTGTAAGTTCTAAAGAAATACTTAGAAAGACTGATTACAATCAACCATAAAAACTTTTTAATGGAAATAGTTTAATTTAATTTAGAGATCTATGGTCTCTCTTCTAAATCCTTTTTCTAAATGTACAATTTTATTTCAAGACCTAATATGTCCATTTTACATTTGATCCCAGCTTTGGTCACAACTACATCTATTTTATTCCCTTAAGTAAAGCACATGGGGCCATGCCACAGACTGCATTTTTATATTTCCTTGTTCCTTTGTTTCGGCTTTTATTACATCTTACCTGACTGCCATCACATCTGCCCCACCCCACATCTATAATTGGTTTTCAAGGTAGAAAGAAATCTCAGTGAAGAAATTTGACTTTGTACAAGGATCAAAGCAAGTGACTAGTGATAAAAGGGTTTAATATACCAAGGCAGAGCCACAAAAAAAGAAAAACTAGAAAAGCTTCCACTGTTAAACACCGAAGAAGTATTTATAGTGGCAAAAATTCTGAAGGGAAATCTGACATCAGACAATAAAAATGGTGGAACACATGAATGGGTACTCACGAGCTAGGAATTACTTGGCCAGCAATGCCCAGAAGCTGATGTCCTAGATGCTAAGGTTCTTCCTCTCCCCACAGAAAAGTAAAATTTCAATTTTAGACTATACCAAAGAAAGGAATAAATATAAAATCTGACTACTTAAAGATTACATGGGTAAAGAGGTTTTTGCTGGTGACTGTATTAACTGTGGGAGTCCAGGATTGTAAGCACCAGGAATCTCCAGAATAAGGCAGGAGAAGAAGTAGAGAGCGCTCAGGTGGAAGATACAGCAGTACCCCAACAAGGTGAAGAGCACAGACTCCAGATTCAGACACTCCTGGTTTTGCACCTTGGTTTCACTACTTACTAGCTATGTATTCTTTTTTTAAAAATCTGTTTCATGTTGATTTTATTTTATTTTATTGAGTTTATTGGGTTGACATTGGTTAATAAACCTATATAGGTTTCAGGTGTACAATTATATAATACAACATCTATATATTGTACTAGCTATATATTCTTGAGAAGGTTACTCTGTCTTACCCAGCTTTAGTTTCCTCATCTAAAAATCACAGGATTGCCATGACAGGTGTGCTCAGTGATTAGCGTGCCAGCCCTTGCACGGAAGGGTCGAGGTTCAATTCCTGGTTAAGGGCATATACCTGGGTTGCAGGTTTGATCCCAGGCCCCAGTCAGGGCACGTGTGGGAGGCAACCAATCGCTATGTCTCTCTCACATAGATATTTCTCTCACTCCCTCACATTCCCTCTAAAAATCAATGGGAAAAATACCCTTGGGTGAGGATTAACAAAAAAATAAAATAAAAATCACAAGGTTGTTCTGAGTATTAATGATATCATTATTATTAATAATAATAAAGATGACACTTGTGTTACAATTGTGTGTGCCAGGTTAATATGTGTCATCTTAATCATTATCATTATTAGCAAAAGGCAAAAATAGGTTTGAAAGTTGAGAGTAACAAGAGCAAAGAAAAAAATATTCACACCTTTCATCCAAAGCCTTTCATGGATACTTATTTAATTTTAATGACAACAGAGAATCACCTTGTAGAACACACTTAAAGTGGCTACAATTAACTACAACACTTACTGAAAAGACATGGATATAAAATTGCAAAGAAGAACAGGAACTGGGCTCTAAGGTTGACAGCACAGACCAGTCTCTAGAATTTGTGTTTGGGTATGTTGAGGGTACGAGGGGTGGAGCCCATGTCTGTGATTTTGTTTGAGGAGCTTCGCTTTTTGGAGAACCAAGGCAGCAGGACATTGTTATTATTATTATACTATATAATAAAGAGGTAATATGCAAATTAACCCTCACGCCCTCACAAGATGGCTATCTATGACCAGGCGGGCAGGGGGGTTAGTGAGGGATGACCAAACGACTGAACAAGCAGGCTGTATGGAGCGACCAGGCTGGCGGGAGGGCCGTGAGGGGCGACCAGGCTGGCAGGGGGGGCAGTTGGGAGTGACCAGGCCGGCGGGGGAGGGGGGGTAGTCAGGGGTGTCCAGGCCGGCAGATGGGGGCAGTTGGGGGCAACTAGGCCAGCGGGGGGGTGGGGGGGCAGTTAGGGGCAATCAGGCCAGTACGCAGAGGCAGTGAGGGGCGATCAGGCCGGCGGGGGGTGGGGCAGTTGGGGGCGACCAGGCAGGCATGCAGGTGAGCGATTAGGAGCCAGTGATCCAGGATTGTGAGAGGGATATCCGACTGCCGGTTTAGGCCCGGTCCCCAGAACCTAGATTGAACCTTGATTCAATTTTAGGATCAGGCCTAAACTGGCAGTTGGACATCCCCCGAGGGGTCCCGGATTGGAGAGGGTGCAGGCTGGGCTGAGGGGGGGACCCCCCCCCCCCCGCGCACGAATTTCATGAACCGGGCCTCTAGTTAATAATAAGTATTATTATTTAATCCTTATCCAAAGATATGTTTTTCATTGATTCAAGAGAGAGGAAGAGAGAAAAAGAGAAACATCAATGTGAAAGAGAAACATCGATCGACTGCCTCCCATACACACCTCGATCGGGATTGAACCAACAACCCAGGATATGTGCCCTGACCAGGAATCCAACCAGAGATCCTTTGGTGCACAGAACAATGCTCCAACCAGCTAAGCCACACTGGCCAGGGTAGCAGGACATTATTTTACCTGTATTGATCTTGCTTGCTTTCTAACCCTAGCTCTCAGATCCATCATAATGAACAATTACAATATTAAAATAATGTTAATCAAAAATTTTATTTCTGAAAGCAAACTTTCTAACTCAGTTCCATGTCTTTTTCACAGAAGGAAGAACAATTGTTGGAATGTGAATTTATCCTAGTCAGTTATTCTTTCCAATGCCAAATTTTATATTGAAACAATATCAATAACTGCTACACACTGATTAGTTTCCAGAATCTAAGAATCAATGCTATTATTCCAGAGAAAACTACGAGAACATGAAACTAAATATCAATAAATAAATATATGTCAATTATATTAACAACATAAATTACATATTTTCTTTAGGTATTTTAAAATCTTCAAGCTATTTCTATGGTCAAATTAAAACAAGTGGCTATAAATTCATATTTGTGTCTGTTCAGAGCAACATTAAGAACTGTTTCCTTAAATTTGACTTATTCCATATTATAGGCAATGGTTCCAAAAAATAACAGACGTACCATTTATTAAAAGCTTCTAAAAATAACTAGCAAGAAAGGAAGTTTAAAAGTATGATAAAGTTTCCTTTTTATCAAAAAGTTACAAATTCATTTAAACATTCTTTTTTTTTTTTTTAATTCACACCTGAGGATATGTTTTTACTGATTTTAGAGAGAAAGGAAAGAGGAAGAAGAGGAGGGACATAGGGAAGGAAGGAGGGAGACAGACAGAGAGACAGAGACAGAGGCATGGATGTGAGAGAGAAACATCGATTGGTTGCCTCCCATATGAGCCCTGACCAGGAATCGAACCTACAACCTTTTGGTGTACGGGAGGATGCTCCAACCAAGTCACCTCGCCAGGGCTAAACAATCCTTTTTTTAAAAGCCACTAGTAAGTATATTTGGTCATTTTCCCTTACTGGACAGAAAAGAAAACCTTAATCTTTCATTTAAGAACATGACCTATACATCAAATAGTAAAAGAGTGGCAGATGTTTGGAAAGTTTAGTTGTTAGGTTTGAATTCATGTTGACAAGCCAATAATTACTTTAAAAGCGGCAACAATGAACTAACTGCTCACTAATCTTCAGCTATCAGAATGCCACTCACCACACTTAAGAGTCACTCTAAAGCTGAACAGCATGTGGCAGCTAACTGAAATAGCCAAACCTTTTACAAAGTAGATTAGAACCGCACATTTTAACCTGTGAAGATCTATTCGCTTCTGATCAGAGATTTATTCTACTTATTGCAGTCAACTTATTGTCCCTTGATTTTAATAAAGTAAAATGGAGGGGAAAAAACCATGGTTCAATTCTTTATTACTCTGGTTTCAAAAACTAACAAAAAGAAGACAAATAAAAGAATTAAAAAAACAGAGAAACCTCAATAGCAATGAATGCAATGCTAAGTGAAATAAGCCAGTCAGAGAAAGGCAAATACCATGATTTCACTCATATGTGGAATCTAATGAACAAAATAAACTAACAAAATAGACAGAGGCTCATAGATACAGAGAACAGACTGACAGCTGTCAGAGGGAAGGGGGGAAGGGAGCTGGGTGAAAAAAGTGAAGGGATTAAGGAAAACACACACACACACACAACACACACACAGACACACAAACTCATAGACACAGACAACAACATGGTGATTACCAGAGGGTAAAGGCGGTGGGAGGAAGGAGAAGAGTGTATAAGGGAGTATAAATAGTGATGAAAGGAGACTTGGCTTGGGGTAGTGAACACACAATAAATAGTTTATGTATTTTTAAAATGTTTTAAGCACCATCACATAGATATTAAGTTGATAAATAAAAATTTTAAAATATTGTGGAGACATGGAATCATTTAGCTAATGGCATTGGTAAAGCAAACCCATTTCCCTTGGAAAAAACCTGGTAATATTAAACAGAGCTATAAAATTGCTTCTTGCCTTTGACCTAGTAGTTTTATATTTGGGAATATGCAAGTAATTCCTGCTAAATACATTCTAGCAAAGCTATTTAAATCTAAATGCCCTGCAAGCAAGAAATGGTTAAGCAAACCATAGTATAGTAATAGAATGAATTACTATCTTCTATAATAATAAAAGCATATGCTAATTAGACTGGACGACCTTTGACCTTCAGGACAAAGCTGGGGCTGCAAGGGAAGCCCAGGCCTGGGTGCTAGAGGGAAGTCGGTGCCAGCAGCTGTGGGAAGGAAGGCCTACTCTTGCACGAATTTCGTGCATCGGGCTTTCTATAATAATAAAAGGGTAATATGCTAATTAGACTGGACGTCTTCCAGACGTCCTTCCAGACAAAACCAGGGCTGGGGGGAAGCCAGCCCAGGTCCTGGGCGCCTGTGGGCTGCCCAGGTGAAGCCAGCCCAGGTCCTGGGTGCCTGCCAGTGGCTGGAGGACGGAAGCCTGGGTCCCAGGTGCCGGAGGGAAGCCAGTGCCTGCAGCCAGGGGAAGGAAGGCCTACTCTTGCACGGATTTTCGTGTATCAGGCCTCTAGTAATTAATAAAAACTAATAAGAATGTGCACTATTCAAATGTATATACATGTAATGACCAAAAAGTAAGCCACAGAATAGTCACAGCATTTATAAATGCTAATACAGATTATAAATTGAAAGTCAGAGCAATATAAGTAGAATTTCATGTTCACTGAACTTTTGTTCCTCTGCCACTAAACTGGACATAAAATATTTTGCAAGGAGAAAATGACCAAATCCTCAGGGTTCTTTTGACTGTCTCTCTATATACAGTGAGCTAAATGCAGGGCATGAACTTTACAGTATATATAAAGACTATGCTACGTAAGCTCTGGCCCAGTAGCTCAGTTAGATTTTCATCCCGATAGGCCAAGGTTGCTGGTCTGATCCCATCAGGGTTCATAGAAAAATCAACCAATGAATACATAAATAAGTGGAAGAACAAATCGATATTTCTCTCTCTAAATTTAATTTTAAAAAAGACTATACTACATAAGTTATATTTATGCTGAAGATATCCATACATGTTCCATCTCTACATTTATAAATATTTTATAATATCACAATGGTGATAAATATTGTACTTAGCCTCTAAGAAATGCACATCTTTCAAGGGAAGTAATAAGCAAATATGATTATCCCCTGTTACACATGGAAAAACTGATGGAAACTATCAATGACATGCCCTATTTATCCAACTCTTGACTCCCTACTCTAACAGCATCTTCTGGAAATAATTATTCTCATTTCACAACTCCCATTTCTACTATTTAAAATAAGTGCCTTCAGCTTTTTTGAATAGTGTACACAAGACTGTCCTTGACAAATACGGAATAGATGAGAGAAAAAATTTTAATATCCTTAATGAAGCAATTGAAATGTTAAACTGTTTACTGCTTTTCTTTGAGTGGCAGAGAAGAAATATTAAAGTTTACTTCAAGCTCTCTTACCTGTTAGTCAATTTGTAGGGTAAAACAAAAACTGCTAAAAGTACATCTTTCTTCTTGTCAAAGAGTTGTTTCAACTGACCAATATGTGAAAGCAGTTGGCAACAAAGATGAAATCCAAACATTTCAGAAAAATGTGCCTTGCCTATTTTATTCCTATACCTTTGAAAATTAAAAATCCCAAAGGTCTCTGAAATGAGCCAAAAGTCAACTAAAAAGTAGCTACTTAAAGGAGGACCTGTTGAGAAAACAAAAATCATCTAACTGGCAGACCACCCGTAAATTTCACTCATAATCACTTTCTGAAGTCCATTTCAAATGTCACTTCCTCTCTGTAGCTTTCCCTGAAGACTCCAATCCACAGATGTTTCCTCATTTCTGTTTTAAGGCACTTTGGACATACATCTTCAATAACATATCAGATTTTGGTAATCTGTTCATAAATTTATATCCTTTATTTTGAGGTTCCTACAAGACAGAGATATGCTTCTTGTCTCTGAGGCACCAGGAATACAGTACACAATTGTTGTTAAATTTAAATACCACATACTAACTTTTAAAGGCTGGTTACTAAAATATTTAGTGGAAAAAACAGTGTGCTTGTGAGACTAGCTTTTCCTTCCACTTGGAAGCACTATATTCTTCCAGTCAGAACACTCAGAGTGAAAGCTTCTTGCATTACAAAGTATGAGAGTTACAGTTTCAAGTGCTAATATTGACTTCAGTAAACCTTAAAGATCCTTAGACATTTCCAGAGATCCAAATTCTTAAACAGGAACTGTAAAATGCTATGAAAAATTTAATAGCTTCTTTAATGCCCTACAATAAGCTCAATATTAACAGCTACTGTAAAGCCTGTAGTAATAAAATAAACACCAGATTTTTAAAATCAAACGTAGTAAATAAACCTATTTATAGATTGTAAAAGTTTGCCAAACGATTATTTGAATTGTTAAAATTAATGGTTTCAAAGAGATCCTGAAACCCAAAATGTTGTTTTACCAACTTAAAATGTGTATGTATATCATTATGCCCTATGCCAAATAATCTAAAAGCTTACTTTTACTTGTGTCTCTTTTGCTAGCAGTTAAACTGAAAACCTTGAGTGTGAAGGTCTTAGAAGATCAACGTTTTCAAGAGTTGCTCTAGGAAGAAAACACCAGTTTCTCCTGCCGTCTGCTCTTTTTAAGTGTTTAAAACAATCTCAGCGAAACTAAATAGTGGAATTATGTATATTAATTTTTTTTTTACACTTAAAGGGTAGAAATGAACTGCTTCAACCATTACTGCAACTCTTTATGAATGCAGTTTACGCGGTTCAGGGTATTATATTCCATAACTAAGGAACCAACTGTTAATCGGGAAGTTAAATTATCAAAGTCCTAGAAAGACCAAGCTCTCGTGACCAACCAAGAGTTCCAGTAGAAGGAAATAGGAAGCAACGAAATAAAAAGTTACTGGAAGCCCTGGTGGTCCACTTGCTCGGAGTGCGTGGCACCGTGCGGTGAGCGAACACTTTCACTCCGGGGACGCTCGCTGCTGAAATGCACGCGTCCAATCCCAGGAAAACTGGATACAGTGGCTGGTGCGACTTGACCTGCCGGACGGGGGGCGAGCCTGAGGCCGAGTCCTCCAGAATCTAAGCCCGTTACAGGGCCATTCTGGGGCCTCCGACCCACAGCGGACCCAGCCCAGCGCTGCAGGAGACGCCTGACCCCACCCACTGCTACGCCCCCTTCCCCTCGGACCCCAGCTTCCCAGGCAGAGGGAGGCTTCCCCTTCTGACACTGCACCTCGAGGTCCACCAGGCCTCACCCACCTTACACTCGTCGCTCTTTTTATCTTCTTCGCAGAAGTTGACCGGTGCCAGGCCTGGCAAGTAGAAAGCGGCGCCCCGACGCGGGCCGGGGGCCGCCCCCAGCAGGAGCAGCCACAACAGCCACAGCCGCGGCCACCGAGGGGGAGACGCCGCCGACCGCCTCGCGCTCATGACGGCTGTTTCGGGGAAAGGGGCCGACGCGCCGAAGGGGTGAAGAGAGAACGAGGGACGGGGAGGCTCGGAGACTGTGCCAAAGCCGCCCAAGCAGAGGGAGGCCGGCCCCGCGACGGACAGTTCCGGTTACGCTAGGAGACACCGCGGATCCCGCAACACAAACCGAACCGGACCTCGACGGAGCATGCGCAAGGCCGCCTGCACATGCTCAGTGAGAGCCGCCGCAAGCCCGCTGAAGAGTTTCCGGGACGAAATCCACTTTCCGGGTTTTCGGCGGGCCCGCTGGGTAGTTGCCGGGCGAGAAGTTCCGGCGCTCAGGTTCCTGTTCCAAATTCCGATCTAGAGCCCCCGGGGGCCCCGGGGAGCAGCCCCGCTTGCCTGGCGCCCCCGGCTTGTTGCTTTGTCTGCTTTAAACATCTTGAAATGTTCTCACCGCGCTGCCCGCAGCAGGCTAACCCCTACTACAGAGTTGGTGCTTCGGGGAGTACTTGCTCATGGAGGCGGGAAGAAGGTCGGGAAACACCTGGTTAGGCGCAGGATAAGGAAACAAATGGGGAAGCAGAGCAAATCCTTGCTCCAATAGACAGCTACTCAGAGGTGTCAGCACCGACAGGCTCCAAGCCATGGATGTGTTGGCGCATTCCCGTGTGGGACAGTGACTGCACAGAACAAACAAGACCTCTTAGGAGTGAGTGCTAAGAGGGGGGAGAAAAACGGGAGTAGGCGAATAGAAGCAGCTAGTGTTGACACTTTGCAAAGGAAGACATGGGCACACCCTAGAGCTCAGTGTAGAAAGTAGTCCTAGCGAAATAGAAATGCGCTATGATTATCCCTGAGAAAGTTTCTCTTTTCCTATTAAAATGAGGTGATGTCCGTGTTTCTGTGTGTGTGTGTGTGTGTGTGTGTGTGTGTGTGTGTGTCAGTGGTGCATTTTCTGAGTATTTTTTCAAGGGTGAATTTGCTTTTGGTGACATGAAGTCAATTCAATTAAGCCTTAAGAGTTCAATCTAATACGTCGGGAGAGTGCATCAACTTAACCACTGTAAAGTAAGGAATCAACCCGAGTACCTCCAGCTCAGAATGCAAAAATGGGGTAATATGCTAAACGGACAATTCGGAAAAGTGTGGAGCCCCATGCAATTCTATCTAACTTGTTACGGGTGTTTGCGCATCCCCTCCCCCTTGGAGAGTTGCTAACATTCATTAAATGTTCAAAGGGATTTATGACCCTGCAAAAAAGGTTAAGAACCAGAACAAAGATAAAATTCTTGCTTGTAAAGGTAGTTTGCGCTGAGAGCTCCAGCTGTGGAACTTTAGTATCTAGTCATGTGGCCTTGAGCAAGTTAATTAATCAAGTCCCAAGTGGTAGAACTAATAAGCAGAGAGAGAAAAAAATGTCCATCTTCTTGAAGTCCTTGTGAAAATTAAATGGAAAAAAAATATGTGGGTTAATCACTGAACACATTTCTAGGCACAAAGGAATAGCAAACATTTTTACAAAAGCCAATCTAGCAATGGGAGTGTCACTTCCCCGTCTCTCTCCCTCTCATTTGAGCAAGTAAATTAACATATTGGTTGAATATCTACTTAAGCTATGGGAAAGAATTTATAATATTCTGTATTTGATGTCATGAAGATTTCCAGTATAAGAGGGAGAGGGTGTTCTCTTCATTTAGGAAGGGGAAGAAAACGAACATTGTGGTTCCCCATCATAGATTTATTCAGTACCATTAGTTCACTGTCTCACTGCCCTCTCACCCCAACCTGCTCCTCCCCATTTTCTCCATCTCAGAACATGGCCCCGCTGCCTCCCTACTTCTCAGGCCCCCAACCTGGAAGATAACCTAAATTTCTGGTTCTCTCACTCTCTACATACAGCCCTTCAGTGAGTGAGTTATAGTCCTTGAATCGCTAAACTAAACCAAGTCCTTTCAATACTTTCCAGCTACACCCCAGTCCAAGTCAAAATCTTAGTTGACCTGGACTACTTACTGCAATAGCTCCTCGGCTTCCACTCTTACCAAGAGCGACCTTAAAAAAACAATCCTCAAATCCCTCGACAAAGGGAAAATTCTGAGATGTCCAAAATTAAATTACAGGGCTATGGAGGGTGGAAGAGACCAGAGAGGTTAAAGAGTTAAAAACTACAGGCAGAAACCAACAAAAGACTGATAATATTCCTGAATGTATGTTGAAACGTTGCATTAATTTCCAGGTGGCTATTCCCACAATTAACTGAAATAAGCCTACAGCCAGGTGCCACGGCATCTTCCAGACTGTTGCCCACAACCCATCCCAAAGAGCAAACACTTCTTTAGGACCTATCCCAGAACTAGCGCCACTTCACCTTCTCCCACACCCTTCCTCTATAACCAATGTCAATCCCTTCAAAGCAACTCACATTTTTCTTTCCCAGCCCCAGAACAGCAGACGTATTTGTTTTCTCCATCTAGCACTGCTGCTGGTGGCTTAGTCTGCATGCCCCAGGACCTGGTCCT
This sequence comes from Eptesicus fuscus, assembly GCF_027574615.1. NCBI lineage: Eukaryota > Metazoa > Chordata > Mammalia > Chiroptera > Vespertilionidae > Eptesicus > Eptesicus fuscus. The sequence continues at coordinate 64,470,497 of NC_072480.1, read as the reverse complement.
TTCTCTGGCTAAGCATATTGCTCAATAAACCCTTTCTTTCAGAAAAGCTTCCCGTGGCAAAAGTTTTTAATATCCTCAGTACCACTCTTCTGCTTAATCCCTGGCCTCACACACCCCTGCTTGGAATGAGTGTGGTTATTTGTTTATTGTCTCACTCCCCCGCATATATGTACACTCCCTGAAGGGAGGACCTCATCTCTACATCCTGTATCTCTACATCCCCAGAACCTAGAGCAGCCTCTGGTACACACGTAACCGGAAAGCACTACAGGACTGGTACTGGCCAGACCACAGAAATTCCAGGTCAGAATTTAGAATTGCAGGCTTTCAGCGCTGGAAAAAAAAAAAACCCTCAGGTTTTCCCGACAAGGTTCATCTCTCCTCCTCTTACAGAGGAAAGGCAAGTGACTGTTCGCAGCCACTCGGCTATTCATGGAGGCCCAGCCCGCAGCGGCCTGGGAGTCCAAAGGGGTCCTCAAACCTTCTTCCCTCCAAACCCCACCGCCGCATCAACCTCCCGAGCTCAGCATTAGCAAAAACCCGGAGAAGTGGAGTCTTCCTAAATAGACACGGTTTCCTAGTAGAGCGCCGATCGCGCATGCGCAAGGCTGGCCCGCCGCTCCTAGCTACCTCCTGCCCTGCGACCTCTTCCTGGCTTCCGCCTCCAGAGTTCAGACACGTCACCCGTGCGGCCGGCCTGGTGGGCGGGGCGGGGGACGGGGTGGGACCGCGGGGAGCAGAGCGGACCTCTTATTTCCGGATCCGGCCTTTCCAGGGAAACGCCTACTCCGGTATTTCCCCGGGTTACCTGGCGCCGGCGTCTGAGCGTAGCCCAAGGCGTGGCGCAGGGAGATGGCTCCGAGCCTCCGCGAGGGCACAGGACAGAATCCGTTTGCCTTGTAGGTGCTTCCGCCTGGGCGCGGTCCAGTAGAAGGGCTGGGTAGGGATTCCGGTTCCAAACTAGTATAAATGAAGTTTTCCTTCCATCCTCCCCGAGACTGATGCTCCCCTTCTGAAAGCACTAATGCTTCTGACTCAATTTTAAAACTCGAGGGATAGGATTTTTCCCCCCTTTCCTCTGCTACAGATAACATTTGCCTATTTAAGACTCTTAATAATTTGGTGTTTCTTCCACTCCTCTTTGCCAAAGTAGTTTGGACAGCCGGTTTTTCTGCGTTACCCACAGCTTCTTCGTATTTACTCGCAAATAAAAATTCAGGATGCGCAGTTAAATTTTAATTTCAGATTAACAATGAGTAATTCTTCAGTATCTGTATGTCCCAAATGCTCCATGGGCCATGCGGGTATTTTACTTGGCAACCCACTTCCGTGTCAAGTTGCAGGAAAGGTAGCTATACTGTTAGTTGCATGCCTGTAAATGAATGGGCTTTCAAGATTTTCTAGAAAGATAAAAACCACCTCATCTTCAATTTCTGATATAAAATTGCGATAATCCAAAGGACAGATAGTCGTCCACAGTCCCCTTCTCTCCTAGTCTAAACACTGCAACTTGCAAATAAAACTGGCCCTGAATAACTGGCTCTAAATGCAAGTCATGGTAGTTTAGAGCCAAGGAATGAGAGATCTTCATAAGCTTTAAGATAAAAGAATGTTTCCCAGGACAACAAGATTGAATTTAAGACCAGAAGAGGAATTTATTCATGCAGCAGGACCTGGAAAAAAGGAGCCACAGAGGCAAACACCAAAGTGTTAGAGAAGACAATGGCCTGGCCCAAAGACTCCAGCATTGTTGGTGTGTCTCTATGAGGTAGATGGACATATTCTAATCATATTGAAGCATAGTAACCTCCATCTTGTATAAAAACTGCTGTTTGAAATTCTCTGCTATTGTTAGATAGTCCCTTGTTCTGTAAACTCTGTCATTTTTAGACAGTCTCTTATTCTGTAGAATAACTGTTTTAGTTTGAATAATAGAAAAAGATAAAAACTTAACTGTCTGACCTTGCAAGCTAGCCATCTAACGTAATGGACTAATACTGATAATAATTCCCATATTCTTATGCCAAATGTTTCTTCTTTATGTATCCAAGATTACAAACTGTCTGTAACAATAACTCACACAGAGCCCTTTGTAAAACCTGAAGACAAGCTCAAAAGGTATAAATACAGGAAACTTCTGGTGTGACTTCGCTCAGAGATTTGGAAGAAACACCTCCCTCTGGGCCTCGCACAATAAACGACTCCCAATTAATTGGCTCATTAAGGGGTCTTGTATCTCACTTGCTGATTTACGATACAACAATAGACAAACATACCTTGGAGATATTGAGGGTTTTGTTCCAGACCACCAGGATAAGGTGAGTATTGCAATACAGCAAGTTGTAATCTTTTTGCTGGTGAAAGGTCTTGCTTTCAAATTGTAAAAAATGCAACATCTGTGAAGCACAATGAAGCTAAGTGCAATAAAACAAATTATGCCTGTAGCTAATTTGGGTTGCTCTGAATTTATGCCCCTCAGCCAGTTTTCTGTTTACAATGTAGCTTGCCTTGTAGTTTGATGGCACAGAGAGAATGTTTGCTGGATTCAAGGAGCTGGTCTACTCTAGAATTTTTGTTTTAACGATTTTATTGAGCTATCATTTATTGAGCCATGCACTTTACTCACTTTAAGTATAAAATGCAGTGGTTTTTATCAAGTTTACTGAGTTACAGTGCCATTGTCATAATACAGGTTTAGAATATCACCTCTATATGATGATCTTTAATGTTTAATCCCCTTTCTATACACAACTCCAGGCAACCACTAATCTACTTTCTGTCTCTCTTAATTTGCCTTTTCTGACAATTCGGGGTTTATTTTTTAAAAATAAATTAATAGTTTTATTTACCCATCAGTGTCTGTGTCTGTGGCTAATGTAAATTTACCCTAGGTAAAGGTCATTTTCTCATTTTCTCTGTTCTGACAAGTAAGTTGTCTCAGGCTGCTAGATTGTCCTGGTTTCCCCAATGTCAATGCCCTCTAACCAGAGACCACAGGAATACATCAGTGGTTGGGTTTATTCCTTATTGCATTTATTACTTGTTGCAGTGAGGGAGAATGCATACCGTGGAGAACCATGGGACATCTCAGTAAGTGGGTATTAGAAAGGGACTCATAGGATTCAAGCTTCTGTTGGATGATTTCGGGGAGTGTTTAAAGAAGAGCCCCGGCCAGTGTGGCTCGGTTGGTTGGAGCATCATCCCATGCACCAAAAGGTAGTGAGTTCCTTTCCTGGTCAGGGCTCATACTTGGGTTGTCAGTTTGATCCCCAGTTTCGGCATGTGTGAGAAGGAACTGATCAATGTTTCTCTCTCTCTCCCTTCCCCTCTTTCTAAAATCAATAAACATGTCCTGAGGTAAGGATTTAGAAGAAGAAGGAGGAGAAGAAAAAAGGGAGTTTTGCTCTGGGTTGGATGCTGCTAGGAAGGAGGGATAATTCTTAAGACTGGATATTGTAATATGTAAGTCTCATCTAGAAGGGGGGTAGGCTAGACTGAGACTAAAGCTGTAATTGGTAAGAACAAAAACAAAACAAAAGAGCAGTCACTATTCTTAGCCAGAGTAGGGAGATATTTGGTCATTTTGGGGTTTGGACAATGGTCAGGTTTTTTCTGTTGTTTAGATATAATTATAGAAGGGTCATGTTTTGACATGGTCAGAGTGGCCTTGTCTGATATTTATGTTCTGTGAAATTGTTTATATTCAACAAGGCCTAGATATGAGTACCAGGCCAACTCCGAACCAAGATAATGTTACCTAGTGGGCACTTTGGGTAACTAGCCAGCCACTCATTCCTCTGTTATCACTAGATATATTTCCCCTTTTCTTGAAGCTTCAGCAAAAATATTAGGCCACTGGGTAAATTCAAACCCCCAAACTGAGATTGTGATCATTTTTATGGATGATTTGATGATTCATCCTTTTATAAGTGAGGCTTTCTTTCACAACTTTGCAACCTTTAAATGCAGTTTAGCAACATTTGCTGTGCATATAACCACCAAAGTGTTCCTATCCAGGTTGCAACAACTCCTATGAAAAAATTTTTTTAAAACTCTTAACAGCTCTGGTTGGGGTGCTCAGTTGGTTAGAGTGTTGTCCTGATACACCAAGGTTATGGGGTTTGATACCCAGTCAGGGAACATACAAGAATCAACCAATGAATGCATAAATAAGTGGAATAACAAATTTCTCTCTCTCTCTCTCTCTCTCTCTCTCTCTTTCTCTCTCTCTCTTTCTCTCTCTCATCAATATTTTTAAAGACAACTAAGTAGAAAAGGGGGCAAGAGATAGAATAGGTACATTACAAGAGTAGGTAGCTAATGGTCAAGAAAAATGAAAACATGTTCAACCTCATTAATTATGAGGAAACTGCAAATTAAAACCTCAATAAGATATAGCTAAACACACAGCAGAAGAGCTAAAATTTAAAGACTGACAATACCAAGTGTTGACAATGATGTGGAACAACTGGAATGCTCATTCATTGCCTGGTCGAAAATTGTTTGGCACACATATTCTATAACCCAGGAAATCGAAATGCCTACTTACTTTCACTGAAAGGTGTGTTCACCAAAATATAACTCTAATGTCTATCTATAGTAGAATGGATAAATACAGTATAGTCCCACTGTAGAATACTACACAGCAATGAAAAAAATTACTATTAAATATAACAACATTGTGGGGCACGGCTACAGTGTTTGGACAGATTCAAGCCTTGGACTGATGAGAGGGCACAGCCCCCTCGTGGACACGTGCAAGTCCCAGCCTGGAGGGCAGAGCCCTCCCAGCACAATGATAGCCAACAGCTGTACTTGTAAGCTTGAACCTGTGGTCCGCACACGAGGCCCCACGTGCCTAAGTGATATAGGCTGCAAGTAAACAAAGCTTGATCAGGTGCATGTAAATTGAGTAGGGTCGAAACCCAGGAGAATGTTGTAAACATCTTGACCACGCCCTTACTTTGCCTCGTGGCATCTGGCTGTAAAATAAAGACACGGCTTGTGGGCGTCAGCGCTGCTGGGTTCCCATCAGGGAAGCAGCATCCCACCGAGTCCCAGCTTTCCTTCTCTTGTCTGTCTTTTCTAATCCTTCACCGCCCCCACTCGGGTTCACCCATGGCGGTGCCGGCGCCCCACACAACGTGTATCAAACTCACAAACATGATCTTAAGTAAAAGGAAGATAATTAATGGAAGTAACTTGTATACTTCCACGTAAATAAAGTTCAAAAACAGGCAACACCAACCTATCATGTTAGAAATCAGGCTAGTGAGTAGCTTTGGGGAGCTATCAAGAGGTGATGAGGAGGAGGGCAGGAGTGGGGCCGCTGCAGTGCTGGCCGTGTTCTGAATCTTGACCTGGGTGGTCGTTATGTAACTGCTGTCACTTTGTAGTAATTCATAGAGTAATTCAGTACACTTATGATCAGTTCACATTTCTATATGTTATGCTTTTTAAAAACTGTATTAAAATACATATCATTATTGTGAAAAAGTCAATTATTGAAGTTGGGTATTGGGTACAGGAGGATTATAACCATTCTCTCTACTTTTCTGCATGTGTAACTTTCATAAAAAGATTAAATATATGCATACATGTTTGTGTGTATGTATATGTATTTATGCATGCATATATGTATACATAATTATTTGTAAGTGTTTGAGTTTCTCCTTGATCTGCCAGTCTCTTCAAAATATGGCGGCAAAGTTAAACAACTAAACTGCTGCCTCACACAACAATTTCAAACATACAACTAAAAGACAAAACGTCTACCACCCAGAAACACGGGAAAGCTGGCTGGGTGGAAGATTTACAACTAAGAAGAGAAAGGAGCACAAACGCTGAAAAGCTGAGGTACGGAGGCGCACGAATCGGGCTGGTGGTGGGTTACTGGGTGCGCGGCTTTTCTTCAGTCAGAAGGGAGACAAGCTCCCGATCACTCTGAAATCCAGTTTCTTGAGACACAAGGGGGACCTAGACGCCTATGGGGAGAAGCTGGACTCTCATCAGTAGGGTCAGAAAGTGAGAGTGACTTTTTTGCAGAGGTGCGCCCAGCAATCAGTGTTTACTGCGCTGGAGCGCGGGATGCAGGGACTTGGAAACGTGGAAAGGCAGAGTTGGAAAAACCAAGATGGCGGCATAGGTGAAACACCTAACCTGCAGCCGGGCACAACAATTTCAAAGGCACAACTAGAGGTCAGAACGGACATCGTCCAGAACCACAGGAGAGCTGGCGGACTGAAATGCCCACAGCTGGGGGGAAGGAGAAGGCCACGGGGACAATCGGGGGAGCCGTAAAAGCCTGAGGTATGGAGAAACTGGCGGAGACACGAGCACGCGCGCCTGTGGGGAGGATGGAGCCGGAGAGGAAGGGGCGGCAGACGGCCTGGCCGGCGTTCACTGGCAGGAAGGAGATAAAGGCTCCGGAGTGCGCTAAGCGCCGGCTCCGACTGCACTGAGCGCCAGTTCCGGGCGAAACCCTGGGAAGCCAGGCGCAGGCTGGGGGAATGAATCTGGGCTGTGGGGCGCAGGCACAGAGGAGCGGGGGAAGGCAGAGCTCCAGAGGCGCGCACGGGAAGGGGCGCAAAGGACGGACTGTTGCCTGCGCCACTGAACTGCCCTAGCGGGAAGGAGACATAAGCTCAGGACCGTGCTGAACCCCAGTTCCGACTGCACTGAACCCCAGTTCCGGGCGAAACCCTGGGAAGCCAGGCGCACGCTGGGGGAATGAATTTGGGCTGTGGTGGCGGAGGCACAGAGAAGCGGCGGCTCCAGACGCGCGCACTGGAAGGTGCGCAGAGGACGGACTTTTGCCTGCGCCACTGGGTGGCCCTGCTGGGAAGGAGACAGGGACGCCAGACTGCGCTGAGACCCAGTTCCAACTGCACTGAAACCCAGTTCCAGGCGAGAATCTGGGAGTCCAGATTCATTAGGGGAGGGACTGGACTGTTTGGCAGTGGGCGAAACTCCAGGGCGCGTTTCTCTCAGAGGTGTTTGCAAGGAATACAGAGGGACACAGACACAGGAGCCTCATAGGGCGGGGCGGACAGGAAGCCAAGGTTGTAGGCTCCACCCTGTAGCTCCGCCCCAGCCAAGCTGAGCAGAAGCTTTTTCCTGCTGAGTGCCTCAGGTAGTGGCTGACCCACACTGCATTGGAGACCCAGAAACGAGGGCATCTAGTGGTTGGTGGGAGATGACACCAGATTTCAATCACTTGCATAAGGGAGGCATTCTAGAGGCAGACTCAGTGAGCGCCAAGGCATTGCTGCATCAAGACCCGGCCCACAAACATGTCTCCTGCACAGCAACTCTTCCTATATGGACAAAGAGGGTCCTCACGGCCAATTGGCCTGGAGGACAATTCCTCCCAGTGACACCAACAACATTCAAGACTTAACTGTACAAAGGAGGACCAAGATGGAGACATAGGGCGGCAGCCTGATCGTTGCCTACCACAACAATATTGAGACTACGACGGGAGAGCAGAGCAGACACCAGCCAGAAAGACCGGGGGGCTGGCAGAGCAGATGCTCTACAACTAGAATAAAAGAGAGGGGTACGCAGGATGATGCTGATGCCGGTGACCCAAAGTCCACACTTTAAGAACTATGGCTCAGGCGACACAATGGTGGCCAGGAACGTGCTCGGCGCAGTTCCCCCGGCGGTCTCCGGCTGAGGGGACGGCTCCACTCGCTGCCGAGCACGGACAGACGAGCCCCTGGGAGACATGGGGTGGGAGACTCCGTGCTTGCTGACCTCCAAGTCCTTCAAGAATCTCAATGCCCCGAAGTGGCCAGGTGCGCACGCTCAGCGACTGGCCACCGTTGCAGACCCAAGGGCCGACGCAGCGACACCGGACCAGCCCACCGCCGGGCACCGGGCACACCGGAGCCTTGCCGAGCCCGCCGCCCAACGAGTTCTGCGGCAGCCGCCCTGGAGCTCTGAGAAAATGACCGAAGGAATTGCTGAGAGGGAATTGACCAACAAGAATTGGGATCAAGAAGACGAAACCCCGCTGAGACCCGAGTCCAGGCGAGCCTGCGAGCCTCTGGGCTCAGATGTGGTCACACGCCTCTGGGTCTAGGTGAGGCCTCACGCCCCTGGGTTTGGGTGAGGCCACGCGCCCCTGGGTCCAGGTGAAGCTGGATTCCGGGTTCGGGTGAGGCCATGTGCCCCTGGGTCCGGGCGAATCTGAACCCTGGGTCCGGGTGGGGCCGTGGGCCCCTGGATCCGGGTAAGGCTGGGTCCCGAGTACGGGTGAGGCCGTGAGCCCCTGGATCCGGGTGAGACCACGCGACCAGGGGTCTGAGAGAGGTAACGTGCCCCTGGGTCCAGGTGGCTTCGTGCACCTAGGTCCAGGTGAGGCCACGTGCCCCTGGGTCTGAGAGAGGCCACGCACCCCTAGGTCCGGGCGAGACCATGTGTCCCTGGATCTGGGTGGGGCCTCGTGCACCTAGGCCCGGGTGGGGCCGCGTGCCCCTGGGTCTGGGGGAGGACAGGCGTCCCTGGGTCCGGGTGAGACCGTGTGTCCCTGGATCCGGGTGAGGCCTCGTGCGCCTAGGCCCGGGTGAGGCCACGTGCCCCTGGGTCTGGGGGAGGCCAGGCGTCCCTGGGTCCGGGTGAGACCGTGTGTCCCTGGATCCGGGTGAGACCATGTGTCCCTGGATCCGGGTGAGGCCTCGTGCGCCTAGGCCCGGGTGAGGCCACGTGCCCCTGGGTCTGGGGGAGGCCAGGCGTCCCTGGGTCCGGGTGAGACCGTGTGTCCCTGGGTCCGGGTGAGACCATGTGTCCCTGGATCCGGGTGAGGCCTCGTGCACCTAGGCCCGGGTGAGCCCAAGTGGCCCTGGGTCTGGGAGAGGCCAAGCGTCCCTGGGTCCGGGTGAGACCATGTGTCCCAGGATCCGGGTGAGGCCTCGTGCACCTAGGCCCGGGTGAGCCCAAGTGGCCCTGGGTCTGGGAGAGGCCAAGCGTCCCTCGGTCCGGGTGAGACCATGTGTCCCTGGATCCGGGTGAGGCCTCGTGCACCTAGGCCCGGGTGAGCCCAAGTGGCCCTGGGTCTGGGAGAGGCCAAGCATCCCTGGGTCCGGGTGAGATCATGTGTCCCTGGATCCGGGTGAGGCCGCGTGCACCTAGGCCCGGGTGAGCCCAAGTGGCCCTGGGTCTGGGAGAGGCCAAGCGTCCCTGGGTCCGGGTGCGACCATGTGTCCCTGGATCCGGATGAGGCCTCTTGCACCTAGGCCCGGGTGAGCCCAAGTGGCCCTGGGTCTGGGAGAGGCCAAGCGTCCCTGGGTCCGGGTGCGACCATGTGTCCCTGGATCCGGGTGAGGCCTCGTGCACCTAGGCCCGGGTGAGCCCAAGTGGCCCTGGGTCTGGGAGAGGCCAAGCATCCCTGGGTCTGGGTGAGACCATGTGTCCCTGGATCCGGGTGAGGCCGCGTGCACCTAGGCCCGGGTGAGCCCAAGTGGCCCTGGGTCTGGGAGAGGCCAAGCGTCCCTGGGTCCGGGTGCGACCATGTGTCCCTGGATCCGGATGAGGCCTCGTGCACCTAGGCCCGGGTGAGCCCAAGTGGCCCTGGGTCTGGGAGAGGCCAAGCGTCCCTCGGTCCGGGTGAGACCATGTGTCCCTGGATCCGGGTGAGGCCTCGTGCACCTAGGCCCGGGTGAGCCCAAGTGGCCCTGGGTCTGGGAGAGGCCAAGCATCCCTGGGTCCGGGTGAGACCATGTGTCCCTGAATCCGGGTGAGGCCGCGTGCACCTAGGCCCGGGTGAGCCCAAGTGGCCCTGGGTCTGGGAGAGGCCAAGCGTCCCTGGGTCCGGGTGCGACCATGTGTCCCTGGATCCGGATGAGGCCTCGTACACCTAGGCCCGGGTGAGCCCAAGTGGCCCTGGGTCAGGGAGAGGCCAAGCGTCCCTGGGTCTGGGTGAGACCATGTGTCCCTGGATCCGGATGAGGCCTCGTACACCTAGGCCCGGGTGAGCCCAAGTGCCCCTGGGTCTGGGAGAGGCCAAGCGTCCCTGGGTACGGGTGAAGCCAGATCCTGGGTCCGGGTGAGGCCGTGCGCCCCTGGATCCATCCGGGTGAGGCTGGGTCCCAGGCCCGGGTGAGACCACGCGCCCCTTGGGTAGGGGTGAGGCCACGTGCCCCTTAGTCTGGGTGACGCCGTGCCCCTGGGTTCGGCCGAGACCAAACCAGAGGGAGTCGGACCTCCATTACCACCATTTGTCCACCATCCAGAGCTGAGGGGTCAGTGCTGACATGTACACATAAGGAACTGGTGGACATTGAAATTGGGTCTCAAAAGAAATGTTGGTCCAGGGGGAAGCTCGCTACAGATTGATTCATTTGCCTGTCAGCATAACTATTATTGCTCGTCTCACATTCAGTTCTTATTAGTATATATCTAGTGACATATATCTCGCTCACTAGGGGAAATGATGAACAACATAGACTGAGGAACAAGAACAGAACCAGAAGCAAGGAGGCATCGATCGGACTATCGGGCCTCAGAGGGAGGATAGGGGAGGGTAGGGGAAGGGTGGGGGGAGGGGGAGAGTTCAACCAAAGGACCTGTATGCATGCATATAAGCCAACGGTTAAGTTCAACAGGGGATTGGGGCATCGTGGGGAGAGGGGTGGGATGGGAATGGGGGGTTGAGGACAAATATGTGATACCTTAATCAATAAAGTAATTAAAAAAAAAATAAAAAATAAAAAATAAAAAAAAATAAAAAAAAATAAAAAAAAAAAAAGTGAACAAGAGCCCTGGCCAGTTTGGCTCAGTGGATAGAGCGTCGGCCCTCGGACTCATGGGTCCCAGGTTCGATTCCGGTCGGGGGCGTGTACCTTGGTTGTGGGCACATCCCCAGCAAGGGGTGTGCAGGAGGCAGCTGATCGGTGTTACTCTCTCATCGATGTTTCTAACTCTCCCTCTCCCTTCCTCTCTGTAATAAATCAATAAAATATATTTTAAAAAAAGTGAACAAGATTTTCCAGAGACAGCAATATGACTAAAGCCATGTGCTTCTTTTCTACCATGTTGGATTTGAAAATTAACTTAGCAAAGGTCTGTGTATTTAGATAATATTAACCAATAAAATATATGTAATATTTAAAACAAGAAGATTTTTGGTTTACTAAGGATGTGAACAAAGACTCAAAAGGTGCTTGCACAATTAAGGTTCATTAAAATAAAACTCTGGGTGGGGGGAAAACATTTGCAGTAAAATGAAGTTATTATAGAAAAATAAGAAAAAGATGAGCTACCCCTATATAAAAATGCATAAAGGACATGAAGAGACAATTCATGCACACACAAAAAGATGTACAGATGGCAAATAGCAGTTACATAAATATTCAGCCTTATTTGTAATGAAAGAATGGCATATTTAAAGAACAACAATGAAATACTTTTTTATAAATCTACCAAGGAAGCAAGGTTGAAAAGCAATAATAGTGTCTGATGTTATTTTATACTCTGACTAGAGGACCGGTGCATGAAATTCCTGCACAGGGGTGGGGGTCCCTCAGCCTGGCCTGCACCCTCTTGCAATCCGGGATCGCTGGCTTCTAACTGCTCACCTGCCTGTCTGCCTGATTGCCCCTAACCACTCTGCCTGTCTGCCTGATCACCCCTAACCCCTCTGCCTGCCTGCCTGATCATCTCTAACCACTCTGCCTGCCTGCCTGATCACCCCTAATCACTCGTCTGCCTGCCTGATTGCCCCTAACCACTCTGCATGCCTACCTGATCACCCCTAACTGCTCGCCTGCCTGCCTGATCGCCTCTAACCACTCTGCCTGCCTGCCTGATTGGCCCTAACCACCTCTGCCTTGGCCTCTGCCACTTTGGCTTCATCTGGAAGGACGTCTGGAATGATGTCTGGAAGGTCGTTAGGCTGTTTGGTCTAATTAGCATATTATACTTTTATTATAGATGATGAGAGTTAAAAAGTCTGAAGGGCGATTTGGCATTATGTACTTTGTTCAAAATCTTTTTAAATGTACATAATCGGAAAGAACAATTACACTTCTCAGGATTTATCTTAAGGCAATATTTGGAATGTATAAAAAAGATTAGCTCTGAGTATGTTTACCAGTGTAATATATATTTTTAAAATATATTTTTATTGATTTCAGAGAGGAAAGGAGAGGGAGAGAGAGAGAGAGAGAAACATCAATGATGAGAGAGAATCATTGATTGGCTGCCTCCTGCAGGGGATCAAGCCTACAACCTGGGTATGTGCCCTGACCAGGAATCAAACCGTGACCTCCTGGTTCATGAGTCAATGCTCAACCACTGAACCACACCAGCCAGGCATTTCCCCCCACTTTCTACTTTCTAAGTTCTTCTAGCAGAGACAGATTAACAGGAGAAATTAAAATTTCATGTGCATAGGGAATTCACATAAGCATGAAAATTCCAAAGACAGCGAGGCAACATTGGGTATATATGACATTTTGGACAAAGGAGACAAGGGGAATAGGATATTAGATTTCAGAAGTGAGAATGGTCGATTTACAGGTAGTTGAAGAAGAACTGAACACACATGGCAGGCAAATTCTTGCTAGGAAACTCAGAAACAGTGGGTATCTAGCTAACAGGTCCCTGTCTGAAGCCCTCTTATGTACTGTAGTTAATTCAAATTAGGCTAAAGCAAACATCCTTAAATTCTCTTTCTGAAGCAGGTTCTGGTCAACCCCAACTGCCCCTCCCTGCCAACCTGGTCACCCCCAACTGCTCCCCCTGCCGGCCTGGTTACCCCATGCAGCCTGCTGTTCAGTTGTTTGGTGTCCCTCACTAACCCCCCTGCCGGCCTGGTCACCCCACGCAACCTGCTGTTCAGCTGTTTGGTTGTCCCTCACTGACCCCCCTGCCAGCCTTGTCACCCCACGCAGCCTGCTGTTTGGTCATTACTGTTACTGTGAGGAATTTGCATATTCCTCTATTATTAGTATAGATTGTCACCAGAGGCAGACCTGAAATGGGCCCCCTATGCACTCTGTGACCTGCAGGTTCTTGTGTTCTCACAGGAAAGAATTCAAGAGCAAGTCTGAGTGAATTCAAAAGCAAGTTTTATTTAGGTTGAGAGAAAGAAAGAGGCTAGGACTTGGGTTCCTGGAGACAGGATCAGAGGTTAAGCCTGGAACTGGCTGCTGCTGCCTGCTGCTCCCCTGGTTGCTAGTCTCACAGGGTGCCACCGTGAAAGAATTGAAAGAACACATCCAAATGGACAAGAGGAAACTCGAGAGTGAGTTGTGTGCTAAGATCAGTCAGTTCTTGGGATTTTATGTTTCCAAGGGTGGGTTATTCCTAAACTTTGTGGCACCAAATTCTGTCTGTCTTCTGGTTGGGAGGTCTTGTTCCTAACATGGTCTGTTCTGGAAGTGTGATAGTATTTGTTCCCCTGGGTCCCCTAATAATGGTATAATGAGCTTTGGGGTCATTCTATGATCAATTTTTCCTACATCTTGGATTGATCTTGTTTTAGCCACATCTTATTGTTGTTGACTTATGTGACCACCGCCATAAATTTCCTGCCATAAACTGTTTCTCTGTGATCATGCACGGAGATGGGGGCTCTGATGAGAGGACGTAGGCTTATCAGCCTGTGATGTCCATTCCTACTTCCTCATCCCACTTGTAGGAGCTCCCTAACTTCTTTCTATCCTGCCTCATAATCACAGCATGAAGAATGGAAGGACACACATGAAAACTCTTACAGTGGGCTATGCAGTAAAAATAGGCTGACTTTCTTCCCTCTCAGTTTTGAAGGGAACCAAAATGTTGCCACCCTGAAGCTGACTTTTTAGGAAATTGATTTTAAGCTTTTTATTGAGACATAAGATTCAGAAATAACCTTTAACTATCCCCCTTCATGCCTAAGAGATTCAGTTGGAAAGGGCCACTCCAGGAAGGGAATCTTAGGATGTTTGCTTTAGCCTAATTTGAATTAAATTTGATATTCAAGCAGGGGCCTCTAAATATCCCCTGTGTCCTATTGTTTGAGTCACCTAGCAAGAATTTGCCTGCCCATGTGGGTTCAGTTCTTCCTCAACTGCCTGTAAATCGCCCAAGCTTACTTCTGAAATCTAATACCCTCTTCCCCTTTTTTTCTCCTTTGTCCAAAATGTCAGTTATACCCAATGTTGCCTCACTGTCTTTGGAATTTTCATGCGTATGTGAATTCCTCAGGGGCATGTATTAAAATTTGATTTTCTCCTGTTAATCTGTCTCTGTTAATTTGTTGATTAACCCAGCTAGAAGAATTTAGAAAGTGGGAGGAAAAGTAATAATATTTTTAGCCTCCACAATGATGTAGTATTTTCATTTTAAAAATAGTGAACATGTGTTTCATTTGTAATGAAATATTATATAGATAGGATATGTATATGTACTAGTATATGTGTAAAGATACCATTTTACGGGAAAATTTGAGTGATGCCTGCCATTATTTCACATTGATTCAGCCTTTGGTGGACAAAGAGGCTTCACTACATTATTGAAAAAATGCCTTTTGAAAAAATATCTTTGGATAAGATGTTTCTCTAACTTATAAAAGAGCTGGCAGTGCTGTCATCGCTCAGTAAATCTTGTGCTTTGCCATGGGCTCCAGCACGAAGTGCCCTGTCCTTTTGCTGCACCATTAGGCTTCCCATTAGCATCCATTAACCAACAACTTCCACTTCTGAGTATGCAGCCAGAATTCCTTCTGAAATGGAAAAATGTAGAAGCGATGATGCACTCAGAGACTAAGTATTTTTTTATTTTTATTTCTCATCCATTTTAGCTTGTCTTATAAATGGATCAGAATTCTCATCAAGTATTAAGCATTAGGAAGCTGCCAGGAGTTCCAATAGCAGTTGGCTTATTTGATTTTTGCTTTACGTAAGTAACCAAAGTTATGCTAGATGAAATCTTTTAATGGTTTTATCCAAAAATCTAGAGGATAGAACTTACATCAAGTGCATTTGGCCTCTGTGGTCATTATTTTATAAGTAAGTGAAACATTTTATCTAAAAGATATTTTTTCAATAATGCAATGAAGCCTCTTTGCCCACCAAAGCCTGAGCTTCTGACAGCAGAATTGGCATTGGACCCCTCCTGGACCATGGCAGTCAATCCTTCTCACCACTCCTTAGGGGATCCCAGACTCCTCGCATCTATTCCCGCCATGCTACCAGCAGGAAGTGATGCCACGGGCATCCTATAGGCCAAGTTATTTCTAAAAAATCCATAACTATTACCAGACATTATGCTTCAGTTTGGCAGTTGGAGAATGAGCATTTGGCTGCCTTGGGAGCTATACCACCCAGGGCAAGGATATGACAAAAGGCTAGGACTGGCATATTATAATTTTTAGGGTTTTGGTCTTGACTCTCATAAATACCCATTAATAGCTCTGCAACTCAAAGTAAAACCAAAAATTCAATATCTTTCTATGTCTATTCAAACATATAAGTACATGCATAGGAAGTGTTTTGAAAGGGTACAAGTATTAGGATCTTTCTTTGGGGGAAGAAGAAAGCTGGATAAATTCACCATTTTGTTATTTTATAAAAGCAGGTGCTCTTAAGGAGTTAGGACAGATAAATGAGAGGAATGAGTGTCTTCCATTCTTTCCTAATTATGAAAGTCTGGAAGGGTACACAGCACCTAAAGAATGAATTATCATTTGAATAGCACTGGATAGGAAAGGTAGTTTTATAGTTGGGCAAAAAAAAACTTGGAGAAATTATTCAATAGAATTTGATGGTCTAGAATAGTGGTCAGCAAACCGTGGCTTGCGAGCCACATGCGGCTCTTTGGCCCCTTGAGTGTGGCTCTTCCACAAAATACCACGTGCGGGTGCGCACGTACAGTGCGATTGAAACTTCATGGCCCATGCGCAGAAGTCGGTTTTCAGCTCTCAAAAGAAATTTCAATCGTTGTACTGTTGATATTTGGCTCTGTTGACTAGTGAGTTTGCCAACCACTGGTCTAGAATACTCAAACAGCTCTCAGATGGAATTATTTCCATTACCACTGCTGAGTGAATGTGAAGTGGAAGACTATTAAAAAAGAGTGACCACATGACAGAAGAAGAGAAATGAGGCCTGGAAGGGAGCATATGCTGGACAGTTTATGGAGACAGAAAAGCAAGTTGGGAGTGAGGGGTAGAAGAGACATGTTTAGAACCATCCACAGACATATGAGTGTCTAGACCAGTGATGGCTAACCTATGACACGCGTGTCAGCACTGACACGCGTAGCCATTTCTGATGACACGCGGCCGCATGCTGAGGATGAAACATTTGCTGCTCCTGAGGATGAAACATTTGCGACTAAAGTCTTTGAATTAGGTTTTTTCCTCAAAGTGACACACTACCAGAGTTATGCTCAGTTTTTTGGCGAAGTTTGACACACCAAGCTCAAAAGGTTGCCCATCACTGGTCTAGACAGTAAAGGATCATGGAGGTGAGGTGAGGCGAGTCCTTTTGAGAAAGAACCTCTTTGAATCTATGTCAGCTCTAGAGGAAGGTGGCAGCATTTTACTGGGTAGAAAGTAAAAAAGAGGATACCAACAGGCTTTCACTGGTGGGGGGATTTAAAAGGTTCCTGTTCTTGAAAAGCTCACTCAATGTTTGTTGAGGAAGCCAAACAAGAGAATGGTAATTCAGAATGACAAATTCCATAAGTAAGTGAGAAGGAAGCAGAGAGGAGACAGTGACAAAATGATCTGGCTACGTTTTTTTTAGAGGACTTGGTAATAGGGCGAGTGGGTGAAGGATACATGTGACTGTGGGCACAGAGAATACAGCGTGAGTAGGAGAACCAGGACCAGTAGGAGAACCAAGCCCAATAGAACTAGAAATTTAGATCTGGCAACTGATAGATGTTTCTCTCTCACATTGATGTTTCTTTTTCTCAAATCAATGTCCTCAGGTGGGGGTTAAAAAATAAAGAAGTCAAATACAGAGGAAAATATGCTGGTTAATTGCACATTGCACATGTTAAATCCTCTGACTCAGCGGTCACCAACCGGTGGTCCACGGACCACTGGTGGTTCGTGAGGTCCGAAAGGTTGGGGACTGCTGCTCTGACTCATTAAAGTTTTACCATTTTTATATCTTACTTATTCTGGAAGTGTTCAGGTGACTTGTGTCAGGTAGAAAAAGCAAACTGAGCACTACATTTCCGGAAAACTTATGTCTGCACAAAAACCTGCACACAAATGTTCTTAGCAGCTTTATTCGGAGTTGCCAAAACTTGGAAGCAGCCAAAATATCATACAATGGGTAAATGGATAAACTGTGGTAAATCAAGACAATGGAATATTACAAAAGAAATGAACTGTCAAACCATGAAAAGACATGGAGGAACCTCACATGTATATCGCTAAGTGAAAGAAGCCACGCTGAGAAGACTAAATACTGTATGATAACAATAATGTGACATTCTGGAAAAGACAAAACTCTGGAGACTGTATAGAGATGAGTGGTGTCAAAGATAACAAAGCTGTAAGTTAAAGTGGTAAGGACAGATTTTAACCAGCTGCAATAGGGAAAAGAATCCAGCCTAAACTGACCTCAACTTTGATCTACACAGAGAAGACTGGATGTTTTAAAAGGAGAAGGAAGGAGTAGGGAGGCAGAATGGAGGAAGCTTGAGAGAGTTAGGGAACGAAAATTACAAAAGAGGGAAGGGGGCATTGGTCCAGGTGAAACCGGCAGGATTTGCTAACTGGCACTTGCCAAAGTTAGGTTCCTACCCTCCCACAGAGGCTGGGAGACAGGGGCCCTGTCTTCAGGTGTCAGCTGGAACAAACAGTCCATTCTTTTGGCAGCCTTGACTTTCCTCAGGCAGGCGCTTTAAGTGGGGCTAGGGTCATCCCAGGAATGCTGCCTTGAGACGTTAGAAACTAGGTTAGTGTTTGTTCAAGTTTACAGACCAAGGTAAAGGCCTAGCCAAGAAGAGGACTCAAAGGAGCCTGGCTAGAGTTTGAAGAGAATTATTGTCAGTGGCTGCCAGGGGACCAGGGGAGGGAAGGATGAGTAGGGGGAGCACTGGAGATTTTTAGGGCATTCAGTATTCTGTAGGATACTGTCATGGTGGATACATGTCATTATACATTTGTCAAAACCCACAGAATGTATACCACCAAGAGTGAAACCTTAATGTGAAGTTTGGGTTTCAGTTAATAATGTACCAACTTTGGCTCATCCGTTATAACAAAAGTACTGCACTAATGCAGCATGATAATAATAGGGAAAGGATGTATGGAGAAGAGGGAGGTATATGAGGACAAGGTGTATTTACTGCTAATTTCTTTTTTTCTGTAAACCTAAAACTGCTCTAAACATAGTCTATTGATTAAAAAAGGAAAATTTCAGATAGTATTTTTTTTATTTTCATTAGGCTTGAGGGGAATAGTTAAATATTAAATGAATAATACTAATTGTTATATTTAATATGTTATAGACTGTAAGACATCTTTAGCATACTGTTGGTAAAGGAAAAGTTGATTGCTCCAAATGTAATGCATAATGTTAAAGATGTAAAAGGTAGCCCTCTACCCCACACAGATGATGGCTCTGAGGAGTTTGCCGTCCTCCCTGCCCCTAACCGCCTCATTAACTCGGTCCTCACAGAAACGTTGTGGTGCAGGCAGGGAAGCTATTACCATGCCTGCTCAGAGAGCCAGGGCCATGCAGCCTCTGGGGACGGTTTTCAGCATGCGGTTTGGCTGAGTTTCCATGAGAAAATACCCAAGAGGCGCCTATGCAGCCTGGCACAGAGGAGGCCCTGAAGAAATTGTATTTTCTGTCTCTTCCATGTAATGAGTATTTAGAAATGTACCCCTTTATTTGAAGTAAAGCCATTTTTAATGTGCTCAAACAAAAAGATTGAAGCCCTATAAGTAAGAAGGGTGTTGTTTTTTCCTTCTTTCTTTCCAGGGACTTAACTTTGTTATTAGCAAGCCCAGTTCCAGGAAAGCATAGCCTTTTGAATGAAAATCCCCACCCAGTATCTGATGCACATAGAGTAGGACGTCCTATTTGGGTAATGACTCAGATGAGAGATCCAGCTGTCAGTAACGTTAGTGTTGGCTTGGTTTTATGAAATCTTTCACTGACTTAGGCATTCTGGTTCAGGTTTTGTTTTTTCAGTCTCCACCTGTTTATGGGTAGCTTTTTATGACTTCTGTGGAATTCCTTATTTTACCCATTTACTTATATTTCATGCTTGACATTCAATGAAGGAAATTGAGCTGTTCTTTCTATTGCCTTAGGAGCAGGGATCCTGGGGCAAATGTTGCTGTGTGACAAACCAGGACCAATAGAAGTACTAGAGAAACAAGCGTGAAAGAGAGGTGATTACCTAAAATTAGATTAAGCAAAAACTGCTCTGCTAGGTGAAGCCTGTTGCTAAATTGCTTACAGTAAGCTAAGCAGGGGATAACACTGTGTTCTACAAACAAAGTAATGTTAAAGCTTTCATAACTGAAAAGTTACAAAATATCTAGAATATCTAGAGTTATCAAGTCCTCTCTCATTTTTCTTTATTACTTTTTAAAAAATATATTTTATTGATTTTTTACAGAGAGGAAGAGAGAGGGATAGAGAGTTAGAAACATCGATGAGAGAGAAACATGGATCAGCTGCCTCCTGCACACCCCCTACTGGGGATGTACCCGCAACCAAGGTACATGCCCTTGACCAGAATCGAACCTGGGACCCTTCAGTCCGCAGGCCAACGTTCTATCCACTGAGCCAAACCGGTTAGGGCTCTTTATTACTTTTTGAACTTGAAAGAAGACATGGAGAAGTATAGAGACAACTGATACAGGGCATAGGAAAGGATGACCTAATTTTTAAAATTGTTCTCATAAATAAGCAAATTAGTCACTTTGAGATCAAGTGATGTTTCTGAGAAGTTTATGATCTTTAGAATTTAATGTTCAGGTTATGTTTTAAAACTAATCATTTGTTCTAGTTGCCCTACTTTAATTGTAGTCTTAATTCCTCTGCAAAAAGCTTTATAGTATCAAGGGGATTGCGCTCCCCCCAGGAAAAGGGCCTTAAAACAGGCAATGCAGAACCAAAGAACTAGGTTTCTCGGGGAAGCTGCAATTTCAGCCATTTGTGAAGTTGCACTGGAATTTCTTCTCTAGCCCAGCAGGAGAACTCTGTACTTTCTATTTTGTCTAGCTATGTGACACTGTTGGGGAAATCTACAGAGATGTGGGAGGTCTCAGTAAATGGGGAGAGAGAACATTGTTTTGTCTTTCTTTTCTCTCTCTCTTCCACACCCCCACACGTAAGTTTTAGAGCACAGAAAATTGGCCTAAATCAAAGTGGCACCTATTAAGTCATTAGAATAATAATTTTGAAAACGATATAAATTACTTTGGGAAAATGTTTGTGACAATGTTAAGTATAAGAAGCAAGACACAAAAATGAACTTTGCTATGATTATAACTGTGTAATAATTATGGATGTATACAAACAAGGTCTTCAAGACAGCAGGTAAAAATGAAAACCATCTGATTTCTGGGGAGATTTCTAAAGATCTTTTGTTTGGGTTTGCTTTAATCTGTTGTAGTTGGTACCTCCCCTTCCAGTCCCCCCGCCCTAAAAAAAGAGGCAGGGGTGGCGTTCAAAATCTTGAATAACCTGAATTATACACCATGGAGGCCACTCCAACAATCAGCTACCGTAATTACAGAGAGAGCCAGATGTTGCCAGGTAAACACAGCCTGGCAAAGCCAGGCCGGCACTGAGAATTTCCCATGGATGTGGGGGTAACAATTGGGGTGGGAGCTGTTGCAGTCCTAGCAGGTTGCCTTACCTGGGCCAGAGTGGTGGGTAGATGGGAGGCTTGGACCTCACCTAGTAATAAACCAATACTGTAGCATTTCCATATTTTATCAGCTGGTAAAGCTGGAACAGTGCCCCACGCTGACAGGAGTCCTGATTAAGAACAATCCTGAAAGAGAGGGAATGAGATAAGCTGGAATGGTCAATGCTGGCTGCTGTGCAGTGTAGCACCCCTGCTTACACTTTTCTTCTTATTAATAAACACACAGCCTGGACGTTCCTTGAAGAAATGAGGGAAGTAGGGGATGGCCAACAATCCCAGCAGTGGAAAGATTTGGTGCAGGTAGAGGTTTATTATCACTTAGTTTCCCTGATCCTTTTCCCTGCATCTGCCAATCAGGTGTTGCCTTACTCAGCAGCCTCTGGTCTTTGGTGTGCAGATGGAGACAGCAGGGCACTTGAACCTGGGAGATGGTCCCCAGGTGCCATTTAATATCAGTATTTTCCTTCCAAACAACATTTCAGAAAAATGTTTCATACCACAATTGGGACAGGGCCCAGGAGTTAGGGAACCCCATTGAGAGTGCCAGGTACATCCAGAAAACCAGACACAGAGTTACAGTTAATCTAATCTCATTTTATACATGAGAAAATTTAGGCTCCAAGAAAATAAGAAACTTTCTCACCTAGATAAGTTACTTTGGGGGAGGGTGGGAGTAATATATTTTTGTGTGTGTGTCTAGTTCATCTTATTTTATAAACACGGGTGTTAAAAATGTGTTAAGAAACTCAGTTGAAAAGCACAATAAAGGATCAACAAAGGTCCGTCATCCCACATACACAGAAAGAATTCCTGTTCAACCCAGTTGTAGAGGGAAACTGTCAACATAGGCTCATCCTCCAGCTACGGTAAGCCCGAATTCTTCCTCAGTGGAGAAAGCCAACACTGTCAGCCGTGACGATTCATCTATCTCACCCATGGGTGTGTGAGTGTGGATGGGGGCTGTTTTCATCACAGCCCCAATGTGGCTGATCTTCCCTTTCTTCCCAGGAAGAGGAAGGCGCCTTGTGAAGACACCCACGGGGCCATCAGCATTGCAGCCTCTCCATCGCCTGAATCTGTGAATTTGCTCCCTACGAGCACCATCATTTCCAACCGAGCACAGTGCTCTTTCTATTGGTTGACATTTAGCATGTGTTTACTATATGCTGGGCATTGTACTGAGTAGTTTACATGCATTAGTTCATCCTACCCTGTAGGAATATATTCTTATTATGTCCATTTTGCAGATGGGGAAACTGAGGGGATGGACGGATAGATGGTTGGCTGGCTGGGTAAAGCTGAGATCCAAAGTCAGTCTTAACCATTAAAACCACCTTTATAGCCCTGGCCGGTGGTTCAGTGGTTAGAGCATCCTCCTGCACACTGGAGTGATCAATTCCTGGTCAAGGGCACTTACCTGGGTTGCCAATTTGGTCTCCACCGCTGGTCAGGGCACCCATGGGAGGCAACCAAACGATGTGTCTCTCTCATCTCTCTCTCTCTCTCTCTCTCTCTCTCTCTCTCTCTCTCTCTCTCTCTCTCTCTCTCTCCTCCTCCCTTCTACTCTCTAAAAATCAATGGAAAAAATCCTCTTTGGGTGAGGATTAAAAAAAAAAAAACCCTCCTTTATAAATGATGATGCAACATAAGATAAAATTAAACTTTACTTCAAATCTAGGGATAAATAGTGATCACTGTAAAATAATGATCATACCTAATACTTATAACAATCTTATGAGATACATGCTATTATTATCTGTTTTACAGAAATGCCTAAAGCATTACTGGTTCTTTCAATTAAACCACATCCAGAAGGAGAAACACTTAAATACCTGCACAAAGACATAAGCAAGCTCACATGCATTTAGAGCTGAATGCAAAAATATACTTGTAAGCAGAAATAAATTGTCTTATTTTTGGGGGGAGGCTGCTTTAACAAAATGCCCTACACTGGGTGACTTAAACAGCAGACATTTCGTTCTGGAGGCTGGAAAGTCCATGATCATGGGACTAGAAAAGTCGGGTCTGTGTCAGGGCTCTTTTCTGGCATGCAGAGAGCCTTCTATCCATTGACCTGTACTAATTCACCCAAATGCCCGTCCTTCCATCACCCATGCATCCATCCGTGCATCCATCCCTCCATTTCTAAACATTCATTGAGCATCTATCTTATACTAGTATTCTAATTCATTGTCTAAGAGGGAAAAGAAATGATACACTACATGTTCTAAATGCTGTAACAGAACATTCCAAATGCTTAGACACAGACCTGTGGGGACTCAGGGAGAAAGAAAACTAATATTGATTGAGAGCAACGACAAGTTCTTTACTAGTTTATCTGCATTAGTCTGAGTTAAGGAATAAATGTCTAGTTTCAAAGTGAAAGAGAAGCAGGTTCTTTCCCCCTCTTAATCACCTGTCATCCTTCCAAGACGCAGTGGGAAAGAACGGGGAGAATTCATCTCTAGCCAGAGAAGGCAGTTAAAGACTGCAACCTGTAACTGTCAGGAGCAGAAGTGTCCGTGCCTGCTGCTGGTGGAGGAGACAGAGGGGTCCTCAGGGGACCTCCTTCCTCAGGGAACCTCATCTGGTTAGTGGAGGAACACTGTAGTCAACCGTGAACTTCAGCAGGTTCAGTGTAGCCATGCAGATGCCTCAGGCTGTCCTGCTTCCTGCTGAGATGGCCTTTGGGGTCTTCCCTCCCGTGGGTCAGCTGAGGAGCCTGGAGTCTTCTGAGGAGTGGTCCACAAGGCAGCCGGGCTGGAGTCACAAATCCACAGACAACAGACAAGCCATTAGGGGCTGCCAGACAAAATTATCCTCCTAGCCCTTCAAAGCATTTCCCTAAAAGCCAATCGCATATTTATATTTAAAACAGCATTGCTGCAAAATCCAAACGCATTGTAATGAGGCTGCAAACTTCCTACCTAGAGACTTCAAATATTTTGAGGGTTCCTTTAATAGTAACCAGAGAAAAAAGTTCTCATTACAAACAGGTATTTGTTTGGCAGACAAAAGGGTATTGTCCTTGAAGCCCCTTATTAAGAAACTATTCTCTGAGAGAGGCATTATTAATTCCATATCACAGATGAAGAAACTGAGGCTCAGAAAGTTAAGTAATTTCTTCAGTTGTTTAAACACTAAAGTCAGGTGACATCCCTCTTCTCCAGAATAGACCTACTTTGACTCTCTCTCTCTTTTTCTGAACCCTTCATTATGGAAAAATTCAAATTATATGTAAATTGGAAGAAAGTTCCATGTGCCCATAACCCAGCTACAGCAGTCACACACTCATGGTATCTCTTGTTTCAACTGTGATTCTTTTTAACACTCAATGAGATATAAGTTTCTGCACAATGATAAGTAACAACCAGTTAAGTGGCTATGGTATCATGTCTTTTATTCTTTATCTCAATCAATTTGCTCAACAAAATCTACAAGTATCTATAAATTTTACAGCCCCTTGCTCTTAGATGAATTTTCCAAATATCTGAGCATTTTGGAGACTCTGATTACTTGATCTTAGTGGCAGATACAGACATGTAGCTTGTGACCCACAGCCAAACTCTCAGGGAGGGCAAGGTGCTGGCCTCAAAAAGGGAAGGGACTCACCTCCCTTTGATGAAAGTGTTAAAGATTTTCAAGTACATGCAAGAGAATAATTTATAATCTTGTCATGCAACAGGTCTTTCTAAATGAATCAAAACTTAAAGGCCATAAAGAAAACATTGACAGATTTGAAAGCTAGAAAATAAAAAAATCTCTGTATGACAAATGATATCCCAGAAATAAAAGTTAGGAGAAAGACTGGAAGAATATATTTGCAACATGTAAAATGGACAAAAGACAGAAGGAGAAACACTTATGATCAATAAATATATGAAAATATGCCTAACCTCAACATTATTATCACTCAAGAAATGGAATATATTTTGCCAATTAGATTGGCAAATTTTAAAAAATTGATAATCAGGATTTGTAAAAGAACCAATCACTCATAAACTGCTGGTGGGAGTGGATATGATTTAGGTTGTGTGAACAGCACTATGGCAGTATCTATCGAAACTACAAATGCAGATACTCTTTGGTCTACCAATTCCACTTCTAGGAATCTCTCCTATAAAAATATTTGCTCATATGTGCAAACATGTATGTATAAAGGATGCTTGATGAACTGGAAAACCAAGTGAACTGAATGTCATCAATTGTAAAACAAGCTACATTATTGGGATACTATGCAGCCATTATAAATAAATTCTATACATGATATTTGTAATTTTACGTATAAATATACACTGAGTGGCCAGATTATTATGATCTCTGAATGCATAATTATCTGGCCAGTGTATATCCTATATAATAAAAGGCTAATATGGAAATTGTCCCCTTGACCAGGAGTTCAACCAGAAGGCAGGCTGGCCAACTGCCCATGTCCCCTCCCCCTGGCCGGACCCCACCTATGCACAAATTCATGCACTGGGCCTCTAATATATATATCCTACCTAATAATAGACAAATATGCAAATTGACCATACCTCCGACACACCCACAAGCCACGCCCACAAGCCACACCCACCATCCAATCAGAGCGAGCATGCAAATTAACCCAAACCAAGATGTCTACAGCCACAGAGAGCAAGGTTTCCTAGGTAACAGAGGAAGCCAAGCTTTCCGCCTGCCCTTGCCAGGCCTAAGCCTCAACTCAAGCTACAAAGTTTCAATTATAGAAGGTAAACAAATTCAAACAAATGGCGGCAGAATGGAGCTTGAGAGAGAAGGCCAGGGTTGCCGCCGGCAACAGGGGAAGCAAAGTTTTCCGCACACCCTGGCTGGGCCCACCCGCTTAAGTTAACAAAGTTTCAATTATAACCCCAACAGAAATGGCTGCCAGCCTCGGAGGGAGCCCCAGGCTTGGCTCCGCTCCAGGCTACAAAGTTTCAATTGTAGAAGGAAAATAAATTCCAGATACCAGGGCCTCCACTTGGGTTGCCAGGGGGCATGGCCGGCCTGCAAACCACCACTGGCCCCTCGCTCAGGCCGCCCCACACCCCAAGGGAACCCCCACTTGATCTGGGACACCCTTCAGGGCAAACGAGCTGTCCCCCACCCCAGTACCAGGCCTCTATCCTATCTAATAAAAGAGTAATATACAGATTGATCATCACTGCAACACACAATATAGCTGCCCCCATGTGGTCAAAGATCCTGCCCCCATGTGGACACAAGATGGCCATCACAAGATGGCTAGCAGGAGAGGGCAGTTGGGAGGCACCCAGCCTGCAAGGGAGGGCAGTTGATAAGGACCGGGCCTGCAAGGGAGGGCAGTTGGAGGTGATCAACCCTGCAGGAGAGGGCAGTTAGGGGTGACCAGGCCAGCAGAGGAGAGAAATTGGGGGCAAACAGGCTGGCAGCAGAGTGGTTAGGGGGTGATCAGGCTGGCAGGCAGAAGCGCTTAGGGGCAATCAGGAAGGCAGGCAGGCAAGCAGTTGGGAGCCAGCAGTCCTGGATTGTGATCCCACCCGGATCGGGCCTAAACGGGCAGTCAGACATCCCTTGAGGGGTCCCATATTGGAGAGGGTACAGGCTGGGCTGAGGGACAACCCCCCTCCGTGCACGAATTTCGTGCACCGGGCCTCTAGTATATATATATGTGTGTGTGTGTGTGTGTGAGTGTGTATGTATATATATACACACACAGACACACACACGCACACACATACACACACACATACTGAGTGGCCAGATTATTATGCATTCAGAGATCATAATAATCCGGCCACTCAGTGTATATTATGTACATATATTTTTAAAGATCATCCAGAAATATCATATAATCAAAACAGACATATCATATAATCAAAACATATAATACCATGGAAACTACAAATGAGTATAATAAAGCATGACTAGGATGCACGTTAAACTGTTACAGTAGTTACAGCTGCATCAAAAAGAGAGTTGGGGTTGGACTTCACTTTTTATGAGTAGAATCTTTTATGAGTAGAAACTATTCATGCATTATTTGGTATAATTAGATAAGTTAAAATGCCTACAATTAAAGTAAAACAACACCAATATGTTTTAAAATATTTGTAAAATTCAGAAAAAATAAAGAAGATAATACAAATCACCAGTAGGATCATTATTCTATATAATAAAAGCCTAATATGCTAAGTGTCTGTTCAACCAATCAAAGCATAATATGCTAATGATATGCTAAAGCTGCTCAACTGCTCACTCTGATGTGCACTGACCACCAGGAGGCAAATAGTCAACTGGTCGACCAGTAGCTATGATGTGCACTGACCACCAGGGGGCAGACGCTCCAACCGATAGGGACTGAGCAAGATGGGCTGGATATGCCCTGGAGCCCTCCTGTGGTCCCTTCCTGGCTGGCTAACCTCCCATATCCCTCCCCAGCCCCGATCGTGCACCAGTGGGTTCCCTTGGCCTGACCTGCACCCTCTCGAAATCCGGGACCCCTTGGGGGATGTCAGAGAGCTGGTTTTGGCCCAATCCTGCAGGCCAGGCCGAGGGACCCCACTGGTACATGAATTTGTGCACTGGGCCTCTAGTTTTCTATAAGCAAAATCATTTGAATGATTGGTCAGATACAGGATTCTCTTGTTTTGATAAACTTTATCCTGAAAATTAGACACCCATAAGGTAATATTTCATGAAACCCACCTCCAAATAATTTTAATCGGTTGACTTGATTTTGTTAGCAGTTAATAAACTTCAATCTCAAAACACTTGCATTGAGGAAAAATCGGGATAGAAAACTGAGCTACTAAGAGGTGTCTAATGCAAGAGAAATTTCTGGACTGGCATTTAGAAATGAGTTGACTAAAACTGAGGACTGCGTGGCCTAATTCAACCAATCATCTGAGGCATGCCCCCCTCCCCCCTCAGTTTATAACCTGCTCAAATCAAATCAGTAATCTTGGTTAAATGAAGCACGCTTCAGCGGTTTCCATTTTCTTTTGTTATCAGGACTGAGTAAGAGCTGGAGTAACTAATGGAAATTCCTTTCATTCCTCCCCAAGCTCAGTTAGAAGTTTCCGGAAGCCAGATTTTCTACCAACCACATAAATCATTGAAAGCCTCACATCTAGAAAGCTACTCACTGCCATTTTCTTCCCTGGTGCACTTTTCCTTATGGCCTGTGCTGTGCTCTTATTAGCGGTGTTACATTATTCATTTTTAAAGCCCCTTCATTTTATAAAGTGTCCTGGGGCTAGGATGCTTTTCCCAATCCACTTTTGTTTGGCTGACTACCTCCTTATGGAATTTATGCTTCATCCTGCCAAGAAATCATCTCTAATGGCACCTTGTATCAATACAGTATTATCAGATTCTGAGGTTCTAGGTACTCCTGTGATTGTCAGAAAACACCCAATGCTGTCCGCTGTCCAGATGAAGAAAGTAAAACGTAGAGAGATCAGGTAACTATCCAGCTCACTGCAGGCACTATCCGATGGATTGATTTCCAGCAGCAAAGTTGTCCAAGGCAGCGCAGTGTGCAGGTATGCAGGTAGACAGAGGATAAGGTGACCAGATTTTAACATTGGTAAAGTGGGACACCATTGACCGGGGGAGGGGGGGGTGTCTTTTTTTTTTAAATATATTTTATTGATTTTTTTACAGAGAGGAAGAGAGAGGGATAGAGAGTTAGAAACATCGATGAGAGAGAAACATCTATCAGCTGCCTCTTGCATACCCCCTACTGGGGATGTGCCCGCAACCAAGGTACATGCCCTTGACCGGAATCGAACCTGGGACCATTCAGTCAGCAGGCTGACGCTCTATCCACTGAGCCAAACTGGTTTCGGCCCGGGGGGGGGAGGGGTCTTGATTAAAAATTTGGTCTATATTGTAATCGCTTTTGGTTTTTTTAATAAAAGGAAATTCACTTCTTAGATCATCATTGAATTTGCATCTTCTTTTCTTACTCATTATGTTAAAAATCTAAAAAAATAATTTAAAATTATATTATAAATTATTATATACATATTGCTTAAAAACACAGTAAGTAGGTACATAATTGCATGAACATATTTTATTGTTAGTTTATAAATTAAATTAATTTGATTGTTATAAAGTAACTATATTTTAAAAATTATTTTAATCCTATATTTCTTTCTAAATAATAACAATACTAACTTGTATTATTTTTCCTCTGAATTTGCCATAATGTAAGTCATAAGTGTCACTTTCAAGGCCGGTGCTAGACTTTTTGCCGCCACTATAAAATATAAATAATACGAGTACTGTCTGCTAAATTCGAGAAAATTTATGTATTTATGAAATAAATAAATAAGTTATTTACCTAAATTATCTGAATAGCTGATTTGTAATGACATCACTTGTTTAACTAGCTTACTAGCACGCAGTACGATGTGTATCGTCTGCGAGACAGTTATAAAATGTTTTTGTCGTTGCCAAACCCAAAAAATGCCATTGTTCATTAAGTCCAAACAGTGGTGGTCGAATTCTAACAACTGATCAACAATGCGAACTTTGATAAGCAGTTCTCGATAATCAGTTCTCAATAATTATTTGTTATTATTAAAGTTTAACATTATAAAATTAACAAAAATAATATAAAACCCATATCCTGGCTAAATAGCCACATGGCCGCCGAAAACCGTATATTCCCTTCCCGTTCTCCCGCTATTCCCTAGCTTGTCGTGCATTCTTTCCAAAAATCGGGACTTTTTAAAACGCTGCGGGACGCGGGACAAATTGTTAAAAATCGGGACTGTCCCGCCAAAAGTGGGACATCTGGTCACCTTAACAGAGGAGCAAGGCTGGCCCTGAATACCCATGCCTGCAGGCACCATTTTCTAAACACAGCTTTATTGTATTGGAGGCCCGATGCCTTTCAACTGCTGTACAACCCTCTGCATCGAAATTAAAAAAATTTAAGGTATAAAGAGCATGACTGAGTTTGTTTTGAAGTGACACATAACATCTGTCTCCCCCTTTATTTGTTTTAGTAATTGCATTTTAAGAGTATGATTGGCTCTTTCTTATATAGCTTGTCCTTGAGAGTTGTTAGGGATACCAGTTTTATGACAAATTTGATAGTGCTGACAAAAGTGCTGAAAAGCAGAACTAGCATATTCGGGTCCATTGTCTGTTTTTAGCCCTAAGGGAGTTTGTAGTACCGCAAAGATGGCTAAACAATGACTAATTACATGCTTGACACTCTCTCCCTTTTGGGGAGTCGCAAAGATAAAGCGGGATCAGGTATCTACATTAACATGTACCCATCTATGCTTACCAAACTCCAGGACGTGGGTGACATCCATTTGCCAGATTTGATTAGGTTTAAGACCCCTAGAATTAATCCCTAATGATTGTATAGGGCAATGAATTACACACTGAGAGCACTGCTTAACAATTTGAGGAGCTTGCCCCCGAGAAATACAGAATGGTTTGCGCAAGGCAGCAGCATTTTTTTAAAACATTTTTTAAATCTTTATTGTTCAGATTATTATAGTTGTTCCTCTTTTTTCCCCCCATAGCTCCCTTCCACCCAGTTCCCACCCCCCCACCCCATACCCTTACCCTCCTCCCACTGTCCTCATCCATAGGTGTATGATTTTTGTCCAGTCTAGCCCAGTGGAAGGATGCACAAATTGGACAATGGTTTGGGCCAGATCCAGTAATGATGTAGGGCAGCAGTTGTGCTAGTATCTTTCCAGAAGGAGCAGCACAGCCATTTTGGGTGCCAGAGCGTTCCATGCGTCACCACAATGGACCCAGAGAAGCTCTGTGTCCCTTTGTTCAAAAGACAGAGTTGCCCTGATGACAGCAATGCGGGAGAAGAAGAAAACGAAGGCTAAGCTAGGGGCCAAGGGGCCAACATGGGGTCAGCTGAAGAAGCTAACAACTGAAGCCCAGCAGATGGTAGAAAAGGAAGAAGTGGAAGCTATGCCCTCAACCATGGTTCTGGCTATGCTAGCATTGGTTAGCTATCAGTCTTCTGCAAAGTCTTGCACAGCCAAGTCCGAGGACTCTGAATAAATATATGCCAGCAGCCAAAGAAACTTTCATTTAGTAGCTAAAAATGTTAACATGTCTGTAGTTTGATTTCTCTTTTATTGCTGTGTTGCTTTAGCATTGTTTTGTTATTGTTTTAAAAGAGAGAATTATGTTCAAGCTTATTTTAATTGTAGTAGCTTAAAAACAAAAACAAAAAGGGGAGAGGTAGGGAATGAGTCTAGGGTGAAGCCTAGGGCTGACCTGTGGCAGGTCCACCAACAAGGCACGGCCTGGAGGGCAGAGCTCTCCTGGCATAATTAAGCCTGACCTTGTAGCCCACCCTAATTCCTTCCTAAGTAGCTAGTGGGCTGTGGGAGGTGCAGCAGTGTTGCCAAAACAAGAACATTTGTATACATGTTAATCTACCCTTTTTTTAATCAGACTATAAAATAAAGCATCCGCTTGCAGGCTGGGCCTTTTGTGTCCTCATCCAGGCACGGGAGATCCACCGAGCCTCAGCAGTAAAATAAAAATAAAAATAAATAAAAACAGCTTTATTGAGGTATAGTTCGCATACCTTACATTCACTCATTTTAAGTGTAGGATTGGGTGGTTTTTTACCACATTTACAGAGTTGTGCAGACATCACCACAACCCAATTTGATAACATTTTCATCACCTGCAGAAGAGCCCTCTGGGCTATTCAGTCAACCACTCCTGGTCCCACCCCCAGCTCCAGGCAGCCAGGGATCTGCCTTTTGGTCTTTAGACAGAAAGGGGGCTCTGTAATAACTCTCACGGAAAGTAACCTGACAGGGTGATCTGATCACAAAGTCCTAACTGGGCATGTCATGGTAGGTGTTCACTCCTGTGGTCTATAACTTCCCTGCTGTTAACGTAAAAAAAAAAACATTGAAACCTGTAAAGAATTTTTATGAGTTTACTTGAGCCAAACTGTCAACAGATGCCGGGAAGCAGAACCTCAATGAATTGAGATAATTCTCCGGAGAATGGCGGGTTACATTTGTATTTATACATTGCCATCAAAGGAGGGACATAGGTGGGTTACATGAAATTCATTGGTGATAGATTAAGGAGGTGGGATAAAGCAAAGCTGGGGAAACCCCTGGGATTGGATAAAAAGTAAAAGGATGGACACATACTTAGGTGGGTGCAGGAACAATTAACATGATAATGAAGGAATTTGTGGTCTCTGTCCTGGCGCCCACCACATTTGGTTGTGCCCCAGGGGCTCCAGAAAAAGGGAAGTTACAAGTTACCCAGACATTTCAAAGGTATGTTATCATAGATGCAAAAAGACAGGTAGGCTCAGTTAAGGTAAAGGTTGACCTTGTCAGTGAAGATATCGGCCTAGGACGTAACTGCCCACCATAACTGCTTTTAGTTAAAGTTTAATTTCAGACCATCCTTTGTGGTTACTTTAGGTCTCTGAGTTTGCAAGACTGCCATGCAGGCCTCCCCTGAGCTGTCAGGTGAGCATGTGGCCCCTTTTGTCCACACTGCTAAAAGGTCATCTTTGCCTTAAGCAAGCCCTGTACATGGTTTTTGTGCATCTAGGTTAATACACCTGTGAAATGCCTCTTTTTTAGATCCCCCAGAAGCTTAACCACCCGCAAAAGAGCACATAATCCTGTTAACTATCATATAATCCAATCACAGAGCTTTCCTTGCCTTGGTTTGTCTCACATTCATGTAATCTCCCTTACTTTCTGTCCTCAATCCCAAATGTATAAAAGAAGGTGCAAAATTGTCGTTCTCTGGAGCATTTGACATCTTGCTTCCTTGGAATGTCATCAGTTAGGCTTCAATAAACTCATAAAAATGCTCTCCTGCTTTAGATATTTTTTTCTTTTTTAAAAGTTATTTCTCCACCTTTAATTTACATCATTAGGTATCAGATCCTTAAAAAGCTTTAAAAATTGAATAGACTTTACTTTTTAGAGAGGTTTTAGTTTACAAAAAAATTGTTCAGAAAATCGTTACCACCACCCCCCCCCCAACACCTATAATTACCATATTGCATTAATGTGATTATTTGTTACAATTGATGAACCAATGTATTGATACATGTGGATGTTTCTTACTCCAGCAGTCTATAGATCTGCCTTTTTGGACATCTTATATGAATGGACTCTTACAATCTGTGGTCGCCAGTTTTGTCTTCCTGACGGCACATAGTTCAGATCGTCTTTGTCATGTCAGTGTATCTCGTTGATTGCTCTCTATTTCTGCCACATGTTCACATCTTGCCTTGATGAGACTTAAGCCCCTTGTGAATAGATGGGCACCATTTCATACCCCCTGTATGCACTCTCTCAGTGCTCTGCCTACATCTCCTTGTTCAAACCACCTCAGTGCACACCAGAATAACTCCAAACGGCCAGAAGCTCCTTTTTTTTTTTTTTCCTCCCTTTTTGGAGGACTTTCTCTGGTTATCTTTATGCTGGGGACAGGGAATTAATGCCCCCCCAGGAGCAGCCTCAACCAATGGCTGACAGGAGCTAGTGTATAAATACCCCAGCTTCATCACCTCCCTGAGATTCCGTGCCCACTTTGTTTCCCTAGAAGGACCAAGCTCTCTATGTCCACAGTACCTCCGAGCTTGACTGCTGACCACACATTGACTGCCTGCTCCTCCTCTTCCTCCTCCTCTCATCCTCTCCCTCCTTCCCTCCTCCTCCTCCTCCTTCTCCTTTTTTTTTTAAAATGATTTTTAAATTGATTTTTAGAGAGAGAGGGAGAAGGAGAGAGAGAGAGAAACATTGATCAGCTGCCTCTTGCACACCCCTAACTGGGGGTCAAGCTTGAAACCTGAGCATGTGCCCTGACTGGGAATCAAACCAGCAACCTTTCAGTGCATGCCCAACCAACTGAGCCATACTGGCCAGGGCCTTGGTCTTACTTCTTTACTTCCTTTAAGGTGTTTTCATATTCTCCAAAATAAAGTACTTGCACTGGAATCCTTGTCTCAGTGTCTGATTCTGAGGGAATTCAAATTCAGGCACTCCTGCCATGTGCTAAACAAACATTGAGCCTAATGTACTAGGTGTATCGGTTAATAATGCGGATTTTTTAACAGATGGAGTTACACATATGTTTATATGCGATTTGATATGTATGCTATTTTGTTGTATTGACAACAAGCTTCAAAACTTTGTGTCAAATTTTCTGAAGGTGTTAACATCATAGATACTTTTACACTTAAAAATGTCAAATTTCATGCCAAAAAAGAGCATTTGCGGGAAGTTTTAATTCATTACTTTATTTTGAAGAAAAAAGTTATCATATACTTCAGGAAACTTATGGTGAACATGCTCCATCTCAAGATATTTGTGAATGCTGGTTTAAAAGCTTTAAAAGTGATGATTTTGATGTGAAAGACTAAGAACGTCCGGGTCAACCGAAAAAGTTTGAAGACCAACAATTACAAGCATTATTGGATGAAGATGCGTGTCAAACTCAAAAACAACTTGCAGAAAGATTAAACGTTGCTCAGCAAACAACTTCTGATCATTTACAAGCAATGGGAAAGATTTTAAAGGAAGGAAAGGTGCCACTTCACTGAACAAAAGACAAATGGAAAACAGTAAAGTGTTGCTTCAACAACACGAAAGAAAATCTTTTTTGCATTGAATTGTGACTGGCGATGAAAAGTGGATTTATTTTGAGAATTCCAAAATCTGCATTATTAACCAGTTAACAGTTAATCCAAATTATTAACCGATTAATGCTTAATCTGCATTATTAACCGGTTAGGGCTTAATCCGTATTGTTAACTAGTTAATAATTAATCCACATTATTAACCAGTTAGGGCTTAATCCACACTATTAACCGGTTAGTGCTTAACCCACATTATTAACCGGTTAACAATTTGCATTAACTGGTTAATGCTAATGCTTACCAGTTAATAATGCAGATTAACCATTAACCGGTTAAAAATGCAGATTTTGTAATCAAAGAAAACACGATAATTTCAAGAGCAACATCAAAAGTGCTTTATTCAAAGTAATGTCCATTGCTAGCTACACATTTCCCACATCTTTCAGGTTAGATTCCTGCCAAGGGCACATGCCCCGGTTGTGGGCTTGATTCCCAGTAGGGGACATGCAGGAGGCAGCCAATTAATGATTCGCTCTCATCATTGATGTTTCTAACTCTCTTTCCCTCTCTCTTCCTCTATGAAATCAATAAAAAAATATTTTTTAAAAATGGTATGGAAATTTTAAGAGTTAACAAGTTAATAGGATAGCAGGCTTGCAAGTATTTTCATATTCTGATTATACTGACTACATTATTAGTACTCTAAAAATAATATATGAATTTAAAGGACATTTCTGTTGCTGCAATGGGAGAAAATACAGTAAAATATGCAGTATTAATGTATACGAAGTTTTGCATTGGTGCTCTAGCGCCCTCTCCTGGATATATTTGAATACTGCAGCTAAGGCGGAACTTGCTAGGGCCATGGAGTCACCCGGCATTCCGGTTGAAGCCTAGGGACTCCTCAGAATAATGTTTTAAAATGCATAAAATATAATGAAGAAAATAAGAGAGGAAATCATTTTATGAGAATATCAAAATAGTTTAAAATAAATTTGTTATTTATTAGTTAATTAAATAAAAAATCTATCTTTGGGTCTTATTATGGTAATGTCAACGTGGAAATGAACTTAAACAATATTTTGAGATTATCTGCAGCAACAATAATCTTGCATGAAAATATGATTTCTACTGGTGACAAAGTTACAGATATCGGGTACCAGTTTCCTAGGCTGCCATACAGACGTACCACACACGGGGAGGCTTAAAACGATGGACATTTATTGCCTCACAGTTCTGGAGGCCAGAAGCCCAAAATCACGGTGTGGGAAGGGCATTCTCCCTCCGCGGTCGTTAGGAGGGGCTCCTTCCTCGTCCCTTCCAGCTGTAATTCAGACACCTCGGATCCTATTCTTGGAACATAGGTTAAGAACCTCTGAAGATGATTTTCAGTTAGTATTTTTGTGTTCGGACTTCCTTCCTGGGAGAGTGTTAAGTGTGTGAAGACCATGAACGATGTCCTTGCTTTTTAGGAGGGTAAGTCTTACATGTGTGGAACACCCAGGAAACAACATTGGGCTGTGTGAAACACTGTGGGACGAATTTCACACTTTAGGTGCTACAGGAACCGAGAAAAGGGAGAGGTCTTATGGATGGGAACAACCGGGCACGTGTTTTTGATGGTATGGGACTTGATGGGCTTAGGATGATGGCAGGATGTGAACCATCAGGACATATGAAGGGCGATAGAAACAGTGTGAACTAAATAAAACCTCGAGAAAGAAAAGTAGGCTCCACAAAGAGATTTAATATTTAACTAACCTAAAGATTAAGTTTGGGAAGCTTACCAATTATAAAAGCTTACCATCTTAATCAAATATATTAATACTAGAGGCCCGGTGCACGAAATTCGTGCACTGGGTGGGGGGGGTCCCCTCAACCCGGCCTGCACCCTCTCGCAGTCCAGGACCCCTCAGGGATGTCCGCCTGCCGGCTTAGAGGAACGGGCCTAAGCCGACAGTTGGAAATCCCTCTTGCAGTCCAGGACCCTCGCTCCTTACCGCCTGCTCACTGCTCTTTACCACTCAGCTCGCTGCTCCTTAGTGCTGCCACGGAGGCAGGAGAGGCTCCCGCCACTGCCACTGCGCTCGCCAGCCGTGAGCCCTATCTTTCTGTGTAGTTGTCTGTGGGCCAACTGCTCTCTTCCTTCTCACTTAGGGCAAGCAGCATGTGAGGGCAGAGCACGCTATCTTGGAACACAGAGGGTTGCCTGGAGCTGAGGGGCGTGGCCGGGCCCACGGGGTGAGAGGTGGACACAGAGGACGCTATCTCATCCAATTGTGGGGTGGGCTGGCCGGCCTTCATCTGCCTGACTCCACCCAGGGAGGGACCGAGCAGGGTGTCCGCCTCTCCATTCTCCATCCTTCCATCTGTGACACCTGTCACCCTTGCCAGGCCTCCCCCAAAGTGAGTTCAGCTCAATCCCTGAATGTAAAAGGGCACGGGGGCGGGGGGGGGGGGCCTCCACTCCAGTGCCCCCTGATTCCCAGCATCAGGACCTGGTTGACAGGACCTGATCTCAGGACGGTGGCCACAGCTGCATAGATCTGTTTCAAGAAAAGTTGGGAATACAGACTTTCCTATGAGCCCCTATTCCAAAAGGTGGCAGTTTATTCACATTGTGGCAAAGACACCTTCAAGAGTAACATAAGTGGGTAAAGTCAGGGCCAAACCGGGCCATTTCCTCATCCAATCTCTCTGAGGCGCGTGGGCAGAACCAAGTCTCAGCTCTTCGCAGGACACTTCTGGGGGTTTAAGCCTAAAGGACAGTAGTCTGTCTCCATTCTTGTTCTTTGGAATTTTTTCATCGTTGGATAAAAGGATACGTACATTGGGGCAATCCTCTCGAGATACGATATTCCAGTTGCACCCATGTGATGATGACAGCACCCCTCAGAGGGAGCGAGTCTACAGATGGGGAGCAGGGAATTCTGAAAACCAAAGCGATGACAGAGATGCTAAGCCTTTCCTTCATGTGTCTGACACCCCTCTTCACACGGCCTGCAGGCCGGGCGTCTGCTGGACCTTTACCACTTGATGTCCTGGCAGGCTGCCCTGGGCCCTGCTAGGTGGTGTGCAGGGCCACCTGGGCCCAGGGGGAGTCTCGCCCCACTCCTCACCCCAGCCACTCCTAGTACAGCTCCTGCACATGGGCACTGGTCTCCGGGGGCCACACCGGGATGGCAGCATAGATGCCTTCCATCTGCCGCAACAGTGCCCTGTCATCCACCTGGGCCTGGCCCCTGCCGCTTAGGCATCCCCAGCGCAGGCCAGGACCTCCACGAAGTGGCAGGGGAACTTGCCCCTCTACAGCTTCAGGACCACTTCTGGATGTTCCGAAAGCCGTAAGCAGCCTCAAAGCGTAGCAGAACCTCTCTGTCCCTTTCAAGGGTGACCTCCTGGAAGTCTTTGTTCCTCAGGGTGCGGTAGGTGAGCACCCCCACGTCCTCACTGAACAGCTCCTTGGCCGTGTGCCTGAAGATGTGTGCCAGGTACCCGTCAGAGCTGGCACCCTCGTGGAGCCTCACCTGCTCCTTCATGTCTCCAAACAGAGTGTCCACGGCGGCGTCATTCAAGGCGAGGTCACTTTGCTCCATTATCTGGACAGTTTCACCTGAGGTTAACACGCAGTCAGCACCCTGGGAACTATGCAAAGCTGTGGGAACATCATCTCAACGGGCCTCCAGTTTTTTGTCATAACACGGGGCCACAATGACGTGGAAAATCTTGTCTGGGGACAGGTTCTGCCATCTGGTGAAGTAATCCTTCACCAGAGAGCCCATGATCTGCTGGGGAGATGTGGCCGTGCAGAGGTGGGGGTGATGGGGTGACCCAGCACATGCTCTGCATATTGGTCCCAGCTGGGGCAGGCGGAGGTCAGCATGGGAAGCCGGGGCTCTTCCTTACGGTGCTGGCAGTACCGATGCACAAATTCCTTCTGACTCTCCAGGATGCTGAAGTCCGCAGCTATTTTCATGTCAAAGACAGTGCACCCCAAGGCTTTTGAGGAAGCTGCGGAACCTTCTGGATGCATCAGTGACACTGAGGCTGAATGTGGCAGCAAAATAAGGCAGAGACTGAGGACACACTTACACTGCCAGCACCTTGTGCTGTGAGGTATCACATTTCTTATTAAGGTTCAGAACACGAAAGAAGTCCTTGGTGTTCTGCTGAGAAACTTGGATTCCTTCCTCTGCGGTCACACAACTGTCACACGCCAAGCTCCCAACCGCTCGCCTGCCTGCCTGTCTGGTTGCCCCTAACCGCTTCTGCCTGCCAGCCTGATCACCCCCTAATCCAGTGATGGGCAACCTTTTGAGCTTGGTGTGTCAAACTTCGCCAAAAAACTGAGCATAACTCGGGTAATGTGTCACTTTGAGGAAAAAGCATTATTTCGCAAATGTTTCATCCTCAGGAGCAGCAAATGTTTCATCCTCGGCAGTTGCCTCAGCGGCCGCATGTCATCAGAAATGGCTACGTGTGTCAGTGCTGACACACGTGTCATAGGTTCGCCATCACTGCCCTAACCATTCCCCTGCCAGCCTGATCGATGCCTAACTGCTCCCCTGCTGGCCCAATTGTCCCTAACTGCCCTCCCCTGCCATCCTGGTCACCCCTAACTGTCCTCCCCTACAGGCCTGGTTGCCCCCAACTGCCCTCCCCTGCTGACCCGATAACCCCTAACTGCCTTCCCTTGCCAGCCTGGTCGCCCCTAAATGCCCTCCCCTGCTGGCCTGGTAGCCCCCAACTGCCCTCCCTGCAGGCCTAGTTGCCCCCAACTGCCCTCCCTTGCAGGCCTGGTCCCCCCCCAACTGCCCTCCCTTGCAGGCCTGGTCCTTCCCAACTGCCCTTCCCTGCTGGCCTGATCGCCCACAACTGCCCTCCCCTGCTGGCCATCTTGTGGTGACCATCTTGTGTCCACATGGGGGTGGCCATCTTTGACCACATGGGGGTGGCCATCTTGTGTGTTGGAGTTTTGGTCAATTTGCATATTACTCTTTTATTAGATAAGATAGATGATTCTCAGAAGTAAATAAGAAAATTGCCTTGTGTAATCAGTTATACTATTACAATTCACAAAATTAAAGAAAAATGTTGCTTCAATGACATAAAGTTTCTATTTTAGCACAGACATACCCCATACAAAGGCTTAATTTTCCTAATATGTAAAGAGTTTTAAAAATGAACAAGAAAAAAACAACAAGAAAAATGGTCAAAGAAAGAACAGGCTGTACACAGATAAAAAAGATGTTCAATTTCACTTTAATAAGAAAAATACAAATTAAAATTATACTGAGATGCCATTTTCATCTTTGAGATTGGCACAGATAAAAATATTTGATAATACACTGTGTAAAAACAATGTGGGGAAAT
This sequence comes from Eptesicus fuscus, assembly GCF_027574615.1. Classification (NCBI taxonomy): domain Eukaryota; kingdom Metazoa; phylum Chordata; class Mammalia; order Chiroptera; family Vespertilionidae; genus Eptesicus; species Eptesicus fuscus. The sequence goes on along the minus strand of NC_072480.1, from coordinate 64,430,671 downwards.
AGACATTCTAATACATTTTGGTATCCCTTCTTTTTTAAGATCAATTTGGCAATACTTTTCAAAATTGCAAACACATGTATCCTTTGGCCCAGAACATTTCTGGCCTGTCAGGAAAAGGTGTGCAGTGTCATCCTCTTCGGCATCTCTTGCCCTGGTGCTTCCAGCCCCAGGAAGGATCACCAGCTCCAAGGCGCCTCCATCTGCTGTGGAGCAAGGCTTATCTCTTGCTTCCTACCTGTGGTAGGCTGAAAAATGGCTCCCCAATGACATATATACATCGTCATCCCTGGAACGGGCAGATGCCATCTTATTCTTTGCAGACGTGACTAAGGATCTTGAGACCAGATTTCCCTGATTCTTCAGGTGGGCCCCAAATGCCATCACAATGATGAAGAAAGAAGCCGATGTGACGCATACAGAGGAGAGGGCAATGTGGTGATGGGCCACAAGCCCAGGAACGTGGAAGCCACCAGAAGCTGGAAGGGACCCGGAGGGATTCCCCCCAGAGCCTGAGAGGTGAGACAGGATAGTGAGAAGCTAGGGACATTCCTTGGCAAGTGGAACAAGGAAAACTGAGACAAAATAATTAAACAAGGCCACACAACTTGAGCAATTTATAGCCAGGTAAGGAGTCACAGGTTTTGTCTTCCCTAACCAAGGACACTTAGGAGCAATGACACATTCCAGACCTTCCTGGGGCAGACTGGCCTCGGTCCCTCTTTGATGACGTTCTTTAAAAATAAAACTAACCAGAAAATAACCCTGACCCCTCTCTACACACTTTTTAATGAATCAGCATATTGAAGGACACACCTGGAAAGATAATGCATATTCTGTTAAGACCCTCCCCTGAGCCCTCCCCTAGGACGCCCGCAGGCCAAAGAAAGATAAGAAGTCTTAAGACAAGGGACCTGTGGGGTGTACTCGCTAGAGCATGCCCACATCTTGCATCTCTGCTCTCTTTCTCCTAAACTTTAAGGGTCCCCATGAGACTTGCAATCGGGGGAGCAATGGGCAGTGGCAGCTCATCCTGGGCTAACCCCCTGGACCTGTCTCCAAGGCCCCCTTTTCCTCTGACTTCCCAGTGAGCTAAAGCAGCCCTGCCTAGGCTCTCTCCTGGTGCTTCTTCTACCTTAAGCCATCCTTTTGTTTCCCTGTCCCCAGCTTTAATAGACGTACTCTCAAAATCATCTGGACCCATATTGTGAAATCCTTCCTGCACGAAGTCAAACACCCAGACACCACCGGCCGGCCTGAGGCAGACCCACTCGAGGCCCAGACCCCATCTGGTAACAGTGGGAGCAAGGCTCTAGGACACCGTGATCTCGGCCCAGTGAAACCGATGTTGGGCTTCTGGCTTCCAGAAGTGTGGGAGAATAAATACCTGCTGTTTGAAGGCGCCCAGTTTGTGGTGATTTGTCACAGTGGCTACAGGAAAGGAGCAGACCACGTGGGGCTTGTCGGGAGCTCAGTGCTCCACAGACAACCTCGTGGGGCGTGCCTGGGACCCTGCACCCGTGGGGAGTGGGATAATGAGCCGAGCAAGGGAGGACGATGTCCCACTCCTCCCTCAGGAAGGCTGACAACCCTGAGGTCACTCTATACACTCTGCAGAAGGTCCTGGTAGGCAACTCAAGAGCCAGTCTCCTATGGTTTTCCTTGCTTCTCCTGTTCTTCATCCTGCCCCCTGGAATCACTTCCTAATCAATCAGATTTACTGCAGCCTTTGTCTTCTCTCTGCCTGGAGGGGAGGGTGGGGAGGGGCGCGGGGAGAACACTGCCTAAGGCAGCTCTGAAGCTCTGCGACTCAGGACTTTCAAATGCAGTCCAAGAAAACACTTATGGAATATAAAAATATAGACAATTAAAGGGCCAGCCAGTGAGGAACTCTCTTATATGCACTATTAAATGGACAATGGGACACCAACCACTTTATTCTTTCCCCATATTCTACACTAGTATTTCTCCTACTGGGCTCTGCAGAATTGATGGAGGAAGTTAGTGCCTTCCCCATGTCCCTTGGGAATTACATTTAGTTATACTTTCATTTCAGTGGATGCCCTTTAGGGAAGCCCCTTGCAGGTGAATCTTTTGCCATATGGATGGCTATGATGATGCTCGGGGATCACCTGCAGTTACAGGGTTTTACTTTTAATGCAGTTTCTCAAAGGAGTGTCAATGTTATCTATATTAATAAAAGGGCAATATGCTAATTAGACCGGGAGACCTTCTGGGAGACCTTCCGGATGTCCTTCTGGACAAAGCCATGGTGGCGGGGCTGAGGCAGAGGTGGTTAGGGGCGATCAGGCCAGGAGGGGAGGGCAGTTGGGGGCGATCAGGCTGGCAGCGGGGGGAGAAGTTGGGGGCCATCAGGCCAGCAGGGGGTCAGTTGGGGGTGAGCAGGCAGGCAAGGGGGGGGGGGAAGTTGGGGGTGATTAGGCCAGCTTGAGGGGGGATAGTTGGGGGTGAGAAGGCCGGTGGGGGAGGCAGTTGGGGGCAAGCAGGCCAGCAGGCAGAGTGGTTAGGGGTGATCAAGCAGGCAGGCAGGTGAGTGGTTAGAAGCCAGCGGTCCTGGATTGTGAGAGGGATGTCTGACTGCCAGTTTAGGCCAAATTGGAGAGGGTGCAGGTCAGGCTAAGGGACACCACCCCACCCCCGCATGAATTTTGTGCACCGGGCCACTAGTTTGGTTCATAAGAAAGTATTTTCTTTGAAAGAGGTCCACATGCAGCTCACATGTGAGAAATGCTGCTCTAACTGGCAGTGGTAAAGAGCAGGGATCAAGTCTGGGGTCAAGTCCTAGACCCATTTTCTACAAGTGTGTGATTCTGAGAAAATTATGCAACTTCTCTGAGCTGTAGCTTCCTGTTCCATCAACACCAGTGCTAACAATAGTTACACCAGAGGGTTGTTACAAGTCTTTCCTGAAATAAGGTGTGTGAAGTGCTTTCGTAGCACAGTTTGAGGCTATATGGCTAATAGTGTCCTCGTGAATAATAATAGCTGATAGAAAGTGGTGATAACAACAATAATGGTAATAATAATTAAAACATAGAAATAACTCCCATTCACCCAGAGAAAACATTTTCAGTACCACGGACCAGTCACCCTGTCTTGCTGCCTTTCAACCACTAGGGGGCATAAGCGTCAGCTCAAACTATTTAAGGCCACTCAGAGCTTTCCCTCAAGTTACAAGTGAGGTTGTGTGTGTGTGTGTGTGTGTGTGTACATACACACATAGATAAATACACATATAAATAAAATACAGAAATCCTATATAATAAAAGCCTAATATGCTAAGTATCCAGTTGTCGGGTTGGCTGTTCAACCAATCAAAGCGTAATATGCTAATGATATGCTAAGGCTGCTCAACCGCTCAATATGACATGCACTGACCACCAGGGGGCAGACACTCCGACCAGTAGGTTAGCTTACTGCTGGGGTCCAGCCGAGCGGGACTGAGCGAGATGGGCCGGACACGCCCCGGAGCCCTCCCGCGTTCCCTCCCCAGCTGGCCAACCTCCCATGTCCCTCCCTGGCCACCCTCTTGCAATCTGGGACCCCCTCGGGAGATGTCAGAGAGCCGGTTTAGTATATTTCAGGGTGAAGAAAAATTGTAAGGAGGAGCAGATATTTTCATGATCAAAACAGTTTAAAAAGTTAGACCTAGTTGCCCAGCCGGTGTGGCTCAGTGGTTGAGCCCTGACCTATGAACCAGGAGGTCACAGTTCAATTCCCAGTCAGGGCACATGCCTGGGTTGTGGGCTCCATTCCCAGTGTGGGAGTGCAGGAGGCAGCCAATCAATGATTATCTCTCATCATTGATGTTTTTCTCTCTCTCTCTCCTTCTCCCTTCCTCTCTGGAATCAGTAAATATATATATATATATTTAAAAATTAGACCTAGCAAAGGAGAAATTGTGTAAGGTTGAACTTGGAGTGTTTCTCCCTTTCCATCCCTTTATACACACACACACACACACACACACACACACACACACACACATACACACACTCATGCACACAAAATCACACTCATTGCACACATATATAAACATACACCTGCACACCTCTAAGTGCATCTGAAGGGTTGTTGGGCTCCTCCACACACAGGTGGAGGGGCACAGATACCAAGGGAAGATTTCAGGGCTCAAAAGCACCCATCATGGGAAGCCAAACTGCAATGATATGAGAATCACTCACCAAAACTGTGGTTCTGCTGTTACTTCTGTGTGAAATTGTGGACACACTGCCCCAAATCAAGAGAGGCTTGCAACAACCCTGCTGGGCTCCATACATGACTTATAACAGAGCAAAAGGATCTCTGCATTGCCACTGCCTAAAAAGGCTTTGGGTCAAATGGATTTGCCCAGCCTCGCAGACCCACTTAGCCTAACTGGGCACACTGGTTGATTTTGGTAAGATAAGGAATGAGCAACCATGAAACAGTTGAGAGGTGCAGGGGTGCAGGCCCTTAGATGGCCTTTGTGAAGCCTCCATCTGGGGAAAGGATTCAGCTCGGGGGTCCATGGCTAGTGTGTCCTTAACCAGAATAAAACCATCACTATATTTCTTCATCTAAATTTCAGAGCACAGGACAGAATGCCAAGAAACCCAGAGAAATTTTTCCCTCTGAATTATTTACCTAGCTTAAATAGGCACTCATTACAAGCCCAGAGGCAGGAGATGTCTTGGCAGCCTTCTCAGGTGTGTTTTTGGTATGGGAGCAGGTTTTACTCTCCGCAAGGCAGACATGTGAGCTCATACACAGAGGTTGTGTACAATACAAACACCTCACTTGCTGAGAGAGGAAGAGCTATCAAATGCAGCTCTGCTGTAGGTCCTTTCTTTGAGACCCTAGAAGCTGAGCAGTTACTCTGAGATGCTCTAGAGCCGTGGTCGGCAAACTGCGGCTCGCGAGCCACATGCGGCTCTTTGGCCCCTTGAGTGTGGCTCTTCCACAAAATACCACGGCCTGGGCGAGTCTATTTTGAAGAAGTGGCGTTAGAAGAAGTTTAAGTTTTAAAAATTTGGCTCTCAAAAGAAATTTCAATCGTTGTACTGTTGCTATTTGGCTCTGTGGACTAATGAGTTTGCCGACCACTGCTCTAGAGCAGTGGTTCTCAACCTTTCTAATGCCGCGACCCTTTAATATAGTTCCTCATGTTGTGGTGACCCCCAACCATAAAATTATTTTCGTTGCTACTTCATAACTGTAATTTTGCCACTGTTATGAATCGTAATGTAAATATCTGTGTTTTCCGATGGTCTTAGGCAACCCTGCTAGCAACCCACAGGTTGAGAACCGCTGCTGTAGAGCCTAAGACCATCGGAGAACACAGATCTTTACATTATGATTCATTAACAGTAGCAAAATTACAGTTATGAAGTAGCAACAAAAATAATTTTATGGTTGGGGGTCACCACAACATGAGGAACTGTATTAAATGGTCGCGGCATTAGAAAGGTTGAGAACCACTGCCTAGAGCAAACACCACAGAAAGCTCAGGCAGTTGAGTAAAACAGACTGGGGACACATGTGCATAGAAAAAAGACTGGAAGGAAATATTGCTTCAAATATTAACCAATGATTCTCTCTAGATGTTAGAGTTTGTCATAATATTTATTTTCTTCTTTATAGTTTCATACATACTAGTAGTCCAAACTGAATACAAGGAGCATGAATTACTTTAAAATATATCCTATATAATAAAGATGTAATATGCAAATGGTTGTTATGCCATGAAGTGTAACAACCGACTGCGTAATGACTGGATCACAGATCAGCAGGAGGGTGGGGCATTGAGCTACAAGCAGGTGGCAGAGAGCTACAGGAGGGGGCAGGGCAGCAAGCTATGGGGTGGGGGGCAGGGCGAACTACAGGAGGGTGGGGCAGCAGATGGAGAGCTACTGGAGGGCAGCAGCGAGCTACTGGCGCACGGATTCATGCACAGGGCTACTAGTATATATATCTTTATTGATTTCAGAGAGGAAGGGAGAATGAGAGAGAGAGAAACATCAATGATGAGAGAGAATCATGATCAGCTGCCGCCTGCATGCCCTCTACTGGGGATCAAGCCCACAACCTGGGCATGTGCCCCAATTGGTATCAAACCATGACCTCCTGGTTCATAGGTTGACACTCAACCGCTGAGCCACACCTGCAGGGCAGCATGAATTACTTTGATAAGAAAAATAGTTTAAAGTTTGCATTCTTCCAAGGCAGTCCCAGCTGAGCTGGATACAGGTGAGTGACATGTGGAGTGAGACGGAGGCCAGGGATTCATTTTGACTTCAGTGTGTGTCCAGCGTTATGTTGGGTGATGAGGAGAGCTAAGTCCTGCCATCAAGGGAGGGCCAGGGAAGAAAGGGGCCAGACACAGGATTTACTCGACCCCAGACAAGTTCATGTGTATATTACCCCCTTCATCCTCACCAAGGCGCTCTGAGGGGACGTCAGTCTTATTCTCACTTTACCAGGAGAAACCGAAGCCAGAAAGTGTGGCAATTGGGCCAGATAACAACACGGCCTGCACCTCGGGTCCTGCAAGCCGCCTGGAGAGGGGTTCACTAACCTGGGGCCGCGTGGATGGTGGGACGTGAGGCAACACAGCAAGGGTCTCGGGCAGGAGATCTGGGCATCATTCAAGCTTCTTTTGGAAACAGACAAAATCTCCTGGGCCCTCTGAGGAGGAAGCGGGGGTTCAGTCGCTTAAAGTGGCGCCCCGCTGGAGACCATTCTCTGCACGGGGAGCTGGAGAGACGGGGTGAGATGTGGGATGGGCGGTGTTCCCAGAGTCCTCTGCCGCCTCTCCTGGGAACCAGGGGAAGGCGTTTGAAATGTAAACACTGGCTGCTGAATGCGGCATGAAACTTCACAGCAGGACTTATTTTTATTACTCTCTTTGTGCCGAGAATAATAAAAGTCAGCACATTTCTAGCAAACTTGGAAAAAGACAAAGGCATGGCATGAGATAACTTTTTTTTTTTAACATCGAAACCCACTAACCTCCTTGTAGACATTAGCCCTTTGGCCTGACTCACCTGTGGCTCTCCTGCTCATGTGTGATTCCTCCGTGAGCAAACCTCAGCTGACTGCCGTGGGTGCGTCCTCTGACATCAGCAAGGAGCAGCTTGTGCTTCTGGGAAATTCTAGCTCTGCGGCCTTGCTCTTCTTACTTGAGCACACAATGAGGTCACCAAGTAACCAAATAACCCCTCCTGCGGCCAGGAGGCCTCTGAGCCTCCCCAGGGCATTTCTGTTGATGTCTGCTTTGTGGGGACAGAAAGTGAGGGTGCTGCCTCTGAAAGCCCATTGAAAAATCTATGGCGTGAGATGCTCCTCTGGGGCTATCACAACAAAGCACCCCCGATTGGGGGGCTTAAGAAATGTATTTCCTCGCAGTTCTGGAGACTGGAAGTCTAAAAAGCAAGGCATCAGCAGGGCTGGTTTCCCCTGAGGCCTCTCTCCTGGCTGGCAGATGGCCTTCCCTCTGTGAGTGTCTGTGTCCTAACCCCTCCTTATCAGGACACCAATCCAATTGGAGTAGGACCCACCCCAAGGACCTCAATTTAATAACCGCTTTAAAGACCGCCCCCTCCCCCCCCCATCTCCAAATACAGTCGCATTCTGAGGTTCTGGGGATTAGAGCTTCCACAGATGAATGTGGCAGGCTCGGAGCGTGGGGGTGAGGGGGAGACACAATGCAGCCCAGAGCATCCTTGGAGGCAGTGGTTGGCAAACCGCAGCTCACGAGCCACATGTGGCTCTTTGGCCCCTTGAGTGTGGCTCTTCCACAAAATACCACGTGTGGGCACGCACAAACAGTGCGATTGAAACTTCGTGGCCCATGCGCAGAAGTCGGTTTTCGGCTCTCAAAAGAAATTTCAATCGTTGTCCTGTTGATATTTGGCTCTGTTGACTAATACCACTGCTTGGAGGGAACAGAGATGATGTAGAAATGCTCTGTGCTTTCTGTTACCCATGAGCCACCAGCTTAGGTCAGGCCCCGTGAGGAGGCAACCTTCCCACCCACTGTGAGCCCAAAGCTGGGGGTTTCCAGGGGGGATGCTCCCAGCCCTCTGTCCACACTAACCTGGGACTCATGCCTCCAGCTTGGACCACACTCAGAGGAAAAGGACCCCTAATCCAGGCAGCTGAGACACCTGCTACGACCCTCCAGCTCCTGCGGCAGCAAAACTGCAACCCTGGAGGAGAGCAGGGGTAGCTCACACCTGAGCAGCCAGGTGTGGGCCCTTCACCTGCTCGGTGCTGAGAAGCAGTTCCATACCCACTGGGGTTTCGGTGGGGCTTTTCCCGGGTCACATAGAGAGCACGGCACCATGACGAGTGGGAGACACACACGCCAGGCAGGGAGGCAGAGTCAGGACTGCCTGTCTTGCTGGCCCCTCGGCTGTGGAAGGATGTGGCTGGATCCACTCACCTATTCAACCAACACATGCAGGGGCCAGATCTGAGCCGGCTCAGGTGCTTGGGATTCATCATCGAACGGAACAGACAACACCTGTGAGCTCGTGGAGCCTCCATTTCGATGCGGAGGAGGGAGGATAGATGCGCTGCCCCCAGAGGTGCTTCCTGTGAAAATATCCACTTGGTCCTGGGGAACTGGGAACTCCCGGCCTCCTCCAGCCGAGGGCTTCTGGGTGGTTTCCTGTTTCAGCCCCACAGCCAGGGGAAATTCCTTTTTGCCCCTCTGAACTCTAAGCTGAGGTACACATACGCTTGATGAGGGATTTTTCTGGTGAAAGGAAAGTTTGATGTCCTTGTGCACACTTCTTAATATATCCTGGAAAAGACAGTTCAAATGTCAGCTCCCATGAGAAACCCAGTCTGACCACACCAACCGGTATTTTGTGCTCTCACTCTCGTGGCATAAATACACCACGAATACACCCACATTGCAGTTGTTTGTGTGCTTCCCAGCCCCCGAGGCCCCAGGGCAGGGCTCCGCCTTGCCTGTCTCTGCCCTAGGGCAGTGGTTGGCAAACTCATTAGTCAACAGAGCCAAATATCAACAGTACAACGATTGAAATTTCTTTTGAGAGCCAAATTTTTTAAACTTAAACTTCTTCTAACGCCACTTATTCAAAATAGACTCGCCCAGGCCGTGGTCTTTTGTGGAAGAGCCACACTCAAGGGGCCAAAGAGCCGCATGTGGCTCGCGAGCCGCGGTTTGCTGACCACTGCCCTAGGGGCCACCTGTGGCCTACAGAGGATGTGCTGGACTGAATGACATCATCAAAGGCCAGGGGCACGCCGCCGCCTGCTTCAGTCTGGTGCTAGGGTCCTGCACTGCCACTCTCTTCCTAATACCCACAGGCCCATGGCCACAGGATTAAAGTATTAATGAGTTTTAACAATATTTTATTATTAGCAACAACTAAAGTGTGATATAAAAATGTCCGTTGTTTTTCTCTGTCTATGGCTAAACCGAAGTGGTTGTTGCCTATGTTCCTAATAGAAGGAAATGCTCAATTTCAGTTAGAAGTTCGTGAAAATAGAGCTGTAAGTTTTTCCAAGAAAAAAGGATCCCAGGACGATTAGAATGGACATTTCCCTGGTGGGGCATACCCAAGGGGACATTTCCTAACTCATCTGCTCTGCCCCAGTGAAAACAAAATGATGTAAAAAGTTCCCATTTGAGTTCATGAACCTCCCGAGTTCTATTCACAGGTTATTTGAAGGATCTACACACACTCGATTAAGAAACACCAGCCTAGCCCTAGCCAGTTTGGCTCAGTGGATAGAGCCTCGGCCTGGGGACTGAAGGGTCCCAGGTTCAATTCCTGGTCCAGGGCATGTACCTTGGTTGCAGGCACATCCCCAGTAGGGGGCGTGCAGGAGGCAACTGATGGATGTTTCTCTCTCATCCATGTTTCTAACTCTCTATCCCTCTCTCTTTCTCTCTGTAAAAAGTCAATAAAATATATTAAAAAAGAAAAAGAAAAAAAGAAACACCAGCCTAGACCTTTTGTCTCCCAAGCTGTACTTTGTCCTGTCATCTTGCAATTCCCATTCGGCTCAGGTGCAAGGTTCTGCCACCTCCTTAACCTTGAGGTGGCTTGGAGCCAGGTGCCCTCAGCTCCTACCCTGCACCTGCATGGTGTCCTCCAGCTGCAGACAGAATGTGGCCCCTTTCCCTGCTCGCCAGTGGGCTCCGGTTGCACAAAAGCAATCAGTAGTCTGTAATTACAGCAAACATCCTTCAAGACTGCCTCTCCCAGTGGCTGGCCTTGGATGCTCCAATGCCAAGGTTTGCTTCCTTTTCTTTTTCTCCTTTCTCCCAAGCACTGCCTGGTCTCTCAGTTTTCCTCTTCTTCCTTTTCTCCCTCCTTTTCATTCCACAGACACATCAGCTTTGCCTCAGTCCTGCCCAGCCCAGCAGCTCAGGTTCATTGTCTATGTACACTGGTATATTATTCAGCCACAGAAAGAATGAAGTACTGATACATGCTATAACATGGATGGACTTGGAAGACATTATGCTAAGTGAAAGAAGCCAGCCACAAAAGCACAAATATTGCATGAGGTTCCTCCAGTAGTCAAACTCATAAAGACACATAGTAGAATGCTGGTTGCCCGGGGCTGAGAGGAGGCGGGGAAGGGGAGTTGTTGCTAAATGGGGACACGGTTTCTGTTTGGGAAGATGAAAAAAGTTCTGGAGCTGGATGGTGGTGATGGTCGCACGCCATGTGAATGTACTTAATGCCACAGAATTGTTCACTTAAGAATGGTTAAAATGGTAAATTCTGTTATGTGTATTTTATACAAATTGATAAAAATCAATGGTTTTCCTAATCACTAACTATAACCAGTTAGAAATGCAAGGAGGAAGGAAGCCTACTCACAGGAGCAACAGAATCCATAGTATAACCAAGACTGAAACCATGTGTTATAGCCCCTGCAACACCACAGGCATGGAAACAGGCAGACCCATGAGCAAAGCTGAATGGAGAGCCCAGAATGTGACATCCATTTCTAAGAAGCTACCTTATTAAAAAAAAAAAAAAATGGCCTAGCCAGCATGGCTCAGTGGTTGAGCATCAACCTATGAACCAGAAGGTTATGGTTTGATTCAGGTCAGGGCACATGCCTGGGGTGTGGGGTGTGCAGGAGGCAGCCGATCAATGATTCTCTCTCATCATTGAGGTTTCTATCTCTCTCTCTCCCTTTCTCTCTGAAATCAATAAAAATATATGTACTTAAAAAACTGGACATGTGCGCAAAGATATATGTACAAGGAGGCTTGCAGAAATGACATTTTCAGAAGGAAACGCTGTTGAGAACACTGTAGTTTTCATCTGTGCGGGATGGTTAAATGAGAAACATCACCTCCCCTGGTGCAGCTGTTTTAGGAAGGAAGCAGAGCTGTGAGCCCTGCATGGCATGACCTTAGTGGCATATTGAGAAGCAAGTTTCACATAATTCTTTGGGCATCATATCATTCGTTTACAAACAAAACATAAAACTATATATCTGTGGATTTACCTACAGAAGTAAATGCATAGAAAAATGCGTAGATGTAGACACATCAAACTGGTCTTGTGCTTAATCCCAGGGCATGTTTCCTTTATAAATGTACTCATGTTGTACATTCATGTTGCCAACTCTAACTTTACCTGTGAACTCCTTTCTCTTTAATAAGATAGGAGAACTTGGCCTTCTCAGTCCTGTGACAAGCTGGCCGTCTCTGTGTCGCCATTAGGCCTCCTCTGTGGGGTCAGCGTCAGGGCACTGGTGGAGGCTGTGAGGACAGTAGCTGCACCCTCCTGGTAGCTATTGTCCTCAGGAGCGGAGAGGAGGTCTGCATGGGGCTGTTGGCGGAGGACCAGGATTCCACTTCTGGAAAGGAAGACACGGAACCGTCCATCCTTGTGCAGTCAGGTCATTACTTTGGGTGCCCAGTGACCTCAGTGTGCGGTCAGTCACCTTTGACTTTGATCTTGGCTGTACTTTGGAATTATCTGGAGGACTGAAAAAGCTCCTGAGGCCTAATCTGCACTGGGGACTCTCATACTTGGTCCAGGAGTGGGTTTGTTGATGTGTAGCCCTAAGGCTGTCTCTCCAAATTCAGGGTTCTTCAGTTCTTCTATTACAGCCTCACGCCCCGCCCCGGCCCCAAGATGCTATCTAGTCTGGCACTACCAATTTATGCACCTGATATTTGAAACAGAGGAGAGGTTTTTTCCTCAACTGGTTTCTGTTCATCGCGCTATCCCACTGTGATCTTATTGCGCCTTCCCCGCCCAGTGTATGCTTTCCGTCTCACTATCGTCATGGCGGGATGTTCTCTCCACTTCCCAGGCACGAAGCCTCTCCTGGGCCAACTTCCCTTTCAGCTAAGTCCTTGAAGGAAGGAGTGGTTTCTACATGATTGAAAATATCTTTTTCCTCTCGAGATAAGAAACCAAGCAAGGAACACTGTTTAGCAATAGAAGGAAACAAACATGCATGTTACAATATGAACCTCAAAAACATGACGCTCAGTGAAAGCAGCCTGATGTCAAAGGCACACATTGTATGATTCAATTTCTATGAAACACCCAGAAAAGGCAAATCTGAAGGAGCAGGTTACAGGTCCACTGGATCTGGGTGGAATGAGAGGTGACTGCCAATGAACACAGGGGTCTTTTGGGGGTGATGGGGATATATTATAGAATTGGATTGTGCTGATGGTTGCACAGCTTTAAAAATCACTGAACCACACTCAGAAAGCTTGCATTCCAGAGTATGTCAATCATCCCTCCATAGAGTAAAGCAGGCAGACTAGTCTATTGAGTCCCTCCTAGAATGGATGTTCTTTGAGAACCTTAGACGAGTGAGGGTTGAACACTGTTTGAGTGAACCGTGCAGTTTATGGTCTCAGACAGCTCAGCTTTAGCTCCCCAGTCGGCCGAACCAAAGCCCTAGGTCAGTTGTACCCACCCTCTTTTTACACTGGGTTCAAGCTCTCCCTCTGTGCCCAGTCACCTTGGTAAAGGCCTCCTCCGAACCTGGGACAGGACCCTCTCTCTCCTGGGGGCTGTGGGGCTTTGGGTGTTTCAGAACTGCTTGGTTCCTTGCTGATAACTGGCTCCCTCGCCTCTCCCTCTGTCCCTTAGATTCTCTCCTTTCTCCCCAGAATCCCCTCTTCCCTTCTTTCCCCTTCCCCATCTCCCCTCCCTCCTTCCTTTCACAACCTCCCCTTTCTGCTTCCCTTCCTTCTCTCTTTCACCCTCTCCCTTCTCCCTTGCATCCTCTCTTCTCTCTTCTTCCTCCTCCCCATTTTCCTCCTCCCCTCCCACCTCTCCTTTCCCACGTAATGAATAGAGCACCATTTCCAGTGCAGACACTGTGTCAGAAGGTAGATATCTAAGGATGAGCAAAACCAACTCGGAAGGACCTGTCTTCAGAGTTCACAGTTTGTTGGGGGAGCGTGATATTAACCGAATCACACAAATTAAAGCTAAATTACAACACATAAGGTGTTTGAAGGGCCCATCATGCAACAGGGAGTTCTAATTTAGAGGGGTCCTTGAAGGGAACTTGGCCAACCCAGGTGATATTGAGGTGGGAGCTTGAAGGGTGAGAGGAGCTTCGGGTGAGGAGTAGAGAACAGGCTCTGGGTGGCGGGGCTGCAGCTGGGAGGACTGAAAGGTGGTCAGCGAGTGAAGTGGGGAAGCACAGAGGGGGAAGTCTGCCCCCGCAACACTCTCCATGGCCTGGCCTTTCCGTCCCTTCCCACCAAGGTCAGCCCCCAAGCAAAGTTACACTCAGTAAAACACATTGCTACCCAGGTACAGCCTCAAGATGCATATTTTCATTTCCCTTCCCTCCTGCTGTGTCTACCTGGCCAAAGTGCTAGCTCGTAAGCTGTGGGTGGGTTTTATTCTAAGAGGTTGGGAAGACATGGCTGAGTTTGGCACTTGGGGGAGACACAACCTAATTGATGTGAGACATCACTGGGCTGGTGAGAAGCTAATGCCTCAAGAGGTCCATCAGTTGCCCTGAGTTGAACTTAGGTTCAAGACAGGGCAGATCCCCTCCTCCCAGGAGCCCTCAGTGGAGGGTGGTGCCAGGCTGGGGATGGATCTTGGTGTCCTAGGCCAGACACTAGACTTTAGCCCTAGTTTTGAGGGTCTAAATAAGAGGCTGGGGGTGACGCACGGTTGGGGTAGGGAAGGGCCATCTGAAAAGCCCCATCAAGGCCCTAGATTTAGAGACAAGCAGGTGTTCAGAACACACTTCCTCCTCCCCCAGCCCTCCCTCCCCACTGGGTCCCCTTCTATTTATAGTGCTTCCTTTCCTGATCTCTGCGCTTGAAACACACCAAAGAGAAAAAAATTCTGAAAAATGTCAAACCACAGGTCCTTTCCCCACTCTTCTTTTAAATTTCTAGGTTTGTACTATTCCTGGTTGACCCTAAGGTAAATAGGGTCAAATGGGGTGCCCAGGTTTTAATAGGTACAGAAGGTGCCGATTACGGGGTTCTGGCCCCTTCTGTAGCCTACTGGGCAGGGACCCTGAGAGCCTTCTCACCAATAAAATGTGGGGCCACAAAGATAGGGCCCCAGAATCTAGCCCATAAGTTTGAAAAGATTGGCAGCAAAGATAATGAGGTGGGAGTTGGAAAATACTCTGAATTGGAAGCTAGGATGTCGTGGTCTAGTTAAATCTACGTTTAGAAACATCACTTTACATTTTTTAGTATATTTTCCACTCTGTAAATTGAAAGAGTTGAACTAGACCCATGTTTTACAAACATTTTTTGACTCAGAGCACATACACTACAACAAAAGTTCCACAAAATAGTATTTATGCTTACTGATGCATTTTCTTTTTTATTGTTTCATTTTCTACTCTATTTCTCTTTTAAAAAAATTCTGATCATGACCTACTAAAATAATTTCAAAATCCACTACAAATGCTTGAAGTGGTAAATTTTATGTATGTTCCACCATAATAAAAAATTTAAAAACTTCTGTAAATTTCAATCCAATGGTTGAAAAATACTGGACTACCCAATATCTAGTATACTCCAATATTATTTTAAAAATTTAATTGTTGCAATCACTGAAGATAAGTGCCTCATTGATAAGATGTTAAGATTACATTTTTCTCAGGTAATTACAATTTTTTCTCCATTGCCCTTCTTTTCTCTTTTAAATACCAACTAATTGTAGTATCAACTAAAGCTGAACATGTACATACCTTGAAGTCCAACAATTCTGCCTTGGGCATATCTCAATGGAAATGAATACATACTAGTATATTCACCAAATGGTGTGCTCAGCAATGTTCATAGCAGCACTAGAGCCTCCGATGGGATACAACTCAGATGTTAATCAGCAGGAAAATGAGTAAATAAGGGCTGGTACATCCACACAAAGGAATGTGTACAGCAATGAGAGTGAAAGAACTGTAACTATTAACAATATGAGTGAGTCTCACCAAAATAATGTTGAACAAAAGAAGTCAGAGCTGAAAGGACATATGCCATGTGATTTCATTTATATAAAGTTCAAAACCAGGCAAAAGTAATCTACGTGATAGAACTTTGGGAGGTGGTGATGAGAAGGGACTTCTGGGGGGCACAGAAGGGGCTTCTGGTTTTTTCTCTGGGTGCTAATTCCATGGGTGTGTTTATTGTATAAAAATTCATTGAGTTTATGACCTGGACATTTTTCTGTGAGTATGTTGTATTTCAATTAAAAAAAAGCTTACTAACAGAACAACTAAGAGTTCAGGAGATACTCCTTTTGGGTTCAACCTCTGCCATAGGTAACCTTTAGATAGAACAATGCACACATTAATCCCCGAACACACATCGGTTAGTGGTGACCGATCAGGCGCTGTGCAGGGCCCTGGGGAGGAATTTGGGTCTAGAAGAAAGTTGAACACAGTTGATTACAAAGTCATCTCATTTTGTTGATTCTGTGCTTTTTCAGCTGTAGGCTCATCGGTGTAGTCAGACTGCACAGTAGGGTCACAGGTGGGCATTGATCAGGGTTGGGGATTGAGTGGAGCCCAGGGAATCTCCCCAGGAGTTACGTTTCTGACTAAATCTCTCCTGGGGGCATTTTCTTGTGAAATTTTTGCAAACTATCTTGATTGCCTGAACTACCCATTTGGCATTTCCCTTAACATTTTTTGGTTAACGTGCAGGCATATATGTCCTGCTCCCACAATCTGAAGAAAGGGTGTGTTTTTCTCTTGGATCATCAGCTGTGCCCAGCACAGTGCCTTGAGCATGAAGGATGCATAAATAAGAGTTATTGACTGAAAGAGAGAAAGAAGTAATTCAATCAAATTTCAAGTCCCTCTTGAAGGAAGAGTATAGATCAGTGATGGCGAACCTATAACACGCGTGTCAGCACTGACACGCATAGCCATTTCTGATGACACACGGCCGCTGAGACGGCCGCATGCCGAGGATGAAACATTTGCTGCTCCTGAGGATGAAACATTTGCAAAATAATGTTTTTTCCTCAAACTGACACACTACCCGAGTTATGCTCAGTTTTTTGGCGAAGTTTGACACACCAAGCTCAAAAGGTTGCCCATCACTGGTCTAGATAAAGGAAAATAGGGTTGGTTCTAGCTAACTGAGGGTTTGCTTACGTTCTCATTGTTCGTGGGATGGAGTGGGAGGCACCCACATCTTCTTTTTCTTGAAGAGCATTTGCGTGGGAGGTAGGCTGGTCCAGGCTTTGAGGCCGTCTATAGCTGCCTGTATGACTTTGGATGACTCACTTCACTCACCTCTCTGGGCCTCAGCTTCCTCATCTGCAATGTGGGAAGACTGGACAGGTGCGTCTACTGGGTTCCTCTATTTGGTGACTCGATGAGGTCATGGGAAGATAGAAGGGATGGCTTTTCAACCCCAGCTGTTGTCTCCAGGTTCAGCATCATGTGGCTCTCAGTGACCTGCAGACACCCCGACTCCTGACTCAAAAATATCCTGTGAATGTCTTAGACTACATTGCATCCCTTCCCCCATGAGTAATACAGGGAAGGCTTCTGATGAGGTGAAACAATAGGAGCTGTGGTAGGCAGGCTTAGAATAGCAGTACCTCACCACTGCTCCTGTGTTCAGAGATCGCTCACTAAGCTCCTCTTCCATGCCAAGGCCTGTGTCAGGCCCTAGAGAGACTAAAATTTACGAAAGCTCATCACGTCTCACAATGGCTCACAATCCAACAAACGATGGTATAATTTATAGTGTACACTAATATAGAGATGTGTAGGGTACCAGGGGAGGTCAGAAGATGAGCATCTATGTATAAGAAGTGGGGGGATGGGAGCAGTCAAGGTAGGCTGCCTGGAGGAGAGGTGCCAGAGCTGTCTTGACTGAGGATGATTTACTAGTAAGCTGACTTGACCTAGGACAGGTGGGAGGGGGGAGATGCATTTCAGGCAAAGAGAGTAACAAATGCCAGGTCATGGAATTAGGGTCGTGTTCTAGAGAAATGTAGGGCCACTGTACATTTTAGCAAACTCATTCTCACCATGGGATGGAGAATGTAGAGCGGATTGGAGTGTCAAGGTCGAGAGCCAGGACTGGGGAACGAGAAGCTGTGGTTGGCTTGCTGGAGAGAGATGGCAAAGCCTACTCTATGGCCACTGCCTCAAGCATGTTGTAGAAGAGACGTGGCAGGTTGATGGCACATTGAGGGAGAGCAAGGGAGGCTTGCAGGATAGCCTTGGGGGGCAGTGTTCGTAGAGATGGGCCAATCCAGGAGGTGGAATGGGTCTGAGGAGTTAAACACATTGGCCTGATCCTGTGTGCCGAGGCGGTCACCCGTAGGTAGCTGGACACATGAGTCCTGGGATGGAGAGGCAGACTCATTTGGTGGTGTCTTTGGTTTCCCAGTGTTTCTCCCCAGCACATAGCAGGATTTCACTTCCTTGTCTTCTTGAAGTTAGACGTGGCCATGTGACTTGTGTGGTTCAATGAAATATGAGTGAAAGTGACACAAAGATCAAGTGCACAACTCCCCGCTCTCTTTCCCTTTGCTTCAGTGGCGGGATATGTTTGGCAAATTGCTCCCCATCCTATGTATTCATCTCTGGGAAACCTCCCTGCCTACTCAGGACTTGGTAGAGCCTCCTCCCGGGTACTCCCTTGAGGTCCTGAACTCACTCTCTCTGCGTGTCTGTCTCTCCATAGCGGTCTCACCTGCCTGCTTATCAGAAGGAAGGTTTGTCGCTGTGGTATCCCTCGCTAGTTCTGGAAGTTCAGGGTAATGTGGACATCCACTATGGGTGAGTGAATAAATAGGTTATTTAAAAGTGTCCAGAAGTCCCATTAATGATTCAAAAGATTTTTTGAAAAAGGAAACAAATACATCTGTACCCATTCTCAATCCTTTTCTTCCTCAATTTTTAAAAAAGAGGGGAGGATGCACTGGCTTTACAGAGCCCCCGGACAGCTGCTGTACCCGGAACTAAACCACACCAGGCTACACTTGCTTACGCTTGGGGCTGAAGATGCTCACGGAACACAGACGTGCAAGCCACAGAGATGAGATAGGGGTGCCACCTCTGCTTTCTTGGGCAGGCACAGATGGTGTCAGAAATCAGTGCCCTGTGTAGCTGCTTCCAGGGTAACACCCAGGGTGGTCACCAAGCTCCGATGCAGCTGCAGCCGCAGGGGCTCCACCCATCCCAGGAAGAGCAGCCTTCTGGGTCTCACCTTTCTCTAGGAGAACCCTAAATGTCTTGGGGACACGGAGGAAGGTTCCCCGCGGGTTTGGGAAGCGTGCATAAGTCAGGCAGCTCTGGATGCTGCATTAGCTCTTCCTTCTGGGGGTGCCGGGAGGGAAGTTAATGGTAAGCTTCTGGTGAGAAAGGGCTTCTTTACAAAACTTCTCTCCAATAGATCAGGAGCTTCGGGGGACATCTTTTAGGACCCGATTTATACTTGGGAAAAGTTGGGTCCTGTGGCCTTTGTCAGTGGGAGGCCTGTAGGGGAGTGTGCTGAGCCACACTGTGGACTGGGGGAAACCGAGGCAGTGTTGGAGCACAGGGGCTCGGGGAGTGTTTCAGGCGGGCTGGAGAGCTGGCTGCTGACGGAAGCAGGCTTCACCAGGTGTTCAGAGAAAGCCAGGGATGACTATCAGGAGCGAGGCACAGTCCCAATCACAGGACGGGCGCGATACCTCATTTATTAGCCAGCTGTGTGGTGGAGAAAACCGTCTGCTGGGAAACGAGAGGGAGAGAAGAGCGGCGGCCCTGCTGGGACCATCCAGCTGCCCAGCCCTGCCTCGTGCAGCCCTCGGACTGCTGTCCATCAGGACCGCAGATGTGGCTGTCGGGCACCATTAAGGCCTCAAATCCAGGAGATCCTGAGCCCGGCTGTCTCCCCTCCACTTGCCTACAGGAGGCTGAGCTTATCCCAGTCCCCACATGGCACCTCTCGCTTTCCTTGCCCTCACTCCAGTGGCGGGGGCTTGGGGGGTGAGAGGGGAGAATGGTGGCTGCTTGGTAGTCATGTCTCTGGTCTAAACCCCAGCCTTTGTGTGTGGGGCACAGAAAGAGAACAGAAAGCGGCTTCCCAGAGCGACTCTCCTCCCTCCCTCGTTCTTGGGAGCCACGGGGGCCAGGCCTGGTTGGGAGGTCTTGTGGCTGATTGTGCACGTCCTGTGGCAGGAAGATCATACCCCGTTTTGTTTCCTTTTTTAAAAAAATTTCAGCAGGAGTGGGTGAAGCCCCAAGAGTGTGGATTCCAGTGTGGTGAACTGATTCCATTCCTGCAGAGCAGAGGGCGCAGGCACCACCTGAGGAAGGCAGCTGGCCACTGGCCAGGGCTCTGTGGGCTCGCTGCACGTGCCCTTGGTGAGCCAGGTAAGTGGACCGCAGGTGAGTCTCCTCAAGGCAGGAGACGGGTGCTGGGGCTCAGAGAGAAAGGCTCAGGTTGTAGCTGCTCTTCACATGCCCGCTTTCTGAATCTGTTGTCAGCGGGTGGAACATCCCTGCCCGGCCCCAGCTCCCCGGCCAGGGGTCCCTGCCACTCCCGTCTGGGCAGAAAGCTAGGCCAGGCCAGAGGGATCGACGGCCAGCATCAGCCTCAAGGGAAAACTGCTGAGAGGCCCAGGCTGGCTCCCTTGAGTCAGATGCCAGGGGTGACCTTTAGAACCTTCTGGAAGCAGTGTAGACGACAGGTGTTAGGGCCCGAGAGTGTGCCCCTCTCTCTCGGGCTCTGAATTTGGGTCTGATCTGCCCAGACTGACTCCCGTGGCTTGATAGTCACATTTATGGCCTAAATCCCAGCCCGTGGAGGACACAGAGATAGGACAGAGGAAATAGTCACAACTAGACGCACAGTGTGACAGCACCTGCCCCCTCCCCGGGGTGTGGAGGTGACTTCTCTGTGGGTGTCTCTGGGAAGGGGGACCAGGGGCTGCCAGCAGGACCCAAGGTCCAGAGCCCTTGTTTTGTGCCAAAGACAAAAAAAAAAAAGGAGGCCCAGGCCAGGCCGCAGCATCCTGGGTGCGGATGCTGCTGAGGTTCACTGGGGAGTGTTCGCTGTGAGAGGCACACCTGAGAGTTGCCATCAAGTGACCCCGAGGGTGGAGGGGCTCACAAAGTTTTCAGAGGCTTCAGAGAGGAGGTGGCACTTAGCGGGCCGAGGGGTTGTGTGCTGTGCCAGGCAGTGAAGGGAGGGCTCAGGCACCCTCGGCTGAGGAAGTGACTGCGGGTGAGCCCCAAGGCCCCCGGGCTGAGGGCCAGGCCCAGCGAGGCTGCCTGGTGCTGTGTCCTGGGGAAGAGGCCGGGAAAGTCAGGAAGCGGGGGACAATGGCCAAGGGCTGGGGTCTCCTCGGGCGCCAGTCCATGCTTGCGGCCTGTGAGTCCTGAACAAACAGGGAAAGGGCACACTACTTCGAACCAGGGGTCTCCTAGCCGCTCTGTGACTGGGGAAGTTGATTCTAGAAGGTGAGTTGAGCTGTGGCTGGGACCCTCCTGAGCTCAATTTGCCCCCCCCCCCCCCCAGATGATGCTCCTTGCCCTACTGGGACTCTGGCTCCTGCAAGAAGCCCCCTCCCCATAGTCCCCAACTCCACATGGTGCCCTGGAACTCAGCGTGCCTGAGGCCGGATTGTTCAGGGAAGGAGGGGAGGAAGAGGAGCCTGCCCTAGAGGCACTGGAAGAGCTTACTCCTCAGGCAGCGATGTCAGTGGGGGGTTCGGTTCCCTGGGCAGCATCAGCCTGCACACTGGGGGGGAGGGGGGAGGGCAGGTCGCACCGCCACAGGGGTGTGTGTGAGAGTGAGAGTGTGAGTGCACGTGTGTGTTTGTGCGAGAGAGGAAGAGAGAAATGGGAGGACACAGGGGGAGCTGGGGGGCAGGCGGGAGGGTGCGGGAAGGAGCAGGCAGGATGGAGGCAGGAGGAGGCCGCCTAGGGCTGCTCGCTGAGTCTCTGAGCAGGTTAATCCTCTGGGGCGTGGGAAGGACTGCGGTCAGAACCTGAGCAGTGATTTCAGAAGTGAGGGTGGTGGTCGCCCTTGAGTGGAGGGGGGGGGGGGGGCGGGCGGGTGAAGGAGAGCTTCTGGGCGGCTGATGAGGTAAGTGTCCTCATCCGGGTGCTAATCACAGGGCGTGTTCACCGTGTGGAAATCATCAAGCTGTACTTTTACGATTCGCGTACATTTTTGCGTGTATGTGTTGGATTTTAAAATGGCTGCAAATTCTTTGGCGTTCCTCCTATTGAGAGGGGGCAGCTCTGTCCCCTTCTCCTGATTCGGGGCGGGCTCGTGACTGACAGGGGGTGGCAGGAGAGACGGTGCAGGCGAGGTTAGAGGCGGCGGCGCAGTGCCCCGATGGAAAATGTGAGGTTCCGTAAGGCCAACAGATCAGGAGACAGTTGCTGTTGAAAAGGAGGGTTTGTTTTAGAGATTCCAAGAAGGGGCCCACCACATCACAGAGGGCCCCACAGGAAGCTCTGGGTCAGCCTGGAGGCAGAGGGAGAGGGGCGGAAGTGAGGGCAAGGGCCTTTATTGTGGTTTCTGTGGAAAGGAACAGGCAAGGCGGGGCAGGCAGGTGTCGGATTGGCTAGTTTGAATAATTTCATAGGCTCTGGGACATCCAGGCTGCTCCTGGTCTTCAGGCACCTTGGCCCTGGGGTGATTAGGACAGGGGGGCGGGGGGAGGGGGAAATAGTGGCCCAGAGTGTAAGAGTCCAACAAAGAGCTGGCTGAGGTGTGGCTCTGGATGGGTTCGTCTGCATTTGAAAGACACACTCAAGGAACTGGCTAACCCAGGAAGGGGCATTCCCTGCAAGGCAGCAAGCGGTCACTACATCAGAACACAGAAAATAAAAGACGTGGTTAATACATGGAGCGTCTACCCAGCCACTGGGATGCTTTCTTTTGGAGCCTCAAGCTGCTATGTGAGAATCTAATTCCTTTCAGGCTGCCATGCTGAGAGGAAGCCCGGCCCAGGAGCCCACGCACAGGTGCCTTCGTTAGCAGCCCCCGTTAAGGGTCCAGGCAAAAGCCAGCATTACCTGCCACCCACTGAGTGAAGTCCCCTCTAGATGGTCCTGGCCTCTGCCCTTGACTCTTCCCAGCTGAGCGTCCCAATATTGAGGAGCAGAGAAAAGCCATTCTCACAGTGTCCTGATCAAAATCTGCTGTGAGCATAAAAAGTTTGTTTTAAGCTGCTACATCTCAGGGGTGATTTGTTACGCAGCAATCGTAACTGGAACAGTGCGTTACACTTCAACAAAAAGTTTACTTGAAAAGATGTGTTTTTCGTGTGCATGTTGCCTAGGCAAACTCTTAATTATTGCTAGATAGAGCTGTCACCTCACAGATTCAGTGTCACAGTTTACTTATTTTTGTCTCCCCAAGGACCTCTCTGACATGGCTTCCAGCACAGCCACCCCAAGCAGCATCTCCCACAATGCCAGCTTCTGCCTTCCTCACCACCCACCCCGGGCAGCCAGCGTGATGCTCTGTCTGTTCTACACAGTCCTCCTGGTCTTCAGCACCCTGGGAAATACCCTCGCCCTCTTCCTTGCCCGTCAAAAGGACAAGAAGAGCAACTCAACAAACGTCTACTTGGTCCACCTGGCGGTGTCCGACCTTCTGTTCACACTGGCTCTGCCTGGGAAGATCACCTACTACGCGCTGGACTTCAGCTGGCCTTTTGGGGAAGGGCTCTGCAGGCTGACGGCCTTCATATTCTACCTGAACACCTACGGGGGCATCTACCTCATGACGTGCGTGAGCGTGGACCGCTACCTGGCTGTGGTCCGCACCCACCAGCGCCCCCGGCTCCGCAGTGCCAGCCGAGCAAAGCTGGTCTGCGTGGCCGTCTGGGCCCTGGCGGTCCTGCAGACGGTGCCCCTGCTCTTGTTAACCATGACCATACCTGTGGCAGGCAAGGTCACCTGCATGGAGTATGACAGCGTTGAGAAGGTCTTCAGGCTGTCCGCCATCGTCCTGGGGGCTTGTGTCGTGGGCTTCTGGGGGCCGGTGGGGGTCATGCTATTTTGTTACGTGAAGATCACGGTGAAGCTGTGCAGGACAGCCCGGGACAACCCTCTGACAAGTGAGAAAGGGCACCACCGGCGGGCCTGCCTGCTCACGCTGGTGGTGCTGGTCGCTCTGGTGCTGTGCTTCAGCCCCTACCACCTCAACATCACCCAGTTCATGGTGAGGCAGATGCTCTACCTGCCGTCCTGCCCCGAGCAGAGCGCCTTCAAAGTGTCCCTGCAGCTCACCGTGTCCCTCATGAACACGAACTGTGCCATCGACCCCCTCATTTACTTCTTTGCATCTACACGTTACAGGGAATGGCTCCTCGACATTTTAAAACTCAGGGCGTCAGCATCCTCTTCTTCTTCCCCAGTGAGAACTTCCTCAGAAACACAAAGCACCACCAGGCTGGAGGCTCTGCCCTTAGAGGAGAATAAAGTCTAATGGCTTTAAAACTGCATCCAGGGAGCGGTTCGGGGTTGGCGGCCTGACGTGTATGTAATTTTTGTGTGGAGGGGGGAGTGGGAGGGTTCTTTAAGGCAAACAATATAGCGCTGGCTGTTTTGGCTCAGTGGTTGGAGTGCTGGCCTGTGGACTGAAGGGTCTTGGGTTTGATTCCGGTCAAGGGCACGTACTTGGGTTGCAACCAATTGATGTGTCTCTCTCACATCAATGTTTCTCTCTCTGTGTGTCTCCCTCCTTCCCTTCCACTCCCTCTAAAAATTAATGGGAAAATATATCCTTGGATGAGGATTAAAAAAATAATTAATAAATAATTTTAAAACAGAAAAAAACACAAAATGGTAAATACAAAACTACTGTATTTTCCGGCGTGTAAGACGACTTTTTAACCCAGGAAAATCTTCTTAAAAGTCGGGGGTCTTATACACCGGAAAATACGGTATTTACAATTTAGAATTAAAGTGAGTTATTGCCAAATGATGGGTGGGTTACCATATTTTCCGGCGTATAAGACCCCCGACTTTTGAGAAGATTTTCATGGCTTAAAAAGTTGTCTTGTACGGTAGATACAGAGTCTTGGGTGGTGAGTGAGCTTGAACTTCACCCTAGAGCTTGAACTTCATCCACCTGCAGTGCATCGTGATAAATAACAGTGAAGTGCCTGAGCCTTGCTGGGGTTGGGGGGGTCTGTGCTGTTTCTTCTGGAAAAGAGCATTTCCACAGTAAATACAGGCATCACCAAAAGATCTGTCGGCTGAGCACTAGATCAATTATGTAGACTACGTTTCAAATCTAGGGAAGCAGAACGTTCTAACGAGCACAAATAATCCTTCTTCCAAACCAAAATCGGTAAAAACTTAGAGTTAACATTTACAAAAATGACAAGGTTTTCTTGGAAAGGTCGGAAAGCAGGGGGAGGAGGCACACCAAGCTACTGGCCCCGATGCCTGGGGTCGGTGGGTCGAAGGGACTCCGTTAACTGTGGCCTGAGAAGTTGGACAGCTGTGCCCTGGGAAAGCATCCCGCACGGCTTGTGTGATTAATGGGGAACAGCGTTGGGGGAGGAAGACAGTCAGAGGGACAGGCCCTCGGTTTCATCGGTGCAGGTGCAGGTTGGCAGGTCCGATCCCCTTAGGTGCTGCTTCCATGAGACACGGCAAAGCTTCCGTTGCGCCTTCCTGAGTCTAAGCAACGTACAGAGAGCGGTTGACTTGGGCGATTCTGCATTTAGTAAAATAGAACATGCAGCTCTCTGCCCAAGCGCGGGGAGCACCAGGGCCAGGGGGCTGTCTGTCTCGCGTGGGCCCCAGCCCGCCCTGCTCCTTCTCACAGCTGCCTTTCCCGCTGCACAGCCCCCCGCCCCCCGCCTCTCCTTCCCCTCCCCAGCCCTCAAACTTCAGATGAGGCCCTCTCTGAAGTCGCCCTCAGCCCCTGGCCCAGCAGGACCCTCTCTGCTCCTGGTGACCTGACGCTTGCCATCTTGACATTTCTGACTGCATTTTGGGCACTCGACTCTCTTCCTACTGGAGCTTTACACTATGCTCTCTCTTGAGGGGACTGTCTCAGGTGGCACCCAGGTTGGGAGTTCCCGAGAAATGTGTGTGCTGAGCCCTCCTCTGTACTGAGGGTGAGTGCTCAGCCCGTGCTCACTGGTTTGAGTGGGTGAGGATAATTCCTCTCCTGCAGTGTGGTACATTGCACACCATCAAAAGCCCTTGGGGCTCATGTTAAAGTTCTGGGCACGCTTTTCCTCCATTCTGCCCCTAACTCTGGCTCCACGGGACTGGGAGCGGGCAGGACGATTGGCTCCAGGGTTACCTGCAGACACGTGGCTGTGGGTGTCCGTGGCCAGACAGGCCTCAGCATTGCACACCAGTCCTGGGGATGCGCTGGTCAGCGCCCACCGTAGAGGCGCTTCCGGCCTGCGGGAGGTGGGGAGTCAGAGACTCAGAGAATTTGGAACTCAGCTGAAAGGTGCCTCTGCACCCTATGTCTGCCTCTCTGAGTGAATCTCATAGGTGCCCACCTGGCTGGGGTTCAAAGCTCACACTCCACCCCAGTTTGCACCAACCCAGCACTTGTCCAAGGGCATGGATGGGGCAAGAAGGGGCCTGGCCAGCCGGCCCAGTGAGGAGGTGTGACGACCAGAGATGCCTTCATCACCTGGAGGCCCCTCCTGGGAGAGGGGCCAGGCAAGCAGGACTGTCCAACGCCAGACCTTACAAATCCTTCCCGACCATCCTCCCAGGTGTTTCTCATGCCGGGCTTCTTAGCTCCACAGCAGCTGGGGGCCAGTTTGTTAAGACCTATGGAAGCAGGAAGAAGGAAGTCACATCCGATGGCATTTGGGAACAAGAGGATGAGGAAAGAGGACCCAGGTCATGAGATCCAGCAGGAAGTGGCCACAGTGGGTGGGAGAGTGAGCGGAGCCCAGATACACAGGTTTGCAACTGGTTGTGGATGGATGTGAATGCCTTTCTTTTCAGACGAGGCGACAATGGGTGTGATTTACAAAGATCAGGGAAATCTGAGTTCTGAGGATTGAATGAGCCAGGGATGCTCCAGGCCGGGCTCTGAGTACAGAATCTGAGCTCAGGGAGCCAGAGGAGGAGTCCTGCAGAGGAGTCACTCCCTTTGAGCTTCATTTTCCCCGTCTATAAAAATGGGGACTATAGCCCGGCCGGTATGGCTCAGTGGTTGAGTGTTGACCTACGAACCAGGAGGTCATGGTTGGATTCCTGGTCGGGGCTCATGCCTGGGTTGCAGGCTCCATCCCCTGTGTGGTGTGTGCAGGAGGCAGCTAATTGATGTTTCTCATCATTGATGTTTCTCATCATTGATGTTTCTATTCTTCTCCCTCTCCCTTCTTCTCTCTGAAGTCAATAATAACATATTTTTTTAAAAAAGGGGACTATACTCTCTACCACATGGGCTCATTGTGGGAGTCCATGAACCAATACATGTGTAAATCATTTAAGACTGAAGGGGTCATTTAAAATGACACCTGCTTGCGGCCACTAAGTTTTCCAAGTGAGCTGGCACGACTCGAGTCCGCGGGGATGTACATCTATTCCCGGGGCCAGAGGTCCAAGCCCAGGCCACAGGGGCCCCTTGAGCAGTGGTTCTCAAAGCGTGGTCCTCGGGCCAGCAGCATCGGCACCACCAGGGACTTGTTAGAACGCACATTCCTGGCTGACACTCCAGACCTTACGAAGCAACGGCCCTGGGGGTGCGGCCCAACGCTGTGTTTCGGCAAGGTTTTGGGGTAATCTGGTCGCATGCTCCCGAGTGAGAACCACTGGCCCTCCTCGGATGCCCACGCCAGCATCTGATCTCTTGCCCATGGTATAAGTTTGCGAGGGTTGCTGTGATGAAGTACCATAAACTGTGTGGCTTAAAACAACAAAAAACTGATTCTCTCACAGTTCCAGAGGCTGAGAGTCCAACATCCAAGTGTGAGCAGGGCTGGCTCCCTCAGAGGCCGTGAGGGGGAGGCCGTGAGGGGGAGGCCGTGAGGGGGAGGCCGTGCGGGGGAGGCCGTGCGGGGGAGGCCGTGAGGGGGAGGCCGTGAGGGGGAGGCAGTGAGGGGGAGGCCATGTGGGGGAGGCCGTGCGGGGGAGGCAGTGAGGAGGAGGCCGTGAGGGGGAGGCAGTGAGGGGGAGGCCATGAGGGGGAGGCCATGTGGGGGAGGCCGTGCGGGGGAGGCAGTGAGGGGGAGGCCGTGAGGGGGAGGCAGTGAGGGGGAGGCCGTGAGGGGGAGGCAGTGAGGAGGAGGCCGTGAGGGAGAGGCAGTGAGGAGGAGGCCGTGAGGGGGAGGCAGTGAGGGAGAGGCTGTGAGGGAGAGTCTGCCCCAGGCCTCTCCCAGCGTCCGGGTCTTTGTGGCAATCCTTGGAGTTCCTTGGCTCCTGGATGCA
This sequence comes from Eptesicus fuscus, assembly GCF_027574615.1. Lineage (NCBI taxonomy): Eukaryota > Metazoa > Chordata > Mammalia > Chiroptera > Vespertilionidae > Eptesicus > Eptesicus fuscus. Next base: position 64,402,816 of record NC_072480.1, on the reverse strand, counting down.
TCACCGGCTCTGCCTTCATCTTCACCGGCGTTCTCCCTGTGTCTGCTCCACACGGCATTTCTGTCTTTCTACAAGGACGCCAGCCATCTTGGATAGGTCCACCCTCATGCCCTCATCTTAACGTCATTAAACTTCATTAAACCCGAAAAGACCCTAGTTCAGGGCATATGTGCAGGCACTGGGGGTTAGGACTTCAGCCTACATTTTGGGAGGACAACATTCAACCCATAACACCGACCCGTTTCTGAGCAGCCCTCCTTCCAGACACTCTTCTTGGAGTCTCAGCCCATCCCGGACCTCCCCAGCCCTAGCCCCCACCCTGCCTCGGAACCCCCTGGGAAGGCGAGGCTTGGGAGAGGGAGTGAGAGGGGTTGGCTTTAAAACACTAGTTGGTTAAAAAGAAAAAAAAAAAAGAAAAAGGTTAAATGTCATGGTTCGTCTTTCAGATCCTATCCAAATAACCCCATGCCACCACGGAGGCCCCGCCAAAGGGTGTCCTCACCCTCCCTGTGGGAGCTCCGTCCAGAGGGAAGTCCAGGGGCCCAGGGCAGCCCTGAGGTCGGGACTCTGTGCCGAGGGCTCCCAGTCCCAGCCTGGGGGTGCACAAAGGGCACCCCCCCCCCCGAAGAGGAGTGCGGGGGATTCTGCCATTGGGTGGAGGGTCTCATGATGACTTCTAAGAATCTTAATCACTTGACATTTTAAGGAGGAAGAACAGAGAGTTTCGTAAGCCAAGTTCGTAGACACCCACATGTTCCCGCGGCGCTCGGCTTTCTCCAGAAAGCACATCTCCACCGAGAGCCACCGCTCCTCCCGCATCGCCGCACACCACGGGCTACCGCTGCCCAGCTTCCCCTGCAGTTCGCTTTCTCACTTCACCCCGTGGCTGTGTAGGGGACAGTCAGAGCCTGAGAAGCTCCCCTGGCCTCTGTGGGACGCGGCCCGGGGTGCACGGGTCAGACGGCACGTGGGCAGCACGGCGCTCCCTGGCTCAGGTGCCCTGCTGCTCCCGGTGGAAGCCTTTCCCTAAGGCCAGCGGGCCGGCCGGGCTCAGACACTGCGATTCCAAGGAGCCCGGGCTCTGTCGCCGCCAGCAGCTCCGCAATGGCACAGGCAGCCGAGGTGGCTGACGCCTGATCCATCCATCCCCTTGGGCAGGGTGCGATGAGGTGCCATGCGCTGAGGTAGGCACATGGCAGAAATGCAGTCACCTCACCAGCTCAATCCAAAAGCGTGAAGGGCTGCTGCCCCTAAAACCCGGAGGCTAGAGAGACGGAGTTGTCTCACACACGCTGCCCCCCGCCCCCCAGGGGCTGCCTTAGCCACCGGCCCCCTCTCTGCCCCAGCAGCGTCACCATGGTGGAGTGGTGTGTCCCTTTGTCAGCAGCAGTTCCTTAATTCCACCCCCAAGGGGTTTGTTAGGGGATGCGTTGTGTCTCCCCGAAGTTCACATGGTCCCAACCCGAGTGCCTCTGAATGTGACTGTAGAGCAGGCGTCCTCAAACTACGGCCCCTGGGCCACATGCGGGTGTTTTTGCCGTTTTGTTTTTTTACTTCAAAATAAGATATGTGCAGTGTGCATAGGAATTTGTTCATAGTTTTTTTTTTTTAAACTATAGTCCGGCCCTCCAGCGGTCTGAGGGACAGTGAACTGGCCCCCTGTTTAAAAAGTTTGAGGACCCCTGCTGTAGAGGGTCTTTAAAAGGAGGTCCTTAGGGCGGGACTGGCATCCTCATCACAGGAGGGCCCTAGGACACAGAGGCAAGACCCGTAAGACAGAGAGAAGGCACCATCTGCAAGCCAAGGAGAAGCCTCGCAGGAACCCAGCCCTGCTGCCATCCTGGCCTCAGCCTTCCAGCCTCAGAACTGTGAGGAAATACACTTCTGTTGATCAAGTCCCCCCATCCGTGGGATTTAGTGACGGCAGCCCCGGCCCACTGGTACAGTATTCTTACTCTCTCTCCCCCATTTGGGTAAAATAAATGGACCCCGCTCTCTCCTTTGAAACATCGCACTTCCTACAATCGGTTGAGAGACTGACAGAAGCCCAGACGGAGCGAATGTTGTCATTCCCCCTTGTTTTCTTAGGCACCTCTGGAGTGAGCGTGGGGTGGATGCTGGAGAGTGAGCCCGCGGTCAGGTCTCCTCTTCAGGGAACACCGACGGGAAGGCAGAGCGGCGGCTGGGGCTGCAGGCGGAGCGCGGGGCCTGCGTGTTCCTGCCAGGTCACCGTGTCACCGCGTCACCGCGCACTCAGGACAGTTCTGCTCTGCCTTTCCCCCAGGGTCAAGGTGATGACAGATTCGGGGAGCAGCTCTCATGCCCAGACCGCCCGTCTTACGGCCTGAAGAGGATTTCCCCCAGCCTGTTAGGTACTTCTGCAGAAGTCTGCTAATCTGATCTCTAGTTTTTCCACATGCTGGTCTTTTCTATTCACAGAGTGCTGCCACGTGTCGGCGGGTGACGGAGAAGACCAGCGATAAGCACCGGGCTTTCCGTGGCCTCCCTGAGGTCCCCTGCTCAGGCACAGCTGTGAATGCAGCCACTTCCCGCCCGTTCCAGGGGACGCGAAGACGGGGAAGGAGGTGAGAGGTCAAGTACTGGAAGCACCTCCCCGGGAGGCTGGAGAGCGCTGCCTCTTTCCTCAGTTTTACAAAGTAAGCCCACCCTGGCACGTGGGCTCCAGGCCTGGGGGGGAGGGGGGTATTGGCCCTGGCGAGTCACTGGCGGTTCCAGACCGCTCTGAGCGTTGTGATTTCTTCGTGTGAGACCAGTTAGTGGATCCTGGTTTTCCATGAGTTCACGGGCGTCCCCACCATCTGTCCTGTATCTTTCCTGGCTTTCTCTTCGTGTTCGGTGTGGGTGGCCTAACTGCGATCTCCGGTTTTGCCTCTGGCTGGCGTTCACTCTCCCATCTAGTAAAACACGATGTTGGAGGCAGAAACCCGAAAAGAGAGGGGAAGGCCTTAGCTGGTTCGGCTCAGTGGCTAGAGCATGGACCCGTGGACTGAGGGGCCGAGGGTTTGATTCCAGTCAAGGGAATGTACCTCAGTTGCAGGCTTGAGTGTACATGGGAGTTAACAAATCGATGTGTCTCTCTCACATCAATGTTTCTCTCTGTCTCTCCTCCTCCCTTTCACTCTCTTTAAAAAGCAATGTAAAATATATCCCCAGGTGAGAATTAGAAATAAATAAATAAATAAATAAATAAATAATAAATAAATAAATAAATAAATAAGAGAGAAGGGAAGGAAAGAAAGGAGCAGAGCCAGGGAGAGCAAGATGGGAATACTGGCTCAGGGGCTCCCCGTCAACTGTCCTGTCCACCTGGATTCATGTCCTTCCTTTTAAAAAAGTCCTCACCCAAGGATATGTTTTTATTGATTGTTTTTTTAGAAAGAGAGGGAGGGAGAGAGAGAGAGAGAGAGAAACATGGATGTGAGAAACAGATTGGTTGCCTGCCGTAGGCACCCCAACCTTGGATGGAGCCACAATCTAGGTATGTGCCCTGACCGGGAATCGAGCCCACAACCTTTTTGGTGTCCGGCACAACGCTCCAATTCACCGAGCCACCAGGGCAGGGCATGGATGTCCTCCCTGACACTCACTGTGTGAGGCAGGGGTGCTGGGAGCGGGGAGAAGAGGCTTGGTTCCTGGGGAGCTGAGCAAGAACCACTGTCCTGAGATGCTGGGACCAGAGCCAGTGACGTGCTGTTCCTCATTTGTTCCCGCCCGGGGAGGTTAGGGGCCTATCTAGGAAGTGGGCTAAGTCAGGGGCAGAGGCCCCCAAACGTTCTTCATGCTGCCCTTGGGAGACCTCCTTGGCGGGTCTCCCACACCGAGACTCCACGGTCTGACGATTGTCGTTCTGACAGCACTTCAATGAGCGGCTCTGCTCAGCCAGCTCAGGGGACCCGCGGGTCCCAGGTCGCCCCCAGCGCTCAGCCTGCCGGCTAGCAGCTGCTGGCGGCTCCCCGCCCGCCCTGTCCTTCGGTCCCCACCAGGAAGTGCCGGGCTCACCCACAGACAGCTGTGTTTGCTCCCAAAGCTTCCCTGCCGGTGTCCAGATTAAGCAATTGAACCATTTGTTATGTAAACCGATAAAGCACACATTTGAAAAGAAGGAGTGGTTTTAACGCTTTCGAAAGTCCAATAAAGGTGAATTGCTAACGAAAAGCGAACCTGCTGTTAAAATAGGTGTGAGTGTCCTGGTTACATTGAGGAAAAACATAAAAATCCAGGATGGCATGCGTTCTTGATTACCCTGTTCTCAGCTAACCTTAATAAAGAAATCCAAACTGGAACTCATAATAAGGGTGTGGATAATGAAAGACACAAAATTCTAATCAGGACGACTATGATTTTTTTAAGAAGACCTTGGCTACAGTGATACCAGCAGATTGGTGAATTAATTACATTGTCATGTTTTAACTTCAAATATTTAGATTTAATAATATATTAATATTTAATGTAGTTGATATAGTTAACAATATATTTACTAAATAAATTCTGCCCTTTATCCAGTTTTTAATATGAATTGACTAATGACCAGTCCCCAACCTAGGAAAAAGAGGCTTCTGGCCTGTGCCATTTGTATCAAAGATAGTGGCCATTCCCAGAGGCAGGGATCAGATTTTGTTAGTATTGTGTACCCACTCCCTCACCCACTCACTCACCCACCCACTCACCCACTCCCTCACCCACTCCTTTACCCACTCACCCACTCCCTCACCCACTCCTTTACCCACTCACTCACACACACCCCCACCCACTCCCCTGCTCACGCACTCCCTCACCCACTCACTCACCCATTCACTTACTCCCTTACCCACCCACTCTCCCATTCCTTCACCCACTCCCCCACCCACTCACCCACTCCCTCACCCACTCCTTTACCCACTCACTCACACACACCCCCACCCACTCCCCCACTCCCCTGCTCACGCACTCCCTCACCCACTCACTCACCCATTCACTTACTCCCTTACCCACCCACTCTCCCATTCCCTCCCCCACTCCCCCCCCACTCCCCCACTCCCTCACCCACTCACCCACTCCCTCACCCACTCCTTTACCCACTCACTCACACACACCCCCACCCACTCCCCTGCTCACGCACTCCCTCACCCACTCACTCACCCATTCACTTACTCCCTTACCCACCCACTCTCCCATTCCCTCACCCACTCCCCCACCCACTCCCCCACTCCCTCACCCACTCATCCACCCACTCAGCCACTCACTCACTGCCTCACCCACTCACTCACCTACTCACTCACCCACTTATCCACCCACCCACTCCCTCACTCCCTCACCCACTCACTCACCCACTCACTCACTCACCCACTCACCTACCCACTCACTCACCCACTCACCCACTTACTCATCCATTCACTTACTCTCTCTTCAGCCGCAGGGACCGTACATGAGAGAAGCCGGGGTGGAGTTGGTGGTGCAACACTTGCCCACAGGGGCCTATGGTGTGTACGGAGGCAGCCAGCAGAGAATCACTGGCATTGGCTGAATTGCTGCTTACCTGTCAGGTTCACTCAGCTGGTTCTGGAGGGTCCCTGGAGGGCTGGGGCTGGTTCTGAAATGCTGCCTCCTGCCCATCAGGCACTGGCCCCGGGGACCAGCCTCTCCCTCAGCCCCAGCCCATCTGAACCCTGCATTCACTTGTGGCGGTGCTTGACCCCCTCGTGGCTAAGCTGGGAGCATCAGACATCGGGACTGAAGTGGATTAATTCCCACCCAAATCACAAACCAGGCAAGACAGCACAGTCCAGGGGGGGCGGGGGGGCGGGCAGGTCTGCTGCTCTTTGGGCAAGAAAACGCCTCATCCATGGTGCATCCTAAGCAATGCAGTGCTCTCCGCAGGCCCAGCAGGGCTCTGCCAGAAGTGTCTTCCCTGTGGAAGGAGGGGAGTGGGGTGAGAAGTTCCCCGAGGCACATCTACCCCTGGTTCCAGCACCCCTGGGCTGCAGTCACATTCAGCTGGCCTGGGGCGTGGGGTGCTCCCAACAGAGGGTGCACAAAGGCACTCCGGGCTGAATCTCCAGAAGCCGTCGGCAAGCCCTTAAGAGGGGAGGTGAGATTTCTTTGAAAGGTTTCAAAACTTTTTATTTAATATCTATGTAAGATATTAAAAACAACAGTAAAACAGACACTCAATACGCCCGTGCCCTCCCCCACCCTATTCACTTCCTTCTTCTGCCCCAAAGCAATCTGATCCCCACACTTGTGTTTATCGTTTTGGAGTGGGTTTGAGCTCTCAACTTAGAGATTTCATAAACATTCTGAAACGGTCCCTTTCACCGGCCATCAGCAAGAAGAAGGCTGGGCGGGGGTGGGACGTGGCCTTCCCTCCATTCTGCTCCCATCTCAGGCACAGGGTCTGCTGCTCCGCGGCGGGGACTGGCTCTTCCCAAGCTGTGCCTGACTCACTCTGTTACTGAAACAAAGTGAGTGCACACCCCCATTTAAACAGGTCCCTCAGGCAGCAGCAGCCGCTGGCGTCACATTCCTCTTTGTGCAGGTCTAACTACCACATGGCCCTGCCAGCTGAGGAGGCCACACTTACCCGGACACCTGCTCTCTCCAAGGTGCAGACTCTGCCTGGTTTACAGACCTCTGTGACCCTGGCAGCTCTGTGCGTAGGAGAGGCTGGGGTCAGTCACAGGTCACAGAAATAAGGGGGTTACAACATCTGCATAGATATGCTAGGCCGAGCCGTTTTCAGATATAATGCAGGACCGCTGTTGTACATCATTACGTAATCTTATAAGGTAAACTCCACGCACAAAACCGCCAAGAGGGCAGAAGAGCAAAACTGACTGAAAAGAAATGAAATGGCAATCTTAAGACAGAAAAGTCAGCCACCTGGGCTTCTGGACTGGGCTTCCCCCTGCGGGGGGGGGAGGGGGGGGAGGGCGTGGGGGGCACAGCACTTCTCTGAAGCGGGGAGGGGCACCAGAAGAGACCAAGTGATGCCAGGAGTTGGGACCCGCTTTCCCCACACAAACCGCTTTGCCTGAAATCCCAGCTCTACTAGAGGCCCCAGCATGTAGCTCACGGGGTTCTCCATCAGACACTACTGTACCCAGCAGGCTCACACATTCACATGATGCTGTCAAAAGTTCTTACACACAGACTGCAGTTTCAGAACTCAAGTTTTCGTCTGAGCCAGAAAGCTGGTTTTGACATTTTTGGTCCCTCCCTTGATATGGACTAGGGCCCAGTGGTCGGCAAACTCAGTCAACAGAGCCAAATATCAACAGTACAACGACTGAAATTTCTTTTGAGAGCCAAATTTTTAAACTTAGACTATATAGGTAAGTACACTGTTATTAACTTAATTAGGGTACTCCTAACCTGGCCTTTGCTAAAAACTCAAGGGGCCAAAGAGCTGCATGTGGCTCGCGAGCGGCAGTTTGCCGACCACTGGACTAGGGGACTTCGAAGAAAATAACCTTCTGATTCTCACAAATTAAATATCACTTAAGCTGCCTGATTAAAAGAAAACACTTAAGTTTATGGTTTATACACTTTCATTTCCATTCAGAACAACTGTTGTAGGAACATAAACCCAGGGATTCAGAAAACATTCTAAGGGACACTGGAATGGGTTCACAATTTTGTGTCCATTTCCCTAAATTTTTTTTCCTTTCTAACCCCAGACTCAGTCTAGGTTTATGACTCAGGACTTCAGAGTCAGGTTTTCCTTTATTTGGGGAGGCCCCACCCCACCCTAGTGTCACTATAGACAATGCTTTCCTTCTTCCTCTTTCTATTTCACAACTTGGAATCTGCTCACTTGAAAATTAGGCCCAACCTGATACCATTTGCACAAAATCAAAAGCCTAAAGGATCTTTTCTAGACCTTAGGAAACCAGACTAAATGGCTCGCCGATGCACGCCTCTGGCATGCGTCACTATGCGTGAAATACAAGGGTTTCCTTTAGGGGTCTCATCAGCCTGAAAGGTTTCTGGGTGTCTTGACAAGAGGAGTGGGTGTTCTCGGGCATTCAAACTCCTGCGGTGGGTGGCTGCAGCGCGCCTCAAAATCTGCAGGAGGCAAGAGTGGATCAGGCCCTGGCTTGTGTGCTCAGTGGTTAGAGCGTCAGTCTGCAGATTAAAGGGTTGCGGGTTCGATTCCCGGTCAAGGGCACATACCTGGGTTTTGGATTTGATCCCCAGCCCCAGTCAGGGTGTGTGCAGGAGGCGACCAATCGATGTGCCTCTCACATTGATGTTTCCCCCTCCCTCCCTCTCTCCCTCCCTCCCTCCCTCTCTAAAAAAAATCAATGGAAAAATATCCTCAGATGAGGATTACCAAAAAAACAAAACAAAAAAAATTGGACCAGGGCTGGGAACTCCAGTAAGGCAACGAAACGTGCCCGGCAGTGAGACGCCTGACACGTGGCGAGTGTGTGTATGTGGCGCATTAAGGATGTTCTAGAATAGCGGTCGCCAAACAGTGGTCCGCAGGCCACTGATGGTTCCTGAGGTCCGAAAGGTTGGCGACCGAGACCGCTACTCTAGAGGGTGTGACTGATGAAGGGGAGAATGAAGGAAAGTCGGGCTCCCCACTGGGGAACTGAGAAGGAGGCTGAAAGAAACCAGGGAGAGCCTGAGGGTGCCCCGCTACTGTTGGGGGCATGTCCTGTGGCCGCACCCCGTGCTGACCTCTGCTCCTGTTCTCTAATCAGAGGGCTGAAGTGGAGGCTCACCAAGGCTCTTCGCCAGGACCAGGATCTCTGAGAAGGAATCACACGGAGGAGGGAATCCTGAGAAAGCAGTCCTCTCAATGCAGGGCTCACACTGTGCTCCCCGCAGCGGGCTCTCCGCGCTCCCTTCCTCTGGGGAGCAGCAGTGAAGCGCGCGGTCAGCGAGCATTTCGCCACTGTTTTGGCTGTACTGGGCTGGGTGCTGTTCGAGGTCAGAAGGAACCTAGAGGTGGCACGTTTTTGGTTGTGGTTGTTCTTCCCCGAGACCTGCATGGGAGACGCCTCACAGGTCACATGACCGCAGGTCACACACTCAGGCTGTCTCGTTCCTGCCCTTGGTCAGTGAGTGCAGTGGAGGACATCCCCACTATTGCCGACTGTCCCTGCAGCCTGTGCTTGGGACCAGCGGGGCTCCCAGTCACCTCAGCCCCCATTCTCAGCAGCCAGTGGCCCCAGTAAGCCTAAGAATGAGGCCTCTCGGGCCAGTCCTACTGGCAGGAACAAAGAGCTTCTCTCGCTTCAGAACAGCACCCAAATCTTCTGAAGGAAGACGAGCAGTCAGGCAATTTTTTTAGGGGAGTGAGGTGGCATGTAGTATAGCCTAGAACCAAGTTTCATTTAGGTAAGTCTAATAAAAAATACCAAAAAGTAATGCACATTAAAAACTTTATTGTAAGTATCATACATGTCCAAATTTACATCAATTTGATACATTTCTGCTCATTTTGCAGAACACAATCGTTGAACACTTTCCTTAAACCTTGAGTCACCTGTGTTAGGTCTCTTCAGCCTCGCCCGCCTCCGGCCTCCCCACCATCTCCACGCGATGACATCCCCCTCAGGTGACTGCCTCGTGCCCAGGTCCCCGTCCGCCCTGGGCCAGGAGCGCCTGCCTACTGCCCCCGCCTGGCCACCGTTCTCTGTTCTCTCTGACCACTTCCCCCCTAACCTGAGTGGATAACTGTGGATACTCTAAGCAAAGTTCACTCCAGGTAAGTGTCATGGAGTATTCCAGAACCTAGAATCAGTAACTGATTTTCATTACTTTTTAATGGAGGTGGGGAGAAGGAGTTGGGAAAAATTCCCTGGACAGGAAAGGGCTGGACCAGGGTCGGAGTTAGTTCTCTGTCTCCCCCTCATCGCCTAGGCCTGGCCAATACTGCGGGGAGCAGATAGGTACCCCCTGGGAAGTGTGGCCAATGAACAGCCACTAGGGCTTGAAAACAAACTTGAAGGGGAAAAAATGGCGATGAAAAAAGTCCCTAAGGGATAACCTGACATGTCCTTTCTGAATAGCATTCCCCTTTCTCCTTTCAGGCATTTATGATGAGACATAACGTAGGATGATGCATTACAAGAAAAAGGATAATATTACAATAGCAGTAATTTCCCATCTGGAGTGCTATTCAACTGCTTGCAGACAGCTGCAATTTTAACGCATTTTAAACACATGAGGAATGAGTGATGATTCTCCGAACTAGGGAAAACACACAATAAAAAAGTAAAGACAGAAAATACATGCTAATTTAATGGCAAACTTACTTTAGAGTACGGAAACTGATTTTCGATACCCGAACAGTAACGACCTTGGAATTAGGGAGGGAGCAGCGGGACCCACCCTTTGCCCGAGAAGATACTGAGAACATCACTGGGCGCAGGAGCCTGGGGCTGACACGGGAGCAGGGATGGCGCCCGCTGCGGTCAGCGGCTCGGCCAGTCCCAGTGCTGTCCGCGGGGACCGTCAGTGCTGCAGCAGGAAGTTGGTGGCCACATTAAGGTCATTATTCGAAGCTCTCAGGGCTTCCAAAGCATCACCTCTGGAAAATCCCATCTCCATGAGCCGGGCAACCTGGACAGAAACAAGAACAGAGACCGGATGAGGCTGACGGCACTGTCCCTGGTCCACCAGCCCCAAATGCTCTTCATGTGAAGGACACAGTAAAAAAAAACCACACACACACAAAAACAAAACACCCAAAAAACTAATTTTCACTTCAGTGTGAAATCTGATGTTCAACAAACCATAACAGGCACAACATTTTAAAGTGCTTAGTACACAGAGCCGATAGATAGGCATTCTCCCATGGAGGCCTCCTTTTAGAGATGAGGAATGGGGCACCCACGGGTCCAGCGACCTGCCAGAATGAGCAGAGGGCGGCTGGGCCCGGGGGCTGCAGAGCAGGTCTGTGGAAGCAGCCGCCCGCTCCCCACGCTCCCCAGTGTCAGCTCTGACTCGGGAGGAATGACGGCTCCGCTGCACTTCCTTATGCAGGTGAACAACTGGAGACTCATTCCCGAGGCTGGCGGACACTGACCATGGAAATGCCTTTCCGTTCCCGGGGTCACCCTGTGGAGCACGTCCTGTGCGTGCCCACACCGTGTCAGCATTTCACACTAGTCGCAGGTTTTGCTGAGTCCGGCCGGGCTCCGCAGGCAGCCCTGTGCGCGGAGGAGGTGGGTAAAGCCACAGGGTAGGGAGGACGAGGCTTGCATTTTTTAAACCACAAATCCTGAATCTGTGAATATAGGGGTTTCCTGTTCTTTTACCTACAGGCAGTCTCCAATGTCAAAACTGGCAGAGATATTAAAGATTACTCGTAATGGAGTTTCCCATTTAAAAACGCACGATAAAGATGTCTACGACGCTGGGGGGCCACGGCATCGGCTGTTTTGTACTGATATTAACATACACCACATGGGCAATAATATGCAGCAGAAAACGGTACTCTTACAAACGCTGAGATTTTCAATGTGCTCATTAAAGCGGCTTCTGTGGGCCGAGTGACGTCGTCACCACTGTGATCCTCTTTCCTGTAGAACACTGGGTGCTGGGCGCTGCCCAGTGGAAAGAGAACGCCGACCCTGCCTCTTTCCCTCCCTCCCCTGCCGAGGGGAGTCAGTGTGTGGGAGCGTGGGGTGGGCGGGGTGGTGGAGGAGAGAGCAGGGTGTGGGAGGCCTAAGCGATGGGAGGAGAGGGAGACGGTGCAGGTGCAGAGTGCGGAGTGAAGTGGGCAGCTGGCAGGGGAGAGGAGGGGGGCGGGGGGAGGGAGTAGGGGTGAAGTGGGTGCACTTCCTCAGGAGCCTTGGGAGGGCACACAGGGGATGCTTCTCACATGGTTGGCCAGATGTGAGTTCCTCCTCAATGGGGTTCTGGCCAGCGTTTTTCAAAATGAGACTGTGACCCCTTGTTAGTGGGTCATGAACAGTGAGTCGGTTAAGACTAGGGTTAAAGGTTGCATGCAGTGAGGGACTTCCATAAGCTTCATTTCAGCCCCTTATTCACACACGTGAGCAGTGTGTGCGGGTCCCCTGGGGGCCGTGGTCAGAAGCCTTGGACAGCTGTCTTCTAAAGGAACGGCCGGCCTGCAGGCACGTCCAGCTCAGCTGCCCAGGACGATGGACAGTGCGGATGGAACAGAATGGCCGGGGTCTCTGAGCTTCATTCCCACTCCAGGAAAGAAGCGCCTTCGCAGAGGGTCAGGCACAGTCTCCCCTCATTGGCCAGATGTGAGTTCCTCCTCAACGGGGCAGCACCTGCCGCTCGCTAGTGTCACTCGTGGGGCAGCAACAGTATTTGCCCTTTGGAGGAACAGAAAGCAACCCATTCCCTTTTCTGCGTTAAGCACTTTGAGCGTCTGAGGGCTGCCCACCTCCTCCCCTGAACCCCCTGGCGTCTCTAGGCCAGCACCCCACTCCCGGGGTGTCGCAGGCACGCGGCGCCGTCTCCCATAGTCACTGGAGGGTTTCCTGCTGGAAGGCTCTTCCCTGCGCCTCTGGCCTGGTTACCTCCTCCTCATCCACAGGATCTAGGGGTGCTTGGCCCTTTTCCATGTCTCCAGATGGGGAGGAACCCAAGTAGAAGTCTCGTGGCCCCACTGACCTATCCTCTTTCATGACTGTGTCTGTCACCTGTATTTACAGGGTCGACTGCCTCTCCCCACACTGTACTCCACACCTGCTGAGAAGAGTCCTGGCTGTGTTTGTTCACCCCTGTGCCTCAGTGTCCAGCACCCTCCAGGCCAGCCTCCCCGTAAATGCTGCCCATTTATGCTTTCTCAGAACAAAGTATCCAACCCGAGTACAGGACCCAGCATGACCTGATGGGGCAAAGGGCAACTAGACTGCTGTCTTCCTTTGACCACAGCCCTTGCTATAGTAGAGGAATGCTTTAGTAGTATGTGTACGTATGTGTATTTGTGTGTACTCATGCCCTTTTATATGTAGCTACATCATACTGTAGTGGCCAGTTAAGGTGGGGCCTACTAAAAACCCTCCGGTATCTACATTAAATAAAAGAGTAAGATGCAAATTGACCATACCTTTGCGACACCCACCAGCCAACCAGGAGTGAGTATGCAAATTAACCCAATAAAGATGGCGGGTTAATTTGCATACACAGGCATTGAGCGGCCGGGGGCGGGGTGGGACGCTTGTGTCGTCACTATGGTGACAACGCAGGCGTTCCGCACCACCCCAGCCGCTCCGGGCCTCTGGGCAGGGTGGGAAAGTGGAAAGGCGGCTCTGGTCGGAGCGAAGGCAGTGCCGCAGCCAGGGTAAGGAAGGCCCATTCTTGCACGAATCTTCATGCATCGGGCCTCTAGTTTTCACATAAAATGTTCTCAAGCCAGGCCTCTCACACACCACCTGTGAGTTTATACTTGATCTTCCAGGTTCAGGAGCATACACTGCTGTTACATTTCCTCTGACCGTTGAGTAGCCAACTCAAACTACCTCCAGTTTAAAGTCTGTGCCTACTATGTGAATCAGCCCCTCAAGCTGGAGCATCCCCAGATTTGATTAGCAAACCTCGACAATGGCACTCCAGTTATTGCTGATGAAAATGCCAAGCAGGTCAGATCAAAGGTAGGGCCAGAGCTCACCAGAGACCTCCCTTTCCAGTCAAGGGGCCAATCAACGTCTTGTTAGAGATTTTTAATGTTTCAAACCCACTCTGTATTATCACCCATTGCGCGGGTCACCGACATCTCTCTTAGGGTGAGGAGATACTGTCAACTGTCTTGGTGACATCCTGTGTCAACCGGATCAGATTGGTGCCTTCAGACCACAACGCTCTCTTTAACGCTCGCAAGATATCTGTTTGATAATCTATCTCAGACTTCTGCCAGACATGAAACATCCCTTTTTCCTGTCAATTCTCAGAATCCACACTTTCCTCTTTCCTTGGGGCATTTCAAACGGAGTGCCACCTTGCTTTCTCCACCCTGATCAGGACTTGTGCTGAGCACATGTCACCGGGGAAGAAACCACCTCACTGGTCCAGGTACTTGGACTAGTTATTTCCGCTCCTGGGCGGAAATAACCCTGCATGATGCTTGTTCTGGTTACTTCAGTTCAGGACTGCCCTTAGTGGAGTCCATGAGCCGGGTGAGGAGGTGGGCAGCTCCACCTGGCCTCCCTCGGTTACCCAAGGCGGGGCAGCGGCAGGCCCTCAGGTCTGGGCGTGTCCCAGGTCGGGGAGTGATGTGTGGGTGAGGAGAAAAGCTTTCTCTGTGTGTGAGGTTTCTCCTGAGCTTCCCCCCCCCTCACACAAACAACCACACGTGCCGGCCGCTGGCTCTTCCCAGGTCTTTCAGACACTTTCTGAGAGTCTGTGCAGTTAGAAGCCAAAGCGCTGGCTGCTGGTTCGAAGCTGCCGATCAGGCCCCATTAGCCACAGCTGGCCTCGGAGCCTGCTGAGCTTTTCAGGGGTGAGAAGACAAGTGTGATTACAAAATTTTATTGCTGGTACTTGGACCAGATGAAGAAACGTATGGAGTAGAAACAGTGTTAACACAGTGTTTCTTTTCGAACACTGAATAATTACACTAAGAAAGGGTGTCTGTGAGTTTCCCCTGGTGTCCAATGCTGTGAACATCATGGAAAAATGAAACTGCACGTATGGGCTGGGGTGTGTGGATAATCATTCGCCAGAAAAGAGGAGAAGTAAAGAATGAGTAGTGTTTTCCGACTGCCCCAGCCCACAGGGCAGGGCACCACCCTCCGTGGTGGTTGGGTGGTTCACGGGCCGATGACAAGGACCGGCATAACCCACAGCACCGAGAGCAGGTCGGCAGCTCTCCTGGCCGATGCTAACCATTACTGCTGCGGCCTCACTGTTCATCTGTGCGGAGAGGCCCATCCTGCCCGATCCGAGTGCAATTCGTTACTGTCTGTGAAATGCTTAGCTCGAGTTTCTGTGCTCAAACAGCAGAGATGGGAAAATCAAGACCCTTGCAGATCTGTGGTCAGGTAGGCAAAATAGAGACAAGATTCCAGAAGTTTACAATTCCTTAAAATAAAAGCACAGGCTAGACTGGCAGCTGGTTGGACCTGACCCAAGTGCAAAAGGCTCATCCCGGCCGCGGCCGTTGGAAGGTGGAGATGCGGTCGATCAGTGGCAGGGCTCCAGTGGCCTCACATTGACAGTGTGACCCCAGCTAGGGGACCAACCCCTCAGCTCCCAGCTTCCTCAGGAGTGAGAGGCCCAGAGCCGTGACTGGCGTAGCAGGTGCTCAGTGAGCAGGACCTCTTCCGATAATTAGTATCCTACTGGTCAGCGACTGGGCCACGTGTGAACAGCCCGCCCTCTGAACCTCTCAGGCCTCAGTTCAGAGACTGACAAAACCACCCTCAGGTTTTGTTTTCGGCATTCACTTTAACTGCTTCCACTTCACTAGTTTTATATCCTTTGTTAGTCAAAGAACTGACGTGTCTTTTACAAAGGATCTAACACAGGCTGTTCTTGGAGAGGGCGTGGCTGGCGCGGGGAGGCGGGGAGGAGGCTCAGAACAGAGAGCCGCCCCTTCTGGGCCTGGGTCACTGCCATGGAGGGAGCGCCCACGCTCCCCCAGGTGACAAGGACCTGCGTAAACGTGGCTGCACCGCCAAGGGCGCCCACAGGTGCACCCACCGCCTCGGCTAAATCAGCCACGCTTAAAAGCAGATGCAAGCGAATTCTGCGACCTATTTCTAGGGCTTAATAGCACACAAGAATGGGCCTAATGTGACCAACGAACCAAGTCAGAAGGATTGGAAACATCTTTTTAAAGGGTGAGCATAACATCCTAAACAAAAAGCCCAAATTATTTTAGTGACTCACCTTACTTTATATCTGTATACATTCTAGGAAACTGTCAATTTGAATAATTATATAAATAATGGTGTTTATAGATACTCAGTTTACCATCCTCCCCATCCAAAGCACATATATTATTAAATATGTTAAATCACACTGAAAACCTAACCTGTTTTCTCTGCAGGCTGTTTCCTGTCATTTTAGTTCATCTATTGTAACGAGAACCATCTGCTACCGACCTGATCAGATCTAACATCCAAGGGAAGAGAAAGTTTCAATGTAAAATCTCTTGGCATTATTTGACCAGAAGATAAAAATACATCCTGATGGGTTTAAATAAAGTTGCGAAAGTACAGGAATGTCATTAATTCAATGACTATTCACAGACTATCTCCACTGCTCTAAGTCCTGCCCTAAGTAACCACCGTCGGTTGGGTTTTGTGACTTGTGGGTTATTTTTCCCTGGCAGACGTGAGCTCCGTGAGGGCTGGTACCACGTGTGCCTGGTTTCCCACCCAACAGAGCGTGGCACAGAGAAGGTGCGTGGGCAGCAGTCAGAGAAGGTGTGTAAGTTTAGTGATGTAAGTTCTTTAAGGAACTGACAGTTGTTGGGGGACGATGACCAATAAACATCTTGGGGACAAAATGAGAAAGCTAGTAAAACTCTTAGGACTCTGGAGAAGATGCTAAGATAGAGACACCGTCTGATTTAAGGGAGTCAAGAGCAAGGCAAACACATCTCCATCAGCCCTGACGGGCGGGGTTTGCAGAGGTCTTGCAGCCTAAGCCCAGCAGCTGTTTTTTCCTTTCTATAACGCAAGGGCCTGACTCAAGTGCCCAGGCGCCCGCCCCAGCGATGGCTATCTGGAGTAACCGCATTGCCGGCCACACGACCAGATAGAGAGCCAGGCTGCCTTCCGCCAACTGAAGCCCCTTTGTCTGGACTCAGAGATCTGGGTTGATTTCAATAATTGACTATTTGGGCCACATGTTTTCCTCCCCCGCACTTTAAATCCCCACTTTTACGTTTTAAATTCACCAATAAAGAGTGAGACTGTAAAACCCCAGACCCCTACCCTTGACCTCCATAAAAATGAACCCCAGGCCCAAGCCCGAGCCCTTTTCTCCTCCACCCCCACCCCCACCCCTTCCTCTTTTGCTGTCTATGTAGGTCCAGGTGTGCTGTGTAATTCCCAGGTCTTGTAAGTAATAAACTTTTATTTTTTCAAAGTTTCCTGATGATTATTGCTGAGCTGAGACCAGCACAGAACAAGTCTGTTTAGAAAACTTCAAAAATGCCCCACAGGAATTTTCTGAAAAGCATTTCCGTCCACATTCCTTCCGTTTTAAAGCACAGCAAGTACCTTCCTCCTTTGCTTATGTATCCAGAATATTTGTCTAAACATTCTCACCACAAAACAGCAGAACAGAGTTCATCTTGGTTTCTAGTCTAAAAACCTAAACCACCCTTTTCTCCAATTGCTTTAGAAACCAGGTGTAGTTGAATTAATAGCCAAAACGTGTTAATGCTTTTCCTGTCTTCCACATTAACTTTCTTCCCCGAATGTACCCTCTCCAATGCCTGTTTGCTCTCCCTGAACACGTGAGTTCCTGGAGACAAGGATCAGAGTGAATCAGACTGAAGGGATAGGAAAGGAGAGGTGGGTACGGAGATTCCAGCTCCGCCTTGTCACTGGGACGGAGACACATCTGTGGAAGGCCCCTCCTCATGACCTGCAGCTGTACCCGCTGCCTCCAAGGCCCCGTGCCACCCCCCCACTCAGGTGGCCAGCCCGAGGTGGAGGTATGGGCCCTTGGACAGGAGTGGGCACCCAGGACAGCTCTGTTGCTGGCATCTGACAGTGTTCCCAAGATAATATGCTTTTCAAAAAGAGGTCACGCTGAATGAGAAAAGAAACCTATAGAGATGGAGATAAATCTGTATTAGTTTTCATTCCTTTCTTTTTTTTTTTTAAATAAAAAAAGAGAACATCCTCTGTGATTCGGACATGTGTTCCCTACTATCTCAAGATAATTCGCACTTTGGCACTCTATTTGCACATCAACTACCCTTTGAGACAAGTGCAATAGGAGTCATTCCAGTGAGATTTACAGCGATTCCTCTTAGTGATACTCCTCGGCCTGTTTTGTTCTAACAAGACTGTGGTTTTAACTTCCCTTTAGCTAAGGGCGTCAAAAACAAATGTGTTTTTTTTTTTTTTTGGTTCTTCCTTCCCAAATTTTGACTCTTGCAACAAAGTGATGCCCACCTGGAAGGTGGCCCAATCCACCCCCACACCGGGTGGCCCATCGGGGACACATGCGCTCACCCTTGTGAGCTCACCCTTCCCTCCCCTCCGGTTAACTGTTACGTGTTACCCATCAGGGCCCAGCTCCTCTCCTACCCCACTGCTGACGCAAGCTCACTGTCAGATCTCTGCGGGTCAGAGCGCTCTTCCCCATCACCTGACCGCTCTCCTCCTCAGACTGCTGAGCCCCCGCGATTGCATCAGCCGAGCCAACTGTTTCTGGTTATGCCACTGCCCGGCCACAGGCTGCCCCTTCCCTTTGCTCTCTCCTGCCTGGCTCAGGGTTTGGTACTGAGAAGGCCCTGGCTGCAGGCAGATGAGTGCCTTTGCTTACAGCTTTCACAGTGCCCAGCAGAATTAGGCACCCCCAAAAGTTGGTTACCACCCAATGTTCCCTTCTAAAACATGTACACTTTGGTATTTCCTTAGAAAACAACATTTCCAGTCTACAAGCGTTGGAGATGGAGAGGCCTGACATGGTACTGCTCTGTAGCCCACTGAGAGAGAAGTCGACTGCCACCCCTTCCCGCTCAGCCCTGCTCCACCTGCTGCCGGGCACCGTCTCTGTGTCGGGCTCTGGGCTGGGGGCGGGGGACAGGAGAAATGGTGTCAGCCCTCACGGAGCTCACTGTTTATCAGGGAAAACACACAATGTGCCTGCCGGTCACCAGACCAAAACCCAAGTGACTGCAGTTAGAAGTATTCAGAGCAGAAGCATAGCACACCTCAAACACGCACACGTCAGTGAGGAGACTGCTTTATCTTGGAGGTCAGCGGGTTCTTCGGAGACCGTGGGAAGGGAACCTTGCTGAGGGTTAGATTCTCTCATACTAAATACATTTTGCTGTTCATCAGCTAAGACAGTGTCTTGTGTGCTTTGCAGTCATTCTCTCTCACTTGGGCCAATGGATACTGCAGAGGACACTACTGGTGTCCACACGACGGGTCTCATGTATTATGAACTTACTCAGAGGTAACAAGTCTCCTCTGGGCAAGCGTCTCGTAAGCACCCGCACTGTAACCTGGGCAGGGAAGGGAAAAATTACATACTAGTACATGGTTATGCTTAGAATATGTCCCTTCCTCCATGTCTAGTTCATCCTCCAGGGAAACTCGGTGACGTAATTCCCTGTTTAAAACCCTGCCATGGTTCCTTAATGCCTAAGGCATAAAGCAGAAGTCACATGCCACCTAGGGCCACTGGGGAGCCTGTCCTGCCCCCTCCCCAGGCAGTGCTCTGTCCCCCTCGTTACCCTCCATTACACTCTCACCCACCTGTGCTGCCCAAATTGGGTGCACTTTTCAGCATGCCTGTCTTCCTGTCTTTGAATTATCTCTGTATTTCAGAAACCTAGCCCAGTGGTTAGCCTGTGACAAGCAGAGAGTAGATAATTGTTGGCTAACTAAAAGGCAGGGCAGATGTGAATGGAAGAGAGGAAGTCAACATTTGTAACAGCCCATGTATCTTCCTTTTGTGAAGTCTCAGCTTTGGTTTAATCTTGTTTAACTTCCTTGTCCAGTCCCTTAAGCATAAACTAAAAGGTCACTTTCTAGGCTTGGGGAGAAGTTGAGAGAGACCAACTTGGTAAATCCCCCGCCCCCCCCTTGATTAAAAATAAAAAGTAAAGCCAGTATGACAACATTTCATTATTTGTTAATTTCGAGTATGGGTATAGTATAAAAATCCCTCGTTGAAAAGAAAAAAGACAAGGAGAAGGAAAAATAGAATAAACAAACGTGTGTGTGTGTGTGTGTGTATATATATACACACACACACACACAAATATTTATTTTCAAGATAATAGAAATATGACTACATTTAATTATTTTTAAAATAAATCTTTATTGTTCAGATTATTACAGGTGTTCCTCTTTCTCCCCCGCCCCCCATAGCTCCCCTCCACCTGATTCCCCACCCCACCCCATGCCCTTACCCCCCGCCACTGTCTTCATCCATAGGTGTAAGATTTTTGTCTAATCTCTTCCCGCACCCCTCAGACCCCCTTCCCCCTGAGAATTGTCAGTCCACTCCCTTTCTATGTCCCTGATTCTATTATATTCACCAGTCCATTCTGTTCTTCAGATTTTTTTATTCACTTGATTTTTAAATTCACTTGTTGGTAGGTATGTATTTGATGTCTTTTTGTTGTTCACAATTTTTATCTTTACCTTTTTCTTCTTCTTCCTCTTCTTAAAGAATACCCTTCAGCATCATTTCATGTAATCCTGGTTTGGTGGTGATGAACTCCTTTAGCTTTTTCTTGTCTGTGAAGCTCTTTATCTGACCTTCAATTCTGAATGATAGCTTTGCTGGGTAGAGTAATCTTGGTTGTAGGTTCTTGCTGTTCATCACTTTGAATATTTCTTGCCACTCCCTTCTGGCCTGCATAGTTTCTGTTGAGAAATCAGCTGAGAGTCGTATGGGTACTCCCTTGTAGGTAACTAACTGTTTTTCTCTTGCTGCTTTCAAGATTCTTTCTTTGTCTTTTGCCCTTGGCATTTTAATTATGATGTGTCTTGGTGTGGTCCTCTTTGGATTCCTCTTGTTTGGGGTTCTGTGCACTTCCTGAACTTGTAAGTCTATTTCTTTCACCAGGTAGGGAAAGTTTTCTGTCGTTATTTCTTCTAATAGGTTTTCAATATTTTGCTCTCTCTCTTCTTCTAGCACCCCAAAAATTCAGATGTTGGTACGCTTAAAGTTGTCCCAGAGGCTCCTTACACTATCTTCATATTTTGGATTATTTTTTCTTTTTGTTTTTCTGGTTGGGTGTTTTTTGTTTCCTCATATTTCAGATCTTTGGTTTGATTCTTGGGGTACGTTGATCTACAGTTGAGTTTCTTTATATTCTTTATTTCAGACAGTGTATGCTTAATTTCTGACTGGTCCTTTTCCATTTTTTTGGCATTCTCATTAAGGTCCTTGACGGTCTCATCAAGTTTCTCAGTGGTTTTTTAGAAGATTCTTGAGTAACCTTATAAATGTGGTTTTGAACTCTATGTCGTCCCATAGTTTGCTTTCCTCCATTTCTTTCATTCGTGACATGTTTCTTTGTCTCCTTATTTTGGCTGCTTCCCTGTGTTGATGGAGTGGCTCTGTGTGGTAGGTGACCTATAGGGGCCAGTAGCTCAGCCTCCCCAATCACCTGAGGTGGACACTCTTGGTACAACCCTTTGTGGGCTGAGTGCAAAGTCTTGGTGTAGTTAAGCCTTGATTGCTGTTGGTACACTGGGAGGAATTGACCTCCAGGCCAATTGGCTGTGAGGACCCGCTGTGTTTATAATGGAAGAACTGGTGCGCTAGAGACATGCTTATGGTGCAGGACTTGTTTCAGTGGGGCTTTGGTGCTCACTGAGTCTGCTTCTTGAATGTGTCACTTATGGATGTGAGGAGTTGAAATCTGGTGTCTCACACTGACCACTAGGTACACTGGCTTTTGGATCTCCAATGGGGTGCAGGTCAGCTACTGTCTGAGGCCATCCAGCAGGAGCTACAGCGAGAACTACAGCTTTCTCCTCTTTGCGTGGGTTTTGGAGGTTTTGAAGCTGTCTGAACCGGGTTGCAGTTTGCTAGTTTAAGCTGCGATAGGGAAGGCCATTCATATGCAAAAGCCGCTGCTTGAAGCTTGGGTGGGTTTGTAGGTTGTGCGGGGTGGGGTCTCAGGGTGTCACCAGGCTAGGGCGTGGCAAACAGCGATGGCTGCCAGCCAGCCGTCTCCATGCCTCCAACCGTGTCCCCGTGTCCCGCGCCCCAGCGCAGCAAGCAATTATTCCTGTGTGCAGCTCTGCAAGCAAGTCACCCTCACTTTCCGACCCGATGGCAGACAGTCCAGCTTCTCCCCGTAGGAGTTTGGGTCCTGCGCATCTCCCCAGAAACTGGATTTCAGAGAAATCGGGAGCTTGTCTCCCTTCGGGTTGAAGAAAGCAATGCCCGCCGCCAGCCTGGATTGCGCGCGCCTCCGTACCTCAGCTTTTCAGCGTTTGTGCACTGAATGCTCTTTTCTCTTTCCTTCTAGTTGTAGAACTTCCACTCAGCCAGCTTTCCCATGGTTCTGGGTGATAGAGGTTTTGTCTTTTAGTTGTAGTTTTGAAACTGTTGTGCAAGGCAACAGTTTAGGTGTTACCTACGCCGCCATCTTGGATCCTCCTCCCCTACATTTAATTATTAAAAAATTTTATTGCATGGCACTTGAGTTTGGCATATTCGTAAAAGGGGCTGGAATATCATCTGCAAGGGGTGCTGAGCAGGCAAAGGGGCTGGGGTCTGCTGAAAAACAGTAGGACTGGACAGTGAAGAACTAAAAATCCAGAAACTGAACAACAGCAAAAATACAAAAAGTGACAAAAAATTTTTGTGGCTATTACTAGATTTAATAAGGGATGCACATTCTTTCTTAGAATATTTTTTTGTTTTCAAAACATATCTTGAAATTCCTGAAGTATTTATTTACATCAGAAAAAAATCATTTATATATTTCTTGGTTTAGAAAATTACCAAAATTCTTAATGTATTAAAATTATGGCTCTGATATTAAATACAGAATACGTAGCACATTTAATTGAAAAATTAAGCATAAAAACGTTTTGCTAATTCGAGCTATCTTAATGTTACCAACAAATATTATTTTAGATAATGTCTAGCCTAACAAAAAATTTAGAAAGTCAATGAATAAGGAAGCATATGTTAAAAACAAGCTTTCATGTAGTTACAGCTTTTCACAGTAGAGCAAGGAAGAAGTAAATGCTGTTTTAAACGGTTATTCACAACATGTTAACCTCACTGTTATCATTCTGGGAGGATCAAGGAAAATGATTCATTAAAGAACCTTAAAGACTTCAATTTCACAGCCTTGTGTTATCACCTTTTGACACTTTTTTTTTTTTACAAAGTGACAAAACTAAGAACTATCTCACCTTTAAATGCCTCACATTTAATGGCTGCTCTGTGTAGAATGGGACTTGAGGTTATATGAGGTAAATAGTACTAGAGCAGAACTCTATTTCTTTTTACCTGAATTTGAGAGCATTAGCTTACTTTTTGTTGTTGTTTTAATGTTTTTATTGATTTTTAGAGAAAGACGGGAAGGGAGAGAGAGAAACATCCATCAGCTGCCTCCTGCACATCCCACAACCTGGGCATGTGCAATCGAACCTGCAATCTTTTGGTGCATGGGACGAAGCTCAACCAACTGAGCCACACCAGCCAGGGCTTAGCTTTCTTTTTAATGTTACCATAAATATCTTACAAATGCTGTGTTATTGGGTTTTATTTTCTTAACGTGTGGATAACCTCAATTCCCATTCTTCACAGAGCAGCTGTTAACGATATGAGGTATTTAAAGGTGAGATAGTTCTTAGTTTTGTCACTTTGTAAAAAAAAAAGAAAAAAAAAAAGTGCCAAAAAGTGATAACAAACTGTGTGGAATTGAAGTCTTGAAGGTTCTTTAATGAATCAATTTCCTTGATCCTCCCAGAATGACAACAGTGAGGTTAACATGTTGTGAATAATCGTTTAAAACAGCATTTACTTCTTCCTTGCTCTGCTGTGAAAAGCTGTAACTACACGAAAGCTTGTTTTTAACATATGTGGATATCATTTTTCTAGAAACTGTCTAATGGCAGTGAAATAGGACTATGAATTAGTCCACCTCTCAATCTTAAAGAGTTGCCGAAATTATTAGTCTGAACGGAGAAGCTGCCAGGGCAAGGGGAGGTTGGACCAATTCATCAGGCACAGTCAACTGGTTTCTTTCAGAAGCATTTGTCGTGGCCTCGTCCAGGGTGGCAGTGGGAGCCCTGCCCAGGGGCCCCTCCTGGGCTCCAGAGAAAGTCAGGACACAGCTTTACCCCAGAGACTGGGTGACTTGGGTCTGAATGGTGTTTTACTTTGGGGCAGGGATGGAGGAGGTGATGCCCTGGAGGTGTGACCAGTTATGAAATGCTGACCTTGATTTGCATTCATAAGAAAGCATCGTATGCGGAAGGAAATGTAAAAGTGTTATTATTGTAATACTGAAAACTTAAATTGTTATAGATTTAAAAAAACTCTAATTTGAAATAATTTCAAACTCACAGAAATTTTTCAATAATAGGACCGAAAACCTCTGATGCCTTTTCATCCTGACTTAGCCACTGTTATTTTGCCACAGTTGCTCTCTGTCTGCACACACACATTGTCACACTGTTTTCTGAGCCCTTTGAGACTAAGCTGCACACATCATGTCCCTCGACCCCTTAGTACTTCAGTGTGTATTTCATTTTCTAAGAACAAGGATATTCTTTTTCCTAACCACAGTAGTATAGATACCAAATCCTAGAAACTCAACTTTAATAGACAACTATTAACTAATCCACAGTCCAATTTCATCAGCTGACCCCCCATTTTCCAGCACAGACTTCATTCCAGGATGGATCACGTATGCATTTAGTTCCCACACCTCCCTGGTCTCCTTCAATATGGGCAGTCTGTGACGTCAGCATTGCCGAAGAACTCAGGCCCCGTATTTATGGAATGTCTCTTAGACGGGGGTTGTCTGCTTTTCCTTTACGAGTTCTCCACTGGATAGTTACTATTTTCTTTTGTATTAGTAAATAATGAGTAACATGTGGGGAGAGATTTGAGATTATATAGTCTGTTCTTCATGCACCAATGTTTCTTCCCTGAATAGAGTTTAATTCTGATTATTCAAAACTGTGATTTTCCCATACCATTATTTTTTCTATTTATTACTTTACATTTTACTGAAAGGAAAAGAATTTCCCTAGCCTTTGTGTATATATATATATACAGTAGGTCCTTGGGTTACATCAGAGATCCGTTCCTATGGCGCGACGTAACGTGATTTTCGCTGTAAGTTTGAACCCACCTACATAAGCACCTACGTCACTCACATGGAGCACATACACAGCAGTAATGAAGTGAAACAGTAAAAAAATTTAAAAGAAAGATAACAATTCCTGGCCTTTACTTGCGGTAAATAAATAATAAAAAACATAAAGCACATATGTACATATGTCAAAATGACAGCACTTTTTTTTTTTTTTTAATAAATAAATGGGAGATGGCGACGTAACCATGAAACGATGTACGTCGAGTCCGACGTAACCCCAGGACTGCCAGTATGTATATATTTATATATACTTATATAAATATTTAGTTATCCATTAATATCACTATGAACTGATAGATTTTCCCCATCTCTCCCATGAATGGATTCTATTACAGTGCTGTCCTTATTTAATTTGGTGCTCAAATCTGATGTCTCAGGTTTGATCAGTGGGACCGCCTCAAGCTGGTTCCAGTATCGCCGTGGCATGCCCCTCAGTTACGGAGCACTCCCTTTATTCTTTCCATAAGGTGGTCCAGGTCATCTTGCACTGCCTTACCCTGCATCTGGGACCCATCTTTCTCTAAAGAGGCTGGGTCCCATTTGTGAGCTAAAGTATTTAGAAACCAGATCTGGGCATTGAGTGTGCTCAGTGTTCCTGGGATGCCACTGCTTCCGATTCCTTTCAGTTGACAGAGCTAAGATACATGCACATACACACATGCTTATTAAATCATACGTTTATGCTGATAACTCTAATTCCAATCCAACCCCCCCCAGGGTTCTTCCTTGTCTTCCCCTTGTACTGTAGTTTTATTTTCCTTCTTCAACAGTAAGATCAAGCTATTTCCTCATTTGCTCAAATATACAATACATACAACATAATTTCAGAATTGCTGTACATGTACCACTACTGAAAAATAAATCCACAAAGAGTTTAAGATTTCTTTGCAGTTCTTTTTTTCTTTTCTATTTATTATTATTATTTTTAAAAATCCTCACCCAAGGCTATTTTTTCCATTGATTTTTTTTTTTAGAGTGTGTGTGTGGGGGGGAGGAGGGGGAGAAGGAGGAGAGAGAGAGAGAGTGAGAGAGAGAGAGAGAGAGAGAGAGAGAGAGAGAGAGGAAGGAAGGGAGAGAAACATCAATGCGAGAGAGACACATCGATTGATTGCCTCCCTCACATACCCCGATCAGTGCTGAGGACTGAATCTGTAACCCAGGCATCAGGCATGTGCCCTTGACAAGGAACTGAACCTGTGACTCTTTGGTCCATGGGCCGACACTCCAACCACTGAGCCACACCAAACAGGGCAGTTCTATTTTTCTTTAGACAGAGGGCATATTATGTTCAAAAGTTACTGTAATTAATTCCCCCTCCCCTATGATTATGTTATTCATTTAAAATACAGTTGGAGCATTCATTCCTGTTTCTTTTTAGTTTTACTGTTGTCCCAATCCATTTGCTTTTTGAATAGGTAATACATTCACCTGACTCTAAAATCAAAACCATACAAAAGGGGTACTCAGAAAAGCACCACTCCCTCCCCATCCATCTGCCTTCTTCTCTCCCTCTTTCCCCTTGCAGGGAACCAACTGCAATGGTTCTTGTATATATGAAGTATTATAGATCTTAAAATAAATGATCATAATGTATTTGTTTTCAAATCATGCCTTCCTCAAACTCATAAGACCCAGAGTGGACAATAAAAGCCCAAAGTATCTATCACTGCTATAGGTGGCAGGTTAACTGCTATAAAAAATCTCTATTTATAAGCAACTAGAGGCCCGATGCACGAAATTCGTGCATGGGGTGGGGGGGGAGGAGGGGTGGTGTCCCCTCAGCCCAGCCTGCACCCTCTCCAATCCTGGACTCCTTGGGGGATGTCCAACTGCTGGTTTAGGCCCGATCCCAGGGCAATTGGACATCCCTCTCACAATCCTGGACCGTTGGCTCCCAATCGCTCACCTGCCTGCCTGCCTGGTTGCCCCTCACTGTCCCCCCCTGCTGGCCTGGTCCCTCCCAATTGCCCCCCCCTGCCAGCCTAGTTGCCCCTCACTGCCCCCCCTGCCAGCCTAATCACCCCCAACTTTCCCCCCTGCCCACCTGGTGGACTCCAACTGTCCCCCCACCGGCCTGGTCGCCCCCAAATGCCCCCTCCCCCATGCCCTGCTGGCCTGGTCACCCCACGCAGCCTGCTGTTCAGTCATTTGGTCGTCCCTCACTAACCCCCCTGCCAGCCTGGTTGCCCCATGCAGCTGCTGTTCAGTTGTTTGGTCATCCCTCATTAACCCCCTTGCCGGCCTGGTCGTAGGCAGCCATCTTGTGAGGGCGTGAGGGTCAATTTGCATATTACCTCTTTATTATATAGGATTTCTTTCAAGTGTAGTTCACTTAAATTGCTTGAAGTTTGAAGCATTGGTTTAGGATAAGTCCCAGGTGTTACTGATTACCTGTTCCTCAGAAACCTCTAGAGGAGGGGATGCTTGTTGTTCAGATCGCCGACCTTCCTGATAGTTTATATTTCGTCGCTGACGTAAAGGAGGGAAAAGTCGATTCCAATTGATCATTCCTCCCTAAAAAGAGATCAATACACAATGGTCAGACACAGAGGGGCAGAACTGTCATAATGCTTGGGAGAGCTTTCTCTTGCAGTGCTGTCACATAAATAGACTGAGAAAAAAAATGTCATTCTGATCTGCTGTATGTAAGCAATCTACATCCTAAAGTATCGCACCATCCTTCAATCAATAGGGTAAAATCAATAGAATGCAGGAGTACAGAGAGAAAAGAAGGTAACGAGTCCCGCCAAAGTTAATTGTGCAATTTGGCTCCAGAAGGCAGAGACATTCCCAACTTCAGCCCCACTGTGTCCCCTCTGCCTCAATCCCACCTGCTGGCCCACCTTCACCGACTCTGAGGAGCTCAGGGGCTTTCTGTGTGTGATGGAAAAGAAGGCCTAAAGAGGAGTTGAATTCACTGCAGGCAACCAGAAACTGGACTTCCTTCAGCAGCTCTTTAAAATGCTCCTCTTCCTTTTATTCAAGTAAATTCTGTGCATGCTCAGTGGAGGGAGACTGCAGGTGGAGATAAAACCCAGGTTGAGGGACAGGCTAGGGAATGTGAAGGTAGCCCTCACACACAAGGACAAGAGGCTCAGATGCAGGATCAGAGCTGTCCCCCTGAATGGCTCCATGGATAATTTAAGATGGATGGCAATGTCACTTCTTGCTTATTCTATGTTATCAATTAAAAGAAAACCACCATGTGAAGGAAAGCACTATATGATACTTTTTTTAAAATTCACATTTTTAGCTAAATGCCAATATTTTAATTTATCGAATTAAATATCTATTTCTAGATTTAGGAAAAAATACAGATCGAGACAACCTGAAATTTTACAACAAGAATAAGTAAACTAAAAAATATTTCCCATGTATTGCTGGCCGTAAAATGAAGCAATGGAGGCCTGAGGTGCCAGAAACAAGCTCTGGGAAACAGCAGCAGCAGGCAGGCAAGCTACCAAGGACAGGGGTGTAAGAGTGAGCACCTCCTGCCAACCCAGAGCCTCCTGGGTTGTACCACCTATTTGGGTCTGAAAGAGGTAGTGATTTTGAGCTCACTACCTAGTTACAGGCACAACCCTCAAATGGCAGCGCCCTCAGTGAAAGAGAGGACAAGAAAAACTAACCAAAGGCTGACCTTCCGCAGCGAGAGAGCAGGAATCGTGGCCTGCGTGAAACTTGAGAAATGAGGAATTTGGGGTTCCAGTTGCACTACACATGTGCTCTAAAAACCCATAAAATTGGTCCTGGGATGGAGATGGATATAAATAAGGAGCCAAGCAGGAGCAAATATAAAATTACTCTGGAGACACACCCTCCTACCCCGGGACTACATGTGCTTTACAGATATAACTCCAGTGGGGAAAGATTCAGAATTCAAAACCCATCACAAGCAAGAGTCAGTGTGTACAACAAGTAAGAGGATTAGACCCTCAAGAACCTAAATTTAGAACAATCTTAAACCAACTATAAAATCAGAAACAACCTAAGTGCCCATCAACAGATGAGTGGATACAAGATACAGAGGAAGACTAAGATACAGAGGAAGACTTAAAAAATACATTATAAATTTTTTTTTGAAAAAAATTAAGGAAATGAAAAAATAAATATATTATACAAAAAAATTTCTGGAGAAATACTTACAGAATTAAATTCAAATATATTAGTGATCACAATAAATATACATGGACAAACTCACCAACTCAAAGACTGAGATTCTCAATTTTGAAATCTCTCCTATCCTATCCCCATCCCCAACAAAAGACAAACTAAAATATAAAGACACAGACAAGTTGGTGTAAAGAGATGGAAAAAGGAATATCAGGAAGGTACTAACCAAAGCAAGCTGATGTTGCTATATTCATGCCAAATAAATAGACCTCATGGATACAAAAGGCATTGTTAGGGATAAAATCAGTAGAATACATTGATTTTTTAAATTTTATTTATTGTCTAAAGTTTTACATATGTCTTTTTCCCTGATTGACACCCCCTCCCCCGCCCAGCCATTCCCACCCTGGGCAAGCCCCCACCACCCCAGTGTCTGTGTCCATTGGTTATACTAATATGCATGCATACAAGTCCTTTGGTTGCTCTCTAACCACTCCCCCCACCTCACCTGCCACTTGTCTCTGGATCTATTTTTGTTCATCAAATTATGTTGATCATTATATCCCACATGAGTGAGATCATGTGATATTTATCTTTCTCCGACAGGCTTATTTCGCTTAGCATAATGCTCTCCAGTTCCATCCATGCTGTTGCAAATGGTAAAAGTTCCTTCTTTTTTATAGCGGCGTAGTATTCCATTGTGTAGATGTACCACTGTTTTGTAATCCACTCATCTGCTGATGGGCACTTAGGTTGTTTCCAAATCTTAGCTATTGTAAATTGTGCTGCTATGAACATAGGGATGCACATATCCTTTCTGATTGATGTTTCTGGTTTCTTGGGGTATGTCCTAGAAGTGGGATTATTGGGTCAAATGGCAGTTCCATTTTTAATTTTTTGAGGAAACTCCATACTCTTCTCCACAGTGGCTGAACCAGTCTGCATTCCCACCAGCAGTGCACAAGGGTTCCTTTTTCTCCACATCCTTGCCAGCACTTGTCATTTGTTGATTTGTTGATGATAGCATTCTGACAGGTATAAGACGGTATCTCATTGTTGTTTTGATTTGCATCTCTCGGATGATTAGTGACTTTGAGCATGTTTTCATATGTCTCCTGGCCTTCTGTATGTCCTCTTTTGATAAGTGTCTATTTAGGTCCTTTGCCCATTTTTTTGATTGGATCGTTTATCTTCCTTTTGTTAAGTTGTATGAGTTCTCTGTAAATTTTGGAGATTAAACCCTTATCTGAAATAGCATTGGCAAATATGTTCTCCTATCAGTGAGCGTTCTTGTTGTTTTGTTGATGGTTTCTTTTGCTGTGTAGAAGCTTATGTGGTCCCATTTGTTTTTCTCCTTAGTCTCCACTGCCCTAGGAGCTGTATTGGTAAAGATATTGCTACGACATATGTCTGCTATTTTGCTGCCTATGAAGTCTTGTAGGAGTTTTATGGTTTCCTGCTAGGGCCTTTTCGCAGCTAGGGTTCAGGAATCTGGAGAAGGGGCTGCGCATAAATGAATTAGACTAGACATGAAATATAAATTTGGGAGGCATGGGGGAGCAAGGGGAGGCTCCACTTTCTAGTGAAGTGGGCTCTCCGAATGTCTGGACCCACAGCTTTTTATTCCCACATTTTTCCCTTTAGCAAAGCAGATATACATATAAAAGGTAAGGTTTGGTAAACAATAAAGGACCATCAGGTTGGGAGAACTGCCCTCAGCTGTCTGGCAGCAGGCAATAATATGCAGATCTTCAGCCTTGCTGAAGGTGTCCATCAGCCTTCTGATGAACTTCTCGCATAATTATGACCCGCTGGAATTTGCTTCCAGCAGTTTTCCATCTTACATTTAAGTACTTTAGCCATTTTGAGTTTGTTTTTGTGTGTGGTGTAAGTTGGTGATCTAGTTTCATTTTTTTGGATGTATCTGACCAAATTACCCAGCACCATTTATTGAAGAGACTGTCTTGACTCCATTGTATGCTCTTGCCTCCTTTGTCAAATATTAATTGAGCATTAATGGCTTGGATCAATTTCTGGGTTCTCTGTTCTGTTCCATTGATCTATATGTCTGTTCTTGTGCCAGTACCAGGCAGTTTTGAGAACGATGGCTTGGTAATATAGCTTGATACCTGGTATTGTGATCCCTCCAACTTTGTTCTTCTTTCTCAGGATTACTGTGGCTATTCGGGGTCTTTTTTTATTCCAGATGAATTTTTGGAGAGTTTGTTCTAAATCTTTGAAATATGCCATTGGTATTTTAATGGGGATTGCACTGAATCTGTAGATTGCTTTGAGTAGTATGGACATTTTAATGATGGTGATTCTACCAATCCACCAACATGGTATGTTCTTCCATTTGTTTATGTTTTCCTCTATCTCTTTTTTCAATGTCCTGTAGTTTTCCGAGTACAGGTCTTTCACCTCCTTAGTTAAGTTTATTCCTAGGTATCTTAATTTTTTTGGTGCAATAGTAAATGGGATTGCTTTTTTAGTTTCTCTTTCTGTGAGTTCATTATTGGTGTATAAAAAGGCCATAGATTTCTGGGTGTTCATTTTGTATCCTGCTACATTGCCAAATTCATTTATTAGGTCTAATAGTTTTTTGATGGAGTCTTCGGGGTTTTCTACATACAGTATCATGTCATCTGCAGATAAGGACAGTTTTTCTTCTTCTTTTCCAATTTAGATGCCTTTTATTTATTCTTCTTGTCTGATCACTATGGCTAGCACTTCCAGTACTGTATCGAATAGGAGTGGTGAAAGTGGGCATCCCTGTCTTGTTCCCATTCTTAGGGGAAATGAGTTTAGTTTTTGCCCATTGAGTATGATGTTGGCTGTGGGTTTGTCATATAAGGCTTTCATTATGTTGAGGTATCACCCCTCTATTCCCACTTTGCTGAGAGTTTTTATCAAGAAAGGGTGTTGGATTTTGTCAAATGCTTTTTCTGCATTGATATGATTATGTGATTTTTGTCTCTCAATTTGTTTATGTGATGTATCACATTTATTGATTTGTAGATATTGTACCATCCTTGCATCCCCGGAATAAATCCCACTTGGTCATGGTGTATGATCTTTCTAATGTAATGCTGGATCCGATTTGCTAGAAATTTGTTGAGGATTTTAGCATCTATATGTTCATCAAAGTTATTGGCCTGTAGTTCTTTTTTTTTTTTTTTTTTTTGTGGTGTTTTTATCTGGTTTTGGAATTAGGTTAATGCTGGCTTCATAGAAAGAGCTTGGAAGTGTGCCTTCCTCTTGAATTTTTTGGAATAGTCTGAGGAGGATAGGTTTTAGTTCTTTTTTGAATGTTTGGTAGAATTCCCCTGTAAAGCCATCCAAACCAGGGCTTTTGTTTGCTGGAAGATTTTTGATCACTGCTTCAATTTCTTTGGTAGTTATCAGCCTATTCATGTTTTTTGATTCTTCCTGATTGAGTTTTAGGAGCTTGTATTTTTCTAAGAATATGTCCATTTCATCTAGATTGTCCATTTTGTTGGAATAGAATTGTTCATAGTATTTTTTCATAATCCTTTGTATTTCTGTGGGATTGGTTGTTACTTCACCTTTTTCATTTCTGATTTTGTTTATTTGGGTCCTCTCTTTGCTTCTTGGTGAGCCTGGCTAGAGGTTTATCAATCTTGTTTATCCTTTCAAAGAACCAGCACTTGGTTTTGTTGGTCTTTTGTATTATTTTTATTTTTTTGGTCTCTATGTCATTTATTTTTGCCCTGATCTTTATTATTTCCTTCTGTCTGGTTACACTGGGCTTTTCTTGTTGCTCTCTTTCTAACTCTTTGATTTGTAGGATTAGATAATTTATTATCATTTTTTTCTTTTTTCTTGAGGTAGACCTATAGAGCTATAAACTTCCCTCTCAAGACTGCTTTCACTGTGTCCCATAGATTTTGTATTGTTGTGTTTTCATTGTCACTTGTTGCCATGATATTTTTTTATTTCTTCTTTGATCTCTTTGGTAATCCAATCATTGTTTAATAGCATGCTACTTAGCCTCCAGGTGTTTTATTTTTTCCCCCATTGTTTTTATTGTAGTTGATTTCCAGTTTTATGCCATTGTGATCTGAGAAGATGCTTGATATGATTTCTATCTTCTTGAATTTGAAGAGACTTTGCCTGTGTCCCAATATGTGGTCTATCTTTGAAAATGACCTGTGTGCATTTGAGAAGAATGCATATTCTGTGGCTTTGGGGTGGAATGTTCTGAAGATGTCAATTAATTCCACCTGATCTAGTGAGTCATTTAGGATTGATGTTTCTTTGCTGATTTTTTGTTTAGAGGATTTGTCCATTGGAGTTAGTGGGGTATTAAAGTCCCCTACTATGACTGTATTGTTGTCAATCTCTCCCTTGATATTTTCCAGAATTTTTTTTTATGCATTTGGGTGCTCCTGTATTGGGTGCATATATGTTTACCAGAGTTATATCTTCTTGTTGAATTGCCCCCGTTAGTATTATGAAGTGGCCTTCCTTATCTCTTGTTATGTCCTTCATTTTGAGGTCTAATTTGTCAGATATAAGTATTGCTACCCCAGCTTTTTTTTTTTTTTTCATTTCCATTTGCCTGAAAAACCTTTTTCCATCCCTTCACAATCAGTCTGTGTGAGTCCTTTGTTCTAAAGTGGGTCTCCTGTAGACAGCAGATACATGGGTCATGTTTTCTTATCCATTCAGCTACCATATGTCTTTTGGGGCACTTAATCTATTTACATTTAAAGTTATTATTGATAGGTACTTGTTTGTCGCCATTTTCATTCTTTATGTCTGTGTTCCTTCTTCCCTTCCTATTTCTTCTTTTTTATAGCAGACCCTTTAGCATTTCTTGCATTGCTGGTTTGGTGGTAATAAACTCCCTGAGTCCTTTTTTGTCGGTGAAGCTCCTGATTTCACCCTCAACTTTGATTTTTTTTGTTTTTTTTGTTTTTTAATATATTTTATTGATTTCAGAGAGAAAGGGAAAAAGAGAGACAGAAACATCAATGATAAGAGATAATCATTGATTGGCCTCCTGTGTGCTTCGACGGGGGGTTGAGCCCGCAACCCGGGCATGTGCCTTTAGCCAGAATCGAACCTGGGACCCTTCAGTCCACAGGCTGACGCTCTATCCACTGAGCCAAACCAGCTAGGGCCCTCAACTTTGATTGATAGCCTTGCTGGGTATAGCATTCTTGGATTCAGTCCCTTGCTTTGCATGATTTTGTATATTTCATTCCATTCCCTTCTGGCCTGATGTGTTTCTGTTGAGAAATCAGTTGATATTCTGATGCGAGATCCCTTTTAGGTAACTTTCTATCTCTCTCTGGCAGCCTTTAAGATTCTTGCTTTGTCATTCGTGTTTGCCAATTTAATTATAATGTGTCTTGGTGTTGGCTTTATTGAGTTCATCTTGTTTGGGACTCTGTGAGCCTCTTGGACTTGTGTGAGTTTTTTCTTCCCAATATTAGGGAAGTTTTCCGTCATTATTTCTTCAAACAGGTTTTCTAATCCTTGCTCAGTTTCCTCTCCTTCTGGCACCCTATTATTGGGATATTGTTTCATTTTGTGTTGTCCCAAAGTTCCCTTAGGCTCTCTTCCTGTTTTTAAGTTTTCTTTCCAGTTGCTGCTTTGCTTGGGTATTTTTTCCTACCTTGTCTTCTAGCTCACTGATGCGGTCCTCCGCGTCTTCTAGTCTACTGTTGATGCTTTCTATTGTGTTCTTTATTGCAGTTCTGCCAATGTTCTGGTAGTAGGGCATGTGAGACCCAGGAGAGGCCTTAAAGCAGGTGTGCATCCTTCCTTACCCCTTCCTCCCTCTTGGAGCTCAGGCAGCCAGCCTGGGCAGAGGTGGGAGCTTCAGGCTGAGGACAAAGCAGCAGCCAGAGAAAAGGATCCTGGGGCTCAGTAACCTCATGCTGCCACCCTGCCAGCCAGGGGCTGTCAATGTCTGTACCTTTTTACATGAGAAGCACACTTCTAAATGTTTAAGATTTGTTATTTTGTATTTTCTGTCATACGAAACTAACCTATTCCCAAGTGCTATATATTCAAAATTCAAACATGTGTGTGTTTTGGTAGACTAGGTAACTTGAAGTTAAGGGTCAAAACTAGACATGAATATTTTGAAGAAGTATAATAAGGGAGGATTTTTCTCTATCACTTATTAGGACACACTGTTAAACTGTAGTAATTAAGGTAGAGTGGTATTAGCACATGGTAGATAAACAGTGCAAAGAAACAGGAAGGAGTCAAGGAATCAGAAGTAATAACACTTGGTACATGATGGAGGAGGCATCACAAGTCATCAGGACAAGGACAGACCACCTAATGAATAGTACTAGGACAACTTGTTATAGATATGGAAAAAGATAAAATTAGACCTTTACTTTATGCCACATACAAAAATAAGTTTATTTAAAAATAAACTCCATAAAGACTTAAGTATGGAAAGCTAAATTGTTAAAAATTGTAGAAGACATAAGAGAATATTCTTTATGTCACTAGGATAGGAAATAATTTCTGTAACAAAAATATAACAAATAAATCATAAAAATTATTACAAGTAAGAACTTTTATATGACTAAATAATAAAGTTGGAAGACAAAGTACAGATTAAGAAAAAATGTTTGCAACATATAACTGACAAAGAATAGTATCTATAACATATAAAGAACACTTAAAAATAATGAGAAAAAAATAAATGATTCAAGAGAAAAATGGATAATGTATATGAAGAGACACTTTCCTATACATTAGAAGAGGAAACCCCGAGTCAATAAACATAAGAAAAGATGTTGAACCTCACTAGTAGTAGGAATGTACATTAAAACAGCAATAAGTTATTTCATACCTAAAGGACTGGCAAAAATAAAGAGTCTAACAATACCAAGTTATGGGGATGAAGAAAATTGGAACTCTACATATTGTTGATGAGACTATACACTGGCACAAAATTTTGGACAGCAATGTATCAAGATCTAGTAAAATTATGACCCAGCAATTTCATCTCCAGGTAGCTATGAGTTCTTAATGGGGCAAGTCCATAAGTAGGGAAACAAACAAGTGGTTCTATTATATAAAAGATCCTACCTAATAACAGACAAATATGCAAATTGACCGCATCTTCGCTACGCCCAAACCACGCCCACAAACCAATCAGGACGATTATACAAATTACCCCAACCAAGATGGTGGCTAATTTGCATATCAAGACAGTGTAGAAAGAAGCCAAGAGCTGCAGAAGGGAGCAAAGCTGTGGAGAAGCAAGCAAGCAAGCAGGGGAGGGGGGGAGAGGAGGACAAGGGAGGAGCGGATGCGGGCCGGGGGAGAAGGAAGGAGAGCAGGTGGCTGGCAGAGAAGGCGGGGTGGGGGAGAAGGGAGGAGCCCAGGCGGGGCGGGATAGAGTGCAGCAGGAAACCCTATTGCAGGATTTTTCCTGCAACGGGAACGCTAGTTATTATATAAACAGCAAGAATCTAGATGCACATGAATATCAAAAATACAATGTTGAACAAAGAAAGTTATACAAGAATATGTATATACAATAACACTTATATAAATTTAAAGAACAATAGTGTACTTTTTAAACTATTTAGTGGATATACATTAGTAATGATTTGCCCTTCCCCATGGGATACTTGACATTTTTGGTTTTCTTGTGTGTGTGTGTGTGTGGGGGGGGTGGGGTAGTATAGGTGGGGGACTGGATGATAATGCTGCTGGTATCTGTGAGTAGAGCCGGGGATGCTGCTCAGCATCCTATAAAACACAGGATAGACCCCAAAACAAAGAATGGCCTGGACCAAAATGTCCACAGTGTTTAGGTTGAGAAACCCTGACACATACGCATGTGGTAAGATGCAAAGGTGCGTAGGCATTAAACATGACACACCTGCTACAGGACAGTGAGAAGGGGAAGGAACCTTTGAATCTGTAACATTTCATTTCTTCAAAGGGAGTGAGAGTGAAAGAATAGGCAAAACAAAACCCCAATTTCTCTACTCCTGTGATAGTAAAAAACTGCTGAAAAGGCAGAAAGGCACAGGAGCTCTAGGATGTTTTGACACTAACCTGCTCTTTAGGGTTAAATGTGAGCCTCTACAAACAGGAAACGTTTCCTTCGCTTTGTCTTCTTCAAAAGCAATAACCACATATTTAAAAGAGGAAAAAGGAAATAGCTTGCATTTTGAACAGTCGTTTTATGAAATATCTATTAGTTGGTAAAAAAGATTTTCAAATGAAAGAAATCTTTGTATGAAAATAAATGGCTGGTTTTCCAACAGAGCAGGAAGCACTTGTAACACTTTATCAAGCAGAAGTTACTGGAACTCCATCACTAAAGGCTTTGGCAGCTGTGGGAAGATCAGGCAGTGTCTACACTGAGAAGTGTCTGCACCACGAAGCTGGGACAGAAGAGCTCTCTAGTGGCTTTCTGGGGGCTCGCAGCTCCCACAGGAGGGTAGGAGCAAGGTGCACAGTCTAGTCTTGCTCACATGGGGCTCCTGATCTCCTGGGGAGAAGGCAATACATGCAGAAATAGAACAGTCTGCACATGGTAAGATGGTATATAATGAAAAAGGAAGCTGTGCGGCATCAGGTAAAGAGCTAGAAAGGCTCAGAGTGGGCATCGACGAATTGCTGCCAAAGCACAGGGATAAAACTGCAAAAGATGGGCGCTGAGCTGAATTTTAGAGGATGAGGATGATTTCAACAATGGAGAGGAGAACCAGGTATTTTTCTCAAACTGTTAAGACAGGGTACTGAGAATAGGTCACTTTAAAGGTCAAAGCAATGTTAAAGAGTAATGACAGAGGGACACAGTGGTAGAGGAGACAGAATGAGAACAGTCTCTAGAGCCAGAAGACCTGGGTTCAAATCCCAGCTCTGCCACTTACTGTGTGTCCTTAGGCCTCAGTGCTTTAAAAACTTCTCTTGAGCCTTGGTTTTCTCATCTGTAAGATGGTTATAATAACTACACTCACCTCATAAGGATATTATGATAAATAAAAAAAAAAAGTAAAGCATTTAAAACTGAGCTTGAAAACTTCTAAAAGCTTATTCTATATTAACTATTATTATCATCTAATATTTGCATTATGCCTTACAGTGTCATTTCTTGTCTTCCCAACTGGACTCCAGGATCCTGGAGGGCTGCAATGGGCATAAAATTTGTACGCACTGCCCAGGTGGCCTGGGCGGATTCCCCAGCCAAGGAGCTGTTCTGTCCAAGAGTGAGACGAAGAACCATCACAGAGTACGCACATGGATGTGAGGGTTTAGAGCAATTAACACTTTTTTTTCTCAAAGCATCCTTCCCCTATTTTTAAAAAGTTAGTCACTGGAAAATAATTCATCTCTGATTTTCAGTCTCTGGCTATCTGAAAGCCTTTATCAGGGTGCTAGGTTTTAAAGCGTAAGGCACGTAGGCAGGCTACCTCCACTGCACTGTCTGTCTGTGGTTGCCTGCGGACCAGGCTGGGGAGATTCTGGGGGAGGGTGTGGGTTCATTACAAATGGAGTGAGACTACTGTTTAGTAATACCTGCCTTTGGCACAGAGGAAGCGAGGCGACAACTAAACAATGAATTACGAACCCTGCTATAGATCATGGTTTTGCAATGTCCTTCCCATCATGGCACAAGCAGAAAGATACACTTGTATGACACACAGGACAACCTAAACTACATGCTATCAGCCTGGCAGCTTCAGGCTCTTCCCAGCTGCCCCAGGGGCCGCAAGGATCAGTATTAAGCTCAGCTGTCACCAGGAGACAGTAGTTGGGAAATTCTATCCAGACCCTAAGGAAACACCTATATCTACAATGTGAGAAGTTTACAATGGGGATGACACACTGCAGAGTTCAGGGGCAGAAAAAACAGATTGTTTCAGTTGCACCAGTTAAGGTAAAATCGGCAGAATTATTGAGTGACTACTAATTTACCTTAAGCAATGCAGCTAGAA
Source organism: Eptesicus fuscus (assembly GCF_027574615.1). Classification (NCBI taxonomy): domain Eukaryota; kingdom Metazoa; phylum Chordata; class Mammalia; order Chiroptera; family Vespertilionidae; genus Eptesicus; species Eptesicus fuscus. The sequence continues at coordinate 64,363,753 of NC_072480.1, read as the reverse complement.
TGAGGATTAAGACATCTCCCTGCCTTCTGGAAGCTCATGGTCTGGTATTCTAACAGTTTTCTTCCAGGTTACCAACAACACCCTTTGCTTGATGCGATGGAGCCCCCTCAGCTCTCTGCCTGACCTCTGGGGGCACTGGGCTCCACTGACCACTCCCTCCTTGACACCCTGTCTGCATTTCTGTGGTGACACACACCTTCTTGGTCTCTCAAGCCCTCTGGTCATGCCTTCTCAGTGCCCCTCAGCGCTCCCTTCTCCTACTTGTCTCTAAATACTGGTGCTCGTAAGGTTCTGTTTTGGATTGTTCCTCTTCTGTGTCCACCTTCTGTTCCCGGGTGCTCCTGCATTCCCAGGGCTTTAGTTCCATGCATACGCTGTAGACGCCTAAACCCTCTCTCCAATCCAGGTGCTACACCGCAGAGCCACATACCCACTGTCTCCTGGACACTTCTTAGTTTTCTAGAGACATCTAAAATAGAACATGTCCCAAACAAAACTCACCTTCATCCCATATCTCTCCCTGTGTGTCCAATCTTTGGGGAATGACATGAACACCCATCCACTGCCTAAGCCGTATTGCCAGGCTCTGTTAATTAGAACTCCATCCATTTCTCTCTACCCTCACTCTCACCAGCAAGGGTGGGGGTGGCTTCAGAGTGAATTTCCCAAGATATTCTGTCACTCCTCTACTTAAAAACCCTTCAATGGTTGCCCATTTCCTTTTAATTATCTTAAGATATTTAGTAATTTATTAATAGCGGTCACCAACTCATTACTTGCTAATGGTACCTTCCAAAACAGAAAAGAGTTATGAGAAGAATATTATTGTTTTCTATTCTTGACAATCTCTTTAATGTCCGCCTTAATAAAAGATAGTGGGATTCTCATATCTGCTTCTGCATTAGTTTCTGTTAGATTTATTTTGGCTTGTGAAGTACAGAAAAAAAAAAATCTAGCCACACACAAATATAAAGTTAGGGGGGAAAAAGTGGAGTACATTAAGAGCCGTTTCAGATAATTGCAGATATTCTTTTTTTAAAAATATGCTTTTATTGATTTTTAGGGAGAAGAAGGGACAGGAAGAGAGAGAGAGAAACATGGATCAGCTGCCTCCTGCATGCCCCCTACTGGGGATCGAGCTCATAACCTGGGCACATGACCTGATGGAAGAACTGAATTGGGAAACTCTTGGTTCATGGGTTGACACTCAACCACTGAGCCACACCAGCCGGGCTGCAGATATTCGTTGATACTACACAAGTCCCCATTTCAGATATAATTTGAATTTCATACCATATCCTGCAGCCTCCTGTTTACCACTCTCATGGTCTCTCTCATCACTCCCCTCTCACAGTCCAGACCCTTCCTGGCAGCCTTCTCTAACCCCAAGTCTGGGGCTTCATGCTCCTCTTCTGTGCTGTCATGTCTCACTGTACCTCTCTAGGAGAGAACTTGGTACACACACTTCAATTATGTGTTGGCTGGTTGGGATATCACAGCAGGCTATAAGCTCCACAGGGGCCAAGACTAACTATCTTGCCCTTATCTGTAGACTCAGCTTCACGTGCCACCTGGCATATGTAAGTACTTAAGAAATATGCAACGAACAACTCAATAATGGACAAATGCACAGTAAAGCATAATGCCGAGTTAACTTCTATGAAATTTTCTTCAGCAAGGATCTCATAGTTAGTTGTAAGATGGGGACCTAGGTGGTAGGTTAATAATGAATGCTGGGGTGGAAGGGGTGGGAGGGGTGAAAGCAAGGAGGCTCAGAGAACAAAGCACATGGTTTATACATTCTTTAAGGACAAGAGACACCATCTCTCTCTAACACAGGAACCAGTAGTTACAAAGAACCACTGCTGGGAGACCATGGTGGTGCCAGAGAAACGACAAATGGTAACTCGTCCTGAAGAGGGTATTTGTGATCCTCTGTACTGCTTCCCAGCGCTCTTGGGAAGCTCAGCTTGCAGTGTGAAAATAAATATGCTTAGTGTCACTCATTTGTCCTCTGCGTGCAGTGCGCTACACTGGGGCCAGGTGAAGAGGGCTGTGACAGGCAGAGAAGTGACTAATTTCCCACGGCCCGGAAAGAGCTTAGCTGAGTTGACAGTACAAAGGTACATTAAAAAACTAAACATGCACTTGTCACACATACTAAAAAACTGGAACAATACAGAGAAGATTAGCAAAAACTAAACAAAAGCACTGAGGATGCTGCATGTGCTTAAGGACTGAGAAATATCTTATTAGACTTAGAACTAATAATAAGCACTACTAATATAGAGGAAAGAAATACCACTGGAGGTGGCTGTCATCACCAAAACTTCATGGCAAAACTGGAAAAAGAAAAAAAGAACAAAACAAACGAACCCCACTATCACTGCCACACATACAAACAATAATCTGTTCATTTACCATTTAGGTAAAGGAAGGGAGGTGCAATTATGAGGCTCCGAATAAGTCCTAGTACATATTTGGAAAACAATTCATTGGTAATGCCTTGTGAAGAAATCAGCAGAGAAATGCAAATTAAAACACAATGAGTTATCACCTCAGATGACAGTCAGAATGGCTATCATCAATAAATCAACAAATAACAAGTGGTGAGGATGTGGAGAAAAGGGAACCTTCATGCACTGTTTGTGGGAATGCAGACAGATGCAGCCACTATGGAAAGCAGTATGGAGTTCCCTCAAAAAATTAAAAATGGAACTGCTTTATGACTCAGCAATACAATTTCTGGGACTATATCCAAAGAAACACAAAACACTAATTCAAAAGAATATATATACCCCCTCCCCTTCATGTTCATTGCAATGTTATTTACAATAGCCACGGTTTGAAAGCAGTCCAAGTGCCCATCAGCAGGTGAGATAAAAAAGTGTGGTACACACAATGGAATACTACTTAGCTGTAAAAAAAGAAGGAAATCTTACCCTTTGCAACAGCATGGAGAGTATTATACTGAGTGAAATAAGCCAGTTAGAGAAATACAAATACCATATGATTTCACTTACATGTGGAATCGAATGAACAAAATTAACTAACAAACAAAATAGAAACAGACTCATAGACAGAGAAAACAGACTGACAGCTGTCAGAGGGGACGGGGATTTCGGGGCTGGGTGAAAAAGGTGAAGGGATTAAGCAAAAAAACACCAAAAACCTCATAGACAGACAACAGTATAGTGATTCTGAGAGGGAAAGGGGGGTGGGGAGATGGAAGAGGATAAAGGGGGGATAAATGGTGATGGAAGGAGACTTGACTTGGGTTGGTGAAAACACAATACAATATACAGATGATGTACGACAGACTTGTACACCTGAAACCTATATAATTTTATTAATCAATGCCACTCCAATAAACTCAATAAAAAAGAAAAAAATATGAAGACTGGAAGCACAGAGGAGCCTGAATCCAATCATGTCTTGTGAAGGGTCACACACCCTTACATTTGTACAGTGTTATAAAAACAGTATATTACATCTTTTTGGGGGGCTGCTCAGCAGCAAGCAGTCTTAGTAAGACTTAAACAAAAATCTCAGGCTAGATTTATAGCTCTGTTTCACTTTTTCTTCATGGTTTACCCTGCAGACCAGTTTTGGGGGCTTGGGAACTGTATACCATACCACTTTTCTCAGCAGAACAGAAAGCAGTTTCCACAGTAGTGAGGTCAGGAGGTGAAACACATCATTTTGCTGTTTTTAGAGCCGTTGGCATGGGAGGTAAAAGTTTCCGTTGGCACTACTGCTCTCTGCCCCACCTCTTCTTCCTTTTTCTTGCTCTGGTGGCTAGAGTTCTGAAGGCCATGGCTTTGCCTGTCCATTCCCTTTTTGAGTTGGGAAGTCCAAGTCTAAGGGTGCTGGTCTGAGATGGCAGCGAGGAGAGGTGCGAGGAGGCATCTAGAGCCTCTACTGTCAGGAGGCTATGAAATGGCCTAGGATGCAGGTCAGCTGCATGGCTCCTGCTGCCCGCCATGAGGAACACTTCACCTGTGTGGGAGCCAATGGATGTGTGTCCCAGTGTCGTGTGTCTGAGTGATACCTTCTCTCGAGAGGCCTGTGACTCCTACCACAGCTAATCTTACTTCTCCTGAGATACGGTACAATTCTAACAACAGGTTAAATTAGTTTCCACTTTAGCTGCAAACTCAAGAGACATTTTCCCTTTGCTTCAACAAAGCACATGGTGAATCCCTGTTGGGGCCATCACAGTGGGGCAGGGGAAAACACTGTAAAAAGAACAACAGGATTCAAGTTCGGCCTCACTCTTCATGCTGGCAACAAGGGTAAACTGTTTCAGCTCCCTGTGCTGTGGTGGGTGAGGACCAAGTATGCTGAGATTGCCGTGCTGAGCCATGGAGTGAACACTCACACCTGCTATTTAGGAAAGGCTGGTGGACGAACCACTCTTTGAATGTTGGCCCTTCCATCCAGAGAGAGGATTTAAGACGTCTTCACCTTTTTTTTTTTTTTTTTTTGGGGGGGGTGTCTTTTATTTTGGTAGAGAATGGGACCACTCAACCTTTTTTGTGAGGAGGAGGTGAGGGGTGGAATGAGGGAGACAGTAGGTTCCCTACATGCCCAGCCTGAGGTTGGGGACATCTGGCATAGGAAGATGAGACTTATCTCTTGCTTTAGGCCCTTTTACTCTCTTAATTGATAGTAAACATTGAACACAAGTTATGGTAAGGACTGCATATGATAAGAATTTCAATATGGTTTCCTTGAAATACGAATAAAAAAGCATCTTTCAGTATGGGGATTATTGATTTCTGTATTATATCTTTTGTTTCTCCCCTCTGACAATTTTTTGGTAATTTATTTTTCCTTCTTAACTTTATTTATTATTTCCTCCCTTGAGGATTTTTTTAAAATTTTATTTTAGAGAGAGGAAGGAAATGGGGGTGGGGAGAGAGAAACATTGATTGGTTGCTTCCCACATGTATGCTGATCGGGGATCGAACCACAACCTAGGTATGTGCCCTGACCAGGAATTGAACCTGGGACCTCTCAGTGTATCAGATGATGCTTCAAACAATTAAGACACATCGACCAGGGCAGTTTCCTCCTTGACTTCAGCTCTGCACAAAAATTATTAAATAAAGTAAAAATTAAAATTAGTTCTGGTACTTGTTTCCAGTATGTGTTCTGACTAAAGAGGTGAAATTTGTTATTAAAAATGAGATTGGAGATTACTCAAGGTTTCCGCTCTCTTTTTACATCTCCTTCCCCACAGAGGTCATCCATTTTCACGTCTTCGGTGATCACCTCTCACTCCCCTACTTGTGCTTCAACAAGCCGGTGCCGGGCGGACTGGGACTTTCCTGTCAATATGAGGTCAGCATTGCCCGAAAGCCTGGAGACTCTTTTGGTCTCAACACACCACTCAATGTCACTTAAAATGTATAATTTTAAAAATCTCAGTACCGATAATCTGTGCTCTTATCTAGGGCCATTCTGAAGAGCCACCGATTCTTCCTGTGAAGGGTGTCTGTCACTGTGTGTCCTTGTCCCACTTTGAGATTAAGCTGACAGCCGCTCGGATGACATCACTACCACTAATATTGCCCCAATTCAATCTGCACACCACTGCAGGCGCGTCTTCATTATGAGCCCTTCCACAAAGCCACGGCCTCAGCTGAAAATCGTACTGCATCACATCGATTCTATACTGTTTTGAAGGTCCTCCCAAACCAGCCCCGTCATAAATTGTTTCTGACCTCTCCCCTTCCTGCTCCTTCCACTCACTGTGTCCCTCATGTATTGTGGACAGCGTCTGCTCAAACTGTGCCTGTCACCCAAAATACCCTCCCCTATTTCTTCTGACCAGCCGCCCCTTGCCAGTTTGAACAGGGATCAGCTCTTGTTCTGTATCTGTAATTGGCTTCTTTCTGGACGATCCAAATCCTATAGCTCTCCCTCCTCACCCGAGCTCAGTCAAACTGTAAAACGGGAAGCTGGACTAGATGATCCTTAAACTAATGATGATCTGCCTCTTCCTAATCAATATATTAAAGAATCTCCTGAAGCCATGCAGTTCTCTCTCAAATACAGATCTTTACTGTTCCAGCAGGAACCTTGCGGCCACCACCAGAGCTCCTGTGGGAGGGATTCGTAGGCAGACACTGGTCTGGACCACCTCTATTTTATACTCTCTGTACTACTCACTAGTGTTACCAGCATTGACTAAGGACTTCTAAGGAGCCTGGAGCTCCCTGAGCAACCATCCTACTAGAACTGCAGCACTGAGCAGTTTATAAATTTGGAAGGCCGATAAGGAGAAGTGAGATGCTGTGCAGTGGCCTCTCAGCTCAAAGCCCCAGACTGTGCCTGTACCTGCCACTCCCTGAGCTGGAATCCAGTTTCAACATGTGCACAACACACCACTCACTGTCACTTAAAATGTATAATTTTTAAAAATCTCAGTACCGATAATCTGTGCTCTTATCTAGGACAGAGATCATGACTCACTACTTCAGAAATTCCTGGGCTCCTGCTGCTTTATTCACAAACCACGTCTGTAACCCACAGCCTTAGGCTGCAGTGTCTGCACCTGGGGTTGTTCCCTGAAAATCATGGATTCTCAAGATGATCAGAAGAATTTTTCTGAGAAACTCAGGGGTACCCCAAGTGCTCTATCCTGCACTAGAATTGTTTTTAAAACCCATAGGGATGGTTCTTTTGGGGTCAGAAAACTTGTAAAATAATTATGAGGACAATTTTTCTTATATACCCTGGTTTAACATTATATCTGCTTCAGGTACATTTCTAAATTCATTCATAGTTTTAAAAAGTGATAAGGGAAAAAATTATAAAAGGCATTAGGATTGCTTACACCTTCTAACGTCTCCAAAAACCAAGCCCATCATCACTTACTTGCTTTCTTAAATACCATGAGATTGTACCACACTCTTCTTTCTCATGAAGACACCCAGGTAGGATGGAAAATAGAAATGATTTTCACGAGGTCACTTAATGAGTCAGTCTTGGAAAGGGATTAGAATTTAGACTGATCCTATCTTTGTCAAAAAGGTCACTATGATCAACTACAAGAACACCAAAAAGGTAACTGTAGCTTCTGCAAGGAGGTACCGATTTAGATAAACAGCTCACCTTTAATTTCACTTGAAAACAGAGTCCTAGCACCTGATTTTCATTTAGTTTGCAGATTTTTATCAACTAAGCACTATTATTCCACACATGATACTATGCACTTCATATTTATAAGAGAAAGGAGTCATAAAAGAGCTAGCTCTAACTGATTAGATTGCTTTGTTGACACGGCAGCACAGCAACTTGACGATAACTGTTTTTAAATCAAATTGCACCAAAAAGTGAAAGAGCAGACAAAGCTAAAAAGGAAAAGTGCTGAGAAGTATGCCACATGTTCACATGCTGTTCTTAAAGCAGCTGGGGTTCATCTAGACTGAGAACATGTTCCTCTGAATTCAAGGTGGACTCCTTTGCTTCTCTCCCTCTCCCCCCACCTCTCTCTCTCTCTCTCTCTCTCTCTCTCTCTCTCTCTCTCTCTCTCACACACACACACACACACACACACACACACACACACACGTAGGTATATGCATAGTTTTCAGGCTCCACTTGGAATGTACTTCCTCCAGATACGATTTCTTGACCCTCATGGCTGGGTCAGGTGCTTCTTCTGGAGCAACACTTGTAATATTTTACTGTAACTGCCTCCTTGAGAGAAAGGATCACACTGTCTTGTTCATTGTAGTGCTCCCAAGAGTCTGGCCGGACATTAAATATCTTTTGTGAAAAGGGTGGTAATGGAAATTATTTGTTGGCAAGGTCAAGAGGTTAGAAGCTTACTCAGAGATCTAGCTGGATGAAGTGGCAATGACAGAAACTGGTTCGACGGGTTGGCACCTACTGCATGAAGTTCTACTAGGTGGGCCTTGCTATTTAAACACATTGAGGGACAATCATGCATGCTGCAGCATGGATGGACCTCAAAAGTACGATGCTAAGTGAAAGAAGCCAGTCATAAAGAACAAGATAGCGTATGATTCCATTTATTTGAAATGTCCACAATAGGCAAATCTACATAACAGAAAATAGATTAGTGGTTGCCCAGTGCTAGAGAGGTGGAAGTATTGGGGAGTGGTTGCTAATGGGTACAGTTTCTTTTTTGGTAGAAAAAGGTTCTAAAATTGAATGCAGTGGTGGTTGTACAACTCTGTGCCTATACTAACAATCACCGAATTATATTCTTTAAGTAGGTGAATTATATGTTATGTGAATTCTATCTCAAGAAAGCTATTTAGGAACCTAAAAATCACATTGAGTGCCTGAGAGCACTTTTCATATACTAAAAATATTTTACTAAATTAAAAATACCTAACTAAAAACATTTGATTAATAATAGGAACTCTCATGATTTACAAGGCAGATATGACTCATAATAATGCATATGTTCGATGTTACCTAACAACTGTTACTGGGGTGGATAAAGAGAGAAACAATTTTCACAGCCACAAAATGTTACTAAGAGAGGGTGAGAGAATATAGCTAATTCAGTTCAACCCAATACAAAGAAAATAACTGAAATACACGTATGAATAACGGTGAGCAGGTCAAACAGACGGCTCAGTGATGATCATTCAGGAAACACTGGGCCACCCAGGAAGTGAAGAGGTAACGCAAAAATTAGCACCAACTGACTTCATGGCTTTGACAAAATTCCCACTTGGCTCGTACCAAGCATGATACATTCATAGTGGGCTTCAGCTTAATTCTACTTCTAAAGTAAATGGGTATTTTACAGAAATACCTTATGGGGAGTTTTATCACCAAGTTTCTGTTGTCGTGTATACAGGCATATCTCGCAGATATTGCCGGTTCAGTTCTAGAGCACTGTATAGTAAAGCCAGTATCACAATAAAGAGAGTCATTATCTTTTTGCCAGTGGAGGGTCATGCCTTCAATTTGTAAAAAATGCAACATCTGAGAAGTGCAATAAAGCGAAGCTCAATAAAATGAGGTATGCCTGTAACGCCATTATCACTGTCAACCAACAGAGAAGATGGTGATCACACAGAGAGAATTCAGGCTTCTTGGTAAAAAGCTGCTGGCTACATAACGTCCTAGAGCAGGGGGTTGGCAAAGTTTTTCTGTATAAGGTCAGATGGTAAATATTTCAGATTTTGAAAACCAAGTGGCATAATCAAAGCTATTATGTACGACTTGAAGAACCACTGAAAATGTAAAAACCATTCTTAGCTTTGGGTTTGGCACATAGTCCACAGCCAACTGACCCTGGTTCTAAAGGTTGTAAGTTTTTAAGTGCAATAACCATCCGGTTAGCTTCTAAATCAGGATTCTCTCAAACTCCCTGACAGCCAGAACTCAGGTGCCCAATGGGATCATAATAACTAATATTTAACAGATCTTTCTGGTATATAAAGTAATTATGAAAACCCTATTAGCCTTTTGCACTTGGATGTCGAGTGTGACTCGACACGGTTAGCATTAGAATAAAAGAATTGAGAAAAAAGCAAGCGAGTGCAAAGGGTTAAATAGTATAAAGATCTCTCTGGCAACTCAGGGTTGATCTCGTAACTACAAATTCCTTGCCTTTTCATTTTCATATCCTGCCGCATTTCTGCTGTGAGCATATGGGTTTCTACCATGTGACTAGCAAAAGAGGCAAACATGTGCTGAGAAGCTGTGGAGACTCATGCAGCAACCACTCCTCAGGTGGTCATTATTCTAGGTGATTCCAAGAACTGCTCTGGAGGTCAAATGCGCAGAGACTCTGCAAAGCCTGACTGTGGCCATTTACTATCACTCAGTGAGTAAGCAGATGCCACCTCATCACCATGAATGTCTTGAAAACACCGGGAATCCTCAGCATCTTCCAACTGGTCTTCTTTCTCCAGTATCATCTTTTCAACTGCTCGTTCAGATTATGGTCAAAGTAATCTTTCTTAAAAACAAATCTAACTCTCTTGCATAAAAGGTTTCAGTGACTTACTAGTTTTTGCAGGACAAAGGGAAAAAGAACTCTCAGTGTGGCATAAGAACCCCATGTCCTGACCTCGGCTTTCTCCCCAGCCTCATCTTTCTCTGCCTCTTCCGTAAGAAAACCCTGAGCTTAGGCAAATGTCCTTCCCACCCTGTGCTTTTCCCTCAAGGTTCCCTGGGCCTGAAATGCCTACCACAACGTGGGCCTCTTCAGGATTCCCCTCAACCACACAGGGCTTCGCAAGTCCCTCGGGGACAGCTAGAGCTATCTTTTTGCTGTATACAAACGCCCATAGAAACCTAGCACTGAGTACTGACTCATCTACCTTCCCCTGGTGGCTGCAAACTGCCTGAAGGTCAGGGCAGTGTCACTCTCTCAGGCTGTACACTGAAGCAGAACTAAGAGAGACACAAATAAGTAAAACACACAGCTCCTGTCCTTCAAGAGGTCATATATTACTTGATGAATGAATAAAACACAAACTCTGCAAAGTTATGTAACGGCCCCGGCAATGGAAAAATAACCTGCAGCTGCTGCAAATACCCAAATGACTGTGAGATGTCACCAACCATGGAGCCAGTAACCCAGTTAGTGAAAAGGACTGACTCTGAGAGCAAGGAGCTGTTGAGAGCAGAGTTAAAATATATCCAACACACTGCCCCACATGAATTTACAGAAGAATGGGAGAACTAGGGGTGTGAACAGAGATGAGAAATAGAAGAAACTCAGATTTTGTCACCATGAGTGCATGAGACAATCACCCAAAGCTCCTGGGTAGTTAACTACTGTGTTCAGAAAGATCACATCACTGTGCTTGAGGATGAACTTAAGGACCCCGCACGCTGACCCTGTCAGCGCTCTGCCCTCAAGCTCTGGATGAAGCAAGATCTATGGAGTCTCACACTCTTCATTGTCCTTTAGAGCCATGCACTTTGTACTAAGGTATATACTACCGAGCATATTAAAAATGTTTTCAGTGGTGCAACATCATAGTTGACTTTAAAGAACGTAGAAGTGACTACACATAGCTGATCAGAAGAGAAGTCGTGCTTATTCTTGCTCCACTTCCATACCATTACTTCTTAATGTGTTGCATTCCCACTGAAACTTCCCTTCAAAAGTGAACCAACTCTTGTCCTGGCTGGTGTTGCTCAGTTGGTTGGAACGTCATCCCATGCACCAGATGCTGTGGGTTTTATTCCTGGTCAGGGCACATGCCTAGGTTGTGGGTTTGATCCCCGGTTGGGGCACATACAGGAGGCACCCAATGGGTGTTTCTCACTCACATTGATGTTTCTCTCTCTTTCTCTCTCCCCCTTCCTCCCTTTCTAAAATCAATCAAAAAAAATTTTTTAAAGTGAACCAATTCTGAGTCTACTGGTCTTTTCCTAGTCATTGTCTCATCTTGGTTTTTCTGTGGGGGTAGGGTGCATCTGAATCTGTTGAACACTCATTCTTCTACTCTTCCTGAAACATTTGACTCTCCAGGCTCCCTTGCCACTGATCTTCCTGGTTTTCTCCTCCCCCACCTCCCCAGAATTCCTTTTCTTCCTCCTCTTTGTACTCTCTAAACACGGGTCTCGGGCTGTCTTTAACAGTTCACTTTATACTTGTTCCCTCAAAGGATATCTATATACTTTCCAGCCCTGACTGTTTACCTGTATCCAGCCAGCCTCAGTACATTAATTGTGTAAATATTTATTGTACACATATTTAGTCATTAATCCCTCAAATATGTGAGTTCCTACTATGTGCCAGGCATTGTTCACATACTGGCAGTACAAAGCAAAAAGTCTCCAACCACCACAGGACACACTACTGGTCAAGGGGCAGGAACAGTGAGTGCCATGAAAGAGACACCCAGGGGCTGTAAGAACAGAGAGGAACAGATCTGACTGAAGAAGCTTCCCAGACGAGGTGATATTTGATGTGAATACTGAAAAGTGAACAGGAGTTAGGCAAGCAAAAATTGCACACATGCGCGCGCGCGCGTGTGTGTGTGTGTGTGTGATGGGGAAGTTGGGATGAGGAAGTTTGTTTTAGACAAAGAAAAGGGCAGATGTGAAGGCAAGAAGTGACAAACAAAGAGCTATGAAAAACTGCAAATAGTTGGCACGGTTAGCCTGAGGGCTGCACATGGGGCCAGAAATGTGGCTAAAAAGAAGGAAGGGGGAGAAACCAAGATGGTGGCATAGGTAAACCCCTGAACTACTGCCTTGCACAACAATTTCAAAACTACAACTAAAAGACAAAATGGACATCATCCAGAACCACAGGAAGGCTGGCTGAGTGGAAATTCTACAACTAGAAGGAAAGAGACTCACAGGAGCTGCGGAAGGCAGAGGTACGGAGGCGCGCGTGGAGAGGGCTGGCAACTGAGTACGCGGCTGGCTTTCTCAAGTGGGAGGGAGACAAAAGCTCCCGATTGCTCTGAACTCCAGTTCCAGGAGAGACTCTGGGGACCCAGACTCATACAGGGAGAAAATGGACTGTTTGGCAGCGGGCGAAACTTGAGGACGGCTTTCTCTCAGAGGTGCTTGCAGTGATTACCATGGGACACTGAGACCCAGGGGCCTCGTAGGGCAGGCTGATGGGAAGCCATTGCGGTTTGCTCCACCCTGAGATCCCGCCCCACAAAGCCATTGCTGCTTGCTCTGCCTTGAGACTCCGCCCCATCCAAGCTGAGCGCAGAGGCTTTTGCATATGAATGGCCTGGTCCTTTGAATTCTAAACTTACCTAACAAACTGCAGCTGAATCAGTGAGACCCAGAACATCCAAAAGAAGGTCCAAGGCCCCACAGCAGCTTGCATTGCTTCACAGCTGGGCCTCATCTGGGCACCTCCAAAACCCAAACAAAGAAGAGGAATCTGCATATCTCTCTGTAGCTCCTGCTGGGTGGCCTCAGGGAGAGGCTAAATTTGCACCTCCTTGGAGATTCAAGAGCCAGTGTACCCAGGAGTCAGAGTGGGACCATCCAGATTACAACTCCTCAGATCCATAAGGGACACACTCAGGAGGCAGACTCAGTGATCACCAAAGCCCCACTGAAGCAAGTCTTATCTCATAAGGGTGTCTCCAGCACAGAAGTTCTCCCATCGTAGACACAGCTGATTCTCACAGCCAATTGGCCTGGAGGTCAATTCCTCCCAGTGATACCAACAACAATCAAGGCTTAACTACAACAAGACTGTGCACACAGCCCACAAAGGGGTGCACCAAGAGTGTCCACATCAGGTAACTGGGGAGGCTGAGCCACTGGGCCCTATAGGACACCTAGCACACAAAGCCACTCTATCAACTCAGGGACACAGCCAAAATGCGGAGACAAAGAAACAGCTCACAAATGAAAGAAATGGAGGAAAGCAAATTACTGGATATAGAGTTCAAAACCACAATTATAAGGTTTTTCAAAAATTTTCTAGAAAAAGCCGATAAATTTAGCGAGACCCTCGAGGATATGAAAAAGGACCAACTAGAAATTAAGCATACACTGACTGAAATAAAAAATAATATACAGAGATCCAACAGCAGACTAGAGGATCGCAAGAATCAAGTCAAAGATTTGAAATACAAAGAAGCAAAAAACACCCAACCAGAAAAGCAAAAAGAAAAAAGAATCCAAAAATATGAAGATAGTGTAAGGAGCCTCTGGGACAACTTCAAGCGTACAAACATCCGAATTATGGGGGTGCCAGAAGAAGAGAGAGAGCAAGATACTGAAAACCTATTTGAAGAAATAATGACAGAAAACTTCTCCCACTTGGTGAAAGAAATAGACTTACAAGTCCAGGAAGCACAGAGAACCCCAAACAAAAGGAATCCAAAGAGGACCACACCAAGACACATCATAATTAAAATGCCAAGAGCAAAAGACAAAGAGAGAATATTAACCCTACCAGACCGCTGTACCGATTTTTCGGTACTTTGCCTAGTATGTGAAAAAATGCGTCACAAACTAAAAATAACCAACCAATCGTGGTCAAACCTCATGGTTAGCCATTGCAAATGTCTGCCCCCAGGTGTTTGAATTGACTTTGTGTGGTTTGACGTAAAATAATTCTGAAAATTCACAATGAAATGAGCGGCTGATGAACCAAGCACTTCAACAGGAAAGCGAAGTAGGTCTAGGCTTATCATAGTGCAACAAGTGATCGATACTTTGGTTGATTCAGACTCTGAGGTGGAATATTGGCGCTAGATGAAAGGTAGACCTATTTTCTACAATGTCTCCAAGTTCCATCTTATTCTAACCACTTGTCTGCATGTAACTAACATTTTTCTATATCATGTTGATTTTTTCTCTTTAATGCTCAGGAGCCCAGGTATAGGGGACAGTTAGGTTCAGGGCCTCAGGTCTGGTAGGGTTAAAAGCAGCAAGAGAAAAACAGTTACCTACAAGGGAGCACCCATACGACTGTCAGCTGATTTTTCAACAGAAACTATGCAGGCCAGACGGGAGTGGCAAGAAATATTCAAAGTGATAAATAGCAAGAACCTACGACCAAGATTACTCTACCCAGCAAAGCTATCATTCAGAATTAAAGGGCAGATAAAGAGCTTCACAGATAAGAAAAAGCTAAAGGAGTTCATCACCACCAAACCAGTATTATATGAAATGCTGAAAGGTATTCTTTAAGAAGAGGAAGAAGAAGAAAAAGGTAAAGATAAAAATTATGAACAACAAATACATATCAACAAGTGAATCTAAAAATCAAGTGAATAAAATATCTGATGAACAGAATAAACTGGTGAATATAATAGAATCAGGGGCATGAAAGGGAGTGGACTGACAATTCTCGGGGGGAAAGGGTGTGGGGTGTGTGTGAAGAGACTGGACAAAAATCGTACAACTATGGATGAGGACAGTGGGGGGAGTAAGGGCAGAGGGTGGGGTGGGAACCAAGTGGAGGGGAGCTATGGGGGGAAAAAGAGAAACAATTGTAATAATCTGAACAATAAGGATTTATTAAAAAAAAAAAAAAAGAAGGAAGGGGCCTGTGTAATGAGTTGTAACTACCTTGAAAGCTAAGAGGGCTTCTGAAGGATTCTAGTAGATGTGAACAATCAGATTTGGGTTTTCAATGAGATCACTCTGTGGGCTGAACTATAGAGAGAGGGAGACAGTTGTGACAATATGGTAGTAGAAATCTGGTAAGTAGTGAGATGGTCTGAACTAAGGCAGTGGGATGAAGAGAAGGAAATGGCAGATTTACATCAAGAAGGAAGACTCTATGGTACTTAATCAGGGGAGGGGGAAAGAGGGTTATGAATGCATAAGGAAAAAGTCTAAGATTTTATGGTTGGGCCTTTGGGTAGATAGTGGTGCTTCTCACCAGGGTAGGAAATGAGGAGAAGCAAATTTAGCAAAGAATTGGGAAATTTCAAGTGCCTGTGGAACACAAGTGGAGATGTCCAGTAGGCAGTGGGATATGAAGATCGGGAGCCAGGAGGGAGGGAGGTCTAGTTCATAGACCTAAATCTGGGAGCCATGAGCCTGTTACCAGTGCTGACAGTGATGGACTGGGCAGGTCACCTGCTGGGAGATCGAGGGCAGAAAGCTCAGGAGGCTGAGGAAGGTGTGGAGCTTGGGAAACAACACCGTTGAGAAGCCAACAAAGGAGCTAAGTGAAGAGACTGCCGTTACCCTAGCCAAGGCTTTCGTACTGCTGACAGCTGGATTTAAAAACGATCTTCTACTTGTCTCTTACTCTTGCTCTCTCCTTTTTCCTATCCATCTTATACGGCAATGTGATGGATTTATCTGAGATAATTGTCCTGACTTTATTAGTAACTAAAT
This sequence comes from Eptesicus fuscus, assembly GCF_027574615.1. Taxonomy (NCBI): domain Eukaryota; kingdom Metazoa; phylum Chordata; class Mammalia; order Chiroptera; family Vespertilionidae; genus Eptesicus; species Eptesicus fuscus. Next base: position 64,347,958 of record NC_072480.1, on the reverse strand, counting down.
CATTCTTCACTGCTTCTAGTGTCAACACCTAAATCGATTGAGAGGCCTAAAAATACCTCCCTCTATTACATTTTCTGAGTTATTTCCCATTTCTCACTTTAAAAAAATTAAATTCTTTATTGTTTAAAGTATTACATATGTCTCCTTTTCCCCCCATTTACCTTTCCCCAGCCGTTCCCACCCCCCAGCACATGCCCTCACCCCCTTACTGTTTGTGTCCATTGGTTATGCTTATATGCATGCATACAAGTCCTTTGGTTGATCTCTTACCTCCTCTCCTCCCTCCAGAGACACAGAAGCATTGAACAGACAGTCAAACCATTTCTCACTTTGTATCCTAGCACTCTTCAGTCAGACAGGTCTCCCTGAGTTCTTTCCTTTCCAGGGCTGCCTTCTCACCTCCATGCCTCCCTCACTCTTGCTGCTCCTCTCCTCTGGGATAATTTGCTTCATTCTCTCTGCCCATCCAAATCCTGCCCATCCTTCTAGTCCTAGAAACCTCTTTTCAGGATATGGGTCCACACTGAGGGTGCTTTTCTTGGATATCTTCCTGCTCTGGGTACTCCGGTCAATATTTCAGTGTTCTCAGATGCTTATCCAATTCAAGTATATCTGCCCCACCTTCCTGAGGTTAAGAAAAGGACATGTTTTTCACTTTTTTGTGCCCACAGAGTACCCACCAGTCTTGGTCAGAGTCTCAAGTATCAACCGACAGACTGGCTGTGACACCAGAGCCAAGTGAGGACCACAGGAGGTGGGTGACAGAGAGCGCGAAGCACCTTCCAGGCTGAGAGATGAAATATGACAGAAAGCAGTAAAAAGAAATAGAAAGAAATACATTGAAGCAACACTTTAGCATTACTTTAGAATACTTAAAATTACAAACTGCAGACAGATTAATCTAATGTAAGTAATTAGTAACTGTAAGACTTTCTGATCAAATAAACTCAGGGTTCTATGAAAAACATCTGAAAATCAACAGTATTTATTAATTAATTATTTTATCCTCACCTGAGGATATGTCTATTGAATTGAGAGAGAGGAAGAGTGAGAGCAAGGGCAAGAGCAAGAGAGAGAAAGAGAGAGGGAGGGAGGGAGGGAGGGAGGGAGGGAGGAAGAGAGAGAGAGAGAGAGAGAGAGAGAGAGAGAGAGAGAGAGAGAGAGAGAGAAAGAGAAAGAAAGAAACATCAACTGTTGCCTCCCATATGCACCTGACCAGGGACTGAAACCCAAAACCTAGGTATGTGTCCTGACCTTTTCTCAACCCCGAACCTTCTGGTGTACAGGACGACGCTCTAACCAACTGATCCACCAGGCAGGGCTGAAAATCAACAGTTTTTAAACAAATAACAGATTTATTTTAAATACAATAACAGAATTTGAGGTTGCCTACAATAAAAGATACAAGGACATTAAAAAACATAGAGAGATATTTTAAAAAACATATAGAAGATGGAAGCAGAAGTTCTAACTTTGGGTTAAACCGTTAATTTGACTGAACATTAAAATAAACTTGGCACTGAGTTCTTTGCCAGCCAAAGCAAAAAAGGAAAGAAAAGAAAATCACCAAGGAGCTCTCCTAACTGGGAGGCAGCCTAATGAAGCATCAGGGGCAGAGGCCTTGTGGTTGGACGCACTGAGTCCCAACCCTGCACTACAATTGGCAGGTGTGTGTCCCTGGGCAAGCCAGCACCCCAGGCCTCTGGGACACGAAGGAACTAGCTATTATATCTCAAGGCCGATGTTTGGAATAAACGAGGGGGGACCTTCACTCTCAGCAGACCAGTCAACTCCTTCCTCTGGCAGTTAGGAGTCCAGGTGTAGGATTCTGAACCCCAGACCTGGTGGGGGCAAGACCCACCTTGGAAAGTGGAGGAGCCTGCCAAGCAGAGGGCAGAGCCACAGACCAGAGGGCATTACTGCATAGTTACCTGATCACATGTACTCTCTAGGGATTTTGGTCTGATTTATTTGCTCTATTTCATGGATTACTGGGCTGTACAACCTGGCAGATCCTGTGGTATTCAAAGCATCTGTGGTGGGGAAAGACACTGTGGAATTTGTAGCAAGCCACAAGGGGAAAACCATGGGCTAGATCTTGGAGCAGGAGTGTGCAGAGAATGATACACTTTTGAAAACCTGCTGCTAGACCCTGGGGACAGGGTGTGCTTGATCCTGGGCATAAAGGAAGCATGTGGTCAGAAGTACGAGACCTACCAAGGTCAGATGGACCCAAAGAAATCCATCCTCAGATGGAAGTAGCACAGGTGAGCTGCAGAGGCAGGTATGCCAGACCATCATGTCAGTCACCTCTGTTGCACCAAAACCACTTTCTCAGTTCACACCTCCTACTGCATGGGGGTGGGGCCCTTATGACCAAGTGACAGAGAGGAAAATGGCCAAATTTGGTTCATAGAAGGGTTGGCTCAGTAGACGAGTGAAAGCTGAAAATGGACTGTGGCCGGCACTACAGCTCCACTCAGGGGTGATTTTGAAAGACTGTGATGAGGGGAAATTCTCCCAATGGACAGAGTATTTATTTGGTCATCCACTTGAGTGGAAAGAGAAGTAGTCTGAGGTAATGACATATATGGATTCACTGGACATGGTAAATGACTTGGTTGATTGTTCAGGGGACTGGAAGGCGGAGGACAAAGAGACCTGAGGAAGAGGCATGTGGACCTGGTTAAAGGAATGGACATGAAGCGTGACATCTGTACGAGTGGTCAATGTCTACCATGGATGTGCAGTACAGAAGAAAAGGACCGAACGACTCAGCTGGTGGACACTGGCCAGCCATCGGCCACCCCAGTGCTGGCACATGAACAGAGAACCATGGTGGCAGGGGTGGAGGCTCTGCACAGGCCCCACTCTCTAAGGAGAATGTAGCTACTGACAGCAACAGAGACCAATGCTGAGCCCCAGTACACCACCATCCCTCAAAGAGAATGAGCACCACTATCTGTGCGTTTGCAGAATGCTTGCTCTACTGACCAGGGTGCTAAATCACATCTCATCAGACCACAAGGCCCACTTACAGTGAAGTGGGTGCAGCAGTGGCAAGACCGTGGAATACAGAAACCCTCTCACGTACCAAACGACTAAGGAACTGCCAGCTTGCCACACTAGTGAGACAGCCATTTGAATGTGTCAGTGAAATACCAACTTGGAGATGACCCTACAAGATGGCACTCCAGGCTCTAGCATGCAGTATAAACCCTAAAAACCCTGCTAGGTCCCCAAGAGTAAGAACACGCGGATCTTGGAAATAAGGACTGGAAGGAGAAGTGACCCTGAGTACCCTCTCTCTCAGTGCCGTTTGGGGAATCTAGGCTTCTTACCCCTGCAGCTCTAAATTCCACAGGTTTACAGAGCTTGGCTCACAGGAAGGGAGCCCTTCCATCGGGAGAAAAAGCAAGAATACCATTACATTTTAAGTTATAGCTGTTAACCAGTTATTTCGGGCTCTTGTGCCAAATACCAGCAGGTAAGAAAAGAAGTCATTATCCTGGCAGCAGTAATTAACCCTGATCAACAAGAAAAGGTGTGGCTAGGGGCACAAAAATGGAGAGGGAGACTATGTGTGGCACCCCGGTGATACACTAGGGCCGTGGTCGGCAAACTGAGGCTCGCGAGCCACATGCGGCTCTTTGGCCCCTTGAGTGTGGCTCTTCCACAAAATACCATGACCTGGGCGAGTCTATTTTGAAGAAGTGGTGTTAGAATAAGTTTAAGTTTTAAAAATTTGGCTCTCAAAAGAAATTTCAATCGTTGTACTGTTGATATTTGGCTCTGTTGACTAATGAGTTTGCCGACCACTGGCCTAGGGTGTCTGTTGTTACTTACTCCCTTGCTCAGTTTTACGGTAATTGGACAAGGGCAGCAGACCCAGAATGAGAAGGGCCTGGTGACCAGGAACTCAGATCCCACAGGGTATGTGTGGGTATGTGTGACTTTCAGCAACTAAGCCTTCCAGCCAAGCGTGAGGGGACTCTCCAATGAACAGTAGAGGAATGAGTTGATGATCAGTGTGATCCTGAGACCTGCTGAGGCAGAAGGGGATGTAGTTTATCCTACTAACCTTCCTCTTGAAGTTTTCTCCAGGAAAGAGTGCCTCTGGAATCTTGGAAGAGCTGCTCCAAGAACTTAGGTAAACCAAGAAGATCCGAGAAGAACAGGGGGTGGGTGCTGTGGTCTGCTGTCCAGATCCCCCACCTCCCTTGCAACTGAAGTGCTCAATCTTCCTGCTGCTGGGGGTGCTAGAATGCCACAGTTCTCAAGGGACATGCCCCCTGGGGATGGTGTGCATTCAAGGAGAGCCAGTCAGCCCAAGGTTTGCAATCTGCACCCAATGACTGGTTGGTGGAGGTTTAGTTTCAGCTCCTGTCTGAATTTGAGATAACCTGTAGGGGCTCTCCCAACTCCACAGCTTTCCATAAAATTATCTCAGGCCTTTTTTGTAACTGTTGTTCAAAGTCCACCTCTGTCCTCACCACCCCTGCCCCAGAGACTCCGATCTTGATAGTGTTCTCGATAAACTTCATGCATAAAAAATCTGCCTGGGGACTCCAATCTGAGAAATACCACTTTCCTGCCTTGTTCATGAGCACAAGAGCCATAGCTATCTAATGGGGGAGCTCCTCCCAGATCTTCTCAAGGTAGCTCAGTCATACATTCCCCCAAATCTGCTCTTCTGATGTTGGTGAAATGAAGCTGTCACAGATCTATCCAGTTATCTAAACAAGGAATCTATGCTACTAAACAAGAATCATATGGTACTTTGTTCTCTCCTTCATAGCTCTAGGTTCATTCTACCTGGAAAATATTTATACTCACCATTACTCAGTTTTTCAGACACTGATCATTCCAAGTTCTCATACTTTTCATTCTTCCCTGTTTCCTTGAAGGATCTACCTTTTCCTGCTAAATATAAGACTTAGTCTATAGCCTATGTTCACCTTGGATGTAATTCTCTTACAGAACCCACCCAGCACCTTGCTTTCATCTCTCAACCCTACAAAGTTGACTCTTGATATACACCTCCAGCTTTGACCTAAGAGAGATGACTGTGCTCCATATTTAACTACATCATGGGTGTCTTTATTGTAATGTTCCAGATTCACCAAATTCAAATACATCTGTAGGGAATAACCTTCACTTCCCTTTCACCTGTAGACTCAGCCAATTGATAAGGGGCTCCCTTCTTCCTACCCCAGACATGAACTCTGAGACCTACATCTCCAGTGGGACACCAGGAGTGTCACAACGGACTTCACTTCTGCAGACCACTGTGAGGTCTGCAGACCTACATCTCACACCCAAGGAAGGAAGGAGACAGGGAGATGGTAAGTGAGAAGACTATCCCCTCTCATATCCCAGAGGACAAAGAAGACAGGGACAAGAAATAAAGAGCCCAGCATACTGTATCATAGAAGTGTCAAAGAAAGATCAGGTTTGAAGTCTGAGCCTGACATAGAGTGTGGGGTAAAAGTAGGTTTACAATTGTGAGTACATGAAACACAGGATTCACTCTTATATTATTATTTATTAATTATTGTATTATTTCCCATACAAACAACTGTCAACCTATGTTTGCCTCACCCTGTATAGTAACCCTTGAAAGGGAAGTGTGGTATCGGATTGCTTGGATACAGCAGTTTATTGTAGACAGTGCTCAATATTTCCTGATGATTGATGACAAGGCTAAGAAAACACAGCATTTATTTGATTAATTCATGGGTTGTTCCCTTGAAAATTTTCTTACCTTCACAGTCTCTCTATTTCAACCAAAGAAAATTAAGAAGTTTTATATTTGCTCTTCACTCTAGAGCACATGATAATAAGCATTTTAACAGGAAGACACTGTGGCTTTTACAAGATTTTAAAAACAGATAAATATCGTGTCTTGTTAACTAGGTTGGTGTTTCTCTAAGAAATAGTGCTTATCTAATAGAAGCGGAACAAGAATGTCCAGTTTGACCAGTCTTTTGGCTGCAATTTACTCTTTCACCTTAAAAAACAACAAACACATCACTAAGAATAGGCACTAACAGAGACCTACATTCTATTTGGAAACTTGTCAAATACCTACACTGCAATGCACAGGAATAAAATGTAGTCGTAGTCTCTACCAGACATACAGTCACAGAGAAGAAGTTTACTTAGGCCACTGAGTATTTCTGAATTTTTAATGATTATTATTATGCTTACCTGCTGCTGTCTTTGTCGCCTCGCTTGTGCAAACTGCGAAAGCATCAGCTGCCGATCGAGCAGTTCCATTCTTTGCTGCCTCTGGATGTCCACTGTGGCCCCCATCCCGACTCTGGCTTCGGTGGTAGGTTCTGAAGATGAGAAGATGGGCTCAAGCGTCCAAGAACAGAACTTTGCCATCCAGCTTGGGATGTACAGCACCTGATGAACTTGTAGTATTTTGCTGTTGTAGCAGATACCGGAAATCTAAAAGAAAAAAGTCCAACTGGATTGTTTAAGTGTAATAAAAATTTAAAGAACACATTTAACATAGAAATCAATAGCCACAAAATACTTCAGATGGTATTTTTCTTCATTTTAGCAGTTAGGTGATAACCAAAACTCCTACCAAGTTGCAGAATAGCTGTACAAATCAACAAATAATTTCATTTGCTGAGTAAACAAGTTTGTTTGTTTGTTTGTTTGTTTGTTTATTTAGGAGAGGTAGCAAAATCCTAACCATTAACACTCAAAGTATTGGTGAAATGTTTTTAAAACAATGTTTTCATTTTTTAAAAAACCACAAAAGATCTGATTATCAAAATACTTTCACACTAACTCTGTGGTTACTCTTATTGGCATATGGCCATCAGAGAGAGATATTGGCAGAAAACAACTTTGATGATCAATGATGTGACCCAGCCATATAATAAATTTATCAGAAAATAAAGGCAATGTAAAATTTACATAGTGTTTTAATAAAATTTTCTGTTGATTTTTAAAAATCCTTGCCAATAGTTAGCAATTAACAATCCTATTTGCAAACAAGTCTATTTTCATCTTTAAGGTAATATATGTGGCAAAAGAAGTCTAAAGATGGTCTATGGTTTTCTAGGTGAAAATGAATGAGTATGGCTATTCCTTTATAAAATCTTCAATTTTGTGAATTTGATTCTTAGATAAGAAGTTATTCATACCAAATTAGAACATATTTGACAACTTTCTATCAGGAGAAAAGTACACTTTAAAGTTTTATTGATAAAATTAATTAATTAGGAAATAATTTATTGAGCATCTTCAATATACCAGGCATTGTTCTAGATACTTAGAATACAGCAGAAGACAAGATCAAGGTCCAACTCTTACAGAGTTAATAGTGGTCAATATGGAGAACAGACAGTAAACAAGCAAGCACACAAAACAACTCCAAGCAAGCTCTATGAAGGAAAGAGAAGAAAGTGACTTGGAGCAAGGACTTTCTTTAGGTAGGGTGGTCAGGGAAGCTTCAGAGGAAGTGACACTTGAGTGGAGATCTTAAGGATAAGGGGGTACCAGTCATTTGAAGAATCGGAAGAAGACCATTTCAGTCAGCAAAACAATAAATGCAATGCAGAAATGAGTTTCGAAGAATTTATTAGAAATCTTAGTGGAGATATCAAATGAGTAGCTGAATATGCAAATCTAGAACTCAAGAGAAAAATTAGCAGAGATAAAAATTTGGGAGTCACTGGTATTTGATGGCATTAAAAGCAATGAGAACCCATAACAGAAGAGAGAAGAGGCCCTGGCTGGGTGGCTCATTGTTGGAGCATTGTGCATACATCAAAAGGTTGCACGTTCTATTCCCAGTCAGGTTGCAGGTTGGATCCCTGGTCGGGGAGTGTATGGGCGGCACTCCATTGATGTTTCTCTCTCTTTCTTACTCTCTCTCTCTAAATCAATATAAACATATCCTCAGGTGACGATTGAAAAAAGAAAAAGAAGAGAGGACTTCACCTTGAATCCGGGGTACACCAATATTTTGGGGATGAACAGAGTAGGAGAAGCCAGTAAAGAACCTAAGAAGAAACAGAAGGAAAACTAGGACAGTTTAGTATCAATGAAGCTAAGAGAACAGTGTTTTAAGATGGGAATACTAGTTATCTACGTTTAATGCAGCTCAGAGTTCAAGTGAGACAGAGAGGAAAAGGACCATGGCATTTGGCAAAGTGGAAGCTTTGATGACCTTGTTAGAACACTTTTGGTGCAGTGGTGGGAGCAGAGGACACACTGGAGAACGCTAAAGAGTGACTGCAGAGGACTTTTGTACAAAACAAAGAAATCGAAAACAGAAACAAACTTCACATTTGATGAAACTAAAAAGCATCTGTAATCCTGACCCACATTAACAAAATGGAAAACACATTGTGTAACTGGAAACCACTTAGTATATGGGAAGAAGGGTAAATCCAAATGCCAGCAAGAGGATCCCCTGGAGCTCAGACAAGGCTCAGGCATTAGAAGCACCAGGTACTGTGGAAGGCCGGAGCGAAGTGGAGGGTTCTTAACTCTGTAAGGAGCAACCCCATTTCCTCCCCATACTCAGCACAGTCCATATCTACCCTCTGTTTCGTCTACAGCAAGAAGATAAAACCTCTGAAGGGCATGGATCAAGGAGGCTCTGAGGAGGGTAGAGCAGGCCCAGAGTCTAGGGCTCTGGGGAGGTCTAGGGATCTCCACAGGTGAATTCCATAAAGCAAGAACTATAGAATACTTAGGAATAAATCTAACAAAAATATGTAAGGCCTTCATAGAGAAAACTACAAAACTGTGTGAGACATTAAAAACACACAAAACAACCCAATTCTAAAATATAGGAATCACATCCATGAATGGGAAGGAGCAAAATTGTTAAAATACCCATTTTCACCAAATTAATATGTAAATTCAATATAATTAAAAGTAAAATATTAACAGAGTTTTTATTGGTGTTGTTATTGGAATTAAAATGCCAATCCTAAAGTTCATATGGCATATTTAAGGATTAAATTTTTAAAAACATACTGCTGTGAGAAAGAAGCCACGCATGAAGATTGCATACACTATAATTCCCCTTCTGTAAGTGAATGGATCTGAACTGTATATCGAGTGGGAAAACCATGAAGTCAAGCATGAAGGTAACTACATGTCCCAGGAGAGCTGCCATGGGAGGGGTGGGGCCTTGGGGGCGGGAAGTTCTTTGATCCTATGCGGGGTTACATGGAGTGTTCACTTTATAGTGATTTGTTTGGCTTCATGACACTTGTAGTTTATGAACATTTTGGTATGGGTTACATACTACAATAAAAATATTTAAAAATAAGGAATTAAGGATACAGAAGAGCCAAGGTAATTTTAAAGAAGCATAATAAGGCCTATTAGATTTCAAGATATGCTATAAAGTTTAAGTACTTAAAATAGTGTGAATAGCTCTCTGTAGAGCTACTCAAACAGACCTAAAGGGCAAGAACACAGAAGCAGACTCTTAAGTACAAGGGCCCTTGGTATACAGCAGAAATGGGTAAGCCAGAGGGAAAGGATACACGAGCTACACGTAAGGCTAGAAACAAGGCTCCCTTCCTGACACCACACATGTGAAATCCCAATGGGTTAGGGACACAAATACAGTGTAATTTACAAAACTGTAAATGTTTCTGCACAAAACACAGAAGGAACATCTTTTTGGCAATGGGATGGGGAAGGATTTTTAAATAAAACACAGAAAGCACAAACTAAAAAAGAAAACATACTTTCATTTACTTTATAATTTAAAAGCTACAGTATGCCAAACATTACCATAAATGAAGTGAAAAGACAAGCAAGAGTCTGGGATAAGGTACTTAGAATTTCTGTAGTCTACAAAGGTAGTGTTCAGAACATATAACTCTGTTCATTTATAAGAAAAAGACAATCAACCCAATTTAAAAAGCAGACAAAATGGCAATTCCAGTAGAGGAAACTCAAGTGGCCAACAAATACATGAAAAGATGTTTGTTCTCAGCTGTTTTTAGGGAAATAGAATATAAAATGAATAATGTTATCTCCCCCACCTCTCCCTAACTTTCCCCCTGTAATTTGACAGTCTGTTTGATGCTTTACTGTCTCTGTATCTATCTTTTTTTGTTCAAGATTATAATGTTCTTTATTACCCATAAATGAGTGAGATCATGTGGTATTTTTCTTTCATTGACTGACTTATTTCACTTAACATAATGTTCTCCAATTCCATCCAGGTTGCTGCAAATGATGAGAATTCCTTCTTTTTTATGGCAGCATAGTATTCCATTGTGTAGATGTAAGAGATCAATCAAAGGACTTGTATGCATGCATATAAGCATAACCAATGGATGCAAAACTCTGGGGGGTGAGGGCATATATGGGAGTGGGGTGGGGGGTGGCAATGGTAAAATATGTACACATATAATACCTTAATAAAAAAAATTGGGGAAAAAAAATAAAAAATAAATAAAATGAATAATGTTAAATATAATAATATATGACATGTCAGTAAATAATGTTTGGTGAGGATGAGAACTGAGAACTCACACAGTCCTCGGGGAAGGGGAGCGGTACAGCCACTGGAGAGCAACTTGACAACACAGTCCTCCCTCTGCTCCTGCAGGAGGACTGGGCCCAGGACCCCTGCGGATTGCAAAATCTGAGAATGCTCAAGTCCTCCAGAAAAAATGGTGTAGGATTGGCACATAACCTATATTTGCATACAGGCCACGCTGGGTATGCCTACACATCATTTCATTCTTGTGGATTCAGTGTGGTACTCAACCTGTGGCAAATTCAATTTGTGATTTTCAGAACATTCTAAGACTTCCCTCCCTCCTCCCTCCCTTACTTCCTTCCCTCCTCCTTCCCTCCTCCTTCTCCCCCACCCCTCTCTACTTATTTATATTTTTGATCTGGGGTTGGTTAGATCTGCAGATGCAAAACCCATGGATACAGAGGGCTGAGGGCTGACTGCACCTAGCAAAGCTGGAAGAATGCTTTAGGGAATATTCAATTGCAATGCTATCTGTAATAGCTAAGAAATGGAAATGTGTCCCCAGTAGTGAAATGGCTAAACAGTAGTTTAGTCATCTAATGGAAGACTAAATAGGACTTAAAATAAATAAACTCAGTGTACATATACGAATAAGTTTTTAGAAAGGTACCATCCTATATAATAAAAGGGTATTATGCAAATTGACCCTAATGGCAGAATGACCAGAACGACTGCTCAACTAGTACTATGAGGCTCACTGACCACCTCTCGGTTCCTCCCTCCGGCCAGCAGGCTCCAATCGCCCGATAGCAAACAGGGAACCGGGGTGGGTGGCAGCGATGGGTGGGGCAGGCTGCGGGCAGCCAGGGAAGATGGCCCTGATCACAGGCCAGGCCTAGGGACCGTACCTGCGCATGAATTTCGTGCACTGGGCCTCTAGTATATTATATTCATCTTTTTACAAAATTTCAAACACAAAATCTAGTATTTACTGTTTATGGGCACATACTTAAGTAGTAAGTACAGATCCAAGGACAGTGGTTTCTTCAACAGCAGGATGAGGGGGGAGAGGGAAGAGGAGGTGTGTGTGAGGTAGGACTACCTGTAACAAATATACCTTTTTTTAAAAAAGAGAAAGGAAGTAAATATGGCCAAAAAAAGTATAAATAAACTGGAGGTGAGAAAGTAGAAATTCCTTTTCTGAAGTTCTGGGTAGGGAACAAACAGAAAATGAGGCTGTAAAATGGCAACAAAATACAAAAAAAAAAAAAAAAAAAGATCAGAACAGTGAGATTTGAATTAAATAAAAAATTAAATGTTTTCATTTTCATCTCAAGGTATGAATGTAACCATGATTGTGAACTTGTCCCTTTCTCCCTTTAGTTCTGTTTGTTTTAACTTCATGTATTTGGAAACTGTTCATGTATGTGGAAGCTATTAGCATATATACCTTATAATTGACCCTTTTATTGTAACAAAATATATCTCTATTTTTAGTAATACTCATATAAAAATCTATTCTAGTCTGATATTAACATGGCTATTTAAGCTGTTTCCATGATTTATCTTTCTTCATCCTTTTACTTTCAACCCTTCTGTCTGTGTTCAAAGTGTGTCTTATAGATAGCACATAACAGTTTCATGTTTTAAAATCTAGTCTGATAATCGCTATCATTTGATTGAAGTAATTAGCTATTTATATTTAAAGTACTTATCTTGATATAGTTGGTTTTGCTATTTGATTTCTATTTGTCTTACCTGTTTTTTATTCTTCGTTCCTCCTCTTCTATTTTAAAAAGTCTTTTGTGTTAAATAAATATAAAAAAAATTTTTTTTAGTAATATCGAGGCATTTTTTTTCTTGTGTTTGCTCTAGGGAATTACAAAATGCATCTTTAATTTATCACAACGTGCCCAGAGTTGATACTGAATTACTTCAAGTAAAATATATTGTAAGAATATAATTCCATTTAACTGATGTGCTACTATTTAGCCTTACATATTATACTTATACATAATAAATCCATCAATACGGTGCTATTTTTTGCTTTATGCAATTATGTCTTTTAAATAAATTAGGAAAAAAATAACTAAAAAGCATGTTGCTTGTACTTACGGAGTTCACAATTTAGCCCTGGCCAGTGTACACCAAAAGGTGGTGGGTTTGATTCCTGGTCAGGATGTGAGCAGGAAGCAACCAATTGATGTTTTTCTCTCTCTCTCCCTTCCTCTCTCTAAAATCAATTTTTAAAAAAAGTGTTCACAATTTAGCAGAGGTTCTTAATTTTTTTTTTTTTTGGGGGGGGGAGGATAGGTTATAGATTTCCTCAAGAAACTGATGAAGGTTAAAAATTGTCCCTTCCCTGCCCATATCTACCCCTGCCCCCACCATCATCTATATGCTTACAAAATGTGCATTCAATTTTAGTCAGACGATATCCTATGAAGAATTAGAATATCCTATCCAGTAATAAACAAACACATTACTGCAAGTTCTGGAAGGGATAAAACAGGGCGTTTGTGCTCATTTGCTTACATTTTGATCCTAAAAGCTGCTTCCTATTTGAATGTACACTCTGGAAGGGGAAGGATTTTGGTCGGTTTTGATCACTATTTGGCCTCTGTGCCTAGAAGAGCAGAACAGCACCTGGCACATAGTAACTCCCCCATGTGTATTTGCTGGGAGAACAGCAAGCGAATAAATGCTCCACAGAGATAAATATGTTATCTTAGATATTGTAAAGGGAAATTGGAAAGTTGCCAGGAGACACACTTTTTTGATCCTAAGTTTGTACTTTCCCATATGACAAAAAGGTAGCGTTCACCTGTCTATGCCTCTGGTACCCCAGCAGGACCTCAAGTTGTGAAATAAATGAACTGCTATTGTAAAATGTTTTAGGTACTCACAGAGTATTAAAGTAGAAAGAGCTTAAAGAGTTTAGCTTTCCATAAATATTTGATAATCACACCACCTTACTCAATGAGAAGATGGGATAAGAATAAGAATATTAAATTTTACCTATTATATCTCATTACTACCAAAAGCTTCGAGATAGTATCAATTACCATATACTACCTTACATTTACACATTACTTTTTACTTTCATTTCCATTATTTCATAAACCCTTCTCATAGTGGGAGTTCTGAATGAGAGTTTTCTAGAAACTCAAAGTTTGTGAAAAAAGAGGCTTTAAATATAGACCATCTGCTCCGATTTGCATGTCATGCTAGGAGGAGCTCTCACCAAGGGGGTCTGGCAGGCCTTCAGTGCCGGGAAGCCCACGATCCAGCTGAGAGGCCAGGACAAGGGAAGCAGCAGTGGCAGTGGCCGGTGACAGGCAGGAGTCAGGTTCAGGACGACGAGACAGAATGAAAAGGAACAAGTGGCATGTGCCTGGGAAGGCCGGCTAGCCCTGGAGTCAGAACATCTAGCAGCAGGGATCAGGAACCCCCCTAGGAAAGTGGGCCCAGAGGGCAGGCAACCAGGACTAGAAAGTGTCATGCGCCATGTGCAGTTGAAAGCCTGGGCCAAAGAGCCAGGCCACAGCTCTGGGTTAGAGCTAGGCGCTCCCCATAAGCCAACAGGAGAAGCTATAACCTCACAAATTTCACTGAGAATGTAAAACAACAGGGAATTGTTTTTGTTTAGGCCATTAATAAAAGTGGACATCAATTACACACTTACTCCAGATTATCAGTCCTTTTAGACGGGGAATCATGAAATATGGCTCATCAGGCAAACAAAGAATTTAATTTGCTGGGTAGAAAACATGCAAAACACCCTTAATTATAGACAGTAAACCTCACTATCCTCTCCTCTTGTTCAGTATTAGTGTGAAACCACAGCAAGCAAAGATGAGAAATCATGACCTGACAATGACTCCAGGTGTTTGTTGATCTCTTTCTCCAGCCAAGTGTGGCTGAACAAAAGCCACAGAGCAAACTGCACTGCCAGGGTCCTTGAGTGCCACGGCTCCAGCACTCAAGAAACCTATCATCTAATGGCCTATTAGGACAAACACAAGAGGTTGTTTTCCCAAGGGGCAAAGTAATGCCTTCTTAAGACAGGGAGGAGCCAAGAGAATAAATGGCCCCTCACACCTGGACCCTTTTATACAGATTTCATTTTGCACTCAAGTCCTGAGGAAACCAGATCCACTGAGGCCTCATTTATTTATTCAACACATACTTACTGAACATCTAGCATGTGCCAGGTTGTGTTCTAAACACTGGGATGCAGCAGGAGCAAAAGAAAGAAAATCCCTGCTCTTATGGACCTTACATTTTCCTATCACTCTTCTTCACTGGAAATGCTAAGAAAGAAGAAAGGAACATTGGAACATATAGGCAAACTAGGAATGCCTGAAGTTATTTCTGCCATTTGCAATGAATTTTGAAATGATTCTGTTCATGGCAAACAGAATCATATGGCTTTAGCACTTATTGAAAGAGTCTTACTATCTTGTTCTTTGTCAAGTTCAAAAGTGACTCAGATGAACTCCCTATAGCTCTCTTATCTCTTTCAATATAATTTGAAGTATCCAATTAAAACACTGGATATCCTTCTGATTCTTGGGTACCTGAGTTGGAATAGGGACAGAAGTTAGACTAATCACACACTATTTTTTCCTAACACATGGTCTTAGAAAGCTGCTGTAAGCTTTCCTTTTTGTAAAATTATATACCAGGAGGATTTGGTTAACTGCATAAAGCAGAAAACTGCAAATAACAGTGGCTTATATACAACAGAAACTTATTTCTCCCTCATGTTAAAAAAAGCTCCAACTACCTTAACTGCATTCCAGGCAGTAGGAAGAAAATAAGGAAGGACAAAAGAATAAAAGGCTACTACTTTAAGAGGCCTCCCCAGAAGCTCACCAATATGTAAGTTTACAGCTTAATGGATGCCAATATTTAGTGTGATGGCTATACCTAGATGCACAGAAAACTCGGAAATAAGATGACGGTTTTGTTTCTAAGAAAAAACACACAGGGAGACAACTCAAATCTTTAGCATATAGATTAAGCCTTGATTGGGTATTTAAAAAAAAAATATATATATATATATATATTATTGGTTTTTTTACAGAGCGGAAGGGAGAGGGATCGAGAGTTAGAAACATCGATGAGAAACATCGATCAGCTGCCTCCTGCACACCCTCTACTGGATGCCCGCAACCAAGGTACATGCCCTTGACTGGAATAGAACCCGGGACCCTTCAGTCAGCAGGCCGACGCTCTATCCACTGAGCCAAATTGGTTAGGGTTTAATTGGGTACTTTTAAATATCTCTTTTATCAAGGAGATGATTCCCCTTTAAAATTATATTCATTTTAATAAGCTGATTCAACAAACTAAAGAGGAAAATATGTTTATGTTGAAACCTGCTTCTTACATTAGACTAAAAAATGATAAACTAAAAATGAATGTGAAGATCTAAAAAAACTTGCATTTATAAGAATAAATTCAGTGGTGAAAAACTCAATGCTTTCTAAGACAAGTAACAAGGCAAGGATGTTCATTTACCATTTTTATTTAACACTGTACTACAGATCTTACCTAGTGCAATAAGGCAAGAAAAATAAAAGGCACAGATTAGAAAGGAAGGAGTAAACATATGAACAAAACATTTCCTGATGACGTGGTATGTAGAAAACCCTAAGGAATTCACAGAAAAGCTATCAGAAATAATAAAATTTAGCAAATTACAGGATATAACAGATAATATACAGATAAATTACAGCAATATACAGATAAACTTAATTGTTATATGCTAGCAACAAACAATTGGAACAAAAATTATATAAACAAGTTCCACTTAAAATAGTATCAAGTCCACAAACCCTTTGGAATACATTTAATGAAAGAATGCCAAAGGTAATTAAGCTCCAATTAAGTTTAAAGCAATTTGTGGTCATATTTTAAAGTCATCACAATGGCAATCCTTCCTAACTGATCTATAGTTTCGATGCAATCGCAAGCAAAGTCTTAACTGTTTTTTTTTTCCTTTTCTGAAGAAATTACAAGCTGATTTAAAAATGCACATGGAGCCCTAGCCAGTTTGGCTCAGTGGATAGAGTGTCAGCCTGTGGACTGAAGGGTCCCAGGTTCAATTCCGGCCAAGGCCATATGCCTGGGTTTCGGGCTCGATCCCCAGTGGGGGAGGTGCAGGAGGCAGCCGATCAATGACTCTCTCTCATCATTGATGTTTCTACCTCTCTTTCCCTCTCCCTTCCTCTCTGAAACCAATAAAGAAATATATTTTCAAAAAAATTAAAATGTACATGGAAAGTCAATGTTCCTAAAATAGCTAAACCAGTTCTGAAAGAGAGGAACAAAGTTGGAAGACTTATATACCTGAAGACTTACCATAAAGCAAAAGTATTCACGACAGTATGATACTGGCATAAGTATAGACATATAAGTCACTAGGATAGAAAAGAAAGTCAAGAAACGGATCCACAGTGATCAACTGACTTTCAACAGAAGTGCCAAGGTAACACAAAGGTGATAAAACAACTGGTTATCGGTATGGAAAAATAAATCTTAACCCTTATCTAACAAGGATAAGAAGTACTCTCAAATAGGATCTTAAACATAATGTAACAGCTAAAACTATTAAATTCTAGAAGAAAATATAAGATAAAATCTCTGTGATGCTGGATTAGTAAAATTTTCTTAAATAAGACATCAAAAGTACAAACTGTTTAAAAAACTGAAATCCTGAATTAATCAAAATTAAAAACTTTGCTCACTGAAAGACATATTTAAGGAAACAAACAGGCAAGCTGCATGCTGGGATAAAATTTTTACAAAATATATTCAACAAAGGGCTTATATTCAGAATATAAAGAGTTCTTTTAACTCAATTACAAGACAAATGAAACCCAATGAACAAGTGGGTAGAAGATTTGAACAGGTACTTCACAAGAGAGATATACAAATGATCAGTAGGCACATGAAAACATGCTCAATATCACTAGTCACTAGAAAAATTAAAATCATAAGATACCATTACATGCCAACCAAATTAAAACAACTGACAATGCCAAGTATTGGCAAGGATGTGGAGCAATTGGAACTCTCATGTATGGTGGTGGAAATGCAAAATGGTATAATCACTTTGTAAAATAATATGGTAGTACCTTATGATGTTAAACATACATTATCATATGACCTAGCAATTCTTCTCCTAGATAGTTACCCAAGAGAAGGTAAAGCATATGTCTACATAAATATGTGCGTACAGAGGTCATAGCAGCCTTATTTAAAAAACTCAAACCTGGAAGTAACCCAAATGTTCATCAACTGGTGAATGGATAAACAAATTGTGGTGCAACCATACCATAAATTAATACTTACAATAACAAGGAATGATGTATTAATAAAACACAGATTAGTCTTAAAAACATCATCTTAAGTGGAAGAAGTAAAACACAAAAGACTTCATACTATAAAATTCCAATTATATGAAATTGTGACATAAAGAAGATCAGGGGTTACGTGGGGAGGGCTGTTGGGTGAGAGGACAGAGAGCAAAAGGAATAAAAAAAATGTTCAGGGTGAGGGGACAGTTTTCTATCCTGATGTGGTAGTGGTTACACAACTGTAAACAATTACAAAAATTCATCAAATTGTACCCTTAAAATTGGTGAATTTTATTGTACGTAAATAAAACTTTCATAAACAGAAAAAATATTTTTTTCCATAAAAAAAGTGAATGTGAAGATCTAGAAAGATATGGACATTTCTAGACACATAAATCTTTTTAAATTCTATAAAAGAGGCAAGATTTTAGCAGATTAAAAACAATCTTTAGCAACAAAAACTTCTGATACCTTGAAAACATTTCCAGCTAATATAAACTAACATGAGAAGACTTTGATAAGCTATGCTATTGTTTATAAATAACTAGTATACTCCAAATAACATGTATTTATTTTACCACAGTCCTTTCCTATATATTATTATCAAGATAGATCAGAAATATCAACACAATCAGCCCCAAAGAGAAAAAGACATTGGATACTTCCATTTTTAAAAAATCAGTTTAAAGAGATTAGTTCAAGGGTTTCCCTCTAGGTAGGAGAACAATGTGAAGACCCCTGGGGAAATGCTCTATGCTGCAATTTACATGATGATCTACCAGTAACCATCTAAAACTAAAAAGGATGGCTGTTTTCCTGACAACCTCTTCCCTATCTTTATTTCTTTTTCCTTTGACCAACAGCACTACTGAACTAGCTAAATATATTTTAAATTATCCTTTAAACTTTCTCAAAGCCATTCTTTACTTCATTTTCTTATACACGACAATGAGAGAAACACCGATGAGTTTGTTGAAGATAAGGTTTGATCTGAATCTTTAATTCATTAGAAGGAGGACCAGTTAAATATTTTGATGAACTCAGGAGAGAAAGTATAGCTAAAAGTAGAGGCTGCCAATGGGACAAAGTTTTCTTGGATATTGGTTGGCCCACAAAATTCATAGGGAAAGCTGCAGAAAGCTGTCATTGACATGTGTCCTTCAGCACCTCTGCGTGCTTTTAAAATTTCTTCATATCCAGGATCTCGCTCCAGAATCCTGTCTCCATTGATCATCAACAGGGCCTCATCTCACTGATATAGCAAAGGGAAGATCTAAGAACAGCTTTGTACATAAGTGTCTTGAAGTTGAAGCAGACATGGATGAGAGCCTTGAAAAGTGCACTGGACCAGGAGGAGAGCACCTGGCCTTTGGTCCTGGCTCTATCACCTACCAGTTGTGCAACCTGATCTTTAAAATGGGAAGTCGGTGCTCCACCTCTGTACCGATGGAGTCAACAACTTAGTAAGGCAGCACACGTTGAAAGCATCCTGACAATCACGAAGTATCACAGTGTTTTATAAAACAGAGATTATTTTGATAATATTGAATTTTGAAACTCAACAATTATATACAGAACTAGAGGCCCGGTGCACGAAATTCGTGCAAGGAGGGGGGTTGTCCCTCAGCCCAGCCTGTACCCTCTCCAATCTGGGACCCCTCAAGTGATGTCCGACTGCCCGGGCCTAAACGGGCAGTCGGACATCCCTCTCACAATCCAGGGCTGCTGGCTCCCATCTGCTTGCCTGCCTGCCTTCCTGATTGCCCCTAACTGCTTCTGCCTGCCAGCCTGATCACCCCCTAACCACTCTGCTGCCAGCCTGTTTGCCCCCAACTTCCCTCCTCTGCCAGCCTGGTCACCCCTAACTGCCCTCTCCTGTAGGGTTGATCACCTCCAACTGCCCTCCCTTGCAGGCTGGGTGCCTCCCAACTGCCCTCTCCTGCTGGCCATCTTGTGTCCACATGGGGGCAGGATCTTTGACCACATGGGGGCAGCTATATTGTGTGTTGCAGTGATGATCAATCTGCATAGTACTCTTTTATTAGATAGGATAGAGGCCTGGTACAGGGGTGGGGCCAGCTGGTTTGCCCTGAAAGGTGTCCCGGATCAGGGTGGGGTTCCCTTGGGGCGTGGGGCAGCCTGAGCGAGGGGCCTGTGGTGGTTTGCAGGCTGGCCACGCCCCCTGGCAACGCAAGTGGAGGCCCTGGTATCTGGAATTTATTTTCCTTCTACAATTGAAACTTTGTAGCCTGGAGCGGAGCCAAGCCTGGGACTCCCTCCGAGGCCAGCAGCCATTTGTGTTGGGGTTATAATTGAAACTTTGTTGCCTTAAGCGGGTGGGCCCGGCCAGGGTGTGTGGAAAGCTTTGCTTCCCCTGTTGCCGCTGGCAACCCTGACCTGCTCTCTCAAGCTCCATTCTGCCGCCATTTGTTTCAATTTGTTTACCTTCTATAATTGAAACTTTGTAGCTTGAGTGGAGGCTTAGGCCTGCAACGGCTAGCAGAAAGCTTGGCTTCCTCTGTTACCTAGGAAACCTTGCTCTCTGTGGCTGTAGCCATCTTGGTTTGGGTTAATTTGCATACTCACTCTGATTAGATGGTGGGCGTGGCTTGTGGGCGTGGCTTGTGAGTGTGTCAGAGGTATGGTCAATTTGCATATTTGTCTATTATTAGATAGGATGTAGACAAATGCCAGACATTGCACTAGGCACTAGGGATTATAAGAAACTAGAGGCCTGATGCACGAAATTCGTGCACTCGGGGGTGGGGGGGTTGTGGCGTCCCTCAGCCCGGCCTGTGCCCTCTTGCAGTCCGGGACCCCTCGTTCCTTACTGCCCACCTGCAGCGGAGGTGGGAGAGGCTCCTGCCACCGCTGCTGCGTTCTCCAGCTGTGAGCCCAGCTTCTGGCTGAGCAGCGCTCCCCCTGTGGGAGGCACTGACCACCAAGGGGCAGCTCCTGCGTTGAGCGTCTGCCCCTGGTGCTCAGTGCACGTCACAGCGGCCAGTTGTTCTGCTGTTCAGTCAATTTGCTTATTAGGGTTTTATTATATAGGACTAGAGGCCTGGTGCACGAAATTCGTGCCCAGAGGGGGGTTGTCTCTCAGCCCAGCCTGTACCCTCTCCAATATGGGACCCCTCGAGGGACGTCCGACTGCCCGTTTAGGCCTGATCCCAGTGGGCAGTCGGATCCCTAAACGGGCAGTCGGACATCCCTCTCACAATCCAGGACTGCTGGCTCCCAACTGCTTGCCTGCCTGCCTTCCTGATTGCCCCTAACCGCTTCTGCCTGCCAGCCTGATCACCCCCTAACCACTCTGCTGCCAGCCTGTTTGCCCCCAACTTCCCTCCTCTTCCGGCCTGGGCACCCCTAACTGCCCTCTCCTGCAGGGTTGATTACCTCCAACTGCCTTCCCTTGCAGGCCTGGTCCCTCTCAACTGCCGTCCCTTGCAGGCCAGGTGCCTCCCAACTGCCCTCTCCTGCTGGCCTTCTTGTGGTGGCCATCTTGTGTCCACATGGGGGCAGGATCTTTGACCACATGGGGGCAGCTATATTGTGTGTTGCAGTGATGATCAATCCGCATATTACTCTTTTATTAGATAGGATAGAGGCCTGGTACAGGGGTGGGGGCCAGCTGGTTTGCCCTGAAGGGTGTCCCTGATCAGGGTGGGGTTCCCTTGGGGCGTGGGGCAGCCTGAGCGAGGGGCCTGTGGTGGTTTGCAGGCTGGCCACGCCCCCTGGCAACCCAAGAGGAGGCCTGGTATCTGGAATTTATTTTCCTTCTACAATTGAAACTTTGTAGCCTGGAGCGGAGCCAATCCTGGGACTCCCTCCGAGGCCAGCAGCCATTTGTGTTGGGGTTATAATTGAAACTTTGTTGCCTTAAGCGGGTGGGCCCGGCCAGGGTGTGTGGAAAGCTTTGCTTCCCCTGTTGCCGCTGGCAACCCTGGCCTGCTCTCTCAAGCTCCATTCTGCCGCCATTTGTTTGAATTTGTTTACCTTCTATAATTGAAACTTTGTAGCTTGAGTGGAGGCTTAGGCCTGGCAAGGGCAGGCGGAAAGCTTGGCTTCCTCTGTTACCTAGGAAACCTTGCTCTCTGTGGCTGTAGCCATCTTGGTTTGGGTTAATTTGCATACTCACTCTGATTGGATGGTGGGCGTGGCTTGTGGGTATGTCGGAGGTATGGTCAATTTGCATATTTGTCTATTAATAGATAGAATAATGTCTAATTCCTAAACTGGAGGACAGGGCTTACTCAGAAAAAACTTCAGAGTTGGGACTTAAATGAATATGATTTTTTTTTCTAGGAAAAGAAGGGACCTAATGATGAAAGAAGGAATAGAGTTGAAAGAAACTGCATGTGGCTATGCAAAGCTTTCTCTTAATAGCATAGGCACTAAAGCTAGGGAATCTGCATTTGAATTGTGTCTCCACTACTTATCATCTTATATTCTTGGCAAATTACTTAAGTTCTCTGTGCCCCCGTTTCTTCATCTATAAAATGGGGATAACAATCCCTACATCATCAGCCTTTTGTGAGAACTAATTAAGATAATATTTGTAAAGTGCTTAGAAAAGAGCTATATGAGTTTGCTTTTTCTAGGTTATCCTATCTAATAATAGAGTAGTATGCAAATTAACCGTACCTCCGCGACAAAATGGCGGCCCCCATAGCCACAAGATGGCGGCGACCAGTACGCTCATCCCCACCGGAGTTCCCCAGTTCCAGGGAGGACTGCTGCTGAGAGCCGGGCAGCTCGGGGTGTCCGGCTGGGAGGCCTCCGTGCCCCCACGCCGCCATCGCCGCCCGGGGTGTCCGGATGGGAGGCGTCCTCGCCCCCAAGCCGCCAACCCCTCCGGGAGGCCGCCCGGGGTGTCCGGATGGGAGGCATCCGCGCCCCCACGCTGCCATCGCCGCCCGGAGACCGCCGGGGTGTCCGGATGGGAGGCGTCCGCACCCCCACGCCGCCATCGCCGCCCAGAGACCGCCGGGGTGTCCGGATGGGAGGCGTCCGCACCCCCACGCCGCCATCGCCGCCCAGAGACCGCCGGGGTGTCCGGATGGGAGGCGTCCGCGCTCCCACGCTGCCATCGCCGCCTGGAGACCGCCCGGGGTGTCCGGATGGGAGGCGTCCGCGCCCCCAAGCCGCCAACCCCTCCGGGAGGCCGCCCGGGGTGTCCGGATGGGAGGCGTCCGCGCCCCCACGCCGCCATCGCCGCCCAGAGACCGCCGGGGTGTCCGGATGGGAGGCGTCCGCACCCCCACGCCGCCATCGCCGCCCAGAGACCGCCGGGGTGTCTGGATGGGAGGCGTCTGCGCCCCCACGCCGCCATCGCCGCCCGGAGACCGCCCGGGGTGTCCGGATGGGAGGCGTACGCGCCCCCACGCCGCCAACCCCTCCGGGAGACCGCCCAGGGTGTCCGGATGGGAGGCGTCTGCGCCCCCACGCCGCCATCGCCGCCCGGAGACCGCCCGGGGTGTCCGGATGGGAGGCGTCCGCGCCCCCACGCCGCCAACCCCTCCGGGAGGCCGCCCGGGGTGTCCGGATGGGAGGCCTCCACGCCCCCAAGCCGCCAACCCCTCCGGGAGGCCGCCCGGGGTGTCCCGATGGGAGGCGTCCGCGCTCCCACGCTGCCATCGCCGCCCGGAGACCGCCCGGGGTGTCCGGATGGGAGGCGTCCGCGCCCCCACGCTGCCATCCCCTCCCGGAGGCCGCCCAGGGTGTCCGGCTGGGAGGCGCCCAGGACCCCACACTGCCATCCCTTCCTGGAGGCAGCCCGGGGTGTCTGGCTGGGAGGCGTCCTGACCCCACACCGCCAACGCCTCCCAGAGGCAGCACGGGGTGTCTGGATAGGAGGCGCCCAGGACCCCACGCTGCCATCCCCTCCTGGAGGCAACCCGGGGTGTCTGGATGGGAGGCGCCCACGATCCCACACTGCCATCCCCTCCCAGAGGCAGCACGGAGTGTCTGGATGGGAGGCGCCCAGGACCCCACACTGCCATCCCCTCCCAGAGGCAGCCCAGGACCCCACACTGCCATCCCCTCCCAGAGGCACCCCTCAACCCCACCCCGCCAACCCCTCCCAGAGGCAGCCCTAGGTATCTGGCTGGGAGGCACCCGCGCCCCTCAGGGAGCGAGTCAAGTACTGATGATTCTTCCAAAGGAAAAGTTTAGAGAAAGAGAGGATAGAAAAGGAATAGAAGGAGAAAAGTAAGAAAGGACAAAAGATGAAACATCAAGAAAAAGAAAGAGAAGAAAAAAAGGAAGAAACAACCACAGGATATCACCTTTCCAAGTCTCATGAAAGTCCTGTTAAAGGAGTTTATTTTATGATTCTTTTAGTTTGGGTTTACATTTTTACTGTTTTGTCAAGACCACAGCAGGTACACTGTCCAATATGTTTTTTTAAAATAAATTTTATTGATTTTTTACAGAGAGGAAGGGAAAAGGATAGAGACTAGAAACATCTATGAGAGAGAAACATCGATCAGCTGCCTCCTGCAGTATGTGCCCCCAACCAAGGTACATGCCCTTGACCAGAATCGAACCTGGGACCCTGAGTCTGCAGGCCGACACTCCATCCACTGAGCCAAACCAGTTAGAGCAGTCCAATATGTTAAAGAAAAAACCCTATCTAATAAAGAGAGAATATGCAGGGGAGGGCATTTGGGGGTGACCGGGCTGTCAGGGGAGAACAGTTGGAGATGATCTGGCTGGCAGGGGAGCAGTTAGGCGTCGATCAGGCTGGCAGGGGAGTGGTTAGGGCAGTGATGGCGAACCTATGACACGCGTGTCAGCACTGACACACGTAGCCATTTCTGATGACATGCGGCAGCATGTAGAGGATGAAACATTTGC
Source organism: Eptesicus fuscus (assembly GCF_027574615.1). Classification (NCBI taxonomy): domain Eukaryota; kingdom Metazoa; phylum Chordata; class Mammalia; order Chiroptera; family Vespertilionidae; genus Eptesicus; species Eptesicus fuscus. The sequence continues at coordinate 64,323,250 of NC_072480.1, read as the reverse complement.
TGCTCCTGAGGATGAAACATTTGCGACTAGAGTCTTGGAGTTAGTTTTTTCCTCAAAGTGACACACTACCCGAGTTATGCTCAGTTTTTTGGCGAAGTTTGACACACTAAGCTCTAAAGGTTGCCCATCACTGGGTTAGGGGGTGATCAGGCTGGCAGGCAGAAGTGGTTAGGGGCAATCAGGCAGGCAGGCGAGCAGTTGGGAGCCAGCAGTCCCGGATTGTGAAAGGGATGTCTGACTGCCTCTTTAGGCCCGATCCCTGTCGGGCCTAAAGAGGCACTCAGACATCCCCCGAGGGGTCCCAGATTGGAGACTGTGCAGGTTGGGCTGAGGGACACCCTCTCCCAGTGCACGAATTTCGTGCACCGGGCCTCTAGTATTGTATAACAAATTATCCCAAATTTCAGTAGTTTATCACAAAGATTTATTTCTATGGAGGGACCCAGTAGAGGGAAGCATCAAATATTTTGAACCAACAGAAGTATTTGAAAAAATAACATAATCCATCACAAATGCCTGGTATGTAGTGTGTTTGTTAAAGAAAGTAGTTGCACAATGGCACAGAATCCTGTTTACTTGGGAACAGTAAAATGTTCAGGGTCATATCATACAATTATATGTATGATACACAGAGGTGAGAGGTACCTGAAGAGGCCACATTTAGAAAGAATTTGAAAGGAGGCTAGGTTTTTTACTACAGGTTAAAGATATGTTGCAGTAATAAAAGTGTTTATGGCTATATTTTATAAGGCACTCCTGTGCCAGTTTTATCAAGACATTGGTGTAACTTCATTTGTTTTCATTGAACATTTAAAAATCAAAGTCTACTAGTCACTCCCTTCCTTTGTAATCCCTGTCTAATAAAACATTCCATGTCAGCCCTGGATTGAGTTGCAATTGCCTTGATAAGGCAGAGGACAGGTTTCTCTCAGTAGGCCAGGCTACCTAAGTTCAGGACAGGGGAAGGGGACATAGAGAAGAAGGAAAGGGCGGGTGGACAGAAGGTATGAGTGAATCAATGCTAGGGAGGAGGTACAATGTACCGATAAGCTTTATATATACTATTTTAGTTACAAGAAGGTGAAAGCAATCTCTAAATATGAATGTCTTCTAATGTCTTCACAAGCTCAACCAACCTCACAACTCTAAACAGCCTTGACTTCCTTCTTCAGCATCTGTCCTCATTTTCAACGAACTGCTAGAAATATTCTCAAACCCTAAAATTCAACCGAAACCTCTGGGCATCAGATTTGTTATCTGACCTGCTACACTGTACCCTTCTTTGGTCAACCTGGAGAAGAAATGTAAGGGAAGAAAGAATAAGTAACAGAAGAAAAGGAAGCATGAAGAGAAGAGAAAGACATGAAAAGCAAGGGAAGGCACAGTGGACCTAACATCCCATTCTCATTCACCAAGGGAGCTCCAAAACTTACTCCAAAGTAGTTCAGATTCCCACAGATTATGCTAGTCCTTAATGTGATACCATGACTTGGAAAGCCAAAAAACATAAGGTTCTGTTTGGTGCTTTTTCTTTTACAGGCACCACAGGACAATGTTCTATTTTGTCTGTAAAACTACTGGGGCGGGGGTGGGGGGGGGTGGGGGTGGGCGGTAGAGAGAATAGCAAATCACAGCCTACAAATGAGCCATTCTGACTCCTTCAAAATTGCCCATTTTCCCCTTCTCCTTCTCTGACTTAAAAACCCTAGTAAGACTTCTATAATTTTGTACCATCACCAAGTTTTTTATTTGTAAAGCTTGAAAGATCCCCACTACCTACATAAAAAAATACAAATTCAGACCACATTCAAAGTCCTCTAAGTAATCTGGTATCAATCTATGTTTCTAATTTTATTTGGTAGGACAGATTTTTTTTCACACTAAGGTTGCTTAATCACAAGAAAATAAAAGTCTGGAATATTGTACAAAACAGGTACAAACACAGGAAACGGGCAGAATGTAAAGGGATATATTGAAGGGGAGAAGCCTGGAGTCTGAGAAATATAGGCCTGCTTGTTAAAATTCACTCAAATAGCTTGAGAGAAAACCGAATGATGAGAAATATGTGAATTGTAAGAAAAGAAAATCTGCAGAAGCAGGCCTTTTCTGTTTTAATCATGCCAGAATCAGCTCAGACTTCAGCTTTTGAGAATTAGGGTACATCCCAGTGGTAATGACTCACTATTATGATTCATAAAAAATGGTAGAAAATGAAGAAGTGCAGACATATGGATGACCCAAAGTCTCACTGCAGAACCACAAACAGAACTTACTTATAAACTTCAATAAGTAAGAAATATTTTCTCAAAGGAAAAAAAGTATTAATGTGTAACAAGATTAGTGACAATGAAATATATAAGAGAGCACCTATATTTTTGAAGGTCTCTCACCAAAGACATTAAGAACAGTTAAACATCATGGTGAGAATATGAGGGAAGTAGGTGTATACTAACATTTTTAAATTTCTTGCTTAAACTGAAATATTTCACTTGGCTGCTACAGCCAAACTTTCCAATCACAATTTTGCAACGTTTCATGAAAACAGTAGTATTTTAAATATTAAATGTTGGTATTAAAAACCAGAATTGCCAATGAGTGCAACATAAAAACAATGTAACATAAAAACATGTTGTCAGTGATACATGCGAATAATCTCAAAGTAATCTTTAAGCAAAACTGAATGCCCTTACCCTTTCCTAAAGGAAAGATAGCAGCTGGAATCTCTGCTGGAGTGACAGCTGTCCTAGGCAAACTAATTTATTACCGCCCCTGGTAAATTAACCACTACTCCCCCCTCTCAACCCAGGAACAAATTTTAGTCCTTTTTCCTTTCTGTGATATCACTGAAGACAGAGTATTGGATCACATCTAGTAAAATATGACACTGATGCAATTTATCAACCTCCTCCTCTTTTAATCAGTGGGGCATTTTAAAGTTATATATTCAGAAACACTTATGATTATTTAAGAATAACTGACACAAGGAGCAAGAAAAACTAGCTTAACCCAAATAATCCACCAATAACTAAAGAAAATAAGCTAAATTCAAAGCTGGCAGCTTTCCAGAAAACATGAATAAAGTTTTTGGTTTCTATGACAGCAGATAACATATGACTTAGGTTTTACACAAACGTCTTTTTTTTTTTTTAAAGCTCTTTCTCTAAAAAAAAAAACACAACAAACCCACATAATTGCCAGATTGAAATAAAATTACTTCCTTAACACAGAGAGTATGTTAAGAGAATTATTGGCTATAATGCTAAAAGGAGAAATTCCATCAACAGGTTTTCTAACATTCCCCGCAAACACTGAATACCATCTGAGCATTTCTTTTTAGTAGTAAGAATTTTATTTTATTTTTAGTATTTTATTTAGCGTTAAAACCATAAAAAGGGAAGTCAGTTGATATACATGGGGAGAGGAGAAGTCACATTGAGCAACAGACATCTGGGACAAGCCGAGGCTTTGTGAATCTTAGATTTTGATCCTATAATCAGTGGTGTGTAAACCAAATATTCACAAATAATTTTAATATCCTTTATAATTATCCTTATCTAAAGTATAGCATATTATATTAAATATGTCATAATAAAATGTGTTTTTTATGGAAAAAAGTCAGAAATATTAAGTTCAAAACAAGCACTGATATATGGTACATCATGAAGAAAAACTGGATATGATTTTTTTCACTAATATTAATCATTTGAAATAAACATAGTATCATCTGATTATGGTGGAATAATAATCAGATGATACTATGAAGATTTATCAGATTTGTGTTCATGGTGAGAGGTCAATAACATTGGCTGAATTAATTACTGTAAAAAGTGAAAATCAATTTGGCTCAGAAGTGTTTATTAATAGTGGGATTATTTAAGTGCTAAATTTATCTGGAAATTATATTCCAAATACTGTGTAATTCTATATATTCTTCTGAAACAAGGGAATTTTATGTTAAAAATTTGTTAAAATTCTGATTTAAAAAAAATTAAAACAGCACTTATTACCTGTTAAGCATGTGTACTGAAAAAAACCTGTGCCTTCACATGTGTATTTTAGATTTTAAAAAAATTAAAAGAGATGCAACTGCCAATTCTAGAGTATTGAATGTCACAAAATGAAACTATCTGAGGTGTCAGCAAGCTCTTAATTTAAAACCAGGAGTCTGAAAACAGAATTAAAAAAAGACAATGAGATGTCTTAAAACTGAATCACATAATGAGTTATTAAAGAAGTATTTGGATAATGAGAGCAAATCAATCAATAGTAAATTAACATGATGAAATAGTATACGATATGTTACTTCACAAATTCTTTTTTTTTAAATTAATTTCTTTATTGATTAAGGTATCACATATTTGTCCTCATCTCCCACTTCACAAATTCTTGAATGTTTTAGAAAAATATCCAAAACAGGAGTGAAACCATCACTGCTAAGAGAAAAAAAATGTATCATGAACAAAACAATAAATTCTCATGCTGCTTTAATGATGAAAGCAATGAGCTATCTATTTCCACAGGCTAGTTAAGTAGCTGTCTATCATACTAGTAGTTCAAGTGGAATGACATTAGACTAGGGAGAGCCTGGCAATTGTGCCCATGGATTCATTCTGACGCCAGGCTGTCTTTAAGTCACCACAAGTCTTAAGAATACCAAGTGGCTCAGATGGTTCAAAGACCTCACAGTGGAGTTCAGTGCTGTGGTCCTAAAGCAAATCAGGTATCTTATGGAGAGGGAAACAAAGTGACTTCAATACCCAGAATTTTGGCTGGAAACTGGGGAATGAAGGCTTAAATTGTATATGAAAAGAATAAACATAAAGGAATATACATAGCATAAAGGGGAGAAGTGATCAGGCTTAAAGTAATGACACGTAGCCCAAAATACCATTCACCAGGAAACCCGTTATAGTGATAATTCACTTAAAATGAAAATGTCTATAGTAGAATGCATAGTTATTTCCAAAGGTCTCTTTGATGTTTATATATTACTATGAACCCATTTTATAACTTTATTTGATGCTTCCAAGAAAGAAATTAAAACTATATTCCATATAGTTATAAACTTATAAACATAAATATAAATTTGAGAGTTCAAATTTAAGTCATGGATGAAAAGTAAATTTGAATTTCATGTTCTAGATGTCTCTTTAAATACCTCATAAGTAGAGCTTAAGACAAATGCAGCATGGGGATGGATGAGGTGAAGACATTCTAGCACAAAGAATGAGGACACCACCCCAATCCTCAGGCTCATTCACTTCTCCCTCTCTGGCCGCACACCCCAATGAATCTTTTGTCAGTTCCAATCCACCTGACTTTCCACTTGGCCTTGTTTTTTTTTCCCTTGCATGACAAAGTCTCTTAACAAAACAAGAAGAATACCTCTTATTATTTTTAGTAAACCCAACTTCTTCATTTTCTTTTTCTGTCATTTCTTTCCTACTATGAGTTCAACTACTAATGTGATTTTAAAATAACACTGACAATAAACTCAGCTAAAACTTGCATCAAAGTTACCTTGAAAACTAAGACAAATAGGCCTCCTTCACCTCAACTGTCCATGTAATCAGCCATTTTTTATCACTAAGGAAGTAGCATTGAGACAGAACCCAATATGGTTAAAAAATGTTGGAGATAACTGAATATGATCAACAATCTAAATATGACATTTTCCCTAAAGTTTCTTCAGAAAAGAGAGGGAATAAGGAGGGGAGGGAATCACACTTACAAGTCCACTTATGGCTACAATCCAGATGTAGGAACCAGAGGTGAAAAGCTATAAAAGAAAAAAAAGGCAACTAAAAATTAAATTCAACTGCCAGTCACAGCATACTAATGTTTACATAATTAAAATCATAACCATTTATGTTAAGAATTACTTATATATCATAATATAAATAGAAAAGTAATAAATATCAATTTCATTATTTAAAAGAAAATAATACATTAATTTTTCTCTTTTTTAACCAAGACCTCCACTTTTCATAGCTTAAAATGCATTGGTTGAACCTGACCCACTCCCATGAAAAAAAAAGTAAGTAAAATTCATGCATATTCTCATTTATAAATGTAGATTAGTTAAGTAAAATACCACATATAAAGGAATTATTAGAAATAACAATATAAAAAATAAGCAGTCACATCCAATGCTTGCTGTTAAATGACATGCAATATTAGCTCACATAATTTTCTCATTTTAATTTCTCATCACTGCTACTCTAAATTTAGATGGGAAGATCTCAAGTATATAGGTCCATGTTCAATGCTACTCTGTTTAACAGTTGATATTCTCATTCCAGTTCCTCCAAGGAAGAGCAAACTAAGTAGTGATATCCAAGTTAATTAATGGCAAAAGTAACTAGAATTAAACCTCATGAAATCTCTCCCTATGCTTTCTAAATCATTTATGTCCAAGTGTTGTGCTCAGGGTTAAAAAAAAGTCGTAAGACATCTTAAAGGATTCCTGCAAGCAAGTAAAGACCTGTAACCTAGTATTTGTTCACATTTAAATCTTTAGCTCAGGAATTTAAGTACTTCTGCTCAGACAGAAAGAGCAGGATACCCAGGTTCATTGCTGAGACTGTGCTGGATGGAAATCTCAAAGTTCTACACATTTATACCAAGATACTCAGGGGAAAAAAAGATACATGGAAAAAAAAGATACATAGAAAGAAGACAGACACAAAGGTAAACAATGACAAAGCACAAGTCAAAGGCCACAAAGCACAAGTCAAAGGCTTTGCGCTTGCTAGTTTAAGTAGAAATGAACGCTGGTTGCTACTTTAAATTTAATCCCTTGATCTAAAATTTAATCCTTTGATCTACCACGAATTATTTTTCAGTTTAAATGACTGATAATAACAAGGATGAGAATTATTTTATTTAAAAGAAAATATTTTTCTGTAGTTTTCTTCTAAAAAATATAAAGAATAATAAAATAGTTAACACTTTCATAGCAATTTTGTGCCAAGCTGTGATCTTAATGCTTTTCATACATTAAATTTACTGAATCCTCCTAATTACCCTGAGTGGTAAGTTCTATTATTAACTCTATATTACCCATGAGAAAACAGAGAGGTTACGTAATTTGCTGAAAGTCAAAGAGCTGGTGGGTGGTGTAGCTGTGAATATATACCCCAGTGGTCTGGCTCAACAGCCCTGTGCTTATGACGGCTCCGTGCTACTATGGCTCATACATGAGAAAGATAAATTTATCATTAATTCTGTTAATAAAAAATTATTTCCTTTGGACTCTTAAACCCCTCATTTTATTGCTTTTTTAGTCCCAACTGAGTCTCTGTATGTTTTGACAGTGTGTATGTTTTCTCACTCCTCAACTACAGGTTATCACAATTCACTTCATTTCATCCTCCCCAGTCCCTAGCATACGGCATTACATGACTGCCTCCCAAGCCATTTGATACTTAAATAACTCATCACAAACATTTTTGTACTTCTGATAGTGATTAAAGTCATTCATTCATCAAATGTCTGTGTCTCCAAGAAGCTGTGGTGTGGAAGACAGAAAGGAACAGAAACAAACATGTGCAAAGATTTAGAGGGGAGTGAGGGAGAGAGGAAATAAGAACTTTGAGAATAACGGGTTGATACTCACTTCAAAGGAGGGGTGGGAGTTTATACTGGATAGGCAAGAAGAACCCTGATACCATTCATGTTAAGGACTTCAGAGTTTATCAAAACGCCACTAAAGCATCTACATCTCCACTTTCTGATACCAACTTCTACCTCACCAAAACAAAACAAAACAAACAAAAAACACACAAAATAATCTCAGAACACCAAAGGTGGTAGCTAGAGAGACATAAATTATTAATTAATAAGAACCAATGGACTTAGTTCTTATTATCTGTTCAGATTACCCTAAACACTCAATACTATTATCTCTAATCTTTCAAATGACCCAGTAAGATAGATATACTTTACATATAGGAAAATGGGGGCTCAGAAAAGGTGATAGACAAAGCAAATAATTATCAGAGCAAGTAATTAAACCAAGTCACTTTGGCTCCAAAGACTTTACACAATGCTCCATTGAATTTCTACTCCATAATTAATAAAACAATGTTTTTCACTCTCAAAGATGGTCTATAACATTAGAGTTGGAAGGAACTATAGAGTCAACATGAGGCTCAGAAGACTTCTATGACTTGACCCAAGTCACAGGCTAGTGAGTGACACATTAGAACTAGAACTTGGGTTTCCTGCCCCAGGTCCAGGGCCCTCTTCTACCACTGCTTTCTGCCTTCTGATGTAATATCGTGAAAAAGAAAACAAACAAACAAACAAAAAACCCCAAAACATGCTACAGCACATCCTAGTAACTGCAGAAATAAGCTACTAGGTTATATGAATATTAGGAAGGATAGGGAGACTGTAACACAATGCAGGTTGAGAGATGAGGAATAAACATATTTCATGAGAAACGGTTGTAAAAGTGATCAAAAGAACACCTACCCCAGATGAGCCATTGATAACACATGAGAGCAGACTAGAGAAGTTAGAGGAAATGCTAAAGGTTAAAAGGGGAGGGAGGAGGGCATTTTACAGAGACACTACTTTTCGGTTTGATATATGTGGGAAAAGGAATGTTATGAGTATTAACAGTGGATCAAAAGGCCAAGCTACACATGGTACCACAGAAAATAGCATAATAAAAGTTTTATATCAAAAGCTGTGAGTGCAAGAAAAGTGACAAGTACTAGTATTACAGGTAGAAAACTGAAAATCATAGGTATCAATGGGCCTGGAGCCCAGAAAAGAGTAATCAATATTTTGTGAATACTGATAATAATAACCTTTTTCAATTTAAGTCAAATAATAAATACCCTAATGGTCTTCATATCAAACCATTTAGCAGGTGGTGACATTGCTGTCATGCCTATGCGACACAGAAGTTGTAAAGTTGACAATGCTTATAGCAAAGCCCAAAGCTTGAGTTAGTAAAGCATATCTGGTTTCTTCTTCGGAGCTTTATTTGTGACACCATATTCAATAAATTAATTTTGAGAGTGATTTTCCACTTTCCATCTTTTGACGCTTCTCATTTGTTTCCACTTCATACTATGATTTTGAGAAAGTACTTATACGCAATTGTACAATTAAAATATTTTCCACTGATATGAATTACAGTGAAAGCTCTTATCAGATTCTAAAAGCTATGAAAGTATTCTAGTACCTTATATACCTTGATGTTCTCATTCGGTAACACTTCCTTTGAACATTTGATATAGATCATAAAGCCAAACTTATGGGAAAAAACATTGTTTTCAAGGAGATCAAATGAGAAAAAGACCAAAAAAAGAAAAAAGAAAAAAGAAAAAAAAAAAAAGATCTGGTTAAAGAAATGTGAACATAAAAATGCATACTATACCTGCAGTCCCAATATATAAATCAATGTCTTGTTTGTGATGGACAACGGGCCCAGAATATGTGCCACTTGGACTCTCGGTATGGAGCAGTAAAATGGTACAAACAGAGCAAACACAGGTGCCAAGCTATGCAAACAAATAAAGAAAAATCACTATAGCATAACACTCCATTTAAAAATACCAATGGCTAATATGTATTTGATGTAACACTGCTTATAATTTTACTTCAGTATGAAAGAAAGCATGGTCTTAGATAAACATACACAATTTGCCTTCTATATGGGCATCATATCTGAAATAATTGGCACTGTATATAACATTCTTTAAATTTAATCCTTGTCAACTATCCCTAAACTATTGCAAAAAAGTGGTTTAGCATCTACTAATTAATTGTCAGGCATTGTGAGAAAATGTAAAATTGGTGCTATGATTCTTCCCATGAATGACTTAAAATCTAATGAAAGAGACAAGAAAAACCAAAAGCAATACACATTATAATGCATCGTGATTAAGTCCAAAAGCCTCACTTCAGACTTTGTCCATATATCACCACAGCACTTGACATCCCTTTCACTCCTGCCCCCTACCTTCCTCAAATTCCTTCCTCATTTTGACTTAAACATTGTTTCTTGCTGGTCTCCCTAAGTTTCTTCTACCACTCTTATACCCTCTCTAGGGTTCCTTTATAGTCTTTTCTTCTTGCTCCAGTCTTTCCTTGTATAATCGCAAGCCTCTATGGCTAGAATTAAGAAAGTGAAGTGAGTCCCAGACTGTCTGCCTGTCCCTTCACCTGTGTTATGAAACTCAATTTGATACCCTCACCTGGACATATTAAAAAGTCACAAGCCACGAGACTTAAAAGTCTTCGCTCTAATCCATCTCTTAACATTAACAGTATTTTCTTCCCAAAACACAACTCCGATCATGCCACACACCTATTTAAAACACTTTCTTTCACAGACACCCAGTATCCAAAGAGGAAAGTGAAATATTAGCATGAAATAGCAAAGCCCTCCAATTCCAGTGTAGTTTCCCACAACCGAATCCTCTCTGCTCCCCTAATCTGGCCCCTCCCTCTCATTCTCAGCCCCCACAGGTGCTCCCTGGGCACACTAGGCTCTTTGGACTATTCATTGATTTAGGTCATTCTTTCAACCTAAATGTCCTTCTCACTTTCCAGTTGAGGACACTCAACTCTTTTCAGCGATTTCTCCAGTTCCTCTTGGTGGTGAGTAGCTCTCTTCTTTGCCCTCAAAGCTACCTCAGTTTCACTGTTTCAATGAATCACCTAGGCACTCTGTGAGAGGCAGTGGGCCAGGTAGAGGAGCGCCACCTATATCTATGAGTAAAAAGCAGTCGCTGACCTCAAGGAATTAGCTCCAGGACGGCAAACTCACATTCTTACAAGGGCTAGGCAGACAACACGAGTGCGTTTGGACACACACTAGCACCCATTATGCATTAAACACCTGGCTTAATTACTCTGTCAATTTTTTATTTTCCCATTTTTTGGGGTGCGTGGCATCAGTATAAAGAACTATTTCTTTACCATAAGAAAATGCAAGAAATAGTCTTCACTTCCACAAAGAAATGTCCTCACTAACTTTGTGTAGAAACACAGGACTCTCTTGGCCTCTTGTACATTATCTCATCATTGACAGAGATCGTATTATTTAATAAAAATCATTCACTGTTCTCTCAATTCTAATATTAAAAACAAAACAAAAGCAAATGTATACTGCAAATGTGACTAATGGCAGCAGTATCAACAGGCATCTACAACAACAAATGCTGAGAAAACCCCAAGCACTAAACACCCAAGTGCCAGATACGGGGTCAGGTCTGGAGACACAAAGATGCAGCCTCTCGCAATCTTGTGAGGACGACGGCAGGGATAGGGCAGCAGAGGTATGTAGCCAGCACAGCGGATCAGTCATGAATGCCTCACTCATTTGGTCCTCCTTCTAGACTGAGCATACCTCATGGCAGGGAAGGAAATGCATCCCTTGGTCCTCCTAGCATCTGGCTCAGTGCTTAACAGAGCATAGGAACTCATTAAATTAGGGACAATGAAATTATCCTTATTCTTGAACAGTTGTATGATACAGACTTGAACTATATAAAGTTTTAAAAAACTACCATTAGATTAATTCTGTGAGAAAGCACCATGTTCTATTTAGTGATGCATCCTTCCCTAGTGCCTACTATAGACCCTCATTATTTGTTGGATTAAATGAACAAAGCAATTTAATAAGCAGAGATTTATTTAAAATGTCATTCTCAATTCTACACAAAAGAACTGTTTGGTCCCCTCTCCCCCAATTCAAATCATCTGAACCCAAACACAGTTGACTAAGCAGCTATGCATTCTTTTCATTAAAAAGTATAAATCAGCCATTCCTCCAGTGATTCCCCACCCTTAAGTAAAAGCCAAAGTCAGGACTGCATCCCACCTCAACCCTGATCTTCTACTACTTGGTCTCCCTACCACTCACTCTTGCTTATCCAGCCACATGGGACCAGGGTGCACCTCACTCAAGCAGGACTAGGCGTATGGTGCCCAGTGCGTGTGCATGTGCTCTCCCCTTCTCCTGGCCAACTTCCCACAGATAAGGACATCACTTACTCCCCGCCACCCTCCAGGCCTTTACTCAAATAACACATTCTGAGAAAAGCCCTCCCCAACCACCCCATTCCAGACTGCAGCCCCTGCCACACCTCACAGCCCCATCCCCACCGGGCACGTTCTTATTTCCCTTTCCCCATAGCACCTATAACTGGCTACTCTGCTGTGTGACTTGTTTCTCATCTGTCTCATTGACTAGAATGGGCTCCACCAGGGCAGGGATTTCTGTCAATTTTTTTCGTTGTTTTATCCCCACGATCTAGAACATTGCCTGGCACAAAGTAGTTGCTCAATAAATATTCGCTGAATAAATGAATTTGCCTTTTGCTTAAAAAAAAAAAAGCCCCTTTCCTTGTTTTATTGTTCTTAACAGGATTAAAATACATGATTTCATATATATGCTCAAAACATGGCCTGTTGGTCTCTTGGCAATAATAAGAGAACTCTATTTTGGTTGCATTTGAGATCTCTCACCACAGAGCATGTTCTTTAAGTTACAGAAATTCTTCTGTTTACATTCAGCAATGAAGTGTAAATAGTGATGTTATAATAAAAAATCTGAAGCAGAGTTCTTGTTTGAAGTTATATTTTAATGTAAACTAAAAAAATATGGATAGGAATTTTAATGACCACAGTTTATGTCTTATATACCAATAGAAGTTTTAAAATTCCTTAGAAGTTATTAATCACTGTGTAGTTTTCAATTATGACTAAATACCAGACCACATACACCCATAATACAGAAGCACACATTTCAGACCATGGTCATATAGGTTGTTTTGTAGAAATTTTCCATTGCTATTTCTATACACACAGACTTCACAAAATATCATGCTATTAGTCATTGGCCAGTTTTTCTTTTCCTTATTTTATGACAACATCTGTTCTTTATACTGTCAACAATGAATTCAACTTGACCTTTTTCACGTTGTGAATAGCTAACTTCTGGAAGCCCTATCTGGCTTAAGCATGTGAGGCTAAAGTATAGAAAAAAGGAAAACAGGTTATAAAGAATCCATTCACTTTTCCACTAATATCTGTTATCTACTATCAAACAGTTCAGATCACAAATGTCTACCTTTCCTCTTATACAGAAAAGGATGTTTATGTATAAGAAAAAGTTGTACTTTTATAGTACAACTAAAAAAATCCTGGTAACTTTCAACAAGAATAAAAATATTAAGTCAACAGGCATCTACAACAACAAATGCTGGGAAAACCCCAAGCACTAAACACCCAACTGCCAGACACTGGGTCAGGTCAGGTTTGTGAACTCATGAAATTATCTTACCCTGACACTCAACAGCATCTTGCAGGACAATTACTCTATCACCTCTTCTTTATATACTTGACTATTCTAATACCAAAAAAGATGTACACCCAGTTTTCTAGGTACATTTACCTTACCTAGGTGAGTTATTCATTGTATAACAATGTTTTACTTAATAAAAATGATTTCAAAATCAAAAACCAACACACCCCACCAGAATGGCCTTTCAACAAATTCAAAAACTTCAAGTATTCTCCAATCCAAAGTTTAAAGGAACTATATTTTATCATATTTATCCATCAAATCATAAAATCTCCTCTTTCCCCTCATTGGATCTTTCTGAACTGGGAATTATCTTGTTGACCATTTTTATTTTATAGACTGTGGGGCAGAGGCCGAAAGAAATATTCTGTTTGACCAGACTGTCAAATTACAGGGGGAAAGTTAGGGAGAGGTGGGGGAGATAAGAGATCAATCAAAGGACTTGTATGCATTCATATAAGCATAACCAACGGATGCAAAACTCTGGGGGGTGAGGGCATATATGGGAGTGGGGTGGGGGGTGGCAATGGTAAGATATGTACACATATAATACCTTAATAAAAAAAATTGGGAAAAAAAAAAGAAATATTCTGTTTGACAAGGTTTCTCCACAGTTCTCAGCATTTTAGAGCTAGGAAGAACCTAATTAAGCTTCTAAATTGAATAATACCTCTGAGAGGTTATTTTGACAGATTCTTAAAATAAAAGGGCCTCTGAGGTCACAGAGCCACAAATTCCTACCAAATGATTCAATATTCTCTACAGAATCTTTCAAAATAGTCATCCAGATTATGCAAGCATCTACTGGTAAATAAGAAACAGCCTACTCCATGTTTTTATGATGCTAACTTTTGGGAACTAAACTCATATTTTGATTTGAAGATTGTCTCCAGTAGTTTCTTTTTATTGGCTTTCCTTCTCTGGAGTTAGGAAGACTGACATATGCAGCCTAAACCCTTTTCTACAAGACATCTTACAAATGCATGATAACAGCGATCACATCCCTTGCTAAGCCTAAACATTCTCAGTCTACTCAATCATTTCTCCTAAGACCTAGGATCCAGACCCCTCAGATCCCAGGCACGCTCTAAGTCATCTGTGCCCTTTGTAAAATGCGGCACCCAGAGCTGACTGAGAATGGCTAGATTGGTCCTGGATAAGTGTAAATATCACCTCTTTTGTTTTGAGTACTATATTTTACTTAATTTAGCTTACAGATAGATAGCCATGTTATACTGTTGATTTAAACAGTCAACTAAAACTAAGGTGGACAGCATAGGTCTCCTTTACCCTGTTCACAAGAGGCTGAATTTTAACTGCAAAATGCCCCCTTCAACTTTTCCCTTGTCATTCCTGTGTCCATGCAGCCACTGCTTCAGTCAAGTTAGCCTTCTGCCTAAAAACATTAACTAATCTCTGTATATATGCAAAAGAGCATCTTTCTCCCACTCACCACAAAAACTTGTTTCTTTCTCATAAGCTGTTGAGCAAATTTCTCATAAGCTTAGACAAAACTGTCAAAGTTGACATTCTTTCCCCCTTAAGACATTTAAAAACTCATAATTTTACACAGACTATAGATATAACATCACCAGTAACTATGATTCATTGATTTTCCTGATTAAGGTCTACTGCTTCAGTCTCTTTCACATAATTTTTTAAATACTTACATCTTTATAGAAAAATTTATAAAGTTCCATAGATATCAGCAATTCATAAATTCCAAGGGGTTTTTGGATAACTATTAAAAAAAAAATCACTAACAGAAAAATTTCACTTCCCATTTTTTTAAAAAAAGTGTACACGCACGCACACATGAGGCTAAGTTACTATGCTCAGTCACAGGGTGGCAGAAAAAAAGTCACCACCATAAAAGGATGTCTGCATAATCTCTCTGAGAACAACATGCCAAGGTTAACCTACTTCAGTTTGGTCAAATCCTGACTTCGACTGCACAGGGGCCCGAAAAAGTCACCGAGAGGTAAGTGCTACAAATTTTGCTTTTGCAACAAAATCTTTTGAGTTAAGAAAAACTTTGCAAGCCTACTTAAGGTACAGGTAAAGGGAAATAATCTATTCAATAACAAGCTATAAACATTTCTAGCTAAAAATGATTTATTAATATAGTTTAAACTCTCTAGTGACTGGCAGTTCTGATCAGCTAGTATTAAGCTAGGTGAAAGCAATGGATTGTGCCAGAAACATCTCTGCCAAAAAATAGGCTTACTTTGCATTTCTGTGTGAACTCACAATTACAAAAGAACAGTATCAAGTAAATATTGGCAAATAATGCCAAAACTTCAGGATGCTTTAATACGAAGGAAAAGGAGCAAAGCTATTTTAAGATAAGATATCCCTACGCTTAAATGTATTGTATATATAAAAGTTATTCAGCACAATTTAAAAGAAAAGAGTTGTAACATTTTACTATTTGGCCACATATCTACATACAAAAAGTCTTTTTTATATACTTCTATTATTTCTTTTGATATAAACTGATGTTTTTGGTTTATAAAAACATTTTACCAATTTACCCTCTGATCAGTGACAGTTTGGGCTTCACTGTTTCAACTCTAAATATAAACCATTAATCTGCTAAGTAAAAAAAAAAAAAAGAATATCTCTGTTGTTTGCTTTATATTCATTTGCTGATCAGTAAGGCTAAACATGCCTCCATATTTTTTTCTAAAACTTGTATGTGCTTAAAAAAAAAAATCACAAAACAATGAATTATATGCAGTGTTTTGCCAATATTTATGCCCAGGTTTGGAATGAAGGTAACAGGAACTTTTGACAAATATAAACTGTGAGGAAACTTCCTCCAAAGGAGGGTGTGGTTTTGAGTTTTCTTGGGGTGTCACTTTAAGCATAATATAATGCAATGGTTACGAGCCCAGCTCTGGAGTCAGGCTCAAACCTGAGCTGTGTGGCCTTGGGCAAGTCATCTGACATCTCTGGCACCAGTTGCTTCTTTTGTAAAATGTGGAGTAATACCATCGCCAAGTCCTTATAACACTGGCTCTCATACTAACTGCTAGGAAACTGTCTGCTATCACTATTCTTCCTCCTTCTGCCCATTCAACTGCTAAAGGATGACTCCAACAGGCAAAGTTTCCTTGCCCTATCACTTCTGTGAGAAGGATTTTTTGAACTTATTTTCAGGTCTTTATGGAATATTTTACACACAATCTGAATCTATGTATGGTTATAAATCTAACTGTGCTACTGTCTGGACTCTGCATTTGCTAGTATTATTTCAGTGCATGTTTTCTCTCTGGGGTTTAATTGTCCTTTGAACACAACACTGCAGAGAGCACACCACTCTGCAAAGCATCCTCACACACATGCTCACCTAACAAGTGGTGGTAGTGGTGGTAGTGGTAATTTCTTTATAAATTACTTTCAACTAGCTTCCGAGAACTTTTCAGTAATAACATGACCAGTCATTTAATGGAATAAATATTAACTCAGGTCACTGTATGACTTTCACTCAGTTATGTATTCCATAAGCATTTATGATATCTATTATAGGACAGTTCTGAAACACTCTATGGGATGAAAGTGTTGTATAAGATAAAGCCATCCTCCTTAAGAAGTTTACATTTTAATAAAGAGCTGAGCACCCAGTAAAGGAGTGTACAAACCATGCTGTTCTCCCTGCTACAGTTAAGGGCCTGCTGGAGCTGTAACAGGCCCTAGGGTGTGGTATGTGCTGAGGATGTGTAGTACCCCCAAGACTGTTCAGTTTCTTAGCCTCCCAAGAAGTCTGCAAAATATAGCCTTCAGCACAAGATGAGATAACGCATGCGAAAATCCTGTGTATACTGTAGAGCTAACAAAGATCCTTGTTGTGCCTTAAAAGCCCAAAGAGAAGAATAAAAACATTTTGTCAAATATCTGCAAATACTTTAAAAGTACTATAAAAATAAATTAATAACATAAAAGCTATCTTGAGTAGCCACCATTTTCTTTCAACAGAAATTTCAGTCCAAATGGCTTCATAGAAATATTGTTAAAAATAGTAAAATCTAAAATCATTTCTAAAACCTTTACTTATTTTAAAATATGCTACAAATTAATGAATTCCTTTATTTAAGTCAACTTATTCCCGCCCCCCCCCCGCCCCGCCCCTTCTTGTCTCCCTAGCCCTCCTCTTCTCTCCTGCGTTAAAGTTTTGAGATGTCTTCCTAGTTTACTTGTGTTCTACCAATAACATTAGGTCATCCTGGAAATAGGAGCCAGGAAGAAAATGTATGGCACTGAGCGTGATTACTGCAGCCAAACTGCCTGGATTGATTCTGACACTTAACAACTCCATCTTCACAGAAGTGCACTGTTTCATCCATTCAAACTGATCTGAGAAAGTTTTGTGAGGATTTATGTGAATATATGTAGAGTGCCCAGGGCAGTGCCTGCAGTAGTCTGTGCTTAATAACACTGGTTACTGTTATTAGTCAAGAGCTTACGTTAATCTAAAGAACCCTTGACTGAGGATCAAGAAAACTGGGGTTCTGCTATTCTTCTTTTTATTTTTTAATATTTTTTTTACTGATTTCAGAGAGGAAGGGAGATGGAGAGAGAGATAGAAACAATGATGAGAGAATCGTTGACCAGCTGTCTCCTGCACACCCCCTACTGGGGATCGAGCCCGCAATGCAGGCATGTGCCCTTGACCAGAATCGAACCCAGGACCCTTTAGTCCACAGGCCGACGCTCTATCTACTGAGCCAAACCAGCTAGGGAGCTATTCTTCTTTTTAAAAAATTGATTTTAGAGAGAGGAAGGAAGAGGGAGAGAGAGAAACACCGATGTGAGAGAGAAACATCAATCAGTTGCCCTCCGCGTGAGCCCCGACCAGGGATGGAACCCTCAACTTGGGTATGTGCCCTGACCCTTCAGTGCATGGGACAGCACTCCAACCAACCGAGCTGCACCAGCCAGGGCTAATGGGTATTTACTGAGCATCAATTATGGGTCAGCTAGAGAGACACCAAATTAACAATATGGTCTCTACTTATAGGACTTCACTGACCAGTGGGAAACAGAAAAAAAGAACCCAAACAACGCATGGTATTGCAGAACAGTGCCCTAGCAAGGATACCTGACTCTGCCTTTCTGCGGGTGCTGGGAGTGAGCAGGAGAGAATAAAATCAGAAAAGCTTCCAGGAGCAGCTGATTTTGAAGTAAGTCTTGAAGGAGAGCAGGAAGTAAGATTACACGACAGAGGAGTGGAGGCAACAAGACAGAAGGAAGAACGTCAGAAAGGCACAGAGTTGTGCGAGAATACAGGGCATCAAGGAATTTAGTGTGGCTGGAGCCAGGGCATCATAAGAGGGACGATGGCCAGAGACACAGTAGGAGAGGGAAGTGGAGCCCAATCATGAAGGAAAGTGTGTCACAACAGAAAGCTTTCCGTCCGCCACCTGAAGCACATTGTGGGAACTGCTGCAGTGGCTGCAAACAGCATGAGGGCTGCCTGAAGGCCAGCAGAGGTGGTGCGAGTCGTACACACAGGCAGAGGACAGACATAACCATGGGTGCAGAGGAGGGTCAGGAGGCTGCAGGCACAGGAAATGCTGGCTGATTGGAGATAGTGGGTGAGGGAGGACACAAGAGTCCTGGCCGCCTCCATGTCCCTGACTTGGCACCCGTACTGAGGGACCCCTAATTCTGTTTGTGCATAAAATAAGGATATTTAATGTTTCTAATTTCTATGAGATAATGGAGACAAAACCCAAAACTTGAAACTCCCTGGAACTTTAAGGAGAAAAGGTACATATTATTTCTAGAAACATTTTGGACTCAGAGGATAAAGATTATACAGACTCAGACCTTCACTCTAAAGAGCCTTTTTAAATCACACAGCTAGTTATCCTGCATACAGGTCAAATCATGCCTCATGGAAACAGTATTTGTCTTCCTTACACTGAAATGATTATGGTGGGATTCTTGTTTCTTACAGTTCCTAAATGTTATGTCATAGAATTCGAGTCCTTAGGATTACTACCTCCTTTATCTTCAACTTTGACAATTTTCATAGCAGCCTTGTCAGTACTAAAGTTACCGAAAGCCACACAAGGAATAAATAATCAGTGAAAGGTGAAAGAAAAATAGCTGGAACATGTGAAACCCTCGATGTGCAAGTGGGTGTTTAACCAAATAATTTAAATGTCAGGCACCTTTCACTGTCCCATCAATTCCAACGTGAATGTTTACAGAAGCTGGAATTGGTCTTCACTGAGTGTCCACTGAGCTCAGGACACTAGAGGCACAAAGAACTGCAGACTGGCGCCCACTGGCCTTGAAACAGTTCTCTGTGAA
Organism: Eptesicus fuscus; assembly: GCF_027574615.1. NCBI lineage: Eukaryota > Metazoa > Chordata > Mammalia > Chiroptera > Vespertilionidae > Eptesicus > Eptesicus fuscus. Next base: position 64,303,599 of record NC_072480.1, on the reverse strand, counting down.
TCGTCCTGTAGATGGGCCTCTGCAGACCCCAGAACCAGACCATGCTGTGGTGGCAGCTGGGTCACATTTCCACAAGCCAGAAAAAGTGAGCTCCAGGGAGGCAGGGCAGTGAGGTCCCTTCAAACACACTGACCAGGGACAACTCACGACTATAAACACTCGGGCACGTGTGAGGTTCCTTTCTGAGAAAGGACAGGCAGCTGCCAGTGGGTCACCTTTCTGAACAATATTCCCTATATCCTTCCAAAAAATGCATCTAGGACACAGTCTTAGCTATTAATGCAGGACCCAAAGCTGGTTAGGAAAAAAAAAATCACCTAATAGTGTAGAAAGGTTTATTTTACTAGGTTAACTGGGCTGTGTACTATTAAAGCAGGTGAGTAGCAGCGCTATGAATGTCAGTCCAACTCTGCCAAAGAAGTGAGTGCTAAGAGGCAGTGCCTGTGCTGGTCACAGCCTGTCTGTGCCCTGGGTTTCTTCCCCACCATCGGGAGTTAATATTTCCCACCTGTCTATTTCAGTTAGTCAACTAAAAAAAGATGAAAAAATAAATCATTGGTTCAGTGCTAGACCCCAGTATGTGTGACACTGGACTGAACGCCAACGTCCTGTTGGCTCAGCTTCAAGAACAAGGAGGCTTTGTCAAGTAATTGGCAAATACTTAGAAAACTAGGAAAAGAAGAAGCAGTGATTTCTTTCTTCCATGACTTATGTGTGTCTTCAAGGGCACCAGACAGGGCCTCAGCCTGCTGTCCTGATACATCTGTGCTGGCCTATTTCCTCAGTAGACAGAATCCATCTTATTCCAATAACTCTGAGCCTGTGTCAGCCCCCTCCTTTTCTAGGGATCTGATTGTTCCTCACTCTAGAATATTTCCCTCAATCTTATCTCTAAAATAGCCAAAGGACAGTTTATCAACAGAAATTGGAGAAAGAACTGGACCAAACACTCATTCTTTAACAATATTCAAATATAATTCATATATATATGTATATATATATCCACATTTCCGTGGCTCTCATGGTTGTTTTCGAAAGTGTGCTCCTGAACTTCCTCTTTGGTGCATGCCACTGTGGACACTTTGAGTCAGATCATCTCGATGTGTAAACATTCTTGAGCAGACTTCACCTTATAGAGAAATCACCTCCTATTTATTATCATTTCAGCATGACTTCACCCATTCAATTCATTGCTGAGGCCTGAATATAAACAAAATCACCAGAAGATTAACCCCTTTTCATTTAAGGTGTATGATTACTAAGAGAATAAATACTGGGGGTAATGGTGACTTTTCAGGAATCTTAAAGCAAAAATTAAAGCTGGTATTCTAGCACTTATGAAATCTTTGAATATAGTGAAGTTTTATTCTGTTTCTGCCACAAATAAAAGCTAAGGAAATAATTGCCAAGCAATTACTGGGATTGGGATTGCAGAAAGCTTCTATGTGTGCCCTGAGAAAAATCACAAAAAGGCTCCAAGTTGGTGTCTAGGGTAAATATTTCCAGAGTACAGGTTACATTAGAGCTTAGACACTTTTCTTAACTATTAATGAATGAGTTGGGGGGAGGGGGCTTTTATTTTTTCTTTTCTGTGGCTAAAAAAACTTGCCAGTTCATGTCAACATGTCCGGTTATGCAAAAATGAGATGATAGTGTCTTAAGAAATATTAGCTACTCTATTAGTAATGAACTCAACTCTAGAGAAAAACATACACAGGCAGCTTCCAAAAACATAAGTAAAAATACTTTGGAGGGTATTTCCCTGTGGAATAACTTGTTTTATGCATGTTTGGATAACAGTAAGTGAAAGGATTAATATTGTATTACAGAGACAATCCTGAGATGGTTTCCTTTGCTTATTAACAAAAGTGGCAGAGATTGTTGCCAGAGTACCTGCCAGGTACTTTAATTTTAGGAGAAAAGGTGTTCCTCTGGTGGAACCTGAATTAAGGACCCACATTTCATGCAGCCCAGTTACTATGAGTGCCTTCAGGGTAAAGATTGCAGTCCTTATTTATGTCCCTCGGGGTGGGGCATTAAGGATAGCTTAGGGACCACGCATATGTTCTCACTAGAAAGCATTATGAGGAAATTATAATCCTCAAAGTATTCTAAGGAAAAAATACCTAGAACAAACACTTCGTGCTTTTCTCTATGCCATAAAATGACAAGCAATAGTATTTTTAAGTACAACTTGGTATATCTACCCTAAATAACATGTCAGAAGCTGTTGCCTAATAATTATGAAAATGTGAAATACTTAAAATATATTCTAAAGTAAATAAGAGAAAGGAAGTTAGTTAGTTAGTTATAAATAAAAGAGGAATGGCTAAAAGGGGGATTTGCAATCCAAAGGCTGGTAAAGGAGCACTGTAATGAAAAGAGCAAGCAGAACCCTGGTGTGTGTGAGAAGAAACCACAGCAGAGAATATTGAGATAACACCTCATACAGATAATAGCACATTCCAAATATCATACATTCATCTTTCAGTTTTAGGCCCTCGGATATTAAAAGATATCATATCTGTATTTCCAGGACCTCACATATAAAGGCATTAAAAACAATTATTGATGAACAAAAAAATGGAGTAAAGTCAAGGTTCAGGAAAGTAATCCTGAATTCTAAGATGATTAAAGAAAAGTATAAAATAATGTCTCTGAGGGAAGATGATAATAAATTGGGAATGACTGATATAAGAATAGGATAACAATAGTCAAATACATGAAAAGATTTTTCTGTCAATTTGGAAAAGATAAAATTAACTAAAACTATAGCATTAATAATATAGATAGATGTAAGCAAGAAATAAAGTAGTATACTAGAGTTGTTGACTAATGAAATCAACCTTTAACAGGTTACTAAATATCCAAATAAACGTATTTCAAAACAGCCTACATTCTTCTTTACCTAAGAGCATTTCTGAAGCATGACATTTACATGACCAAACTATGCAAGGCCTTTCTTTGATTGACATAGGACTAGGGTGGGTAGCACAAGACTCCTCAATGGTCTTCCATTACAGTTCTATAATGTGGTGTCCACAGGTCTGGCTTCCCATTTGGAAAGTCACCTCACATCGAAGTGGGAGCCCTGTTGTCCTGAGGAAGAATCATTCCCCTACTCAGGAGAAGCTGGGCCACGTGGTGCCAGGCTGTTAATTTACCCGTAAAGATAGCCTGAAAGCCTAGGCCACTTTGAAGGCACAAACTCTCAGCATTTCCAGGGCAGGATGAATGAGCTGACCCTGCCAAGGATGGGAGAGGGTGCAGGCTGGGCTGAGGGACACCTCCCCCCCCCCCCCCCCCGCCCCATGCACAAATTTCGTGCACTGGGCCTCTAGTCTCTATAATAATAATCACATGGAGAATGATCAGACTCCCAATGTATTTTTTCCCCATTATGTATTTTAAAAAGCAGTTCCCATGAATGTGTTTGGAAATATTTCTCAAAATAACATGTATCTATTGAGATTTTCAGAAAGCATTTTTTTTTTTTCATAGAAAGTAGAAAAATAAAAGAAGCTCTTGTTGCTGTTCCTAAGATGCAGCCTTTGCCTGGAATTTTCCTTTCTCCCTCGTGTCCAGTCTCAGTTCTTGGAAAGTTACTTCTCACATGAACTGGACAAAGCTTTTTGCTTTTTTTCTACATTTATTCCACAATTGTCATTCCCATGACTTCCTTTTCAAGAATCACTTGACCTTTTTCTATACAAAATACAAAGTCCATATTTATTGTCGGTTTTTTTTGTTTTATTTTCCATTTCATTAATTTCTGCAATTATTTTTATTTGTTTTTACCTTCTTTGGGCAAACTCAGTTCCTTTCTAGTTTCTTGAGCTATATATTTAACTAACCTATTTCAACCTTTTAAAAATAAATACATTCAAGGCTTTGCATTCATCTTCAATGAACTCTTTAGCCACATCCCTCAGTTTTGGCATGTAGCATTTTTGTCATTTAGTACTAAGACTTCAAAATTTGCATTGTGATTTCTTAACCCAGGCATTCCTTAAAAATATATTTTTTAGATTCCAGATTTATCCTTTATCTTTTTAATGTGGATTTATAATTTAGTTACACAGGAATCACAGAAAATGTGAGCTGCCAGATGATGCTTTTTCTGGAAGTTCTGAGATATCTCTGATGACCTTGTAACATAGTCATATTTGCAAATAATGGTCTTGAGCCTTCAGCACAAATTCTGTTAGCTTTGAAGTCATGTGGGTAAAGCTACGTCCATAATCTCTTTTTTATCTGGGATATTTGTTTTTTTGTTAATCCTCACCTGAGGATATTTTGCCTTTTTTTTTTCTTTTAGAGAGAGAGTGGAAGGGAGAGGGAGAGACACGGAAAGAGAAACATCAATGTGAGAGAGATACATTGATTAGTTGCCTCCTGCACGTACCCCAGCCAGGGCCGGGAATAGAGCCTGAAACCAAGGTACGTGCCCTTGACTGGAATCGATCCTGGGACCCTTCAGTCTGTGGGCCAACACTCTATCCACTGAGCCAAACTGGCTAGGGCTTATCTGGCATATTCTAGTTAAAATCTCGCATTAAGTTTGTGAATTTGCCAATTTCTCCTTTAAATTCTGTCAAATTTTGTTGTTACATGCACAATCATGATTATTTTTATGTTCTTTGTAAATTATTCTTTTAACTTTTGTAGTGACCTTCTTTATCCCTATTAATATTGAATGTGCTTTGGATTCTATGTTTTCTGATGTTAATATTGCTACTCTAGCTTTTCACACTATTTGGTACCTGTTCTGCCAAGCCTTTCTGAATCACTTTGAGTTATATCTCTTCTAAGTAGTATAGACCTGGATTTTTAAAAATCCAAACTGATAGTCGCTGTCTTTCAATGTATAAGTCCAACCCATTTAAATTTGCTGTGGCACATTTCTACCCTCTTATTTTGTGTTTTCTATTATTCTCATTCTATCCTTTCCCCCGCAAAATCCCCTTTCCTGTCTTCTGTTGATTGATAAGTCCTACTTCCATTTCTGTTCCCTTTTAGTTTAGGTTGTATTTCCATATTTTAACGATTAACCTATCAACACTGTATTTAATGCACACCTGTAACAATAGTGCAATCCTCTGGTAACCCTGGCTGTCCATTAGAATCACTGTTTTAAGATTGTTAAAAATAACTTAGCAGAGATCCAATTCATTTAATACCACAGTCAGAGAAGCAGATTTGCAGTCAGTGCCTTGGTAAGGCTAGGGAGAGTCCTTTTCCTTTAACACAGAGAATCATCATCACTAAATACACTGAAAATTCCCCTTAACTTTGTGTGACTTTCAGATAAGATTCATGCACATAGATAGTCCTACCAGAAAATTATTTTTCATCTAAAAATAACTTCACAGAACTTATTGCCCAACTCTTCCTTAGTTTTATCAAAGCCTAACCTCACACACAGAGTTTTATTATAGGAATTTTTTATTCTTCAACTTAGGACCTGAAATTTCATCCTAACATTATTTATAATAAGCATTGGAAATAATCCAAATGTTCATCAAGGGAATAGCTAAGCAAATTATACTGTAGAATACACATCAAATATCTACATAAAATTTACACATATGACAGACAAACAGATTATACTGATCCAGGAACATATTAAGTGAATAAAGCAGAACACAAAATACCACATATGTAATGCTTGCTACTATGTGTGAATGAAAGAATGTATACTACATGCATCATTGGGGTACCTAAGAAATAATACAGTTTAAAATTAATTTGAAAATTGTCCCTTGAAGCAGCTTAAGTTTTTCCTCTTTCTTTTCCTTTTCTTCTTTTTGGTCAGTTTTCTCATGTTTGTTGTGGTCATCTTCATCATCATCATCATCTTTTTCTTTAAGAAATTTAACTTTCAGTTCCTAACAAAACCTTGTCTTGTTTCTCATACTTTTTTAGGTTAACACAAATCAGATCACTGTGGTAAGTTCACATTTCACTACATAAATGTGTGACTGATTTCATTTCCTGGCAGTGATATGCACTTGGGGGGAAGTCCATTAAAAGCAGCGTTTTATGCTTGTCTGAAATGTGGGGTGCTTTACATGAATTTATTCTTAACTAGACAATGATTCACAAAAAGAAGGGGAAAGTTCTGCCTAAAAACTTACTGCACTCCCTCTTGTCACAAAAAAGAAATTTGTCCTATTTAAATGATTCTAGTTCCTTTCCCAGGGCTTTGCCAAAATCACCAAATTGTGATGTAAAAACATGAATCTTATTCTGTTCTTCCTGTTACTATATATGTAACCATATTACCCATCATAGATTTTTTTTAAAGTATATGAATCTTAAAAATTTTAAGTTAGATCTATAAAAGGTAGTTTATATTGCTTTGAGTTAAATCTGCTTTTCATTAGACTTATCCTTCTTGTTTTTTTCCTACAGACCTTGAACACTGCTGATGGATATAAAAATGGACACCAATTTTACTACTCCCTTTACAACTCCGCCGGAAAATGACTGTGACCTCTATGCACACCACAACACAGCCAGGATAGTAATGCCTCTGCATTACAGCATTGTCTTTGTAATTGGGCTCGTGGGAAACTTGTTGGCCTTGGTTGTCATTGTTCAAAACAGGAAGAAAATCAACTCTACCACCCTATATTCAACAAATCTGGTAATTTCTGATATACTTTTCACCACTGCTTTGCCTACGCGGATAGCCTACTATGCCCTAGGCTTTGACTGGAGAATCGGCGAGGCCCTGTGTAGGATAACTGCTCTTGTGTTTTACATCAATACATATGCAGGTGTCAATTTCATGACCTGCCTGAGCATTGACCGGTTCTTTGCCGTGGTGCACCCTCTGCGATACAATAAGATGAAAAGAATTGAACATGCAAAATGTATTTGCATATTTGTCTGGATTCTAGTATTTGCTCAAACACTCCCACTACTCATAAAATCTATGTCAAAGCAGGAAAATGAAAGGACAACATGCATGGAATACCCAAACTTTGAAGAAACAAAATCTCTTCCCTGGATTCTGCTTGGTGCATGTTTCATAGGATATGTGCTTCCACTCATAATTATTCTCATCTGCTATTCTCAAATCTGTTGCAAACTCTTTAAAACTGCCAAACAAAACCCACTAGCTGAGAAGTCTGGTATAAACAAAAAGGCTCTGAACACAATAATTTTTATAATTGTTGTGTTTATTCTCTGTTTCACACCTTACCATGTAGCAATTATTCAGCACATGATTAAAAAGCTTCGTTTTCCTGATCTCCTGGAATGTAGCCAAAGACAGTCATTCCAGATTTCTCTGCACTTTACTGTATGCCTGATGAACTTTAATTGCTGCATGGACCCTTTTATATATTTCTTTGCATGTAAAGGGTACAAGAGAAAGATTATGAAGATGCTTAAACGTCAAGTCAGTGTATCAATTTCCAGTGCTGTGAAGTCAGCCCCTGAAGAAAATTCACGCGAAATGACAGAAACTCAAATTATGATACATTCCAAGTCTTTAAATGAAAAATAAAAGGGAATTAAATCTTGGATTTATAGCAAAGTAAACTGTATGACAAACTTTGCATGACTTTTTTTATAAAGCAAAATGATTATTCAACTTCCAATTAGGATTCTTCCAAATTCCTTTCTTTGGGCACTATTTCCCACCTTCATCTTGGAAGTAAACTCAAGTTTTTTACACTCAAGAGAACGACATAAAGCTAAGATCTAATTTGTAAATGGAATGTAATACCAAAAGGAAAGCTATTTTAATAACTCTCAGTATAAAAGAGAGTTTTATGTAAATGAAAAATTTAATCATTAACATTTCCTGCCAACAATTTGGCAAAAGAAAAAAGACTGTTAAGATTGTATATTGCCAGTGTAAAAATGTTAATATTGTAATATATTTCTTTTTTTGATAATGTATTTTTTCAATCCATGTTTTGTTTTATTCTAAGACTTTATTTCCTCAACACAGCTTTTTGTTTTGTTTTGTTCTGAGTCATAAAATTTTATTTCAAAAAACTCTTTTGGAATAAAGAACAGGATTCTACAAAATTATGAGTATGCTCTTCAATGGTCACTGTCAACTAACATCAGGAGTTACAAGAACACTATAATTTAGCAGTAGATAGATTTGGAAAGCATCATTGTAGTTAGTGCATGACGATGCTGACGGAGGCAATGAAAGTATTGAGCTCTTCCTCCAGACAGCCCGATAGTGTTTAAGGGCCAATGCTCAGGAATATGACTAGGGGTCTATGTGGAGGTACTAACTGGGAAGAGGGTCCACTTGCTAAATTCTTCTTGGGAATAAAAAAATATATACAAATATACTTGGTTTTTCTTGTGTATCTAGGGGATCATTTCTCTTTTTTATTCATAGATACCCTGTGCTTTTCAGTGGTCTGGGTTACCAGAAAGGGCAGGAAGGATGAGCAGCAGGTGGTGGTAGAGTTGCTGCTTGCCTAAAAAAGATAGGGAGTAAAATGCAAAATTATAATCACAGACTTCCCAGGATTCTTTGCAAGGTTATACTGTATATTTGCTCAAGTGAGTAGCTTAGTATGAGTAGCATGACCTTTGCAAGTATAGTCACGCTGTCTGCCAGCTCAAATTTGTTTCACTCAATCCTGAACTACTGCAATACAGTATCTGTGTTGGCAATGACATCAATTTTGGTAATGGAACACAAAGAAATTAAATGCTGTATTATGAGTCATACTTTAAATTTTTATTAGGTTTTATATCCTGAAAATATTTTAAGTTCTTATCTTACTCATTTTCAATTTTTAACCTGTAAGAAAATTAATCTTAATGGTTGATTCAACACCATTTGCTGAATACTTTCAGATTTGTATTGCATTAACTTCACAAAGAGCTACCTGACCTTATAGCCACTGACAAAAACAGACACTGATCTTTGAAACGCTTTATGGAGACAGGTGAGACCACATGGATGGAAGTCAGAATCTTAGGGCCTTTCTTTCATCTGTAAACTTTCCCAAGTGAAAGAGAAGAAAGAGCAACACATTACATTTTTATGCATGCAGTCATCTGAGTTGGGTCCCCAAAGAAAAACATAGTGAAAGCTACTGAAGGAAAACCAGAAATAAAGCTTCCTTAATTCCAGAGTATCTTTATGATACACCCATTCTATGGCTACATTTGAGCATACACTATTGTATGTATGAGCCAACAAGCTGCTTCATAGCAGATGAAAGAGTCCTCTCAGTGCTAATGGGGTCAATTCTTAAGATCCTTGAAACATAAAAGTAAGTACCTATGTCACTTGATAAAGGAATTATGTATTCTTTTATCTGTTTAGTTTTCTTCCTTCTTTCTCCACTATACCACACATCTATAGAAATGACTTTATCCAATCATCAGTAGCCATATTACCAAAATGGTAAATTGTAACCTATCTCCAACTAATCTTTTTTTTTAAGTCTATGCTCCAGTGACATGCAGCTATTCACTCTCCTTCAAAAGGCCCATACTGCCTATTTCATTCATGAAGCCACTGTTCATACATGGTCTTGGGGCACCTTCCCATTATCTTGTATAATTAGTAGGCTTTACATTTATTTCCTGTGCATTTCCCTCACAAATAGGTAATGTAAACTAGGAGAACAGGAACAGTGCTGTATAATTTTTGTATTCTGTTACAGAACAAAGGAAGTGGCCTTATTTGAAAATCACATCACCGTAAGTATTTTCTATATGAATCAGGTGATATATTATTAACAACTTTAAAAATAATAAGTAGCTAGAAAAACTTACCTACGCAAACTGATAGTTATATGGCATTTAACCATATTTACCTCTTTCATAATTGTATGTTTATTTCCAAAAGGCTCATTTGGTTAATTTTTTTTTAAAAAAAAACCTCAAAGCTATTTAGGTTAGCTATTATTGATGCTTCAGTGGTAGCACAGAATAGTAAAGATAGTATGGGATAGTACAGATAGTAAATGTTATATGTTAGAAATGGTATCAGGTATATATGAAGAGCTCAATAATTTACAAAATAGTCCATACATTATATGATGTCTTCCTTTAAACAATCCTGTGAAACAGGACGAGTAGATGGTATCGGCCACACTTTATAAATAAACCTAAGAAAAGGCACCTGGTAAATTAGAGGCAGCATAAGGAATGTAACCCTAACTCCAGAAAGAAGGCAGAACTGAATCACATAGACCAAAAAAGTATTAGAAGGTTTGTTTCATTATATACCAGCAGATAATCTATCCTTAAATAGGACAAATAACCAACAGTAGGTAGATTATAAACTCAGCTAGGCTGTGGGTTTGTGAGGATGACGATGTTGTCTGTTATATACACAGCATGACACACAGAACCTGGCACACAGAAGCTTCTCAAATATCCATCTCATCAGACAGCACCTGTTTTGTACTATTACTAACAATATTCTAAACTCCTACTGAAATATCTGAAGTTCTTCATTTCTCAATGAAGTGAAAAGAAACTCTGTAAATGCTTAATTATATGTTAGAGCATATGTTATCCTCTAAGACCCTGCAATTTAAACTAGACCTATTAAAAGATAGAGCTAACCGCCCAACAAGTAGATACAGAAATATGTTTTGCTTGGAAATAATTTTATATTTCAAGAGGCAAAAGGCAGTGACGCCCACCAATCAGTAAAAAGAATCAGACAATTTTAAAAGGGGAAGCGTCATTCTTAAATTAGCCTTTAAAATGGTCTATTCTGGTCACTTTTACGCCCATTGTAATTTGTTATTCTTTGCAAAGCTAAAAACATTTGCTCATTGACTATTCAGGTAAGAGTGAAAAAATGGAAGGCTGATCTGTGACAAGTCCCATTCTTCTGAATCCAGGGAGGACTAAATGCGCTCTGAGAACTGCTGCCAATGGAAGTCTGTTTTACATAGAACTCTGAAAAACTGATCACTTGAAAGATAATCCCCAAATTTCTTTTCAAATAAAAACTCAATTAGCTAAGAAGGAACAATTATTATCCATTTACTACATTCCACTTTTTGGAACACTTGACAGGTATTATCTCATTTAATACTCACCACTTTAAGAGATGGGTACAATTATCTCCATTTTGCTGATGAGGAAACTAGAGTGCCAGGCCACATGCAGAGGTGGAGTCAGGAATTAAATCCAAACCATCTGACCCAGTGCCTGTAGCCTGACTTGGAAAAGGAGGGTGTCACCACATCTAGAAACACGTCCATTACGAGGTGGCTGTATTCCTCTACTTGCTGTGGCCTCCTCTGCCTTGGACATTTCCCATCACCACACTGGAACTTCAGCTCATCTTCTTTCCCCATGGGGACCCCCTCAATTCTTTGCAAACTCAAGCTTCTTTCTCTCAGTCACCCACACCTGACCATCCTCTCTCATCCATGGTATTTAGCCAGTGAATCTTACTTGGGTTTTCTCCTCTTGCACTCTCTCTTGCCCATCTTTTTCTTTGCCCAATATCATCATCCTAGTCCAGATGCTGGTGTCACAGACATATTACTACAACTTCTTTCCCACGTGCCCCCTCAACTAGAGTCAGGAATGTTTGCCTTCCTATCAGAGGCTATAGTGGAAGCAAGCAGATTAATGATAATCCTACATAATAAAGCAGTGGTATGCAAATTGACCATCATTCCAACACACAAGGTGGCCACCCCCATGTGAACACAAGATGGCTGCCACAAGATGGCCGGCAGGTGAGGGTAGTTGTGGGCGATCAGGCCTGCAGGGGAGGACAGTGGGGGCGACCAGGCCAGCAGGGAAGGGCAGTTGGGGGTGACCAGGCCTGTAGAGGAAGGCAGTTGGGGGTGACCAGGCCTGCAGGGGAGTACAGTTGGGGGCGACCAGGCCTGCAGGGGAGGGCAGTTGGGGGTGACCAGGCCTGCAGGGGAGGGCAGTTGGGGGTGACCAGGCCTGCAGAGGAGGGCAGTTGGGGGTGACCAGGCCTGCAGGGGAGGGTAGTTGGGGGTGACCAGGCCAGCAGGGGAGGGCAGTTAGGGGCAATTGGGCTGGCAGGGGAGCAGTTAGACATCAATCAGGTTGGCAGGGGAGAGGTTAGGGGGTGATCAGGCTGGCAGGCAGAAGTGGTTAGGGGCAATCAGGCAGGCAGGCAGGCGAGCGCTTGGGAGCCAGCAGTCCTAGATTGTGAGAGGGATGTCCGACTGCCTGTTTAGGCCCGACTGCCCGGGATTGGGCCTAAACAGGCAGTTGGACATCCCTCGAGGGGTCCCAGATTGGAGAGGGTGCAGGCTGGGCTGAGGGACACACTCCCCCCATGCATGAATTTCGTGCACCAGGCCTCTAGTAACAATAATAAATGCTTGCTAACAATTACATGGTACAGTGCTCTAACACATGTGTGTGTGTGTGTGTGTGTGTGTGTGTGTGTGTGTGTGTTTGCTCACTCAAGCCTCACAACTCACAATAATTCTGTGAGACTCTTTCCATTACGATTCATGTTATAGATGAGAAAATTATTCCCCAGCAAAGTTGAGTAACTTGCCCAAGGTCATCCAGCTAGTAAGAGGGAGAGCCCGACCCTAGACTCTGGCAATTCCAGGGTCTACACTTTTAGTCATTATATCTCTTAAACAAGTAGAATTTATACCCAGTTCCTCAGAGAGCCTTGGAAGAGACACTGCTCACTGAATACTCTCACTTGAGGGGCATGTGTGACTACTTTTGGCCAGTGGGTGGGAGCAAAAGTGACATGCCACTTTTAGGCTGAAACATTAGAGAGCAGTGAGGAATATTCTATCCCGCTTTTCTCTCCTGCCATAGTGACCAGATATGTTCTAGGACCTTTGTTAGTATAGGTCCTTGAATGAGTAAATGGAGAATTCCCCACGCCTGCATCCCATCCACCTGTGTTAGTTAAGTAGTGCAAACAAGAAATACACTTATGCAGCAATTTTCAACTGGTGTGCTGCAAGAATTTTTATTTAATGTTATTTAATTTTTCCTTTTATTGAATTTATTGGGGTGACACTGGTTAACAAAATCATACAGGTTTCAGATGCACAATTCTACAGCACATCATCTGTATACTGTAGTGTGTGTTCATCATCCCAAGTCAAGTCTCCATTCATCCATCACCTTCCCCTACTCCCCACCCTCTGGCAATCACCACACTGTTGTCCATGTCCATTAATTTTTCTTGTTTTTTCTTTTTTGCTCAGTATCTCCAACCCCTCACCCAGCACCACTCACCCCCACCCCTGACAGTTGTCAGCCTGCTCTCTATCTATAAGTCTGTCTCTATTTTGCTTGTTAGTTCATTTTATTCATTAGATTCTACATATGAGTAAAATCATATGGTACTTGTCTTTCTCGGAATGGCTTATTTCACTTAGCATAATGCTCTCCAGGTCCATCCATGCTGTTGCAAAAAGTAACATTTCCTTCTTTCTTATTTATTATTTATTTTTAAATATATTGTTATTGATTTCAGAGAAGAAGGGAAATGGAGAGAGAGAGATAGAAACATCAATGATGAGAGAGAATCATTGATTGGCTGCCTCCTGCATACCCCACACTGAGGATCGAGCCCGCAACCTAGGCATGAGCCAGTTCAAACCATGACCTCCTGGTTCCTAAGTCTACGCTCAACTACTGAGCCAGGCTAGCCAGGCTCTTTTTTTACAGCCAAGCAGTATTCCATTGTGTCAATGTACCACAGCTTTTTTTTATCCACTCATCTACTGATGGGCATTTGGGTTGCTTCCAAATCTTGGCTATTGTAAATAATACTGTAATGAACATAGAGGTGCATATATTCTTCCAAATTAGTGTTTTAGGTTTTTTCACATATTCTTTAAAACATGCAATACCTCCCTAACCGGTTTGCCGGTCAAGGGCATGTACCTTGGTTGTGGGCACATCCCCAATGGGGGGTATGCAGGAGGCAGCTGATTGATGTTTCTAACTCTCTATCCCTCTCCCTTCCTCTCCGTAAAAAATCAATAGAATATATTTAAAAAAATAAAATAAAACATGCAATACCTAACTGTTTAGTCAGGAGCACTGACTTCTTTTCTCTTAGACTGTCAAATAAAATTATGACAACCAGTAGCCATCTGATATGAATGAATGAATGAATCAAAATTATACTTTTTTTTGTCAAATTGGCAACAAATATATTTTTTGATGTGCCGCAGAATTTTAGTTATTAGTTTATGTGTGCTATGAGATGAAAAAGGTTGAAAATCGCTGCACTTATGTATTCAGCCACTGAGATTTCAGGATTAATTTGTGGCTACAACATAAGCTAGCCTTCTGATTAATAAAGTGTTTAACCTACTTAGAATGAAACAGACCAATGCACACAGTGTAAGAAAAGAAAAATGCAGACACTATACAGTTCTCCTGGCAAACAAACACATCTTCCTTAATCCCACTTTCATTGTGTCATTTCATGCTCAAGGATTGAGAATAGTTCCCCATGTTCTACCACATGAAGTCCGAGTTCCTCTCCTATACTTTCAAGCTCTTGCCACCCAATTTCCCCCCATTGCCCAACATGCACTGTTCAAATTAGCCTAGTTGGTTTTGTCTCTGTCCCATGAATATAACAAATATTTGGTTCTCACTACTTCCTCCATTTATTTTTTACACTCACATCCTAATCGTACCTCTTTCTTTAATTCTTTGACTATTCAAAGCCACTTGTCTTTCTTTCCTCAACTTACTTGGCTTTTATACAGTTTTAACTTTAGAATTATATTATCTTACAACAAAGGAAAAGACACACTGGCCTGAAAACCTGTGGCCTGGTTCTGGTTTGAAGGCTAGTCAGCTACATCACCTCTGTTCAGTCTTTTAGCCTTCCTACATTTGTGGGGTTTATTTTTTTAAATCAATGAATTAACAGTGTTATAGAATATGTGAGCTCTCTACCAACCATCGTACAGTATATGGACTATTATTTCATGTGCACTACTCTTATACCCATCCACTGAAATAGAGGCTCTTCTGGGGGCAGAAACCTTGACTATTACTTCTTTTCATTCTGGGTAGTTCCCAGCACAGCACTTTGCATATAGATAATGCTCAAAAAATGTGTTGACTATAGATCATCCAATACTAGCTGATGATACTGTGTGATTTGTGTTATTCAAGTATGACAGATGAGAGGTTTTATTATTGAGTGTCATAATTTGTTAGGCAGCAGTAGGTAATACATGCTTGGTACTGAAATGTTAATCATGGAAAATATATTAAATTAGAAACTGGAATGACATTTAAATCAGTAAAGATTTCTTCTCCAGAGAGAATGTTTTCTGTTGAGAAGTGCTAGTAGCTTTTCTTCTTCCTTCCATATACAAAGAAATAGCATATGACTACAGTACCTTTATTTACTAGTAATCTATCTCTGATAATGCATATTCAGACTGTTGAAATTTAGAGAAATCTCTGTATCACTGTGTTGTTAGAGAGAAGAAACTATAAAAAAGTAACATGTATGGGAAAATACAATACATGATTTTATTTTATTTTTCAACAGTTGATATTCTTCAAAAAATTTAAAGACCTCTTTCGCTTTATTAGCACACTTGCTATGTAGCTTCTCGTTGTTAATAATGCTTTTTAGATGTCTTGTCTACTTAACTGAACTGCAAGCACTCATAGGCAGGAACCATATTACTCTATGTTCCACACAGTACCGACCGCAACTGACCCAAATCAAGAACTCAAATAATTTTTGATTGGCTTTTATCAGTTTTCTCAGAGTGTGAGAATATTTATTTTTAGTGTCTGTATCTTGTAAGACTTTTCCCATGCAGGTTTAAGAAGAAAAAAGTTTGTCAGAATGAAACTACAATGAGGCTACAAAAATTTTTAATCTCACTCTAAAAAAGCAACATTTCGATGTGTTCTGATTATTTGAGGGCAGTAATTCCATTATTTTCCCCCTTAAGTCCTATAGTGAAACATCTGCTTTTTAAAAATATACATATTACAAATATATGGGGTTTAAAAATAAATATTATCATGTATTGGTTCACCATATATTATAATTCGAGAGAGTAATGAAAGTATTGCAAATGCTATCTTATGTATTATTGTCTATTTTCCCCCATTAAGGGAACAAGAGCAAAGAAAAGGTCATGAGTTTGAGTGTTATTGGTTTTACTTAAAGGACAGCTATTAAGAGGACGGCATCATCAAAAAAGATTCAGAGACACAATACCCACCTATGACGAGAAATCAAAGCAGTTCCTGTTTTTAGTCCCCACAAGCTGTACTGGCTTACCTGAGCCATGGCCTATGACTAGGCTTGTACCCATGTACTCAGGTCTCTGAAGAGACCCAGAGAGAGACTGGTCAGTCAGAGGCAGGGGCAAGGCTAAGGCTACTATAGGTCTTGGTCATGTAGAATTTAGGAAGCAAATGGTAAAATAGAAAGAAAAAAAGTGCCCCATTAGGATCCAGTTGTCAAATTATTTGAAGTTTGAGTGTTTGACAAAGTTTGATAAGGTGATGGGTACATGGTAGGCATTATACTATTCTCTCTGCATTTGTGGATGTTTGAAAATGTCTGTGATACATTTAAAAACTGGTAAGTGTAGTCTCCAACACATTCTCCCACTCTTGTTACATCAGGGATGAAAGCAGAAATTCAGGGACTGATTCACAAAGGACTAAGAGAGAGATGGCAGTGGATATCACTTGAATGCAAGTCTCTGTCTCTAACCAGTTAGCTGCAGCCACCCCAACCATACGAGAAGACAGGAAAGGGACACACCTGGCCACATTCATATCTAAGATCCCATGGAAGGGTAGTCTCAACAGACCTTCAAGAGTTCTAGTAAGAAGTAGTTTTGGTAACAAATTCACCAGCAAAGAACACAGACAATAAATCCACATGAAAAGATTGTCAGGGTTTTTCATAACTATGTATACTAGTATATACACACAGGCATAATGATCCCTGAGTAATCTGATCTCCTAACACAAAGGGCTACTTCCTTTTCCTTAACCATGTCCCAGTTCAAATATAAATATCTCAGATATAGATATACTGCTTTATATGTATATACAGTTGAAGCTAAAATAGATGTTACATTCTTTTGATTACCAGCTCAGCCAGCTAAGATTCATTTATGGATAATAGAACCCTCTCAAGTTATTTTAGGCAGAAAAAGATTTCACACACAACTTGATTGCTTATAAAATTGATGGAAGGGCTAAAAGGGCAGATCCAGTCTATGCCTCCAGGAAGACACTCCTAAAAAAATACATAAGGACTGATCTACCCAGAAGACTGCTTCCTCTGTCATATTCAAGACCCTAGGAAATTAGGAAGTCATTAGATCATTTCAGCAGAGTTTAGGGGTCAGGAAGTTGTCTGAACAGTAAGCCCCAGAGCCCTGCTGTTCTGCAAAACTGAGTCAACAAAATGATATCTCATATGCTACACCCTTGGCTCACACTGAACTCCAGCACCACACAAGTCCTTCTGATTGGTGGAGCCTAGATCAGACCCAGAATTCTGATGCAAGGGAGTTAAGAAGAGTGTTCCATTTTTCCAACCTCTGATTTATGTGGAGACACACAAGGAGGACCCTGGAACAGGACCCATGAGCAAACCAATCTAAGCATATCCATCATACCACATAAAACATGAAAATACTCTACCAAAAGGGAGGGAAAATGCCTAATTTTAAAAAGATAAATAAGAAACTTAACAGACATGGTGACCAAATGCAAAACCAAACGTAATTGGGCATTTTCAAACTAATAGAAGAAATTTAAATATAGTTTTGGTAGTACATAAGAGTAAGGAAATATAAAAAATTTTGTTAGGTAAAGTAATATTACCTATACTAATAAAAGAGAAGCATGCAAATTGACCATCACTCCGCTATGCCCACCAGCCAATCAGAGCAAGTATGCAAATTAACCCAACTAAGATGGCGGCCACCATGGAGTTGGAGCAAGCAGGAGGCTTGGGTTGCACCCCGCGATGGAGGAAGCCAGGCTTCCCACCCACCCTGGCCGGCCCTGGCCTCCGCTCAAGGCTACAAAGTTTCAATTATAGAAGATAAATAAATCCCAACAAAGATGGCGGTGGCCACAGAGCTGGAGCCAGCCAGAGGCTTGGGTTGCCCCTGGCGATGGAGGAAGCCAAGCTTCCCACCACCCTGGCCTCCACTCAAGACTACAAAGTTTCAATTATAGAAGATAAATAAATCGCAGATACCTGCTTCCAGCCAGCCCTGGCCTATGCTTGGGTCACCGGGGGCGTGGCCGGCCTGCAAACCACCACAGGCCCCTCGCCCAGGCTGCCCCACACCCCAAGGGAACCCCCACCCTGATCCAGGACACCCTTCAGAGCAAACCAGCCAGCCCCCACCCGTGCACCAGGCCTCTATCCTATCTAGTAAAAGAGTAATATGCAAATTGACTGTTACTCCAACACACAAGATGGCTGCCCCTATGTGGTCAAAGATGGCTGCCCCCATGTGGACACAAGATGGTTAGCAGGGGAGGGCAGTTGGGAGGGATCAGGTCTGCAAGGGAGGGCAGTTGTGGGCGATCAGGCCAGCAAAGGAGGGCAGTTGGGAGGGACCAGGCCTGCAGGGGAGGGCAGTTGGGAGGGACCAAGCCTGCAAGGAGAGGGCAGTTATGGGTGACCAGGCCGGCAGAGGAGGGAAGTTGGGGGTGACCGGGCCTGCAGGGAAGGGCAGTTAGGGGTGACCAAGCTGGCAGGGGAGGGCAGTTAGGGGCAATCGGGCTGGCAGGGGAGCAGTTAGGCATCAATCAGGCTGGCATGGGAGTGGTTAGGGGGTGATCAGGCTGGCAGGCAGAAGTGGTTAGGGGCTATCAGGAAGGCAGGCAGGCGAGCAGTTGGGAGCCAGCAGTCCTGGATTGTGAGAGGGAAGTCCGACTGCCCCTTTAGGCCCAATCCCACCGAGATCGGGTCTAAACGGGCAGTTGGACATCCCTCGAGGGGTCCCAAATTGGAGAGGGCACAGGCTGGGCTGAGGGACACACACCCTCGTGCACAAATTTCATGCACCCAGCCTCTAGTTTCTATATATAAAACCCTAAGTGACAGGTTGACTGGTCTACCATTTGACTGTTCACAATGATACGCAATGACCACCAGGGGGCAGACGCTCAATGCAGGAGCTGTCCCCTGGTGGTCAGTGCACTCCCACAGCAGGAGCACTGCTCATCTGACTGATGGGTGCACCAGATGCCAGGCTCACGGCTGTGCTTGGCAGCACCAGCCTCTGCAGCAGCGCTACTGAGTGAGCGGCAGCAGCAGCAGGGGCAGCAGGCCGGGATGAGTGGGAGTGGTGCAGCGCCTGGCCTGGGCTCAGGCTCCTCCCCGGCCACCTGCCACTTCCACAGCCTACTATATCCCCCGAGGAGTCCTGGATTGCGAGAGGGCGCAGGCCAGGCTGAGGGACCCCACTGGTGCACGAATCCATGCACCTGGCCTCTAATGGTTATATAAGAAATGCCATTTTTACAGCTTTATGATGGTGAAAATGCTTCAAAATACTTACTTTTTTAGGGGAGAAGAAAGGATGGTAATAATGTTAATTATTAGATCTATTTTCTCTTCTTTTGTGATTAAAACTTTTCATAATAAAAAGCTTTAACAGATTATGCCAAAGAAACATGGGAAGTACAAATTATTTTCATCTAATGCTTCTTCAAGAACGTTAATTCTACCACATTATTAAAATAAGGTTCATCTTCTATAAAATAACTGGCTTATATCCTTTAAACTATCAAGATGATAAAAGACAAAGACAGAATGAGGACTGTTCCAGATTAAAGACTAAAGGGACATAACAGCCCTGGCTGGTTTGGCTCAGTGGATAGAGCGTTGGCCTACAGACTGAAGGGTCCCAGGTTCGATTCTGGTCAAGGGTATGTACCTTGGTTGCGGGCATATCCCCAGTGGGGGGTGTGCAAGAGGCAGCTGATCGATGTTTCTAACTCTCTATCCGTCTCCCTTCCTCTCTGTAAAAAATCAATAAATATATATATATTTTTTCTTTTTAAAAAAAAGGGATATAACAATGTGAGATGTAATTCTGGAATGGACCATAGCTTTTTCCCTTTTGCTATGAAATAGGTCATTACTTGAACAATTTCCAAATATGAATAAAATAATATATACTGATGTATTTATGGGTAAAGAAGCATACATCTATAACTTGCTCTCAAATGATTCAGGGGGAAATTATATATGGAGACAAAGAGAGAAAAAGCAATGTAAAAAAATGTTAATAATTAGGGCATCCAGGTGTGGGGTATAAGGGAGTTCTTTTGTCCTATTGTAACCTTTCTGTAGCCTGAATTATTTAAAAAATTTTAAAAAGTATAAAACATAGTGGCAGCATTTGGGAGCTCTGAAGAGAAATAGGACAGTTTCTTCTGTCTATTAAAATAAAAATTAATAACTAAATAACTGAAGGGTCATGTAGATAGTGCTTTTTCAGATACCATTCTATAGGTATTTTCCTCCATCTGAACACTTTTGGCAGCATGTTATTATTTTGTACTTCTCATTTTAGCAGCAAAATTTGAATGCAGTCATAATATTGTCTTTAAACCCTAGCATTTACTTTTAGGAACATATGCAAAACTGCAGTTGAAAAAATGAGTATATAGGAAGCCTTGGTTTGATAAGTTTATAGCCTCAAATTAATTTCTAGTATAGTGTACAGAAGAACTAGAGTTTTCACCTAAAAAAAAGAAGGAAAGAAAGGAAGTAGCATTAAGGCTGTCTTGCACAAAAGACAATGTCTGGGCTAGGTGTCAGACAGGCATGACTTAATCTAGGCTCTGACACTTAACAGACATGATCCTAGTGACTCAGTTCTCAGAACCTCTGCTTTCTCACAAGGGACAGAGCGATATCAAGATCTACTCTTGCAAGACTGTTGTGGATGTTCATCTAAAACAGGAACATATGTAAGACAAGGTTTTATGGTACAAAATAGTTCTTCAAAATGTCCCTACCAAGATTTCTTAAGAGAAAGGGTAAATTCTGCTACCAAAAAAACTCCAAATAAAATGTATAATATTAACATTTTATAATGCTACTCTGTATTATTTCTCCATGTTGTTGCCAATATTAATAAACATATCCTTGGTCAAATAATTTATTTATACACAAGTATTTATTAAGGGCCTACTACAAGTCAGGCACTGCTCTCGGCACCAGGATGAGAGCTGAAAATAATACAGGTCAAATTATCCTCATGACTTTCATAAAGCAAACAAATAATATCAGTTTAGGAGAGGGGATCATTTTGAGTGTTATTCTAGCTTTGGTCTGTGCCCTCCCAGTTATTCTCTGAACTACTTTAAAATAAAACCATCTTTCTGTTAAAAAAGCCAGAGTCAGTTTTATTAATTCAGCTAACAAGCACGCCTGTGCTCTTGTAACTGAGAAAGCCTTTTTTCCTTTGACCTCAGATAATAAAAGCACATTAGCTACTTCAGACCTCAACATATATCATATTCAAAAAAATCTAACCCTAAGATAGATAGGTATGAGATTATTTATATGTGTTGTATGTTTTTCTATGGTTACTAAGACGTGGTTAGCATTTAAAATTTTTTTTTCTTAGAATAATACAATGATCTGAATCTAAAATCTTTCATAAGGTGCAACTTTCCAATGATAAACAAGAACAGGAAGTGAATCTCAAACACAACCAGACACCTAGTTCCCTTCACTATTATGTTCTCTGATGTTGTCTGCGCCTGACTTCACAACATTAAACTCCCACCATCTTATCCTAATTTAAAGTTATTAATATTTTAATTTCTGTTTGAGTAAAACATGTTTTCTATTAACTAGAAATTTTGACATATACTCAAATATTTTAAGTTCTATGAGGAAGACAGCTTAAAATAAAGGAATTGAGTAGCAAAGGAACTTACAAAAGCAGAAATGAAAACAGATGTTAAACTGCTTTGAAACAAATTTTTTGCTAATAGCCTCAGCCAAGCTATTTCAGTCAGATACTAGAAATATTCTACTCAGTCAAAAGATCTCAACAAGCTTTATGGGTCATCAGCTCCTCCAGGGTGTGGGTTAACTCTTTTCAAGGCTCTATTTCAAGGCCACCCAGCCCCGTGGATGTTTATATTATGAGATTTCAAAGATCTGCAACAGCTTTGTTTATGTCACTGGCCCTCCATCCTGGGCGATTTTGTCCTCCAGTGTCACCTGGCAATATCTGGAGACATTTTTCGTTGTCATGACTGATGGAAGGTGGGGGCACTGCTGCTGGCATCTAGTGGGTAGCCAGGGACATTGCTAAACATCCTACAATGCACTGGATAGCCTCCCACGCCAAAGAACTAAGTAGGCAAAAGTGCTGACCCAGCCCTGCCCAGGTAGCTCAGCTGGTTAGAGCGTTGTCCTGATACACCAAGGTTGTGGTTTCGATCCCGGTCAGGGCACATACAGGAAGCAATCCATTAATGCATAAACAAGTGGAATAACAAATCGATGTTCCTCTCTCTCCCTCCCTCTCTCTCTCTCTCTCTCTCTCTCTCCCTCTCTCTCTCTCACGAAAAAAAAAAAAAAAGTGCTGACCCAGGTTGAGAAAACTCTGGTTTAAGTCAAGTATGCCATTGCCCTTCACATTCAAATATAAAATTGCTAATCATGTGGCTTCACATATCCTCTGACCCTATCAAACAGGGTACATTCAATCTCCCCCCCCCCCCCCCCCCCCGGGAAAAACACTCTGGCCACTGAAACTGGCACTGAAATCCCTGCAGGTGAAAAGCCTGAATGTCCTTTCACAATTACTCAACAATCTCCAAGGGTAAGAAACTCTGTATGCTATTTTATTTGGTTCTCAAGACACTGAATGGCCTTCAAACATTACTAATACCTAGATTATACTGAGAAGCAATCTTGTTTTTAATCATTCCTCAGTCAATGCCAAGTGCGTAAGTGAGGCAACAAAAGCCTCTTCCTCTCCTTATGTATCTTTTCAGGTCATAATTTTTCCTTTTCCACTTTACAGAAAATGTTGCTCAATGTTTCTGAGCCTATTTGCTTAAAGGATATGACAATTTGTACTGTACAGGGTTATTCTGAGTATTAAAGTGACATCAATGCGTACGCCTGGGACGTAATGTGTACTCACTAATTCCTAATAGATAATGTCACACACACAGTGTTATACACCCAACTGATGGAAGTTTGAGAACTTGTTGATTGGAAAGAGATACTCTGAGAATATAAAAAATGAATGGATTATATATTTCTCTCTAGGTACAAAAGAATAACTGGAGTAACCAGCTTGTGCCAGACCAAAATTTCAATCACAGCCAGATCTCTTTTGGATTAAAAAATACTCTTTTCATTACTCTGTGCTGTCTCCCAAATGCTCCATGAGGGAGCTACAAAAGAGATCCTCCCTTTAAAAGGCATCAAGTTGAGAGAGAGGTCAGTTAGGTAAATAATTACAAAACCAAGTAATAAATGTTATATGTACTTTTTTTTTAAAAAACTTAAAATGATCAGTGAGCACAAAGAAAGGAGTGATTAATTGTAGTTGGGATAGGATTTCATATAACAGAGATATTCAAGATGAGTCTTGAAGGATAAGCAGAAATTAGCCAAACAAAGGGAGAAAGGATGTTGTAATCAGAATTGTCTGCATGAATAAAATGAGAAAGTAAAATGACACAGGAGTGATGGGAAGTGGTGAATAATGTAATTTATTTGGTGTGTAAAGTACAAGGGGGCGAGAGAGGGAAGTGATGGGACTCAATCCAGAGATGCCTCACTAACAAGTTAAACTTCATAAATTAGCAGTAAGAAGTCACAGGTTTCTGAAAGTATCTATATACATAAAACCCTAATATGCAAATAGACCGAACGGCAGAACAACTGAACAACCGGTAGCTATGACGTGTGCTAACCACCAGAAGGCGCGTGCGGAACATGGTGGGTATCAGCTGTGGCAGGATGGTGGAGCAGATAAGCAGGGGCGCCAGACCAAGGCGGGGTGCTGGTTGCTGTCATCAGGGTGAGCCTCTGGTGGTTACTAAAAATTCTTTGCTCGGTGCTTGCACCAGCTGCCGGCACCAGCCCCACTTGCACCCACTGCCGAAGCCAGTACGAGCAGCGGCTGCCGGCCGTGATCACCCCTGAGGGTTTCTCCACCTCCCCCTGCTCCTGAGGGGTGATCAGAGCAGCAGCCACTGTTTGCACCCGCTGTTCGCACCCACTGATGACACAGGCCCCACTAGCACCCACTGCTGGCCCCAATTGCTCCATGCCGTCAGCAGGTGCAAGTGGGGCCAGCGCCATCAGTGTGTGGGAGCAGCGGTGGCGGCGGTGGGAGCAGGGCTACCAGCAGACAGGGGACTAGGGGCAGCCTCGTGGCCCACAGTTCCTTTCAAGGTGCACGAATTTGTGCACTGGGTCCCTAGTAAAGAAATAAGATCTCTGGAGTTAAAATAAGGGGTTGGGACAATGCACACTATGGCTTTGAGATGGTGACAGGGAGAACAGTTAGAAGGCTACTGCAATAGTCCAAACAAAAGGAGATGAAATGGAATCAAAAGACCAGTAACTTTTCATTCATTAATTTACTCCATCCATTGACCATCTCTTCACGCATCCATCCAACATGTGCCCACTATGTGGGAGACACTATGCTAACTGGGCATGATCAATACGTAAGACTGGCATGGTCTCCTGCTTGCATAAAGCTTATATTCTAGTGGAGGAAAAATATATTAAACTATTTACTACACAATGGGTTATCTAATTTTTATGGTGATAAGTACTATGAGAAAGTTCTAAGGAAATACATCACTGTGACCTAGTCTGAGGGATGGTCAAAGAAAGCTTCTGCAAGAAATGACCTTAAGCTTTTCCTAAAGCTCTTGAGCCAGGACTATTTATTACCTCATACCCCTCATCCTAAATAAAATTTTGAGAAATTCCCCTTTCATTAGTCAACTTTACCTTATGCAATCACCTTTAAATACCTATTTACTAAAATCTCTGATAGGTCTAATCAAACCAGTGGGTATTGCTGGAAGGAGCAAAGAGGACTGAGGATAAGCAGAGAAGGGTGGGAAGAAGTTAAGGGTAAGGAGAGGCAAAGAGGAGAGAAGTGGTGGGGAAAGAAGGTGATAGAGGACAGAGCTCAAAATCTAAAGTCTTTAGCTACACAACAGAAGACTTTATAAAGAGGAACTCATTAAGGAAAGGAAGTCTAAACATTTGTTGTGATCAATACTGAGAAACAATTCTCTGCATATTAATAAACATGATGAACCACCAACCTGTCAACTTCTACTATTGCTTGACTAGGAAGCACTCTCTTTTAAAATTTATTTATTTTTATTGATTTTTAGAGAGAGAGGAAGGGTGAGGAAGACAGAGAGAGAAACATCAATGTGTGAAACACTGATCAGCTGCTTCCTGTACACCCAATAATGGGGATCACACTCACAATCGTACCCTGACTGGGAATTGAACTAGCAACCTTTTAGTGCTCAGGATGATGCCCAACCAACTGAGCCACACTGGCCAGGGAAAGGCACGCTCTTTTTAGAATGAAGTATTCTAGGTCAAAATTCCAACTCTGTCAACTGGATTTCTTCATCTCTCTGAGAATAAAAGTTTATACTAGTAAATTAGATATAATCATACCAATTTCAGAGAGTATTTTAAAAAATAAGTATCAAAGGAGAAAATATTTAAATATCTAGTAGTTCAACTCATCGAATCTATTATTCTAAATACATTATTAATGTGATCACTTCAAATTTGGAGGCCCTGATGACTATCTTTATTTTAAGAAATATCTTTTTATTTCTAAAGGCACTGATCATCATTCAAGCTGTGAAGATTTATATATTGAATATTTAGCCCAATTTCAAACCATAGGGACAAAAAATTTAGAAAGCTAACTGACACTTATTGTTAACTTTGCCCACAATACCCACTTCCCTTAAAATTTCCCAACGGTTGATATCAAGATGACCACAGATGATTATAGGTGCACTGCTACTCTCTAATCGGCACTCAGCTCTAGAGAACCTAATCCCTTAACACTTTCAAGATTAAAAATTACACCACCTCTGGGCACCAGATCTGTTGCCACAGAAACACTGTAGCCCAAATGAAAGTCTAACATAGGGCTACCACATTACGAAAGGATAACATTAAGTATCTGTGACTGACTCTTTTAAATAGGTCTAAATAACCAAATTAGTTCACCAAACAATTACAGTGGCACCATATCTGTTTCTTAGCCTCCCAAATAATCTGTGCCTAGTACTAGAAAGTTTGACCCTTTGCAATGCCAAGAGGCAGAATTAGAAAATTTAGATAAAGCAAGATCTATGTCAAACATGTAATCTGATCATCAAGAACAACTGCTGGAAGTTGGGGGTTTGCAGAAATTAGAACATTAAATTTCTGTAGGCATGAGACCAAGAACACTCCTCCTTGCTTCCTTCACCACCATCACTCTGGCAGATTACAGAGAACAGTATGTAGATGCCTGAAACACAATCTGCAAAGAAACAAAGAATGAGCCTTGAAGAGATGCTCATGGTTGCTGGGAATGGGTGAAAACTGGGATGAGATACAATTGACTGAAATACTAAGAGACTAGGAAACAAGCTCATAGAAGTAAGACAAGGTAGCATAGTGACTACAAAGCCTATTTTATTACTTTCTAGTGAGTTTATATGAGAGTAGGGGACATAGTATTACAGATGTCCTACATAATGTCTATTTTGTCTAAAAGAATACTATTTGAGAATTACTGACATACAATTACCTTAATAAAAATTTTGACTGCTAGTAGAGGTACCTGATACAATCAATGAAAAGAAAATAATTTGATTTCACAATTGTCACTGTTCTTAAAACACACACACAGTTTAAGAAAAATGTTTTTATTGATTTTAGAAAGAGAGAGGAAGGGATAGAGAGAATCAATCAATCGGTGGTGATTGTGCTGCCTTCTGCACACCCCCTACTGGGGATTGAGCCCGCAACCTAAGCATGTACCCTGACCAGGAATCACAACCAGTGACCTCTTGGTGCATGGGACAACGCTCAACCAATTGAGCCACATGGCCAGGGCAAAACACACACTTTTAAAAAACAATACTGTCTTGATCAATGGTGGATTAGGCGCATGTACTTATCTCCTCTGCTCCTTCCTAAAACCTTGTAAGAATGGCATTAAAAGATTTTTTTTTTTAAGGCATAACCCCACAAAGGTAAAGAAGAGTTGACAATTATAAAAATTTGTCTAAGCTGGAAAACGGGAGTAGAGTGGTAACTAACCTGGCAAACCTGAGAAAACTAAATACTAAACCAGCAATGGTGAAATCTGAGAAACAAACTGGCTAACACTCAAACTCCCCAGGGGCCAGAGGATCAGCAGCACTATATTTTTCTGGAACTGCTAAGGCACAGTAAGAGCACCGATCCCCTCCCCATATTCAGCCCACCCACTGACTACTGCTCCCCACCCCCTCACTGAAAACTGGGTTTTTATTACTAGAAAAGGTAACAAGGAGTGTCTTGGGACTGGGGGACTCCTATGCACAGTTGAGAGTGCAAATACAATACTAAATATCAAAGTTATATACTAATGAAAGTTCATATAAGAAATGTTGATACTCCCAGACTTATACATACCCTACAGGTAGTAGATTGAAGAGTATGCTCTGGGGAATCTGAGAATTCATGAAGTTTAGAAAAAAAGACTTAAGTTTACAGATCCTGATATTGGTAATTCCTAATAAAACATCCCAACCCAGGGATGCTAAAATGAAGTCCATGGTCATTCAGCCCCTTTCACATAATCTATTTCTTCAATCAGCTTTCTAAAAAGCTGGCTCTTACATATAAACAGATGGCCAAAGGCTCAGAGATATTTAAGGAATAATCCTAACAGTAAAAGCAGAAAACAAGGAGGAAAAAAGAAACTCAGAAGAAATAAACTATTCAGGGAAATAAAAACCTTTGGGGGGGAGGCAGGAGAGATTATCCTCAATATTATGAAAGATGTAAGAAAAAATACTGCATCCATGAAAAAAACACCCACCACAGGATGCCAAAAGAAATGAATATTCAAATAATAAAAAAGAACCACAGGAAATTAAAACTAGGATAGCAAAAAATATTTTTAAGGAACTTAATAGAGGAAAAGGTGTTTAATCTCATCAGTCATCAAGGAAATGCCAACTAAACCACAATAACAGATCATTCTGCATCCACTGGAATGACTAAAATTAAAAGGACTGCTAACTCTCTTGGATCACTCCCTCTGGGGCTAGTTAGTCATCATGTCATGTGGATAATCAAGCAGCTTCGCAGTGAGGAACTGAGGCTTCCCGCCAAAAGTAACGTGAGTGAGCCATTTTGGAAGAGAGCCTTCCAGTCAAGCCTTCAGATGATTGTGATCCCTGCTGACATTCTGACTCCAACCACATGAGAGACTCTGGGCCAGCATCACCCAGCCAATCCCTTCCCAACTTCCTGATCCACGGGAAAATTGGCAATATAGCCTAAAGCCAAACATATGTACACTGTACGATTCAGCTCTCAACTCCCAGGTACATACCCAACAGAAATGTGTGCATATTTACAACAAAAGATGTATTCAAGGATGTCCACAGCAACAGTATTTACAATAGCCCCAAATAAGAAACTATCCATCAACGTAGGAGGGATAAAGTAATAATTCATACAACAAGACACATCACAATAATGACAAAGCATGAACTACCGAGACATGCAACATAAATGAAACTGCACTGAGAGACACTAGACACAGAAGTCTACATTTTCATTTACATGAAGTTTAAACTAGGCAAAAACAACCCAGGGTGTTGAAAGTCAGGATAGACTTTGGGGAGGAAGTAGTGACTGGGAGGCAGCAAAAGCGAGTCTTTTAGGGTGTGGGTGATATTCTATTTCTTCATCAGGACGGTGTTCAAAAGTGTATTACTTTGTAAAAATTCAATGAGCTCTAAACTTAGAAAATGCACACTTTCCCATGTACATGTTGCACTTTAAAAAAAGTTAATTTAAAAATATTAATTAGAAGAGTTGGAAGACAGAGCTTAAGAAATCTCCCAGCAAGGAAAAAGAGAGAGAGAGAGAGAGAGAGAGAGAGAGAGAGAGAGAGAGAGAGAGAGATTTTAAAACTAGACCTGTCAAGGAGGCTGAACATGCAGATAAAAGGATTTCTCAAAAAAGAGAGAACCAAGAAAATGGAAGGGGATATGATCAAAATGATTCAGGAAAAATTTTTAAAAAAAGGAATATACAAATTTCCTGATTGACAGGGCCCACCAAGTGTACAACCAAAAGACATAAAAACACAATCTGGCCCGGCCGGCGTGTTGAGTGTCGACCTATGAACCAGGAGGTCACGGTTCGATTCCCGGTCAGGGCACTTGCCCGGGTTGCAGGCTTTATCCCCAGTGAGGGGCGTGCAGGAGGCAGCCAATCAATGATTCTCTCTCACCATTGATGTTTCTATCTCTCTCTTCCTCTCTGAAATAAAAAAATATATATATTAACAAACAAACAACCCCCCCCAAAAAAAAAACGAAAACAAAATCTGTCCAATGCACCTCATTACAAATTGTCACAAAGTATTAGCAATCAGATCTCCACTGAATTTGTCAACAGCAACACTGAGAAGTGGGTATTGGTGACAAGAGGTAGCATTCCCTCCACTATTCCCTCCTCTATGCCTTCCTTCTCCCTGCCCCAGGGAAATCACCATATGGAGAAACTGCTTCTTTCCAATATTGCTTATTTCTAAGAATTTGAAGGTGAATCCCCAACTAGCCTACTTGCCTGATGGAACATCAGTAAACAGGAGTGGGTAA
The DNA here is from genome assembly GCF_027574615.1 of Eptesicus fuscus. NCBI lineage: Eukaryota > Metazoa > Chordata > Mammalia > Chiroptera > Vespertilionidae > Eptesicus > Eptesicus fuscus. The sequence continues at coordinate 64,273,707 of NC_072480.1, read as the reverse complement.
CTACTGGTTCTGTGGTGTCTGGGTTTTCTACCCTAAGGGGCTCTCTCCCCCTCTTATCTGACCTAAAGTGGACAACATAGTTTACTACGCCTCAGGGGAACATGAGTTCAGAGGCCAAAATAACTAGACATCCTTAGAATACAATCACAACGAAAGAGAAACACTAACTGAACAATAATACTAATGAAAGTAGAATTTTTAGAATAGCTAAACCCCAAGTTACAATATATATTAATAACAATACTAATATAAGAGACAAGAGAAATTATTAAAAATATGAAATCAGACTATGTGGAAACATTAAGTAAGAAAAAGATAACAGATGGGATACACCGTTGAAGAACAAATTACCAAACTAGAAAAATAAACTGAGAAACTCTCCTAGAAGTCAGCATAAAAGGTTGAACAGGGAGAGGAGATGGAGAAAATATTTTTAAAGAAATAAGTCACTTAAAGAACACAAAAATATTTTAATCAAAGGTCTCTTAGCCATTCAGTCTAGATAAAGATAACCTATATGTAGACACTCTGTGGTGATATTTAAGAAAGACAAGGGGAAATCCTAGAAACATCCAAAGGCAAAGAATAAACAAATGATAAAGGAACAAGATCAACCTCAGATTTCTCAAAAACCATTGGGGTTTAATAAGACAATGCAGTAATACCATTAAAATACTGAAGAAAAAAGAACTTAAACCTAGAATTTTTATACATTCAAGTTATTACTATAAACAAGTGATAGCAAATGAAAATATATCTTCATGTATACAAGGAATCAGAGCTTTACCATACACAGATTAACTTTGAAAATATTTGTGGAGAAAATATTCCATTAAAAATTAAGGAGGAAATGACAGAAGGCTAAAATTAAGGATAATCATAAAGGAGAAATAGACAAATCCACCATTAGAGTTCAAGTATTTAACATTCTCATTCTGTAACTAACAGAACAAGTAGACAGAAAACCAGAAGACATAAAAAACACATCAACCAACTTGACCTAATTGATATGCATAGAACATATCATCCAACATTAGAATACACTCCTTTTTAAAAATTTATTGATTTGGGGGGGGGGGGGGAGGAAGTGGGTGTGGGGAGAAGAAATGCCAATCTGTTGTTCCACTTATTTATGCATTCATTGGTTGATTCTTGATTGTGCCCTGACAGGGGATCAAGCCAGCGACCTGGTAATGCTCTAACCAAGTGAGCTACCCAGCCAGGGCCGCACTCCTTTTAAATGCATATAGTATACTCACTAGACTAAACTTCAACAAACTCAAAAGAGAACTGGAATCACACCAAATAGGTTCTCTGACTACAAAGAATTAGATTAGCAATCAGTAAGAGAAATATATTTAGGAAATACTGGAAATTAAAAAACACATGAAAAATTCGTGAATCAAAGAGGAATTCAAAGAAATGTCAGAAATAATTTTAATTGAATGAAAATAAAACACAACATAAAGTTGGTGGGGTGCAGCTAGAAGCAGTGCTTGAAGAGAAACGTATAGCACTGAATATTTATATTAGAAACGGAAGGTCTCAAATCAATGGTCTAGGCTTCTACTTTAAGAAAGTCAATAAAATGATCAAATTAACTCTAAAGCATGCAGAATGAAAGAAATAAAAATGATAGAGCAAAAAATCAATGACACTAAAAACAGAAAATAGAGAAAAATCACTGAAACTTATTTTTTCTTTTAAAGATGTCATTCTTTCTAGAGCAGTTTTAGGTTCACAACGAAATCGAAAGGAAGGTACAAAAATAACTCCCACACATGCATAGCCTTTCCCATCATCAATATCTCCCACCAGAACATCTGTGACAATTTGATGAATACACACAGACACAACATTATCATTCAGTCCACAGTTTACATTGCTAGTCCCTTTTGATGTTGTACACTCTCTGGGGTTGGACAAATGTTTAATGACATTTATCTACCATTATGGTATCATACAGAGACTATTTTCCCTTATCTAAAATCCCCTGTGCTCTGCCTATTCATCTTTCCTTCTCCTTTAACCCTTCACAACCACTGATAATTTTACTGTTTCCACTGTTTTGCTTTTATCAGAATATTTTATTGTTGAAATCATATAGTATATAGATAGCCATTTCAGATTGCCTTCTTTCATTTAATAATATGCACTTAATGTTCCTCTCTGTCTTTTCATAGCTTGAAAAATAATTTCTTCTTAGCACTGAATAATATTCTAGTATCTGTATGTACCACAGTTTTGTTTATCCGTCCACATGCTAAAAAATATCTTGTTGCTTCCAAGATGGCAATTATAAGTAAAGCTTCTATAAATATTCATATGTATATAAACATCTTCGTGTATGTAAAACCCCCCATAGTTCTGTATGTAAAAAAAAATAAATTCATAAAGAGAGAAACCAAAAAAGAGAACTCCAAGCCCAAATGGCTTCACTGGCAAAGTCTATCTAAGGAAGAAACCACTCTAACTCTGCTCAAACACTTCAAGAAAATAGAAAAGAAGGCAACATGTCCCAGTTAATTTTATCAGGCCAGATTATCTTAATGTCAAAACCAAAGACATCACAAGAAAAGAAAACTATATATCACACATAAATATAGACACAAAAAATTCAACAAAATTTTAGCAAGTCAAAAAACTGTTCACCTAAATATTCATTGGTGTATCATCATATTCCTTTTATTATCCTAAAATGTTATTTCCTTAAAAAAATTAGCAAATCAAATCTAGAAATATATAAAAGGGATACTATGCTACATGGAGTTTATCACAGGAATCAAAGGTTGACTTACATTTTTAAAAAATCAATGTAATTCACCACATAAGTAAATAAGAAAAACTGTAGACCGTATTAGTAGATAAAAAAATTATTTGACAAAATTCATGATATATTCATGATAAAAACTCCAGGCAAACTATAAATTGAAAGAGAATTTCTCAACCTGATAAAGAGTATCTAAGAAATATATTTGCTAACATGGTTAATGATGAAAGAATGTTTTCTCCCTAAGATCTGGAACAAGACAAAGATGTCAACTCCACCAAGTCACCATACTGATGTCCCTGCTAGTTCAATAAGTCAAGAAAATTAGTAAAAGGCATACAGATTGGAAAGGAGCAAACAAAAATGTCGCTGTTTTCAGACAATATGAATATCTATAATAATAAAAGCGTAATATGCAAATCAACCAAAAGACCAAACAGCAGAACGACCATCCAGACGACCACGCTATGACACACACTAGCACCAGGCCAGCCAAGGCGGGTACGATGAGATTGGTTGCCCCCCACCCCCAACACCCCACGATCGATTGACCCGCAGGGGGAGGCCCAGGCCACCAGCTGGAGGGGCAATCAATCGAGGGGGGAAAGGGCGGGGGATGGCGGCAGACGTGGGAAGTGCCAGGCCAAGGCAGGTGTGGGCGTGGGGCGGAGGGAAGCCCGGGTCCTGTGTGCCCGCAGCCAGAAGGAAGCCTGGGTGCCAGTAGCCAGAGGGAAGCCAGTGCCGGCAGTGGGGCGGTGGGGGGGAAGGAAGGTCTACCCTTGCACAAATTTTGTGCATTGGGCCTTTAGTCTATGTAGAAAATCCAAAGGGATCTAAGAAAACAAGTTATTACAATAGCTCTGCGAGAAAGCAGAATGGTAGGTACAAAGGGCTGGGGAGGAGTAGGGAATGGGGAATGGTTTTTTTAATGGTTATAGTTTCAGTTTTGCAAGATGAAAAAGTTCTGGAGATCTGTTGCACAACAATGTAAATATATTTAACACTATTTAACTGCACACTTAAAATGGTTAAGATGACAAATCGAAATGACAGATACCACCCAACATCCATTAGAATGGCTAAACTTTTTTGAAAATTAATACTAAAAAAATGACCTGAGGATTGGAGTAACTGGCTCATACACTGCTGATCACAGTGCAAATGTAACAAAAATTCTGGAAGTTTAGCAGTTTCTTAAAAAGTAAAGCATATACTTACCATGCCACCTAGAAAAATGAACAGAATCAATAAACGGGAGCGTTCAATATGGTTGCCAAATGCAAGATCAACTTACAAAAATCAATAACATTTTCTTACTCCAGCAATAAAATAACACTTAGGAAACATAATAAGTGAATATAAGATCGTTTGCCATAACAAAATCTATATGGTATCTAGGAATACAAAAGGTCTGTACAAGAAAATTTTTAAATCTAATTATCATAGATGTTATAAATAAATGGAGAAATATTCCATGTACTTGGATGGGAAAACCTAATAAAGGATCAGTTCTCCCCCAAATCAATCTATAAATTCAATGCCATCTCAAATTCCAGCTGAATTTTTAAAGATAATTAAGTCACTCTAAAATGTATATGGAAGGATAAAGGCACATGAATAGTTAGGCTAATTTTCAAACACATGAACAAAAAAGTGATTTGTTGTACTAGATATTAATTAGACTAAAAAGCAAAATAATTTAAAGATATTAGAGTATGGGGATAAATGGGCCAATGGCATAGAATAGAGTAAAGAAGCACACACACACACTCACAACTCACCCCCTATGGCCTTACATTTCTGCTCGTGGCTTTATATGCAAAAGAGATTTGATCACAGTTTCACTAGAATCACATAAGTGTGAGTGAGGATACAGATAAAACAAGATGGCCATGCGGTGATCATTGTTGAAGCTGGGTGATACTGAAACATGGGCTCACTATAGTGCTCTCTTCACTTTTACATATGTTTAAATTTTTCCATAATAAGCCCAAATTTCAGAACAAAGACAGAAATCAAAACATGCACTGCTTCAGTACCCGCCTCCACCACCCCCCCAGCCGCCGCCACCCCAGGACTGGACCTAGCTTTAAGCTGCTGGGGTTGGGGGCTAGATATTTAGGCATAGTCAGAGATAGAAGACATGGCCTCAAGCTGTTAAAGGAGAAAGAGCTAGGACTGAGCCCAGATGCTCAAAGACTCCTGCCTTTTACAGAGAAAGCTAAAAATATTCCATTAGCCTGCTGAAGCAGTAAAGAAATTTAGCTTACATGAAGGGCTTTGTGAAAAAAAAAAAGTAGAAACAGTCCCGGCAGATAATTAAAACCCAAGGCCTATATTATACCTAAATTTGTGGTCAAGATTTATCCCATTTGAATGGTATGGGAGCTCTGAGGTAAGAATGTAACATAAAAACTAGTCCACAACAACAAAAATCCCTCAGGATCCAGCAGTAAATACAAAGTCCCTCTGTGGGGATAACTTCATGAGCTAGGAGACATGGTGGCTCCAACAGCAAACAAAATCCACTGAAAATGAGTTCACAATAAAAAAATCACAAACCGCAAGAAGCAACAGACTTCCCTGAAGGAGAATTTGATAATCTGAGAACTAGAAGTAATAGAACAATGTGTAAATGTGTAAAATGGTTGCATACTTTTTTAAAGGGAAAAATAGTACAAACCAATGTACTTCCATCTCCCAAGGAATCATTAATGGCTCTCCACTGGCCTTAAAGCGCCTGACTCTCTTGCTTCCTGACTCCATCTCCTACTATTCCCCCTGGCTCACTCTGTTTCAGTTATCCAGTTGCACTAGGGTCTTTGTGCTAGTAGCTCCTTACGCTTGAAATACACTTCCCCCAGATCACCACATGGCTCACTCGATTCTTCCAAGTCTCTATTCAAATGTCACCTGCTTACTGAGGCCATTTCCTGTCTACTTCTTAAACTGCAACCCCACTCATACGTTGGTATTCCCTTTCCTGGCTGACTGGAGGGCTGGCTGGCTGGCTGGTTGGTTGCTTGGTTGGTTGATTGGTTGACTTACTTTTATGGAGCATATATCATCATTTGACATATTGTGTATTATGTTACCTTGTCTACGGCTTCCCACCTCCAATTATAATATAAATTCAATAAGAAAGATTGTGTCCTATTCAGTGCGGGATCCTTACAGCACAGAACAGTGCCTACCATAAAGCAGGTGCTCAATAAATATTTGTTGAATGAAGAGCGAGGAAATCAAAGGGAGTTGATCATTCTTGTAAAGTATGAGATAGAATTTTCTCATTCATTCATACATATAAGCATGCTGAAACATTTACTAAGTGGTTATCTTACATAAGAAAATGTCAAGATGTTCCTTTCACCAGTGTGGAAAATCTTCTTTCTCTTCCTAAAAAATGACTAACACTGACTATTCAAAAAATAATTTACCACAAAGAAATAGTACATTTTATAAACTATTAAAAGGACACAGACAGTATAGTAAAAATCACCTTTCACAATTCAGCTTCCTGTTCCTTATTTTTATCCTTCCTTAGAACTCATATATGTATGTCCACACCATCAACCACCAATTTCTATATAACTGTATGTCTAAGTATAAACTCTTGTCTCCTGCTTACTCAGTTTATGGGATTTGAGAATATTCTACTTATTACTTATACCTATTCCTTTTGCTATTGATATAGAAACGTTATGAAAAGCTGGTTCTGTTCAAGATGGCAGTGTAGGTAAACTTGAGATTCGTCAACTCCCACAACCACATCAAAATTACAACTAAATATAAAAGAACACCATTCAGAACAGCCTGAAATCTAGCTGAACAGAAGTCCTACAACTAGGATATTAAAGAAGAAAGACATCGAGGCTGGTAGGAGGGACAGAGATGTGGGGCAGAATCGTGGAACCATCTGGTCCCACACCCATGTGTGGTAGTTTAAAATCAGGAGGGATATATTGGTTGTGGATGTTTCCCTGAGGAGTGAGAGGTCCCAGCCCCACACCAGGCCCCCCAGCCCAGAGTTCCAGGACCAAGAAAAGAAATCCCACAACTTCTGGCTGTAAAAACCAATGGACATTGTGGCTGAGTGACATGGAGGCTACTGGCCCCAGGTAATTCCTCTTAAAGGGTCCACACATGGACTTACTCACTAGGGCAGTAGCTTGCAAGGAACTTGGGACATTGGGGAAGGAACTAACTTGTCTGGAATCAGGGTAAGACCTAGAGGAACAGCTTTCTCCAAGACAGAAGTGCCGGCAGAGGCCATTGTTCCTTTGCTGAGCCCTTTCCACCACAGAGTAAGCAGATGGGGCACCATATCTGAGACTACGTCAACCTGATTCATACTTTTCACCCTGCCATGATGATTCCCTGAGTCCCTCCCAAATTGCAGGTTCGTCCAAACCATTTCAAGTGGCTTTTCCATAACTGGCTTCTCTTGCCTCATGCTTTGGACTTTCCTAAAATCTTTCAAACAAGCAGCAGCTGACCTCAGCATGCCCCATACCTCTCAATAAGTGGTCCCAGGACCGGCACTAGCAGCAGGTCGACTTGGTTCATAGCTGGCCTCTCTTAGCACCTCCAAGCCCATCACAAGTAGCAGCCATCTGCAGATGGCTTTGTAGCTCATGCTAGGTAGCCTGGGCAGGGCACAGATAGTGGTTGACTTTGAAACTCCCAGGAGGCTCCAGAGCAAGTGCACCTGATGGTCAGATTCTACCATGCTGGATTACAACCCTTCCACCACCATGAGTGACACACTCAAGGGGGAGACTCAGTGAGCACCAAAGTCCCACTGAAGCAAGTCCTGCTCAATAGGGTTGACTCCCACACAGCACTCTTCCACTGTAGTCACAGCCAATCCTCACAACTGATTGGCCTGGGGGGGGGGGGTCAATCCCTCCCAGTGATGCCAACATCAACCAAGGCTCAACTATAAGAGGGCAGTGCACACAGCTCACACAGGAGCCCATCTAGAGAGGTGACTAGAGAGGCTGAGCCCCTGGGCCCTACAGGACACCTACTACACAAAGTCACTCTACCAAGTCTGGGAGACATAGCTGATCTACCTAACACACAGAAACAAACACAGGGAAACAGCCAAAATGCAGAGACAAAGAAACATGTCACAAATGAAAGAACAGGAGAAATATCCAAAAGAACTAAATGAAATGGAAGCAAGAAAACTACCAGATACAGAGTTCAAAACAATGGTTATATGGATGTTCAAGGAACTTACTGAGATCTTCAAGGAACTCAGTGAGAAGTCAACAACATAAAAAAGGACCAGTCAGAAATGAAGGATACACTAACTGAAATAAAGTATAATTTACAGTGAATCAACAGTAGAGTAGAGGATGCCAAGAATCAAATCAGCGATTTGGAATATGAGGAAGCAAAAAATATCCAATCAGAACAACAAAAAGAAAAAAATAATCCAAAAATATGAAGACAGTGTAAGGAGCCTCTTGGACAACTGCAAGCGTACTAGCATTCACATCATGGGAGTGCTGGAAGGAGAAGAGAGAGAGTAAGAAATTGAAAACCAAATAATGACAGAAAACTTCCCCTACCTGGTGAAAGAAATAGACATACAGTCCAAGAAGCAGACAGTCCCAAACAAGATGAACCCAAAGAGATCCATACCAAGACATAATTAAAATGCAAAATGTTAAAAGACAAAGAGAGAATCTTAAAAGTAGCAAGAGAAAAGCAATTAGTTATGTACAAAGGAGCATCCATATGACTGTCAGCTGATTTCTCAACAGAAACTTTGCAAGCCAGAAGGGAATGGCAAGAAATAGTCAAAGTGATTAAAAGCAAGAACCTATAACCAAAATTACTCTACCCAGCAAAGCTATCATTTAGAATTGAAGGTCAGATAAAGAGCTTCGCAGACAAGAAAACGCTAAAGGAGTTCATCACCACCAATCAGTATTACATGAATGTTAAAGGGTCTTCTTTAAGAAGAAGAAAAAAGATCAAGAATAGGGACAATAAAATAGCAATAAATACCTATCTATCAACCACTGAATCTAAAAATCAAAATAAACAAACAAGAAGAATAGAAACAGACGTATAGAGTGAACATTTTAATGGTTGCCAGTTGGGAGGGGGGTTGGGGGATGGATGAAAAAGGTGAAGGGATTTATTATTACAAATTAGTTAGAGCCCATGGACACAGACAAAAGATAGGTGAAGGCCTGGGCTGGGGTGGGAGATGATTAGAGGGGGGTAGAGGGGGAAAAATGGAGGACATCTGTAATACTCTCAATAATAATTAAAAAAAAAGAAATGCTAAATGCTATTAAAATCTACCACTCAAGAGAACCTAGAAATCAACCCAAGCCATTATCCTCAATTAATAGTTGATAATGGAGGCAAGAGCATACAATGAAGCAAAGACAGTCTCTTTAATAAATAGTGCTGGGAAAATGGACAGATACATGCAAAAAAAATGAAACTAGACCACCAGCTTACACCATACACAAGAATGAACTCAAAATGGATAAAAGACGTGAAACCATTAAAATCCTATAAGAAAACGTAGGCAGCAAAATATCAGACATCTCGTGTAGCAGAATTTTCATAGATACATTGCCTAGGGCAGAGGTAGGGAAACTTTTTTCTGCCAAGGGCCATTTGGATATTTATAACATAATTTGCTTAATATAATTCATTTAAGTTTACTAGAGGCCCGATGCACAAAATTTGTGTAAGGGACTCAGCCCTCGCAGCCCTGGCTGCCTCGTGACCCGGGCTGCCTCACAGCCCCATCTGCCTCGCAGCCCCGCCCACCGGTCATTCCGGAAGGTTGTCCGGAAGGTTGTTCCTCCATCCGGTCTAATTAGCATATTAGCTCTTTACTATATAGGATGTTGCTATGAAAAAAGCTCCCAGATTTATTGAATTTTGAGTCCCGCCTGCAGTTGCTTTGGCAGGGCCAGACCAAATGATTTTTCGGACCTTATATAGTCCGAGGGCCAGAGGTTCCCTACTCGTGGCCTGGGGCAAGAAAAACAAAGGAAAAAATAAACAAACGGCACTATATCAAATTGAAAAGCTTCTTCACAGCAAAGGAAACCAGCATCAAAATGAGAAGGGAACCCACTGTATGGGATAACATATTGCCAAAGATATATCATCTGATAAAGGGTTACTATCCAAAATATATAAAGTACTCATACAACTCAACAAAAGGAAGACAATCTGTTTAAAAAATGGGCAGAAGACCTGAATAGATACTTCTCCAAAGAGGACATACAAATGACCAAGAGACATGAAAAAATGCTCAACATCACTAATCATCAGATAAATGCAAATTAAAACGACAAGGAGGTACCATCTCATACTTGCCAGAATGACTATCAACAATAAATCAATAAACAACAAATAGTGGCGAGGATGTGGAGAAAAAGGAACCCTAGTGCACTGCTGTTGGGAATGCAGACTGGTACAACCATTATGGAAAACAGTGTGACGTTTCCTCAAAAAATTAAACATGGAACTGTCATTTGACCCAGTGATACCACTTCCAGGAATATATCCTAAGAAGCCTGAAACATCCATCAGTAAGAATATATGCACCCCTATGTTCATAGTAGCACAATTTACAATAGCTAAGATCTGGAAACAGCCCAAGTGCCCATCAGTATAGGAGTGGATAAAAAAAACTGGTATATATACACAATGGAATACTATGAAGCTATAAAAAAGAAGCACCTCTTAACCTTTGAGATAATATGGAGAGACCTGGAGATTATTATGCCAAGTGAAATAAGCCAGACAGTGAAAGACAAGCATCACATGATCTCACTTAAATGTGGAATCTAATGAACAAAATAGATCCAGAGATATGGAAGCATGTACAGACTGAGGATCCTCAGAGGGGAAGGGAGGGATGGGGGTAGGAAAGAGATCAACCAAAGAACTTATATGCAAAAATGCATAACCCATGGACACAAACAATATTAAGGTGAAGGCCTGGGGAGGGGAGAGGGGTGGGGAGGATAGGGTAAGGGGGGGGGGGTAAGGGGAACATCTCTGTAATCCTTTCAACAATAAAGATAAATTTTAAAAAAATAGTCACAAGGTATCCAAACTCTTCAAGCAAAAATTATAATACTTCTCTCTTATTAATTTAATTACAAAATTATTTCATTGTTTGAGCCTCATTTAATAACTTTCTTAGTAAGTTCACAGCTTTCATCAAGTTCTGCCTAATGCTGCCATCTCGTGGTTCACAGTGTAACTGCAGGAAAATCCTATTGAATGGTTGATGTGCCTATCAGAAAGAGAGAGCTGTGGAAGCTTAGAAAGTCCACATTCAAGTTCTATAAGAATTGTTAGTAATATATAAAAATATATAAATTATTTGGATACTTTATAAATGTTTATTTAGATCTTATCATCTTACCCTTATTTTAAAGTTGTCAAGATTTTTTTTCATTCTGCTTCTCTTTAAGGATTTATTAAGTATTCTCTAGAAGTATATACATCAAAGATTTTACAATATCCTGCCGAAACCGGTTTGGCTCAGTGGATAGAGCGTCAGCCTGCGGACTGAAAGGTCCCGGGTTCGATTCCGGTCAAGGGCATGTACCTTGGTTGCAGGCACATCCCCAGTAGGGGGTGTGCAAGAGGCAGCTGATCGATGTTTCTCTCTCATCGCTGTTTCTAACTCTCTATCCCTCTCTCTTCCTCTCTGTAAAAAAATCAATTAAAAAATAATATAAAAAAAGATTTTACAATATCCTTTGCTCATAAGAAAGCAAAATCAATCATTTATATTATGTAGAAAAAATAAAATATCTTCATTTTATAAATAGTTTGCTAGTATAATAACTACATTGCAGTGAACTATGTCCCAGTTATTTTATTTTAATTAATTTATAATTGGCATAAAACATTATATTAGTTCCAGGTGTGTGATAATGATTCACTATTTGTATATATTTCAAAATGATCACCACAATAAATCTTCCAGATGGTTAACAACCATCCCCAGATATATTTACCATTTTTTCCTTATGATGACAACTTTTAAGATCTACTCTTTTAACATCTTTCAAATATGCAATACAGTATTATTAGCTACTAGAGGCCCGGTGCACAAAATTCATGCACGGGGGTGTGTGTCCCTCAGCCCAGCCTGCGCCCTCTCCAATCTGGGACCCCTCGAGGGATGTCCGACTGCCCGTTTAGGCCCGATCCCGGTAGGATCGGGCCTAAACGGGCAGTCGGACATCCCTCTCACAATCCAGGACTGCTGGCTCCCAACTCCTCGCCTGCCTGCCTTCCTGATTGCCCCTAACCACTTCTGCCTTCCAACCTGATCACCCCTAACCACTCCCCTGCCAGCCTGATTGATGCCTAACTACTCCCCTGCCAGCCTGTTTGCCCCTAACTGCCCTCTCCTGAAGGCCTGGTCGCCCCTAACTGCCCTCCCTTGCAGGCCTGGTCACCCCTAACTGCCCTACCCTGCAGGCCTGGTACCCCCCCCAACTGCTCTCCCCTGCAGGCCTGGGTCCCCCCCAACTGCCCTTCCCTGCAGGCCCAGTCACCCCCAACTTCCCTCCCCTGCCCACCTGGTCACCCCTAACTGCCCTCCCTTGCAGGCCTGGTCCCTCCCAACTGCCCTCCTTGCTGGCCTGATCACCCACAACTGCTCTCCCTTGCAGGCCTGGTCCCTCCCAACTGCCCTCCCCTGCTGGCCATCTTGTGGCAGCCATCTTATGTCCACATGGGGGCAGCCATCTTGTGTGTTGGAGTGATGGTCAATTTGCATATTACTCTTTTATTAGACAGGATAGAGGCCTGGTGCACGGGTGGGGGCCAGCTGGTTTGCCCTGAAGGGTGTCCCGGATCAGGGTGAGGGTTCCCTTGGGGCATGGGGTGGCCTGGGCGAGGGGCCTGTGGTGGTTTGCAGGCCAGTCATGCCCCCCCATCAACCTAAGCGGAGGCCCTGGTATCTGGAATTTATTTATATTCTATAATTGAAACTTTGTAGTCTTGAGCAGAGCCAAGCCTCCTGCTCGCTCCGTGGCCACAGCCATTTTTGTTGGGATTTATTTATCTTCTATAATTGAAACTTTGTAGCCTTGAGTGGAGGCTGGGCCCGCCAGGGTGTACGGAAAGCTTGGCTTCCTCCATTGCCGGGGAAACCCAAACCTCTTACTCACTCCGTGGCCGCAGCCATCTTGGTTGGGTTAATTTGCATACTCACTCCTGATTGGCTGGTGGGTGTGGCTTGTGGGTGTAGCTGAGTGGTGGCTAATTTGCATATTACTCTTTTATTAGATAGGATAGTCACTATGCTGTACATTACATCTCTGGGAATTATTTATTTTTATTTATAACTGGAAGTTTGTACTTTTTGAACCCCTTCACCCATTTCGCCCACCTCTGACCATCACTAATCTGTTCTCTGCATCTATAAGCTTGGTTTTGCTCTGTTTTCTTGGTTTGTTTTTAAAATGTCATATATAGTGAAATCACACAGAATTTGTCTTTCTCTGTATGATGTATTTTACTTAGCATAATGCTCTTAAAGTCCATCCATGTTGCTGCAAATGGCAGGATTTCCTTAATTTTTATGACTGAATAGATATTCCAATGAGTGTATATATATTTTGTATATACACCACATTTTCTTCATTCATCCATTGATGGACACTTATGTCTTTGTTATTTTAAAAAAAAAACAGGAAAATGAGTTCTGCTGTACTGGAACTGGGCTGCACAGAACTTCCTGGGGAAATCTGCTGGGCTCATTATTAATTTCTCAAGTTCTCTAAGCCTTCAAGTGAATCCCAGAGTAAAGAAGAGTACAGAATCTGAGATGCTCAGGGACTAAAGGACTTTCACAGGGATGCCATTCCTGCTGCTACTCAATGTGTGGATTTCCTGGACAACATCCCTGCCTGATGCTTTCCCAGCCACTGCTTGCCTATCTTCAGTGTCTGAAATTCAGCACTTACCCAGGAAATCACTTTACCTTGAGACACAGAGTTATTCCTTACCAAGCCCCATAACTTCCTGTAGCATCTCTCTGCAATCTTAATTCATCCTTGGCCATTCCCCCAACCCCCGCCACTTTCAACTCCTCTTTCATAGAGAAGCCCTTTCAATAGTTGAAGACTATTCTCCTGCCCCATACTCTCCCCTCCAGGATAAACACTGCCTGCTCTCAACTGTTTCTCGCGCGGCAGGTCTGCATCTTGCCCCTTTCAGGGTCCACCAGAGTCAGGCTTGCTGCCCTGTAGTACTACCTATGGCATCCACAGCACATGTGTTAACAGGCAGTTGCATCATGGTCCCACTTCACTGGCTCTCCTGGCTTTCCCAAACACATGACTGCCCAAACAATGCCGCCGTTCAGTGCCTCCATAGTTGATTTTGAGACTGAAGAGAAAGACCGGAAGCTCTCTCTTATCAGTGTTATATATGTTGATGGCAGAGCCCATAACTCCAGCCTGCTAAACCAGCTAATGGGTTATGGCTATTGCTCTTTGAAGGCAACTGCTAGCAGTTCCTCCCAAATCCATTTCTCCTTACCTCCAGGGATTTGGCTGCATCCCCTGAAACTAATTGTGTCTACATGACCAAGTACTTGTTAATGGTGTATGAGCAAGAGTGACATTTACAACTTCCAAAGCACTGGTGAGAAAACAATTCCTTATCCTAGACTTCGCTTCTCATCCCTCCATGTTGGCTGGAAGTGGGAACAATGGGAGCCAGCTTAGAGGGCACAAATTGAGGATGACAGAGTTGCCCAGCCAGCGCAATCTCTGACGAATTCCTAGGACAGTCTTGCCTACCCACCAGGGATATTATAAAAGAGACACAGACATCTGTGTTCTTTGAGCCACTTGTGCTTAGGATTTCTTTGTTACAGAGCGTAGCCTCTGCCATGACTAAAATACCCTCATGGCTTTTGTAATCTGCAACTTTGGTAAGCAAACACACTATATTTCCAAAGTAATCACAGATAAACATTCATCAGAATAAGCAGAGAACAAAAAACACTATAAAAAAGTAAATGTTATCCTTTCATGTCATATTATTGTAATAAAAGAGAGAAACAATTTTCAGAGTACAAGAAAGAAGCACTAAAAAACTAAAAATAGAACTCCCATTTGACCCAGTGATCCCTCTCCTAGGAATATATCCTAAGAAACCGGAAACATCAATCAGAAAGGATATATGCATCCGTATGTTCATAGCAGCACAATTCACCATAGCTAAGATTTGGAAACAGCCTAAGTGCCCATCAGCAGATGAATGGATTAAAAAACTGTGGTACATCTACACAATGGAGTACTATGCTGCGGTAAAAAAGAAGGAGCTCTTACCATTTGCAACAATATGGATGAAGATGGAGAACATTATGCTTAGTGAAATAAGCCAGGCAGAAAAAGATAAATATCACATGATCTCACTCATTTGTGGAATATAAGGAACAACATAAACTGATGGGGGAAAAAATAGATCCAGAAACAGAGAAACATCAATCAGAATGTCAAACCTCAGGGAAGAAATTGTGAGGTAACCAGAAACCCAAGAATGCACGAGAACGCCTTTCCAGCCATGCTAGCAATCATCAGATGTAAGGTAATTTTACCCGGGACAAGCGGGTAAGTATCTTGGACTTATGCTCCTGACTCTTCATGGGTAAGACCACTCATATAGGCTGATCCCCTGACTAATGTAGTCACCAATAATACCAAACACCTTGGTTATCCAGGAGGTCCATGGGGGGGGGGGGGCGGGGGGCAAGAAAGTATAAATACACAGGGGTCTCCACCCAGCTTCCCTTTTGTATGACACAAAATCAAAACAATGCCCCTTTGTGTGTAAAATTAAAGAGAGGTTTCTGGCTTGTGTGGACACCAAAGAAAGGGTGTCACTACTATCACTACTTGCCCGTGGTAGAAGTTCAGAAATTGTAACCAAGACCTTGTCCATACAAAAAGAAATAGACAGCCAGTTTGAAAGGGTATTGCCATGGACTAGAACAAAGAATATCCTTACATGATATTATTCTACACTGTCATTAAAAATTTTCCCAGATTTGGATCACCCCCATTACATATAATAATTCCTCACACCCATGGGGGGGGGGGGGGAAGGAATCATCTGTTTGGTGCTTGGAGACAAACGTAACACATCTCTAGATATTTTAGAATTACAACAGCATATTATATAATTACCCCAAACAAACTTACAAACTAATTCTTTGAATGTCTGGCAGCAATTTAAAAAGGACATGAAAGGGTTTAATCCCTTCCACTATGTAGAGGACCCCCTGGGAAGGCACCTGAGCATTCTAAATTGGCCCCTCTTGCCCTTTTAGCCAAGAGGGACCTGCTTCTCACAATCCAATTGTCCACAGCTGTTGCCTGAGCTTCTGTTCATGCCAAGGGCGAAACCTCGTGATGGCTGGTACCATGGATCTGTCTCTCGCCCAGTGGGGTGAGCTGGGCCTCCTTGGAGAAGAAACCTGGGTTCCACAAGATATGTGATCAGTGCTGGGACCCTGCCAGCAGGCAAGGGGATCCCAAGGCAGGTGCTGGGCGCGGAGGCCATGGGGGCATAGGCGACCAAGGAGACAGAACTAAACCTCACATCACCCTGCTTGGCCCCGGAGGATGGCTGGTTAGCCAGAGACGGGTAAGATTCCTCAGGGAAGGAACAACCTAAGACAGGCACAGTCGCACAGGGGCCATCAGGAGAGAACATGGGGGTCAACAGAGGTGGGGCACAGACCTTCACCCCCCCCAACTTTGCAGGGGCCTGAACCCTCACCCCTGCTGAAGGAGATCTCCTGCCCCCATGGCTGCTCAGCTTCACATGCCCAGCTCAAATCGGGACCCAGGTAACAGAGACTTGGCCGACAGCAGATGCCCTCTCACCGCAACAAGACTTGATGGAGATGTCTTGCACCCATGATCCGAGGAACTGGGGTCTAGGATATCTAAATCCAGCCTAGCTCCAGGAATGCTCAGGGCCTACTCAAGAAGGCAAATAATCCTCTCCACTAATAAATACAGGGTAGAACAAGATGGTTGTTAGAGTATTAAATTTGACAGTAAAATAGTAGTCAAGTTTTCAGATTAATTTAAATTGGCCAATCAAAATAAGCAAATACTCTAGAAAAATCAATTGTACTGGACAAAAAAGCTGTTACTAAAGTGTTAACTAAAATTTTTATTGGTAGTTCATCTCATGGTAAAATTGCGTAACATATAATGAACCTAAAGCAGTCACATTTTAGTGCAAAAAAGTAAAATTTAAAAGCTATCAAGATTACAGCATAAAATTTCCAAAAGCCTCCCAATATTTAAACCAAAAAAGGGGGGATAGTAGAAGAATATCATGTAAGGAAAAATATCCTGCAAATAAATTACATCTAGAAAAGTTTTACTTTAGAAAATTAACTTTCATTTGTAATGCTAACAGCAAGTCACCCAGGTAAAACATACATGGTGTCAAAACAAGCCAAAGGAAAATCATTTGGGCAAAAAAATGAAAAAGGATCGCAAGTCAAATTTATAGAAAATATTCCTTTATTAACTTTTGGTCGAGAATATGTTTGTATATTTTCAGAAAACAACTCCGAGACATGTGGATTCCTGCAACAGAGAGGAATTGACAGGAGTGCTCCAGCCATGAAGTCAGAAGAGAAACAGTCTAGAGTTGGAAGACGCTGACGATGCCTTGCCATACTAGCAGTCAGCAGATATGCGTCACTGCAGATTGCCCAGGACCAAACCAGAGAGGGTCGGACCTGCAATACCACCATTTGTCCACCATCCAGAACTGATATATCATTGCTGTTATGAACACATTAACAACTGTTGGACATAGAAACCGGGACTCAAAAGAACTGTTAGCCCAGAAAGAAACTCACTATAGACTGATTCATTTGCCTCTCAGCATAACCATTATTGCTTGTCTCATTTTCAGTTCCTATAAGTGTATTCCTAGTATCACACGAGCTCACTCATCTAGAGGAAAAGATGAACAACATAGACTGAAGAACAAGAACAGCATTGATCAGACTGTCAGACCTCAGAGGGAAAGTAGGGGAGGGTGGGGACAAGGGAGATAGATCAACCAAAGGACTTGTGTGCTTGCATATGAGCCTAACCAGTGATCACGGACAACAGGGGGAGGGGGGCTTGTGTGTGGGGGGGGGATTGGGAAGGGAACGGGGGGAGGGGGTTGATGACAAATATGTGATACCTTAATCAATAAAGTATTTAAAAAAAAAAGAAAGAAAGAAGCACTAGTAAGTGGAAGGCTGGGAGTCAATTCTGGAAGAGAGCTTGCTTCTGCCTGCCCAACTTTACACCCTCCTGGATGTAGGAAAGGTGTTGAGCACTGGAGCTAAATACTCTGCAAATTAAGTCATTGGGAAAAGGCCTTAAAGGACACTCAGATTTTACTGAGATAAATCTATTCTATTTTACCCAAACATTTAAAAAATTAAAGCTTTTCAAATCTACCTTATCATGAGATTATGATAAATGTATGAACCTAAAACCATGCCCCCCCCCAAACCTTCTGTACATCAAAGGACATAATGGGAGTAAAAAAGAAAACTATGGAATAAGATAAAATATTTGTAAATCATACATCTTATAAGAAGTTATTACCCAGAAAATATAAAGAACGGGAATCGTTGTACATACATTGCTGTGGGAATGTAAAATGGCTTAGCCACTATGGAAAACCATATGATGGTGCTTCAAAAAATTAAAAATAAAATTACCATATGATCCAGCAATTCAATTTCTGGGTATATGCCCAAAAGAATTAAAAGCAGAGTCTCAAAGAGATATTTATATACAGATGTTCATAGCAGCATTAGTCACAATAGCCAAAAGGTGGAAATAATTCAAGTGTCCATCAGCAGAGGAATGGGGAATGGATAAAATATCTAAATATTTTATATCTATATCTAAATATTACTCAGCCTTAATAAGGAAGGAAATTCTGACATATTCTATAGCATGGATAAACCTTGAGGACATTATGCTAATTGAAAGAAGCCAATCACAAAAGACAAACACTTGTGATTCCACTTACATGAGGTATCTAGAGTAGTCAGATTCACAGAAACAGAAAGTGTAATAGTGGATGCCGAGGGCTGGAAAGAGGAGAGTGATGAGGAATTGTTGTTTCAATCTGGGAAGAGGAAAGTTCTGGAGATTGGTTGCAAAACAACGTAAATGTACTTAACACTACTATAAAAATGGTTAAAATGGTCCTGGCTTGGCTCAGTTGATAGAGTGTCGGCCTGCAGACTGAAGGGTTCCAGGTTCGAGTCCGGCCAAGGGCATGTACCTTGGTTGAGGGCATATCCCCAGTAGGAGGTGTGCAGGAGGCAGCTGATGGATGTTTCCCTCTCATCGATGTTTCTAACTCTCTATCCCTCTCCCTTCCTCTCAGTAAAAATCAATAAAATATATTTTAAGAAATGGTTAAAATGATAAACTTTATGTTGTATATTTTATCACATTAAAAATTTTTTTCAAACCATATCAAATTTGTTCCAAGGTCACCTTTATGTTTAACTCTTAGTAGAATATGAGGCACAAATAACATTTAAAGTGAAATTGTCTCAAGACCATAGCCCAGGAATATGTAGTCCTACAGTGGTAAATGATTTCCTAAAAAAATTAGGCTGCTTCCAACGAAGGTAAAAATGGTCTATAGCCAAAATGTTTGAGGAATGAGGACATATTTATACAAAATACTACAAAATACAGACATATTTAGAAAATGACAGTAAATATTTTATCTTTCACTAATTAATAGTCTCTTAAAATTTTTTTTTAATCTTAACAAGACTTCAAATCAGGTAAAGAGTTCCCAGAAGGGCTAATCACCTGTAGGTGGCAGTAAAAGCACAGTGTCAGGTCAAAGCAGCTTTTGTCAATCCGTATGGGAAAACTAGATAACATACAAGAGCAATCTAAAATTCTTTCATGCTCAGTTGTGTAGTTCTCCTACATTAAATACACATATAACAATTGTTTATCTGGCCCAAACACTTTCACCCTGGCCTCTACCTGGCTAACCCTAATCTGTCTCTTCTTTGTCTTTCCTCTGCTTGATATCTTTGTGATTTTATCTACCTAGAAACTTGGGCATTCATTTTTGGGATGTGGCACAGCTTTCTTTCTTACAGAAAAAGAAACACACAGACATCAGTCAAATCAATAAGCCTACCAGTATTTATTGAGGCCTACTGTGTGAAGCACTATGCTAGGTGCATTGAAATAAGTGAAGATGTGCTGCTTCCTTGTTAATAAGACAGACACAAATGCAAAAAATAATATGGGAGATGAGAGTACTTTCAAGGGACGAATTACAATACAACTGTAAAAGAGAGAAGTCACAGATACCTCTAACTCCTAGTTCTAAAAACCTATGATTACTGGTCCTAAATAAAAAATTACATTAATGTTAAGAGATTAATTCCTATACTAGAGGCAGGATGAAGCAGACCAAGCACAAGTCCCTCTGTCCAAACACACACACCAGCAGGTTGCCCTGCAGGTCTGAGGGTGGTACTACCGACTTCTTTCCCTTTTCTGTTAAGATCCTATTTAGACTGCATGATTTGCTGCTGGTAAAAGGCTGTAAGACCCAAAGTCATAGACTTCTCATGAAGAATGTCCATATGAAAAGCTTAGCAATAAGAAGATAACATCATTGCAAAAATTCAACCGATTTGTCACTGGTGCTAGATTAATTTTTAAGCATAAGAGGGAGAGTTCTGGTAAGCAACTTTTTTGAGTAACTCCGCTCAGGGCAGTTTTATTACCAAGGAGGGAAAAAGCCTGCACAGTTTTTATGTTTTCCTCTGCAGGCTGACTATAATGTCTCCAAGCTGTTCTCTGCCACCAAGAGTGACAGCTCTCCTGGGAGGGTTATGGGAGATCAAGAGATTAAGAGTGGACCATTTTGGACCCAGCCCATTCTCACAGTTGCACTTCCTGTTTACCATATATCAATGTAATGGTTAAAGGAAAAAGAGTTAAAAGCAGGTAGGCAAATTAGCTGAAACAATCTAACATCACCAGAAATGGATAAATGTCTTAAACATATGAAGATGAACACACTGACATAAAGGTAAATTAAAAATAAGGTGAAAACATACATACTAAAGAACAACAGCACAATAAAAGACATGAACAGAGGGTAAAGACCAGGAACTAACAGGATCCCTCAGGGCTCTGGGTACTTTGAGTTCAGAATAAACCCAAACACCAACACACACATTCAGGGCTCCCAGGGATGAGGTTTCGTTAAATGATTCCTGAATACATTAAGGTTTTCAGGCAGAAGCTGTTAGGGCAGAGAGTCCCAGGTCCTATCTTATATCTCTCATCTCCAGTCCTACACAAATTCCAGGAAAGACAAAGATAAAACATGCGCTGCAATGGGAGCAGTTGCTCAGAAGGGTGGGGAGCCTTTCAAGAAAGCCTCTTCCAACTTCCCATTTCTTCCAGTTGGGGGTAGTGGTGATCAAAGAAATGAACCAACTTTTTACAAAAGATAACTCAGGTAACTAATTAGTAGCACAGGCAGAGCTTCCATTCCCAGTCTGAAAATTCTCAGGAAAATTTTAAATATGATGCAAAGAAAAAAGGGGACAGACATACCAGGAAGGAGAGAGACAAGGAGAAATAATATAGGGTGTCTAAAACATGTATTTTACACAAGCTGTAAGAAATGCAATGATTCATAGATAAGAACTGAGGCTGAAGGTGTTTTTAAAAAATTACTCATGGAAACAGCTTACAAGAAGCAGTTTTCACAAACTCAAAGCCCAAAGGTGGTTTTTACTGTTGTTTGTTTTTGTTTGTATTAAAAACAACCTTTATGAATATGAAATGTAACACAAACAGAAAAGTGCAGCATGCTGGACAATCCATTTGCTTCTTCTCCCTTCTCCACCCTGCTCTGTCCCAGAGGCTGAGAGTACAGAGGCCCCCTGGCTTCCACTAGTTCTGCTAACGGGAGCCTCGGAGGAGGTTTAGGTGAGGAGGGGCCTGAGGCCAGAGTACTTATTTCCCAGGTTCTCTCCTTCAAGGTGACCTCATTATCCCCCTTCCCATAAGGGTCCCTCCTTCTAGGTTCTAGTAACCTCTCCCTTCTTAGTCTTTCTGGGCTTGATAATGGTGGGTGCAACAAGGTTAACGGTCTTGCCAAAGGTTCCCTTTTTGTCATTAGGTTTCATTCTTTTGTCATTAGATCCTTATAAATAAGTCCTCCTTGAATCATTCGAACTTAAGTATGCCATCTGTTATCTACTGAGGCCCTCACAGATACAAAGACAAAGCATAAATATACAGCTTAGAGAATTATCACAGAACAAACACTAGAGCAGTGGTTCTCAACCTTTCTAATGCCGCGACCCTTTAATACAGTTCCTCATGTTGTGGTGACCCCCAACCATAAAATTATTTTCGTTGCTACTTCATAACTGTAATTTTGCTACTGTTAATGAATCGTAATGTAAATATCTGTGTTTTCCGATGGTTCTACGTCGCGACCCACAGGTTGAGAACCACTAGCAGGGTCACCTAAGACCATCGGAAAACACAGATATTTATATTACGATTCATTAACAGTAGCAAAATTACAGTTATGAAGTAGCAACGAAAATAATTTTATGGTTGGGGGTCACCACAACATGAGGAACTGTATTAAAGGGCCGCGGCATTAGAAAGGGTGAGAACCACTGCCTAGAGTAAATAGCACTTGGGTCAATAGTGGAACTTGCCCGAATCCTAGATGTTCCCCCCAGGTGTCCCCTCCTTACATGCTCCTGCAAACCACCAAAAAGTTTTATCACCTGAGCATATGTCCCTAAACATTTTATTTGTTTGGTCTGCTTTTGAAATTCATATAAATGGAATCATACAATATGAATTCCTTCATGGCTGGCTTTTTGCACTTAACACTATGTTGTTGCAGGTGCCTTCTATATGATTTTGTTTGGGAAAAGCATTTAATTGTGTGTCTACACTACAACTAATTTACTCATTCTGCAGATGCTGAACATGTGAGTTGTTACTAATTTGGAGTTATGGAAATAATGCTACCAGGAACATTCTTATCTATGTCTCCTGGTGCAGAGGAACATGCATTTTGACCTAGAAGTGGAATCTGAGTCATAGGACACATATATTTTCATTGTAGTACTTAATATCCAACTGTTCTTCAAATTTAAACTTTCCACCAGCAATGCATGAGTTCCTAGTTGCTCTATAACCAACACTTCGTGCTATCAGTCTTTTTCATTGTAGGCATTTTGGTATGTGGGTAGTAATATCTTTTCATGGTGTTAATTTTTGTCAACTTGATTATTTATGAGCATATTTACATGCTTACCAACCATTTGGATATACTCAAAGAGTTTAAAAGTCTTTGGCCCACTGAATGGAAGAGATCTTCCCTGGCACCAAAATTAAATTTACAGGCTGATAGAATGCAGCTACCAAACCTTTCCTTTAGTGAGGAACAGGGAAAGGATGGCCTAGTTCCTCTGCAGACTTTTTGCTAAAAATAAAATTACTATCCTAATGATTCACTATTAAGACCAACTTCAATAAAAATTTGTAAAACAAAGTATAATACCATAATACAGAAAGAGCACAACACAATCTCAGAATCTGAGAATCAAGAGTAAATAGTCCTGAATTACATCATACATACTACTGTGGTGTCCTCAACATACTTTGCTGTTGGCATAAAGATTAAATTCGATGACGCATTTAAAGCACTTAGAACTCTGCCTGACGATTATTCACCTCTGATAATACAGATAAGAGTAACTGCAGATACTCTTATGTAATGAAAAAATCCTAAATAACTCTTCTCAAACCAACAACCTTCAACTGCATAGACATGTAGTCACTTCTTTGTATACACATGCTTGTATACTAAAATCCTCAATCACACACATACTATTATACAGGTTTTGGATTTAAGTAAGTCAATAACATATGTGTTTCTTTACCAATCCTGACTCTCCACAATACTTTTTTCTTCTAAACTGCTACTTCCTCACATTACCAGGTATTTTTCCCTACATACGCATCTCTCTCTCTGTATATATGAGTTATATATATATATATATATATATATATATATATATATCCTTTAACTGTGAGACCAGAGTCCTGAGTCCAGGGCTGACTACACTGCCATGCAGAAGTCTTCTCCTAAGATCCTCTAAGTGAGAGAATCTTTAATATCTTTAGGGAACTCTACTTTCATTGCTGATTTAGATCTATTTTAACTTATCTGTCACTTTGCTTATCTGGGTTCATCTTGTTTGCAAATTGCCAAGGAGAAATACAATTCAGGAAGTCAAGTGGACAGGAGGTTCATACTAACTGGACTGTAAGATTATAGCTATAAGTTGCTTTGGTAGAGAGAAATATGTTAAGAACAGGAAATACAATTTTATCTGTGGCATAGACAAATCTCTAACATAGGAGCATGTTTTATAATGGGGATTTACTGTGTAAATCTATTAACAATGTCCTTTCTAAGAAATATAAAATTGCCTTAACTAAATTAAACTTTTATATTCACTCAAACTGGGCTCAAGCACTAAAATGAAAATCCCTTAGGGCTTTCAACATCTAAACCAAAATTCAAAATAGAGCTAAAAAGCTAAAACAGGTTATTTCATAGAATGAAGGGAACTCTGTAGCCCCCCAGAATATGTAAGATCCCTCTTTTGCAAGGTGAAAATTTTCTCTTTCACTGGATTCCAAATAAGTGAGGAAATTAAAGCTGCATGAATGATCCCTAAATGAGTTAAGTTCTTCTATTTGAATAAAAATTAATTAGGTTCAAGTATTAAAGAAGCAAACTAGATACTACAAAAGTTTAATTCTTGATCCACTGTTTATTTGCTGCCAGTTTGGGGAAGATTTTTTTCACTGTAATTCTTTTCCAACAAAATAATTATTGTGAAGAGCCAGGAACACAGAGAATAAGTGCTATCGGGGCATGAAGAGAAGGAGAGAAAGGTCCCGGCCCCTCCTCCCCTTGCCTAAGTCTCTACATCTGATTTGTGATTGGCAGGTCCCTCATATAACGGGTTAAAGTGTCCCTGATGCTGACACCTGGTTCAGTAATTTGTCCATGACTCCCTCAACCCTCCATTTTCTCACCTACTTTTCCAGTCGCACATTCAAGCAATATTTATTAAAAATCTGTAATACCCATACATATATAATAATGCCAACCCTCAAGGACCCCAATTTACTACAGGACAAAAGGCAAGTAAATATGCAATGATAATACAAACACACTCCACTACAGGGTAAGTACCAAGTGCTAAGGAACCTTACAGGGGTGAATAAGCAACCCAGCTTCAGAGGTCAGAGAAAACTTCCTAGAAAAGGCATCGTTGAAACTAAAAGTTTAAGTATCAGTAGCAGCTGGTCAAGCCAAGAGGTGGGAGGGAATGAGTGGTAAGGAATGTCACCGGTTGGAAGAGCATGTGAAAGGTAAAGAAGAGCACACGCAGACGGTCCCGAATGGCTACAATGGAAAAGAAGTGGGAAGCGAGGAGCAGCAGAGCCACCTCAAGCTGTGCTATAAGGACTTCCTATCTGGCCCCGTCCTTCCTTTCTTGGAGACACTGGCAGGTCAGAGGAAAGAATCTCCCTGTGGATGACAAAGAACTCAAGACTTAACGCGATATGCCATCAAATCTCTTGATTTTAGCAGCACAGGGAATACTAATCAATACTTAATATCAGAAACCTTGTCACAGGCTAAATGAAATTAAGGTAATGACAAGATTGGATTCTACAGATAAAAAGTTCCTATCTCCTATCAAACTCTCCTACACTGCATATGAAATATAACTCCCATGTATAAAAAAACTGATTAATGTAATTCGGCAATGAACAGATCCTGTCTAGTGAGTAATCAATGTAATCACCTCATAACGAGAACTTATTACATCAGCTAGGGCAGAAATGGGAGGAACTCAGCACCCGAAGAAGCTGGGCCTGTGGGCTGTTCTTCAGCAAGTCATGGCCTTCTTCTCTGAGCTCAAATCTTCATCTGCACAAGCAATAGTTGCTTTGGTTGTTGCCTACACTTCTAAAACTCATTATTCTGACAGGCTATCCCAATCCAAAGTAATCACCAAAGGCATAGATTTAAATAAAGTTTATAAATAAAAGACTTACTATGATTTTGTCTGAGGGGTGAAATAAAAACAAAAAGCATGGGCTTTCAAACTGTCTTAAATTAAAAATACAGTTCCTTTTAGTTCATGTACTTTACAGAAGTTGACTAGTCAAGTATAACCAAAGATAAAGATAATTAAAATTTTAGGACAACCAAATGAGATGATGATTTCTTTTTTTAAGAAAAGAGAAAGTAAAAACTTTAATATAACTAGGCAGGCAATGATTGGATGGCTTACTTCCCTCTCCACTGGTTTCATTTCCCTGCTTAGGTTAAAATACTCCTAACATGTAAATTACTCCACTAAAGACTGCCATAGTCCCTTCTTAGCAGTTTGCAGGGATATTTATGCAAAAGGAACTATTTTTAGACTTCCACGTGACAGAAAAGGGATATAAAGCACTGGGACTTAAAAAATAAAGCATATATGCATATGCAAAGCAGAAGTAAATAACTAAGTATCCCAATTTAACCATTTAAAAATGTTTTAACGGTAAAAAGTGGATATTTTATTATTTTAGGAACTTTGTGGTAAAGGATTAACTCTGTTTAGGAGTACCTAAATGCCAGGTATTATATTAAACTCTTGGGATTTTTCTGGTTTCACATCCTCACGTCCTCACAATCACATCAAATGGGTATTATCTCTATTTTAACTGTACAGAAACTAAGTAGGAACAAAGGCTCAGAGTGGGTAGGTAACCAGACAAAGTCACACAGCTTAGAAAATAAAAAAGCTATACTATGAATCCCAATCTACTCAACATCAAATCTCATACTCTTTCAAGAGATGATGAAGATTTGAAGCATCAAAGTAAAAAAGTGAAGACATTTTCCCCTTTTCGTATAATTCTCTTAAATGCATGGTATCATTTCAAGGGAAGCTTATGCTCAGCATAGCTTCACAAACAAATCATTTGTGAAAGAGAAAAACCACATCCAGTCAGAAGCTAAAAAAGCCTTATTTCAGAGAGTACTTCCTGAAAGAGACAAAGCAGCAACGAGTAACAACTCCTATAGCAAGAATTATATTTGAGACAACGTTTTAAAGCAACAGAAGAGCCTAAAACGAAGAAATATACCATTTCTTAAGTATATCACTTCCAGAAAGAGAAGCAACTCAAGCATACCTCTTTTATAGACCTGAATATACCGAAAAATGTTCCTCTCTAATACAGCTTTTTGATGGACAGGAGGTAAGTTGCATTTAATTAACTTCATCGCAGATTATCGGAAGTAATGCTGTACTTACTAAATTTCAAAATCATTGTTTTATTTTAATGATACATTACTGAAAGCGTGCTGGTGAAGAACCTTGAAATGAGTTATGCTGTCATCTTCCTGCATTATTAATATGATTTTTCATTTATTTTCAATGTTTACATTAACAGTAAATGTAATTTTGTTCAACTTAAGGAAAATGTTGAAATGATAAATCATAAGCATGTTTAAGAGCCATCACTTGGTTTCAATTACAGTGTTTCACAAAATGTACTTAAAGGCTTTTGAGAAAAGAAAGACCATAGATAATCATGGAATTGAAAGCTTTTTCAATGTTGACTTAAAAACCAATTGCTTTTCAATATTTATCCAAAAATATTTCTGCATGTGCAGAGCACAATCTATATTGGCAATGCCTTTAAAACACATGCATCATGCTTAATTTTTCAACCTTAAGCAAATGAATACAAGTGTTGGTGACATACAAGCAGTTTGAGCCCATTGGAGGGGGGGTTACTCAAAAAATGGTTTGTAAGTACAGAATTTATATGACAAAATTTGGGGATAAGGATGGGTGAAGTATTAAAAGAGAAAAAAGGATACAAAATTTCATTTACATTACAATTGCTACTATT
Organism: Eptesicus fuscus; assembly: GCF_027574615.1. Classification (NCBI taxonomy): domain Eukaryota; kingdom Metazoa; phylum Chordata; class Mammalia; order Chiroptera; family Vespertilionidae; genus Eptesicus; species Eptesicus fuscus. The sequence goes on along the minus strand of NC_072480.1, from coordinate 64,245,834 downwards.
TTAAAAATCACTGAAAATTAAAAATAAGAGTTAAGCCTCTAAAATTATTCTCCTTTGTATGATACTGAAGATTTAGCTTTTCTATGTAGTACTCTTCTCATCTGATAGAAATTAATATTCTAGTCACATCAATATTTGGATATTTTAATTAATATAGGTGTTTACCAGTAAACATATAGAAATCTATCCCAAAATAATATTTCACCTAAATATTTGGCAAACTAGCTGTAATCAGGAAGGAAGGGAGAGAGGGAGAAGAGGAGGAAGGGGGGAAAACAAACTCATATCAGCAAGTATTCAAATTATTTTTAAATTATCAACAGCCCATGATGCCACTGACCACACTGCTAACCCCCGCAACAGGTCTGACTTACAGACAGCCCACTCTGCAAAGTGACATTTTTGAAGGAAACTCTTCTTTCACCTCTGTATTTCAAGGGGCTGCCACAAGGTTCCATTTCTTTGTAGCGACTCTATTTTTAAAATCCCTGGTGTTAGCACTGCATCATGGGTGATGGAAGTTTCACATTGAGGGGGATCAGTGATATATACCATCACTAAACTCCTTTCCATTAGAAATGAACTATTTTTTGGTGATGGGAATTAGTTTTTGCATACACATAAAGTTATTGAGTGATGTCTTATTAATAACCACTTGTGTTTAATATTCCTTTTTAAAATTTAATTTGACAAATAATACTTAAACTTCTGTATCTAGGTAGAGTGAGGACATGAAAGTTACTATACCAACAATACCTCATTCTCAAGGTGTTGCTTTCTGTGCACCACTACAGCAGTGAGATCCACTTCAAAGACACTTGTAAACATCATCTGGAAGACTCAGTTTTAGACACACCCAACTGTGCATTAGAAACTAGCTCATCTATTGCTCTAAGAGTAAAGTTGTTAATCTGTACACCATGGCTCAACACACTGCTGTCTCAAGACCTATGAAATTTATAGAGAACCTAATACTATGAAGAAGTATTTACCACTTTAAAAAACAAAACATGGTTTAATGGCCAACTAAACAAGTCTTCAGTGACAAACTAGAGAGTAGTTCGAGGGTCACCTCATCAAGGGTTCCTTCCTTCACTCATCCATCAATTCAGTAAATGTTTACTTTTTTAATAGCTACAACTTACTCAATAGGCTATGGGGATATACCAGTAAAAAGGGAAAGTTTCTGATCCCAAATGAGAATCACTGTGAATATTCAGTAATTAACTAGTTATATGGTCCCTTTATTAGTTTTCTAACACATATTTTATATATTAAAATTGTACTTAATGAGTTAAAATTCATTTTTTGATATTACTAATCTGGATTACAAAATATTTAAACAGAATGAAGATGATTAAAAAGTGGTAAAGTAAATTGTAAGATTCAAAATCAGAATGGCCTTTTCCCAATTAGTCCTAATCAAGGAATGATTATTATAGGAGAAATAGCTATCCAATTTTAGGGGAAAAAATCATAAAGGTTATTCCTCAGGGAGAAGAGAGGTGGGCAGGGAAAGAGAAATAAGTAAGTTTGCCGGTGCAAATTACAACACCCCATACCACTTTCATTGGTTAGTACAGATTAGTATTAATACGTAGGAAATGTATTTATTAATAAATATTAAGACACATATATTGACTCTACAATATAAAGTACTCCCAAAATTAGAATCTCTGCATGCCAAGTATGAGAATTCTAACATTTATTTTTCAACCAACGGTTTTATTCCTCCTAATATTCTCAACTGTTTTACAGTTTCCAAGTGTCATGCCCACCAACAACTATAAGATGGCCACCTCTCACAATCAAGCTCAACCTGGCTCTTCTAACAGCTCATACCCAGATGAATACAAAATTGCAGCCCTTGTCTTCTACAGCTGTATCTTCATAATTGGAGTATTTGTTAATGTCACTGCCTTATGGGTTTTCAGTTGTTCCACCAAGAAGAGAACCACTGTAACCATCTATATGATGAATGTGGCATTGCTGGACCTAATATTTATAATGAGTTTACCTTTTCGAATGTTTTATTATGCAAAAGGTGAATGGCCATTTGGTGAATACTTCTGCCAGATTCTCGGGGCACTCACGGTGTTTTATCCGAGTATTGCCCTGTGGCTTCTTGCTTTTATTAGTGCTGACAGATACATGGCCATTGTGCAGCCAAAATACGCCAAAGAACTTAAAAAAACGTGCAAAGCCGTGCTAGCATGTGTGGGAGTCTGGATAATGACCCTGATCACCACCATCCCACTCCTACTGCTCTATGAAGACCCTGATAAAGCCTCCACCCCTGCCACCTGCCTGAAGATTTCTGACATCATCCACTTAAAAGCTATTAACATACTGAACTTCACTCGACTTATATTTTTTTTCTTGATTCCTCTGTTCATCATGATTGGGTGCTACTTGGTCATTATTCATAGTCTGCTCCATGGTAGGACATCGAAGCTCAAACCAAAAGTCAAAGAGAAATCTATAAGGATCATCATCACCCTCCTGGTGCAGGTGATCGTCTGCTTCATGCCTTTCCACATCTGTTTTGCTTTCCTGATGTTGGAAGGGGATGAGAACAGTTACAATCCCTGGGGAGCCTTTACCACCTTCTTGATGAACCTCAGTACCTGTCTGGATGTGATTCTCTACTACATTGTTTCAAAACAATTTCAGGCTCGAGTCATTAGTGTCATGCTATACCGCAATTACCTTCGGAGCGTGCGCAGGAAAAGCTTCCGATCAGCTAGTTTGCGGTCACTAAGCAACATAAACAGTGACATGTTATGAGTAGTAAGTTTTTTGTCTTCAACCTCCTTAAATTCACTTTACTAATTACCCTAGAGTCAGTGGACATTTTGTATATTATCAAGTCCCTTCTTTCCTGAAATAAATAAATAAATAAACCTTAAAAACTCTTTTGTGGGATCTTATTGTGGCAACATAATTAAATATTCTAAAGTATTCTAATACATTAATTATTTTTATTGTTAAAACTTATATAGAACATTTTCATGAAGTACTAGGAGAAAACATCCAATTTATGTTTCATATTGAAGCCTTATCTAAATATATAGTTGACTTAGCTTTTTGGATTTAATTCTATAAGCAAGTGAATCATGATGTCAATCAAGGCAGTAGGCAAAGAAAATCCAGCTACTGTTTGAAATAATTTGATGAAAGTATTTTCCATCTAGATATAGCTCCCTTTGGTTTAATTTATACTCAGGATTGGTGGTCCAAACCCAACATTCTTTTGTTTGAAGTTAAACTTCCAGGATCCTTACAAAAACAACTATATTCATCTCATCACTATTATTTGCTGCAGAGCAAAATTAGTGAGAGCAAGCATTTGAGTGAGCCTGGAGATCACGGCCATCAGCCCTTCCCTACTCTAAATTCATTTTCTTTTGGAAACAGCCTAAAGTAATCCAATAAACACTTACTGAGAACCTTCCTAGCACCAGACTCTACTTAAGACCAATGGGGGAAACCTAAACCAAGACCCTATTTCTGACCAATAATCCAAGTTTTTTCCTGTGACATGTTTCTGCTATTTGGTAAAATACCTTTCTCCAATATAAAGAGTTGCTCTTCTTATGTGATTAAACACCACATTACAAAAGAGATTAATTTTTTTTTTCAGGTCATATGTCACAGTATAAAAAGCACTAGTCAAGGACCTTGCCATTTAATTTTCCCTAATAAAGTAACAAACCAAGTAACTTCTCCATTTTCTAAAAAAAGGAAATCCTATATAATAAAAGGGTAATATGCAAATCGACTGAAAAGCAGAACGACCGGTTGCTATGACGTGCACTGACCATCAGGGGGCAGACGCTCAACTCAGGAGCTGCCCCCTAGTGGTCAGTGCGCTCCCACAGAGGGAGCGCAGCTCAGCCAGAAGCCCAGAAGCCGGGCTCACGGTTGGAGAGCGCAGTGGCGGTGGCGGGAACCTCTCCCGCCTCCGTAGCAGCACTAAGGATGTTTGACTGCCAGCTTAGGCCCGTTCCCCTAAGCCGTCAGTCGGACATCCCCAGAGGGCTTCCAGACGGCGAGAGGGCACAGGCTCGAATCTCATGCACCAGGCCTCTAGTGAACTATATAATCTATAAAGCCTATATTCTAAATATGTATCCAAATGAGTTAACTATTAACTTCCTCTCTGCTAACTCACTTTTATTATTCTTAACATAATCACCTCCCAAAAGGACTTAGAATCAAATGAATGCATTGTTTATCACTTGATTTCTATATTAACATGGATAAATTAATATTCTTTAAAAAATAAACACAAAGGACCCTAAAACAGCATTTTATTTTTTTTCAATTTTTTTATTAAGGTATTATATGTGTACATATCTTACCATTGCCACCCCCCACCCCACTCCCATATATGCCCTCACCCCCCAGAGTTTTGCATCCATTGGTTATGCTTATATGCATGAATACAAGTCCTTTGATTGATCTCTTATCTCCCCCACCTCTCCCTAACCTTCCCCCTGTAATTTGACAGTCTGCTAAAACAGCATTTTAGTACAAGAAGATCCCTTAGATGATCTGCTGTTTTAAATGTAAAGAAACTAAGGTCCAAAGAGGATTATAAACCAAATTCAGTTCTCTTTTTCATGTTAACCACCAGTTTTTTGTTATTTTTTAATAATAAAAAGGAAACAAGCTTACGGGATATAAACATTCTCATAGCTACATAAGATAAAGGAGTCAAGATCAATGGTACTGAGATGTAGTTTCTCAACAAAGAGAAAACTACTTGAAGTTTTTAGTTTGAATAGTCAAGTAAGCAAGATACTTTAATAAATATCTTTAAACAAATAAATACTTATAAAACAATGGAAATAACTCCTGTATATGTAGGGTTACAGTACGTAAATACAGTCATAAATACTCTTAAACTACATGGATTAATCTGCTCTTATATAATTTATTAAATGGCAAGTTCTCTGTAATAACTTTTCTTGATGAGAAGAGTTTAATTTGAGAGCACAAAACACAACAAAAGGCTTTGTTACCACAAAGACAACAAAGTGAAAATGTATGTCATGGTTCTCACAATAAAACTGTAAATAATCTAAACCAGTTAATTAAAAATAATTTTATTCAGCATTGTAATCAGATACATTTAAACAGGATATATAAAAACCTAAAATTCCACTTCTCTGGAGGGGTTTGATTCTGGGAAGTAATGTAACATTCACATGTAAATACTAACAAAAAATAATAGGTATATAAGGACAGATGTGTGACAGGCATGGGTTACTGAAAGTACCTAATATACACAGCTTTTGTAATGTACCTATCTTTAATGTCAAAACTTTAATGGCTACTTTTTCTAAACATGACTCTAGAAAGATCAGGAAAGAAATATGGACTGGAAATAGAGTGTTGGGAAACAAACCACAGACTTTAACTGTAGTTGAAGTCATGGGAGTGGACAAGATAGCCCAGAGGAAGCACTTGAAATAAAGTTGAGAAAGGAGCGTAGACAGTAAATAAGGTCAAAAAGGACCAGAAGAGAGTATATGCTAGGACTCAAGGAAGCGTTTATTTTATTAAATAATGGGAGGTCAAAAGTATTTAATGTGCTATTGAAAGGTCAAAGACAACTGGAAATAAGCCACTGGCTTTAGAAATTAGTTGGATACTGCTGAAATTTATTAGAGAAATTTTAAAAGTGGTAAGGTTAGAAAAAGGGGGAAGAGAGAGAGAATTTAATCTGAAGTCAAGAATTATAGAGAGGGCAGATAAATTTGGCATTGACAGCCACAAAAAAGGAAACAAGATGTTATGTGAAAAACACTGCAAATTAGAAAGCATGTTGACCAAGAAAAGAGAGAGAGTAGTTTCCTTTCCTGAGTTTGTGAAGCCTTGCTCTCATCAAATAAAAGATATATTTACAAAATGCAAAGTTTATTAATTTTTTAAAAAATATGTTCTTATTGGTTTTTAGAGAAAGAGGAGGCAGAGGAATAGGGAGATAGAAACATCCATGAGAGAGAAACATCATCCATCAGCTACCTCCTGCACACGCCCTACTGGGGATCAAGCCACCCTGGCATGTGCCCTGACTGGGAATCAAACAGGTGACCTCTTGGTTCCTGGGTCAATGCTCAATTGCTGAGCCACACTGGCCGGCCAAAGTCACTTTATTGAATTAAAGATTTATGTTCCCAGAAGTCTATATCTGAGAAAGCTTCAAGATTCTAAAATACCATACTCTCATGTTTCATTATTTGAAAAGGAAAAAGAAATACATTCCTCATTCAGGGGAATGGATGAATTAACATGTATATTGTCTTTCAAAGGGGATCCTGTAATTTTTTAATTTATTCAAGTTTGAACCAAGATTTAAATATTCCTGCTTTAAGAATAAATAAAAATATTCCCAATTTCAAAACTGAATAAATCCTCCTTATAAGAACCAGTTAACAGGATTTCATAAAGAAATAACTGTCATTCAACTCTATGTGCAATAGGAAAAAAGGTCATCAGACAAGGGGACAATCTAAATAAGAGTTAAAAGCTATATTACTACCCATGCCCAAAGTTTATTCTGAGACAAACTCACATGATACATATATACTGTTCTATATAACTCAGTAGGCCTTATAGATAACTAAAGATAACTGGCCTAAATGAGAAATGTTTGAGAAAAACCTATGATTCAGTAATGTTGCTGCTTTCCTGAATCAATATGAAATCATTCCTGATAACTACACTCTTCTCCACAATAGCAGAATAGTCAACTCAAACTTCTCAGTCTCATTACAATTACAATCTGTGTACCTCAACAAAAACTGTGTGATAATTATGACACAAAATTTTGTCTCCAATTATTATTCAGAATCATACATTATTAACAATACTCATGCCCACTGTAAGTAAGTCTCATAAAGGACAGCTTCAATGTAAATTAACAATGTAAGCGTGAAAGCTATTAGATCATTAACTGCATTTTAAAAATAGAGATCCAAAGTGAACTTGAGTCAAAATACATACAATCATCTAATAGTTTTCAAAAACACAAATTCAAAATTAAAATAAGGCTGAAGTTAGTCACACAGAATTTTAAATATCTGGTATCTTAATTTCAAAGTATCTCTCAAATGCAGTCTCCAATATATAATTCAGAGATGCTTTAAGGTCACTTATATGTGCTAACAACTCTGCTCCTAGATACTAAATCCTATATAATAAAAGCCCACCAACTGGATGGCAGAATGACCAGAATGACAATTGACCAGTCACTATGACACGCACTGACCACCAGGGGGCAGATGCTCAATGCAGGAGCTGCCCGCTGTGGTCAGTGCGCTCTCACAGTGGGAGTGCCGCTCGGCTGACCGGGATGAGCGGCTCCTGCTGCTGCAGCAGCTCGGCTCACCAGGATGAGCGGTGCTCCCACAGCAGAAGCAGCCACTCAGAGGGCGGGTCCACAGCTGCTCAGCTGATTGGGATGAGCAGCACTCCCAAAGTGGGCCAATCCCCACAGGCCACGCCCCCCACCAGTGCACAAATCCCGTGCACCGGGCCTCTAGTATTTCATAAACTAATACACATTTTTTTGTTTTGTTGGTAAAAGAAGATCAACACCTTATGAAAGCATATACACTCTGAGTTAGATTGACTATTGCAAGTTTGGCTAAAAATAACTTAGATACTGACTTTGTTTTATCTTTGGTGGAAGTATTAAACAATAACAATTTTTAAAAACATCATTCTTCAGAAGCTTAACTTCAAATTAATTTTCCCCTAATCTAATCTAATTAATTAAACTTTGTATTTTTGTGTTTAATTAGTTCACAAAACTAAATAGACAAAATTTCACTATAAAATAAACACATAAAACTAATTCTATCTTCAGAATTAGAACAGGAAATTCATTAAAAATTCCCTAAAACATGGGACTTCAAAGCTGAAAAAAAGTGAATGTAAAATAAATTTTGTTTCAAGAACATAATGAGAATATAAGTATACACTGGATTTTTAATACATAAAATCAATTCTACTGTCTCTAAAAGTTTAAAATATGCTTTTACTGACTTTCATGTACACCACTACTTTAAATCAGAAAAATTAGTTATAAAATAAGCTAATCTTTGAGAGCTACTTACAATCCAGATGGCAAATTCCTGGATGCAGTGATACCAAAGGAATACCACATAGCTTCAACAAGGATGAAGTCAACCAAGGCTGACAAAACCCAGGAACCCAGCAAAAAGGACTAAAAACAAAACAAAGCATTATATAGAGGAGTCTCCTAAAAATAAATTAACAATTATTTAATTAGAACCAGTTCAAATATATATATATATATAGTCTTTTCTAATAAAAACAAACTTAAAAAAATATATATGTGTGTGATATATATATATATTTTTTTTTAAGTCTGTTTTTAAAAAATATATATGTGTGTGTGTGTATACATATATATATACACACACACACACATATATATATACATATATATATACATATATATGTATATATGTATATATATATGTATATATATATATGTATATATATGTATATATACATATGTATATATATATGTATATATACATATATATATGTGTATATATATGTATATATGTATATATATACATATATACATATATATATATATATGTATATATATATATATATATATATATATATATATCTTCAAAATGAGAGAATAAAACTATATTGGTCAAACACATTAATAGCATGATTTATTTTTAACAAGTAACACACAAACCATTAAGCAAAATAAATAATTAGAAATTTATTAAAGTCAAAATCCTAATTAAAATTGTTAGTACCCAATCATACCTGATATTATTACCTATTACCATCATCATTATTTTATTATGCTAGTGACTTAAATTTAAATTTTTCTTTGGTTAATGTCCATGTTCCAATTCAGATAGAGGATCATGTAATTAAAAGGTAATTGTTAATAATAACAAAATAAAACTATTTAAATATAATAAAAAACAAAAAAAATGCTTTTCTCTAACCTAACAGCAAAGGGAAAATACATAAAAACTTACTGCAAATTTTCTGCTTCCATATCTTCTTTCAAATATCCTAAAATTATAAATAAGCAGACTACTGCAGAAACTATCTTTCAAATCAAGGCAAATTATTCTTCCACATATCAGCCTCCAAATCTAGATGGGGATTTAAAAAAGAACAATAAATAAGAGTGAGATCTGTTCAGGTTGCTCCTTAGCAAATTTGTTACATTTACTTTATACTGCTTTTTTTTCTTTATTTCTTTATTGATTGTGGTATTACATATGTGTTATTCTGCTTATTTTTTAAACTCTAAGCAAAATAATGATGCATACAGAAAAGGAAAACACATATATGTTTTTCCTAAAAAATGAGCTCTACTGTCTCCTGCTAAAATTCTTTTCATATAACGGCACAAAGGGTACTTAAAATTTTTTTGCTTATATAGTAAGTAAAATTCATTCTCATTCAGAAAACAGAAAATTTCCTGTAAAACATCTTAAGACTATATTTTGTACAATTTTAAAAAATTATATACGTGAGCTGGAATGAAAGGCTAATGTTCGTTTTTATGCTATTTAATAAAACAGGTGTAACTGAAAAGCTATTTAGGGATAAACTCAATAATATCCATTTCTAAGCTTAATTTTAATGCTCAACCTAATTCATACCAACCCATGTACAAGGCAAATTATGGCAACTGTTGCTAAATATTACTAGGTTTAAATTTTTTTAATAAGTTAACTTTTAATTTATGTAAATCAATTTCTCCTTGTGTGAAAAATATATAAGGGAATATACAAAGAAGAAAGAGCAACTCGAAGGCTTGTTTTGAGACTTCTTAAATATTTTCCAGATATTTAAAGATAATCTCAATGACATTTGTAAAACATTCTGATATTATTTCCCTTTCACAATTACCTTATAAGATAGGTACAAAAAATATTAACCTTTTCTTTTGTATTGTTTTTATTTTGGTAAAATATACATAAAATAAAATTTATCATTTTAACTATTTTTAGATGTATAATTCAGTGGCATTAAGAACATTCATAATGTTGTATCTCCATCACCACTATTTCCAGAATTTTTCACAATCCCAAACAGAAACTCTGTATCCATTAAACAATAACTCCCCATTCTCCCCTCCCCTCAGCCCCTGGTAACCATTATTCTACTTTATGTCTCTAAGAATTTGACTATTCTAGGTATCTCATATAAGTGGAATCAGATAATATTTGTCCTTTGTGTCTGGCTTATTTACTTCACTTTGCATTATGTCTTCAAGGTTCATGTTAAAACATGTATTGGAGCTTCATTACTTTTAATAGCTAAATAATATTACACTGTATGTCTACACTACATTTTTAAAATCCATTCATCTGTTAATGGACATTTGAATTGCTTCCACCTTTACGCTATTGTGAGGAATGCTACTATGAACATTAGTAAAATTAACTCTATTTTAAAATAAGGAGAATATGCACAGAGAAAGTGTTTTACTTGTCTAAGGCATATGACCTTGCCAATAGAAATTCTTGCAAATATAAATAATCATAATATGAATGAGAATATAGACTATACCAACTGTCAAAACATTTCACTTCCGTCTCAGTTCCAACCAAGACAGACTTTGTCATCAGTGTACTCCAAAATATGGGGGCACTGGACTGGTTTCGGGATGGCCGTTAGAATTCATTTCACATGCCCATCTAACTGAAATGGGGATGGCTGCCAATAATGCTGTGTTAAGGTCACAGCTAGGTGTAAGGAGAAACAGCACCATCATCAGTTAGCAATGACCATAATGGGCACACATATGGAACACAGGTGACACCTCTAAACTAAATTTCTTTTCTCCCTCAGAAATTCCATGACTGCACCAGAATCACATTGAATCTTTAGGCCAGCATATAAGACCATCACCGTGATCAAATGAGAATGCTTTGTAAGTTATTTAGTGCAGTGGTCGGCAAACTCATTAGTCAACAGAGCCAAATATCAACAGTACAACGATGAAATTTCTTTTGAGAGCCGAAAACCGACTTCTGCACATGGGCCATGAAGTTTCAATCGCACTGTACGTGCGCGCCCACACATGGTATTTTGTGGAAGAGCCACACTCAAGGGACCAAAGAGCCGCATGTGGCTCGTGAGCCACAGTTTGCCGACCACTGATTTAGTGCTTTAAAATATAAGATGATGATGACTGTCACCTCTGCAGAACAAGATGCAGAATCCATGAAAAATAGCTCCAAGTCTTATACTCCTCACATTTTAAACTATATATATATATATATATATATATATATATATATATATATATATATTCTATTCAGGGCAAAGCCCTGAGAGCCACTAGGAAAATCTGGGGGATTAAGGACATTAAGACTTTACAATTATTTAAATCTAACAAATTGGGTTTATAGAACCCCATTTTTTGTTGTTGTTTTTTTAGTTAATGACAAATAAAACTAGAAACTACACTTTTAAATAATTTTGTAATTTGTCCTATGCTTAAGGACACAAAAACCTGTGACCTGGTATAAGAATAAATCATTGGGGATTACTATAAGGTGCCTGCTCCTTATAAAAATTGATCACTGACTTGCACTCAACAAAACACTACTTCTGCATTCAACCTGAAAAACACTAGAGGCAGGATCTCTGCCTTAAGTGTCAAAATGTGGGAGATTCCACACTTGCAAAAGAAAGCCCTTCACCAACTGTCCCTCCTGTCCTCATCCAATGTAACCCTGCACTCGTCTCCAACCATGCCTCCTATACAGCATTCCTAACGGTTTGAAGTACATATTGCTTTGGGAAGTAAAATGTTCTTCTCTCTCTACTGCTAATAAACTGGCATCCCCTCCTTCAGACCAAATGGAAAATTCCTATCTTTACGGCTCTCCAGAGCTATTCCATTCTTTACTGGTCCCTACTTCATTTATCATCCCTGAGGATTTCATGTACACTTATGTCTTATGTATGTGTATGTTTAGATTTCCCAAGGCAGAACTGAAACTTCTTTAACTCTGTAGCTGCTCTTATAAAAGCAAAGTGAGAGCTTCTTAGGAGATTCTAACAGGAGAGTGTGCCTATTCACATTCCTGAACAGAAGAGTGGTTGTCCTCTTTATCTTCAGAGCATAGGTGCCCATAAAGTGGTGAAGTGGAAGGGGATGCTTGCCTACTTAGCCAGATTAACCAAATTAACCCCCCAAATCAGGAAGATGCCAACTTCAGTCCCTTACAGCAGTGGTTCTCAGCCAAATTGAGAACCATTGCATTATAGCAACTGAACTAATGCAGAATCTATACTATATTCTAACAGAAAATAACTGAAAGACCTTCACAGGAACTTGGTGAAACTAACCTGAGTGGTATTAATTACATTATTATGACGTACAGGTGGATTATTGTGGATAATTAAGTATTTAGCAAAGAAAAGGTGGCAGGTTTATACACCACAATTTGCACTAATACTCCAACTCACAGATAAGACCCAGCACCAGTATGTTCCATGAAATCAGCCCATAAATCTTGAAAACCATAGAATTCTGCTCTTCCCAGCAGCAAAAACCCAAGAGAAATTTCCTACTTGGTTTAACCACTACTATAAAAGTAATTTGTAGATTCAACAATCTGTTAGAGCTGAAAGAGCTTAGATTACCCAATCAATATTCAAACTGACGCAGGTTTTTTAAATGTTACGCATACATACTAATCACTAAAAACCAAATTTAACATTGTTTTTAATTCTCTTGAAATTGGAAATTGCATTTTCATGCGTAAAAAGTGTGACTGAAAAGAGGTGGTGTCTAGTACTGCAATTGCTTCATTAGAATCTGCTTTGCTGAAAACCTCAATAAATAAAACTAGAGAACTTGTTAATAGACTATTAGTGATAAATAGTATTTCTTGCAAATTTAGAGGCTTTGAGGGACTAAGAGTAGCAGAAAGAAAAGGCAAATCTACGGAAAAACCTGCCTTCTCCCTTCCCAAAGGCCAATGAAGCAGAGCTCACCTGAAACTCATCCTTGACTGCTTGGAGGTCATACAGGAAGAACCTCTGACAGTGTGGCAGGAGCAGAGTCAGCAAAAGAGACAGGGCACTGGGGACCAGTAAGAGACTCTTAGATAGAGGTGCCTTGTCTGGAGGGAAAAAGAAAACCGCTTTGAGAATTAATGTTCCTAAGATTTAAAAAAACACAGGAATGAAAAAAGCAAGAGAATTTATTTTTTAAAACAAATGAAAATAAACTGCACAAACTCTGGAATTTAGTTCTCATTAACATATATTTCAAAACATCTACCTACAGAGGTAAGTGACCAAAGGGCACTGAAAAACTAGTGGAATTTACTGGCAAGGTTTTCACTGTCAGTTGGCTTTTAGGTGAGACTAAACCAAGTTTTCAGCCAGTAACTTCCATAAAATACCTTTCATAACATGGTCACCAAAGTGCAAAGAAATAGAGAAAAGAGTATGCTTTCTATCAAATTGACCGGTTAGCTTTTGAGCATGCGCAGCGTTCACATACATAAACACATTAAAAATAATTAAAATGTGGTTAAAAGTGCTAACATTACTAACTGCAGTGGCCTACTGAGATTATCCACCATGAGTATGACTGGAGCCCAAGTCGGTTTTCCATTTAGAGCCTTTTCTAAACATTATGCAGCCTTCAAATTACACCATTTCCACTTCCCTTTGTCCATCTCAGGGAAGCATTTTAGCCTGAGGAGCCTCCCCTCTCCCCTCCCCACTCCTCTGCACGCCTGTTTCCAGGGACTATTTGAATATTCAGGATTTTGTACTTGTTTTGCCTTCGGAACTACATTAAAGATTTCTAAAGAAAGGCCACCTGCTTTCTCTTCTCTCTATTGGCAATAAAGCCCAGCACAACCCTTTGCACCTAAGAAAGGTTCAGATCAACAGGATAGACCCCTGGTCGGCAAACTGCGGCTCACGAGCCACATGCGGCTCTTTGGCCCCTTGAGTGTGGTTCTTCCACAAAGTACCACGGCCTGGGCAAGTTTATTTTGAAGAAGTGGCATTAGAAGAAGTTTAAGTTTAAAAAATTTGGCTCTCAAAAGAAATTTCAATCGTTGTCCTGTTGACTTTTGGCTCTGTTGACTAATGAGTTTGACGACCACTGTCCTAGGCCCTGGGGTATAGCAGTAAGTGATAGACAAAATCCCTCCCCTTTTGTGGTGCTTTCAGTCCAGACAAGAGAGAAAGGAAAATACACAAACCAAGGCAACTATGCATTATGTCAGATGGAAATAAATACTCTAGAAAAATTAAGCAGGCCAGGCTGGTGTGGCTCAGTGGTTGAGCATTGACCCATGAACCATGAACCAACTGTGGTTCAATTTCTGGTCAGGGCATATGCCCAAGTTGTGGGCTCGATCCCCAGTAGGGAGTGTGCAGAAGGCCGTCGATAGATGATTCTCTCGCATCATTGATGTTTCTATCTCCTTCTCCCTTCCTCTCTCTGAAAATCAATAAAAACATATTAAAAACAAAAAAGAAAGGAAAATTAAGCAGGGTAAAGAGTGTGGCTATATCATCCATCATAGATTACGGGGTTTCTTTTAAAATACGTGATAGGACTGCCACACACCCATTCCCCATCCCTAACTGAAGTTAGGTATGGCAACATGACTCACTTTGGCCAAGTCAGTGATAGACATTACTTCCAGGCAGATACTTGAAGAGCCAGTGAATGGACTTTCCTTCTGCCAATACTCAAGATGGTGGCCATGCTATCACCCAGATCCTCGAGTTAAAGACAGTGTGAAGTGGACCTCCCAGGTGATTTGCCACAGAGGGATACCATCAGTGAGAAACAAACCTTGTCATTTAGGCCATTGCTATTTTGGAGTTTCTGGCTGCTTCAGCACAACTTAGCTTATCCTGGTTTAGTGGAAAACACAGTGCTAGTAGGGAAAGAGGGGTGCTATTTTACATAGGGTGTTTAAAGGGCCCTTCTAATAAGATGAGATTTGAGCAGAGACCTGTGAAGTAGGCCAAGCAGATATCTGGGGGAACAGTATTCCTGGTAGAGGAAAGAGCATATACAAATGCTTTGAGAGAGGAACATGCTCAACAAAATAAAAAATAAAAAAAACAGTAAGACCACCAAGGCAGCTAAAAGCAGAATAAGCACAAGGCAGACAAGTAGGATATAAGGTCAAATATGTGGGAGACCAAATAGTGTAGAGCTCTGTAGGCCATCAAAAGGACTTTAATCTTTCCTCAGAGAGTGACAGGATCAGTTTGAGGGATTTAAAGCAGGAGTATCACATGATCAAACATATTTTCATAGGACCACTTTGGTTGCTAAATTGACAAGACATCACAGGAAGGGGAGTGTAGAAGAATGGAGACAGGTAAGGAGGCTATCCTGATGATCCCAGCATGATGATGGCCAGGACCAGAGTAGTTTAGGTGGGGATGGTCAAAACTGGGAGATGGTTGGAAGATACAACAGGCAGGATTTGCTGGCTGACTGGGTGTAGAAAATGGGCAAATGGAGAAGTCAAAGATGACTCAAGTTTTTGTTGAGCAACTAGAAGAACTGCTGCCAGCTACTAAGATGGAAAATTCTGTCACCTTTGCCCTTACTATGCCTATAAGATCTGAGCCCATTTTGCAAAATGCTTCCTAACCCCCATGTTTACCTCCATCTGCCAGGACTCCACCCTCTACACCAGTGCTATTCAAAGTAGCCAGTTCACAAGCTGCTACCAGTCCATAGTGAAGTTTGTGTCAGAATGTGAACCAATACACTGCATCCTTCAGGGAGGAAGTCCAGCTATGAAAAAAATATCATCTGAACTGAACATGTGCTCTGCTCCCATATCACATTATTTGTGAATAGTCCTGTGACTCTCTATTCCCTTTGTTCTGGTTTATTTTTTCATAACACTTATCAACAAATGCCTTATTAAATAGTGATTCATCAAATTTATCATTCAAACTGATTGTAAGAGACACCATTCTTTTAGGTGTCACTAAAAAAGAAACAGTGACAAATATAATTCTAAATTGTCATAAATTATAAGGTACACCCCACTTTCAGGAACATTAAAATGTGAAAAAATTTCATTTAGGATCAAGAAATATGTTTGTGTATTGTCCATCTTTCCATCCTCAGTCCCCAATAAATATAAGCTCCCTGGAGGCAGCAACTTAGTCTAATATGTTTACTGTTGCAGCATTCCCCATACCTATTAACAGAATCTGGCCCATAAGGGCAGTCAATAAGTGTTTGTGTAATAAAAAGTGACTGATGTATAAAAGGGACTCAATAAATACTGATGGAAGAAAAGCCCAAGTGTCCAGCAATGGATAACTGAACAAACAAAATGTGATATGTGTATATATATATATAATGGAATATCTATTTACTCTTAAAAAGGAAGGAAATTCTGACACAAGCTACACTATGGATAAACATTTTGGACAATACCCTGGGAGAAATAAACCAGACACAAACAGATAAATACTGTATGACTGCACTTATATAAGGCACCTAAGAAGTCAAATTCATAGAGACAGGAAGTAGAATAATGGTTGCCAGGGGCTGGGGGAGGGAAGAATGAGGAGTTATGGATAAAAATTTCAGTTTTGCAAAATGAAAAGAGTTCTAGAAGTAGATGCACAATTTAATGCCATTAAACTGTACACTTAAAATGGTTAAGACAGGCACTAGCCAATTTGGCTCAGTGGATAGAGCATAGGCCTGCAGACTGAAGGGTCAAAGGTTAGATTCCAGTCAAGAGCATGCCTCGGTTGCAGGCTTGATCCCTAGCCCCAGTCGGGGCACATGCAGGAGGCAACCAATTGATGTTTGTCTCACATTTATATTTCTCTGTGTGTGTGTCTCTCCCCTTCCCTTCCACTCTCTCTAAAAAAAAAAAAAAAAAAAAATCAATGGAAAAAATATCGAGTAAGGATTAACCTAAAAAAAAGGGGGGGGGGAGAAAAAATGCTTAAGATGGTAAAATTTGTTAAGTATCTATATATACATAAAACCCTAATATGCAAATAGACCGAATGATGGAACAACCGAACCAGTCGCTATGACGTGCGCTGACCACCAGGGGGTGTGCGCAGAACATGGTGGACATTGGCCACAGCAGGATGGTGGAGCAGGTGAGTGGGGGCACCAGACCAAGGCGAGGCACTGGTCGTTGTCATCGGGGCAAGCCTCTGTGGTTACTGAAAATTTTTTGCTCCAGCACACCACGGTCCCACCCAGCACTCGCACCCGCTGCCAGCGCTAGAACCGCTGCCCAGGGCCGGCCCCGATCACTCAGCGCCATCAACAGGTGTGAGCGGTGGCTGCTGGCCCCAATTGTCCCTCAGAGCTTCTCCACCTCCCCCTGCACCTGAGGGGCGATCAGGGCTGGCAGCTGCCTCTTGCACCTGCTGCCGGCAACAGCCCCGCTCACATCTGCTGCTGGTGCCAGCCCCAATCACTCTGCGCCATCAGCGGAGCTGCGGGCAGACAGGGGACTGGGGGCCACGGCAGGAGGGTTCAGGCAAGGGCATGGAGGATGGGCTGAGACCCGCCCCTGTGCCCACCGCAGTCTCATGGCCCACAATTCCTTTCAAGGTGCATGAATTCGTGCACTGGGCCCTAGTATTTTATAATAATTTAAAATTACGATTAAAATAAATAAAATCCTTACTGGCCCCATTTACACAACCATTTTAATTCTGTCCAGGACTAAACAAACCCCTAACAATATAGAGCTGATAACTTAAATCAGATAATTCTACTATTAAGTATTCTTCTTAAGATGACCAAAAATCAGATCCCAAAATTTTTTAATTGATAGAACTGAAAAGAGAAACAGATAAATCCACGATATAGTTGGAGACTTCAGTACTCCTCTTTCAGTAATTGATAATACAAGTAGACAGAAAATCAGGTTGTGGACTGAATTGCCTCTCCCACCTCCCGCCTCTCCCCCTCTCTCTCCCGCCAAATTCATACACTGAAGCATTAACCTCCAATGACTATATTTGGAGATAAGGCATTTAAAAGATTATTAAGGTTCAATAGATCCATAAAGGTGGGGGCCCTGATCTACACATACAGAGGAAAGACATGTGAATTCACAGGGAGAAAATGGCTATCTACATCCCAGGGAGAGAAGCAAAAAACAAATTTGCTAACACCTTGATCGTGAACTTCTAGCCTCCAAACCTGTAAGAAAACAAATTTCTGTTGTTTAAACCATCCCATCTCTGATATGTTCAGTAAGAATACAGAACACTTGGAAAACAATCATTTGAAAAAACATTATCAATCAATTTAACCTGGATGATATTTATAGAACACTCTACCCAACAACAGCAAAAAACACATTTTTTAAGTGCTTATTCTCCATGGTAGGCCATATTCTGAGCCATAAAATACACCTCAATTATTTTTTTAAAAAATTAAGGTCATGCAAAATATGTCCCTGACTACAACAAAATTAAACTAGAAACAAAAACAACAACAAAAGATGGATGGAAAACATCCCAAATACCTAAAAATTAAACAATATATTTCTTTTTTTTTTTTTAAGTGACATTTTTTTTTGCCTTACATATAAATTATGCATTCTTTTTTTTTTAACTTTTTTTTTTTAATATATTTTATTGATTTTTTTACAGAGAGGAAGGGAGAGGGATAGAAAGCTAGAAACATCGATGAGAGAGAAACATTGACCAGCTGCCTCCTGCACACCCCCCACAGGGTATGTGCCCACAACCAATGTACATGCCCTTGACCGGAATCGAACCTGGGACCCTCCAGTCCGCAGACCGACGCTCTATCCATTGAGCCAAACTGGTTTCGGCTAAACAATATATTTCTTAACATATCTGGGTCAAGGAGGGAGTCACAAAGGAAATTAGAAAATATGTGAAATAAAATGAAAAATGAAAGTACAATCAACCAAAATTTATGGGCTGCAAATACTAGTAAAGCAGTGCTTAGAGGGAAATTTATAGCATTAAGTGCTTATATTGGAAAAGAAATGGTCTCAAATGATGATGTAGGATACAAGCTTTTAAAAACTAGAAAGAGCAAATTAAACCCTAAGAAAGCAGATGAAAAGAAATAATTAAAATCAAAGCAGAAATCAATGAAATAAAACAAAATATAATAGAGAAAAATCAATGAGACTAAAAGCTTACTCTCTGAGAGGATCAATAATATTAATACACCTGTAGCAGATGATCAGGAGGAAAAAAGAAGACAATTAACAGTATCAGGAATGAAAGAGGGGACAGCACTACAGATCCCACAGACATCATTAGGATAATAAGAGTTTGCACAACATTGTAAAATGTACTTGATGTCATTGGACTGTACACTTAAAAAAGGCTGGAATGGTAAATTTTATGTATGTACTTTTTATCACTAATAAATATTTTAAAGGGATAATTAGAAACAACATTTGCCCATAAAATTTGACAACTTAGATGAAGTAGACAAATTCCTTGAAAAATATAATATACCAAAGCTCACTCAAAAAGAAACAGGTAACTTGAACAGTCCTATAGAAATGAACTCATAGTTAAAATTCTTCCAACAAAGAAAACTCCAGGCCTCATGACTTCACTGGAGAATTCTATCAAGCATTTAAGAGAAAAAGAATACTAATTCTAAACAAACTCTTCCATCATATAGAAAAGGAAAGAACACTTTCCAAATCATTTTTATGAGGTCAACATTACACTGATACCAAAACCATACAAAGACACTGAAAGGAAACGATATACCAACATCTCTTAGGGACACAGATGCAAATTTTTCTTCAACAAAATATTAGCAAACTGAATTGCACTATACATAAATAGGATAATACATCACGACCAAGGGAAGTTTATACCAGGAATACAAAGCAAAAATATCAATGTAATTCCCTATATCAATAGAGTAAAGAAAAATGTACTGTATAACTCTATTCACACCCTGCACAATGATCTGCTTATTCTATGAAGCCAATTTTTGTCAATTCATTAGGCAAAACTTGCCACTTACTGTGCAGTCAATGATAAGCTACTGGCTGTGTAGTCAGTGGTAGGCTACCTCTTCGATCAAATCTTATTAATTATGATCAACATTTACTGAGCATTTTCCAAGTGCAAAATACCATACACAGTACTTGTATGTACTACCATACTCCTGACACTCACACCTCAGGCCTTTACACCTGCTACTCCCTCTACCCCAAATGTTCTCCCCACATCTAGCTTATCCTAATCATTCAGTCCGCTTTTCTAATAGCATCTGAGAGTGGCTTTTACTCATGATTTTATTGCTCTGGAGCACATCACCCTGCTTATTTCAAAGCATTTTTCACTATTTGAAATTATTCTCTGTTTACTTCTTTGTCTCTCTTATCAGAACACAACAGTCTTGCTCACTGTTATATTCCCATCCTCAGAATAGCACCTGGCACATAGTACTGGCACACAGTATTTGGTGAACAAATAAATTATATGAGGTAGACACTACTTTCTACAAATTTAAACACACAAAGAAACTGCAACTCAGCCTAGGTTCCACTGAAATGGAAAGGTAAGACAAAAGGTTGGATACAGGTAGTTTACTTTGGAATGTGATCCCAGGGAGCTGAAGTGAAGAACAGAGAGTGAAACAGGGAGGGAGTGGCAACACACGGTTTCATTAGCAGTTGGACACTGCTCTGAGTGATAGATGTTGCTGACAAGTGCTTGATCCCAGGGGATTTTCTGAGAAGGCTTGTGGATGTATTCGCAGAACTATCACCCAGGGAGGACACAGGAAAGCAATTTTATCCATCATCCCTCAATAATCTAGAGTGGCCAAAGAAAAGAAGCTCCAATGGAGGGAATAGAGATATAAGCATTACCAAACCAAACTGGTTTACACCAAACAAGGCTGGAGAAACAGATGGAATGAATGAAAGGTGAGGCCGAGCACACCAAAATGCTGTCTGAAGTAATGGTGAGGAAATGGCAGAACCAAGTTCAAACCCTGAAAATCGGACCACAAATAAAACTGCTTCTCATGCTGCATTGCCACAGAACTCCATGGTCCAAAGTGATTTTCACCTGCGTGGTAGGGTTTCAAGTGAAAAACATTTTTAGTCACAAATAGCAACCACAGAAATCAAAGTGGTACCCTGTATAACAAAAATAAATGCAATTGTGAATGGGGATATAAAAGAGCTGAAGTCTTGGGAGGGTGCAATACAGAGTGGGTATTTATTAAATGCTAAACTGATCAAAAAAATTTTTAAATAGATATAAATCCTCTGTCCCCAAAACAACATCTGCATCTAGGAATTTAGCCTAAATTATCATGGATGTGTATAAATTTTTTGCTACAAAAATGGTCATCACAGCCTTGTTTATGACCAGGAAAAGACTAGAAACAACATGAATGTCCAATAAGAAAATGGGTAAATTATGTTTGATCCATTAAAATAATAATAAATTTTAAGAAGTAGGTTGTAGAAATAATATTTCATGCCTTGGAAAAATGTTCCTACATAATAAGTGCAAAATATTTCTAATATGTAATTAGGTATTCTAGTAAATCAGCAATACCTTTTTCATTTCATGACACATAAACTAATTATTAAAATCCTCCAACACACCAAAAAAAAAAAAAAGTATAATTTTGATTCATTCACACCAGATGGCTATTGTTGTGTTGGCTTTGTCATTTTTTATTTGACACCTAAGGGAAAAGAGATCAGTGCCCCTGACTAAATAGTCAGGTATTGCATGTTTTAAAAATTCTTGCAGCACACTGGTTGAAAATCGCAGTAGTAAATAAGTAAAATGTTATATACTACTTCTTTAAAAAGTAGTATATAAATTCCTGGGATTTTTTTAAGCACTTATAAAAATATTAACTGATAATCTCTGAATAATCTGTTCATGGGAGATTTTAGTTTTTTATAAAAATATTTTTTAAGGATTAGAAAAAGTAACTTTTGGTGGACTAGTTACTAATTCAGTAATGTCACTAAATCCTTATGCACTGAAATAAGGCCAGTCACAAGCAATTTTATGACCTCGCTGTGAGTAGAACCAGGAAGTGGTTCATACATGAAGAACCCAAGCAGTGATCAAATGAAAAGTTAAAAACAATTGTCACTTGTCTGCAACAGGTCCTGCTACATTAGAAAATAGGGATGTTACAAATTTTGATAACAGACAATATATTAATCCAAAAGTAAAAATATAAAACATCTATGGCAAAGATAACATAAAACACCAAAATTTAAGACATTTCCTTTTGGGTCATCTCCCTTTTGTTATGGCCAAAGTACACAGCCATCTCTGTGGCAATGAAGAGCAATCAGGCTTTGGTGACTGTGTATTATCCTAAAATAATTATTACAGTATTTGTTGATTATGCCAGGCACTGTGCTAAAAAAAGCACTTTCTGTGTAATACCATCTCAGTGAATACTTACAGTAACCCTGTGGCAGCAAGGAGTTATCTGCATGCTCTAGGTAAAAAATAGATTACGAAAGGTTAACTAATTTGCCTAAGGTCACAGCTAGTTATTAGGAGGGCTGAGATTTGAATCCAGTTCTGCCTCACCCTAAAGAAAAGTTTTTCTAATACATAACAGGGAAACATGATGTCTTATATCATGGTCCATTCTAAAGAGATTTTCACCATTATTTTTTAGTATTTCACATGTATCTTTTTGGTTTCTCAAAAAAGTTAAACATAGAATTACCACATGACCCAGCAAATCCATTCCTAGTTATATACCAGAGAACTGAAAAACAGATGTTCAAACAAAAACCTGAATATTCATAGCAGCATCATAATAGCCAAATAGTGGAAACAACCCAAATCAATAGATGAATGAATAAACAAAATGTAGTATATCCTTACAATAGAACATTATTCAGCCATAAAAGAAATGAAGTACTAATATATGTTACAATATGGATGAACCTTGAAAACATTATGTGAAGTGAAAGAAAGCAGATATAAAACGATACATATTGCATGATTCTATTTACATGAAATATCCAGATTAGTAGTTGTCAGGGGCAGGAAGGAGGAGGAAGATATGGCCAGTGACAGCTTAGTTAGTACTAGGTTTCTTTTGGGGGGATAAAAATGGTCTGGAATTACAGTGGTTGGTGATGATTGCACAACAATGTAAATGCACCGGAAGTTAATAGTTGTATATTTTAAAATGGATAAAATGGTAAATTTTATGTCACATGAATTTCACCTGAATAAAAATATGCATCTTTTATGCAATGAAGACACTCACCACAGGTCTTGCAGAGATTAGCCACATTGGCTGTTACAGAAGCGTTGCAGCTGAAGACAGAAGCAGGGGGTGGGGATGGGACAAAGAAAAAGGCAGCAAACCCAGCAACAGTGCCTGTTCCCGCAAGTCAGCCATGTAAACATACCCTCGTCAAAAACCCCAGTGTGGTTCACACCACTGAGAGGAGTCACCATATCCTACCATGTGGGTTTTTCTATTTCTGACTACTTAACTATTTGGTAAACTTCTCAGGGTTCCCATAAAAATGGGATGATTTGGTGTCTCGTGAAATAACTTCCCTAAAGTCTTTTATCAGAAAGAGGCTAATCCAAAAATAAGTGTGGAAGTTCACAAAAGTGCAGTGACTGATATGCAAGGGATACCTTCTGTTCCCACCATGATTTATTCTTCAGGACAGTACTAGCTTCCTAGAAAAAAAGTTAATGAAACTTATCCTCAGTGACCAAGTCGGGAGGAGGGAGTGCCTTCTGGTGATCATCTCAACAAAGACGCCCATAAAACTGCCCAGGAATCAAAAGGTCCCAAGTGTGTTGTTGTTACTTATCCTCATTTCCCTACGATGTTTCGAAGTAAAATGCTCTAAGCCATCCATGAATCCGCTCTTGTTCCTAATACACCAGGAAGACTTCAATGCCACTGGGCACCTGCCACACTGATGGCTCCTCACACAAGTCATCAAACAACTGAGCAGAGTGCTTGCCTCGTGAGGGCAGCCAATAAACACTTGTTACTAGACCAATCCTTGTAAAATGTATCAGGAAAATGAACAAAAGAAAAGACTAAGAAATTTCCAGGAAAAAAAAAATGGCATGAAGGAAGGGGGCTTGCTTTGTAGATACAAAAATTTAGGGGGGGGGGGCGGAGGATGAGCAATTGAAAACTGTAAAAGGAAGTTCTAAAACAGAGCCTAACATAAAGGCTTGTGTGCCAGCGAAAGCGTGTCACCTCTGCAAATTATCAACAATGCATTGGGCACCTATACGTTTATTTTGGTCCTACCGTTATGCTGGACTCCAGTTTATCCTCCTTAGAAAGATTTTATACAAACATTAAGTCTTTCATTTAGCATGAAAAACAGTAATTGTTAAAAAGTGCTAATTAGACAAGGGATACAATTATAATGAAATAATAATTTTAAAAGCCAAAAGAAGAAAATTATCAATGTTGCACGTAAATACAGGATAAATTATTCAACAGTAGAAACAATTTTAAAAAGATGAATCAGGAAGCTTGTTGATAGTACCAGACCCATGTGATAAACTGTAAGAGGAAAAAAAAAGTAATTTTAAAAGGGTAAAATGAGTGATTATTGGCAACAAAATCTGTTGTAAATTCAAGGGCCTCAATGGGCTAGGCAGGTATCAGTGAAACAGGGAAAGTAGATGGCAAAAGAGCATGATCAATAGATTTTTTTGTTACCTAACAATTCAGCCCTGGTGTTGCCAGACAGTCACCTCAAGAGATAAGATAAATCTGGATTTCTGTTTGAAATACTCCAAGTTTAAAAAATGTTGGAAGGTAACTCTCTTTCCACCCCTCTACACTCACCATCAACACATAGATCAAACAAAACTCATCTGTGTGGCCTGTCAGTTTTCAAAGTCTGGCCTAGAGAATCATCACTGAGATATTTATTAGAACAATGTTAATTTAAGACAGGGCTAAGAGTCGTAAGGCCAAGTTGGTAACAGCTTCATGAGAAGCCAGGGATGGTCCTATATGTTCAATGACCCAGTGAATCTTGAATCAACCCAAGTAGGTTGACAAGTAAGGATACTATAGCTACAAAAACATCCACTAGAACATCTGAGAAAATAGACAGGGCAAAGAGTTATCGGCTCAGCAGATATTTAATGTAGAAGTCCTAGTCTAATTTTAAAGCCTTGATGAACTAAGGAACCTCTTCCACTCCTGTTTGATAGAAAAACATAAGAAAAACAGTTTAAAATCCTTTTAAGTTTGGATGTGCACATGGCCTTTTAGCACCTAATCTGTTTGTGAGTAGAGATACTACTAAACATCTCTAACCACTGGTGCTGAGATTGCCTAATTGATGGGGAGAAAAAGCCTCACTTAAACTCTAAACACTAAAATTAATTCAGAAAGGGTTAAATAATCAAATAAAAGCAATGAAACAAAAAAGATAGCTAGATAAAATTATAGTTCAAGACAGCAATCTTGTACCCCTGTCCACTTCTCCCTTCCAGTCATACTGAAATAAAAGAACCCTCAAAACACCAGAGAAATGTCTCCTTCCAAATGAGTCCAGGAAACTAATCAATAAATACCAAGATCTAGGGAGGGACATGAGCAATCAGAATAATCTAAATTATTCATTAGATTCATTAGAAATAATTATTCATCTAAATTATTTCTTAAACTTCAATCATTCCCATTATAGCACCACAATTTTTGCTATATCCCAGTATCACCTATCCTATTCTTTAATATTTTTCTTTAAATCACCTATGATTTAAATTAACATATTATAAAGGAAACTTTATATCACTATAGTAAGTGGAAATTGTCACTTTGTCATCAGTAGGTGGTAACTATAAAAATAAACACACCTTATTATATTCTAACTAGAGGCCCGGTGCACGAGATTCATGCACTGGGGGGAGGGGGGGTCCCTCAGCCCAGCCTGCACCCCAAGCTGGCAGTCAGACATCCTTAGCGCTCCCACCACTGCCGCTGCGCTCGCCAGCTGTAAGCCTGGCTTCTGGCTGAGCAGCGCTCTCCGTGTGGGAGCGCACTGACCACCAGGGGCAGCTCCTGCATTGAGCATCTGCCCCCTGGTGGTCAGTGCATGTCATAGCAACCGGTCGTTCTGCCGTTGGGTCAATTTGCATATTAGCCTTTTATTATATAGGATATTGTTGTTGACAGAAAAATCTGGGCCTGCCTCCTATTCTGTTACAACAGGAAACTAGCTGCTTTTAAGGAGGTATTTCAGACTAGCGCCAAATTGAGACTTTCTCTAATACAATCAGGATGAAAAAGAACAGAAAAGGGAGTCATTACCTTATGTTTATTTCAATGGCACTTAATGTTGGGCCCACATCCTGTTCAAACCATTCCCAATAGTATGAGCTACCCCCGTACTTGTGACAGCTGGGCCAGTCAGCCCTTCCACAAACCCCCACCCACACCCCCTGACACAATCTCATATTCTTTCTCACACAGATCCATTCGTTCAACCATCCCAACTGAAAAAAAGACTCGGTCCCCAAAATAAAATCCAAGAAATGCTCTCCAAAGAAAGGGGACAATCTACTTATAGAGAACATGAAGAGGGTTGGAGGACTGAGAAAAAAATAAAGAGCTTGGGGCAACTTTAAACTTCTAAAGGAGATGACAACCTTGATAACATGGAATGAGGGGTGAGGGATGGGGGAGAGGATAGGTAGAAGGGTGCCCCAGCCAGCTGTCCCGTGCACTGAAAGGTCACCAGTTTGATTCCCAGTCAGGGCACATACCCAGGTTGTGGGTTTGATCCCCGGTCAGAGTGTGTGCAGGAGGCAACAGATGGACGTTTCTCTCTCACATTTATATATATCTCTCTCTCCCATCCTTTCTCCCTAACAAAAGTCAATTAAAACCATATTTTAAAAAGAAGAAGAAGGGCAGCTTTACTCAGGAGTGAAATTCACAAGAAGAGCCAAGCCCATCTCACTTTGCCACCGCAGGGGATTTTCACTGTCCTTGGCCCACCACCTTTCCCCCACCTCTGCACCCTCTCTGGAAACAAGCCTATTCACATGCTCTGCAAACTTGAGAAGAACCTACAGTCAGCCCTGCCTTTTAAGGTATGAGCCTTTTGAGGACAACGACCTACCCACAAATCAAGAGGAAACCCACACCAGCTATTTGCTAATCCAGTCTTTCACTATGTACAAGAATGGCCAAGCAAGCATCAGAAAGTTCACCACCAGTGTCCTCTACACAAAAAAGTTTACTCCAGAGGGATGCCAGGGAACAAAACAAAGACGAATCCAAGAAGAAAATAATGCAAAATTCAAGAAAGAGCAGTAGTTGCGTGTGAAAAAATAGTGAAGGAATGTCACAAGAAATTGGGAGACTCCCTAACAGCACAGGTTTTCTGACCTAGGGCTCTATTTTCTTCTAGGCCTCTAATCACACACCTTGGTTCTACCGTAATTACACCAACATAATAATGTATATATAGCTATTGTTTTGATTTTCTATATAAAATCAACCTATGGACAAAGTATGGAAGGCTTAATTATCATTACAGAACAGATTGTAAACACACACTGCATATATGCAAATTCCTCATCTAATCTACAAACAGAACCTATAGTTGACAAATCAATAGAGGCACAAATATATCATTTAAAGTTATAATAGTCTTTTTTCTTCCCTGGCTGCTTGAAGACTGGCCAACATCACGAACAACACAGTAACTATCTGGACCAGGAAGTTCATAACCAACAGGCTACTTCAGTGGAAACAAATGGTCACTGACTTCTTCACCCTGGGAAGGCAACAGCACCTAAGACAGAAATTTGGCAAAACTAGCCGAAATGTGTAGGACCCCACCAGATGACATCTCTGTATTTGGATTCAGAACACATGGTGGTGGTGGCAAGACAACTGGCTTTGGCATGATCTGATTCCTTGGATTATGCCAGGGGTGGGAACCTTTATTTCTGCCAAGGGCCATTTGGATATAAATAATATCACTCATGGCCATACAAAATCAACTTAAAAACTAGCCTGCTATATGTGGTCAAACATTTAATGAACTCACCCCTGATGCCTTGCAGGGCCAGACGAAATGATTTTGCAGGCCTTATATGGCCTGTGAGCGGGACGTTCCCCACTCTTGGTTTAAGGCATCCACAGGAGGTCCTAGCACAGTATGCTTTGTGGATAAGGGTAGCTACTATACATCTTTCCACTGTCATGCTACATTCAAAGGACTAAAGTGACATAAGCACTGAAAAATTACAACAATGGCAACACAACTTATAAAGTCTTGAGAAAAATGTCTGGAAAAGATTACCATAATTTAAACGAAGGCTAAATTACAATTCTCATGTATAATCATAATTTAAATGAAGGTTAAAACTTAAGCAATGTACAGCATGGTGACTATAGGTAATAATACTGTATTCTATACTTGAAATTTGCTGAGAGTAGATCTTAAATGTATTTACCACACACAAATAACTATATTAGGTGATGGATATGTTAATTCGTTTGACAGCAGTAATCATTTCACAAGTCTGCTGTAAATATATACAATTTTTAAAAAATATATTTTATTGATTTTTTACAGAGAGGAAGGGAGAGGGACAGAGAGTCAGAAACATCGATGAGAGAGAAATACCGATCAGCCGCCTCCTGCACGCCCCAACTGGGGATGTGCCGGCAACCAAGGTACATGCCCTTGACCGGAATCAAACCCGGGACCCTTGAGTCCGCAGACTGACGCTCTATCCACTGAGCCAAACCGGTTAGGGCAATATATACAATTTCTTATTTGACAATAATACCTTAATGGAGGGGGGGAATACAATAAACTGTACAATACAAATTTTTGTTTAAAAATAAATATAAAACAATTTTTAATTAAAAAATATACTTGCCCGACTGGCGTGGCTCAGTGGTTGAGCATGGACCTATGAACCAGGAGTTCACAGTTCGATTCCTAGTCAGGGCACATGCCCAGGTTATGGGCTTGCTCTCCACTGGGGAGCATGCAGGAGGCAGCCAATCCATGATTCTCTCTCATCAATGATGTTTCTATCTATTTCTCACTCTCCCTTCCTCTCTGAAATAAAAATATTTTTGTAAGTAAATAAATAAACTTAAGGAGACCTTCACAGTACCAGTGTTACACCAAAGCACAATTGAAAAAATGCTAGAGTAAATTATCTACAAGATATTCTATTTCAGGTTGCATCCTATCTAATAAAAGAGTGATATGCAAATTGACCATACCTCTGCTACACCCACAATCCACGCCCACCAGCCAATCAGGAGCAAGTATGCAAATTAACCCAACCAAGATGGCTGCAGCCACGGAGCGAACAGGAGGCTTGGGTTTCCCTGGCAATGGAGGAAGCCAAGCTTCCTGTACACCCTGGCTGGCTCTGGACTCCACTCAAGGCTACAAAGTTTCAAATATAGAAGATAAATAAATCCCAACAAAAATGGCTGCAGCCACGGAGCGAGCAGGAGGCTTGGGCTTCCCCGTCTATGGAGGAAGCCAAGTTCCTGGACTGTCCTGGACTCCGCTCAAGGCTACAAACTTTCAATTATAGAAGATAAATAAATCCCAGATACCAGGGCCTCTGCTTGGGTTGCTGGGGGACATGGCCGGCCTGCAAACCACCACAGGCCCCTCGCCCAGGCAGCCCCATGCCCCAAGGGAACCCCCACCCTGATCCAGGACACCCTTCAGGGCAAACCAGCTGTCCCCCACCCATGCACCAGGCCTCTATCCTATCTAATAAAAGAGTAATATGCAAATTGACCATCACTCCAACACACAAGATGGCTGCCCCCATGTGGACACAAGATGGCCACCACAAGATGGCCAGCAGTGGAGGGCAGTTGGGAGGGATCAGGCCAGCAGGGGAGGGCAGTTGTGGGTGATCAGGCCAGCAGGGGAGGGCAGTTGTGGGCGATCAGGCCAGCAGGGGAGGCCTGGTCCCTCCAGTGTGGGAGGGACCAGGCCCGCAAGGGAGGGCAGTTGGGGGCGATCAAGCCTGCAGAAAAAGGCAGTTGGGGGGGGCCCAGGCCTACAGGGGAGAGCAGTTGGTGGGGACCAGGCCTGTTTCAGTTGCACTGTACGTGCGCACCCACACGTGGTATTTTGTGGAAGAGCCACACTCAAGGGGCCAAAGAGCCGCATGCGGCTCGTGAGCCGCAGTTTGCCGACCACTGCTCTAGTCTATTATAATGCCATAAAAATGCATTTTTAAAGTAGCTTGATTTAAGGTAGTTTCTACCTTCATTACTAAAAATATATTGAGACAAGTTGGGAAAAGTTGGAGAAGGAAGATAATTTGACTAATAAAGAAAGAGAAGGGGAAAAGAAGAATATGCAAACAAAAATAACTACAGCACATTAACTACTACAAAAATATCCTAATATATATATACACACACATGTATACACACACACACAAAAGGCTAAGTGTCTGACTGTCCGGGTAATGACGTCACATAGCAACACCTGGCTTTCTCTCCCTAGTGACAAGCCTCCTTGCAGTTTCTTCAGTCCACGAACACAACTTGCTTTATATCCAGGTGCAAACATTTCACACTGTAACCAAATGTCTGTGAAGCGTTTTCCCATGCCTCATCTCATTTGATCCTCACAGAAGTCCTGGAGTAGGTAAATAGGAGACTCAGTGGAATCCTATTTTCTTTTCATTAGCCAGAAAACAGAGATTTAGAAAGCTTAAAAACTTGACCCTAATGAAAAGAAGAAATGGTGGAACTTGAAAATGACCTCAGTTTTTCTCACTGCACAGAATATAGTCAAACACTGCTGCAGTTAAATATTTTACCCCTTGTTCTTTCTGCGTGATCTACAATAATAATCTGCTTCATGTTGATATTTACTGCTGTGTTGCTGATAATTACCTGGAAGAGAAGTTGGGGTGCTTCACTGGGCTGGAAAAAGTTTAGCTAAATCAGAAAAAAGGTTTAATTAAGCAAGTTTATCTATATATATAAAGTTCTCAATGGCGCCAATCACACACGTGTGTTTCGATCTGTCACTGTCAATCGTGAATTTGGTTGACACTTCTATTATAAAAAAGAGCGAATATCAATATTAAAATATTTCTTCTAATTAATTTCCTTTCAGTGTGCATGAATTTGTGCACCAGGCCACTAGTTAGGACATAAAACATCTCTCCTAAAAACAAAACGGTATCCTGGCTCTGATTTAGGAAGAAAAGAGGGAGACTGGTGGTTAAACGCCATCAGAAGGAAAGTGGTAGAGCACATGAGTAACAGCTGTAGCAGTTACAGGGGAGGAATGAAAAGCAACTTGCCAGGACACAGTAATTCAGTTTTCAATGATTGGGAAATAAGCCCCTCTGCTAAAATGAGCTATTACATTCATCATTAGCCTATGAATATCCCAGGGGTCAAGAGAAATAAATGTAAATAAACTTATCATTTTAAGTCTGAGAACCAGTAGTGTGCATTATTAGTTCAGAACACAGAATAGGGAGCCAGACTGTCTGGGTTCAAATTCTAGTACTGTTTCTCAACAGCTATGTGATCTTAAATGCCTCAGCTTCCTCATTTTAAAAGTCTGTTCCGTGATCTACAAGTTACAAAACAGCATTTAAATGTAATAAATGTACTTTTACTTATTTATTTCTGCACTGGTAATAGTATGAAGATAAACATCAAGATGTCAATAAATGCTATTTATTTCTTTCAACTACTTTTTCATATCTCAGAATTTTCTTTGATGCACATCTGTTTATAATAACAAAATCAGTTCATTTAAAACAAAAACATAAATGTGTGGTTGGGGGGGGAGATGAAGAAAATTAACTGAAATGATTACAGTGGTTTTTCTTTATCTTCCAAACTTTCTATAATATGATTAATTTTACTTTCAGACTAAAAAAAATCATTGTTTTTAAAAGTATTCTCCCTTAACAGCCCAAATGGCTATCAGTAGATGAGTGGATAAAAAAAGCTGTGGTAGGCCCTAGCCGGTTTGGCTCAGTGGCTAGAGTGTCAGCCTGTGGACTGAAGGGCCCTGGGTTTGATTCCAATTAAGGGCACATGCCCAGGTTGTGCACATGCCATCCCCAGCAGGGGGCATGCAAGAGGCAGCTAATCAATGATTATATCTTATCATTGATGTTTCTATCTCTCTCTCCTTACCTCTCTGAAATTAAAAAACAAACAAAAACAACTGTGGTACATTTACACCATGGAATACTATGCAGCAGTAAAAAAGAAGGCTCTATTACCCTTTGAGATAGCATGGAAGGACCTGGAGAGTATTACACTAAGTGAAATAAGCCAGTCAGAGAAAGACAAGTATCACATGCTCTCATTCATATGTGGAATCTAATAAACAAAATAAACTGATGAACAAAATAGATCCAAAGACACAGAAGCATGGAACAGACTGTGGAATCTCAGAAGGAAGGTGGGGGAGAGGGGAAAGGGGAACATATGCAATACTTTCAACAATAAAGATGCAATAAATTTTAAAAATTAAAAATAAATAAAGTATCCCCTCTTAAACTTGTTCTTCCCTAGTTAATTCCTGTCTTTACTTCTCAGCTAAAATTCTTTTTATTATTAATATTTTATTAAGGTACTAGTAGCCCGTTTGCACGAAGATTCGTGCAATAGACCTTCATTCACCTGGCTGCCTGCACCAGTTTTCTGCCGGCACCGGGGACCCAGGCCTTGGCGGTGGCCACTGACCTCTACCTTCTTTCAGGGTCCGGGCTTGGCCCTGGGCGGTGGCCTTGGGCTCAGCTGCACCCAGCATCCCTGCGACCTGATTGCAGAAGCAGACCCCCAGGTCGGCTCGCTCCTGCCATCGGAGCAGGCACGCACCCGGCTGGCGCCCAAGGCCCGGAAAGCCCCGGGCGGCTTTCCGGTCCTTGGGCTCGGCCGCACCGCACCCCAGCCGGGTCCCTGCTCCGATCGGAGCACGCACCTGGCTGGCTTGGGCTCGGCCGCACCGCACCCCAGCCGGGTCCCTGCTCCGATCTGAGCACGCAGCCGGCTGGCGCCCAAGGCCCGGAAAGCCCCGGGCGGCTTTCCGGTCCTTGGGCTCGGCCGCACCGCACCCCAGCCGGGTCCCTGCTCCGATCGGAGCACGCAGCCGGCTGGCGCCCAAGGCCCGGAAAGCCCCGGGCGGCTTTCCGGTCCTTGGGCTCCGCCGCACCGCACCCCAACCAGGTCCCTGCTCCGATCGGCCCAAGGCCCGGAAAGCCCCGGGCGGCCTTCCGGTCCTTGGGCTCCGCCGCACCGCACCCCAGCCGGGTCCCTGCTCCGATCGGCCCAAGGCCCGGAAAGCCCCGGGCGGCTTTCCGGTCCTTGGGCTCGGCCGCACCGCACCCCAGCCGGGTCCCTGCTCCGATCGGAGCACGCACCTGGCTGGCGCCCAAAACCCGGAAAGCCCCGGGCGGCTTTCCGGTCCTTGGGCTCGGCCGCACCGCACCCCAGCCGGGTCCCTGCTCCGATCGGAGCACGCAGCCGGCTGGCGCCCAAGGCCCGGAAAGCCCCGGGCGGCTTTCCGGTCCTTGGGCTCCGCCGCACCGCACCCCAGCCGGGTCCCTGCTCCGATCGGCCCAAGGCCGGGAAAGCCCCGGGCGGCTTTCCGGTCCTTGGGCTCCGCCGCACCGCACCCCAGCCGGGTCCCTGCTCCGATCGGCCCAAGGCCCGGAAAGCCCCGGGCGGCCTTCCGGTCCTTGGGCTCCGCCGCACCGCACCCCAGCCGGGTCCCTGCTCCGATCGGCCCAAGGCCCGGAAAGCCCCGGGCGGCTTTCCGGTCCTTGGGCTCGACCGCACCGCACCCCAGCCGGGTCCCTGCTCCAGTCGGAGCACGCACCTGGCTGGCGCCCAAAACCCGGAAAGCCCCGGGCGGCTTTCCGGTCCTTGGGCTCGGCCGCACCGCACCCCAGCCTGGTCCCTGCTCCGATCGGAGCACGAACCCGGCTGGCGCCCAAAACCCGGAAAGCCCCGGGCGGCTTTCCGGTCCTTGGGCTCCGCCGCACCGCACCCCAGCCGGGTCCCTGCTCCGATCGGCCCAAGGCCCGGAAAGCCCCGGGCGGCTTTCCGGTCCTTGGGCTCGGCCGCACCGCACCCCAGCCGGGTCCCTGCTCCGATCGGAGCACGCAGCCGGCTGGCGCCCAAGGCCCGGAAAGCCCCGGGCGGCTTTCCGGTCCTTGGGCTCCGCCGCACCGCACCCCAGCCGGGTCCCTGCTCCGATCGGCCCAAGGCCCGGAAAGCCCCGGGCGGCTTTCCGGTCCTTGGGCTCGGCCGCACCGCACCCCAGCCGGGTCCCTGCGATAGGAGCAGGCGCCCGAAAAGCCACCGGCCCCAGCGTCCATGTAACGGTTTCCTGGTGGGCGTGGTTGGTGGGCGTGGCTTGGTTGGTGGGCGTGGCTTGGGCGTAGCGAAGGTGCGGTCAATTTGCATATTTGTCTATTATAAGGTAAGATAATTGACACTTAGGTTGTTTCCATATCTTAGTTATCTAATCTAATAATAGACAAATATGCAAATTGACCGCACCTTCGCTACACCTAAGCCACGCCCACCAGCCAAGCCACGCCCACCAACCAATCAGGATGAGTATGCAAATTGCCCCAACAAATATGGCGGCTAATTTGCATATAAAGACAGCGTCCAAAGAAGCCAACAGCTGTAGAAGGGAGTAAAGCTTCGAAGAAGCAAGCAAGGGGGGGGGGGAAGGGCGGGGCGGAGGTGGGGCCGGGGGGAAGGAGAAGGGCGGGGCGGAGGCGGGGCCGGGGGGAAGGAGAAGGGCGGGGCGGAGGCGGGGCCGGGGGAGAAGGGCGGGGCGGAGGCGGGGCCAGGGGTGAAGGAAAACAAGGGAGGGCTGGAAGAGAAGGCGGGGTGGGCGGGGCGGAGGCGGGGCCGGGGGTGAAGAGAAACGCGGGCGGGCTGGAGGAGAAGGCGGGGCGGGCGGAGCGGAGGTGGGGCCGGGGGCGAAGGGAAAGCGGGCAGGCTGGAGGAGAAGGCGAGGCGGGTGATAAAGGTCGAGTGGAGGCGGGGCCAGGGGCGAAGGGAAACGCGGGCGGGCTGGAGGAGAAGGTGAGGCGGGGGACAAGGGCGGGGCGGGGGACAAGGGCGGGGCAGAGGCGGGGCGGGGGAGAAGGGAAACGCGGGCGGGCTGGAGGAGAAGGTGAGGTGGGCGAACAAGGGAGGAACGGAGGCAGGGTAGAGTGCAGCGGGAAATCCTATTGCAGGATTTTTTCCTG
This sequence comes from Eptesicus fuscus, assembly GCF_027574615.1. Taxonomy (NCBI): domain Eukaryota; kingdom Metazoa; phylum Chordata; class Mammalia; order Chiroptera; family Vespertilionidae; genus Eptesicus; species Eptesicus fuscus. Next base: position 64,210,515 of record NC_072480.1, on the reverse strand, counting down.
CAACGGGAAAGCTAGTCTATATATATAAAAGCCTAATATGCAAATTGTCCCCTCCAAGAGACCAGGAGTTCAATGGCTCATTATGACGTGCCCTGATCACCAGAGGGTGGTGCGGAATGAAGGAAGGCCCCGGCCGGAAGACGGAAGGCCCAATCGGCCCTGATCGCCAGCCAGGCCTAGGGACCCTACCCGTGCAGAATTTCGTGCACCAGGCCTCTAGTTGTAAATAATGTTGCAATGAACATGGGGATGCATATATCTTTCTGAGCTCATGGTTTTGTTTTTTTAGATAAATTCTTAGAAATGGGATTGCTGAACCATATGATAATTCTATTTTTCATTTTTCATTTTTTTGAGGAATCTTCAATTTGTTTTCCACAGTGGCTACATCAATTGACATTCCCACCAACAGTGCAAGGGTTCTCTTTCCTCCACATCTTCTCCAACACTTATTTCTTGTCTTTTTGATAACAGCCATTCTAACAGGTATGAGGTGATATTTCATTGTGGTTTTGATTAGCATTTCCCTGATGATTAGTGATGTTGAGCATCTTTTCATGTACCTGTTGGCCAAATGTATGTCTTTTTTGGTAAAACGTCTATTCAGATCTTCTATCCATTTTTTAAACAGATTGTTTTTTTGTTATTAAGTGGTATGAGTTCTTTATATATTTTGGATATAAAACCCTTATCAGATTATGATTTGTGAATATTTTCTCCATTCAGTAGGTTGCCTTTTCATTTTGCTAATGGTTTCTTTTGCTATGCAGAAGATTTTAGTTTGATATATTTTTGCTTTTGTTGATTTTGCATTTGGTGTCAGATTAAATAATGGTCGCCAACACCTATGTTTTCTTCTAGGAGTTTTTTGTTTTTTTAAATATATTTTATTGATTTTTTACAGAGAGGAAGAGAGAGGGATAGAGAGTTAGAAACATCGATGAGAGAGAAACATCTATCAGTTGCCTCTTGCACACCCCCTGCTGGGGATGTGCCCGCAACCAAGGTACATGCCCTTGACCGGAATCGAACCTGGGACCCTTGAGTCCGCAGGCCGACGCTCTACCCACTGAGCCAAACCAGTTTCGGCTTCTTCTAGGAGTTTTATAGTTTAAAGTTTTATGTGAAAGTCTTTAATCCACTTTAAGTAAATATTTGTGTACTAGAGGCCCAGGGGCGAGGGGGGTGTGTGGCTCCTAACCACTCGCCTGCCTGCCTGCCTGATAGCCCCTAATCACCTCTGCCTGCTGGCCTGATGCCCCTAACCCCTCTGCCTGCCGGCCTGATCGCCCCCTAACTGCTCCCCTGCCGGCCTGATCGCCCCCTAACTGCTCCCCGGCCGGCCTGATTGCCCCGTAACTGCCCTCCCCTGCCAGCCTGATCACCCCCTAACTGCCCTCCCCTGCGGCCTGATCACCCTAACAGCCCTCCCCTGCCGGCCTGATCATCCCCTAACTGCCCTCCCCAGCTGACCTGATTGCCCCCTAACTGCCCTCCTGGGCTGGCCTGATCATCCCCTAACTGCCCTCCCCGGCCAGCCTGATCACCCCTAACTGCCTCTGCTTCAGCCCCACCACCGTGACTTTGTCCGGAAGGACATCCAGAAGACGTCTGGTCTAATTAGCATATTATCCTTTTATTAGTATAGCTAGTGTAAAATAGTGGACCACTTTCATTCTTTTGCAAGCGGCAGTCCAGTTTTTCCAGCATTATTTATTAAAGAGACTATCCTTACCTCATTGTGTATTCTTGGCATCTTTGTCATTAATTAATTGATCATACATGTGTGGGTTTATTTCTTGAATAAAAAGTATTTCCCTTAAGAGTTTCAAAGGGCACATACCTAGGTTGTAGGTTCAATTCCCTTCCCTGGTTGCAGAACATGCAGAAGGCAACCAAACGATGTGTCTCTCTCACATAGATGTTTCTCTCTCTCTCTCTCCCTCCCTCCCTCCCTTCCACTTTCTCTAAAAATCAATGGAAAAAGTATCCTTGGGTGAGGATTAACAAACAAACAAATAACAACAATAAAAATCTTCAGAAATGTGGGAAATAGCTAGCCTCCAAGAATCAAGCATTAAAGGCAATTATTCAGGGCTTGGGCAACTCAGGCCTACTGTTAATCCTTTAATGCAACAAAGAATGAAATTAGAGCAGAAATAGATAAATTCTAGTCACTTTTTTTTTCAATTCTTTATTGTTTAAAGAATAAACATATAGTATTACATATGTCTCCTTTTTCTCCCTAAAGAGGCCAGCCAAATGATTCTTGGCCCCCAAAACAGAAATGTACCTAAAACAAGATATTAAAATTATAATTTCCACTAAGGTGCCATGGACTGTTGTATATCAAATAGAGGTTCCATACCAAAATTCAGAATTTACAAAAAAATTAATCAAAAGAAGTCACATGACTCAAACTTCTCTCAGTCAGATTTTAAACATAAAAAGAGTGAATGAAACAGTGAGAGTTCTCTACAGTGAAGAAAAGACATTAAAATTTGTAGAGTGAACTATCCAAGTGCTGAGAGTATGACCATGCCTTCACAGCAAGCTGAGTGAGATGCTCATGGGCCTATTCAGTGAGTAAATATGTGACCCTTGAGGTGAGAACACAGTGGATTTCCACCCTGAGAACTCTAGAGAGCAGAAGGAAAAGCCATGTTGATCACTGACATTAAAATGCACAACCAAGGCAAAATTCAGCAATTCCAACAGAACAGAGGTAGGCTACATACAAGAGCCAACACAAGGGTCACCTTTGGTTCAGTCCAACAGTGCCCCCCAAACAAGCCAAAATTACTCCAGAAGGAGGAAATTGTAGGTGGACCTAAGTTCCTAGGAGCTAAGGAAGAATCACCAAATAAAGCCTACAAGCATAAAGACGCACCCCTCTAGGCAAGACGACAATGTAGGTAAACATGGTACTCACTACCTCCCACAGCCACATCAAAATTACAACTAAAATACAGAACCATCATTCAGAACCATCTGAAATCTAGCTGAACAAAAGCCCTACAACTAGGGAATTAAAGAAGAAGCACATCAAGACTGGTAGGAGTGGTGGAGATTCAGGGCAGAACTGCAGAACTGCTGGTCCCAAATCTATGTGTTGTGGTTTAAAATTTGAAGGGATATCTTGGCTGTGGAGGTTTCCCTGAGGAGCAAGGGGTCCCTGTCCCACAACAGGCCCTCCAGCCCAGGATTCCAGTGCCCCAAAGAAAAAGCCCCAGAACTTCTGACTGAAGGGATTGTGGCTGAGTGACACACAGCCTGCCGGAGTCCTAGGCAGTTCCTATTAAAGAGCCTGAACATGGACTTACTCAGACTCACTCCTTCTGAGCTCCAACGTTGGGGCAGCAGCTTGAAAGGAACCTGGGACATTTGGGGAGGAATTAATTTGTCTGGCATGAGGGAGAGAGCTGGAGGGGCAGCTTTTTCCCAGACAGAAGTGCTGGCAGAGTTCCTTTGCTGAGCCCTCCCTGCCAAAGAGCTGGCAGATGGAGCACCATATCTGAATCTCCATCAACCTAGCTCATACTTTTCACCCCACCCTGGTGATTCCTGAGGCCCTGCCACTCCCTACTTGCAGGCTCATCCAAGCCATTTCTAGTGGCTTTTCCACTCTTGCCTCATGCTTTGGACTTTCCTAAAATATCTCAAACAAGCAGCAGCTGACCTTAGCATGCCCCATACCTCTTGATAAGTGGCCCCAAGCCAGGCACTAGCGGCAGCCGAACGTATTTCAGAGCTTGGCCTCTCCTGGGCTCCTCCAAGACCAATACAAGTAGCAGCCATCTGCAGATGGCTTTGTAGCTCATGCTGGGTAGCCCTAGGCAGGGCACAGGCAGTGGGTGACTTTGCACCTCCCAGGAGGCTCCAGAGCCAATACATCCAGTGGTCAGCTTTGACCACGATGGATTATAAAGCTACTACCTCCATGAGTAACACACTCAAAGGGCAGATTCAGTGAGCACCAAAGCCCCACTGAAGCAAGTCCTGCTCCATAGGGTTGACTCCTGCACAGCAGCTCTTCAGCTGTAGTCGTAGCCAATCCTCACAACTAATTGGCCTGGGGTCAATCCCTTCCAATGATGCCAACATCAACCAAGGCTCAACTATAAGAGGGCAGTACACACAGCTCACATAGGGGCTCATCTGGAGTGCCCAGCTCAGGAGACTGGGGAGGCAGAGCCACTGGGCCCTACAGGACACCTACTAAACAAGGCCACTCCACCAAGTCCAGGACACACAGCTGATCTACTTAATACACAGAAACAAACATAGGGAAGCCACCAAAATGTGGAGACAAAAAAAAAAAAAAAAGTCACAAATGAAAGAACAGAAGAAATCTCCATAAAAAGCACTAAATGAAATGGAAGCAAGAAAACTACCAGACATAGAGTTCAAAACAATGGTTATATGGATGTTCAAGGAACTTACTGAGAACTTCAAGGAACTTACTGAGAACATCAACAACATAAAAAAAGACTAGTCAAAAATAAAGGATATACTAACTGAAATAAAGTATAAGTTACAGGGAATCAACAGTAGAGCAGAGAATGCCAAGAATCAAATCAAGAATTTGCAATATAAGGAAGCAAAAAAAGTCTAACCAGAAGAGCAAAAAGAAAAAAAGAATTCCAAAATATGAAGATAGTGTAAGGAGCCTCTGGGACAACTGCAAGCATATCAACATTCACATCATGGGGGTGCCAGAAGTAGAAGAGAAAACCTATTTGGAAAAAAAAAAAATTACAGAAAATTGATGTTGGTGAAAGAAATAGACACACAAGTCCAGGAAGCACAGAGTCTCAAACAAGATGAACCCAAAGAGACCCACATCAAGACACATCATAATTAAAATGCAAAACGTTAAAGTCAAAGAGAGAATGTTTAAAACAGCAAGAGAAAAGCAGTTATCTACAAGGAAGCACCCATAAAACTGTCAACTAATTTTTCAACAGAAACTTTGCAGTCCAGAAGGGAGTGGCAAGAAATATTCAAAGTGATGAAAAGCAAGGACAACCAAGATTACAACCAAGGTTACTCCACCCAGTAAAGCTATCGTTTAGAATTGAAGGTCAGATAAAGAGCTTCGAAGACAAGAAAAAGCTAAAGGAGTTCATCACCACCAATCAGTATTACACAAAAGTTAAGGGTCTTCTTTAAGAAGAAGAAGGAAAAAAAAGATAAAACATATGAACAATAAAAAGGCAATAAATACATATCAATCAACAACTGAATCTACTAGTAAAAATCAAAATAAACAAACAAACAGAACACAAACAGACTCATGGATACAGAGACCATTTTGAACAGCTGCCACATGGGAGGGAGTTGGGGGTAGGATGAAAAAGGTGAAGGGATTTAGAAGTACAATTTAGAGTGCTCAAATCGCCTTCGAGCCTGGTGACTTCCCAGCGTTCAGATCCTCAGACTTTCCTCACAGCATGGCCCCCAAACGCCAGTCCTCACTCCCATCTCAAATGAAGAAACCAAAACTGCCGCCAGCCCCAAAGCTGGAGAAGAGCCGACCCCACAGGACGTGCCAAAGGGAGAAAAAGAACAGCAAGAAGCGATTGAACATATTGATGAAGTACAAAATGAAATAGACAGACTTAATGAACAAGCCAGTGAGGATATTTTGAAAGTAGAACAGAAATATAACAAACTCCGCCAACCATTTCTACAGAAGAGGTCAGAATTGATCGCCAAAATCCCAAATTTTGGGGTAACATTTGTCAACCATCCACAAACGTCTGCACTGCTTGGGGAAGAGGATAAAGAGGCGCTGCATTATTTGACAAGAGTTGAAGTGACAGAATTTGAAGATATTAAATCAGGTTACAGAATAGATTTTTATTTTGATGAAAATCCTTACTTCGAAAATAAAGTTCTCTCCAAAGAGTTTCATCTAAATGAGAGTGGTGATCCATTTCAAAGTCCACTGAAATCAAATGGAAATCTGGAAAGGATTTGACGAATCATTCAAGTCAAACACAGAATAGCAGGAAGAGACAGCATGAGGAACCAGAGAGCTTCTTTACCTGGTTTACTGACCATTCTGATGCAGGTGCAGGTGAGTTAGGAGAAGTCATCAAAGATGACATTTGGCCAAATCCATTACAGTACTACTGGGTTCCTGACATGGATGATGAAGAAGGGGAAGGAGAAGAAGATGATGATGATGATGAAGAGGAAGGGTTGGAAGATACTGATGAAGAAGGGGATGAGGATGAAGGTGAAGAAGATGAAGATGATGATGAGGGGGGGGAGAGGAAGATGAAGGAGAAGATGACTAATGAACACTGAAATATTCCAACCTTTTTTAATTTTCTCCAGTCCCTGGGAGTAAGTTGCAGTCTTTTTTTTTTTTTTCCTCTTGTGCTCAGTTGCCCTGTTTTTTGAGGTCTCTTTTTTCTCCCTTACACTATGGTTCTCACCTTATTGGGGGGGGGGGGGGGGGTGTACCTTGAGCAGAATACAGTGGGAAAAGAATCTTTGCCCCTTTCTGTTCCAAATTCATTTTTATCCCTTCCTATCTCAAGAAAAACTTAATGGAATCAACACCACCTTGCTCTGTGAAAAAAAAAAAAGAAAGAAACACCTTCTGCTCCCTTAGCTCTGTGTAGTAGTGCATAGAATTCTAGCTTTTTTCCTCCTTTCTCTGTATAGTGGGCTCAGAGATTACACTTTGTCTCTATGATTATAGACAGTTAGCATTTACCAACATGTATCTGTCTACTTTCTCTTGTTTAAAAAAGAAAAAAATTTTAAAAAGGGGGGTTATAGAAGGTCAGCAAAGGGTGGGTCTGAGATGTTTGGGGGGGTTAAGTGGGCATTTTGACAACATGGCTTCTCCTTTGGCATGTTTAATTGTGATGTTTAACGGACACCCTTGCAGTCTAAGATGACACTTTTAAAATAAAATTCTCTCCTAATGATGACTTGAGCCCTGCCACTCAATGGGAGAATCAGCAGAACCTGTAGGATCTTATTCGGAATTAACATTTCTCTATTGTAATTTTGTTCCTGTATACTTTTAAATTTTCTTTTTGTTTCACTGGAAAGGAAAGATGATGCTCATTTTAAACGTTAAAAGTGTACAAGTTGCTTTGTTACAATAAAACTAAATGTGTACACAAAGGAAAAAAAAGAAATACAATTTAGTAGTTCATAGTGTAGTCATGAGGGTCTAAAGTACAGCATAGGGAATATAGTCAATGACATATTGACCATGTACGGTGTCAGCTGGGTATGAGATTTTTCAGAATGACCACATACTAAGTTTTATAATGTCTAATCACTGGGTATATACTTGAAAATAATATAATATTGTATGTCAACAATAATTGAAAAAAAATTAATGATTAAAAAAAAAAAGCATTCCTCTAGGTCAGGGGAGTAGCCTGGATAGGAGTCTCCCAAGAATTTCTAAAGAGCCCACAAAACAGAGTCACCTTTAATCATGTGCCAAGCTCAGAGAGCCACATATGAATCATCCTGGTTCCTCACTATGGCTTCCTCCTCCCACTTCACCCAATCTAGAAGCCAGTAAGGTCAGAAACAGGAAATCTAAGGAATAGAGATCTAAGCAGAAGCCAATCACACACCTTTCTCTCACAGCAGGTGGTTGCCAATCAGAAGTCTTCTGGGAAAAAGTGTTACCTTTGAGTGAAGACCAAACTGTTGATTAAAATACTGAACTGAATACTTTTAATTTTTAAAGTGAGTCTATGTTTTATAACTTCTATTACCTAAGATTACAGCTACCTGAATGTACCCTCTGTCTTTTATTTACTGCTGAATCCCAAGCACCTAGAAGAATGGATGGCTCACAGGAGTGCTCATTAAATAGCTGTTAAACCAATAACTTAAAAGTGAGCCAAGAATAGAGCCATGCCACAGTGGGTGACCATCAAAGAATAGCTCATTGATTGCAGAGGCTAAAGTGTGAAGGAAAGTGAAAAAGTAAAGATCATCTTTCAAGAAGCGTGGATGGAAGAAGAAATAAAGTGGTCAACAGTGGGAAGATTCAGAATAGGGTCAATGGAAGTGTTATGCTTCAGCATTTTTAAGACTCAGGAGAAAAATCCAATTTAAAAAAATTTAATTCTGGTCCTGGCCAGTGTGGCTCAGTTAGTTGGGCGTCATCTTGTGCACCTAGATGTTGCTGGTTTGATTCCCAGTCAGGTCACATGCCCAGGTTGTAGGCTAGATCCCTGGGGGGGCGGAGGGGGGGGGCATGCAGGAGGCAGGCGATCAATGTTCTGCTCTCACATTGATGATTCTCTCTTTCTCTGTCTCTTTCTCTTTCTCCCTCCCTCCTTCCTCCCTCCCTCCCTCCCTCCCTCCCTCTCTAAGGATCAATAAATAAACAAAAAAATTAACTCTGATTAGAAGCTTTATACATATCAACTCTTTTAATCTTCACAACAATTCAATAATACAGAAAATATTATCTCCTTTCCATAGGTAAGGGATCGGAAATACTCTAGGAGTTTCTGAAGGTCCCACTAAAGCACCCACAGGAGAAAACATCAGCTCTAACCAGGTGTCAGGTTCATTCTCTCACAAGAGAATAAAGCATTGGTACTAGAAAACGCAACAAAGAATGAGTTAAGAATAGGTTAGGGTGAGCCTCAGTTAGGAAAAGGATGCTTCTTTCTTTTATTTTATTTTATTTATTTGTTTAATATATCTTTCTATTGATTTCAGAGAGGAAGGGAGAGGGAGAGAGAGATAGAAACATCAATGATGAGAGAGAATCATTGATCGGTTGCCTCCTGCACACCCCACACTGGGGATCAAGCTCGCAACCCGGGCATATGCCCTAACCAGGAATCGAACCATGACCTCCAGGTTCATAGGCCAAGGCTCAACCACTAAGCCATGCCAGCCAGGCGCTTCATTCTTTTAGACTGGGGGAAAGAAACAAAGTTTGTATATCTGACAAGCTCTTACTCATCCCTCAAAAATCAGCACAAGTTATCACCTACAGTGGGAAGTCTTCTTTAACATTTGTTAAAGTGTGGCTATATGAACAAGTTAGGGAGAGGGTAGGCCCAGGTAATAGTCCTTATTTTTTGGACGGGTTAAGAGTGAGATGGGTAGAGGCGGGGAATGGTCTTGAGGATAGGGATGAAAAAGGAAGAGCATAGGGAGATGAACAAATCCCAATTAACTGAGCAATCATGCCAATAACTCAGCTCAGAGTCACCATCGATTAATATGAGGTTGGGGTTTTGCTAGGTGAGCATAGCAGGACAGCAGCACCAAGTCTCTGAGTCTTGATAAAAATTAACTATAGGTTTCAGACTAGATATGAAAGATGCCAGAAGTGAGCTGTAAACTGGAGACAGGGGATCAAGAGTCTGACGGTCAGAGTCACTGTGATGAAAGATAATGACGACGTTGTTTTATTTATAACAAAAGAGAGCAAATCAAAAGGCCCTTCCCTGGGTTTATTGTCCTTGTGGCCCCTGCTTTCTGTAGTACCTTGGAAATGCCCTGCTATGCCTGTTTCAGAGTGTTTGTGCTTGCAATTCCCTTTCTGCAAAACGCATGTTTTTCAACAAACTAATATAGCTGGCTCCTTCTCACCATTGGGGTCTCGGCTCAAATGGCACCTTCGCAGTTATCTTCCCTGACCACAAATGCTAAAGCAGAAGTCCACCATAACCTGTCCCTGCCATTACCTTCTTATTTTCTTCCTGGCACTTATCACTATATGAAATCACATTGATTATTTATTAACCTATTTGATGTTGGTCTCCTTTATCCTGCTTCCCACTTCATCCTCTGTACGCAAACAGGGTGGCTTGTATGGGTACTCAACAGACACTTATTGAATGAATAAATGAACTTGGGGGAGCAAATGTAACACTAAAATACCATTGCCTACTAGTCACACGACGTGGGAAATATGCGGGTAGTAGGAAATGGCAGCGATTTTTCTCTCAAAAAGAGAATGTTATTCACTACCCATGGGGGCAAGGGTAGGCAGATTACTCAGAACTCTGACTTACCAAAGAGCCACACTTCTCACCTAAAGGATAGCACTTCCCTCTCGGTGGGTAACCTTGCAAAGAAAAATTTTAAAGCAGGGTAACTGCTTGCACCCAGACGTGCCTAAAGACCACTCCTGGAAAAACTGGGCCTAAATTCCACTTTAAGCTCTGTAAACACTGGGACCAAGATTTGTTCAGCGCTGCATTCCCAGCATCTAGTAGTTTTTGACCCAAGGGGATACCCAGAATGTTTGTTAAATAAGCACTTAAGACATGGTCTTCTGAGGAATGGCCATCCCATCAACGCCTACGCCGTGGATAAACTTATTTTAGAAACAGGGCAAGACAGCTAAGGAGCCCTCGGCCTAGGCCTCTCCCTGGGCAGCAGTTCGGTTCCTAGAATTCAATACTCATCCATCCTGTGCCACAGGTCATCAAGTATTACTTTCCCCCAGAGTCGCCATGTATCACACTGGTGTATACTTGGCCAATATAATGATTAATACAGTATAGTAACCAATAATGGATTTCACTTGCCTCTTTAATTTTTATACGTATTTAAAAAATATATAGCTCAGGAAGGATAGCTCAAAATACTGAAAGAACTGAAATTGAAGAATTCTACCATTAATTTTGTATTCGCCAGTGTATGGCTCACCATGGGACCCCAGGAAAATCATATCACCCTCTTGACTCTCAGTTTCATCAACAGTCATAATGTTCTTTATCCAAAGGGTAGCTCGGAGAAAATTAATTAGCTAGCATTTTGTTGTAATGTACTCTGAGGTCAATGCTTGAAAGATTCCATAAATCAAATTAATTATGAAACAAGGGAAATCATTAATTAAGTCCATTTCAAAACCTGAGAATTTGAAAAGTGAGAAATATTTAAAATGTTGCCCGTGGCTCTGATTCTAACTCACCCTCACACTAAGACATGTATTCTCAAAAAAAAGATTCCTAACATTAACAACAGACCCTTAATATTTGGAAATGTCAACTGCCCTGTACGCTGGCAAGATTAACTTTACATGTATAAAATTACGAAGTACTAACGGTGACAAGCAATTGCAAAATTACACCTGCTCAAACAGTTCAGTGTTGCTGTATCAGTGCCTAATCTCAGTGCTGTTTAGTTAACATACAGGCCGCCTTACCCAAAGTCAATTCATTAAACTATTTCAGTGAGAAATGGTTTAAAAGGCTATCTGTACTGCTCAGCCCTCTGTCTGCTGACCACGGCTGACACTCAGGTAAAACATCAGAGCAACAGCAAGCCACAAGGTCCACGCTGTCCTACCACACGACTTCCTAACTTCCTTCCACTTTAAAAGTACTTGAATCCGTTAGTGAGACCCAAAGGTTTGGGAACTGCTGTAATCGTTCATAAAGCGCTCTGAAGTTTTAAAAAGGCAAAGAAAAGAAAAAAAAAAAAGACCTTTTACTTATTCATGTTCCATTCTGCAAACATTCTTTTTTTTTTTTTCCACTTTTTAAATTACTCAGCTGCTTTATTTGTCACCATTTTGGGAATGATTCATCTCTTCGTGAGACTGGGAAAGAGAGAAATCTAAGTAAAACTGACAAGCCAGTTCCTGAACCAGAGGTTGGAATTTACATCTGGGGGAGAGCCAGTTGGTCCCACTTGAGCCTCAATGAATGGAGCAAAGGTGACGAGGAAGGGGGCAGGCTTCCAGCATCGCCTCCACCTGGGCAGCCTCTTCTTCAAGCCCGACGTCCGCCCCGCTGAGGGCGCGGGGCCGGGCCAGGGGACCGCCGGCACCCCGGCCCACCTCCGGCAGTCCCGGAGCACCTGAGCATCGCACCTGGGGCGCAGAGGTGGGAGGCCCGGCCGGCGGCGGGACCAAGTCACCACTCGCCTTTCCCAGCTGAAGCGAGGGCGACGCCTCCCACGGGGCAAGGAACCATCAAGGTGTGGGCGCCGGGATGGAGGATCGGCCCCCAAACCTCCAGCAACCCCGAGGGCCCCCGCTGCCTCCAGCCTCCTCAAGGAGGTGCGCAGCGGGGGCGTGTAGGGGACAGCCAGGATGGCGGCGGCCGGTACTCACAAAGCCCACTGGAGCCGGTGCTGCTGAACATGGTCCCGCCGGACCCGGAGCCCCCGCGGGGGGACTAGGGGGAGGGGAAGCCGAGGTGGAGAGACTGGCGACCGCGCAGGCGCACTCCCGGCGGGGGCGGCGAATCCGGCAACTGGATTCCACTTCGGGGGCCTCCTGTGTACAGCGCATGCGTGGCCTGTGGGGCGCTCCGCTGCGTCCTCCCCGCTCCCTTCCTGCTCGCGAAGGGAAGTGCGTCCGCAGAGATAGGGTCCACCTCTCCAGGTTTTCTCGATGGCTGTGGGCGCCCTTTGGAAAAAGGAATGGGATGGCGTGGGAGGGGCGAAGGTGTAACTCCTGGGAGCCGCCCACTAGTGCTCACCTCTGCCTGCCTGCCCGCCGGGTGGGTCCGCAAAGGCAACGGATTCCTCCTGACCTTTATCGTCTGCCTGGACGGGACGCCCGGTGTCTTCTGCGCATGCTCAGTCATTCTTAGGCAGCTCCCCAAAGCTCTTCCAGTTGTCAATTATTTGTGTTAGAGGGACCCCAAGACCCTAAGGTTTGAGAACGGCTGTAATGGTTCATAAAGCGCTCTGAAGTTTTAAAAAAGGCAAAGAAAAAAAAGACCTTTTACTTATGTTCAATTCTGCAAACATTCTTTTTTCTTTCCACTTTTTAAATTATTCAGCTGTTTTATTTGTCACCATTTTGGGAATTATTACATATCTTATGTCTACAATGCTTCTGATCAATGAATATTTAGGCACCTAAGCAGATATAGAATGGGTTGACTGCTTTGATAGTATTAAACATTGATGAAACATATATTTTCACAGCAATGATTCCAACATTTGTATAAATAATAACAGATCTATTTCCCTAATTATCTAGAAAAACAAAAGCAACAGTGAGAGGGTGACAGAAATACCAAATAAGTTTCACTTACTAGATGGATCATTTTCGAGTGTCAGGTTTTTTGTTCTTTTGTTTTTTTAATGTGAATAATATTATGTTAATTTATAGTATCTATTACCACTTTAAAAAGAAGAATATTTGAGCAAGAAACAATGTGGAGCCTGACCAGTGTGGCTCAGTGGTTGAACATGGACCTATGAACTAGGAGGTCACTCACTGTTCGATTCCCAGTGTGGGGCCTGCAAGAGGCAGCTGATCAATGATTCTCTCTCATCATTGATGTTCTGTTTCTCTCTCTCTCTCTCTCTCTCTCTCTCTCTCTCTCTCTCTCTCCCTTCCCTCTCCCTTCCTCTCTGAAATCAACAAAAAATATATTTAGAAAAAAAAAGAAACAATGTGGATGAGACCTGAAGCATGTTTTCAGATTATGTCGTAATTTCCAGAGCTTCTTTATATATTATGGATGGTGCATGTTTTTTAATATACTCCTCCACAGATATATCACATAGTTTGATTTTATACAAAATATATCCTGAGATCCAAGCTTAAGTGATTCTACATTACACATTTGTTTTCACAGTTTAGTATCTCTGAAATCAAGATCTGCCTTACAATTGATGGCATGTCACTCTGATTGGCAGCATTTTTTACAATCAATGTGATCTTTTTTCTTTTTATTAAATTAATTGAGGTGACATTGATTATAAGATTATACAGGTTTCAACTGTGCATTTCTATGATACCTGATCTTCCATTTCATTGTGTCTGTTTCAATCTTTTTATTTTTTTAAATTAAATCTTTACTGCTAAAAGTATTACATATGTCCCCTTTTTTCCCCATTGAGCTCTTCTAGCCTGCCCTCACCCCAGCCCTTCACACCCTATTGTCTGTGTCCATGGGTTATGCATATATGCATATAAGTACTTTGGTTGATCCCTTCCCACCCAACCAACCTCCCTCACCTTCCCTCTGAGATTCAACAGTCTATTCCATGCTTCTGTCTCTGGATCTATTTTGTTCATGAGTTTATTTTGTTCATTAGATTCCACATATGAGTGAGATCAAGTGATGGTTGTCTCTCTGACTGGCTTATTTCACTTAGCATAACACTCTCCAAACATTCTTAAAAACTAAAGGTATGATAATATGATATGCAGACCTTGCTTGAAAGTATTTTCAATGATCCAGACCTTGAGTGTACATCTACTCTGTACACTTAAGGACCTGTACGTATTGACTGGTAGAAAGCTGTAGGTTTGTCTTCCAAGAAGCAAGTGTTGCCCTTGGATGGCCCTGCCCCTGCTGTGGGTCACCCTCTGTGTGTGGGGAGACCAGCGGGGTAGGGGCCTTGGCCTGGTGCCACCCGCATCCTCACCACCTTGTTCCCCATTCGTCATCAGGCAATGGGAGCCTGCCGACCTGGGGAAAGGGACTAAGAGGTGGTCAGTGCACCTCATAGTGACTGGTTGAGCAGTCATTCTAGTCGTTCCACAGTTAGGGTCAATTTGCATATTACCCTTTTATTATATAGGATAGTACTGGAAGTCCTAGCCACAGCAACCAGACAAGAAGAAGAAATAAAAGGCATCTAAATTGGAAAGGAGGAAGTAAAACTCTCATTCACAGATGATATTGTACATAGAATACCCTAAAGACTCCACCAAAAAACTAATAGACTTAATAAATGTATTTAGCAATGTAGTGATACAAAATCAACACCCAAAATATTTATGGTTTTTTTATAGACCAATAATGAATTTTCAGAAAAAGAAATGAAATAAACAATCCCATTTACCATTGCAACAACAAAAAAATTAAGAAACTTAGGAATAAACTTAACCAAGAAGGCAAAAGACTTGTACTCCGAAAACTATAGAATATTGAAAAAAGAGATAGAAGGTATAAACAAGTGGAAGAATATACCGTGTTCATTGATTGGTAGAATCAACATCACTAAAATGTCCATACTACCCAAGGCAATCTACAGATTCAATGCAATCCCTGTTAAAATACCAACAACATATTTCACAGATCTGGAACAAATACTCCAAAAATTTATATGGCATTAAATGAAAAACCAAGTTGGAGGAATCACAATACCAGATTTCAAGTTATACTACAAAGCCACTGTAATCAAAACAGCCTGGTACTGGCACAACAACAGGTATATAGATCCATGGAACAGAATAGAGAACCCACAAATTGACCCAAGCCATTATGCTCAATTAATATTTGACAAAGGAGGCCACAGCATACAATGGAGTCAAGAGAGTTTCTTCAATAAATGGTATTGGGGAAATTGGACAGATACCAGTACATGCAAAAAATAAAAATAAAAAAAATGAAACTAGACCACCAACTTAAACCATACACAAAAATAAACTCAAAATGGATAAAAGACTTAAATGTAAGTTGTGAACCATAAAAATCCTAGAAGAAACCATAGGCAGCAATATGTTTATGGATGTATCTCCTAGGGCAAAAGAAACTAAGGAGAAAATAAACAAATGGGCCCTAACCGGTTTGGCTCAATGGATGGAGCATCAGCCTGCAGACTGAAAGGTCCCTGGTTTGATTCTGGTCCAGGGCATGTACCTTGGTTGCAGGCACATTCCCAGTAGGAGGTGTGCAGGAGGCAGCTGATTGATGTTTCTCTTTCTCTCTCATTGATGTTTCTAGCTCTCTATCCCTCTCCTTTCCTCTCTGTAAAAAATCAATAAAATATATATATTTTTTAAAAAGAAAATAAACAAATGGGATTACATCAAAATAAAAAGCTCCTGCACAGCAAAAGAAACCATTAACAAAACAAAAAGGGAGCCCACTGTATGGGAGAACATATTTGGCAATGATACATCTGATAAAGGGTTAATATCCAAAATATATAAGGAGTTCATACAACTTAACAAAAGGAAGACAATCATATTTAAAAATGGGCAAAGGACCTAAATAGACACTTCTCCAAAGAGGACATACAGATAGCCAAGAAACATATGAAAAAATGCTCAAAGTCACTGATCATCAGAGAGATGCAAATTAAAATGGCAATGAGGTATCACCTCACACCTGTCAGAATGGCTATCATCAACAAATGACAAGTACTGGTGAGGATGTGGAGAAAAAGGAATCCTAGTACACTGATGGTGGGAATGCATACTGGTGCAGCCATTATGGAAAGTAGTATGGAGTTCCCTCAAAAAATTAAATATGGAACTGCCATTTGACCAAGTGATCACACTTCTAGGAATATATCCTAAGAAACATCAATCAGAAAGAATGTATGCACCCCTATGTTCATAGCAACACAATTTACAATAGCTAAAATCTGGAAACAACCCAAGTGCCCATGAGTAGAGGAGTGGATAAAAAAGCTATGGTACATTTATACCATGGGATTCTATGCAGTAGTAAAAAGAAGAATCTCTTACCCTTTGAGACAGCATGGAGGGATCTGGAGAGTATCATGGTAAGTGAAATAAGTCAGAGAAACATAAGTATCACATGATCTCACACATATGTGAAATCTAAGTAACAAAATAAACTGATGAACAGAGTAGATCCAGAAACATGGAGTCATGGAACAGAGTACGGAATCTCAGAGGGAAGGCGGGAGAGGTGGGTGGGTGGGAGGTAATCAACCAAGGATCTTGCATGGCCCATGGACACAGACAATGAGGCGGTGAGAGCCTGGGGCGGAGAGTGGGGGCAGGCTGGATGGGGTCAATGGGGGTAAAAAGGGGACATATGTAATACTTTCAACAATAAAGAATTATTTTTTAAAAATAAAATAAAATAAATGGGCAGGGGACCTTAACAGACACACCTCTCCCAAGAAGATATATAAATAGACAACAGATATATGAAAAGATGCTCAACTTTACTACCTTTTAGGGAAATGAAAATCAAAACTACAATGAGATACAACCTTACACCTGTTAGAATGGCTATTATCAATAAGACAGGTAATAAGTGTTGTGGAGGTTGTGGAGAAAAAGGAACCCTCATACACTGATGATAGGATATAAAACTGAAAGCAACGAATTAACAAACAGAAACTCATAGACACAAACAACATTATGGTGGTTACCAGAGGGAACAGGGTGGGGGAGGTAAAAAAAATAAAAAAGGTAAAGAAGCTCAAATATATGGTGATGGAAAGAGACTTGACTTTAAGTGGTGAACACACAATGCAATATACAGGTGATGTATTATAGAATTGTATACAGTACTTGAAGCCTATATAATGTTACTAGAGGCCCGGTACACAAAATTCGTGCATGGGAGTGAGGGGTCCCCTCAGCCCAGCCTGCACCCTCTCCAATCCGGGACCCCTCAGGGGATATCCAACTGCTGGACATCCCTCTCACACTCCAGGACTGCTGGCTCCTAACTGCTCACTTGCCTGCCTGATCACCCCTAACTGCCCCCTGCTGACCTGGTTGCCCCCAACTGCCCCACCCACCGGCCTGGTCACCCCCAGCTGTCCCCCACCCACCAGCCTGGTTGCCCCTCACTGCCTCCCTCTGCTGACCTGGTGGCCCCTCACTTCCCCCCCTGCTGGCCTAGTCACCCCCAACTGCCCTGCCTGCTGACCTGGTCGCCCCTAACTGCCCCTCCCTGCCAGCCTGGTTGTGCCTCACGCCCCGCGCCCCCCTCCCCCCGCTGACCTAGTCGCCGCCAACTGCCCCCTCCCCCTGCTGTCCTGGTCGCCCCACACAGACTGCTATTCGGTCATTACTGTGAATGCATCCTGACCAATTTGCATATTACCCTTTTATTAGTATAGATTGACCAATGTCAGCCCAATAAATTTAATAATTTTTAAAAAGAAAAGATGTTGAGAATATTCAGTTGAATATTTGAAAGTATCCATACTGATAGTGTTTTTTTAATTTATCTAGATTAAATGAATATTTCATTTAAAAAAATAGAGTTTGCAAAGGTAGAAACTTCAGAGATTTGAGGAAAGGTTGAAAATCATAGTACTTTCCCTGAAATGTTTCTTTTAAATCAAATCTGAAGAACATAAGGTATCATTTTGTATAGAATAGCACAAATAATAGCAGTCTAATCCAAACAATAGCAGAGAAAATTTTACCATCTGTAAAAGAAGTTACTATTACAATAGTAAGAGAGTTAAGTGTTTTCTTCTATTCTGTTGAGCAATAACATTGTATGAGAAATCCAAAGAGGTAGAAAATAGGCTATGAAATGATCTGCAATTAGGAGAATGTTTGTTACAAGTGAATGCAAGTAACCTGTATGATAATGAACTTTGCTGACCACAAATGTAAAAGTCATGGGAATAAAAACATTGACCAGAAAATTGTTTTCCATATGTATAGACAATGGATACTAAGAGTTGTGAAAGTGTGAAATTATTAAAATAATTTTACAGGAAAACTTTTTCTTTTTCTATATCACTGTGCAACAGATGGAGCAGCAACCATGGTCAGCTAGTGAGAAGAGTAACAACAGCCATGTTTGCAAGTCATTAAATTATTAACACCCTCAGTCACCAAAAATTTAGCACAAAGCCCACAAATCAATGAATGATATCAGCACTAATAATAAAATTAAAATGTATGCATTTTATGAAAGATCATTTTGTAATCTTTGCTGTGACTTTAAAAGGAGTTTGCCTTATCCTACATATGGAAGTTAAATAGCATTCCAAAGAAAATCGTTTTTAAATATTTAATGGATTCTTTAGTACTGACATGCAATATTTGTTTCAATCAATAAAAATTAAATAGTGATAGCAAAATATTATGAAGTTATTTGATACATATTCCACATATATTAGAAATGTTATATGAAGTCCTTAAATTGCAAGCAAATGATATTGATATTATTAAAGAAGGATTATCATGAGATTTTTCAACAAATTTGCATCATTTCAAGAGCATTCTTGGCCAGAATTTTTACAGTTGTTTTATCTGTAGCAGATAAAACTAGATGTAAGTTACTGGTTTTGAATTATATTGCTAATTCTGATGCTATTTAAAAACATACAGTGATTAGACCTAAAGATCAGTTTGGATTTATAATATCAGATTAGGTGATTAATACACTTGAAAATTATGCAACATATTAGTCAATGTTTGCATAAAATGTTAATTGTGATAAAACATGATTTGGGTGACAAAATGTATCATTTAATCTAATTACAAAAAGTTTTTAATTTGCCTAAGATTTTCATTCATCTTTCTTTAACATGGGAGCTACATTATTTAGTACTAGAGGCCCGTTGCATGAAATTCATGCAAGGGTGGGGGGGTTCCCTCAGCTCGGCCTGCGCCCTCCCGCAATCAGGTACCCCTGTGGGATTGGGCCTAAACCAGCAGTCAGACATCTCTCTCACAATCTGGGACTGCTGGCTCCTAACTGCTGGTGTGCCTGCCTGCCCACCTCATCGCCCCTAACCATTCACCTGCCTGCCTGATCTCCCCTAACTGCCTCCGGAAGGATGTCCAGAATGACATCTGGAAGGTCATTTGGCTGTCTGGTCTAATTAGCATATTACGCTTCTATTATTATAGACTAGAGGCCTGGTGCACAAAAATTCATGCACGTGGGGGGGGGGGGTCCCTAAGCCCGACCTGTCTCCTCTCACAATCTGGGAGCCCTCAGGGGATGTCCTACCCATGGGGAGCGGGCCTCAGCCGAAGTCTGGCCTCCCTCTGCAGGAAGCGACTGGGGAAGGCAACGCCCCCATCATGCCTCTGCTGCTGCCACTGCTCGCTGTGGCTGCCTGAGCCTTGGCCCTCACAGCCACCATGGCTTCCCGAGCCTCTGGCCGGCCCTGGGCAGCAGCAACTGCCATCCTCGGCTTGCCTGAGCCTCAGGCAGCCGCTGCGGCTTTGTCCGGAAGGATGTCCGCTCTAATTAGCATATTACCCTTTTATTAGTATAGATAGTATTTCCAACTGCATATTTAGTGAAAAGGATTTAGTGCAGTGAAGCGATTCCTGCAAAACCAACAAAATGTAACAGAACATTTGAGATTTCTTTTATCAGAATCAGAACCTCATTAAATCTCATCAATCAAAAATTTAAAAATATTTCAGATTATCATCATATGTTTTAGTTTGAGTCTCCCCAAAAACAGACTCTAAGACAAAGTTTCAAGTTTTCTGGGAGTGGTCCTAAGAAAGACCAGTGTGAGAATGGGGAAGTGAGACAGGGAAAGGAAAGAGGAAAGACAGTAGCGCTGAATTGTCAAACAGATTCAGTGCTAACTGTGGGTAACTGGAGCCAGTGCCCAGCATCATCCCACCAGAGGGCAAGGCAGCTGGAGTATATATACACTGGCTCCTATCAATCATTGAGGGCTACCCCCAAGCAGCACAATTTCCCATCACTTCCAGCCCCCCGTGTGTGTGGACAGAGGCTCTGGTAGCAGGGCAAGCCCACAGGCAAAGAGCTGCAGTTGGGAAGTATGCCCTGACTCAGAGGATAAGGCAGGACGCTGACAGTATGGCCTGCACCACGCTGCCTATGGTTTTCATTGCATAATGAGAAGGCTGTGCTGAGAACATTACATGTGGAAATCATGGTTTGGGGATTTTTTTTTTAGAGAAGTCATGGGGCTGGTTTGCATTTTGTTGTTCAGTCTTCCTCCAGGACCCACCTTAGAAGCCCACCACATCATTTCTCTAGGGCTTTTTCTTCTGATTCATCTCTGTTTCCTATCACATATCAAAGGATGTGGTCTCCAGGGTCTGTGTTCTAGAGATGGAGCATATGTGGTGGGATTTCGGAACAGAAGATCCGTTTTCTGTCAAACTTTATCACTACCCCTTTAAAACATGGGGAACTATTTTTAAACCACTCAGCTGGAGCTTGTCACATTAATGAGACAATCACACTTCCCCATCTTCTTCACCCTGACCATCTGCTCTTTCTTGGAGGCCAAGTTAAAGTTACTTCTTTTTCTCATGTCACAAACAAACATGTCTGGTATGTTGGTACCACACATGTACTCACTCATCCTACACTAGTTTGTATTCTGGTCTTTCATTTTCTATACATCCTTTGTGGCATCACTTCAGATCTTCTTACTTGTTTTATATACAAACTAATATATATGTTTAGGTGGATGCATGCATCGTCTCCTAGTGTAGTCTGAAGATCTTACAGATCAAAATATGTATTATTTTAACATAAATTTATTTTCTTTGTTTTTTTTATACCAAAGTAAGGGTGTTATACTGCTTATTTAAATTATGTATAGCATATTTTCCTTGAGTTTAATTTAGGATATTAGAGGCAGAATTAAAGAATATTTGTTATAAAAAAGAGAATTGGGTCTCCCAGGATTGAGAACCATTAGACTAGATCAGTGATGGGCAACCTTTTGAGCTTGGTGTGTCAAACTTCGCCAAAAAACTGAGCATAAATCGGGTAGTGTGTCACTTTGAGGAAAAAACATTATTTCGCGATATTTGTAGTTTAAATAACATAAATGTATAATTGTTATATATAATTGTATTTAATAAACCAAAAACTAAATATTTAACTTACCTGCTTAGTGACTTCTTTGTTCATCCGTCAGTCGGTTTCTTTTGTTGGTCTTGATATTATTTAGCTTGTGTGGGGTGCCATGAACTAAGATAAGTGAGGGGGAGGGGGAATTCTTTAACTAACCTGCCTATTAGTGACTTTTTTGTTGCTGAATTTCATTGGCTAAATCTTCAATTGAAGGTTGGTATTTTGTACACTTCAGGCCCAAGCAAGCGCTACTAACTTCATCTGTCAATCTGTTTCTTTTGTTGGTTTTGATATTATTTAACGCTGAGAATAAGGCCTCACAAAAGTATAAATGTATAAAAGCGATAAATGTATAAAAACTGAGGTTGGTTAAACAGTGAGGTGATTGTTCTGATTTGGCAATTATTTATGTCCTTACGCCGGCTGGACTTGGAGTATTTATTTATAAGGAAATTATTCAGCAATGAGAGCCCATCAATGGCCAAAAAGAAATGAAAGAATAACCACCTGGGTTTTCTGAACCAGCTGATAGCAGTCTGTCCTCATGTGCAGGCCAAGCAAGTTATACAATGTGCACACATGCCAGGCTGACAGACTGGCACTCAGGTGGACCCTGCATGAGGAAGCCAGACTCCAAGGAGGAAGGTACGCCCACAGTGGTGGTGGGATCCTGATACTAACCTTGGACAGTCCCTGAGACCATATGTCCCTGTGGCTGAGTAATGTTTAATACACCACTGCCTTTGTGCTCCTACCATTCTGCCCACAAAAACACGCCCTTCCTTGGTTATAACCCTGACTTCTGGTGCTCATGCCCCTGTTTTATTCCCTTATGGTTGCTCGATGTAATATCCTTAACCAAACCTGCTCTCCCAGTTACTAGAACATCTGTTTAATATCCTCCTGATTTGTTATTCTCTTTGAAGTGAGTTTTTCAAACACCGTCAGCCCCTTATCTCCAGGTTAAATATTTCTGTAACTTTTCAATCCTTTTATATTTTTACTAGTAGCCCTGCGCACGAATCCCTGCGCCAGTAGCTCTCTGCTGCCCTCCTGTAGCTCTCCACCCACTGCCCCGCCCTCCTGTATCTCTCCCCACCTCCCTCCTCCTTCCCCCCCATAGCTTGCTGTCCTGCCCCCTCCTGTAGCATTTTGCCGCCCGCTTGTAGTTTGCTGCCCCACGCTCCTGCAGAACCGTGATCTGGTCGTTATGCGGTTGGTCATTACGCCTCAAGGCTTGGTCGTTACACCTCAAGGCATAATGGATAATTAGCATATTCCTCTCTTATTATATAGGTTTCTATTTTTGAATACTCTCCAATTTTCCATATTACACCATGGAGTTTAAGTGGTATATAAATAGAGGCATTAAATATCATTAATCATGATGTATTTGTGAAAATAACTGACAAGGTCAAATCTCTTACTCCAGATTTCCTAAAGGAAAGGAAAAGAGATACTAACACAATCTGCCAACAAAGCCAAGAGTTGGATTGATAAGAAAACAACCCCCCTAAATTTTTAAGATTATAAGTATCATTTTAAAAAGTATTCCAATAAATTCACAGCAGAACAACATTTCCCCCAATAGTTTATATCAATTCCAGCTAACAGCTCATCATGCCAGTAAAGAAAAGGCCAAGGCCTTTATCAACAACTAGAGGCCCGGTGCACAAAATTTGTACATGGAGTGTGGGGGTGTGTGTCCCTCAGTCTAGCCTGCACCCTCTCCAATCTGGGACCCCTCGAGGGATGTCCGACTGCCCGTTTAGGTGGGATGGGGCCTAAATGGGCAGTCGGACATCCCTCTCACAATCCAGGACTGCTGGCTCCCAACTGCTCACCTGACTGCCTGCCTGATTGCCCCTAACCACTTCAGCCTGCCAGCCTGATCACTCCCTAACCACTCCCCTGCCAGACTGATCAACACCTAACTGCTTTCCTGCTGGCCTGATTGCCCCTAACTGCCCTCCCCTGCCAGCCTGGTCACCCCTAACTGCCCTCCCCTGCCAGCCTGGTCACCCCTAACTGCCCTCCCCTGCCGGCCTGATTGTCCCTAACTGCCCTCCCCTGCAGGCCTGATTGCCCCCAATTGCCCTCCCCTGCGGGCCCGGTCACCCCTAACTGCCCTCCCTTGCCAGCCTGGTCCCCCCACAACTGCCCTCCCCTGCAGGCCTGGTCCCCCCCAACTGCCCTCCCCTGCTGGTCATCTTGTGGTGGTCATCTTCTGTCCACATGGGGACAGCCATCTTTGACCACATGGGGGCGGCCATCTTGTGTGTTGGAGTAATGGTCAATTTGCATATTCCCTCTTTATTATATAGGATTCTATTTAAAAGAAATGATTCATATACTATTACCATATATTATATGTTTGTTATCACCTTAAAATGTGAACACAAATGTGCTGTGTACATTAAATATAAATAGGTAATTGTCTTCAGTGTTTTTTATGGCACCTTGATCTATTGTTAAAATTAAACAACTCTAGGCATCTATTTAACTTCTGGGAGAGCCAGGGTAGTGTAGTGTGGTGGTGAAGTGCTCAGAGCCTGGAGAATGGCTTCAAATCCCAGCTCTGTTCTCCGCTAGTGTAGACCTCCAAGTAGGTCTGCCTAACTCCTGGGTACCTCATTTCCTCATCCAAAAACAGAGAATGACAGTAATAATAATAATAATACCTGCCTCTAAGGGGTCTTTTGAGCATTAAAATAGTTAATTCATTTTTTAAAAAAGACACTAAGGCTCTAGCTGGTTTGGCTCAGTGCATAGAGCATCGGCCTGTGGACTGAAGGGTCCCGAGTTTGATTCCGGTCAAGGGCACATGCCCAGGTTTCGGGCTCTGGGGACATGCAGGAGGCAACCGATCAATGATTCTCTCTCATCATTGATGTTTCTATCTCTCTCTCCCTCTCCCTTCCTCTCTGAAGTCAATAAAAATACATATGTTTTTTAAAAAGACACTAAGAACAAGTCCTGCCCATAGTAAGTTCTTGCTTTTATTATTATCATTTTAGCAATTATACTCTGACTAGAGGCCCGGTGCATGAAATTCATGCACGGAGGGGGGTTGTCCCTCAGCCCAGCCTGTACCTCTCCAATATGGAGCCCCTTGAGGGATGTCCGACTGCCCATTTAGGCCCGATCCCAGTGGGCAGTCGGACATCCCTCTCACAATCCAGGACTGCTGGCTCCCAACTGCTTGCCTGCCTGCCTTCCTGATTGCCCCTAACCACTTCTGCCTGCCAGCCTGATCACCCCCTAACCACTCTGCTGCCAGCCTGTTTGCCCCCAACTTCCCTCCTCTGCTGGCCTGGTCACCCCTAACTGCCCTCTCCTGCAGGGTTGATCACCTCCAACTGCCCTCCCTTGCAGGCCAGGTGCCTCCCAACTGCCCTCTCCTGCTGGCCATCTTGTGGTGGCCATCCTGTGTCCACATGGGGGCAGAATCTTTGACCACATGGGGGCAGCTATATTGTGTGTTGCAGTGATGATCAATCTGCATATTTCTCTTTTATTAGATAGGATAGAGGCCTGGTACAGGGGTGGGGGCCAGCTGGTTTGCCCTGAAGGGCGTCCCGGATCAGGTGGGGGTTCCCTTGGGGTGTGGAGCGGCCTGAGCGAGGGCCTGTGGTGGTTTGCAGGCTGGCCACGCCCCCTGGCAATGCAAGCAGAGGCCCTGGTATCTGGAACTTATTTTCCTTCTACAATTGAAACTTTGTAGCCTGGAGCAGAGCCAAGCCTGGGGCTCTCTCCGAGGCTGGCAGCCATTTGTGTTGGGGTTATAATTGAAACTTTGTTGCCTTAAGTGGGTGGGCCCGGCCAGGGTGTGCGGAAAGCTTTGCTTCCCCTGTTGCCGGCGGCAACCCTGGCCTGCTCTCTCAAGCTCCATTCTGCCGCCATTTGTTTGAATTTGTTTACCTTCTATAATTGAAACTTTGTAGCTTGAGTGGAGGCTTAGGCCTGGCAAGGGCAGGTGGAAAGCTTGGCTTCCTCTGTTACCTAGGAAACCTTGCTCTCTGTGGCTGTAGCCATCTTGGTTTGGGTTAATTTGCATACTCGCTCTGATTGGATGGTGGGCGTGGCTTGTGGGTGTGTCGGAGGTATGGTCAATTTGCATATTTGTCTATTATTAGATAGGATCATTGACAAGGAGGTTAAAACAGTTCTCAATATCAAGTCTGTCTATTTGTGCCAGAACATTCATGAGACAGTTTGTTCCTAAAGTAATGATTAGAAATAAAGAACCAGAAGAGTGATCATGCAATTTGATGAAGGACACAGAATGCAGGTTCTGGCTTAGTCCTGCCAGATGCTGATTCCTGGGGAGCTGAGCTGTGGCCTCCATAGTGTCCCCAGGGTATGCTGAAGCACAGGGGAGAGAATATCCATTCTCTCCCCTTCTCCTTGCAGAATCCATCTTTGCTCTGTTTATCACTGCAGCTACTCTCACTGACCTGAGGTTCGGGCCATCACTGAGGGAAGTAAGCTGGGTATAAGCAATCAACAGACATACTTAGCTGGCATGTTAATCATCCAATAATATTCTCCCACTTACACAAATAAATGTGTTCTCTCCCAGTTTTTAAAAATACAGGATTGCTTGATTAATCGTTCATTTCCCCACTTTGGATAGTGACCCAGATACAAAAAACTGGTTGTTGTTGTTTTTCCTGTAAAAAGTCAACAATACAGGCATAATAGCAGCCCCTAAAGTGTTAGGGACAATAAGAAGTAGTAGAGAATGTGTTGAACTGATCAGCACACATCCTATCTGAAGAGTTGAGCCACTTCTAAATTCTACACAGGAATGCCAGGAGGTACTGGAAGATATAGAAATGCAGCCCAGAGCTTTGGACTTGAATGAAGAATTTGGCTCATATTGATATATGTAGATCAATCAAAATAATGCCAAAGGAAGGCTCACTCCACAGCTCATAGGGTCCATTAACATTGCAAATGAAATACAATATCAATGGTGACTCCGGAATTGTGCAATACAGTGGCATGGGTCCAAATCACAGTAAATCAGGAGTCTCTATGTGCCTGAGCAGATTCTCTAAGACACTGTTTTTTAGACTTTAATTTGCACAAAACTACTAAGATGCTTGTTTAGATTGCATTACCTGGGAATCTGAGGAGAAGCTCAGGAGTTTACATTTTTTTAAAAACCAAACATTTTGTTCATCTGATAATGTCTGTAAATAGCACCACTTTGATTACAATAGATGTAGTATTATAATAAATTATTTAATGGGGCTGATGTGAAAAGCTGTTCAAGTTAATTGATGTTTACACCTCAGGGAAAGTCTTGTGTTTAGCAATATCTAAAGACTAGAGGCCCAGTGCAGGAATTTGTACACCAGTGGGGTCCCTTGGCCTGACCTGTGGGATTGGGCCGAACCCGGCTCTCTGCATCCCTCGAGGGGTCCCAGGTTGCGAGAGGATGCAGGCCAGGCTGAGGGACCCCACTGGTGCATGATTGTGGGCCAGGGAGGGACGTGGGAGGTTTGCCAGCCGGGGCAGGACCGCGGGAAGGCACCAGGGCATGCCCGGCCTGTCTTGCTCAGTCCCGATCGACCAGACCCCAGCAGCAAGCTAACCTACCGGTCAGAGCGTCTGCCCCCTGGTGATCAGTGCACATCATAGCAAGCGGTTAAATGGCCTTAGCATATCATTAGTATATTAGGCTTTGATTGGTTGAATGGATGACCGGA
The DNA here is from genome assembly GCF_027574615.1 of Eptesicus fuscus. NCBI lineage: Eukaryota > Metazoa > Chordata > Mammalia > Chiroptera > Vespertilionidae > Eptesicus > Eptesicus fuscus. The sequence goes on along the minus strand of NC_072480.1, from coordinate 64,183,319 downwards.
CACTTAGCATATTAGGCTTTTATTACATAGGATAATGTTACTATGACATTTATACTGTCTTCTGAAAAGCATTGCAATAGCATTTTATGATATGTATCAATCTAATCTTACACTCAGTGAATTAAACATACTAATTAAGAAAAATAATAAAAAAAACAAACATTTTTAGTAAACAGTATTTTTTAGAAAAGCTTTCAATTTATAGAAAAATTGAGAAGATAATACAAAGATTTCCCATAAACCCTACCCCTAGTTTTTCTTGTTATCAACATCTTATCTATAATAATAAAAGTGTAATATGCTAATTAGACCAGACATCCTTCCAGACATCCTTCTGGGATGAAGCCAGGACTGCAGCCATGGGATCGAGGCAGCAGCCTTGGCTGCGAGGGAGGGATCCAGGCAGCCGCTGTGGCTGCGAAGGCCTACTCTTGCACGAATTTCATGCATCGGGCCTCTAGTTGTATTATATTTTCCAATTAATAAACCAATACTGGTCCATTGTTATTAATTAAAGTCCATACTTGATTCCTCTTTCTGTTTCGGGATCCCACATTGGGCACCACATTGCATTTTAGTTGTCACGTCTATAGGCGCCTCTTGGCTGTGACAGTTTTGCAGACCTTCCTTACTTTTGAGGAGTTCCGGTCAGGTATTGTGTAGATTTTGTAGGGTATTCCTTTATCGGAACTTCTCTGATGTTTTTCTCATGATATGATCAAGATGATAGGTTGTTGGAAGACCACAGAGGTAAAATACCATTTTCATCACATCATATCAAATGTGCATACTATCAATCCGACTCATTACTGCTTATGTTGACCTTGAATTCCTGGCTCAGGCAGTGTTAGTCCGATTTCTTTCCTGTAAAATGACTGCCCCCTCCGCCCCCCATACTGTCCTCTGTGAAAGGAAGCCACTAGGTGCAGCCCATACCTGAGGGGAAGCTATGTCCTCTCTGAGGACAGGGTATCTATATAAATTCTTTGGAATTCTTCTGCACAGGAGGTTTGTGTCTTCTCCCCCATTTACTTACTCAGTGATTCATTTATATCAGTATGGACTCATGCATATTTATTTTATACTGTAGGTTATAACCTGATATGTACTACTTTTTTTCTTGCTCAACTTGCCCCAGTTTGGGCACTGGGTGCTCTTTCAGTTGGCTCCTGTGTCTCTTTGACATACTCCATCAATGTGAGCTTTGCATCAGCATTCTAACAAGCTCCCTAAGCAATTCTAAGGACCACACTGTGAAAAATGTGACCTGGGGTGTGTTGTGAGCTCCGCTAACTACAGAGTCCCCGCCATTCATTGATTCCTTCAGCAAGCAGGTAAAGAGTGACTTCTGTCTATTCTATCCATTCAGCAAATACTTACTGAGTGACACTTCTTGCCAGGCACTGAGCTTGAGGCTGGGAACACAGAGCTGGTCCGGAAAGTCAGACTTGGGGATGGATATGCTATGGGGGAAATATGGATGTGGTTAACAGGAAGGAGGAAAAGATGTCCCTACCAATCCATTAACCTGTATTCTGTCAGCTCCCCAGAGACGATGGAAAAGAGCATGTGAAACATTGGGAGGGGATATGTATAAGGGACAGAGCAGGGTCTCAGAAGATATGGGGGAGGGGAAGGGGATGGAATCAAAACCACCTATGGAAGATTTGGAATTACACAGGGAGAAAATGCTTTATTATTTCAGACTGAAGAAAATAAAATTGGCTATAAAATTTTTATAATTTGGGTGGTGGGAAGGTATGTTTATGGTCACCTATAACAGCTTTAATTTTAGGAATAAAACTGGAGGCCAGGTCATCTTTGCTAGAGTGAGGGGAGTGGGGTTAAACATGCTGCCTGGGAGAACATTAAAGGGTTGAAATGGTGGTTGGGTGGTGGTGGTGTATCAGTTAGAATTCGTTCAAGAGACAAAACCACAGCAATAACTTGAAAAGAGAGAACTAAATATAAAGAACTGTTAACTGCATGAAAGAGAGAACTAAATATAAAGAACTGTTAACTGCATGAAAGAATTGCAGCCTGGCCGGTGTGGCTCAGTGGTTGAGCATCGACCTATGAACCAGGAGGTCATGGTTCAATTCCTGGTCAAGGCACATGCCCAAGTTGTGGGCTCAATCCTCAGTGTGTGGCATGCAGGAGGCAGCCAATCAATGATTTTCTCTCATCATTGATGTTTCTATCTCTCTATCCCTCTCCCTTCCTCTCTGAAATCAATTTTTAAAAAAGATATTAAAAGAGAGAGAGAGAGAGAATTGCAAGATAGCACAGAGGAAACAGCTACCCCCTCTCAAGCTGGGCAAACAAGGCCAGTGTCTGGAATTATTGAAACCTACAACTTAGAAGAGTGGTCCCATGGGCGTAGGGCCCAGACCTCGGAGGGGGGCTGCTGGCTGACTAGTGATGGCCAGGAGCAATGAAACTGCCTCTGCAACTGAAAACAGGATTCAGCTGCTGCTACAGGAAGGCATTGCCCCTCCTGGGTGAAGAGGCATTGCTGGGGGTGTTGCTCAGAGGAACCGCAGTAGAAAGGAGGTTGCAGCCTTCCTCCTCCAGGCTTGCAGCCTTCCTGTGACATCCCTCATTGATAGAGCCCAACATGGGGTTTGCAGGGTCTCAGCCCAGCATGACAAAGCTAAATAGAGAAGCATGGGTTTGGAGCTGAGAGGCAGTGACTGTGTGGGGACTACACAAAGCCCTCAACTGTGTGAGTGACATTTAGGGACTGTATACACATGTGTGTCTCTATACTGGCTGAATTTTCTTTCCTCCCTTGTCTGAAAATAATTTTTGTTCTTTTAGGCCCTTGCCCTACTGCAGGCTTTGCCTCATTCCAGGAATCAGCCACTGGTTTCTTTGGTGGCCTAACCTCCTCCAGAAATGCTTGATGGACTACCTGGTTCGAAAGAAACTAAACAAGGATTACAAGTGTCCATGGAAGGATGAGAGGATAAATAAAATGTGGTATATACATATGATGAGATATTGTTTGGCTTTAAAAACGAAGAAAATTCTGGCACATGCTACAATATGCATGAACCTTAAGGATATTATGACAAATGAAATAAGCCAGTCACAAAAAGACAAAGACTACATAATTCCACGTATAAGAGATACCTAGAGTAGTCAAATTCATAGAAAGTGGGATGGTAGTTGTCAAGGGCTAGGGGAGGGAAGAATGAGGAGTTATTTAATGGGCACAGAGGTTCAGTTTTACCAGATGAAAAATGTTCTGTGGATGGATGGTGGTGATGTTTGCACAATAATATTTAAGCGTCAATTCATGAACCAATAGGTCACCAGTTTAATTCCTGGTCAGGACATGTGCCTGGGTTTCAGCTCGTGTGTGTGTGTGTGTGTGTGTGTGTATGTGTGTGTGTGTATGTGTGTGTGTGTGGAGGGGGGTGCAGGAGGCAGCCGATCGATGATGTTTCTCTCTTATTAATGTTTTCTATCTATCCCTCTCCCTTCCTTTCTCTTTAAAAATCAATACAAACATATTTTTAAATGGTTAAGATGGTGAATTATATATTATGTGTATTTTACCATAATTTAAACATTTTGAAAGGAACTAAACAAAATTTATAGGTGGAGGATATGGGTGGGTGACCCCTAGCCTGATGTGTCACAGGTCTCCATGTTCCCATGGTGATTCATTCTTCAACTCACCTTCATGAGCAGCATTTTCCGGGCTTTGCTTCATAAGTTCCACTGCATGTGTGTCCTTGTTTTCTCTGCTGCACCCCCTCCCCAAGATGTATATGTATGTGCAGGGGCAGCCTTACCCTCTAGTTTTCCTGTGAATCATACATTATTTCAGTGGATGATAGTGATAGCTCATAGCAATTGACTATTTCCAATATGTCAGGCGCATGTATTATTCACAACAAAACTCTGGTGTAAATAGTGTTCTCATCTCCGTTTTATAGTTGAGGAAACTAAAGCTCAGAGGGGTTGTGACTAACGTTTATCTGCCAAGTGGAGAAGCTAGGACAGGTCTGGTCTCTGACTCAGAGCCCCAGCCCTTAAATTCCGTACTCCACCGCCCCCTAGTGGATCCTCTGGTCTTGCCTGTCTCACTAACACATGACTCAGGTAGAGGCCCCCGCTTCTTTCCCACTCAGTAAGAAGTCAGTTCACAGTCGTTATTTGACGCTTCCAGTGCAGCCCTGGCACCCCACTGGCTGTATCACGGCAGTGGCAGCAGTGGCTGAGTTTTGCTGCACGCCCATGAGAGGCACAGATTTTCACCTCCCAGCAGCATCCCTGGTGGCTTCCAAGGCTTGTGCAGGATTAACGTGTGTTGGTTACAACAGCCCTGTCCCTCTCTGCAGGAGCATCTCTGATAGATTTAAGTTCTCCTAAGCCTCTCTGACTGCATTGATCCTTTGAACAGTGAAGATTTCTATTTCTCAGCTACATGAGAATTGGGGTAAACAACTCTCCCAGTTTCTCTATTGATCTGAGTGGTCTCTGTGGGGTTCTAAGTGGGGGATCTATTCCATGAGAAGTGCCTTTTCTATACCACAGAGGCCACTGTGGATGTCTTCAGGATTTCTGGCAGCTAAGTGTGGGTGTACTGGGTGATGCTGATATATTTTGTTGTTTCATCCAGGACTCAGTTGAGGTTCACACATTGGATTTGATCGTTATGGTTTTTAGTCTCTTTTAATCTAGAGTAATTCCCCCTGCCCTCACATTTTTGTGCTGTGTTTTTTTGTTTGGTTGATTGGTTTTGTGTTTTTTTGGACACATGGAACTTTTTGGAAGATTCCAGATGTGTTAAGATTGTCTTCCATGCCGAATTTGTCCAGTAGTTTCTTCATGATTAGAACCAGGTTAAGTAACTTTGGCAAGATTCCTTTCTAGATGATGTTTTGTACTTCTTATTGCCTCATAGTAGGAGGCACATAAAACCTCATCTGGGAATTGCAGACTCAATACATATATGTTGAGTGTGGTGTGTGGTATGCTGAGCACTCTCGTATGCAACGAAGACACATGGGACCCACCGGTACAAGTGTGAGATGAAGAGATAAGGAAAGCAGAAGTCCAGGCTTATCAATGGGGAATAGATTTGCCTGCACATAACAGAAAACTCAACTCACAGTAGCTGTGCCAAATAGAAGGTTTGTATTTCCTTGCATAGCTACAAGTCAGGAGGCAAGCAGTCCAGAGCTGATATGATAGCTCCACCGTATGCAGGGCCTCTTTTCTCTATCTGCCATCATTAAGGTATGGCTTTAACTCCCAGGGATCCAACATGGTTCTTGCCCCTCAGACATTGTGATCCCTTCCAAGCTGGAAGAAAAGGGGGCGTGACCAGTGACTCTGCACCCCATTGAAAGAGCTTTTCCAGAGGCAGCACCCAGTGATTCCGCTCACATCTCATTGGTTAGGACTGTGTCACACGATGAATCCATATGCAAGGCTGTGTGGGAAACACAGTTGTTGGGAACATTGCTCTCCTTAAGAAAAACAGATTCTGTTAGTAAGGAAGAAGGGGAGAATGGATATCAGGTAGGCAATTGACAGTCTTTGCCATGCAGGATAAGGCAGATTTTGAATGCCTGGAGAGACAGCTACACATATTATTCATGACAACTTAAAAGTTCCCATAAACCTAGGGGGGGAAAAAAACCTGATCCTTCTGTAGCCATGGCAACAAGTAGCCACCAGAACCAGTTTTACATCTGTTAAATTGGTCAATGACAACTTGCCTCAATGAGCACGTTTTTATAAGCTAGCCAATCAGATGAACTAACTTTAATAAACACACTTCGGCATGCCACAATCAACAATAGCTCAACCAGCAACCACACCGCTACAGGTGATATAGATACACCTCCACCTATACCTCTGACAGTCTTTCAATCCCTGAACTCCATGTTCCCAAAACCTTTTCATAAATATTCTGCTCAAAAGACTAAGCTTAACGAGCATAGCTCCCCCTAACTATAGTAAACAATAGGATCAGCTTGGTTTTCTTATTTCTAGTATTACATGTGGTTCTTTTATAATCAAACCAGAATCACATTCCTTAACTTCCTTACATTATCCATGGAGGGCTCATTCCCCAAGCAAAGCCTTCAAGCATTTCCATCTGTAGCATCAGTGGAGTAGGCTCCAAAGCATGCAGAAATGTCAGCAGCCTGGGCTGATGGGGAGAGAGAGACAAAATGGGGACCCAGTGTGCCTGGGGAACCATCCATATGTTGACAGGTCATCTGGATGTTTAGAGCACGTCTATTGTTTATTGTTAAGGGGATTACTTAACCTTAAATACCTCTTTAAAAGCTCTTTTTCCAAATACAATCACAGTCAGAGCTACTAAGGGTTAGAGCTTCAACACATGAAGTTTGAGGGGACACAATTGAGCCTAATACAGGGCCTGTACACCACTTAGGAGATGCCAAGTCTTTACACAGCAACCTGTGTTGGAAGTGAGGAAAGACATATTGGTATGCTCCTGCCCTCATAAATAATGGCTCAGAAACTGGGCAGGCCTTGAGTCCGATAGTGGAGAAAACTCGCTGTCCCAGGGGCTTGCTGAGGACAAGTGTTAAAGACTTCCTTTTTGACACATCGTATTTTTATTCATTAAAAGTTAATTGCAGAATTTCCTAGATTTTTTTCTTATAACAATAAAAAGAAAAGAAAACCCAGGATAATTTTAGCAGCAATTAACCTGAATTCACATAGGAGTGCTTTGCCTTGCTGAGAACCAGCTTTCGCAAAGGTGCCCAGCCCAGATTTTTCTGCTGAGAATTCTGCTCCCACACCCCTCTCTGTCTGAAAACATCATTACCACCCTCACCCCGTCCCTGGTTATCTCTTCCTTATTTCCAGAGGCACAACTAGAGGACGCCTTGAAGGAACATGATCAGATACACTTTGGGGCCGAGAAATGACCTGTCCCTCAGTGCAGGAGGGTGGGGCCAAACTCATGTCACATTTCTTTCCTCTCTCTGGCTCAGAGACAGAAAAATGCTATAGTTTCTGACCTATGACATGGAAAAAAAAGTACACACACACATATAAAAAAAACCTAGCACACAGGTTCCCACACTTCAAACCCCCCACTAACAGAACAAGAATAGAAACTTTAGAACAATAATTTCACATAGACTGACCTTGTTTCATTTTAGGACACTGGAACAGATTCTAGTCAGATGAATTTAAGGCAACAGAGATAAAGGATCCAACTGCAAGAACTATACTAAAACAAGCCTTTTAAAATACCATAAAGCTAGCAAAATGTTTCCAGTGTCCCAAAACTGGTTTGGAGAATGCAGAATTGTTTGTTTAAGGTAGTGGATTTTAACATAGTAGAAGAAGCTACTTCCAAATTAGGTTGAAATACAGTAGATTAGATATCTATCTATCTATCTATCTATCTATCTATCTATCTATCTATCTATCATTAGCTCTATTGCTGGCTCTTCTTCCTCTTTGAATCCTAAATGATGAAGTGATTTGGGAGTGCCTCTTTTCTCTTGTCTATCTAGTTTCTCTCAACATTTTCTCTCTAGTGATCTCATCCAAATCCATGGTTATGAATAACATTCATATGCTGAACACTCCACATTCATCTCTTTACCCCTTCCATATTCGCACATGGCTCACTCCTTCCCATCTCTCAGGGCTCCCCATCAAATGTCAGAGGGGCCTTCCCTGACCATACTATGTAAGAGAGCAGCCCCTGTAACTCTTTATACACATACCTTGCTTTCATTTATATCAAAGCATCATCAGTCACCTCCTGAACTTCTATTAAAAACTATTATATATTGCCTGCTTAGAACTAGAATATATGTAATAATTCATGGACTTGGAACTATTCACTGATACATCTAACTGAGTAAGAACGGTGTCTGGCTTACAATATTATAGATGCACAATAAACATTTGTAGTAAAAGAAGCAATGATAACTGTCATTAATATAGTGTTTCATAGCTTATATAGATCCTTTATATACAATCATGTTTCAGTTTAATCCTCAGAGGTGTGATTTTGCCTACATTTGTGAATATCAGAGCAATAACATCTCCTTTAGAGGTCTCTTAAAATTTTTTTTTTACCAAGAACCCTTTATTTTATTCCCAGTTTCTATGCATTATTAGGTGTGTGATTGAATGACTTCTCTTAGATGATTTCGGGCCATGCAACCTGTCACTTAGTTCACATAAAAGGAATGTAGTTCTGAGAAAGTGACAGGCAATTCAAATTCATTAGAATGTTAGTCTAAAAAAATCCAGGGCTACTTAAACTAGTGGTTCTCAATCATTTCTTTTCAACCAAAATACATGACCATGGGCTACCTTGATTTTTATACAACCATAAACATTTTTGCTGGAAGCAAAATATTATAAAACATTCTTATTCGCCACAACTATCAGCAAATAACTCTCAGAACCACAGCCCGCATTTACATACAGTGTTACCTAGAAGACATGGTCTTTGCATCTGGTTCCCTCCAGGAGGTGTGCAGACAATAATGTGCAGACCTCTGTCTGTATTGCATTAAGCCGGTTAGTCTATGTAGCTAAGTCCATAAAAAATATACATTTAGCAAATTTGAGCAGCCGGCAAAATTCATTCACTTACTAGGTCTACTGAGGATTTTTGAGCTTAATACTTGAGAATTTGGTCACTTGTGTCAAATGACTAGTTTGCACTCTGACTCATTCCACAATACAAATAGAATGGATTTGTTCATATCTCTCCCTGAGGAGACAAAAAGAGAACTTGAGGCTGATGTTAAAATAGATTTCTGATTCTCTGGGAATTTGGTAGACTGATTATGTCATAGAAAGTTATGGCCCTGTGTGCTGACAGTTCACAATCTCCAAGCCCATGTTCAAGAAAATGTGGGAAAGATCCCGGGCCCTTTGCGAGAGAGAGAGAGAGAGAGAGAGAGAGAGAGAGAGAGAGAGAGAGAGATGGTGGTGGTGGTGGTGGAGGGGGGGGGCGGGTTGGTGAAGTTCTAAAGCTGTTAATAGAGTTGGTGAAGACAGGAGTGACAAACTGTAAAGTAGTGAACCCTGGAAAGTCAAAGGCTTTTATCAGCAACAGAGCTAACTGTCCTCATGGAAATCTCCTGCGAAGGTCATTAGACTGGTTGACACTGATTGACAGCGAAACAAAACTAAATCAAGAGGAGGGGCTTGCCTGGGGCACTAAAAGAGCACAACACCAATGTCAGACAGATCCAAGAGCAGCAGTTGTGTCCAGGTAGGTGTCACCTATGGAGTCAGCAATTTCATCAGAATGTAAGAGGTATGATGTATATTATTCAGGGGAAGCTCACTGGAATAACCTACAGTAGCTAAATCTAATTCACAGAAAGAAGAGTCACAATCCAATATAGATTGTGGTCAGGCAAAGGGTTCAGCCTTCATTCATCTGGTGGCCCTTCTATCTTCTAGAACCCTGGAGTCCTCAGAAGATTCTCTACATCCAGCCAACAGACAGGGCAAGTGGGACACATGGAGAATCCAGGAAGGATTAGTGGCCACATCTGGAAATGCCACACATTACTTCCCCCCATCTTTTATTTGCCGAGACTAGTTTATGACCACAGGGACCTGGGAGGTACAGTCAGGCTGTGTGACCAGGAAGGAGATGAAAGCTTGATACTGGTGAACACTAGCAGACTCTGTTACAAACAACTCATAAAAGAATGAAGTTCAGTTTTGAAAACAAATGTGTTAAATTTAAGAAAAACCAACACGGGACTGACCTTCAAAGCAGGTTCTATGAGACGTCATATATTTAATTTAAGTAGTGCTGTCTGTTTTTAAAAATGTTCTTTGGACCAACTCTCTTGGAATTTCCTTCAGAGACAGAACAGAAGCTCATTTTTTCATAGTCACGCTGGTTTAAACCAGTCCACAATGGGTTGAATTTATCCATCAATTGAATACTATTGATACCCTTTAATTTAATATTTATTTCTAAAGAAAATGCCCTGAGTTACTTAGATCTTACACAATCAGAAAGTATAACTAAAATAATTCTTGCCTGGCCAGTGTTGCTCAGTGGTTGAGCATCTGAGGTCATGGTTTGATTCCCTGTCAGGGCACATGCCTGGGTTGCAGGCTCGATCCCCAGTGTGGGGAGTGCAGGAGGCAGCTGATCAATGATCCTCATCATTGATGTTTCTGTCTCTCTCTCCCTCTCCCTTCCTCTCTGAAATCAATAAAAATATATTTAAAAAATAAATAAATAAAATAAAATAATTCTTGCAAGGTCTGAATGAACAAAGATAGATTAATCTTCCCAGGTGCATTCTCATTCTTTAAAAGGGGACCTGTGGATTGACATCAGCAAAATGGCTGAATAGGAGCTTTCTACTGTTGACCCTGAGAAGGAAAGTATGCACCAGGGAGGACTCCTCCTGGTTAATTGCACTCAAAATCATAACCAGAGTCTACCAGCCATTACTAAAGGCCTCTCACACACACACTGCATTTCAGGGAAAAGCCACGGACTGAGCTGCAGCCTCCTACACTGTGCTCCTGTCAGCTGAGCAGACCTTTATAAAAAAGTTGCTGAAAGTGGGAGATATCTGTAATACTATCAACAATAAAAAAACAAAACACATTTAAGTACACACATGAAACAGTTGCTGGCATCAACTTTCAACCAATGAGTCGAGCCCTGCCCTATCCATTTGGAACTGCATAGCAATATCTTCATTTGCATCCATCTTTACTGACCAACCAGAGCAGCTTCAAAATGACTAATCAGAACATGCAATTCCAACCAATCAGACAGTGATATTTGGACCAATCAGATTGTGCAAATTTGAATTCCTTATTTGCATAAAATGAGCCAATCAAAGGTCAGGGCAGGGACTTTATAAAAATTGGTCTCACCTTTGTCTCAGTGGAGCACACTTTCCGTTTCCATCAGAGGCTATATTTCCCCAGTATGCAAACTGTTTACCTGAATAAACTTTCTCCTCTTTCTGCACCCCAGATTGGAGACTCCTGTTGATATTAGATCAGTGGCAGCAAATTTTGTTGACACTACCGTCTTTCCTCTAAATTTTGATGGTCTCCCAGAGAAGAGAGTGTAGTTTTGGAAGTCCAAGAGTACAATAGAGAAGTTTCAGCACATTGTTGGGGGTGGAGGTGGAGGGAAGGTGGGGGACTGAATGCATTGAAGTTGGTAAGAGGAACAGTTTCATTTTATCCTTGTCACCCTTCCCCCAGTGCGGTACAGCTGGGTGCCAAGAGAGAGAGAGACCTTTGCTGCTGGTGATTTCTCCTGAAGAAAGTGAGGATGTGTGAGTGAGCACCTGGCTTCTCCAGCTGTGCAGGATACCCCAAAGAGGACCACCTGTTTCTCACCCCATCCAGAATACTAAGGTGTGCTGCATGGCTCAGGAGGGGAGGGGCTGGGTGAACAGCAGCCAGTGCTATTGGAGGGCATCAAAGGACACAGATCCTACTACAGTAGGTCCTTTGGTTACATCGGAGATCCATTCCTACGGCGCGACGTAATGTGATTTTCTCCGTAAGAAGGAACCCACCTACATAAGCACCTACGTCACTCACATGGAGCACGTACACAGCAGTAATGAAGTGAAACAGTAAAAAAAATTTAAAAGAAAGATAACAATTTCTGACTTTTACTTGTGGTAAATAAATAACAAAAACCAGAAAGCACATATGTACACACGTCGAAATGACGGCATTTTTTTTTTTTTTAAATTTTATTGATTTTTTACAGAAAGGAAGAGAGAGGGAGAGTTAGAAACATCGATCAGCTGCCTCCTGCACACCCCCTACTGGGGATGTGCCCACAACCAAGGTACATGCCCTTGACTGGAATCGAACCTGGGACCTTTCAGTCCGCAGGCCGACGCTCTATCCACTGAGCCAAACCGGTTTCGGCGGCACGTTTTTTTAATAAATAAATGGGAGATGGCGACGTAACCACGAAACAACATATGTTGAGTCCAACGTAACCTGAGGACTGCCTGTAATTGCTTTTCAGACTCAATCAGGAAGCCCGTCCATGAACCACTGGGCTACCTTGCCTGCAGATCCATACAGATACTGTAGTAGTGGCAAGGAGACCTTTTAAAATATAAGCAGAAATAGAAAAAAACACTGGCCTTTAAATCCAAAAAACAAGGGTGGGTTCTGGCCCAAGACAACCCAGTGGCCACATCTATGAAATGAGAACTAACCATTTTCCTATACAAAAGGTATTTTTCTTTTTATATCAACACAGCAGAAGCAGGAAGCTTCTAGCTCAATCTTTCTAAAACTGCCTCTAGTCATGTTCTTTCACGTACAAACACCTTCAAGGGTTCTCCTTGTCTCAGTATCTGAGGGATTCTCAGAATCTAAGGTCTCCATGCTCCTCCCCCAACCAGCCTTCCCAGGCTCACTTCCAAGAATTCTCCTGCCACCATCTTGAGTTCCCAACAAACCTGAAAATCTGGTTCCTACACTCACTCCTCACTCTCTGCATCTGTGCTCTCCCCACTCACTCCACCTAGAATGTTTCTCACCTCCCTCTGTCATATTTGCAAGCGGAAATCTCATCCATTCTTCAAGGTCCAGAATAAATACCTCTTCTTCTGTGAAATTTCCCCTGATCTATATGAATCTCTATATTCTTGGGCACCTTCTCTTATGTGAAATACTTCGGTTTTTTAGTGTAATTGTTTTCTCCCCTCCTCTTAGAAGAATTCATCTTTCTCTCAATGGTGTATATATCTCCTTCAATGTTCGGTTCCCCCATACAGACTTGTAAGATGACTTTTACCTTGTAAAAATACACTAAGTATTTATTACATATTCATGGGCTTAAGATCAAGCAAATTAAAGACATTAACATTGTCAAATTAAAAAACAACCTTTATTAAGCAGTCACTATGTATTAGACCCTGTCTTAAGAACTTTTCATGCACTATATAATTGTCATGTAGATATTTCTGTATAAATAATACTTATATATATTTTTAGTTTGCTTGGCTATCTACACTAATAAAAGAGAAAGATGCAAATTGACTGTACTTTCATGATGCCCACCAGCCAATCAGTAGTGAGTATGCAAATTAACCCAACAAAGATGGAGAGTTAATTTGCATACACAGGCGCCGAGCGGCTGGGGGTGGGGTGGGACGCTTGTGTCGTTGCCAGGTGTTCCACACTGCCCCAGCTGCTCTGGGCCTCTGGGCAGCGTGGGAAGGGGAAAAGGCGGCTCTGGGACGGAGCAAAGGCAGAAAGGCGGTTCCTGGCCCAGAGCGAAGGAGGTGCTGGCAGCCAGGGGAAAGAAGGCCCATTCTTGCACGAATCTTCGTGCATCGGGCATCTAGTTTTATAATAATTTTGTATTTGGCTATTTTATGTATGACGCTTAACAGTTCACTAATTTGTAATGTATAAGCTCCAAAATTAAGTAAAGTATCAGGAGAAATGAAGTATAGCTTTCCTATTTAGGTAGTGATGTTTAGAAATTTACTATTTAGGTGGAGTGATGTTTAGGAATTTCATATTTTTTAATTAAAAAAAGGCTTTGATTTAAAGTACATTGGTAGTTAAAATATCAGTGCATATTAGTCAAAATGATGGGAGGGCAACAATTAATAAAATCAAAGAATGTATTACTTGTAGATTGTGCCCACCACAGCAACAATTGAAAAACCACACATATTTTTTCTCATTAGGTCATGACTACTCACTATTTTTTTTTTTTAAAGTACTGGTCTTTAAGAAGAAATTGCAGAGAATTCCTGCTCTGTGAGAAGAATTCTTTTCCTGCCCTACATGCTTCCCATTGCTAACATAGGGCACAGGTCAAATTTTTGACCTCTTATCCTTAAGAGCATTCTCTTAATCACATTCTTCCTTATTCTGTCAGTAAGTCAGAAAATAAACTTATAGGGGGAGTGTTGGGGGACTGGATGAAAGAAGGTGAAGGGATTACGCAGAAAACACACACACACACACACACACACACACACACACACACACACAACACATAGACACAGATAACAGTGTGATGATAGCCAGAGAGAAAGGAGGGTAGGGGGTAGGTGGAGGTGGGCAAAAGGGGTGATATGGATGGAAAGAGACTTTGCTTGGGGTGATGGACACACAATGCAGTGTGCAGATGATGTACACTTGAACATGGAATGATTTTGTGAACCAATATCACCCCAATAAATTCAATTAAAAAAAAAGAAAATAGACATATTTTATAATGAAAACCACTGCAATACTCCTTGAAGCGGTTGATTAGTCAGGTCTAATCATCAAGCTCATTGTCTGGTCATTGCCAAGGAGGTGGTATGACCCCCTGAATCATTCATTATAGCTAAGTTTCTGCAGTAAATACTTTTTATTATGGTAAAATAAATGTATCGTAAAACTTAACATTATAACTATTTTAAGTATATGATTCAGTGGCATAAAATATGTTCATATTGTTGTGTAGCCATCACTACCATTATCTCCAGAACATTTTTTTTCATTTCAAGCTCTGTACCCATTAAACAATAATTCCCCATTTCTCCCCTCCCTATAACCCCCCACAACCACCATTTAACTTTCTGTCTTTATGAATTTGACTATTCTAGATATCTCAAATAAATAGAATCAAACACAAAATATTTTAAAATAATCTATTTTTAAAATTCATGTATTATATGTCTTAAGCATCTTAGATTAAACAAATTGGCTACTTTACTCAAAAGCCTAAATAAATCTTTTTCCAGCCCCATCAAGATGGGATTGCAAAGAAGAAATTATTTAACTTGTATGTGTATCAAAACTCTTCATCACCCTGGCCGGGTGGCTCAATGAGTTAGTCCTAACACACCAAGGTTGTAGGTTCCATCCCCGGTTGGGACAGATACAAGAGTCAACTGATGAATGCTTGAGTGAGTAGATCAGCAAATCAATGTTTCTTTCTCCCGCCCTTCCTTTCTCTCTCTCTCAAATCAATAATTTTTTTAAAAATAAAAAAATAAATAAATGGATCTTCCTTTAAAAACAACAACTCTTCATCAACATGGGTTGGTGCCATTGGGAGTCTGAAGATGTCTCACTTCTCAGGTGTAGGGAAATATCCCAAGAATTCTGGCATTTCTCCAATCTCTAAAAAAGGAGAAGCTCAAGCTTTCCTATTGTTAAAGTAAAAGACTTTGGTCTTGGTTCTTTCCAGTACCTATGAGAGAATATCTGCTGAAAGGAGCACACATTTTGTTTTTGTTTTGTTTTGTTTAATTAACATCAAATCAAATGGCTAAAGTTAACTGGTTAATTCTTTTACAGGTAGTTTAGTTTTACTAAAAAATGAATGATTGATTTTAGTTTCATTTGAAAACGTGTAACAATTGTATAGATGTTCCGTTTTAGCTTCCAAATGTAAATTTAGGCAAATGGAGCTATTTGCTTTGGCTCAAACACCTGTTTTTTTCTTCAGTGTTGAAAAGGAAAATATGACACAGAGTAACATTGGAAACTTCATGAGCACAGACAGCCTCACAGCTTGGCTCCCCTTTGACCTCTGCAGCCGTGTGGCAGACACAGGCTTCCTGCAGTTGTCACTGGCAGCCCCTGACTAAGCTCCCCTCAGCACTTCCCACTTTCTACCCTGGAAAGTGTCTACTTGGCACAAAGGTATATGAAACCTGTGGGTATGGAGGTCTACTGGCTAATTTTATGTGTCAACTTGGCTGGGTCGTGGTACCCAGTAAAATAAAGATACTGTACTTAACCTTGGAACATATACATTACAAAATAGTGAATTATTAAAAATTATACATAAAATAGTCAATTATAAAATAACCAAGCAAATGGGAAAAAGTATATTATTTATGTAAAAATACCTACATGAAAAATGATGTAAGTAATGATCAAACATTATTCTGGATGTTTCTATGAAGGTTTTTTTTTTATGAGATTAACATTTAAATCAGTGGATTTTGAGTAAAGCAGATCGCTCTCCCTGATATGAGTGGGCCTCATCCAATCAGTTGAAGGCCTTAAGAGAGAAAGACTAACTCTCCTCTGAGCATGAGGCATTCTGACAGAAGATGGCCTTGGGACTCAAACTGCAAGTCTTCCCTGAGTCTTTAGCCTGCCAGATATTTCAGCAGATTTTGGACTCTAAGTCTTCACAATTGTGTGAGCCAATTCCCTAAAATCTATCTATCTATCATCTATCTATCTATCTATCTATCTATCTATCTATCTATCTATCTATTTTATTAGCAGACATTTGATCCTGTCCAAAACATCCATTGAGACATTTGGTCCACGCCAAAAGGTCCGTGATATTTGGTGGGAAAAATAATAGGAAGGACATAGGTTTGGGAAGAGAGATCCTGAGTTAAGTTTTGGATGATCCTTGTCCTCTATCTACTATTTGTCTCTTCCTGAGCTTTATTCCCTCAGACTCATGATGATCTATTTCTAAATCCTTTACCCCTGATTACTCTCTAGTTTCCTTCCTCTGCATGACTCCTACTTTCCAATTTCCTTCCTAAGCAAGACCATAACTATAAGCCAGGGGCTGTCTTGCTCAATGTGGTCCTCACCACTCCCCTATGCTCCCAACATGGCAATCTGCAGGGGACCACTTGTCCTGTCGACCTAAGGTAGGCTTGGCTGCTTCTTTTCATCACTAGTCACACGGCTACTAATAAACTTAATCTTACTCAAATATTACTGCATATCAGGAAGTAAGATAGGCTTCCTGAGAATAATGATGGGCAAAATGATAGCAAAAGAGTTAACAATTCACCCCAGTAGCTGAACTAAACTGTTAGATGGCAGCTGTTCTTAGGCATGTCCAATAATTTTACTGTCAAAGACATATATAACAAAGAAGAGATTGGCCTAGCCGGCCTAGCCAGCATGGCTCAGTGGTTGAGCATTAACCTATGAACCAGGAGGTCACGGTTCCATTCCAGGTGAGGGCACATGCCTGGGCTGTGGGCTTGATTCCCAGTGGGGGGCATGCAGGAGGCAGCCAATCAATGATTCTCTCCCATTATTGATGTTTCTATCTCTCTATTCCCCTCCCTTCCTCTGTCTCTAAAAAAATCAATAAAAACATATTTTTAAAAAAGAGATTGAAACAGATTTTCAGAAATTTCCTTGAGATTGGATTAAATTTCCAGAGAAGATCATCCCACAACATTGTGTTTTTTTTCTCTTTCAATAAAATTTTCTTCCTATTATGTGCCAACACCCATTAGGTTGCATAGAAGTATTTATCATCTGTGTGGAATTTTAAATTTTCAAAGTCTCTTTAAAAATCAACTCTCTTCCTCCACCCCCACTAACTGAGCTTACAGACCATGGCCCTTTGGACATGTACAAACTGATCTGATTTTTTTTTTGTTATTGGGTTCCCAGGCCACATTGCTAAACTGACTAGACTTGTCAGTTAAATTGCAAATTCAAGACAAACTAGTCAGATTTATTTAAATCAATTCATACACAGAGGTGTGTCAGTGTTTCCCATTGATAGCATAACTGATGTTCAAGTCCCCAAAAGAGATCACAAGCAGACACTGAGTGAGGGGATGACCTTGCAGGTATAATGTTAGCTCTCTTGGGCTCTAAGTCACTACCTATGAATATATGCAACCTAGAAATGACGGTTTCTGACATGCTGACTATATAGCTTGACTCAGCATTTCACTTTGATGGAAAGAATCTCAGTAGACAATGAGTGGATGTTATGAAACTAGGCATGTAGAAGCATGTTTCTAAAACAGGTTAGAGTTGTTACTCCTAAAATCTTGCCCATCTCAATCAGTTCTATCATTGTCCACCTGGTTACTCAGGCCAAAAGTTTCAAAGTCATTATCTCTTTCCCTCCCCCTCCCCTCCCCACCCCCCACTACCATATTTAATACATCAGCTAAGCTCTAGCTTCACAACATATATATATATATATCCTGAAACCTACATCTTATCACCACATCCACTAGCATCACTCTAACCCAAGCCACCTAACCCTCCTACCTTGAGAATTGCAAAAGTCTCTCCTACCTTATTGGTAGATTTAACCACTGGTCACAGGTTCTAGACCAACCTGAGGAACTTTGCCTGTAGGCAGGTGGGATCCAGTAAGTAAAAGGTTGTTTTTCATAAAAGTGCATGCAGTATATGTTGTTTGTTGAAATCAAAAGCATTGAAAAGAGGGAAAAAAATAAAATGGTAAAAAGGGATGCAAGGGAATCAAAGAAGAGTGATAGCATCATCCAACATGTCAAATGATCTAGTTTGTAATATCTAGGATCTCTCTCTCTCTCTCTCTCTCTCTCTCTCTCTCTCTCTCTCTCTCTCTCTCTCAAACACACACACACACACACACACACACACACACACACACACACACACACACGCCTTTTTGCACACATTCCCTATCTTCCTCAACACATCATCTAACTTCTCTTGACTTTCCACCATGAAGTCTGGTTTAAATGACCTGGAATTGCCTCCTACTCATTGGGTTGGTTTATTTGTTGCCACTTACCTGATCCTTACCTGGCACCGACTTGCCCATCACAGCTCCTCCACACTGTACGCTCAGAAGCACTTAACGCCCAGCGTACTCTAAGGTTTGGAAATTATGTGCTGGCCCTGACCCTTTAAAGAAAATTAGAATTGACTTCAAAAAACAAACAAACAAACAAACAAACAAAGTTTGTTCCTTTTTACTTAGTCTTTTCAATCTTTTCCCAATAGAACGTTTTAAAAAATACGTTTTTATTGCCTTTTTTTTGAG
The DNA here is from genome assembly GCF_027574615.1 of Eptesicus fuscus. Taxonomy (NCBI): domain Eukaryota; kingdom Metazoa; phylum Chordata; class Mammalia; order Chiroptera; family Vespertilionidae; genus Eptesicus; species Eptesicus fuscus. The sequence goes on along the minus strand of NC_072480.1, from coordinate 64,164,529 downwards.
AGAGAGAGAGAGAGAGAGGAAGGGGGAGGGATAGAGAGATGGAAACATTGATGAGAGAGAAATATTAATTGACTGCCTCCTGCACACCCCCCACTGGGGATTGAGCCTGCTACCCGGGCAAGTGCCCTGACCTGGGATAGAACCTATGACCTCTTCATGGGTTGATGCTCAACCACTGAGCAACATCAGCCAGGCCCCATAGAACTTTTCCAGTGAATTTCTAAGTTGGTTAAAATCTACTTAACCAAATTCTGTGTTCTTCACAGGACTGATTTTTCTCTTCCTTGCTCTTTCACTGCTTTGGATATGAGAGCAAAGGGTCAAACAACAATTAAAAAGTAAAGTAAACACATTTAATACCTCTTTCCTCTTATTAAACTCTGTCTCACCTCTTCGTTTCTCTCCCACTTCCCCTTTCATATTGGCTAGAAGAGCTCTCCTGCATTTTAGCTGCCAAAGCTCTGACTTCTGGGGCTTTCGTTTCGAGTCATAGTCATTCTGAGCTTCCCAGCATTAGGTCTGTCTTCTGAGAGGGGGTAGGAGGGAGTTAGGGGCTGATGGCAGCAGTTCTGTTCTCCGGCCAGTGTGTCACATACTTACACTCCGAGCCTCCTCTGGCTTGACAGCCAGGAGAATCTAAAGTTACGATTGAACTTTATACGATCAGACTGAGCACTGGCAAAAAGTCCATGCACAGTTCCTTGGGGATTTTTTCTGTTACAGATGAACCAAACTTGTTTCTCTCCCTTTGAAAATCTTGTAAACCACAAAACAACAATAGAAATCGATGTCCCAAACTGCCATTTGATACACCATTCTGTCACCTTTAGGTTCCCTACTCCTCTGGTTAATATTTTAGTGAGTGTCTGCTAATCAAATCAGGAAAGATTTGACTTTTAATCGTGGACATTTTATTGTCGGTCTCCCGGTGATCAGCTTTAACTTTCAATCTAATGGTTTATTTATTTAGACATTGGCTGTTTTGTATATTTTGTTTGTGACTCATGTCTCCAAGGCTCTATTCTTTTGAAATGCTGAGGCACAAATAAGGACAGTTATATAATCAAATGCTGATTTGTTAACAGACACAATGAGCATCAGCCATTAACCATGCATTCAAAGATCAGATAGCAAGAAAGACAGAAAATAGACTGAAAAAAAGAAGTGAACAGAGACTCAGGCACCTGAGGGACAATAACTAATGATCTAACATTCTTTGTCCCTGGAGTCCCCAGTGAGAGACAGCGCAGTAATGAGAGCTGGAGAGTAATTCCTAGTGTTCTGAGAAGCCTTTATGAGGTGCAGCAGCTCATACCACCCGTCAGGACGGGGCCAAGCACCCCTTTGTAACCACTTTTCCTCCTTCTCTGCCTTATTCCCATTTCCCTCCCTGCTGCTTCCCCATGACCATGTCAGCACAGAAAATCGGACTATTTTCTAGCAAACCCGTATCTTTTTACCTTTCTATAATCCTGTTATTTGTTTTTTTGTTTTTTTCTTCTACTCGTGCTTTTTTAGGGTTATTTTTTCTCTTTCATGATTTCCATTACTTTATACATTTGTTCTGTCTTGTAAGCCTTTTTCCTGCTTGTCTTTTATGCCACCACATTGGATCCTAACCATGACTATTTAATCTTTTAATAATTTAGTTTAAAATGTATTTTTTAAAAGAACTTAAAATTTTATTTTTCAATTACAGGTTATACTTTTTTTAAAATATATATTTTATTGATTTTTTACAGAGAGGAAGGGAGAGGGATAGAGAGTTAGAAACATCGATGGAAGAGAAACATTGATCAGCTGCCTCCTGCACACTTCCTACTGGGGATGTGCCTGCAACCAAGGTACATGCCCTTGACCGGAATTGAACCTGGGACCCTTAAGTCCGCAGGCCGACGCTCTATCCATTGAGCCAAACCGGTTAGGGCCAATTACAGGTTATACTTAATATTATTTTGTATTAGTTTTGACGAACATCATAGTGGTTAGATAGTCATGTACTTTATAAAGTGTTCCCCTCTAATCCTTCCAGTACCCACCTGGTACCATACATAGTTGTTACAATATCATTGACTATATTCCCTATGCTGTACTTTACACCCCTGTCTCATGTCTCCAAGGCTCCATTCTTTTGACATAATTTTACAACTACCTAATTGTACTTCTTAATCCCCTCACCTTTTTCACCCAGTCCCTCAAACTCCCTTCCACTCTGGTAACCAGCACCGTGTTTTCTGTGTCTCTGAATCTGTTTCACTTTGGTGTGTTCATTTATTTTGTTCTTTGGATTCCACATATAAGTGAAATCACATAGTATTTGTCTTTCTCTGACTGACTTATTTCACTTAGCATATTACCCTCTAGGTCCATTCATGCTGTTGCAATCCTAAGATTGCATTCTTTTTCATGGTTGAGTAATATTCTATTATATATATTCTATCACTAGTTTTTTTTAATCCTCACCTGAGGATATGTTTTTAATGGACTATGAGAGAGAGAGAGAGAGAGAGAGAGAGAGAGAGAGAGAGAGAGAGAGAGAGAGAAAAACACTGATGTGAGAAACATTGATTTGTTGCCTCCCGCACTTGCCTTAACTAGGATCGAAAGCACAACCCAGGTATATGCCCTGACTGGGAATGGAACCACAACCTTTTGGTGTACAGATAATGCTTTAACCAACTGAGCCACCTGGCCAAGGCTTTACCACTATTTTCTTATCCACTCATGTATTGATAAGCACTTCAGCTGCTTCAATAACTTAGGAATTGTAAATAATGCTATAATGAACATAGGGGGGCTTATATTCTTTTGAATTAGTGTTTTGGGTTTCTTTGAATACCCAGCAGTTACATTTTTAAATTTTTGAGGACCCTCCATACTGTTTTTCATAGTGGCTGCACCACTCTGCATTTTCATCAACAGTGTACAAGGGTTCTTTTTCCCCCCACATCCTCACCAACCCTTGCTGTTTATGGATTTATTGATAATAGCCATTCTGACAGGTGTGAGGTGGTACCTCATTGTGGTTTTCATTTGCATTTCTGTGATGTTGAGCAATTTTTCATATTGGCCATCTGTATGTTTTCTTTCCAGAAGTGTCTATTCAGATCTTCTGCCAACTTTGTCATTGGGTTATTTTTTCCCCCTGGTGTTAAGTTGTTTGAGTTCTTAATAAATTTTGGATGTTAAACTCTTACCAGATATATTTTGGGTGAATATCTTCTTCTATTCAGTAGGTTGTCTTTTGTTTTGTTGATTTTTATTTTTATTTTTATTTTTTTTGCTGTGCAAAAACTTTTTAGTTTGACAGAGTCCCATTGGCTTATTTTTCTTTTGTTTCCCTTGCCCAAGGAGTCATATCAGGAAAAATATTGCTAAGAGAAATGTCAGAGATCGTACTGCCTAGATTTTCTTCTAGGAGTTTTATGGTTTTGAGTCTTTCATCTATTTTGAATTTATTCCTGTATGTGGTGTAAGAAGGCGGTCTATTTGCATTTTTTTCATATATCTGTCTAATTTTCTCAACGCCATTTATTGAATAGACTATCTTTACCCCATTTTATGTTCTTGCCTCCATTGTCACATATTAATTGACCATTTACATATGGATTTATTTCTGGGCTCTCTCTTTTATTAATTTTTATGTCTGCTTTTATGCCAGTACCATGCTGTGTGCTTTTTAAATATTAATTTGAGAGAGAAACATTGACTTGTTGTTCCACTTATTTATACATTCATTGATTGATTCTTGTATGTGCCTGACCAAGGATGGAACTTGCAACCTTTGAGTGTTGGTATGATGCTCTAACCAACTGAGCTATCCAGCCAAGGTCAGTACCTTGCTGTTTTGATTACTATGGCCTTATAGTATAGTTTGATATCAGGTAGTATAACACCTCCAGCTTTGTTCTTCTTTTTCAAGATTGCTATAGCTATTTGGGGTCTTTTGTGGTTCCATATATATTTTTGGATTACTTGTTCTAGTTCTGTGAAATATAGCCATTGGTATTTTGATATGAATTGCATTGAATTTATAGATTGCTCTGGGTAGAATGTACATGTAAATGATGCTAATTACTTGTATCCTAAGCATGGTATATACTTCCATTTATTTGTATCTCCATTTGCATGAAGTATCTTTTTGTCTGTATGTATCTTTTGTTCTGAGGTGGTTCTCTTGTAGCATATATATGGGTCCTGGGTTGGAGCATTTCATCCATTTACATTTAAAGTTATTATGACAGGTTGCCATTTTATTCTTTATAACTACGTTTCTCTTTGTCTTTCTTCTTCTTAAAGAAATCCCTTAAACATTTCTTGTAATACTGGTTTGGTGTTAGTAAGCTCTTTTAGCTTTTTCTTGTTTGGGAAGCTCTTTATTTTTCCTTCAATTTTAAATGACAGCCTGGCCGGGTAAAGTGATCTTGGTTGTAGGTCCTTGGTTTTTATCACTTTGAAAATTTCATGCCAATCTCTTCTGGCCTTGAATGTTTCTTTTGAGAAATCAGCTGACAGTTTTATGGGAGCTCCCTTGTAGGTAATTGTCTTTCTCTTGCTGCTCATAAGATTCTCTCTTTGTCTTTAACAATTGGCATTTCAATCATGATAAGTCTTGGTGTGGGCCTCTGGTGTTATCTTGTTTGGGACTATCTGCGCTTCCTGGTCTTGTGTGTCTATTTCCTTCACCAGGTTAGGGAATTTACCAGTCGTTATTTTTTCAAATAGGTCCTCAACCCCTTGCTCTCTCTCTTCTCCTTCTGGTGGGTGCTGTTACATCTGATGTTGTCCCAGATGTTCCTTAAACTATCCTCATTTTTTTTTAAATTATTTTTTTCTTTTGCTGCTCTGATTGGATGTTTTCTGCTACCTTGTCTTACAAATCACTGATTCAATCTTCTGCCTTATCTAACCTGCTGCTGATTCCTTGTAGTGTATTTTTCATTTCAGATATTTTAATCTTCATTTTTTACTAGTTCTTTTTTTATGAATTCTTTGTCCTTTTTTATGTTTACTATCTCTTTTTAAGTTCTCACTGAGCTCTATTCTTCCCCTAAATTCCTTGGGCATCCTTATAACCATTGTTTTGAACTCAGTACCTGGTAGCTTGCTTGCCTTCATTCCATTTAGTTCTTTCTCTGAGGATTTCTCCTGTTCTTTCATTTGGGGTGTGTTTACTTGTCTCCCCATTTGGCTGCCTCTCTGTATTTGTTTCTGTGTATTAGGTAGATCTCCTATACCTCCCAGTCTTGGTATAGTGGCCTTATGTAGTAGGTGTATTGTGGGCTCGCTCATTGGCACAGTCTCCCTGATCACCTCAGCTAGGTGTTCCAGAAATGTACCTTGTGTGGGTTATGTGAATCCTTCTGTTATAGCTGAGTCTTGATTGCTGTTGGCCTATCTTTGGATCCTGACTATAAGGATCTACCCCTACCACAGTGTATGTTCTGCTGTGTGTGGGCTGATTCCACAAAGAGTAATTCACCCCAGAAGGGTCTGATGCCTACTGAAATCTCCCTTAGAGTGTGCTGCTTGTGGAGTTAATTGGGTTGTGCTCTGATGTGGTCTGAATCCCGTTACCAGGTGTGTTGGTTCTAGGGCCTTTTGGGGAGCACTTTGATGCAGGTGATTGTCAGGTGCTGCCTATGACCAGCCCCAGGTTATCTGTTTGGAGCTACAAAGTAATGTATAGTTTGTGGCTGCCTCTGCTGGGCCTGGGAGAATGTAGGAAAAGCTGCGCACCACGGCTGGCTCCTGCCAGCACTGAGCCTGGGCGCAGGTCAGCAAAAGGCCCACGATCCACCTCTGCCTGCCCACTGCCTGTTAGGTTCAGTCACGGAAAGAGCCTTTAGTGGTACACGGATTGTGAGTTGTGTGTAGTAGGTTCTCAGTGAGCACCCAGGTAGGGCTAGTGGAGTTCATCAGATTCAGACATATTTAAGCTCGGTGTCAGAGCTGGGTCAGTTTCAGGCTACCCCAAGGCCAGCCACCACCTGCCAGGTGCATATGGACTTTTGTGGTGAGGCAGGGTCTCAGGGTGAGGCCAACAGGGTTCATCAGGCCCATACAGACCAAGATTGGGCTGTGTGAAGGGAGGGCTCTGGGCTGGAATGTGGCACCTGTCAGGCATGCAAGGGGAAAATGGCTCCTGCCCTGGAGCCACACAGTGCAGTCTCTTCTTGAGTCTGACCAGACCTTCCTTCTCCAGAGTCTCCCAGAAGAGCCTGCACTGCTAGTCCAGGCTTGTCACAGTCAGCTGATAACATCGCAGAGCTGGAGGGTGGCAGGGCGGAGCCACCAGGAGTTGAAAAGGTGGGGATAGCGGATTTCCCTTGGTGGGGCTAATGGGTCTCCTGTGGAGGTTTGCGAGGGAAGAAGGAGAGGAAATGGCCCCCACCCCAGGGCCACACAACTCAGTCTCTGACACCCATGAGTTCCCCCTCAAGAGCCCTCCGAGAAAGTCTACACCACAGGCCTAGGAATCTGACTCCTCCTCAAGGCGTGAGCTTGGCAGGGCGGGGCCCCAGGGAGTTGGGAGTGTGAGGCTAGTTCGGTTCTCCAAGCTAACGCACTATGGAGGGGAGTGCTCAACGCAGAAAAGGTGGCATCTGTGGGAGAACTAAGCACAGGGGCCCTGGCCGCTTTTCCTTCAGCTCTCTCTCTGAAGCCATACAACCCCGTTTTTCCCTGCAGGACTCCAGTCTGCTCCGATTCGCCCTTCCTCTGCTGGAGCCCAGGGTGAGTGGCCACCAAGGAGATTTTGTGTGTCAGCTTTGTAAGAGGGCACCTGGGTTTCTCAGAGACTCCCATCTCTCCCTGGTTGACAGACTCCCAGCTGATCTTCACTCTGGTCTGGTGCTCCAGGCGGGGGAGCCTGGCATGGGGTGGGGACCCACACGCCTCAGGAGGAACCTTTGCAGCTGAGCTGTCCCTCCAGATGCTCAACCATCATGTGTCGGTGCGGGGCTAATGCGTTTCAGGTCTCCACCTTTCCTACCAGTCTCAATGTGGCTTCTTTTGTAAATCCTAGGGTATAAGGCTTCTGTTCAGCTACTCTTCAGGTGGTTATTCAGGTTGATGGTTCTAGAATTTAGTTGTAATTCCAGTTTGGACCTGGGAGGAGGTGAGTCTAACTTCCACCTACTCTGCAGCCATCTTGGAGCCTCCTCTGTATTTTCCTCAAATTGTTTTTAGTTCCAGAAAGTCTGTGAGTGTGTGTGTTGTGATGAAATCTTACGTGCTCTTCTTATATTTTACTTCAAGTTTCTGTCTGTCTTTTCCAGCAATTTCCCCCCCTAAATTCATTTTACAACTACTGTAGGTGACGGAAGATGATTTGACTTTGAGTGGTGGGCACACAGTGCAATATACAAATCTTATAACTTAGAAATCTACACCTGAAACCTCTATGGTCCTATTCACCAATGTCACCCCAATAAATTTAAAAGGAAATAAAAGGGGGAAAAAAGTACTCTAATGGTTGTTTCTCTCTGGAGGTTCCAGGGAAGAATTCATGTCCATGTTTTCTCCAGATTGTAGGGCCTGTCTGTATTCCTTGACTCGTGGCCCCATTTCTATCTTCAAAACACTCACTCCAACCTCAGTTTCTCTGACTGACTGTCCTGCCTCCCTCTTATAAGGATCTTTGTAATCACGTTGGCCTCATCTGGATAGTCCAAAATATTCCCCCATTTTAAGACTTGTAACTTAATAATATCTCAATATCCCTTTGGCCCTGTAAAATAACACATTCCCAGGTTTCAAGGCTTAGGATGTAGACATCTTTGGGGGAGGGTTATTATCCTGTTTATCACATTACTTAAATTGAAGTCATTCTTTGAATGAGGAAAGCAAGACAATGCTTGCCCGGGTGGGACTGTTTTATAGCACTTAACATGTCATCAGCTCTCTATTGTGACACTGGGAGAAGGCTCCCTGACCCCTTAGGTTCTCAGCTAAATGGGTTTAGGTTTTCAGCCTCAGCAGTAAAGACACATTTGCCTCCTTCTCTAGCCTTTTCTTTCTTTTTTTTTTTTTTTTTCTGCAGTGGTTTAAAGAATTTTATTGAGAAACTTCTTGGTGTTTTTGATAAGTGTCCACAAAGGACACAAGAAACTATAACTTCAAATTTTTAATTATAAATGTGTTACTTAAGGCAAATATTTGTGAGGGATCATGTGCTGGGCAAGACTGAAATTTTTTACTATTCTACTTGATCACCAATTGCTTCTATAATGATCTCTCTCTCTGACATGAAACATTCTTCCATGAAATGCTTTTCCAGCTTCTTGGAATTCAGGAAGACCAGTAGATTCTTTTGGAGTTACCGTTTCACTCAAGGGTCTATGATGGTTAACTTCATGTGTCAACTTGCCTAGGCCAGTTTTCAGATATTTGGTTAAAGGCTAATGTAGATATTGCTTTGAAGTTATTTTCTAGGTGAGAATAACATTTAAATCAGTAGACTTTGAGTAAAGCAGAGTACCCTCCAAAATGTGTGTGGGTCTCATCTAATCAGTTGAAGGTCTTAAGAGAAAAAAAACTGAGATTCCCCAAGAAAGAGGGAATTCTGCTTCCAGATGGCCTCCACATAAGTTTCAACATCAACTCTTCATGGGTCTCCAGTTTGCTGGCCTGCCTTGCAGATTTTGGATTTGCCAGCACCCCCTCCCCACCCACTCCCAAGACACACACACACACACACACACACACACACAAAAACACACACACACACACACACACACACACACATTTGTATGAGCCAATCCCTTAAAAATCAATCTGTCTATCCCTCTCTCTATTTATACACACACATTTTATTGATTCCATTTCCCTGTTACGGGTCCTTAGATCTTCACAAGCCAAACCCTCTCCAAGGCTTCTCTGATTTTTCTCCAGGATTTGGCCATTGGTCCCATAGCACCTCTCTGACCCAGTGAGGCAAAGTCCTGGGCTGACTCTAAGAGAATGGTGGCAGAGGCCAAGGCTCTCCTCTCACCTTCTAGATTCCCCTAGAGTTGATTGGAGTTGGGAAGGGAGTAGAACATGGGGATATTTAAGACAGCTTTTTCTCAAAATTTTTGTCAGGATTCTTTTTGAAAAAAATATATGTTTTATTGATATATATATATTTTTTAGAGAGACAGAGGAAGGGAGAGGTAGAGAGAGGGAGAAGCATTGATGAGAGAGAGAAACATCAATCGGCTGCCTCCTGCATGCCCCCTACTGGGGATCAAGCCCATAATCCAGGCATGTACCTTGACCGGGAATCAAACCGGCAGCTTCTGGGTGCGTGGGATGATGCTCAGCCAACTGAGCCACAGTGGCCAGGGCTGTCAGGATAATTTTTTAACCTGCTTTTATAGGCCAGAGTTTTGCTAGCTTCCCAGAATTTTACCATTTTCTACTTTGATAACTATGCATCTTATGTCTTTATCCAAGGCATTGATAAATACATAAAATAGATCAAAGCCAAAGATGCATCCCAGAAACCAACTCTTTAGGAGCCTCCTCCCCCTTTTTTTTTCATTTAATTTCTCACTTTCCTAAGGCCCTATTTTTAAATAATAAATTTACTTTTGTTCTCATTCTCCTTTGGAGAACTTGGAGGCCTTTTTATCATGGGTTTCAATTTTAAAAAGAGGGGTACCACTTCCCCTTTGCTTTTTAGAAATCAAAGTTTTTCTTCTTGGGGATTACTTATAATATGGTCTGCCAGATCCCCTGCCTTTGTACCTGTCCCTATGGTCTAATGAACTAACATTCTTCCCCCTCCCCTCAGCCCACACACAAGGTCAATGAACAGCTCCCCCCACCCCCACCCACTCCAGCTTTGGGGCCAGCTGTGTCCTTAGCTGCAGGGACTTCAAAGTGTATATCAGTAGATAAGTCCTGATTGACTCTACCATGTCATGGGTATCTTTACACCTTGGTTCTCCTTCTAGTGGCTGATCACCTCCACACCCTGCCCCACCCCATTTAGTACTCAGTTCCAGTGTCTCTTGACTTCCAAGATTACTTTTGTAGCCCAACAAATGACTGCTGCTTTTATTTATTTTTTTAAAGGTATGCTTTTATTGGTTTTAGAGAGAGAGGAAAGGAGAGTGAGATAGAAACATTGATGAGAGGGAAACATAGATTGGCAGCCTCCTGCATGCCCCCTAGTGGGGATCCAGCTCACAACCTGGGCATGTGCCCTGACCGGAAATTGAACCAGTGACTCCTTGGTGCATAAGACCATGCTTAACAAACTGAGCTACACTGACCAGAGCAATGACTGCTGCTTTTAGTCAGTCGTGTGGCTGCTAGACGTTACTACCTGTCTGTATTACCCTCTCCCTGCTGCCATGCCTCAGTGGTCTGCAAACACCAGCATACTACTTTCTGGACTTGGGAAGTGCTGAGCACTGCCCAATTCATTGGCAGCCACAGTCCTCTCACCAGGTGATGCGCTGTCTGATTCTCTCTAACATTCTGTCTTTGCCCCATGAGTATGTCTAGACTCCAGGTGCAAACCCCTCCTGGATTGTCCTCTCCCATCCCACCCCTTCTAGCCATACGCTCCTGTCTGATAGAAGGGATGTGGAGTTCAGAGACTTCCCAGCAGGGGAGCTCCATGGAGAGGGGGACCTCATTTTGCATGTGCTCAACTATATTGAACTCTGAGATGTTATGAAAAAGAATCTGATTTTGCTCAACCATATTAAACTCTTACTAGTCATAGGGGGAAATAATCTGATTTTCACATTCTCATTTTACTTCCAAAATTATATAATTTTATCAAACTCCCCTTCACAAATGTCTTTTATGTAGCTCATTACCACAAGGTTTTGTTCTCTTATAAAAATATATCAGAAAGATGTGAGGGTCTGAAACTGTGATGAAAAGCCCATGTTGGCTTGAGCATGTAAGAAGAGTGGACAGGAACATTTTCTCCCAGCTCTCCTAAGACAGCAGCCGTAGAGTCCTCAGCACATTCTTTTTATGGTTTTTGTGACTCATTTCCTCATTTGTAGCACAGAAATACTAATGCAGTGCCAGCCAACCATGAAAGAGTGTAATGAGAATTCTGGTCGTAGAGTAATTAAAATTTTATTTCATATACCATTTTGACCTTATGTATTTATATTCTAATACTTTTGGATTTGAATATCTTATATTATTTTTGGCTTTGCTTGCTGTGACTAGAAGCTGTGAACTATATAGACCATGATGGGAAATCACCCTACACAGTACCCAGGACGGCAGCGTCCATAAAAGGCAATGTGCTGGCTCGAGAAATTAAATGATTTCATACCTAACCTGTGATGCTTGTCTCCCCGCTTCTGAAAGCACATTGGCACATCTGAAAGCACATTGGCACAGAGAGGAGAAAAGTCTCTTTTTTCACATGTTTTCATCTTACAGCTCCTTTTCTTTTTTTTTTTTTTTTAAATATATTTTTATTGATTTTTTACAGAGAGGAAGGGAGAGGGATAGAGAGCTAGAAACATCAATGAGAGAGAAACATCGACCAGCTGCCTCCTGCACACCCCACACCGGGGACGTGCCCGCAACCAATGTACATGCCCTTGACCGGAATCGAACCCGGGACCCTTGAGTCCGCAGGCTGACGCTCTATCCACTGAGCCAAACCGGTTTCGGCATACAGCTCCTTTTCCAGTTCTCCTAATTGGAGAGACAATTATTTCTACGCAGGCAGATTATTGCTCCTGGAGGAATTCTTCGTGCTCAGATAGTGTAGCCTCTCTCCCAATGCAGAAATCCCATCTACAACATTGACAGATGACTTGCCAAGGATTCATTAATCATTTATTTGTTGAGTGCCTACTGTGTGCTTTGACATTGTGCCAGGCCTCATTGACAGACCTTGAGATAAAGATTCAAGTTCAAGTAGTTTATGTGAGAGAGGGTCCCAGGAAACACTGGAATCATGGACATAAGTCAGGGAAGGGATGAAAGGCAACAAAACGTTCATTATCAAGCAAGTTACCATTGTGGGCGAAGAGAGCTCAATCGTAGGGGGGAACTCTCAAAACCACAGCTCAGAATTAATCCAGCCAAGGGGCAATTCTCCCCTGGTTCAGGGTGCTTTCAGGGTAATTAAGTGTGCGGCATTTCTGGTTTCCCCATGCCGGGGCACAGTGTTCCCAAGGCCAGAGAAAGCCTTCAAGTGGAGATTTTCAGGGTCAGCTATAAGCAGCCTTTGATTTTGGAAATGAATCCAAAAGGAGCACCTGCTATACTTCCTGGTAGTAGGAAGAATTAAGTCCCTCTCCCTCTTTCGACCTGAAGGAGGGAATATGACATTCATTCCTTAAATCCAGTAGTATCCAAGGGGAAAGGGGTCCATTTGAACAAGGGAAAAACACTGCAGCAATGGAGGTGGCAAGTTTGAGGGAGTATGTAGAAAACCTGAGTCATAGTGGGGTGAAGATGAACCGTGAGAACAACAGTTCCTGGGGACATCAGGCTACGAGTAGTCGCTAGTGGCTCCAATGATGAAATTGTCAGGAATGACATAGAAATGCCAGCCGTCCTGCGACTGTCTGGCTGAAGTATATAGGTGTTCCTTTAGGGGGAAAAACCTGACACAGAGCCAAACCTGGGTAAAGAGGTTAGAAGGAAATAGGCGAGCTGGGCAGGGCTTCCAGCTCTTCCTCCTGTGGGGAGAGCTAGATGAAAATATGTGTCAGGGAGCCGGGCAGGAGGGCCAGCAGGCCAGGCTAATCTGGGGCATGGAAGGGGCAAGGCTTGGACTGCAACGCTTTCGCTAGACCTGGCACTGTTTAACACCAGTTATTTAGGGCAATGCAAGGGATGCCAAGCCTGGCTCAAGCCTACCTGCTTGCAGGGAGGAGTAACTAATATTCAGCTGGACTATAGGTTGTTTGGGTTATGAGAGGCGTGAGGGCCGGACCCATTCAAAGTCAAAAATCATTAAGGGGCGCTTCTGGCTGCTGTGGCTGGTGGGATGACTTTCCAAGATAAGAGAGCTTGGAGTGAAGCACTCCAGTTTTTAGGACTTTTTTTTTTTTTTTTCTGGGTTGGACTGAAATGTACCTCCCTTGAACTTTTCCTTGGTCCTAATGTTGTCGTTTGAAATTCCTTGATCAGTCCAGAAAGTTTTTGTCCATGTAGTGCCTCGCCCATGGCAGCCAATAAAAGCTCCCATTCAGGTAGGTGTTTGTGCTCTGTGAGATATTAGGAAGGTTATGACAAAACCGTTGTGGCTAATATCCCCTCCCCTAGTTTGGGCGAGACTGCTCCACTCCAGATATTTCCAGGGAAAGCAACTCTGCCGTGGACACATGTGGGGCTTTACTGCCAGGCTCCGGTCTCTAATCTACTTGCCATTTCAGGCTCACAGTTCAAGGCGCTGCTCAAACAGCAATGTCCTTCTCCTTTTCCTTCGGTCTGCCGTTATAAGGCCACCACTGGGATTTCTTCCCATTGCGATGCTCATCCTCTTACAGAATTGTAAAGGCACTCAACATTTGTTCAGTTTGACTCTCATTGAAAGAAACATATTTTGCTACCCTGTCAACCCATGGGTCGAGAAGGGCTTTAATTCATTTTATGTTGTCTGAAACTTAAAGCATTAGATTTAAGAATGAATGACAATGATGCACGCATATTGGTAAGTCTGCCTGTGGTCACTTCGGCAAATTCGTATAAATGATACTCTTATATCCTAATTAGGATGTGAAACATTGCTCCTTTTATGCATTTATTTTTATTTATTTTTTTCATTGATTTCAGAGAGAGGAAGGGACAGGGAGAGAGAGGGAGAAACATCGATGAGAGAAAAACATTGATCGACTGCCTTCTGCACACCCCCTACTGGGGATTGACCCCACAACCCAGGCATGTCCCCTGAGCACCTGAGATTGAACCGTCAACCTCCTGGTGCATGGGTTGATGCTCAACCAACTGAGCCACCCTGACTGGGTGAAACATTGCCCCTGTTAAAACTGAATCAAGGCTTTGCTTTGTAGTACCACCCAACTACTGCCAAGAGATAATTAAATAAACCTACAAGTTATAGAAGGGAATTGAAAAGTTTGGCTACAAGACATTGTGTCTTTTGAGCTAAATGTTTTCTATTTTAATTACATATTTATGAATTTTTGAGAAATGAAAAAATTGAAACCTAGAAAATTTGCATATACACACAAATCCTCCTTCAACTTTAAGTATAAATAAATAAACACTTTCTTTACCTTAATATCATTTCCCTGAATCTGACTGTATGTGTATTTAATGTGACTGTTAGAGTTGCCAAAGAAGGAACGCACGAGGCCAAAAAGGGTGAAGAATTATGAATTTATTAGGTCATCTGGAAAACCAGATGCGTTGAGCCCCCAGATGGTGCCAGCCCCCAAAGACGGGGAGTCAGAGGTTTTTAAAGGACTCTAGGTGGGCTTTTTCTGGGTGGAGAATTCTCTGTGCACATCTGGATTCTGGGGAAGTCCAGAGGGGAGAGATAATGGTCTTAGCAAGTGGAATGTGGTCTAAGCAAGTAGAATGTCCATTGTGAAGCAGCCTAAAGGTCAGTTCCCCGGAGAGGAGGTATCGATTCAATTATTTGATCAGACCTAACAGTGACTATATTTTTTTCATAAATGATCTTTTGTCTTTTCCCATTTTTATTGGGAACTCCATTTCCATTCATTTCCAACTTACCAAAGAAGGAACCATTTTTAAAGTTAGGTTAAAATATTTTTTTCCTTTCTCTTGATCCTTCTTAATAACTGACATAAAAGTAGGTTATGTCCTACTTCTAGAAGAGAGCCTATGTATGGCAAGGAATACATGGGAAGGAGGGGGGGAGTCCTTTGTCATTCTCTATATTCAAAAATATTGAAAATATCAAAACTGAAATTATCCCTATATAGGATTTTGCTTCCTTTGGAGTTGTGTGGATTTATGGTGAAACTTAAATCCTAGAGAAAATATAATGACTGTTTAAAAGGAAAAACAAATGTTTCAAAAACATAAACAGAGTAAACTCTGGTAGATTTATAAATGAGGTCAAAAAGAAGAATATGAAACATCTGTTGCTAATATGCCTTTAGTGCATACAGTAAAAGTTTCCCAATTAAATAGATCTAAACTTTTAAAACTTGCTCTCTGAACTTCCACTGATAGGCAGAAGGGGGAAAGATCAGACATCTCAGCAAACCATTCTTATCTCATCATTTTTTCTGACTCTTTTTGTGTAAGATAAGATTTTTCTTTGACCACAAGGTCAAATACATGTTTAGATTTTCTAAAGCAGGAGTTTAGACTGAGGTTTCTGGGGTTGAGGCCTGGAATGGAGTCATCATAGAGTTGGGGAGAATGTTAAAATGCATCTATTAACTCTAAATGCCTTACAGACATCACTTTCTTAATTTTTCCAAACAATCTTTTAAAACAGGTATTATCCCTATTTTACAGATAAGGAAAAGTGAGTCTTAGCGAGATCAAGCAACTTGCTGGAAGTGGAACTGGAGTTCAAGCAGAAGTCAGCCTGTCTCTAAAGCTGAAGTACCAAGTGACTCCCATTTAGTGTTAAACAAACTGATAGGAATGAAGGTAGAGAAAAGGATAGGAAAACAGAGTTTAAAAAGGGGCCTTTTCCTCAGAGGTGTTAGTGATTGGATTGGGGAGTTAAAAATTTGAAGTAGGACATAGGGTGACAATTGAAGTAAATCATTAGGCTAGGTTTCAATATAAGGCTGGCGTTGGAGTTAGAATTTTATCAAGAGCTTTGAGGTTGGGACAGCCTCTTTATTTGAGACTGAAAGAAAGTTTAGATTCGGAGTGGAGTTTGCATTAAACACTGGGAAGGGATTGGCATACAGCCCTGTTAACTAAACTTCCTTGATGACAAGAATCACCTGGGCAACTGTTGGAATACAAATTCGGGGTCTCACTCAGACCTACTGAGTGCCCGGCTCCTGGGGAAAGAGATACGGTTCACACAGTTCACAAAGGAACCCAGCATGGAGTCTGATCATCAGGAAAGTAGGGAGAGGCCAGGCATTGGTCACAGCTCAGGCTTCCCATTAGAATCATGTGAAGAGCTCTTTGTAAATACTGATGCCTGGGCCCTACCCCTCAATTAAATCATAATCTCGAGAGGGAATTATGTTTAAAAAACTCCCCAGGTGAGTGGTTTCCCTGAAACCATTGGGAAGCCAGGGTTGAAATAGCATATGGTTAGAGATGAAATTAGTTAACTCTCTTTTCTGAATCCATAAAGCTCTTCAACAACCTTTTTATTGGCAATTTTTGCATACTGATTTATTAGTATTTGTATACATGTTTTTACAATAACACTGTAATCTTGAAGGTCAAAGACTTATTAACTGTATCACCCACATATTTAGCACTGTGATATTCAGTAAATAGATATTGCTCTGTGCATATAGGCATTCAAAGG
Source organism: Eptesicus fuscus (assembly GCF_027574615.1). Classification (NCBI taxonomy): domain Eukaryota; kingdom Metazoa; phylum Chordata; class Mammalia; order Chiroptera; family Vespertilionidae; genus Eptesicus; species Eptesicus fuscus. The sequence continues at coordinate 64,148,103 of NC_072480.1, read as the reverse complement.
ACATCCTTGGTAATTCTGCTCAAGGACAAGAAATATACCATGTGCACTACATGCAAATTCACCCAGTGAAAGGCACTTTACTCTCTATTTGTTTTATGAATTATCAAGACTCACTCAATGTTAAGCAGCTTATTCATTGATTGGAGTCTGGGGAGCCTTGGCTGTCAAAGTCGTTATCTTATCCATAAGCCATTCCTGGCACCAACCCTTTCCAAGCAGCTCCTGCCTTGACCTTTCCCGAACGCAGGCTGGCCCTCAGTGACTTGCTTGATCAATAGAACCTGGCCTTTGGGACTTCCAATGCTAGATTGTAGGAATTCTTGCAGCTGTGTTCTGGAGCTCTGGGATCCTTCATGGAGCCCTGAGCTGCCAAGTATGAGACCAACTTGCTCCAGAGAATAGACAGAGAGTCCCTGAGATTACATGAAAAGCACTTCTAGACAAGAGGAGTGTCAAAAGATTTAAAGGCCTCTTTAATCCAGCAAAGCACATCATTTAAAAAATATCACTATGATTCTCTAGCTATAGTATAAAGAAAAAGAAAAGTTAAACAAGTTTTAATAAACTAATATCTATTTCAATATTTTAATGCCTCAGGTAAAGCACAAAGTAATAGTCAGAAGAAAGAATGTATGTGTCTGAAGAATCACTGGAGAATACAAAACTACAAATGCAGACTCATATGGGTGTGTTTTGCTGGCCAACAGCACAACCCAAACGCCATCCATGGGTAGTGTTGCCTTTGGTGACTTTAGAAGATGATGAACACATTTCTATATAGTTCTAAACAAAATCAAATACAGTACCTCCTGATTTTACACATTAGGTGCATTCCTGGAAAATTCAGTATATTTTAAAATAGTATAAAAATGCCTTGTGCTTAGGAATTCTGGTCCTAGGTAAGATGGAGAAAGCATATTCTACCCTGTCTCTCACTGAATGCAGCTATGAAATCTGTGTGGAGCAGTTATTTGAGGACTCTGAAAAGTAAATGGAGCAGATGGATTGAGAAAGAAGACCAGAATTTGTACTACCAATAAACTGGAAGTGAATTTCCTATTTTTGGCCCTTCCTGTATCTTCCATACCTGGATTTCAGGCAGTCTGAAAGCTGGAAGTGGGTCCCAGTCATGGACTTCAAGAGCTTTCCTGGTTGAAGTAACTGGAAAGGGAACTCCTAATCATCAGAATTTGGCAGGAGCTCCCCTCCCCTCCCCTCCCCTTCTCTCCCCTCACCTCCTTTCCTCTCCCCTCCTCTCCTCCCCTCTCTTTTCCCCTCCCCTCTCTTCCTCTCTTCTCCTCTCCCCTCCTCTCCTCTCCTCTTCTCCCCTCTCTTTCTCCTCCTCTCCTCTCCCCTCCTCTCCTCCCCTCCCATCCCCTCCACTCCCCTCTCCTTCCCTCCCCTCCCCTTCCCTTCCTAAACTTCCTTTTTAATCACAGGAGCTGTGATCTCAAGAGGGGGTACAAGTTTCCAATGTTTTTTCTCTCTCTGTCCTCCCACCTCTTGGTCCTGGGCATGGACACTGTTCTGAGAAGTGTGCAGCAGACTTGAGGCAAATATTTTTAAATAACATATTGAACAAAGGATTTATATCCAGAATATGTAAAGAACTTTCAAAACACAACAGTAAGGAAACAACCCAACTTGAAAATGCACAAGAGACTTGAACAAGTCATTAAAAAGGATATATGCAGATGGTAAAAAAGTATATGAAAAAGTGTTTAAAGTCATTAGCCATTAGATTAATGTTCCCCATTTTATAGAGAAAGCATTCAGTCTTCTACCATTAAGCATAATGTTAGATTGAAGTATTTTGTAGATATTCTTTACAAGTTGAGGAGGTTTCCTTCTATTTCTATTTTTCTGAGAGTGTTTTTAAAAATCATGAATAGGTGTTGAATTTTGTCACTTTCTTGTGTTAGTTGGTGTTATCATTTGATTTTTTCTTTATTTTGTTAATATGACAAATTATATTGATAATTTTTTAAATATTGAACCAGTCTTACACTCCTATAATAAACCTCTTGGTCATGGTGGCTAAGTCTTTTCATACCATGTTAAATGATCTTTGCTATTATTCTTAAATGTTTCTTACACCTATATTCATGAAGGATAGTGGTCTTTAGTTTTCTTTTTGGAATGTCTTTGTCCTTATGACAATACCACACAGTCTTGTTTGGCATAAGGACAGACAAGCACATTACAAAAAAAATAAATAAAAAAATCTTGTAACTTCCTAGTAAATTTTGAAATAAAAAACGTGAGTTCTTTAACTTTGTTGTTTTCAAGATTATTTTAGATATTTTGGGGCCCTTGAATTTCCATATGACATTAGAATCAGCTTTTCAATTTCTGAAAAAACAGTAATTGGAATTTAGATAGGTATAGTGTTGAATCTGCAGGGTCACTTGTTTTTGTAAGGCCCATAAATTCAGAATGATTTTTAGATTTTGAAATTTTTGAAACGCTACTAGAAGAAGAATAGTATTTTATGTCAAGTGAAAATTATATACAATTCAAATTTACAAGTGTATAAAGTGTTATTGGAACAGAGTTATGCTCATTAATTAGCATATTGTCTATGGCTGTTTTAGCAATACAATGACAGAGTTGCAACAGAGACCATATGGTCCACAAATCGTAAAATATTTACTACCTGGTCCTTTACAAGAAAAGTTATATTACAGCAAAGACTGAATAATTGTTGCCTGAAGATTCCATAAAAATCAATCCTAGGACTATGACCATGGGATGGAATTTCCCATTCCTATTCCAAGGGGTTTTCTTGAGCTATGTTTAGACCTGATGATACTTGGTCTTTAATTTTTTCTTCCTGTGGTATGTAAAAGCAGAAGGAGAGAGGCATGGACTATATGCAAAAAAGGAGAAAGGTGACAAGATGAAAGATGAGCCCTGGCTGGTGTTTCTCAGTGGTTAGAGTGTTGGCCTGCACACCCAAGTGTCACTGGTTTGGTCAAGGGCACGTACCTGGGTTGGAGGTTCAATCCCTGGCCTGGGTCAGGCATGTGTGGAAGGCAACCAGTTGATGAGTCTCTGTCACCTCTCTCTCTCTCTCTCTCTCTCTCTCTCTATTTCTCTCCCCCCTCCCCCACCTTCCCTTCCATGCTCTCTAAAAATGAATGGAAAAATATCCTCAGGTAAGGATTAACAACAAAAGATGAACACTGTGAACATTAATAGAGCAATATAGAATTCATGTTAGAATTGGAGGAACCTTAGCTATCCTCTCAATTTTACTGTTGAGGACAATGTGACTTAGGAAGTCTTTTCCCAAATTATATTATCTGATTTCCAGTCTTATAGCCTTTTGACTATCTTGTCTATCTTAAGACAGTTATATAAAATACATACTTATAGTCTAATGGATGCTATTCTATTAATTTCTAGAGTTAGTTCACATTAGTAAAAATAAGTTTATTCATCTTTCTCCAACAACTGTTCAGGGCCTCAACTCAGCAGACTTGATGTTGAAGCTTAACAAGAGAGCAGGGGTGGACCTAGAGAGAATTATGTTAAGTGAAATAAGTCAGTAAGAGAAAGACAAATACTTTATAATTTCACCTACCAAAATAAACAAATAGACAAAATTGAAACAGACTCATAGACATAGATAACAGGTTGATGTTTGCCAGAGGGGAGGATTTGGGTACTGGGTGAAAAAGGTAAAGGGATTAAGAAGTAAAAATTGGTAGTTAAAAAATAGCCACAGGGATGTAAAGTACAGCATAGGGAATATAGTCAATAATATTGTACCTGAGGGAGAGAGGGGTTGGGGGAGGTAGAAGAGGGTAAAGGAGGGATAAATGGTGATGGAAGGAGACAACTTGGGGTAGTGAACACACAATACAATATACAGATGATGTATTATAGAATCATACAATGTCACCCCAATACATTCAATTAAAAATAAATAAATACATTATGAAGCCACGGCCCGCATGGCCTCGGGTTCAAAGACTTGGAGAAAGGGCTGATGTGCAAATTAATACACAAGACAAGAAATATAAATTTGGAAATTATGGGGGAAGCCAGTTGTGAGCTTGGTACAAGGGACCACGTTCCACTGAATCTCCGTTCCCATCTGCTTTTATTTACTAGAATACACAATTGCCTTTCAGGAATGCAAACAGATATATCAATGGTAATGTTTAGTAAACAGTAAGATTATCAGGTTGGGGGAGTTTGCTTTAGGACCTTGGTGGGCAAACTGCCGCTCAAGAGCCACATGTGGCTCTTTGGCCCCTTGCGTATGGCTCTTCCACAAAATACAACGGCCTGGGTGAGTCTATATTGAAGAAGTGGCGTTAGAAGAAGTTTAAGTTTAAAAAATTTGACTCTCAAAAGAAATTTCAATCATTGTACTGTTGCTATTTGGCTCTGTTGACTAATGAGTTTGCCGACCACTGCTTTAGGCCATTGAGTCAGCAGTAGGTAATAAAATGCAGATATTCATCCCTGTGAATATCAAAAAGCTCCATTCAGCCTTCTGACCAGACTTCTCACATTTATATTAATTACTGTTGATTTTGGTTCCCAGCAATCCTATCTAATAAAGAGGGAATATGCTAATTGACCATCACTCCATCACAAAGATGGCTGCACCCACAGCTGAAGCCAAGTTCCCATAAGGAGCCTTAACGAGCAATCAGCAGGGACCTGAGGCTACGCCCTCCCCCGCCCCCATGGGGCTTGACAGGGGACCTCAGGCCGAATCCCCCACCCTGGCGTCAGGCTGGGGGACCTCAGGCCACGCCCCCACCCCAGCACCGGGCCAGGGGACCTGAGGCTGCGCCCCCCTGCCTAGGTGGGCTTGACAGGGGATCTCAGGCTGTACTCCACACTCAGCGGGGCTTGACAGGGGACCTCAAGGTGCACTTCCAGTGCTGGATTGAGGGAACTCAAGCCTTGCCCCCGACCCTAGCAGCAGGCCTGGGGACCTCAGACCGCATCCCCCACCTGGCAGGGCTTGACGGGGGACCTCAGGCCGTGCCCCCCACTCAGTGGGGCTTGACAGGGGACCTCAAGGTGCATCCCCAGTGCTGGGTCAGGGGAACTCAGGCTGCACCCCCCGGCCCAGCACCGGCCCAGGGGACCTGAGGCTGCACCCCTCTGCCTGGCTGAGCTTGACAGGGGACCTCAGGCCGTGCCTCCCGCCTTGGCACCAGGCCAGAGGACCTCAGGCCATGGCCCACACCCGGTGGGGCTAGACAGGGACCTTAGGCCTCGCCCCCTGCCCCGGCACCAGGCTGGGGAACCTCAGGCCATGACCCCCACCCCGGCGCCAGGCCAGGGGACCTGAGACCATGCCCCCCACCCAGTGGGGCTTGATGGGGGACCTCAAGGTGCGCTTCCCGTCCTGGTGCTGGGCTAGGGGACCTCAGGCTGCTCCTCCTGCACAGCGCCAGGCCAGGGGACCTCAGGCCGTGTCTCCCTCCAGGTGGGGCTTGACAGGGGACTTTAGGCCGTGCCCCCCACCCCAGAACCAGGCCGGAGGACCTCAGGCCGCAGCCCTGCCCTAGCACCGTGCCAGGGGACCTGAGCCTGCGTCCCCTTGACTGGCAGGGCTTGATAGGGGACCTTAGGCCATGCTCCCCACCCAGCGGGGTTTGGCAGGGGACCTGAGGCTGCATCTCCCCCGCCTGGTGGGGCTTGACAGGGGACCTCAGGCCATGCCCCCCACCTGGCAGGGCTTGACGGGCGACCTCAAGGCATGCCCCCCACCATGGTCTGGGCTGGGAGACCTCAGGCCATGCCCCCTATCCTGGCGCTGGGCCAGGGGACCTGAGGCTACGTCCCCTACCCAGCGGGGCTTGACAAGGGTGGGACTGGCCAGGTCTCATGCGATTTTGAGATGCATGTGGGTGGGCGGGGACTTGACTCTGGGTCCCATGGTGCGCCCCAGACTCTGACAGGAGGAAGGTTTTCATATACATTTTACTAATTTTCTTTCATCTCTGACACTTCTATTATACAGAAAGGGCAAATAGCAATATTAAATTATTTTCTCTAACTAATCCCCTTTTAATGTGCACGAATTTCGTGCACCAGGCCACTAGTACATAAATAAATGAATACTATTGTACCACCTATGTATGGTGCCAGGTGGGTATTGGAAATACTGGGGAAGGACACTTTGTAAAGTATATGATTATCTAACTACTATGCTGTTGACCTGAAACAAATACAAAATAATATTGAATGTAAACTATAATTGACTAACAACATAAAAAAAGAAAAGAAAATGAAAACAGCGTACCAGAATTTGTAGTATGCTGTTAAAGCATGCGTGGGGAAATTTATAGCACTACACACCTATGTTAGAAAAGGAGAATGGTCTCAAGTCAATGATCTCAGCTTTCATCTTAAAAAAAATGGACGAATAAGAGCAAATTAACCTTAACCTAAGAGAGGAAAGAAAATAACAAAGATCAGATCAAACATAAGTGAAATTTGATACAACAACAACAACTAAAATACAGAGGAAAAGTCAATGAAGTCAAATACTGCTGGCTCTTTGAGAGAATCAATAAAATTAGTAAACATCTAGCGAGACTTATCAGGGAAAAAAGAGAGAAAATACAAACGCCTCATAATAGGAATGAAAAAAGTTATATCACTACAAATTCCATTGATTCTAACAGGATAATACATATTATAAACAAATGTATGTCCATAAATTCGACAACTTAGACACAAATGACCAAAACCCCACCAATTATTAGATTGAAACCTCCATGAAGTTCACTGAAGTATCTAAGCTTTGGTTTCTCTGTCTGCAAAATGGTAGAATAGTTGTGAGCAGAAAATGCACATCAAATTCTTAGCTGCTGTTATTATTATTATCATCATCATCATCATCAAGATGATATTAGAAAGAAACAATGTGATCCACAATCAGCTACTGTAGGAGCCAGTTGATTTGGTAAACCACTGTCTTTGGATCCTGATCTTGTTCAGTCTTATCTTTTTATTTTAAAAATTCTCCTGCTCACTAGAGACTACTTACTGGTGCCTTGTGCATTGATAAACTGACCAGCTCTAGCCTCCTTGGCTCAGCGGATAGAGCGGCAGCCTGCAGACTGAGAGGTCCCAGGTTTGATTTCAGTCAAGGGCACATGCCTGGGTTGCCCGCTCCATCCCCAGTAGAGGGCGTGCAGGAGGCAGCCGACCAATGATTCTCTCTCATCACTGATGTTTCTATCTCTTCTTTCCTCTTTGGAATCAATAAAAATATATTTAACAACCACAAAAAAAGCTGACCAATCATTATCAATAAATTGTTCTGATAAAAAATTAAAACAATAAATAAAAGTACAAAAAATTTTTAAAATAAGAGTTCTATGAGCAGGCTACTGTTTGAAATGATCACTTCGTAGTATTGAGAGTGTAATTCTATTTTACATATGCTAAAAGCTGTAATTATGAGGTGCTGATAATGCACCTGTCAGTTTGAATGTCACCTCACTTTAGAGGCTCGTGCTCCTGAATCTTCAGCTCACTCGTGTGATATCAAAGATACACGGAAAGGCAAAGAGTGGACGAAAATAGAGATCATATTTGGGACATTCTAAGTTGTATTGTTATTTTCATTGGTCAAAACAGATTCTCTTCGTGTGAACTAAAGGGGCCGTCGTGTGGGGTACGGGGCTGTATTTCCATTGACTGTCACCCACTGACCCGCTCTCACGGGCAACATTGGCCACCGCAGCTCTGGGTCAGTGTAGACCTGAGCTGAGACTCTGCACCCTGGGAGGCTGAGAGGAATCTGGCAGCAGCCAAAGGAAGACCTGAGAAGGAGAAACATTTCCATCAGGTTAATGAAATCTGTCAGCAGCCGCAGGGCTCCAGAGCATGATTTCCCAGAATGCAAGAGGAGTGGAAAGGCGGCCAGCAAGAGGAGGAGGAGGGATAGGAAGAAAGGAAGTCTTCATTAAACCCAATTATAGCAGGAGTAGGAGGAGTTTGATAGGAGCTAGTCATGAAACAAAGTAAAATCAACCTATGGTTCAACAATTAGCAAACTGCTGGACATTATTTCTAGGGTACAGCTCTATTGGGGCTGGAGGCAGAAGCGGGCTTGCCTCATCTTGAGGACCCCGGTGTGCATTGCTCTTTCCAATACGTTGGAAGGGGCCCTAGTCATGTACTCATATGGTCTTACATTTTTTAAAATTTATGGAATCAGGGTATTTTAACTGCAGTCTGTTAAGCCCACAGTGTCTTTCCATCTCGATTTCCTCCATGGACAGTTTTGAGATTTCCTAAAGGAAAGTTAAGTTGGGAATATACCATATTAACTGCAATTTAGAAAAATGTTTTGGAACATTTCAATGAAATAATGAGAAACTATAAACTATTTAAATGTGCATAAAGGCAGCTTATTTTCCATTTCTTAAAATTAATGGAAACACAACAGTTAAGAGGAGTGATGAAGTCAATAGAAGCTTTATGGGGTCAGAAGGAAAACATAACACAAAACTTTCAGATCCTGCTAAAACCAATCATTCACTATGAGGAAAGGGACATTCTATGAGGAGAAATAGATGGTATTTGGATTGTTTGAAATCCGATTAATGAAGAACTGTGAATTATAATCACTAACTGGAAAAGAATTTTAAGTTCTTATGAATTAAACAGGAAATATTGACATTGGTAAGAACATAAAACTCTTAGTACTCCAATACAATGAGGACGTTGATGACAAACTGGCTATTGAATACTGCCAGTTGGAAGACATTGACAACAAACTTTAAAATACACTGAAATGTTACAGCTCTTTTATGAAAGAAACTTCTTACTTCTTGGAAATTTGACAAAATCAAAGAAAGTTACAAGACATTACTAACAACTTATTGCAAAGCTAAAAGAAACTGTTCTAAGTTATCAATAATAAAAATTCCATTAAGTATGCTTAAAGAAAGACTGAATTTTCTTTCTATTCCTTCTATAAAAATATTACAAAATCATTGTCTTGAAGAGGCTATCAGGGTGTATGCAGACAAAAATTGTAGGAAAAAAAGCATTTTATAGATGCGTAAGGACATTAATTAGAAATACTTGGTTTTCTGGATTTTGTGATATTTATGATATCTAGAAGCTTTTAATAAATTGTAATTTGTGTAATTTTCCTTATTCTAAATATGTACTTTTGTATCCAATTTGATATTTATAATTTTGTATTTTTTCTCTAAAAAGGGTCCCTTGAAAGTTTAAAAGTTTCATATGTATTTTTAAATTGTGGTAAAATATACATAACAAATGTTACCATCTTACTCATTTTTTAATGTACAGTTCAGTGGCATTAAGTACATTCACATATTGTATAACCATCACCACCATCCATCTCCAGAACTCTTTTCAACATCCCAAACTGAAGCTCTGTACCATTAAACTCTAACTCCTCCCTATTCCTTATTCACCCAGCTCCTTGCAATCACTATTCTCCTATCTCCATGACTACTCTGCATATCTCATAACATGGAATTATACAATATTTGTCTTTTTGTGATTGGCTTATTTCACTTAAAATAATGTCTTCAGGGTCCATCCATGTTATTGCATGTGTCCGATTTCTTTCTTTTTTAAGGCTGCATAATATTCCATCATGTGTATAGAATACATTCTACTTACTCATTCACCTATCATTGGACACTTGGGTTGTTTCCACCTCTGGGCTACTGTGAATAATGCTGATAGGAACATGGGTGTACAAGTATCTCTTTGAAACCCTGCTTTCAATTCTTTTGTATATATACCAAGATGTGGAACTGCTAGATCATATGGTAGTTCAACTTTTAATTTTTCAAGGCCCCACCATACTGTTTTTTTTCACAGCAACTGCACTACTCTCACCAACAGTACACAGGATTCCAATTTCTTCACATCCTTCCCAACACTTGCTATTTCCTGGATTTTTTTTTTTTTTGGGGGGGTGGGTAGGGAGGAAGAAGAGGCGCCATTTTAATGGGTGTGAAACCTTAATATATTTTTAAGATATGGCTGGGGATTTGGTTTTGCTTGGCAAGCACACAGCATTCCTGAATCAATTCCCCTCTTTTTATTTATTGATTTGAGAGAGAAAGAGAGAAACATCGATTTGTTGTTGTCCCACTTGTTTACTAGTACGCACTCATCTGTTGTTTCTTATGTGTGCCCTGACCGGGGATTGAGCCTGCAATCTTAGCACATCTGGTCATGCTCTAACTAACTGTGCTACCTAGCCAGGGCCTCAGTTCTTCTCTTCATGACTACTTCCATGGTCACAGTTAGAACACAGCTCAGTAACGTATTTCAGTATTGCTGCTCAGGGTTTCTGTATAGTTTGGTTTCTCCTTTTCTGTCTCTTGAGTATCAATTTATTCAAACTGGCTTTTGGGTGATATCACAGGCACCAGCTTTATGGGTGTATTGTTTATTTCTGTCTTAGAGTTTACTGTACATACACACATTTCTATCCCATTGGACAAGAGGATCTATTCTGCATACTTGTTCCTTCTGCCATCTGTCAGAAAACTTCAAGGTCAGTCTGTAAAGATCATTTCCATATATACTCAATGGTGGTGCTCTTTCTATATCTGACTGATGTTAAAACTGATATAGTTGGTACTGCAGAACCTGTTGCTGAAACTGAACTGTGTCCTTATTGGCTGATAAATAGCCACTCCCTTGTAACTCTGAGCATCTTCCTACCATCTTGGAATCATACAAAGCAAGCATGTCAAACTCGCGACCCATGCGGCCCAGCCAATATTAACAGTATGTAAGAAAGTTTTTTTTTTTGTTTTTTTTAAAAAATATGTTCTATTGATTTTTTTACAGAGGAAGGGAGAAGAATAGAGAGTTAGAAACATTGATGAGAGAGAAACATCGATCAGCTGTCTCCTGCACACCCCCACTGGGAATGTGTGCAACCAAGGTACATGCCCTTGACCGGAATCGAACCTGGGACCTTTCAGTCTGCAGGCCGACACTCTATCCACTGAGCCAAACTGGTTTCGGCTGTAAGAAAGTTTTAATTAAAATTTTGTAACTTAATTTCTATAATATCCTTTATACATAATCTATATATATAAAAGGCTAATATGTTAAGTGTCCCTCCGCCCATCCGACTGGACGCTATGACACGCACTGACCATCAGAGGGCAGATGCTCAATGCAGGAGCTGCTGAGCTGCAGTGACTTGGCAGCAGCGGTTCTTGGGTGATGCACCCCGAAACCAGAGAGGAAGAAGCCCTGGTTTGCTGCACACTTGTGTTTGTGTTCCACACCCTGTATGACAGCAACTTTGCAGAACTTTGCAGAGTGCCCTCTCACACTCCGGGATCCCTGGGGGGATGTTGGAGAGCCAGTTTCAGCCCGATGCTTTCATTTTGAGACCTTCCCTGGCCATACTACTTACATTTTAATCTGCCTCATCCATGATAAATCATAGTCCCTTCCTTGCTTAATTATCTTAGCCCTTGCCTTTGTCAAAATATGTTTTGCTCATTTGACTTTGTATGGATTGTCTTCTGCACTAGAAGGTGAGCTCCACAAAGAAAATTTTTCTTTTAAAAATCATGCTATATCTTCTGTACGAAGAATTGTGTCTAGTGCATAGTGGATTCTCAGTAAATATTTGTTGACTGAATAAATTTGTGTCAATTAACAAAAGATGAGGATAAATTTAATGTTTTACAGAGATGGGTATTTCCTAATACTCTCTCTAAATGTCATTTTAAGAACATTCCTTATGTGAAAGATAATAGAATGTTTTCAATTTCTACTTTGATGTTAGAAAAAGACAGATCATTCTAAATTATCTAAGCAATATTTCAATGACTGAGGAAAGAATAGAGTCAAAATAGAATAAAAGGAAAAAATCTAAAGCAAGAAGTATCATGTGGTTGCCCTGTTCTCTGTCCCCAGATCACTTACTTTAAAAAAAAATCTTTATAATTTAATATAATCCTTTTACTAACAATTCCTTACATTTTGTTTATATATTACAGTTTAATTATTCCTTTACTTTAATGGTAAATTTCATTTTTTCAGAAGGGCTGTTGATGCAGCTGGATTTTTATCTCTGCCTGTTGGATGCCAGGAGTATTGAGAATGGGTGTCAAACCAAGTTTTGCAGAGAGAACAGATTAGGACAGGAAGTCTGGTTATGACACCAATAGCTCAGTGACTGTTTTACTTCTTCTATACCCTCATGATACAGCATAATGAGGGAAGAAATTGCATGTTTAGAAGTTTATAAAGAGATAAACAACATAGGAACCAAAACTGTGATTGGGTTTATTGCTGGGTAAGATAAAAGTGATCCAAAGTGAAAAACTTGGGATGAGAAAAAGAATGGTGAACAAATAAACTAATAAATATATGAGCATATCTAACCAAATAGTGACTATATCAAACAAAAATAGCAATGCCTAATTTGTGGGGCTTAAATCAACCCTAAATATAAAAAGCAGGATGGTGTTTATCAGGATAGTGCTGACCAGTTATATTATATCTTTTCTGTGCATTGTTTGGTTACGAGTTGGTTATATTCTGTCCCTTTTCCTATCGAGTGTTTGGTTTTCCTTCCCCTTAACTTTTAAAGGACAATTGAAGGCTTTTTTTTTTCTTTTTTCATTTTTTATCCAATTCCAGAGGTTCCGCCCCCCACCCCACCCCTTTTTTTTGCTTTCTCAGGCCTTCCCCCTAATGAGTCCAGCCTGGGCCTTGGCTTCCTGGGCACCTGGGTTGACAGGAGCCAGTAACTCAGTTGTTGTGCCCATATTCTAGATGCCAAAACTGAGGCTTAGAGAGGGGAGCAGAGGTCCCTACTCCCAGCCCACCTACTGCTCAACTTAGCTCAGCTCACAGTTGACTCACCCAACTGCTGCCTGGTTGCTATGGTGTTGGAGGAGGAGGAGTGCTGGGGTTCTTGTTCCGGCATTAAGAAGGGTTCAGCAATCTGGAGAAAGGCTGTGTGTAACTGAAGTAAGAGTCCAGTGATGAAAGATAATTTTGAAAGGCGTTGGGGGTCAGAGGAGCCTAGCTAAAGGAGCCAAGTTCTCCTTGTCTCAGGACCCCTTGCTTTTTATTAACACAAATTGTCCTAAGGCAAGGTGGAGATATACACTTCAAAGGGTAGGGTTTCCTACAGAAGCATTGTCAGATTGTAGAATAGCCTACAGCTGTTCAGGTGTTTGGCCAGTAGGAGGCAATAACATGTAGATTAAGATGCCCTGAGCTGTCTGGTAGCAAACAATCAATTTAATGCATTCTTTTCAGGTTTGGGGAAATGCCTTTAGCCATTCCCAACAGGCGATAACATATATGACTCAGCCCTTGTTGAGTCCCCAATTTCCATCAACCTTTCGATGAAACTTGCAATTATGACATGCTGGAACTGGCTTCTGGCAGAGGAGAAGGAGGAGGAGCCAGTTGGAGGATTTTTAAGGGCCTGCAGTTTGTCCTACTGCTGGAAATAGATGTCTAAATGCTTGCCACTCACATAATGTGGTCTGTGAACCAGCACCTGCATTTGTGAAGTTTGACATCACCGGGAAACTTGATAAAATGGCACCAGACCTGACATTCTGAATCAGAACTTGTATTTTAACAGGATCCCCAGATGATTTATATGCCTTATAAAGTTTGAGAGGCCCTGGTCTCAATGATTGCTTAAAGTCCACATATTTCATCTCTTCTAGGAATCTCTTCTGACTAAAATAGAAGTGAAAGAGGGGGTTATATTCCTCCAATACTATTAACCCAAAGTGGTGTCTGTAAACTTATGTGTTAGATTAATTGCATACCTTTCCCCAGATGCCTTATCTTGAAGAAAAGGTTGTGTCTTCTAATGATCTTAGTAAAATTTTAAAAAGCTTGCTTTCTAAAATAAATTAACCAAAGTTCTTAGAAAACAAATATTATGAAACATGTAGAAAATGAATTACAGTGTAATGGTTCCTCAAAAAAAAAATTAAACATAAAATTACCATATGATCCAGCAACTCCATTTCTGAGTATATACCCAAAACAATTGAAAGCAGAGACCCAAACAAACATTTGCACACCCATGTTTATAACAACAGCGTTATTCACAATAGCCAAAAGGGGAAACCCAAGTGTCCATTGACAGATGAATTGATAAAAGGAATGTGGTGTGTGCACACAATGGAATATTGTTCAGCTTTAAAAGGAGGAAATTCCAAGAAATGCTAAGTGAAATAAGCTATACACAAAAAGAATTATATTGTATGATTTCATTTACATGAGGTACCTAGAGTAGTCAAATTCATAGAGATAGAAAATAGAATGGTGGTTGCCAGGAATGAGGAAAGGGGAAATCACTGTTTAGTAGGTAGACAATTTCAGTTTGGGATGATGAAAAAAGTTCTGGAGATATATGTTAATAATGGTTGTACAACAATACGAATGTACTTAATGCCACTGAAATGTACACTTAAAAACGGTTAAAATAGTAAACCTTACATGTATTTTACCACAATAAAAACCCCAAGTCTATTTACCATTAGCTTGCAAGAAACTTCAGAATTTTATTATTATAAATTTTTATCTCTAGTAATGCCTTATATACAACAAAGTTCATCTTTTTTATAGGTTTAACTTTCATAAGAAAAATAAGGTATAAAAATAATAGATGCTTATTTTAAAAATGCAATTAATGTAAGGATAAAATAAAGAACGAAAGCCTCCTCTGCACTTCCTTGGATGCTACAATCCACAGGCCTGACTAATCTTTATAGGTTACTTTTTATTTATGCTAAAAACAGATGTGCTCTTTCAAGGTATGCCTGGAAAAGGTTTTATACTAATTACGTATCATTAAGACACATGTAAATCCTATAGCAACCCTAACAGGAAAACAATGCCGTAAGTGGCTATTTAAACATACATAATGTTTGAATTACAAATATTTGAGCATAGTGCAGTCCTTTATATGCAAATTTTCAAAACAGGCTGCAACTGTATCTCATCTCCACTACCTACTGGTCTCATCCTCAACTAAAGGAAAACTTCCCTGTTATAGTTTTGGGGAAACCAAGACTGGATTTCTCCTCAAGCTAAAGTGGATGGGTGTATCTTCAAACACACCTTGCACACCATTCATTCCTATTTTACTAAGCGCCTGTGCCTGGAGCTGCGGCTCCTTCTGTAAAGGTGTGACTGCCTCTCCCCAGGAATAAGAACTCCCACAATTCTAGTTGGGGATTTAAAAAAAAAATAGTCTTCGGTAAGTGTATTGGTTTCCAAAGGTTGCTGTAATAAAGTACCACAAACTGGGTGACTTAGAACAACAGAATTTATTCTCTTACAGTTCAGAATCAAGTGTCAGCACAAGGCCAGACTTTCTCCAAAGGCTCAAGGGGAGAATCCTTCGGTTCAGCTTCTGGTGTTTGCCAGCAACCCTTGGTGTTCCTTGACTTGTAGATGCATCATATCAATCTCTGCCTTTGTTACCACATGGCCTTCTCCCTGTGTGTCTATGTCTGTGTCTCTTCTCATAAGGACATCAGTTATATTGGTCCAGTATAAACTCATTTTAACTTGATATCTGCAAAGACCTTATCTATAATAATGAAAGCATAATATGCTAATTAGACCGGAGGAAGTCAGGGCTGCTAGGGAATCCAGGGCTGCAAGGGAAGCCCTGGTCCAGAGTGCCAGAGGGAAGCCAGTGCCGGCAGCCGGGGGAAGGAAGGCCTACTCTTGCACAAATTTTGTGCATCGGGCCTCTAGTTTGCAAATAAGATCATATTCACAGGTACCAAGATTAGGACTTCAATACGTATTTTGAGGGGATACAATTCAACCCATAACAGTAGAACCAAGTTTCTGTTGAAACTTATACATGAGAAATGTTCCGTTTGTTAACAGCACACTTTTACCAGGAAGGAGGGTCTCAACTCCAGGTTGCTGGAAAAATCAGTCTTTCTGGGCTTAGTTTACATTTCCATGTCTCCTTCTTTGACTGTAAGAGCTTGCATTTTTGGTTAGACACTGCCAGTGACTCCTGTCAGCACTTTAAATGCCATCCTCTGCTTTCTAAATGAAAATCTGCCAATTCTAGAATATAACGAGTCAGGTAGCACGCACAGAATTTAGAGCTGGTAGAGATGAGGATGAAATTAGAAGGTTGGAGCCGATCAATGATTCTCTGTCATCATTGATGTTTCTCTCTCTCTCTCTCCCTCTCCCTTCCTCTCTGAAATAAACTAAAAAAAGAAAAAGAAAGAAGGTTGGGGAGCTCTTCACTTTCCACTTACTTGTGCTCTTTTCTTAAACAAAACAAAACAAAGGGAAAGGCCCTGATCAGGTAAGTGTGATCGGGATCCATCAAGGCTACGGGTCTGATCCGGGTCAGACCACATGTAAGAAACAACCAATGAATGCATAAACAAGTGAAACAACAAATCAATGTTTCTCTATCTCCAAAATCAGTAAATAAAAAAATTAAAAACAAATTAAACCACAATAGCTAAAATTTAAAAACAAAAAAGAAAACCCACAACCTTGTGTACTTTTTGTTGTTGTTTTTAATATATATATACATGTTCTATGGAAGTAGATACTGATTATTGACCTGAGTTAACATAGTGGGTAAAGTTTTGTGCTGTTTGGGACTTCTTCAGAAGTCAGAAACTCAAAGGGAAATCTTAATTTAGAATTCTCATACTAGCATCTGGCAGTTCTGGTAAGAAGTGAGCTAACGTACACCAGTGCAGCTCAGAGGTGTAAAGTTGGGGTGTGGATGGTCATATAAAACAGCATAGGGGCCCCATGAAAGGCAGGGTGGGGCTGGCCTGTACCTCCCTATACTATTGGGGTCACCCAGTCTACTCTTGGAACAGAGAGGCCTGGGAACCAGGGGTGGGAAACTTTGGGCCTGAGGGCTATATAAGGTCCACAAAATCACTTGGTCTGGCCCTGCCAAGGCATTAGGGATGAGTTAATTCAATGTTTGATCAAATATAGCAGGCTCTTTCTTGAAATATTAATGTTTAAGTAGATTTACTGGGTATATTGTAAAAAAATAATAATTAAAAAACAACAACAACCCCCCCAACCCCCCACACACAAATATAGCAGGCTAATTTGTAAGTTGATAATTTTGTATGGCTTGTGAATGATGTTATGAATATCCAAATGGCCCTTGGCAAAAAATGGTTCCCCACTCCTGCTCTAGGCCATTCCCTGATTTCATAGAGGAAATAGGTTACTGTGTGATTGTTTTTATTATCCACACATTATTTGTTTTGTTTATCTTCCAGTCTGTCAGGCTCACTCAGTGCCACATCCAGCGTTCCAATCCGCTAGGAAAACAATCTAATCCAGCAAGCATTTATTGAGCGCTGATTGCATGCCCGACTTCCAGTCTTATGTGCCAGACCTGCCCATTAAGTCCTGAATGGTGGTGTTTTGTTTCAAGCACTGGATTGGTAGTTTTCTCTACCACTTTAAGATTCCGCTTTGGGCCGGTGTTTGATTTTCTGGCAGGGTGGGACGCAATGGGGCCTCCTTCCCCGCAGTAACAGCGGCTCCGGGGCCCCTGGACACTTGGGCTGGAGGAGCTGCCGGGATTCCCCTGAACGCCGGGTGCGGGCTGCCACCGCGCGCGCCCCGTCAGCCGATCTGGCAGGTAAAAAGCTGTCCATCAGCAGGGTGTGGGCGTGGCCTGCGCAGACTGGCCAATCATCAGGCCCACTCTTAAAGAGGTTCCCTGCCCCGGGATCCGCCCAAACAACCCAAACCCAAACCCAATCCACTGAGCATGCGCTTAGGGCCCTGCGCAAATTCTCCCTCCTACGCGGCGGGGTCAGGGTTAGGCTGCTGAGAGTATCCTCCAAACAGAGGGGACAAGGAGGAGAGGCGGTGGGTGCCTCTCAGGACGGAAAAGCGGCAAAGGCTCTGTGAAGAAGTTCCTCAGACTGGGAGCTGTCGCTAGCAGCCGCCAGCTCCTGGGTCACGTTGGGTTCGCAGACCCCGCGCTTCAGGGTTTCCTGGGCCCCCGAGCTTTGCAGCCTGGCCAGGCCACGGAGGGGCGGCAGACAGGCGTATCGTGTCACTTAAGCCTCTTGCAGATTACGGTCCTTAGTTTATAGAAGAAATAGGAGAGGTTCAGAAGTTCTGGTCCCGTCCAGGGTGACGCAGCAGGTCGCCCTCGCCGGCGGAGGTCTGCGTGACTCGGTAGCAATGGTCCCGGCCTACGACGTCCTCATCCCGGGATGCTCCTTAGGCTCCCAAGGCTTCCCACAGTTCGCTCGACGCCTCGGGGGTGAGATGGTGGATTTAGGCCAAGGAGCGCCACCAAGGGGTGCCTGCGGCGCTCCGTCCGGCTCCCCACCACCACAGCTTTGGACGGCCCAGTGTTCAAAAAGGCCACTTGGTGCTGCAAAAAAAGGCC
The DNA here is from genome assembly GCF_027574615.1 of Eptesicus fuscus. Lineage (NCBI taxonomy): Eukaryota > Metazoa > Chordata > Mammalia > Chiroptera > Vespertilionidae > Eptesicus > Eptesicus fuscus. The sequence continues at coordinate 64,129,679 of NC_072480.1, read as the reverse complement.
ACTTTCCCGAAACTTCCGACCCCCCAAGCCCTAGGCGCACAGGGGGGCGTGGTGCCCCCCCGAACCTGGACCCTGAGGGTGACTGGAGTCCCCAGGATGCTGGGGGCGCTCCACGGGCAGGGATCCCAGAGTCCCAGGGTACAGGCGCCGGTTCCCGAGTCTTCGCCCTTCTCCAGCGTGTGCGGCCCTGGCCTTGGGCAGTCGGGCGTGCGGCTTGGGGAGGGAGCATCGGACCTGCAAGGAGGCGCCCCCCGAAGTCCCCACCGGTCTCGCAGGGGGCCCGCACGGCTCGCCACCCGCGTCCAGCTGCCTCGCTCCCGCGCCGTGCCTCGCGGGCTGGACTGCCCTGCGGGGCCCGCCCGACCCGACGCGCCGGCCCCGCCTCCGTCCGCCCCGCCCCGCGCCGCGCCGGACACCCCGCCCCGAGGAGGCGGCCCGGCGAGCGGCCGCGGAGAGGGAGGCTGGTGGCATGGGGGAGCCGCTGCCGCGGCGGCCACACGCACGGTTACCCCTAGCCGGCTCAGGCGCTGCTCCGGGCGCGGGGAGCTGCGGACGCCGAGGGGGTCGCCTCGGAGCGTGACCGGGCTCGGAGGGCGCGGCCAGGAGGGCTGCGCCAGGGGACGCGCGGCGGGGGAAGCCGGCAGCGGCGCTGGGAGCCTCGGGCGGACGGGCGGGCGGGGCGCCCAGGGCGCACCTGGCGGCGGCGCGGCCCGGCCGGACCTCGGGAGGTGGCGCGGCGGCGGCGGCGGCGGCGGCGAGGATGTCGCAGCTGTCGCTGCTCCCCGCCTCGGCGGAGACTCGGAAGTTCACCCGGGCGCTGAGTAAGCCGGGCACCGCGGCCGAGCTGCGGCAGAGCGTGTCGGAGGTGGTGCGCGGCTCGGTGGTCCTGGTGAGTGCGGGGCGAGGGGGCGAGGGGGCGAGGGAGGTGGGCGGGCGGCGATCCCCTCCTCGCTCCTCTAAGTTGGTCCGGCTGAGCCGACCCTGCTGGGTCTTAAAGATGAAGATGTGGTGGGAAAGGGGGGCGGGGGCGTTGGACAGGGGAGAAGGGACGGTACTGGAGGGGCGGTAACTTCCAGACCCCTCCCTGTGTCCGGGGGTCCTCTCCCACTTGCTGTCCCTTCTCTCGGGGTGAGATCGCCACTCCCCCCTCCACACACCCCCTCCCCCCGCCAGTTTACCTCCTCTGCCACCTGGGAAATGACTCTCCTTCCCCCAGCCCCCAAGCCCTCCCACAGCCCACCTTTCCCTCGGTATGAGGAGGGGCTTGGCACCTGTAGCCTGGAGGGTCGCAGGGCCGTGGAGATGGGGGCTTTCTTTTCCAGTCCGCAACCCTGGGTTGGAGATGGCCCTGCGGACCCTTTGGATGGGCCGAGCTCCAAGTAGGGAAAGGGGTTCTTCATCCTTTTCTCCATCCCCTTCTTCTAAGCCGGCATCCTGATGTTTGGCCTCTCTTCTTAGGAAGGGATAAGGGGGCGTGATGGGAACCCTTGGTGATTTCAGTTTTAGTGTAAATGACTACGAAGTTTGGGGATTGGAAGCCAGCGCAGCAAGCAACTCCGAGATGTTAATCTGGTTGTAGCAGAAGGTCTTTAGAGAACAGGCCCGTGGATGTGAGGGAGACGAAGCTTTAAATCCACTTCCACAGGCAGGGCCGGTGCTGCTGTGTTTGGAAATGCAGTGTGCCCGATCGCTTGCACGGTTCCGGAGAGGAGCGAGCGACGTTGGCGCAGCGATGTGCTCTCCGGGGCAGCTGGAAAGTTTTAGTAGCAACTTGCCTTGTCACTTTTGGTTTGTTTTCTTGGAAAGGGGCTTGTTTGTGGGTGGGTGATTTGTGGTGTGTGTTGGCACAATGCAAGAAGATGGGCCTTGGGAGTGATTCTCTGGACTTCTGTGGCACCGTGTGTGGGGTGTTATCAGGATGGAGGGCCAGGTTCCTTCACACAGGGGCTGAGGCAACTTTTTGATGGCGGATAGACCACTTTTCCTGGGCAGACACAGGATGCCATGGATGATGTTTGTGGAGATTGGAGATGAGGTTTCGCTGATATCCAAATTCAGCTTGCTTGGTTTGGTTTTTCTCTCAATTGCCAGCTCTGCCAACTCACTCCAGATTCTGCAAACTCCAATTTGTTCCATAATAAACAGGGATTTTTTTTTTTTCTTTCTGTTTTACTGAAGTTGATCTGCTGACGGTAAGGAGCAGAGCAGGAGTTGGCAAAAGACCATAACCTGGCATCTCGTCCATAATCCGAACTAACTTACGTTGCTTTGGCTTTTAAGTAGGATGTCTGCGTCTTCCCAACTTCAGCCAAAATGTGTATGTTAAGGATAAAGCCTGCATACCTCTGTGGCACCTTTTCTGTTTTCACAGGAGACTTAGTTCTTTAAACTGGGGCTACTGTCCTCATCAGGGACCTGAGGCAAAAGAAGAGTAAATAAAACATGACTGTGCCATAATTTTCAAAGTGCTGGAGACCAGGATTGAAGGGGAGGTATTAGTTTAATAAGCCATTAGGTTGAGCACAGAAGTGCCAACAGAGATACAACACTGCTAATTATTGATGTTCGACAGTCCTTGAATATCTGATCTTCCTTTTGAAGGATGGCCTACTGATAGTGACTCAGTGCTCATACCTGTGTGTGACATACTTCTACTGTGTTACCTTATGACACTTTTAATAATATATCAGTTTTCCCTGGATACCCTCAGGCATGAACAGCCAGAAGCCTGGCTGTTGTCTCAATCCCTAGGGTTGTTTATCTGTGATCACTTGTCTGATGAAACAAATGTAAAATGCAGAAAAGTAGGTGGGCCTATTCTGGTGAGTGCAAGACTCCCCCTGAAAGGGAAATGCATTGCAATGGTTCTGCATTGCAGAAGGAGGAATTTGGGGTAACTTACAGATACTAAAAATTACCTTAAACCTCACTTCCCTCCCCCCCAGCCAGGTACTCTGCCTCCCTCTTGCTACTCCCCAGTGTCTGCCAGGAAGCCACAGCTGGTGCATCTGCTGCACAGGTTCTGGCTCAGAGGATCTAAGACAGTAACTCTGATCCATGAAGGAAGCAGGCCACAGCCAAGCCAGGCTTTGGAATCCTGTGGTCCATTGATCTATGCTTGGATGGAAATATTACTCTGCTCTGTCTTTGACGACTTGTGTCAGCGCTAATACAACGCCTCCAGCATAATAAACACTCATTAAATATTCTTAACTAGCTGACTAATAAAGCAGTTTTGCAGATGGACTAAAAGAAAAAAACGAACAGGATATTGATTTAACTAGCTCTTCCCATGCTTCTAGTATTGATGAGTGGCCGGTAGTGAGTTCAGAAACAACAAAATTAAATAGTTCAGTGGGTTATAAGGGCTGCCTTTTAACAAACAGACTTTAAAATGTAAAAGTGAGATGTGCTCATAAATTTTTCATTGCCTCATAGCTTATTTTTTATATGTTTGGGTTGTGGACCTTTAAAAATGGTTTTACATGAACTTATTTGAAAATATAAAGTGGTGAGAATAGTATAATGAACCCTCATGTTCCATCACCCAGATTCAATAATTATCAAGATTTGCCAGCTGGGTCAGTGGTTGAGCATAGACCTATGAACCAGGAGGCCATGATTCGATTCCTGGTCAGGACACATACCCGGGTTGTGGGCTCAATCCGCAGTAGGGGGTGGGCAGAAGCGGCTGATCAATGATTCTCTCTCACCATTGATGTTTCTCTCTCTCTCTCTCTATCTTCCTCTCTGAAATCAATGAAAATATATTTTAAAAAAAGATTTGGAAGACTTGTTTCAGCTGTTCCTTTTTTTTCTTTCTTTCTTTTTTTTTTTTTTATGTGTGTGATTGTGAGTTCCAGGCCTCCTGTCCTTTCACCCCTACTAGTATGTACCTAATATGTATTATTAAAAATAGAGATATTTTCTTACATAATTACATAATGTCATTATGATAAAGTTAATAATCTGTTGATACACTATTCAGTTTTTCCAGATTGTTTAAGAAACTACTAATTTTTGTTTGTTTGTTTATTTTAATCCTTACCCAAGGATATTTTTTTCATTGATCCTTTAGAGAGAGTGGAAGAGAGAGGGAAAGACAGAGAGAAACATCGATGTGAGTGAGAGAAACACATTGCTTGGTTGCCTCCTGCATGCGCCCCAACCAGGGCCCTGGCCGAGGAGGAGCCTGCAACCAAGGTACGTGCCCCGACCGGAATCGAACTCGGGACCCTTGGGTCTGCAGGCCGACGCTCTATCCACTGAGCCAGATCACCTAGGACGAAACTACTAATTTGATTAGTAGTTTGTTCTGATCAGGCTCTAACATGGTTTGCAGACCTTTTCAAATGTGGTTTATTCTTTTGTGAGCCTTAGAATGATTTATAATGGAGTGAACCTTCGGTGGGGTCAAGAGTCCTGGGTTTTCATCCTAGAGGTTCGGTAATTCCGAGCATGGCCTCTGGAGACACAGCTCCTGGGTTGTAATCCCAGCTCTCCCTGTTGTCAGCTATGCAATGTCAGGCATATAACTTAACCTTGTGCTCAGTTTCCTCATCTTTGGAGTGGAGATAGTACTGGTACTTAAATTATGGGGCTATTGGGAGAAGACATGTGCTTGGCATGTATTCTTCCAGCTACTGAAGTCACCTTGTGCTGTTGCCTAACTTCTCTGAACCTCAGGGGTCCTCTGCTATTAAACGGGGCTTTACAGGATTGTTTCTAGAGTTCCTTTCCCCCCCCTAACAGGCTGCTTCTATAAGAGTGGAAGATGTACTACTAGCAACATTCCAGTAATATTTACTGCAGGAAAGGTAATTTATGATTTTGGGTAATGAAAGAAGAATCTTCACAGATTCCCAGAATTAGCTTTCCATGATTTAGAATTGTCAGGAGGGCAGCATGCTCAAAACATGCAAGCTCAGAAGAAAAACTAGAAATAATTCCCAGAGCAGAGTCGAGTTGTGATTGCTTTTGGACCTGAAGGCATTTTTACCTTGGGTCTCTCATTGTATTAAAGATAGCATCAGAATGGCCTAGATCTAACAGTATCCCCCTCAAGGCCTAAAAATACCCTTTCTCTGGAAGGTTTAAGTATTGTGACACAGCTCTTCTCGTTGGTTTGCCGACTGCATGCACTTGGGTATGGATGCCCAAGTCATCTGGGAGCCGGCTTCCTTACTGATCTTATCTCCGTATATTCAGTTTCAAACTCTCCTTCCATGGCCAGCCCCTGCCGGGATCTAACAATATGGAATGGAATGAAACAAAACGAAATGAAGCCAAGTCAGGTCATTCCTAAGTTTTCCTTTGTGTTCCCGGAGGAGGATGGACAGAAGGCGTGGAATGGTAACCTCTCAGAGTATGTGCTTGGGCCTTCCTCGCCCTCCCAGCTCAGTCCGCTCAAGATTCCAGTATTATCTGAGGTAATGTGAGACCCGGGTGGTGTTCTTTGAAATGCTCTGGTAACATAAAACCTCATTTTGGCTGTAATTTTAAATCAGATATGTTAGCAAATCAGCAACTGAACTGGCCTGAGCTTCACCTCACTGTCTTTCTCCACCCTCTGGTGGAGTCCTAACAAACAGAAATATCCCCAAATACAGGAAGCAGGGTGGAGGCCCATCTCCAACTAGATAATCAACAGCAGGTTCTATTTCTTTGGCTTCTAGTCTTTTTGAATACTAGGAGATGGGAGGGCCTTGGATTTGAAAAGGGAAGGAAGGAATTGTGAAATCTTTATCCACGTTTATTGAGTGCCTGCTTTGTGCTAGGATTCTTTGCTGGGTGCTACAGATATGCTGTTTTGTTAGAGCAGGCCCTTGCCCTGTAGGGTTTATGATCTAAACAGGTGGAAAGGTCAGTCATCTATAAAAAGATGGATAACGGCACAAAGGAGCAAATTTAAAGGGTCAAATGTTTGCTTCCGAAAATTGAGGGAGATGAAATGACTGAACTGGTGTATAGGGAAAGGATTTATGAAGAGTTGAACTGTACCTGGAAGATACAGACCTAAGAAGGACTTTTTTTTTCCCCCCCAGAAAAGAATGAGAGACTGAGATAATGCTTAGGATGCCCAGGTAGGCGAAGGGGAAGGAAAGCAGCTTGGGCAAAGAGGGGCAAGTTTTAGGAAAGAGGGAGAGAAGTTTTGAGAAATACAGTTGCCAATTTTGGGAGCAATTTCTATGATAGGCTGAGAACACATCATAAAATATTTTTTCTTGTCTTTGTGAAATCTATTTTAGGAAAGAGGTTCAAACCACCCTATGAACATATGCTTCTTAGAGTGATCTTCCCCTAAGTGTAATCTTGGGGTATATGTGATAGTTTTGTGTCATGCAGGCCCAAGGACAGGATAGAGGTCTGTGGTATGGAAGAGAAAACCCAGAAATATCTCTGTGTGTAAACATTTAGGGGTTATCATGGGAGGGGTCAAATATAATGGGTGTACCGTTCAGTAAACGATGTTGCACAACTACATGGTTGGAGCCCCATCTTCAATCATGTACTGAAATAAGTTATAACTAAAGGTAACAGTTACATATAAAACAAATAACAGGAACAGCATAAATCACGGGTGAATAATCATGAAAGGGTAAAGAAGGATTTTTAAAGGATGAAATGAAGGGGGGAAAGACCAGTTTGTCCTGGGTTTGGGAGGTGAGCCGTGGCTTTGCCACTGATGAGCTAAGACCTCTGAGCAAGTTACTTCAACTAAGCCTTAGTTTGTTCATTTGAGAATTGGGATTGCTAGGTATTATTGTCTGAGAGAGTTTTTTTTTTTTTTAAAGATTAAATAAGGTAATGCATGTAAAGAGCTTATTAGTAAGTGCTCAACAAATGTAAGCTTGTATTATGCTAATAAAGGAAAACGGATCTTGACTAAATATATCTGGAGCCAGCATTAATTGAGTACTTGCTATGTCATAGAATATGTGTTAAGGCTTTACACATGGGAAGGTAAGTCACCCCAAGGTCACACAGCTGTAAGTGGAGGGTCTGGGTCTTGAACCTGGGCACTGTGGCTTCACACCGTGTGTTCTTAATCTCTGTGCCTACTGCCTTCCCATGTAAACAAACCTGGGTTCTGTATGTCACAAGTACCATAAATGTAAAAGTTAAACAGTAGGCTTAGAAACAGTATTTGTACTCTATATATAGGTATAGATTATATCTATATCTCAGTCATAGTATTAAGTTTCTAAAACTATATAGAGTTCTTGAAAATTAATAAAAAAAACATACTCCAGCAGAAAAATGGGAAAGGGCATTAATAAGGAAGTTCCTTGAAGAAAGGAATACAATTAGCCAATAAAGAGCTAGAAAGAAGTGCAGTCTTGCTAATAATTAAAGAAACATTAATTAAAATAAAGTGCCATTTAGCCTGGTAACTTGAAAATTTGCAAAGATAGAAAAGGTATTTGCAAGCATGGGTACACTGGGCACACTTATTTGCAAGGCTACACCATTCCACAGCTCCAGGGGCCCCATTCGCATAGTATTTTATGAGAATCCTTATATATTATAAGATGGTGAATGATACAACCTTTTTGCAGTTGATCTATATGTATCAAGAACTTGGAGAAGCTCCTATTCTTTGGCCCAATACTTACATTTGTGGGAATGTCTCTTAAGGACCAGCGTGAAATGTGTATAAAGTGTTTCAAGTCACAGTGCTGACTCTTCAGGGCAGAAAATGTAAAATGCTAACCAACTGCAAACTATCTAAAGGTCTGTATTTTAAAAAAATTGTGGAATGTGGACCATTTGTGATACCTTTACATTTTGTTTTAGAAGAATAATGACTTAAGAAAATTCTTTCCTTACAGTATTGGAAGGCCGGGACTTGGACCTGGCTGCATGGGTTCTATTAACTCTTTGTTACTAACCACTGTGTGGCCTTCAGTTGCAACCCTGCAGCCTGGCTCCTGTCCTTTGTGTAGGTTGGCTTCTCAGTCCTCCTTTAATTTGTCTTCAGAATGTCTGCAGCACTTGATACTGGCCAGTACTCCTCCATCCCCTTCTGTGGTTTTCCTTTTTTGTTTTCTTTACTCTGTCCCCCTGCTGCACTTACCACCCATGAGCTTTTCTAAAGGGTCTTTTCTCTACCAGTAGTTCATAGAATTTAATCTCCTCCCTTCACTCTGAACACCTTTATTGCAATTTCTAGATCTTTATCTCAGTTCTGATTTTTCTCCCAGCTCAGACCTGGTTTTCTGCTAACCTGCCTGATGTGTAGTTGGCTGTCCTACCAGTTCTTTACCTTCAGCATCTATGAAGCACAAGTTGTCACTTTTTATTCGCAAACCAGCCACCTTTTTGCATTCTTGCCTCATTTTCATGGTCACCAACTTTGAATCTCGAATTCCTCCTTTATCTCTTCTGTTCATCTCCTCTTGCCTCCCTCATTCCATCATCACTACATCCATTATGTTCTGTTTCTGCATCAGTCAGTATGGGCTGATGACTTCCTAATCTCAGTGGCTCATAACAGAAAGCTTTTATTCCCCCCTGCCCCCCGCCCACTCTTCCTTTCCATTGAGGGTGGCTGGGGACCATGTTGTCCATGTCCTGGATCCTGGGTTGATGAAACAGCCACCATCTTGAATGTAGTGGGTCCCTGTGGAGGGAAAGAGTGTGGGGACTCCCTCATAAGCTCTTAGCTTCCATTTCTGCTTATGTGCCATTGGCTAAAGCAAGTCTCATGGCCATACTTTAGCCAAAGGGAGGGAAGTACAGTTGCATCTGTATGCCTGGAAGGAGAGAGAACTCTCTGGTGAGTAGCCCTCATGACTGCTGCCACCTGTAAGTCCCTCCCCTCTGTCTCCTGCCCTTACTTTGGTTGTTGTCGTAGTAGAGGATAGGGTTGCCCATCTGGTCTCTGCTGCCATTCTTACTCTGTCCTTGAGGCTTCAATTCTGAATCCTTAAATACACTGGTGCTTCCCACTGCCCTTGGAGTAGAAGCATCTTCCCTTGGACAGTAAGGTGTTCTCCTTATTGGGCACCACCCTGTCATTGCTCACTGGCCCAGCTTTAACAGGCTCTGGAGTTGAGGCTCTCTCATACCCCAGTCTCAGGCCTTTGGCAGAAGCTCTTACCTCTGCCTGGGGTAATCATCACCTCTTTGCCAGCCTCATCATCTGGCAGGCCACGCCCCTTGGTCTTTGGAACTGTACTAACATGGCCTTGCCTATCCACTCAAACCGAAACATGCCCTGCCTGCTCTTTTTGTTTGTAGCAGTTAGCACGTTTATGTATTTCTTTGTATGCGCATGTGTCAGGGTGTATTTCCCCCATTGGAATGTTTGTTCACCATGATTTCTTCAGTGTCTGGCTCAATAAATATTTTGTGGGTGAATGAATGCATCCTGAAGACTCTACCTTACATGTTTACATTTTTCATCCTTTTGTGATTCCGCAATGTCCCTAATTTCTCTCCTCTACACCGTTTCTATTTACTTCATTCAATCCTGTCTCTCTCTGCCAGATTAATTTTCCTAACGCACAGGTTCCATTATGTCATTAATTTTTCATTGCCACCTGATAAATTGGTGGTATTCTCGCACGTATCACTTTGGCACTGGCCTTGTGTTTGCAATAGTTTAGAAAAGGCTGGTCAGGTTGTCAGTATATCTGCATCATCTTTGCATAATTTTTGAAAACGGCCACACATTTTGACTCAAGTAACGTTAATTTCCTTTATTTGTTTTCACAACTCTCTGGAGCTCCAGTATGTAAAAGAACACTGATCTATCTCTTCTGTTAGGTATTTAGTAACTCATTAATTTGGGCGGAGGGGGGGAGGGGGAGGAAACTATAAGTAAAACAAATATACAAATAATAAAAACAATTGGAGCCGCTTTTTATTCATTTAAACCATAAGTTTGCAAACCATCAAGGAGCACTTACTTGGATAGTGAAGTTGTTTTTACCTCTTTTACATTTTTTGTCACTTTTTCTCTCATGGACTTCTTGGGTCCGTATCAGTGAATTGGTAGCAAGGTCCTTATCTGATCAGAATTCTGTTATGCCAAATGGTTTGTTTGAATCTCCCTGCCACTCTTTTCTTTGAAGTTGGCAGGGATAATTCAATTAAGATAGTGCTTGAGTGTGTCTACTTGGGAGGCTGGCTGGGTCAGTGTATGTGTTTGAGACATGCCCACTTATTTATCATAGATTGACATTTATTGAATGTTAATCTGAAAGCAGATGTCTGAATCACCGAGGGTCTCCATTGACCAGCTGAAGTTTATTCTCAAGCTCTTATGTATTTAGAGATTCACATACTCTGTTTTCAGAAAATACATTGTCTTAACAGAAAATACATTTTCTGTCATCTGGTTATAGTAATGTTTTAAGGAAGGATGTTTACCATGCTAAGTTAAAAATATTATAAACAGTATATACAGAATGATTCATGTTTTTTAAAAAAGTATAAGCAGTATTTTGTTCATGAAAAAGTTTTGTGATTTTACAGATGCTATAGTAAACTATTCTCTTTTGTTTCAGGAGTACATTAAATATCAAATGTTTAGTTCCATAATTTTAAAGCATAGAAAATATGGTGATATAACCAAGTTTCTGTTAATAAGGGTTATTTTCTTGCTAGGAATGACAATAGCATAGAGTTGATAAGAACTTGCTCTCAGGAGGTTCTAAATCTTGCTCTTCTGAGAAAGCTCTTCACCCTGAAAATGAAAATTGTAATAGCACTTATCCCATAGATCTTTGTGATGATTGCATGAGCAGATGCATATAAAGCACTTAGACAAGGGCCTGGCACACAGTAAATACCCAAGAAGTTGCCAGCTTTTGTTATTTATGAATACCATACAACCCTTATAAGTCCTGCTTTGAGAGAATTTTATGACATGGAACAATTATTATGTTGGGTGAAAAAGACACCTAGTATTTGGAAATATGTGTAATCACAATTGTGTAAAAATATAACATGTGTTAAGAAAAATGTTGGAAGGGAATACATGAAAGGGTAGACATATGATTTTCCCTTACATAGTCTAATATTTTCTAACTAGAGACCCGGTGCAGGAATTCATGCATGGGTGGAATCTGGCCAGCCGGCCCTGATCCGGGCCATCAGGCCAGGGGGAGGGGATGCAGGAGGTTGGCCGGCCAGCCCTGCCCCCTGGTCAAACTCCCGGTCGAACTCCCAGTCGAACTTCCGGTCAAGGGGACAATTTGCATATTAGCCTTTTATTATATAGGATTGTTTTACTTTTAAAAGAAGAGAATAGATAATAACCTATCAAGAAAAAGAAAACTGGATATAGAAGGGAAATTTTGTCATATAAGACATTTACATTAGTACTCTTTGAAAATTACACTTGTACATCTTAGGTGTGTTTCTTAATGTCAGATGTGCTCCTGCGTGGGACATACACACACGCATCTTGATTGCAAAAGTATTGCCGGCTAGTTAGGAGCCCTGCTCATTAAATGCTCATAGAGGAAGGAAGCCCATGTGAAATAATGAAAGTTTGCATTTGACAGTTTTATTAAAAATTCTTGCTTGAGCCTCTGGAAAATCTAGTCAAACAGGGATAGTTTTTTGTTTTTTGTTTTTTTCTTTTCTGGTTTTCAACTCACTTAAGGTCACCTGGCTAATAGTTAACATTTCCTCCTCATTCAGATGGCTGGGATTGTCTAAAAGATAATTTAAAAATTGAATTTCTTGGAAATTCAAGCACTTTTCTGGAAAGTACCATGAATTCTCTGGGTTGATAGAAATTTGTGACGTGGAAATGAAATCATGCTGTTTAGAGGTGAAAGGTATCTTTAGAGGCCATTTGCTTCAGTTTTTTAATTTTGCAGATGAGGAAGTAAAGTCTTCAATTTGTCTGTGGTCCTACAGCTAGTTAGTATTACAGACAAGAATGAAATCTGGTTTACTGACTCCTGGTCCAATGTATTTTCCACTGACCACAGGAAATAATTGAATTGACTTTGTTTACACTTGCACTTTTCATCAAGTATTTTTACAGACCATGGTAATCAGATAATATCAGACTATGAAACATCTATTTGCACCATGGATCTCCTCCCTGCTTGTATATTTCATTAGGCCTAGGCCAGTTTGTAGGTGAAATTGACACATTTTTCCACAAGCCAAAAAGGAATTCTATAGTTCTATTTAAGGGGTATTAGGTGGGAAGAGAGAAAGAAATAAAAAGCAAGGATTGCAGGATTAATCTAAAAAAAGATCTCAATATAAACTTATTGAAGAAGGAAGAATTAATTTAGTAGTCAAATAAGTTATTTAAGGGATGGGAAAATCACGATTTTATGTATACTTTGGTTAAAATAATTATGTGGCTTGAGAGAAAACCTTCCCAGGCCTATTAACCTAAAATTCTTTAATGTAGAATAAACTGTTAATCTATTTGATTTTACCTTGCAAGCTGCTTTGCCTTGGCTAAAGTAAATATTCTGCTATAAATGGCAATTTTGTTCAAATTGTATTATTACAGAAAGAGTTGCATTTCTAAGATTGTTTAGAGAATTTATTTAAGCTGTCATTTTAACATATTGCTGTTTTCTTAAGTAGAAAGCGGAGTTCCTATGGTGATAGCAGAGGTGCCATAATATTTATAGTATATTAGATTCATTTGTAAACTGTTTTACTAGCTAGAATTTACAGGATATTTAATCTGTTAGGTGAACTTTTTTTCTTTCCAGGCCTTTCAATATGTTCATTTATCCATTTTTGTTTTCTTTATTCTTTTAAGAAAACCTGAGAGAATGCTAATAATTTTTTTTTTCTAAAAGATCAGAAGTAACAGTTGTTACATGATTTTTTTTTTCTTTCAACTGAAGACTGTGTGTGCTCAACTGACTTTTTTGAAGGTAATTTTGTGAAAAACCCAATTAATATATCAAGTTTTAAAAGGAACTTAAACCTTTTAAAACTGAGAGGGCAAAGGTTCCTGGCATCGTGTCAATTTCTCTTGGAATAGTTAATATATTGGGCAGACTTGAGTAAACATATTGGTGTTGAGTGTTCATCATGTGTAAGAGGTAGCATGGGAGAGGAGTGATGACCAGTCGTAGATGATGGTTTCTTGAATTGAGGACAGTCACATTTAATAAGTCAGATATCATGGTCTGGAGTTTCAAAGCTGGGGAGGAGGAGGTTGAAGATTATGGGCTCTGGAGACCCCACTGGATGGGTGGTGGGGATAGGCTCCTTTGGTGTAGATATTATGGGGACTTCTATTTGAGGAATGGGGTTTCAGAACAGCTTCTAGAACTTGAAGTAATCACAGATGTATTTTTCCATGGTTTCAGTAAATTGTCAAACAGAAGGCTGACTTCCTTGAGACCCAGAAACCATGTGCAGGTTCATTGTAGGAGTAATGATAGAATATTTTTCTCATGAAGATACTGGATAGGATAAAGGAAACTGATGTCAGTGATGAGTGCAGTGAAGATTGTGGATCAGGGCTCAAAAGAATAGTCTAAAAAGGTGGAGGGAAGGCTTTTTATTTTCATGGTAATGTGGCTAATAACATTCTAAAGAGAACTAAAATTAAGATTTTTAGCTATATGCATGTACTTTACTTTCAAGCTAGTTAGGGAACAACTGGGCATTTAAAATATTTATTTCTCTTGGTATCTAGAATATGTACCCTAGTGCAGAGAACCTCAAATTTGCAAGGATTTAAATCTCAATTATGTCCTTAATTAACCCTAGAAGTAACATATGAAATGTATGTTAAATAACATAGTATCATGCTAGCATTTTAAACTTATATCAAATAATATGTGGTATATTATTGTAGTTCTTTATATACTATATTTGAGGGTACAAGAACTAGAAAACCTCTGATTTCTTCAGAACTGAAAATGAAACTGATGTTTGTGGGACTCCAACTTAAAAATAACCTGAATTGATTATGATAACTGTGTGAGAAAAGAAAACTACGTTTTTTTATGTAAAATCATCAGTGACTTTAAGCTCCACGGAACACAGATTTGCATGGTGCTATTGCCTGGGTTTTTAAGTGAATGTAAAAGGTACTGAATACTTAGCATGGGGGTTTTTATAAGCAAGGTGGCATCCTGCTGATTGCAGGTAGGCTAATGACAGCATAACTAAGGTACTGGTCATTGCTTCTAGAAAAGCATTGCTTTTCAATTGCCAAGAAACATCTTTATTCGTAAATACTAAAACTGGTTCTCATGTAAAAGTTCATTATTTGATTGAGGCTTGATTTTTGTTTAGTTTTATCTCTTTTTATTTATTGATTTGAGAGTGAGAGACAGAGAGAGACATCGATTTGTTATTCCACTTATTTATGCATTCATTGGTTGATTCTTATATGTGACCTGATAGGATATCAAACCCACAACCTTGGTGTTTCGGGATGATGCTCTAACCAACTGAACTACCCTGTTTTCAGTTTTATCTTTTTTTTAACTTCCTGCCATTAAACACATGTGTGGGTCATGTTAATAACCCCATGGGAAAAGAAACAAGCAAGTATTTGATTGACAAATAAATATGCAAGCACATGTATTTTATAGATGTGAGAACATCTGTATTATACATCTGTACATTTGTAATATACATTGCAAAATAAGCTTTATACATATTTACGTAGAAGACAGTGTCATTGGAGAGTTGTAAGTAAAGTGTTAAAGGGACCTACGGAGAGAGAGTGCCTTCTGTCCAGGGAATCAGAAGCAGTTTAATGAAGGAGATGGCATTTTGAGTTGAAAGCAGACTTGAGAGATAACAATTGTTTTAGATAGAGGGACCTGTGTGACCCAAGGCCAGGAGGAAGGAAATTATGGGGTGTATCGGGGGAGCAAAGTGTAGGAAGAGTTAGGGGTACACAGATCTGGGTTATCCATGGAGGGGGAGGGTAGACAAGGGCCAGGTCGTGGAGCGTTAACTTGGTGTTGTGGGTTTTTGAGCTGGAAGGCGCCTGAATCAGAGCTTTGCTGTGGGAATATGGTGACTGTGTGACTGTTGTTGGAGCCTACTGACTGGGGCATTGATGGGGGCAGAGCGCTGGGTGTTTAGATATTGTTTAGGAAACCCTTGCCATAGTCTAGGCAGCAGTTAATAAGGAGGTCATGAAGCAAAGAGTTATGCATAAGAAGTATTTTGGGATAACGTGGATGGGTACTTGAACCTGATTTAATTAGATTATTTATTTGATAAAGATTTATCAATAATTGTTTGTCCCCCCACACCCTGGTGAGGTTGGTGTTTCCTGGCTAGGTGAGATTGAAAAGCTGGAGGTATTAAATATAGCCTTAGGTTTCAGGCCTGCAAGACCTGGAAGGTGGTGATAAAGAAATCTGAGAACACCCACCCAGGCCTTGAGCGGTGTAAATTTATCTGGTCTCCAGCTTTCAGATAAACCCGTTGCAGACAGATTAGAATCTCATCTCCCATTATAAACCACCACCAGAGAAAGATTAGCAGTGAGTTGCTAGGGACCTTCATTTTTTAGAGAGTGTTTTGGGTAGAGCAGGCAGCTTTAAAAACCATCTCTAGTCCTCTTTAAAACAGTCATAATCGGTGTGTGCTTAACCACGAAGCCCCAATCAGCTGCTTTCTCCACCGCTGTCTGCAAGGCTGCCACTCTGACTTCATATCGATTTTCTAGGATGAACTTTCCTCTCTCTCCTTTTTAAGGGAAAAATTAAAGAAGCCTTTAAAATAGTAGGTTCATAAACAATTGTTTAGAGATAAGTGAGTTAGGTAATTAATTTTATTACCTTTTTTTGGTGCACATTTCTATAGTGTATTTGTTTTAGGTAAGGGAAAATAAATGTGACTGCTTTGTACAATAGGAGCCCCCGTTCATTTTTGGGAGTGAGCTTCTTTAACATTGTCAAGTACAAGCTAAGCCACAACATGGATTGATAAATTACAGATGGAAAAGTGTCCCTAGAACCACAGATCAGTCTTCTTTGAAATTCTGTGTTCCTTTGATATTGAAATGCTGTTATTATTGCCAGATTATTAATCAGTATGGTGACAATGGTAATAATGATAAGGATTTTTTCATGTCTTTCTCTTTCACTGTTTTCCCATTCAGCTGCCTACTCTAGTCCTCCCTCAGAAGAATGAGAACCTGATGCAGCCCTCCTCCCATCTTCCAGAGAGTTTAGCTACTACCTTTATTTCAATGACTCATCCCCATGTCTTTATTTCCAGCCTTGACTAAGGCATTTGTGAGGGTCGGGAGAAAGTCAGTTGGTGAAGGAATATGATGAGTAAAAAGGGAGGAGGATAAATGAGAATTTCCCCCAATGGGAGAAGATCTACAGGTCTTAGTGGAAGCCTTCAGAGTAGAGAAGCACGGCAGGAAGTGAAGATGTGAAGGTGTTGAACCTCCAGTTCTTGCCATACGGCCGTGCTACACAATGTAAAATCCACGCATAGGGGTTTGTGAACTGTTTATAACTGACCTACGATGACATACGTACAGAAATTGAGAATAAGAGTTTAGAAATCTTTAACAATTTGAGAGGGCAACTTTAAGTCTGCTCAGTCTAATAACAATTTGGGACTTACATTTTATGTCTTTATTTATTATTAGTTGTTGTTGTTCTTATTTTGTATTTTATACAAGTATTGTTCCTTAGTAGATTGTGGGAAGAAGTGGACCTTCACCACAAGTAGTTTGAAAAGGCCTGTTATAGGTTGTGGAGATGGTAACTTTATTTGAAGTGGTTGGTTTGGGTAGCTGGAACTAGGGGTACCTAAGGGAAAGGAGGCCCTAGTGAGATGGATTCTGGTGACTTGAGGGAGTTGCGGGTGGAGGACAGTTTGGACACGTGGTACCCACACTGAGGTGAGGCCCAGCCCCAGCATTTGGTAGGAATGTATATATAGTAGTTCCCTTTACCCATGGGCGATACATCCCAAGACTTCCAGTGGATGCCTGAAACCATGGATAGTACTGAACCCTATATACTGTTTTTTCTTAGACATACATACCTTTTTACTTAAAGGAAGCACTTTATGGCTTCTCTTAGGCATATCCAACTTTCCAGCAGCACTACACTTGGGGGCCATCTATTTATATAAAAGACTAAGCAATTATCCGACCGTCCAACCAGTAGCTATGACGCACAATGACCACCAGAGGGCAGACGCTCAACTCAGGAGCTGCCGAGCTGTGGTGACTTGGCAGCTACAGTTCTTGGGTGATGCACCCGGAACCAGAGAGGAGGGATCCTGATTCTGGGGTGCGTCACCTAAGAACCACCCTCTCGCAATCTGGGACCCCTCTGGGGATGTCAGAGAGCCAGTTTCGGCCTGATCCCTGCAGGCCAGGCCGAGGGACCCCACCAGTGCATGAATACATGCACTGGGCCTCTAGTTATTAAATAAAATAAGGATTAGTTGAACATAGCACGGCAATGCCACAATAGGAGATCTGATGATCTAGATGGTTGCTCAGTGACTAATGGTTGGGGAGTGTATACACACAGCGTGGAGACACTGGCAGAGGGAGGAGTCACATCCCAGGCAGGTGGAGTGGGACAATGCAAGATTTCATCACTCTACTCATTACGGTGCACAATTTAAAACTTATGAATTGTTTATTTCTGGAATTTTCCCATTTATTATTTCTGGACCTCATTGGGTAACCGAAACTGCAGAAAGAAAGCAGAACTGTGGATAAGGGGGAACCACTGTATTGCCCAGCTGGAAGGGCTTTCTAGGCTGGAAGGGATTCCCTGTGGTCTGAGTAGGGGTTTCTGGATCATCTCTAGTAATGCTTGATTTTTTTTTTAATCCTCACCTGAGGATATTTTTCCCATTGCTTTTCAGAGAGAGTGGGAGGGAGGGACAGGGAGAAAGAGAGAAACATCAATGTGAGAGAGATACATCGACTTGTCTCCTGTACGTGTCCTGATTGGGGGTGGGGAGTGAACCCACAACCGAGGTACATGCCTTTGATAGGGGATCGAACCTGTGGCCCTTTGGTGCGTAGCTGATCCTCTAACCAATGAGCTCCACTGGCCAGGGCTCTAGTACTGTTGTTCTGGCTCACTAGACATGCTAGGGCAGTTGTTCTCAACCTTTCTAATGCCGTGGCCCTTTAATACAGTTCCTCATGTTGTGGTGACCCCCAACCATAAAATTATTTTCATTGCTACTTCATAACTGTAATTTTGCTGCTGTTATGAATCGTAATGTAAATATCTGTGTTTTCCGATGGTCTTAGGCTCTACAGCAGCGGTTCTCAACCTGTGGGTCATGACCCACAGGTTGAGAACCTCTGGCAGGGTCATGACCCACAGGTTGAGAACCTCTTGCAGGGTCACCTAAGACCATCGGAAAACACAGATATTTACATTACGATTCATAACACTAGCAAAATTACAGTTATGAAGTAGCAACGAAAATAATTTTATGGTTGGGGGTCACCACAACATGAGGAACTGTATTAAAGGGCCGCGGCATTAGAAAGGTTGAGAACCACTGTGCTAGGGTATCACATCGTTGTGTGCCCTGAGCTTGTTTTCATCTTTGATTTGTCCCTGCACTTTCCTACGTTGACTCTGCCTAGACATATTGCACAAGCCTTAATGGCGATTCTTTTCTTTTGTTTCTCAAACCCTTAAAATTCTTTCATCGTGAAGAAAGTTTCCCTCTGTTGATAGTTTTCCTGGATCTCTTGGATTCTAAGCCATGTACCTTTCCGTTGGCCTGAATTCTACCACTCGTCTGACAACGAACCGTTTTTCTTTCTGTGAAAGGTGATGTCATGAAGGATACTCAGCAAATATTATCACCAGCAGAGCAGATTCTGGACCCTGGACTGGCAACTTCATAATTCTATCTTTTCCTTCAAAATGACAGGATATTAAACCACTGAGCTGGCGCTATCCTTGGCTGCCTGCCAAAGGAATATTTGGGGAAAGAATGGACCAGCTTTTGTTTCTCTTGCTTTCCCTCTAGCCTTGGGGTGGATTCTGAGGGGGATGTTTTTCCTTGCAGGACTAGCCCATTTGGTATTGAGAAAGCAGGAAAGCAAGTTTTCCTGTTACGAGTAGTGAACAAAAAGCAAGCAGCGGATGGCCATATCCTGTTGGAGAAGGCTTGCGGGAGTGAATGCAGACAAATGCACCTCATTTTTTCTGTGTCTTTAAGGAATAGGAGGAGATGGAAAGGAAATCAGTCACTTTGCAGGCCAACTCAAAAGTTTCCTATTATTTATGATGCTTAATAAGAAGGTTATAAGTTTATTCTTTGTGATTTAAAAACTTGTCAGATTCAAAGATGTATAGCATATGACAAATTAGAAAACCAAAACAGTTTTTTTGTTTCCAATGAAGTCATTCTAAGTTTTCCTGGGATGGGGCAATGAACTGTAAAAGTAAATGTAAACTCTATCCAAGTTTTATTTATTTTTAAGTTTAAAAAACCACTTAAAATGGCAAATTCTTGCTGAATTAGATTTATAAGATGGCTTGTCATATACTCTTAGGGGATCATTCCTTGGTACTTTCAAAGAGAGTTAACTTTTTCCTCTCATTACAAGAGCAATACATGTTTATTATAGGAAAGTTAGAAAATACATACAGGCAATTTAACAGATTGGGAATGGGCTGGAAAGACATGGAAATGGAAATTAAAGCCATGTGGTGAAGGAGAGAAAACTAGTATCTTCTGGGAGCAATGGGGATGGGGACAGAGACAAGGAACATCTTCCTAGAACCCCCAGGGAGGTTGTCCTGCCTGCATGCCATTCCTTCAGTGGTGACTTCATACCCTTTAAGGCTGGCTTCCCCAGTCTGCTATGGGTCTAGATATGACCATTCTAAGGTTGTTTAGAACTAGAAAACTAAAGTCTGGTTAACTCACTGCATTTTACATCTTGTCAGTCAAGGAGAAGGAGTGCTAAAGAGATTCTCTGAAGAGATAGATTTACTATATATCCATGAATGGTGTGTGTGTGTGTGTGTGTGTGTGTGTGTGTGTGTGTGAGAGAGAGAGAGAGAGACAGAGAGAGAGAGAGAGAGAGAGAGAGAGAGACACTTTGAAAACTTTGGGTATAAGGGAGATAAAGAATATATTAAATATATTAAAGAGAAGATGAAGAGTAAAACAATTTTTTTCTTTTGGGCAGGGGAGGAGGAGGAAATGTACATTCCACTGTATTGTGTCAGTAAACATCACTGAGCAGCTGTCAGAGGTTATACTTTCAATCAATTTTACCTTATATAGTGAGAGAAATCCTTATAAGGCATGGGATTAAATTGTCTTGGGCTTTCTTTTATGTGTGAAAACATATTTATTACCAAATCCACCAGCCATTTTGTTATGAGTAATACAGGATTAACATGTCAAATGGAAAGTGTAGGAGATTGATCTGGATAATCTGTTGATTTTGGTAACTTGTTAATTAACAGATATTCATTGAGTACTGTTACATACCACAACTGGGCCAGAACCTGGCTATAGAACTATAGATTGGACACCTCACATACCTTAAAGTCTGATCAGAACATGAATAATCAGTTCCAATATAGTGGGAGATGTGCTCCAAAAAGAGACATGTAGGGTGTCCTGTGATAACATGGGAGAGGCACCTACTCTGGGCCAGAGGGAGTGACATCTAGGCTAAGAACTGAAGGATAAGAGGAAATGAGTCAGATAAAGGGGGATACTCTCTTCTAGTCATAGGAAGTAGCATGTGCACAGGCTTGCAGGCAAGAAAAAGCATGGAATCACCCAGGAACTAAAAGCTGGTCAGTATGGTTCTAAAGAGGTGAGCTGGGCCCAACATGAAGGGTCTTCTAGAGCATGTTAACATGTGTGAACTTCGGGCTTCAGCAAAGATGCAGGGCATAAGATCACAATACAAAACTCAGTAGTATTTCTATATACTAGCAATGAACAAACAAAATAAAATTAAGAACAATTCCATTTACAATACCATCAAAAAGGATAAAATACTTAAGGCTAAATTTAACAAAAGAAGTACAATACGGGTATACCAAAAAATATTAAAAGAAATGAAAGAATACCAAATAAGTGGAAAACATCCAATATTCAGGGGTTGGAGGACTTACTATTGTTAAGATGGCAGTACTCCCAAATCTATCTATAGATTTAACACAATTTCTATCAAAATTTTAGCTCCCTTTTTTGCAGGTATCGACAAGATGATCCTAAAATTCATATGAACATGCAGGGAACCCAGAATAGTGAAAACAAAGTTGAAAAAAGAACAAAGTTGGAGGACTTAAATTTCCTGATTTCACAACTTATTTCAGGGCTATAGTTATAAAAATAATGTGATACTGGCATAAGATAAACATATATGTCAGTTGACTAGAATTGAGAGTCCAGAAATAATTTCATATATTTATAGCCAGTTGATTTTCAATAAAGAGTGCCAAGATCATTCAATGGAAATAGAATAGTATTTTCAATAAATAGTGCCAGGACAAGTGGATATCCATATGCAAAAGAATGAAGTTGGATCCTTACATCATACCATGTACAAAATCTAACTCAAAATTGATCATAGATCTAAATGTAAGACCTAAAAGTGTAAAACTCTTTGAAAAAGAATGTGCGTGTGTATTTTTAATAACCTTGTATTGATTGGGCCAGGGTTTGTTAGATATGGCACCAACAGTATAAAAACAATGTAAACTTTTGTGTTTCAATGAACACAATGAAGAAAATGAAAAGACAGCCCACAGAATGGGAGAAAAAGTTTGCAAATCATATATCTGATAAAGGGACTTATCCAGAATGTATAAATAACTGTTACAACTCATTAAAACAATGAGCAAAGGATCTAAACAAACATTTCTTTAAAGAAAATGTGCAAGTGGGTCTGCTCAACATCATTTGTCATCAGGGAAGTGTGATTCAAAACCACAATGAGACACCACTTCACACCCACTAGGATGGCTACTATATAAATACAGGCATATCTGTTATTGTCATGTTGGTAAGGATGTGGAGAGATTTGAGCTCTCATACATTGCCAGTTGGAATGTAAAATGCTGCAGACACTTTGGAAAACAGTTTGGCAGTTCTTCAAAAAGCTAAATATAGAGTTACTCTATAACCCAGTAGTTTTACTCCTGGGTATACATGTAAGAGAATTGAGAATATATGTTCACACAAAAACTTGTACATGGATGTATTAATCAGGATTCTCCGGAGAAACAGAACCAGCAGGATATATATGTAGAGGTATCCCGGAGGGCGGGTGTCAGGGAAGCTAAGGGAAGAGTGTTTCAAAGTGAGGAAGAGTCCAGGGTATCTTAAGCTTTGAGAGGTAAGAGATGCAAAGTGGCATTGGATTCACCAACAAATGGTGACTTAGGTAAGGGCCATGAACGATGCAGACATGTCCCCAGAGCAGAGCTTGTTTGGGGATGCCCATGTGACCCTCGGGCTCTCCAAGGGTGGCACCAGCCAGCATGTTTTCCTTGGCTCTGCCCCTTCCCATGGCGTGGCCTCGTAGCACAATATGTGCTTCCACAGCCTTCTCTGTGGAAGGGATCCTGAGTGTTTGACCAGAGTCTGAGCGGGGAACCCTGGTGAGTGGCCCAGGCATATGGGGCACATACAGCTTGGAGGGGTAGGGGAGATGCAGCATTAGGCCAGAGGGCTTCAGGGCCCTGAAACAAGCAGATGTCCCATCTGGTTCGTCACTTGGCCTAGTAGAGTCCAGTGCTTTGTGGCCCCCACACTGTTTATGTCAAGATATGGGCTGCTGTGTGGTGGGTCTGAATCACTGAGGCCCCGGGTTTTTGAAGTTGGGGCATTACTTATTTTTCTTGGTTTGTTGGTCATGCTCAGTTTTGAGAGCAATTCTGTATAAATACTTGGAAGTAATAGCCACCTTCACCCCACCCCTGGTTTTGGCACATTCTTTTGCCTTTTGAAATATTGTCTAGTAAAAGTTATGCAATTCTCTTAGAATTGTAAATCTAGGTCTCATCAGTTTTCGGCATAACAAAGTTACAGTGAATTATCTGGATAAGAAAAATCAATGTGAACGACAGTATCTTCAAAGACACAGATAAACAGAGTGCCTGCTGGTCTTTAAGTCTGTTCTGAGCCGGCCTGGAATTCTGGATCTGCTTATCTGTGTTTTTGAAACTGCTGTTCTTTAAGCAGGGGATAGTTAGTGCTTCAAAGAGCTTTGAAGCCATTCCACTTATACATTTATAATTTATACTTTTAACCTTCATTCGTTCCACTGATCTATATATATAAAACCCTAATATGCAAATAGACTGAATGGCAGAACAACTGAACAACCAGTCGCTATGATGTGTGCTGACCACCAGGGGGTGCACGCAGAAAATGGTGGGCATCAGCTGCGGCGGGATGGTGGAGCAGGTGAGTGGGAGACAGACCAAGGTGGGGTGCCGGTCGCTGTCATCGGGACAAGCCTCTGGTGGTTACTGAAAATTCTTTGCTCCTGCGCACCGCAGTTCCGCTGGGCGCTCACACCTGCTGCTGGTGCCAGCCCCAATCGCTCTGCGCCATCAGCGGGTGTGAGTAGGGCTGGCGCCATTAACACATGGGAGCGGTGGTAACTGGCGGTGGGACCAGGGCTGCCAGCAGACAAGGGGACCAGGGGCTGCAGCGGGAGGGGCCCGGCGGGGGTGCAGAGGATGGGCCGAGACACCCTTCCCCCCCCATGCCCAATGCAGCCTTGCAGCCCACAGTTCCTTTCAAGGTGCACAAATTCGTGCATTGGGCCCATAGTACATTTATAATTTATATGTTTAACCTTCATTTTATAAGTTACAGTTAATTTTTCTCTATTAAAGGAAGCACATTAGTCTTACGGAAACATTTAGGTGTTCAAATAACGATGATTATTTTATTTGGGTAATATTGTGCAATAGCAAGATGTGGAAGTGCCCCAACTGCAAAACTGACCCTGAGTCTGTGATTAGTACAGAAATCAGAGGTGAAATGAAGCCCGGTCACCTAGTTCAGCCAGGACTTCCCTTCCTGAGGGTCAGGGTGATTATTTAAAAATTTGGATTTAAAAATATCCTTTTATTTCTGTTCCACGCTTATCTGTTTTGTGCTGCAAGATTTCAAGCACAATGTTATCAACTCCTAGTATTGTGAGACCAGTTTTTAGGTGTATATGCTCAGGATTCTGTGTATCTATTTGGATTCTTGGTTTCAAGTAGCAGAAACTAAATCCAAGTAATTTAAGTAGAAAGGGGGAACCATTATAAGAACACAGGGCATCTCCCGGAGCCTAAGGGCAGAGATGCAGCTAGGTGTATCGAGGGGTTTCCCAGCCTCCAAGAATCTGCTTTATCTCTGCTGTTGTCCTTGTCCTTGGTTCCTTTTCTACCTGAAGATTTCACTTTTTTGCTCCCAGACTACAGGGTGGGAAATGGCTCTCTGAGTCTGGCTAACTGCAAGAGAATGGTTCTTCTCTCAGGCCCGGCTCTAAACCCCCAGGCAGGGGATCTGGATTGGGTATGATGTTCACCCTTAGAACCCTCTACTGTGATTTAGGATCATTGGTCATTGTAGGAATGTGGCTTTTGGGAGCCCCACTGTTGTACCTATAAATCCACAGGGCCACTGTCTTTTGTCACAGCAAGGACTGCTTCTCCACCCCAGAGAACTGGCCTGGCTGGCCTTTCAGCCTAGCCTGTTCAGTGACCCCTACTGCCACGAAGGTGGGGGTGGGGGGGGGCAAGGAAAAGGGGACATCTCAGACAAAAGGTGTCTTATGGGGAAAGGGAGGTGTCTTATGGGGAAAGGCAGCCACCCCAATAGATACTCCATGAAATTTATTTTAACTTAGACAGAATTGGGAGGGATGCTTGTTGATCCAAAACATAAATTCATTCAGAAATGACTTTGATTGCTCATTTCTTTGTTC
Organism: Eptesicus fuscus; assembly: GCF_027574615.1. NCBI lineage: Eukaryota > Metazoa > Chordata > Mammalia > Chiroptera > Vespertilionidae > Eptesicus > Eptesicus fuscus. The sequence continues at coordinate 64,104,784 of NC_072480.1, read as the reverse complement.
TGGGTGGTTAGGAGCTGGTTTTACTCAGCACAAAGCCTGGACCACACCTAGTTGAATCATTACAGACATCTTTTTTTCCACCCATAGTTAATGTACAAAGTAATATTGGCTATCCTTCATAAGGATACTAACATATCTTTATACTACTTCTGAATATTTAGTATTTAAATCTCCCTTCGATGATGTTTTCCATTAAGATTTGTTGCTTTAAAAGACAAACTCAAAAATAGCTTCATCAGGATCACTTAATGTGCCAAAAACAGAAAAAAAAGAAAGTAACTGGATGCCCAGGGAAGCTGAATTGCCTGTCATTAGTCTGTGTGGCAAAACATCTCACAAATATGTGTTCAGAAGTATTTTTCACATGTATATTCTAAAAATGACCCCAACATATATTTAGTGCTCTTTTTATCTGAAAAGAAAATATTTCCGCGGAGACACTGTGCTCACCAAACTGGAAGAAGACCTTAGGAATTTTAATTTGTCATCTTTAAAGCATTTGGTGTGGTATACAACAACCAGACTCGGTGCTGTTTCATTCAGCTACAAAGGCACTTTGTTGTTAAAATTCCATGTCCCTGTGATGCTAGTGCAGCTGATATTTGGTTCTGACAGTGCTTTTGGAAAGCTTGGCTTATTTCGGAAAAAGCTCAGATGCCTTGGGCTAGGGATTTATAACAGGCCTCAGATCCTGGGTCTAGTTGCTGCAAACTTCTAGGATCTGTTCTGAGCTGTCTTCCTCGTGTTTGCTATCTGACTTCACTCAAGGCTGGAGAGAGGCTGTGCAGGCTTATTCCTGTTAGAAGCTTAGAGAAAAGTTGCCTCTGTGCATAGTAGTAATTAATTACATAGTTTATGGCCCATGTAATTGCATATATTTTTCCATTGAAATCCAGATTCAGATTTCTTGTGCCTCTTTTTCTGCTCTGCCCTGCATTTTTGAATGACCACAGTGGGAGCGCTTGCCAGGCTGCCCTTCTCTTCTAACCCCTCCCACTGATTTCTCTAGACCGAGGAGCCTAGCTTTCTTGTACCAGGTGCAGCATTGTCCTGCAGTCCTACCTTCTTTCATTCACTAGAACATCCCCAGTCCGAACAAAGGTCCCGTCTCCCAGTCCCACAGGAGCTCCCTCCTTTCTTTTGGATTCTTCTCAGGGAGTTTCCTTTCTTTTTTTTTCCTTCTTTCTACAAGGGGACACAGATTTTGCCATCGAAAGTTTCTAGACAGTTCCTTTAATGTTGGTCTTTAATGGAAGGAACCATTTACACAGAGGGCAAATTAATCATTTCCCCCCTCCCCCTATTTTGTTTTTGGAACTTTTATCGAATTTCAAACATACACAGAAAGGCAATAGAATCAGTAAGTCCCTCATACCCTTGATCTAGAAACCCCAGTTGTTTACATTAGGTGGATTATTATTGATTATCTTCCTAAAGGTTCGCAGAAAAAGCACTAACTACACAGAGTGGCCAGATTATTATGCGTTCAGAGATTATAATAATCTGGCCACTCAGTGTATATGGGTCTTATGTCCCGCCAACCCCCCTTCAGCTACCGTATGTCTTTTGATTGGTGCATTTAATCCATTTACATTGAAAGTGATTGTTCATAGGTATGTATTTATTGTCATTTTATTCTTCATACTTATGTTTCTCTTTTTCTTAAAGAAATCCCTTTAACATTTCTTGTAATACTGGTGTTAATAAACTCTTTTAGCTTTTTCTTGTCCAGGAAGCCCTTTGTTTCTCCTTCAATTTAAAATGATAGCCTGGCCCTAGCCAGTGTGGCTCAGTTGGTTTAGTGTTGTCCCATGCACCCAGAGATCACCAGTTCGATTCCTGGTCAGGGCACATGCCCTGGTTGTAGGCTTGATCCCTAGCAGGGTGTGTGTTGGGAGGCAGCTGATCGATGTACTTTCTCATCGATGTTTCCCTCTCTCTCTCCCTCTCTCACTAAAAAAACAATAAAAAACAAACTGAATTTAAAATGATAGCCTGGCTGATTTTCATCACTAGTATTTCATGTCAATCCCTTCTGACCTGCAAAGTTTCTTTTGAGAAATCAGCTGATTCTTATGGGAGCTCCCATGTAGATTATTGTCTTTCCCTTGATGCTGGTAGGAGTCTTTCTTTTGTCTGTAATCTTCGGCATTTCAATCATGATATGTCTTGGTGTGGACCTTTGGTTTTATCTTATTTGGGATTCTTCCTGCTTCCTGGACTTGTGTGTCTGTTTCCTTCACCAGGTTTGGGAAATGTTTAGTCATTATTTTTTCAAATAGGTTCTCAATCTATTGCTCTCTCTCTTATTCTTCTGTTACCCCTATGGTGTGGATGTTGTTACACTTGATATTGTCCCATATGTCCCTTAAACTATTCTCATTTTTTGAATTCTTTTTTGTTTTTGCTGCTCTGATTGGGTGTTTTCTGCTACCTTATTTAAAGGTAACAGATTCTAAATCGCTGATTCGATCCTCTGCTTCACCTAACCTGCTGCTGATTCAGTCTAGTGTATTTTTCATTTCAGATATTTTATTCTTCATTTTTTACTGGTTCTTTTTCTATGATTTCCTTTTTTTTTTTTATGTTAACTTTCTCTTTAAGTTCTCACTGAGTTCATCTATTCTTCCCCTAACTTCCTTGGGCATCCTTATAACCATTGTTTTGAACTCAGTATCTGGTACCTTGCTTGCCTTCATTTCATTTAGTTATTTTTCTGGAGATTTCTCCTGGGGCTTATTTCTTTTTCTCCCCAATTGGCTGCCTCTCTGTATTTGTTTCTGTGTATTAGGTAGATCTCCTATACCTCCCAGTCTGGGTATGGGGCTTTATGTAGTTGGTGTCTTGTGGAGCTCAGTGGCACTGTCTCTCTGATCACCTAAGTTAGGTGTTCCAGGAATGTCCCTTTTGTGGGCCATGTGAATCTTTCTGTTGTAGTTGAGTCATGATTGCTGCTGGCCCATCCATGGGTGGGGTTGATTCTTAGACTAGCTGAGTATGAGGGCTGACCCTGACCATAGTGTATCTGCTGCTATGTAGAGAATGACTCCACGAAGAGGAATTTGCCCCAGCCATGTGTGGTGCCTACTGAGATCTCCCTCAGGGTATGGTGCTTGTGGAGTTAATTGGGTTGTGTTGTGATATGGTCTGAATCCCACCACTAGTGTGTTGGTTTGGGGACCTCTTGGAGGTACTCTGGTATGGAACAATGTCAGGCACTGCCTGTGACCAGCCCTGTGTGACACTACACTGCAGTCCACAGTTTGTAGCTTCCTCTGATCAGCCTGGGTGTGCGTGGGAGGGGCCAAGCTGTGCACCAAGGCTGGCTTTTACCAGCACCAAGCCCCGGCACAGGTCAGCAAACGGCCCAGGGCACCCCAGCTTTTCTTGCCAGCTTCCTCTTAGGCTCAGCCACTCAAAGATCCTCTGGTGATACGCCAGTTCCGTGAGATAGGTTCTCAGTGAGTCATGAGGTAGGAATGAGTGGTGTTCACCTGATTGATAACTGACTCAAATTCAGCACCAGTACTGGTTCTGAGGCCACTCAGAGGAGTTTCAGGGTACACCAAGGCCAACTGCCACCTGCTGGGTGCCTGAGACCTTTGTGGTGGTGTGGGGTCTCAGGGAGTCGTCAGAGTGAGGCCGTCAGAGTTCATCAGGCCCAAACAGACCATCATTTGGTCAGGTGAAGGGAGGGCTCTGCACAGGAACGGTATGCTGGTAGGGTGTGTGAGGGAGAAATGGACCCTGCCTTGGAGCCACACAACTCACTCTTTCCTGAATTTTGCCCAGACCTTCTCAAGAGCCTTCCAAGAGAGAGCATGGAGGGCCCAGGCTGGCCATAGCCAGCTGACTCCCCTGCAGGATGTGAACAAAACGTAAATTTACTGTCTTACCCATTTTTAAGTGTGTAGTTCAGTGGCATAAAGTACATTCACATTGTTGTGCCACCATCACCACCGTTTATTCATAGAACTCTTTTCATCCTGCAAAACTGAAACTCTGCACCTATTAAACAATAACTCCCCACTCACCCCTGGCAACCCCCATTCCACTTTCTGTCTCCATGAATTTGACTTTTGTAGTACCTTATATAGGTGAAATAATAAAGTATTTGTCCTTTTGTGACTGGCTTATTTCATTCACATAATGCCCTCAAAGTTGATCCATGTTGTAGCATGTGTCATAATTTTCTTCCTTCCTCTTTAAGGCTGCATAGTATTCCATTGTTAAACTATACTACCTTTGGTTTGTCCATTCATCTGTTGTACACTAGGATTGCTTCCCCCTTTGGCTACTATGAATAATGCTGCTATGGACATGGGTGTACAAATATATCTTCAAGTCTCTGCTTTCAAGTCTTTTGGGTATATACCCAGACGTGGAATTGCTGGATCATGTGGTAATAATGTTTTTAAATTTTTGAGGATTTTTAAATGATTTTTAGGTGTACAGTTCAGTGGCATTGATTTCATTCACATTATTGTGCAACCATTACTACCTATTTCCAGATCTTTTTCATCACTCCATGTACCCATTAAACAATAACTCTCTATTCCTCCACCCCTGCCCCTGGTAACCTCTATTCTGTTTTCTATCTTTATGATTTTGTCTATTCTAGATAGTTCCTTATAAGTGGAAATCATACATACGTATTTATCCTTTTGTTTCTGGCTTTTATCACTTAGCATGAGGTTTTCAGTGTTCATTCATGTGGTGGCATGTATCAGAATTTCATTCTTTTTATGGCTGAATTATATTCCATCATATTTATATGCCACATTTCAATAAATCCATTAATCTCTTGGTGGATACTTGGGTTGTTTCATATTTTGGCTTTTGTGAATAATGCTTCAATGAATATTGGTGTAGAAGTATCTATTCAAGTATACTTCTACACCAATATTCATTGAAGCATTATTCACAAAAGCCAAAATGTGAAACAACCCAAGTATCCACCAAGTCCTGGCTTTCAGTTTCTTTGTGTCTATACCTAGGAGGGGAATTGTTCCATATCTATTCAAGTCCTGGCTTTCAGTTTCTTTGTGTCTATACCTAGGAGGGGAATTGTTCCACATTCTCTGTGTAAGTTAAACGGAATCAATTAAGCCACTGAATTCCCAAGTAGTGGCATAATGAGCCATTCATTTATATGTTCATTCAGAAATTTTCATAACAGAGGCTTTCTATATAAAAAATGGCTGAGAACCTTTCTCTCCCTACTTCATATTTACTAATAGCAAGTCATAACTGTGATTTAGTTTCTTGGTCCATAAAATGGATGGATGAAAACCCATTTTCTGATTTGGAAAGGTAAATGGGGAAGGCTCCGCATCATTCTGAGATACCATCTTTTATATCTTCTTTGTGGGATATTGGTTTTAAAAATGCCTCATAGTAAAGGCAAGCTCAGATGAAAGGTGGTTTGAGGGTTCCTCCTTTCTCCTTTAGCCTCATCCCTTACCTTCAGAATGGTGGTGTCTTTGATTGCACTTGGTCTGTGAGTGATACCAGTGTAGTTAAGAATCTCCTAGCTGAGGAGAGAGAACATAAGTAGCAAAGGTAAAAAGAGGTGCAGGTTTCATCAAACCTTGGTGCTTCATGCCTGGGGCAAAAACAATAGCAATAAAATAAATTAGATGTTATTTTGTGCCTGTGCTTCTTTTGTACTTACCCTCAAATACTGTTCAACAAACCAATAAGCAAGAAAAGCCCAGTTTTTAGATTTGCCACAGTTAGGAACTTAACTGTATTGTGTGGGCTTGTGTGGTTTCTCCAGCTATCCTGTAAAACTTGCTTCACCGTGATTTGTATTATTTCTGCTATTGTGAACTCAGTGTCTACATCTGTTTTTTAGGATGTACTAAGATTACAGTTAAGCTATCTTGGCCTAGAGTTCTAGGTAATAGTGGGCCGTGTGGCCCGCCTTTTCTCAAATCTTCAGCTAGGACAAAAGTTAAGTCCCATTAGGGCCTCAGGGAATGGAGAATCACATTTCTATGTTATAGTTACTCTGGAACTGAGACTTCTTTTTTTCTAGGTGAGAGCAGTTATATTTGTAATTTTGCACCCATTGGGGCTTATAAATAGACCTGGATAATCCTCATGAACTAGATTTCAGAGCAAGCCACCAGAAGAGTGGCATCCTTTGACATATGGCAAAGCATCATAACGTATTTTATGGTAGGAAAGGAGAAAGGTGAAAATGAGCTATATAGAAATTCACCCCAGATTTTGACTTAGGTGTCTCCATGATTCCTTCTTTCTTGTTTAATGTGTTAGGGCAGATACTTTTCTTTGAGAGGTGGTGTTTAAACATCTCAGCCCTGTCTGTTGTGTGTTTTTACAATGCAGAATTAACCTTGCTCCCAGAACCACCTGGTGTTTTCTTGGGTGTAGGAAGGTGGGTGAGTGCAGGTGGGAGGTATGGGTGCTTTGCTCCCTTTGCTAATAGCCCTCGGAGTCTGTGCTATCTGATTGGCCCAGGCCACATGCTGTACTATCTATCACTGGGGAGCAGGTAACAGTCTGAGTTTTCTTAGTTACAGTAACTGAACCTGACTCCAGGCTGTGGCAGGAAGCAGAATCCTCTAGTACTTATTGAAAGCCAGGACCCTGTTTTTATATCTTTATTCCTTTGTACAACTATCTGAGTTATAGAGATTTCTGTTTGTCTCAGAAAATTCTTACCATTGGCTTAAATAAAACCAGGTGGCTTTCTTGGTTCAAGTGGCTTATAGAAAGAATATCTTTGAGAACAACTTAACTTAATCTAATTACATTAAATTTGAATAAATTGAATTTGAATAATTAAATTGGAATACATTTGATTTGAATAATTAAAAGTTTTTTCTTAGTTTTTTTCTGAAAGCATAATGTAATATTTTGGAAATATGAATCAGAATTGCTGTAGTTTTTTTCTTGAGCAACTCTGATACATATGGGAAATTATAGTACTCATTGCTGTAGTTTTTAACAACATACAAGTGACAAAATTTATCTTTTTGGTTCTGCAAATTTAATAGGCATGTGAATTTTTACATTTCTAATTTAGCAAAGTCCTACTTATCTATGTAGCTTAAGTTATAATCAACATATCCCTGCCTGGTTTCAATAGAGAAGGACAATAGGAGAGTAAACACAGTGCAAGCTAGGAGAGGGAGTAGTGGTGATGTCAATAATAATTCATTGTGGGGGGGTGGGCACAGTGGAGAGGTCGCTGCTCAGATGTGGTATTTCCAGGGCTATTTAGAAACTGGGCTCCTTGAGACAACCGAGAAACAGGGTGCTAGAAGTGGTCAGATTGAAGGTTAATGGGAAAGTGTTCATCCCACCATGTAATCCTTATTATTGAGACCTGAAAAATATCTGCCATTAGTAATCCATTTGTTTGTGTTAAGCACAGCTGTCTTCCTGTGGTCTCCTTTTATTGAGTATATATCACTGGGAGCGATCATGTCTTAACTCACCAATATCTTAGTGCAAGTAAGTTTTTCTTTGATATTTTCTAACCAAGTATTTTATGAGATAACTGACCTCATAAGAATAGAGTGGGGGGAAAACACAAAATGGGAGAGCTACGTCATAAGCCTACCAGTTTGGCCTTGGTTGATGACCAAGTTAGCAATAAGATTGTAGTACTCATTGCTGCAGTTTGAACAACATGTGAGTGACAAGATTTTGAACAAGTGAAACTTCACTATTAGGGCAGCTGTTTCTGGCAAGAATGGTTCAGCAATGACCCACAGCACCTTTTCTCTGTCACTGATTTTATACTCTAATTTGCCTTGAGGAAAGATGATGTGTATAGAATATCTGGTTTAAGCTTTGATGCACGGTAGGCATTGAATTTATGATGCTTCTTAAAAATAATATATTATTAGTGGTTATCAATAACTAATAATATAATTTTACTCTCTTTAACAGCCTTTTTTTTTCCCTTGGAGATTGTGGCAAGGGGTAATTGGAGAAATGAATACTTGGAAATATTTTAGGACAGTATGATATTTTGTTGATTATTACACTTTCAAGGAATCTGGGGAGATGGGGAGTAAGCCGTGTCCTGGGACCTGTTTAACATGAGATTTTCCCATCCTACTTTATGCCCGGGTAGTGGATAGTGGGCCAGGGGAGGGGTCCCTGTGGAGGAGAGGATTCTGGCGCACTCCTTCCTTTGCTGGGTACCTGCGACGCCTGGCAAGTCTTTCAGTGTTTCCTCGAGAGCTGTGGAGTGGTGGGTTCATGCCCATCACCCTAGTTCTGCTGGTGTCCAAGCATTTCCATGGAGAAAATGGTCATGCCAGGATGCCAAGAGCTAATGACTTATGGTTATTAAGGATGTTTTGAATCTTCAAACAGGAATGATACCTTGGCTGAATATCAATTTGGCTTCTGTTGCTCCTTGAATTTCTTCTCTATTTTCAAAAAGCCAGCTCATTTCTCCTTTCTATGAGCTATTTCCTGTGGTTCTTGTGTTTTTGTGGGCAAATTTGTAATGAGGGAAATTCAGCAGATTGAATTCTGACTTTCTGTTTTAGCCACTAGAGGGGTGAAACATGTTCTTTTTCTCCAGACTGAAACATACTTTTTATTTGATGATTTTTGAGAGGGTTTTTGTACATTGTGGATCATCTATAGCAACTAGGACCATTTATTATTTTTTTTTGTCAGTGGATTGAGGTCATTGCAGGTAACAAGGATGAATGTGATGATGGTGAAAAACTCAATTCTGTAGCTAGGTCAGGTCCTCTATTAGTAGATTGTCTTCATCATTCATATTGTGCTTTCTTTAATTTGTTCCATATCTGTCAGTGAGTGACTTGTAAATAATTCTGGTAATTTTCAGTCCTGGGTATTAGAAAACCAGTTTTCTTATTTGGGTGCTACTTTCATTGGCATGAGAGCCGCAGGTTTCAGGTTCCTGATAGGGAATGGGAGTGAAAGGGGAGGATGAAAAGACTGTAGGCCCTTAGCCCCAATCCCTGGATGAGATATGTGTCCTTGGGCTCTGTCTTTAGGGACTTTAAAGAGGTTGCAGGTATGGTGTGCATGAATAGTGAGTGTGTGGAAATCAGTGAACTAAAAAGCAATAATTGAGCTTTGAACCCGATGAGTTAGGGGAAAAGGGTAACCTGGGAAAGTCTACAGTTTGAATTGCCAGCTCCCTGTTAGCAAAGTATTGATCTGGCAAATAAGTGAAAAAAATCTGGGTCAGGTTTCCCTTTGGCCTTTTCAAGTTCATTCTTTCCCCTGTGCTTCAGGTGATAGTGCAGGGGGCTGTAAATCACACAAAGGGCAGTAGTCCTCACACCCACTCTTGCTGGATGGAGGGATCCTAGCAAACATGGGCGAGGGGGCTGAGTGTGAGGGTGGGTGCTGGAGAAAGAAGTCTCCTACCTGCCTCTCCATCCCCCTCACATCCACTTTGAGAAATGAGCTTATCGTGCTTGGCGTTCCGTACTGGTAGCTGTCTCAGAAAAGTTTTGATCATTGATTTTGAGTGTCAGAGGGGAACCAGCATTTGGGGAGATCATGTGTCTGAAGTGGAATCTAAATGTAGAGCCAATGGCACCTTCGAGTGGGTAAGGCTGAAACTGCTCCAGGTTAGAGATGAATAGTTTATGGGACTTATTTGTCAGTGTCTGGAACATAGTGAGTGCTTATGAAATGTTTATTGAAGGGACAATAGAGTAAGTGAGTCATTCAGGATCGACTGTTGTTGATTTCATATTCCTGCTCTCAAATGTTTCTACTGGTGCATTACCCCGAGGGGAAGCTGTCTTGTTTACTTTGCTCCTATAGGCCTGAAATACAGATGAGCTGTAGGTAATGGATTATAATTAAAGCATTATTGAAGTCTTATCTTCTGCTTTGTGATATACATAAACTACACATTCCATGTGTGTGTCAGTTTTTGATTTGTTTTTACCTGCTGTCTCCCATTTGAAATTTTAGACAGGATCCAACATGTAATCAGGTGTCATCTTACATTCTGAAACCTACATAATCTTCGATTAACTTTGAAAGCTTCACAGGCTATTTTAAATATATTTACATATTGGCTTAAAATTTTTGTTGTTGTTTATACTGTAATTGCTGCTTGTATTTTTAGGTATGCTGAAGTTGTTGGTCTCAGGGAGTGCCGACACATTGCTTACCTTGAAAGATCAATAATTTCCTATTGAAATTAAATTTTACACATTAGGAATCATTACCTGGCCATATAGTATGTGTCATGCCTTCAAAAATTTATCTGTTTCCTCAGTAGCCTTTAACTGCCCCCCTCAAATCAGATTGTCTTTTTCTAGTATGTTCTTATTCCACGGCTATGGCTAGCTTCCTGGAGCTCTGGGTTGGCCAAGCCACCCTGCTCTGATGAGAAATCTTTGCCATCACCTGTAACCTTCCCTTAGCCAGTTACCCTGAAGCTGGAAGGTGAGGGGGCAGGTAAACATGTTCAGATGAACTCAGGGTCACTGTTTATGAATTTTTGCTTCACAGCTGGGCTTCACCTCTAAACTTCTTAAGTAATAAATGAATTGAGTAAGAATAGCCATTGATTACACTGCCAGTTGGGAACAGGGAGCAGAGATTTACTGAAGCACATACAATACCAAAGCATTAACTATTCCTGTTCATTCCATTCCCAGCCAGTTAATTTATCAGCTGATTATCAGGAGCAAAACCAAATTCCAGTGATTCAGCTTTCACTTTCTAGTACTGATATTTTTGCAACGTGGGAAGTTATGAGAAACTGCCTGTCAGGGATGGCTTAGTATAATAAAGTATATTACTTAAAGATACATAGGTAACTAAAGAGACCTAAAAATAGTGACACTGTGAGAGGATGGGAGTGTTGTTTGTGTACTGTCCTGCCTCTCACAGTAGAAAGTTGATTGGAAATGCTTAGAAAGAGTGAATTTAGAAAATCTATGTATTAGAGGTATGGAGGGAACGACCAAGAGAAACACTAAAGTCATTGAAAGGATTTGCCTCTGAGGGAGCAAGGCTGGGAGTAGAGTGGGGTGAGCCAGGCTACATTTGCTGTTCATTAGAAGCCCTCTGTTTATATTTATATTTTTCCAGTATGTGTACATGTCACTTTAATACATACAAAATACTCAATATTAAAAATTGCACCTTATCTTCTCTTCCCAAGTAGGTACCAGATAGTAGCGGAGTGGTGAACGTTAAGCAGTGAGGAATGAATCTGGGAAAGCCTGGAGTCCTGGCCACCCTCTATAGGCTGTCTCCAGGTTTGCTTCTTTCTCCAAAATCACAATTTGGTGAAACTCTTGCCAGAGCTTTGAACCAAGAAAAACAAAACAAACAAAATAGTAAACCAAGAAATGGACAACGGTGAATCATTTTAACACCTGTGAGCATTTTCTGGAGCCACTGGAATACATTATCAGTGAGCATTGATACGGAGCACCAGTGTTGGGTAATGCGTTTGCTGCCATTGTGGTCCCTGGTGCCTCCCACTGACTAGGGCCTTGCCAGGCTAAAATTTTGTCAGAGCCACTTATTTGACCGGTAGGAGCTCTATTATCGAGGAGTACTAAATGGGAAAACAATGAGTTCCAAAATAGGCAAGGAAAAGGAAGGGAGAGCGAAATGTTGAATTTGTGTCCAGGGACACTTTGCAGGAAAGGCTATTGCTGAAGGCTAGTGCTTCTTAGAACAACCAATTCTGAGAACAAGTTTGACTGTGGAGTTCATGTTTAATTTTTTTGTTTGATAACTTTCAAACATCCCAGAAGTGAAAAACAATGCAATAAAGAAGACATTTAGACAAAAAGAAGTTTAAAAATTGAAAAAAAAAAAATCCCTAATTCTAATTTCAGGACCTTGACAGTAACAGAAGTGCTCATTTGAAGCCAGAGTATTTGGATGGCAGGGCCTTATGTCCAGTCCCGTATTTCTCGTCTGGTGGCTCTCTGCCCTATCTAGGGAGATTTGGAATCTTTACAATCATTCATCTTAAGGTGATCCAATTGGAAAGACTCTGTGTTCTGAGGAAATCAAGAATCTGTGCCCTGGCCAGGTGGTTCAGTTGGTTAGAGTGTCATCCCATACACCAAAGGTTCTGGGTTTGATTCCAAGTCAGGGCACATATCTAGGTTTCGGGTTCAATCCTCCATGGGCCCTTGTAACGGGAGGCAACCGATTGATGTTTCTGTTTCTCTTTTAAAAAATTCAATAAAAACGTATCCTCAGGTGAGGATTAAAAAAATATATATATATAAAATTCTTTTGGGTAAATAAGCCATACGTTACTTCCAGGGTCAACTAGAATGTATTTTAATTACAGCTTATCATCTTGTGAGATTTTACCATTGAGAAATGTTTAGTGATAGGCTTGGTTCATTTTATTTATTTGGCCTCCATATGTGAGTCCAAAAATGGCACATATTTGACATGATTTTAAATAACTATTTTATCTATTAATTATTGTGGATACAAGAGATTAAACTTTGATTTACCCAATGTTTGCTCTCTCTCTCTCTCTCTCTCCACATTCAGCCTGTGGGAGAGGAAATGTCAAGATGGACTTTCACTTGAAATATAACCTGAATAGGAGCCTTTAAGAAGCATTCAGAGCTACATTTTGTAGCATCAGTGCACGTGTGAAGCTAAGCATGACCTATTTCTGGGACCATCTTTAGGAGAGCTAGAGGTCAAGAGTTGGATATAAGAATGAAATAAAGTAAGTTATGGAGTTAGAGACAATCAGTATCCAAGTTTATACTCTGAATACAGCTGGTTTCAAGGGTGTGTATGAAACACGCTCAGGTATTTAACAAGCAGTGATTCAGAGTGGCTCTTTAGGACCACCCCCTCTGCAGGCCCTTGACTGTCCTGTGAGGTCAGTCTCTCTTAATAACCTGCCAAGTTCTATGGGGTGTTTGCTGCTAAGACAGGTCCTTAAAGTTGGGCAGCCCTTTAATTGCTGTTTTCCAGAATAGAGCCAATGGGGTTAGCACACTGGGTGTAAAATCCTTCCTCCTTTTGAAAACCTCAAAACCAACAAACTACTTCCTCTCTTAATCTCCAGTGCTGAGCCTGTAGTTATGTAATGTGTGTGGCCCTAAGGTCAGGATCCTCCCACTCAGAGCCCATGGGCCTCATTCCAGTAGAACCTGTTGGGGAGTGTTCCACCCGCCTGTCTTCCAAGTGAGCAGTCACTCATCTCACTCAGCGTGGCTCTGCTGGTGTTGGAACAGACGTTCCCGCCGAGGCATCTCTTGCAGAAGGTCTATCCACCTGCCTGCTGCTAAATGGTTGGTTAGTGGATGTTTTTATGGGCTGGAATTAGGGTGGAAGTCCCCCCCACACCCCTCAGTGTGATAAAATCTCATCCTGTCCCTAAAACACATACGAAGAAATGAAGGAACACATAGATGTGTGATTTAAGCAACTGCATATATAATCAGGTGATCATTCTTTTAGCTTTACTTTTACCCCAAGGTTTTAAAAACTGTATTGTGGGGAAAATGATTGCTCTTGTCCTCAACCCATTGTCAGTATGGAAACAATTTCTAAAGGAGCCAAAAGTATGTATCTTTTACGATAACTCAGTTCTTTTTTTTTCTAAGCTTTTGGATTTCCAAATTATTTTTCCCCCTTTTTGAGGCAAAGTTTGCACTTTTATAAAGCATTCAGTGAGTAGTTGTTTTGTATCACTTCAAAATAAAGAAGTAGGAAGTAATCCTGGTTTTCATAAATAATCGTCTATTGTTTCTTTCCAGTTGCTACCACATCACCATCCTGAGTGGTGTGGGTCTGACAGGGGCCCTCAGCCAGGTGAGGGGACATTTGTTGTCTCCAGAGGTTGAAACACCTCAGCTGTAGGAAGCATCTGCTGCTGCAGGAAACCTCAGGGTGAGCATTTATTGATGCCCTACTGTATACCAGGCATCCTGCATGCTGTTGAGGAAACAAAACATGAGTACGATCCACTGCCAGTGGTTGAGTTGCCTGCAGGGTTCTTGTTTGTTGAGTCAGTGACTCTAACAGAAATAATTGCAAGAAGGCTGGCTAATTGTTTCTCTTGGTGTCTGTGTTTAAGATCAATTAACTTACTAAAACTCGGGGCAATGAACAGTCAGGGCTGGCCCTGGTTTTCCACTTGTGAATGAATGTTCAGCAATGTTGCTGGAGTGGTTGAACATGCTTTGTGACCAGCAAATCATGACTGAACCTCCCTGAGCTATTGTTAGCAGATAACTTTATAGCAAAGTTAGTGTGTCATATGAATGAGAACTACAGGTTATGCGGTAATTACATGTAAATGATATGTAAAAGCTCACATTCATTCAGCAAACATTTGCTAGAGGCCTCTGGTGCCAGGTAGTGTGGAGGGGGATGGTCATACCAGTGCTGTCCCAGCTACAACGAGACATACGGAGGCTGGTGCGGGGCAGGAGTGTGCAAACACCAGTTTGCCGTGTGTGGTCTTGGAGGGCAAGCGGGGAGCTGAGCTGAGTGTGGGGCTATGGACAGATGATTCCGGTAAAGGAGTCAGTTCTCCATTATTACACTGCCTACTTGAATCCCTAGTTCTCTCTGGGGTGTCCTCAGCTTCCCTCCTTACCCCTAGTGGATTAGGAATAGAGACAGACCCTGGCTGCTACACCTTGTCTATCTCACTTTGTTCTTGGGTCCTGTTTGTGTACCCGGCTGGCTGCCTCCCCCTCTCTTCCATGAACCTGTAGAGTCCTTGAGTCCCCATGCTCCTGGGTATCATGTTGTAAGTGATATGAAACTAGAGGGGCGGACACCCCGGGACACGAGACTAGTGAAATAGGCCGGATGAGCCTTCTATGTACGGGGAAAGAGGCTTGTCCAAAATGGCTGGGTGAGGGAGGCCCCTCAGAGGTCTGGGGCACAGGGATGAGTGTATGTCCCCCAAGGCCGCACATCCCAGGTGCCTGCAACTGAGGGTGGGTTGTCTTCGGGGCCAGCTCTAAGGAAAGTTCTATTTCCAAGGCAACGAAAAGACAGGATGATTTCTTTCATTTCTTTCTTTTGCTTCTAAGTCCTGTTGGTATGATGTAGGGGGCTCGAGAGATTTGGAGCTGATCAGAGGAAAAAGGACAACCACAAGAGATCAGAGTAACACAAGTTTTATTGGATGGTGTTTAGAAGGGTTGCATAAGGCCAGCCAGAGGCTTATAGTGGATGGACCTCCATTCAGAGGGGAGGAGGGCAGGGGACTTCCCTGGGTCAGGGAGACTGGAGAGGGCTCGTGTCTAGGTGAACTCTGAAGGCCTAGGGCCTTCTACCTCTAAGACCCTATCTTATCAATGTCAGGTGAGGTTCACAGGCTATGTAAAGCAGGCTAAATGCCTAAAAATCTGCTTGTTTGTGCCATTTTAGAAATAATTGGATGTGTAACACTTTGTGTTTGGTACTGGCGGGCTTTCGAGCTAACCACTCTCAGCCTGTAGGGAAGAAATAAAGTACCGAGAGGCCAATGTACAGAGGCAGTCTTTGACCCATTTATATAATGGTGACAAATCTTTTAGTTCCACAGTTGAAAGTAAAACATCTAAAAATGTAAACGCTTGGGGAGTAGTAACTCATTGGTGTTAACATATTTCAGTACAAATTTAAACATTTCCAGGTTGCTTCCTTGTTTGACAGGGAATCTAGAAGTCTGGGAAGCATCACTCTGCCCTGTAGGATGGTGCGGGGGGTGGGGGTAGCTGATGGACAGGAGGAGGAGGCTGGACAGTGCAGCAAACTTAAACACATTTTTTGGATGAAAGGCATAGAAGTATAGGAAAAAGACTACCTTTAGTGGATTCAGGGGTGTGCAATGCTGCTGCATGATCTCAAGCAAGTTAACTTTTGGTGCATCAGGGACTATTTGCAGAACAGAGATAATACCCACCTTGCAATGTGTTAGAATTGTTGGCTACAGCAGAAATAAATTTGCCTAACTGTAGGCTGTCAATAGAAGGCCACCAGAAAATTCTCACACATTTTCTTGTATTAATAATATTGGTCTCTGTATTTGTTTCCTAGGACTGCCATGACAAATGATTCCAAACTTGGTGGCTTAAAACAGCGTATTCACTCAGAGTTCGAGGCCAGAGTCTGAAATCTGGCAGGGCTGTTCTTCTGAAGGCTCCTCCAGCATCTGGTGGCTCCAGGTGTCCTCAGTGTGTATCACTCCAATCTTTGCCTCTGCCTTCACATGGCCTTCTCCTCCGGGTCTGTGTCTTCTCTTCTTCTGTCTCTTCTAAGGTCACTTTTCTTTGGATTTAGGGTCCATATGCCCAGGATGATCTGATTACAAGATCCTTCCTAACATCTGCAGAGACCCTTTTTCACAGGTTTTGGAGGTTGGGACATGAACATATCATTTGGGGGGGCTTCCATTCAACTCGGTATAATCTCCATCTCTATCCTGATGACTAGCAGGTGTACCAGGGTCACCCCATGGTCTGCACTAGGTGCCTAACTCTGAGGGGAATGGTACTTTTAGACATCAAGGTAGTTCATTCTTAGCTTATTGTAGAACATTTAAAACATACAGAGGAGCCCAGCCGGTGTAGCTCAGTGGTTGAGCATCAACCTATGCACAGAAGGTCACTGGTTTGATTCCTGGTCATGCACATGCCCGGGTTGTGGGTTCGTCCTCAGTGGAGGTGTGCGATCGATGTCTCTATCTCTCCTCCATCTCTCTCTCCTTTCCACTCTCTCTAGAAATCAATAAAGACATATTTTAAAAACAAAACAACATACCATCCAGAACATGTCTTCTCCAGCAGAGTAGGAGAAAGGAGCGTATTCTCACCTGCTGTCCTGCTTGGACATCTTCATGCCTCCCTGTACCCCTTCAAAGATGCTCTGGCCATAGATGCTCAGTCCTTCCTGTTATAGGCTGAGCAGTCTCCCCACCCCCCGTCCCAATTCATATGTTGAAGTAGTCCTAACCAGTACCTCAGGATGTGATGGCATTTGGAGTTAGGGTCTTAAAGAAGTAACTAAGTTAAAATGAGATCATTGGGGTGGGCCCTAATCTAATATGACTGGTGTCTTTATAAGAAGAGATCAGGACACAGACACACGCAGAGGGAAGACCATGTGGAGACAGGAAGAAGAAATCAACCCTGCCAACACCTTGATCTCTAGAATTGTGAGGCAGTAATATATTTCTGTTGTGTAAGCCACCCAGTCTGTGATACTTTGTTATGGCAGCCAGAGCAGACTAATATACCCCCTCACACCCAGTAACCTCATAGTTACTTGATAGCTCTTAGATGCCTCTGGACAAAGGGTTCTGCAAGACCCACCTTGGGTGTGAGTAGAATGCTTAGGAACAGGGAAACCAACCCCCAAACATTTGTGTGGACTACCAAACCAGTTTTCATTGTAGTTTGCTTTAAAGTAATAAAGCCATCTTTTGTTACGCTGCTGACACAGGGAGGATCGTCTCATGTAGGAATGCTTTGGGGATTGTGGGTGGATCAGCAAGGCAGAAAAGGATTGGTCAGTACATTCTACTGTGAGTTTTGACCTCCCTGTTCTCTCCCTCCCCCTAATCGCCCCATCTCCTGTTGTCATGGGCTCCTTTAGGAGGGTAGCAGGTCTTCCTTCTGTGTCTCCTCTCCCTCCAGTCTGGAGCACATACATGCTTGGTGAATGAGTACTTCAATTTTGGAGATTCATGAGTATTTTATGCTGCCACTAAATCTCTGGTTAAATATTTGAATTTTGAAGTAGAATGCTTTATTTACATCGGGGTGAGGAACATCCAGCCCGTGGGCCTTATAGGACCCCAGAAATCATTTGGCCTGGCCCTGCCAAGGCATTAGGGGTGAGTTAATTACACGTTAGACCAAATAATAGCAGGCTCATTATTAAGTTGATAATTTTGCATGGCTCACGAATAATGTTATAAATATCCTTGGCAGAAAAATGGTTCCTCACCCCTGATTTACACAATCACTGTACACATACTTTTCTGAAATTTATATATTTCTGACTATGTTATCTTGGGCTTCTTAGAGAATCAGTGTCAAGTTTATTCTCTTTCCACTCAGGTCTCAGCAATATTTGTAGATGTCCCTCCTGCTGAGTGTGATATAAAAAGAACTGTATAGTGATAGCTAGCATTTATGACGTACTTACTGTGCTAGAGGTAGGTACTGTTACTTTCCCCTTTAACGGACGGGGAAACAGCCTTAGAGAGGTTAAGTAACTTGCTCAGTAAGGAGTGGAGCTGGAACTCCTCAAACCAGGGCTGTCTGACTCCAGGGCCCCTCTGGATTTTGAGTATCCTCTCAGTATTATCCAAAAAATATAATTCCCATTAGGCAGTCCAGGCAGGAATTTATAATTAAAGCAGTATAATGGCCCTTGGCCTCCTTGAAGGTGTTGCTGTGCTAATGAGTGAGCAAATACGGAGGAGGAAACAGAGTCTGTTACCAAGAATGGGCTGCTCTTCCCATGTTGTGTAGAAAACTGCTCTGCTAGACAGAGGCCCTTGTGGGATTGAATTAACTTCTTCACTGTATTTCCTACACCAAGCATAATGCTTGTTGAAAGAATAGCAGCATCGTTTTGTAGCAAATAGCCATTATGCTTTATTATGAATAATATTCAATTAAAGTATTATATGTATGACTTTCCACCAAGTTGTCTTCTTTGTAATATTTTTCCCACATTTTCATTTGAGAGAATGAGGTTCTATTCTATTTTAGTAGTTAAAAATAAAACAACTCCCAAGTGTTAAGAAATAAAAAAAAACATTTTTTTCTTCCCATGAGTCATGGTTGACAATAATGTCATTTAAAAGTTAGGTTGAGAGCCATTTTAACACCCATAAATTATAGGGTTTATTTTGTGAGCTGGAATGTTAAGACTTTTAAGATCCTGTCTTATTTATTGGACACTTTATTAACATAATCATTATGTGTACAAAACAATACATTTTTTAACTTCAAAAAGTGAAGTGTTTTATTTACTAGATCTATTGCCCAAACAAATGTTGTTTTTAAAATAATGCAATAAAAATTAATCTATAAAAGATGTTTCCTGAAAAGTTTTGGTACTTCATGCTGGGAATAGCAAAAGCAATAGCACAGATTTTTATTTAGAAACTCTCTGAGGAAGTAAATATAAATCAAGTAGATTATAAAGTTAAATTACTGTTTTCATGTTTTACAATCACTCAGAAGATGATGTGGAACCATAATTGTCAAGCACCAAATCGTATAGCTTTCAAGATATCCAATAGATATTATATATTTACTAGAGGCCTGGTGCACGAAATTTGTGCACGGGGTTGGGGGTTTGGGGGGGTCCCCTCAGCCCTGCCTGCACCCTCTCCAAACCAGAATCCCTCTCATAATTCGGAACCACTGGCTCCTAACTGCTCACCTGCCTGCTGCCTGATGCCCCTAACTGCTCCCCTGCCAGCCTGATGGCCCTAACTGCTCTCCCCTGCCGACCTGATTGCCCTAACTGCCTAACTGCTCTCCCCTCCTGGCCTGATCCCCCTAACTACCTATCTGCTCTCCCCTCCTGGCCTGATCACCCTGTCTAACTTCCACCTTCTCCCTTCTCCCTTCTGCCTTCTCGTGCACAGCACTGGCCTTCTCACTTTCTCCCTTCTGCCTTCTCCCGTGGCTCCAGCCTTCTCACCTTCTCCCTTCTGCCTTCTTTCGTGGCGCTGGCCTTCTCACCTTCTCCCTTCTGCCTTCTCCCATGGCGCCGCCCACTCTCAAATCGCCTCAGGCTGGTCCCGCCTTTTCCCGGCGCCTCCCCGATTCCACCTTGTCTCCGGAGCAATGCCCCCAGTGTGCTTAGGAGCAAATAATGAGCTAATGGTCCAGTTGTGACCTGTTATGGCATCCTGGCCTAATTTGCATATTACCTCTTTTTTTTTTTTACCTCTTTATATATGTAGATTATATATAGACTGGAAGCCCGATGCACAAAGATTCGTGCTAGAATGGACTTTCCTTTCCCTGGCTGCTGGCACCACCTTTCCACTCCGGCCCAGCCCCTTTCTGCTCAGGCCCTGGAGCCGCCTCTTTTCACTCTGGCCCCACCTTCCCACGCTGCCCAGAGGCCCTGAGAGACAGGGGGTGGGGTAGAACACCTGTGTCATCACCGTGGCAACGATGCAAGCATCCCGCCCCCGTCACTCGGTGCCTGTGTATGTAAATTAACCGCCATCTTTGTTGGGTTAATTTGCATATCACTCCTGATTGGCTGGTGGCATAGTGAAGGTAGATCAACTTACATGTTTGTCTGTTATTAGGTAAGATGAGTTTTTCATTGTTTTGAGAAATTCTCATAGTGGAATTAGGAGAACTTTGGTTCATCTACTAAAGCTTGATAACTTCTAGGTACTACTTATCCTTTTCTTTCTTAACCCAACTTTGAAGAATATAATGTGCACACACTGAGTGTAAATGTACTTTCCCATGGGAGAAGCCAAAAATGGCATGGGGAAAAACTGAAATTCTCTTACTTTCAAAAGACAGTGTGAAATGCATGTTCTTCTGCCCTTTTATTCAGAAGCCAGTTTTATTTTTAGTTAAAAATGGCATAATGTCAGCTTTTCAGCTTAGTAATTAGTAATACTAAGGCATTTTGATAACTTAGAGCAAAGTCTGAATTAGATTGGCCCCAAGCTAAGACAAGAGAGTGTACATTTGAATCTGTATGAAAATGCTACCATAAAGACCTTTTCTTTAAATACCTTTATTGAGGATAATTGACATTCATTAGACTACACATACTTAAAATGTAAAATATGATAACTTTTGACATCTATAAAACCATCATCATATTCAAGATAGTGAACATTTCCATCACCCCAAAGTCTCCTTGTACATTTCTAGGTAATCACAGATCTGCTTTCTGTTTCTATAAATTAGTTTTTATAAAAATACAGTCAGATGTTACAAACTATTTTTGGTGTCACTTCCTTCATTCAGTATAATTATTTTGAGATTTATTTATGTTGTTTTATTTTTCACTGGTTCAATCCTTTTTATTGCTAAATAATATTTGATTATATGGATATACTAAAATTTATCAATCAATTAGTCAATCAATTTACTTGTACATTTGGGTTGTTATCAGTTTTTGGTTATTACAGATAAAGTTGCCAAGAATATTGTGTATTAGTTTTTGTATGGGTGCATATTTTAATTTTTTTAACAGCAGAATGGTTGGGTCATATGTTTGCTGAATGTTTTACTTCTTAAGAAACTTCCAGCCGAAACCGGTTTGGCTCAGTGGATAGAGCATCAGCCTGCGGACTGAAGGGTCCCAGGTTCGATTCCGGTCGAGGGCATGTACCTTGGTTGCAGGCACCTCCCCGGTAGGGGGTGTGCAGGAGGCAGCTGATCAATGTTTCTAACTATCTCTCTCCCTTCCTTTCTGTAAAAAATCAGTAAAATCTATTTCAAAAAAAACAAAAACTTTCAGACTGCTTTCCAAGGTGGTTATACCATTTGATATTTCCACTAACAGCGTTATCTGAATATATTAGAGTTCCTTTGCTCCACATCTCTGTCAGCACTTGCTATGGTCAGTCTTTAATTTTAGCCATTGTAATAAATGTGTAGAGGTAGCTTGTTGAGTTTTAAAATAAAATTTGCTGATTACTAATGATGTTGAACATCTTTTCATGTACTACATTTTGTATATCTTTTATTTATTTAAATTGTTTATTCATTGGTTTTTATTATCATTGAGTTTCAAAAGTTCTTTATATATCTAGATACAAGTCCTTTATCAGATATATAATTTAAAAATCTTAAGTCACTGAGTTAAAATTTGTTTTTTTCTGAATTTTTCTTTTGGCATTTTTATTGTAAACTATGCATAATATAAAGTTTACTGTTTAAACATTGTTTAAGTGTATAGTTCATGTTTAAGTGTTTAAGTGGCATTAAGTACATTCACATTATCTTCTTTTTTAAAATACTTTAGTCCAGAGTCTTAAAAAGCCCATCAGAGTGTGAGCTCTTAGAGTTCAGGAACTGAATCTTATTCTCAGCTGTATTTCTAAAGTCTACATACTATGCTTAGCATATAGTAGGTTCCCAATAAATATTTGTTGAATGGGCAAAATGTTGAATGGGCAAAATCTTTGTTTTCAGGTTGTAGTTGGTTCAATATTAGTTAGGATTTGACTTTTACAAAGACTAAAAAGCAGTGGCTTATAAAGGATGGAAGTTAAATTTTCTGTTATATAATAGTCCAAATCTATACAGTCCAGGCTAAATTGATGACTACTGTTTTGGGATCTAGGTTCCTTCTATCTTGTTGTTCCGCCATTTTCCACATAATATTTCTTCTTTGTAGTTTTAGATCATTGGTGCTCCAGCTTCAGCTGACTTGTCTGTATTCTGTTTAGCAGGAAGAGGAGATGGTAAGAGGATGGCATTCTCTTTCTCATTAAGTGCATGACTTTAAAGCTGCACACATCACTTCTGTCTAAATCCCAAGGCAGGAGAGGCTTAGAAATGTAATCTTGGGCTGGATGGTCACAAGCCCACGAATACTTCTATTATTATATTGAAAGGGGAGGAACGATGTTGGAGCCAGGGAGGCAACCAACAGTTCCTGACAGTGTTCATTCATATTTTTTTATGTTACAGTTAAAAGTTTAATTGGAGTTGAGGGTTTTACTGCTAATATTAAATGTTCATTCAAAACTAAAAAGTTGAGAATGATGACGCAACAAAAGGTTCGTAATTGGTGTTATTGGATTTGATCTTTTTTCAGCACTTACAGCATAAGTCTTCGGTGAATATGTGTATGAAAGTTGACATACAACTTGTGAAGCTGAGTCATAAGACAGAAATCCACCTTATTAAGAACATTCTACCTTATTCTTAGGAAATGGGTTGACAGAGTTTGGGAGCAGTGTGTGAATGTGACAGATTGGGGTCATGAAAAGATAATCTGGTGGATCCCCATGGATTGTTGGGTGAAATCCAAGCACATTAATGTGCTATGTAAGGACCCACCTTCTTGTTTTCACCCCAATTCGGCATCGACCTTTACCACCTATGTTTTGGTCACACTGAATAAGCTACAGTTCCTTGACTGTTCCTCATTGTTATGTATCTCTCTGTCTTCCAGCAACTTAGCTTGCCATTTGTATTACATTTTTAAAATAGAAATCTGGAGGTGAAGAAAAGGAGAGAAAGGGCCCAAAAACTGGAGGAGTGAGCCTACTTAGATCCATCTGTGTGTCTGCCATTCGTTGAGTGCTCTGGTCCTCCAGGAAGAGTGTGAAGTGCTCATCATTGGCCATCCCTCTTCATTCTCTCAGAACTCCACTGGGATATACCATCATCCGTGTTATACACAGGAGGAACTGGGGCAGAAGTTCAATGACTTACTCAAGGTTGCAACCTTCAGAAACTTGTCAGGACCAGTAATGTTGGCTAACTTCTGAACTTAGTTTTTTTTCTCACCACCTCATGTTCTTTTCTTTTGAGAGGAAGATCTACTCTTGGACTTAAGATGAAGATTAGTAACCGGAGTAATATCAAGGGGCTATAGAATCTCTGTGAGCTTCCAAGTCAGGTCTGAGTTATTAGTCCTGCTGGGTGTATGCCACCTGAGACCTCCTCCTTTGATGACTCGTGAGGTGAGCCACCTCACTGGCTCTGTACAATGAAGGAGAAACATGAGAACAAGGGAGAGAAAACAAATTTAGAGTATAGTTTTAATCAGTTGGAATGAATTCATCCTCGACTCTGGAAAGTTTGTAATCTTTATAATCTCCTTTTTAGTGCTGCTATTTTGGGTAGAGGTATCAGATAGCAAGTGCATGCTTCAGGATTGTGTGAACTGAACAGTATTAAAATGTGCATTTCCCTAATCCTGAGGATCTTCCATTAATCCACTAGATGGAGCACATGCTTTGAATATATTTCATGATAAGAAGTGGGAAGAAAAGATGTGATCTTCACATCAGAGCCATATGGCAGACCCCCTGAAGTTGGTCAGGCATTTTGATCTATGGGTTTTTCCCTTAATAAATATAATTTTTTTTCTTTTACTTAGTACTTCTCTGAATAAGGAATATATGAGGTTCTTTGGGGGCCTGACAGAGAAGCATCATGGTAGAGTAGAAAGAGTTCTCATCTGCAAGTCTGAGGGTGAGTGGTGTAGATGTTCTAGTTCAGACGCTCAGATGGTCAGATGGTCATGTCGTCTTTGAGACTCAGCGTTCTCACATGTAACTAAGCAATATGACTATGTACTAGGTGATATGTGAGATGCACCTCATACATGTTAGGTATATTGGGACTTCCTGATCATCCCTTCAGCTTCCAAAGATGCCCTAGCTCCCTTTTTTGTCTTATTGAAAGCGCACTCACAGCCAATAATCTATAGAGTGGAGAACCCATTAAATCGTAGGACCCAACAGGATCTTTGAGGTAACTTAGTTCATTTGCCATTGCAATGTCATTCACCTGGCGAGCACACAGTGGGGCAGCAGTTTCTTTTCCTCCCAAATAGGCTAATCTATTTTAGGGCAACACTGATGATTATTAGAGAATTTTTACATATTGGTCTTTCCAGAGCAGCCCAGTTCTTGTAAATCTAATCTGTCTTCCATATTCAGATTTTCTGTTTTAGAGGGAGCATTTGTCTTTGCCTTCTCTATTACTGGGCCTGCCTGAATTAAATTATCTGTAAGAAATTAAAAAAATATATCATCAAAATCTTTCCCAGTTTTAGCTCTCACCTGATGGGTAGGAAAGTAGCCAGTTGTATTTAAATCTGTTATCTGTGCTCAGCTATATTAAAACTTCATATATCTCAAAATTCTTAGATTTCATAGCAAGGAACTGTTCTTTAAAAATTATTGACACATTCGTTCCTGAAAGGCAGTGATATCTTGGACCACTGGAATCTGCTATTAATGTTTAATGAAGTGAAATTTAAAAACTTTCATTTTCGTGCAGCTTTGAACTTTCTATGGGAATGGGTAATTTCACCATTTGTAATTTCTGTCCATAATTAGACATCTGCTGAATAAAGGCTTTCACATAAGTTGACATTCTTATTTATTGCCAAGTACAAAAGAGATTGTGGTATTTGGAAGCAGATTCGTCAGAATTTCTTTAAAATTATACAGGTTTGGTATCCTCAGTGAAAAAGCAACCAAACAACAAGCCCACTTTAATTTATAGCATATCCATTCATAAATTTATAGTACCTCCCTTTTGGTTGATGAAAAGGACCTGGCCTAAGCTTTTTCTTCCCCAAAATAAAGATGTCTTAGGGGTTCATATATTTAAATTGATTTTGGAATCAGTTTTAACATTGGTATATAATCTCCACTGAATCTCCATTGGTACTGAGGTAACACTGAGTATATATGGCCATTTTCCTGTGCATTGTGTGAAAACTAAAAAATGAGAAACTTTCTTGGACTGAGGCCATTTAGCGTAAGGATGAACCCTGATCTCCCGGTGACTTCCTGTTAGTGACCTATATTGGTATCTCTGACAAGTTAAAAGATGAAATTTTTCCTTCATGAATTTTTCCCAGGTAGTATTCAATCATCACGGTATTTCTTTGATCACCCAATTGGTACAATATAGCTATTGATTATTATGAAGTTAAGAAGCATGTCTTCTCAGAGTGGCCTTGAGGTTGTTCATTTGTGGAAGTTGGAGGATTCTATCTTCCTCCCATCACAGGTTAGTTGAGGGAGTGTCCTAAGCAGGTAACTGTGGCATCAGTCCCTGAATTCCCTGTGGTTCTCATCACGCACAGAAAACACAATTCCTCACCTGCTGTGGAAGTGAGGAGTTTTGCTCTGAGTAGAAAATGAAGGAGGCCCTTCATACAGGACTTTACGCTGGTTTTACATGAACATCTTTGCTGCTTTAGAAGTTTGGGTGGAGGTCTGGGGTAATAAAAATGACACCTGGCTACTTACTGAGGATCTTCTTTGATGCTCTTTGGCTCTGGGGTGTATACCTCCCCTTTCAGTTGATGAAAGGACATAGCCCCAGCCTTAGGTTTCTCAAATAGAGGACCAGCTCTGTTTAAATGAACTAATATAACGAAATAAAGCCCTGGAAGTTCATGTTCTCCCTCAGAATCTTACATGTATAAAAACTTTATAATTTTTGTTGTTGTTAATCCTCACCTTAGGATACTTTTTCCATTGATTTTTAGAGAGTGGAAGGGAGAAGGAAAGAGAGAGAAACATCAATGTGAGAGAGACACGTTGATTGGTTGCCTCCCTCACTGGTCCCAACAGGGCCTGGGGATCAAGCCTACAACTGAGGTACATGCCCTTGACCGGGAATCGAACCTGGGACCCCTCAGTCCACAGGCCAGCACTCTGTCCACTGAGGAAAACCAGCTAGGGCTAAAAACTTTAAAATTTTTAACCCCTCCTTGTGTAATCATCGTTACTGTTACTGTCATAACGGGATTTATGACACGCAGGAAAGAGTAGGGATTTAGGAGCCAGGGAGCCCTGGTTCATATCTCACATACCGGCCGTTTGACTTTGGTCAAATTAGTTATCTGAGCCTCGGTCTTATCTGTAATGGGATTGAGTAGGTGACCCATGTCTCGTTATTAGTTCCTAGATAACATTTAAAGAGATATCTCTTAAATTTGGCATGTATTTCCCTTAGGCATGGTGTTACATATTTGGATTTTATTGCAGAAAATAGTTTTATACCATAAAAGTACCAAAGATTATTTTTTAAAAGTCATAATAAATACTCGCTTTTTAAAACATTAATTATGAAAAACAAAATATTTTTTATAAAATCTGTTATCAATATATTTCTTTTTGAGATATTTTACATGGATTTTGGGGGAAGTCATCTTAAAATATGAATTTGAATAAAATATGAACTTTGGATATATTATATGGACATTTTTCATCACCTAGGAATCAACAAATGAGTTCAAAATCTGAGTCATTCGTTAAAAAAGTATTTGCCTGTCTGAATGGTTTGTCTAATGGAGCAAGTGTTTCCATCTTTAGAGATCCTTTGCTTTTACATTGTAATGGTATCTGAGTTCGAGTTTATTTTCAAAGTCAAGCACAATTTCAGTGATAACAGCATTTGATGCCTATGGACAGTCAGTCTTCCCTGTTTTGTAATGAGGCATCATCAATCTGTCTTCCTTGTCAACCTCACTGTCATTGGTAAGAGGCATTCCTAAGGGGCAAAAAAGCCTGTCCTTTCAAATGAGAGAATTTTCTCAACTTTAAAACAGTATCTTCCTCTTTATTGACATTAGCTAGATCTGAATGCTGGTGTTATCCCATTTATTAAGTTTTGAAGCAATCAAACCATCTTTCCCTCAAGCTGGGCATTTCTTTAATGCCTCACTCCAGACCTGTTCTTAAGCACTTGAAAGAAAGACATTTCATTTACTGAAAGTGTTTGGTTTTAGGCATGCTGTATTTATCATATGAAATTATATGTGTGTCCAGACACAAGCATTTCATTTTACTTATCAGTGCATTGTGGTTTCTTATCATGATTTATTTCATTTGCCTCTGACACTAGATTTTCTTCAAATGTTTTTTCTATTCTTTTGTTTCACAGCTTTATGGAGGCATAATTTACATATCATAAAATTCACTCTAAAATTTAAATGTACTATTCAGTGAGATTTAGTAAATTTGTAGACCTGTGCAATCATCACAGTGATCTAAATTTAGAATATTTCAATCTCCTCCAAAGGAAATCTCATGCCTATTTGCATTTACTCTTGGTTCCCATCCACAGCTCCAGGCAACCAATAATCTACTTTTTCTCTATCTAGATTTGCCTTTTTTGAACATTTCATATAAGTAGAATAAGTAAGTGTGTGGCATTGTGTCTGGTTCCTTTCACTTAGCTTAAAATTTTTTGAGGCTCATGCATGATGTGGTATGTATCAGAACTTTATTCCCTTGTATTGCCAAATAGTAATCCATTGCATTGTCTAGAACAGGGGTGGGGAACCTTTTTCTGCTGAGGGCCATTTGGATATTTATAACTTCATTTGTGGGCCATACAAAATTATCAGCTTAAAAATTGGCGTGCTATATTTGGTTAAACATTTAATTAACTCACCCCGCATGCCTTGGTGGGGCCAGACCAAATGATTTCATGGGCCTTGTATGGCCCGCAGGCCGGACGTTCCCCAACCCTCATAGATAATGCACATTTTATTTATCTCTTCACCAGTTGATGGACTTTCCATGTTTTGGTTTATCATGAATAATGTTGTGAATATTTTTATACATGTGCTTTCATTTTTTCTTGGGTGGATACCTAGAAGTGGATTTGCTGTGTTATAATAGTAACTTTGTTTAACATTTTTAGGCTCTGTTAAACTGTTTCCCAAAGTGGCTCTATGAGCAATGTATGAGGGTTCCAGCTACTCCACATCCTTGTTAACACTCAGTATGGCCATTCTTAAAATTTTAGCCATCCTAGTCAGTGTGTAGTGGATGTTACTGTAGTTTTAACTTGCATTTCCCTAATGATCTTGAGCATCTTGTTATGTGCTTATTGGCCATTCTTATTATTTGGAGATCCTAGTCTTTTGGAACTGTTTAGAACCTAGTATATCAGTCAGGTTCCAGCCAGGAAACTGAAATCACACCACTTATTTTAATAGAGAGAATTAAATATAAAGAATTGGTATTAGGTATGAATTTATATAGGGAACTGAAAAGGTACAAAGAGAACATCAACATGTTATAGAAGCAGTAGCTGCAGGAAGCAGCCATCAGCCCTGGGACAGGGTAGACTGAGGGATGAGATTGTGTTAATAAATCTTAGAAACTTAGAGGAGGGGCCCCACAGAGCTGAAACGCAGACCTCTGAGGGGTATGAGGAGTGGATGCTGGGTGGCTGGTGATGGTGTTTCTGAGGGGTGCAGTGAGGATGGTTTTGTAAGTGCTGGAACAACTGCAAACCGGATTCAGCTGCTGCACAGGAAGGCTCTGCTACTGCCAGGATGAAGAAGTCTTGGTGGGTGAAATGAGGACCCAAAGCCAGAGGAAAGCAGGCACCAAAGAGCAAGCTCCTTCTCCTGCCTCAGCCTCTCAGTCTCCCTTTGGTGCCCTTGTGGGGAGCCTAAACAGAGAGCCAGCTGCTAACACAATGTGGTTTTCAGAGTGCCGGACCTAACTAGCATCACAGAACTGAGTGTGTAAAGGGTGGGGTTGGAGCGGGGAGACAATAACTTAATAACTGGCACAGTCCTCCCCTTTGACTACTCAGCATGCAGACCTACCCTTCCACACATATTTGAACTTCCGTACAACAAAAATGACGGTGTTTCAGCCTAACAGAAGACAGATACTCTTCATGCAGATGAAGGTGTTCTCACGGACTCCCCAAAACAAGGAATCTGTCTCATTAGTTATTGTATCCTTAAATTCAGTTGCAGTGTTGCATGGATATATGTTACCCAAAGTCTGAATCATAGAGTTAAGTTTCAACAACAATGCTTGTATAAAATAATACAAGAGGAAGGAGAAGAAATTGGTGTGTGTGTACACACACACACACACACACACACACACACACACACACGTGTGCGTGCAGAAAAGCCGGAGGGAAATAGCTGCTGCAGTCCTCATTTGTCTAACTGGCCCCTTGGCAGTACTTGATGTTTATGTCTTTATTCTCCTATTACTCATAACATATTTCCTTTACCTCAGGCAGGGCCTCGACTGATTAGCCTTCTTCACATGAAGGTCTGAATTTTCAGTGGTCCTGCCTTTCTTGGGATTGCTTGAACTTTTACTATCTGGGATAGAGCACTAATTGATGCTCTGAAGAATCCACCCTCAATTCTAGCCGTCGTCCTTCCTGACCCTTTTGGAAGCAACAACCCTATTTCCTCTTACTCCAGCTGGCAGAGTATCCTCTTCATTTGCCTCTTGGTTCAGTGGTTTGAGGAAGTGAGCATGGTCTGGTGGCAGTCTCACCTTTGGATTCACTGTACAAATGTTGTCTCCCTTTAAAGGGACCTTTCTTCCCTTTAAAACCAGGGCCTCCATACCAGCAAGGACTGGAAACAAAAGTTCTTGGAATGTGTTATTAGGGTGGTGGGAGAGGAGCCACTCATCTTCTGCCACTTGATTCACAGTCAATGTCTTCTGACTTTGGGAGAGGCAGCTGATTTAAAGCATATACTATACTAGAGGCCGGTGCACGAAATTTGTGCACATGGGTGTGTCCCTCAGCCCAGCCTGCACCCTCTCCAATCTGGGACATCCCTCTCACAATCCAGGACTGCTGGCTCCCAACTGCTCGCCTGTCTGCCAGCCTGATCACCCCCTAATTACTCCCCTGCCAGCCTGATTGCCCCTAACTGCCCTCCCCTGCAGGCCTGGTCACCCCTAACTACCCTCTCCTGCAGGCCTGGTACCCCCACAAATGCTCTCCCCCACAGGCCTGGGTCTCCCCCAACAGCCCTTCCCTGCAGGCCCGGTTGCCCCCAACTTCCCTCCTCTGCTGGCCTGGTCACCCCTAACTGCCCTCCCCTGCTGGCCTGATCCCTCCCAACTGCCATCCCCTGCTGGCCATCTTATGGCGGCCATCTTGTGTCCACATGGGAGCAGCCATCTTTGACCACATGGGGACAGCCATCTTGTGTGTCAGAGTGACAGTCAATTTGCATATTACTCTTTTATTAGATAGGTTGTATGAAATAGAACCTCCATCCTTTCAGAATGTTGTCTCACAGCTGTTGTCTTTAGTATGCCATTCCTTTCTTCTATTGGGCCAGCTGCTTGTAGGTAATGAGACATGTGGCGAGACTGGTGAATTCCAAGTGTTGACAGAGTCTACTTAGTAACTGGTACATGTACTGTTTTTCAAACTGTAGACCATGAACCACAGCGGTCCTGAGAACAGTTCAGTGGGCTGTGACCAGCTCCCTTCATCCCTCCCTTCTTTTCTTCCTTTCAATGAACTAGAGTAGACAGGAGAGGCTGGAGTAGAAAATAAAATTGTGTAACCAATAAGGGTACATATTTTGGGGGAAATACTCTTCTATAGATTTACTGTATCGTGACTTAAAATTAATTTCTTCATATAATTCATGGTGACAATACTTTGACAGCTACTGGTCTAAGGAGGTATTTTTTTGTTTGTTTGTTTGTTTTTTTGGGGGGGGTTTAAATTTATTTTATTGATTTTTTACAGAGAGGAAGGGAGAGGGATAGAGAGCTAGAAACATCGATGAGAGAGAAACATCGACCAGCTGCCTCCTGCACACCCCCTACAGGGGATGTGCCTGCAACCAATGTACATGCCCTTGACCGGAATTGAACCTGGGACCCTTGAGTCCGCAGGCTGACGCTCTATCCACTGAGCCAAACCGGTTTCGGCCTAAGGCGGTATTTGAAGTTGTTGGTTACTCATCTCCAATCCCCAGGGTTTATCAGTCCCACTCCCCTGATGTTAGTGTGGGTTTCAGTCTTTCCATGGGCCCACACACAAGCATGTGTTTCTGTGAAAATCTTGTATACTTGAAACATGGTCAGAGAAGAGCAAACAAGAGTGAGATCACTTAAAAAACTTCACTTTTAGAGTAGTTTAGAAGAGACCATGTGGCCGAATTCTTTGTTCAGCGTCAGGGCATGTAGCAGGAATTAGGTCCATGTGACACTGTTGAAGATGTGCCTAGCACTATTTAAATAATGTTTTTTTCTTAAAATTTACAATACAATTGACATTCAAAATGTAAATCTTCTAGAATGACCTAAATAGAGAAAATTCTGTGATTTGAATAAAATTTCAGATCCTCTGTTAATAATTTCTTTCCATCCCTCCTCTGACTTTTTCTACAAAAAATTTTTCTTGTTTTTTTTTTTTTTTTTTTTTTTTGAGAGCCTTGTGGTTAAAGCAGAGATGGAAATTTTGTGGGAAAAGATCTGCAAAATTAATTCCTTAGAATGAATTGGGATAGAATACTCAGCTTTCAGGCCCAGATCTTGTCTAAAAAAATGAATGAGCCAAAGTTATTGACCAGACAAAAGATTTCTCTTAAATGCTCTGTAAATATAAAGCAGAATAACTGGCCCTGGTTGAAGAAATCATCTTACACTCTCTTCTGTACTCCCTTTCACATATACAGTGCCGGGAATGCTTTTGGAAATTCACTGTATCAGAAGTTGGTATGTTGTGGAGAGATTGTGTTGAGGATAGAGTGCCTTCAGGAGAAATTCAGTGTTTTATAGGTGCGCCCCGGATATGGCCTATCGGTTTCTTTCTTTTTTTTTTTTTTAAATATATTTTATTGATTTTTTACAGAGAGGAAGAGAGAGGGATAGAGAGTTAGAAACATCGACGAGAGAGAAACATCGATCAGCTGCCTCTTGCACACCCCCTACTGGGGATGTGCCCGAAACCAAGGTACATGCCCTTGACCGGAATCGAACCTAGGACCCTTGAGTCCTCAGGCCAACGCTCTATCCACTGAGCCAAACCGGCTTCGGCCCTATCGGTTTCTTAAACAGCTTTGTCAAGATATGATTCACATGTTTAAAGTGTGCAATCCAGTGGTTTTCAGTATTTCACAGTTCTGCATTCATCACTATAATCAACATTTTTATTAGCCACAAAGAACCCTGTAGTCCTTAGCTGCCACTGCCCAATTCCACCCTACTTAGTGCCCAAGCCATAGGCAACCACTAATCTGTCTTCTGTCTCCATAGATTTGCTTATACTGGACATTTTATATCAACAGAATCATATAATGTGTGGTAATTTGTGACTGACTTCTTTCATTTAACAGGCATTCCAGGTTCATCCATGTTGTAGCATGTATCAGTACTTCATTTCTTTTATTTCTGAACTAGTGGCCCAGTGTGTGATATCGTGCACAGTAAGCCGCCCGCCCTTCCGCGGGAGCCGGTAGGAGGGAGCGTGCTGCTCCCACAGGAGACGGAAGGGAGCCGCGCTGCTTCCGCGGGAGTGGGAGGCGGGTGCCTCAGGGGCGCTGACGGGTCGTTGCCCAGCGTGCTATTGTTGTGGGCGCCCCTGGCAGGGATGGCGGCAGAAGAGATCAGGAGTCGGAGGTGCGGGCTGCGGCTACCCCCGAGGTTGGGTCTTCTCCCCATCTGGTCAGCCTCCCCATCCCCCCAGGGGTGCTGGGACTGGGGTAGGGTGTCTGTGCAGGGGAATTGGAAAAGCTCTCCGTGGCCGCTTCCTCTTTCTTCTTTGCAGTCCGGGCTCCTGTCAGGGCCTCTCCTCAGACCCCCAGGAACTTGGCTCTGACCCCCCCGCCCCTCTGTGGCTCCCTGCAGCCTCCACCCCATTCTGCTCTCCCCAGCCGCCCGCCTGTCAGGAGGCTGCTGGGGCACCCTGCTGTGGCAGCATGGTCCTGGGGCAGGGGATAGGGATGTGGGGAGCAGCTCCAGTAAAGTTTAGTAATCCCCACGTCAGTGTCGGGATTTGGCTGCGGGGTCATGGGGGAGTCTGCCTGGGCGGGATGAAATCGCACTAGACTCGGAGTCCTGCCCCACAGCCCCACCCACCCTATGAATGGTTGTGATGTGATGGTGTCCCGGATAATTTGCATATTCCTCTTTTATATATATGTGTGTGTGTGTGTGTGTGTGTGTGTGTGTGTGTGTGTGTTCCATTATATGGATATACCACATTTTGTTTACTTATTCATCAGTTAATGAGCATTTGGGGTTCTACTTTTTTGGCCATTATGAATAATACTGTTAAGAACATTTGTATGGACAAAAATTTCAACTCCCTTGGGTGTATAGCTAGGAGTGAAATTGCTGGATCATATGGTAACTCTGTGTTTAACCATCTGAGGAGCATCAATAAGACTATTCTTCAAAATAGTTGCCCTATTTTACACCCCCACCAGGTGTGTACGAATGATCCCATTTCTTCACATCCACACTAACACTGTCTGTCTTTTTTATCTTAGCCATCCTAGTAGATATGAAGTGCTGTCTCATGCTTTTGATTAGCGTTTCTCCAGTGACTTTTCATTTGCTTCTTGGCCATTTGTATATCTTCTTTGGGTCCTATCTGTTTTTCATTGGCATGGAGGGATGGCAGTATCTGTAATCTGTCCGATTCTTATATGGAGAGTGGTTTCCCCAAAACCTTTCCCACTTCTCTGACCTGGTGAAATCTACTTATACATCAGGGAATGTTTGGGTGAAGTAACGGTCCTTTTAAAACACAGTTATAGTAAAGCATAGCTCAACCATAGGCTGTTTATAAAAGAGAATCTTACAAACGTTCTGAACTTGTGGCTTTGTAAAAAGAAATGAAAACTTTGTAAGTAGTCAGGGAGAGAAGGGAGTTTTGTGAGCCTCCATAAGTGGGGACACATGATATATCTAGTTCCTTCTAACCTGTCTGGAAGCCTGGACAAAGGAGTACATAATTTATTTTGTGTATTTTCACTATGCTTTTTTTTTAAAACCATAAGGATATTTTTAAAGATTGCATTTTCCCTCCTCTGATTTTTGGAAAGGTAACTACTGTAGGTAACTACTGTAGTACCTTTATATCTTACTATCTTTTCATTCATCTAATTGAAAATTTGACTATATTGTAATAGTTTTTAAACTGGCAAACTAAATTTCATGTTTATGCTTTCCTTTTTATTTATTTCCTTTCCTTCTCCACATGGAGACAATATTTCTCTACTGACACAATGAGAGTAAAAAAATTAAAATGCTAGAAGGTAATATACAATTTCTTGAGGGATAGAATTTGAGTATCAGTCTCTCTTCACATGAAAGAACAACTTTCCAGCAGCCTTAACTCCATATTTGAAGCACATAAACCATTTCATGGGTGCATTTGCACATGAATTATGCTGTGTACCTCTTCTATTGTTTAAAGACAGTGTACCTTGTTGCTAAGTGATCTTTTCAGATGTGTCTTCCTAAAATAGAATTTCCTTGAAGAGGCTGGCGGAGGCCAAGAAGAGGTCATTGTGAGCTCTGATTTCATTATGCTTTTGTGAGTTTGCTCGGCTTCCTTGCTTTTTCCCTTAGTGTCTTGTTTTCAGTTGGACAGAGGCGCTTACAGTATTCATTTCGATCTCTGTGCCATCAGCCTCCCTGCATTCTGCTCTTCCCCCACAGATGTTTGTACATAATGTAAAGCTTTGCAAATAGGTGGCCTCTTTTGGTAACTTCTCATATTTGACATAGGATCAGCATTTATGGATTTACTGGTTTCTCTGCAAAGAACTGAGCTCCCTCAGAAACCGTGATTTTGTTTCATGACCTCTCATAACAGTAATTGGAGTTCTGACATCCCCTGCAGCTGAGGGATAAATTGGATAAATGCTGTTGGTTTGTTCGTTTTGTAGCTTCAGTGAAAGAAGTGGAAGTTGCCTGTGAATCAGGAATTTAGATCTCAGCTATCTTTTTTCTGTGATGGTACATAGTTCAAAGGTGTGTTTTTTTTTGTTGTTGTTGTTTTAAATAAGTGCATTACCAAGCGGAATGATGAAATACTTATTAGTTATTATGTAAACTATAGCATATAAGTTAATCTAATATAAATTATTAGAAATAGTTATAAGGAAAATAAATATTATGAAGCCAATTCCTTGGGCTTGTCTGCCCTTTATGAGGGGTAGGGGGAGAGAAAGGGAGAAAAGACTAGTTACCCTCCCGGTTTTCTGTTATTTTACATCACTTGTTCCTGGGAGTCATAGGGAAGCTGTGCCCAGTAACTTGCCTTTCTTTCTTTCCCTCCCTTCCTCCCTCCCTCCCTCCCTCTCTCTCTTTCTTTCTTTCTGTTGTTTATTGTGGTAAGATTTACATAACATAAAGTTTATAATTTATATCGTTCAGTGGTATTAAGTAACTATACTTTTTTCATTATCTGAAACAGTCTCTATATCTATTAAACTCCCTATTTTCATTTCTCCCTCCTTCCAGGCCCCGGTAACCACCCTTCTACTTTTTTCTCTATGAATTTATCTATTGTAGGTAACAGGTAAATGGACTTTTATAGTATTTGTTTTTTTTTTGTGACTGGCTTATTTCACTTAGCATAATGTCCTGAAAAGTTTATCCATGTTGTAGCTTGTATCAAAATGTCCTTCCTTTTCAAAGCTGAATGATATCCCATTGTATGTAGATACCACATTCCGTTTATCTATTCATCTTTGGATGGACATTTAGGTTGCGTCCCTCTTTTGGATATTGTGAATAATGCTGTTGTGATCATGGGTGTACAAATACTTTTCAAAACTCCGCTTTCTGTTCTTTTGGGTACCTACCCAGAAGTGGACTTGGTCGATCATGTGGTAATTCTCTGTTTAATTTGTAAGGAATAACCAAACTCCGCTGCACCATTTACATTCCTACCAGTAAGTAAGCTGGTTTTCCTAACCCAAACTTTTCTTCCCTTAGGTGAGCTATTTTATTTTAAAAGCTTTTAACTTGGTCTAATGCCAAAACAAGAGAAGGATTCTCCTTTCTTTTGAAAGACTGAGCACCTCTCAAGACCACCCCCCTCAGTTCTGTGGAGCCCACTTTATCGCTTCCACTCCCTTTACTTGGTCTTACCCAGTGCTCGTGCCAGGTGTCAGAGCACCCCACAGGGGCTGGTTGCCTCCCTATATTCTAGCACCAACATGGAGACACCTGTGTAACTTTGCCTTCTTCTACTTTTGAGAACATTTAACTACCACTGTGTTAGCAGTAGACCTGACTTCAATATTTTATGTGCTCATGACTTTAGAAATACGCTTTTTAGCAAGTTAATTTGTTTCACCACAGTGGTAGACAGGGGTACAGACTGTAGCTCTCCTAGGGGTCTAAGACTCCTGTCTGTACCAATGTCCTCTATGGCTATCTATCATCTCTGTTCACTTAGAGATGCCACTGGTCCTGGCATTTCAAAGTGTTTTGAGGTGGAGATGATAAGTGATGGATAAATTTATATATGCATAAGTCTATCCATCCTATTCCCCTCATCAAAATTTGAGGTTTATGTTCTTGAAATACGCAATGGCCGGCCGGCCTCATGGCCCCCAACTGCCCTCCCCGGCTGGCCTGATTGCCCCAAACTGCCCTACCCGGCCGGCCTCATGGCCCCCAACTTCCCTTCCCTGCCAGCCTCATGGCCCCCAACTGCCTTCCCTGGCCGGTCTCCCGGTCTAATTAGCATATTACTCTTTTATTAGTCTATATTTAAACTTGACAATGTTATGAGGTGGGTAGAGTAGATTTTTCCCACCGCCCCCCCCCCCCCTACCATTTTTAATAACAGCTTTATTCACTGTTGGGGCCACTCCACAGAAACTGGATGGATCTAGCCCCAACGTTTTCTTTGGATGTTGAGACTAATGATACACACAGACACCCCCCGCTCCCGCCCCCCGGTTTCCCCCCGCAGATGGTGTGCAAAAGTTTATTACTCATGTAATGAAACTCTCGGAAGAGCAGGGATGTTCCCAAGCAGGTCCTAAAATGGCTTAGAAGAGCAGGGAAAGGAGACTGGTTTGGGGGTTTCATGGTGGTGAGGGGTGAGGCTGGGTGAGTGGTTTGACATTCCCGCTGGCACTAAAGGAGGGAAGCACCTGGAACCTCCTTTCAGCTTGTACAGATGTGGGACAGAGGGGAAGAGAGAGGGAGTGACATAAAAGCTTTCAGCAGTGAAACATCAAAAATGGAGTCAGGTTTTTCTATGACATTCACATACCATAGCATTCACCTTTTATTTTTTATATTCCACAAATGAGTGAGATCACCTTTTAAAAGTATTCAATCCAGTGTTTTTAGTATATTCATAGACTACATAGTGTGTATAGATAATGTAGATGTTAGAAACACTGTCTAATTTCTGAACATTTTCATTATTCCTGAAAGAAACTCTGTATCCATTAGCAGCCAGCCCCCATTTCCTCCTCCCCCAGTCCCTGGAAACCACTAATCTATTTATAATCTCTTTGGATTTGCCGGTTGAGGACATTTCATTGAAATAGAAGCATATAATAAGAGATCATTTGTGACTGGCTTCTTTCACTAAGCATGACATTTTTCAGATTCATCCATATTGCAACATGTATCAGCACTTTATTCCCTTTAATGGCTGAATAATATTCCATTGTGTGGCTGTACTAGTTTGTCATATTAAAAGATGATTGATTTGGACCATCTGAGGGTGAGGTGGTGATGGAAGCATCAGGAGAGGAAGACGTGGGCTTGGCTCTCATAAGGGAGTGAAGGGGGACATTCAGCCTTGGGAGTTGTGTAAATTAGAGATAACATTTAAAGATGTGAGAGTAAACGTGATCTCTAAATTGAAATATGTACTTTGTAGGTGGCTGAACTGGTTGTCAGTAGATAGCATTCATCTGTTCCTGTCCTCTGATGGAATTCATGCTAATTATCATTTTATCTAAGACCATTCTGATGCAGTAAAGTTAGCAAAACCAAACACACATTTTTGAATGATTTATTTTGTCATGCTCCTATTAGCATGAAACCCACTTTTTGGCCTTGTTGAATCCTTTCCTCTAAATATTTTCTGATGTTTTTCTTGCCCACGAATTTTGTTTGATTGAAAATGATTAGTATTTAAAATTGGTACAGTTGCTGAAATACTTATTAATGCATCTCTAGGAAACATTTCCTTTTCCTTTGAATGATGGTTAGAAAATTGTTCCATTCTCTCCCATTGTTCTAAATATTAACTTAGAGCTTTTAAAGTAAATCAGATATATATACCAGTAGCTTCAAATTTGCTTGGTTATCATTTATACTGCTTTATAAGTTCAAACATAATCTTTTGCACCTCAAATAATGTTTCCTGGTTTTTACACCTAGGATGTGTAAAATAGGTAATAATAATACATTAAGTTTTTAATTTCTAGGTACCATCTTTATTTATATTTAATGAACTATTGTAAGTGGTTTCTCTTGTAATATAGAAGGTAGGTTAATTTTTCTGAATTTCCAAAACAGACAATTTACCCTATATGTTTAGTGGTTTATAGTCTCTAGTATTCAGTTTCTGTGTAGATGTGTTTCCATATAGTTATATGCCAGCATTGTGATGTTGCATGAAGATTATATCTTCTGATGTTAGGTCTTGGGTGTAATCTTGAACACTGTTGTTCTGTATTAACAGAATAACCATTCTGAAGCAGAACATTCTAGGCCACATATAATTCCTCTGTTTTATGTGTTTTTTTTTCATGTGGCCAGGATCTCCTTTGATCTCCTGTGGCTATTAGATTTTTGCATAAAAATGCAGGAGATAGCCATTGGTTATGCTTATATGCATGTGTACAAGTCCTTCGGTTGATCTCTTACAGGCCCGCTCCCCCCTAAACCTCCCCTGCCTTCCCGCTATAGTTTGGCAGTCTGTTCAATGCTTCTTTGCCTCTGTATCTATTTTTTCCCCATTTCCTTCCTTTAAAAAATCTTGCCTGTGAGGGCATGTACTGGGGGGTAGGAGAGGCCGGGGGGAGGTCAATGGGGGAAAAATAGGAGACATATGTACCACTATTTGTAATACTTCAAACAATAAAAAAAATAAAATAAAATAAAAAAATGCAGGAGATAGACAAAGCCTAGATTTTTGCTTATATATGGAGCCTCATCGGTAAACTAGCCATAGAAAACAAATTTGGGGGTTATGTGGCTGCATGCCTGGTGTTTTCTAGAGAGCTGCTTTTGACTACATTACACAGGTTTCTGTTACTAACTGTAGGTACATCAGTTATTCCAATCCACTCTAACTTTGAAATCTATTGATAGAAAATGAAAACCCTCATTGCCTTATAAAATAAGGAAGACTATTAGAACAGCTCTTAAAAGAGCAATCACTTCTTTCCAGATGCATGGCATAGGTGGAAGGGGTTGACCTGTGTCTTTTTATGTAATTCTCCCTTCATTTTTAGAAGGAAAATGGCAAGAGTCAACTTAGTATTTATTAATGACAAGCTTCTCTAATTAGCCACCCCACAGATACACATAAAGTAGCATAATGTCAA
Organism: Eptesicus fuscus; assembly: GCF_027574615.1. Classification (NCBI taxonomy): domain Eukaryota; kingdom Metazoa; phylum Chordata; class Mammalia; order Chiroptera; family Vespertilionidae; genus Eptesicus; species Eptesicus fuscus. The sequence goes on along the minus strand of NC_072480.1, from coordinate 64,064,785 downwards.
TGAGTTCAGTCTGCAGTAGAAGCATCTGGATTACTTATGCACAACAGTTATAACCTTGTTGCCTGTGGGACTTCAGTGTGTATTTACCATTGCATACTGAGGTGTGCTGCTTCGAAGGACCAGGTAACTCTTTATCCATGTTCTCATCTGCATCTTTGGGTACCAGAGATGGGAGAATCCTTTTAAGCCGTGTAAACTTGCTAGCCCTCTCTCTAGCCAAGAGTAGAAGTGGACAGAAGTCATGATCGACACAGCAGTTTTGTATTCCCCTGTGGTTTGCTGTCAGCAAGCTATTCCCCACACATGCAAATGGTTGTTTGAAGTGGGCTTACACATGTTTCCATAGCAGCAGTCATCTTAGTGATTTCACTCGTTTTTGGACTTTTTTCCCCTCTCTTTTGCTTCTCTGTTCCTTGCTGATGCAGGCTTAAACAAACAGCATATTTAGGTCAAGGAAAGAGATGTTTGCTAATATAGATGCTAGGCTAAGCATTCTGGGAGTGTGATTTCTTGCAGCAGATGAACATTCTTTGTGCCTTCCAGCGGTATCTGCAGCAGGGTGGCTGTCTGGTACCATCTTTTTCATTTTGGGCAGGTTCTGAGATTCAGAACAATCCCAAGCAAATCACAGGAGCCGGCAGTTTCCCAGTAACCACATGCAGATCTTCTGCTTATTTGTTTTTTGGTATTAACAGTGCAGCAATCTACTGAGAAAAAGCGATACTTTACAGGTTTTGGTGCATCCGAGGTGTGTCATCTTGCGTCGGCACCACCCCTCCTGTTTTACACTCGGAGCCTGGATTTTTTTTTTTTTTTGCCAGGCTGTTGGGCAGGAGCAGATTCTAGTGAGGCAGCTCGGAGCTTCCCTTCTGTTCCGGTGCCGGCAGCTGCCTGTCATGAAGACGGTACAGTGGGAGCCTGCTCTGAAGAGCCAAGGAAGATGATGTGGAAATGGAGTAGAGACTGCTAGAAATCTGAGCATCCACACCTCGGGGATGGGTTGCACTACTAGTGTGATTCTGTTTAAAGGCATCCGCACCGTTTTTGAAAGAAACTGTGCTTATATGTGCAAACAGCAAGGCGAGAATAATGCCCTTGAATATACAGCATACAATTGGACAAAAGAAGATTCAGAACTATTGATCTCCTACTGTCTGGTAAATGCTGTTTTGCTTAATTTATAAGTAGTTTGGTGTTGTTAAAAAAACAACAACCCACTAGTCTTTACTTGTAAAGCAACTATATTTATTTCTATATATGCATAGTCTGTGTGGTATAAATGGGTAATTAGTGGCCTTCAGTTTAAATTAGGAGGTGCCCATTTGTATGTGTGAGAATGTTAGGTATTAAAGCTAAAAACACACAGAGAAAAGCTGGAGTAAGATATTTGGTTACAGAACAGTTTTCTAAGTTAGCATTATGAACTTACGTGATCTTGGTATCGTCCCAAAAATAATACTTGGTAAAGTGTATATTTAGGGTATTAGATATTGAACCCTCTTCAAATGGTAGAGAATTATTCAGTCCTTTACATCTTAGTCTTCTACTTGGCCAGGTTTTTCTTACTAATGGCTTGGGGTCAGTTCTTTGATTCGGGGGAGATGTTCAAGGGGAGCAAGAAAGAAACTGTAATGGGTACAAGACAAATATAGCTTTATTATTTTAAATCCAACGGTATATACTATTTTTGGATGTAATGTTTTACTCCCTTTACAATGCTTGAGGAGGTGTCAGGTCACAGATGGGTGTGTCTCGCTACCGCCTTCCAACAAATTCCAGGCTCATGAGGAAGCTACATATGGCTCTCCTCCTCCCTCAGGATGCCTTGCCATTTTTCCTTCTGTTCTTATGACAGTTTTTGTCAAAATGAGTGAGAATAGTGCATGTGAGAGTTGCTGTGTGTGAGTCTAGCCAGCAGTTACTCGGTATGGCGAGGGCGAGGTGTGCCGAAACCCCAAACCTTTCCTGGTTATTAGGCTGCCCTCTGAGATTGAAAGGGAGTGCTGGTGTGCCGTATGAATCTCGGCATCAGATCGGGTCGCCCCACCCTTGCAGGGCCCCCTGAGAGGGTGTGTTTTGTGGAGGGGCTTATGTGACTTGAGCTCTCTGAATACTTGGAAGAAATGGATCACATCTCTGGAGCATCAGATGCATTTTGGAAAGCAGTGTTATGTGTGGGTATGGAATTTAAGTGGTGGTGTATTAACTATTAAATATTTTAAACCCTAATGTATTTTGGAATGGGCTTTTGAGAATAACTGGTATCAGAAATGAGAAGGACTAGCTCATTACAGCGTCTGTCCCATTAGTGTGATCTGTAACCCTGACAGCCCTGGGATGGCTTGACTAGCGATGGCAACGCCTCTGCCACAGTACTAGCGTCTGCTCCCTCAGGCCACACTAACTTGTCTTTGGTTAACCCACCTTGGAGAGACTGCTTGTTTTTCTTTTTGTTTTACTGCATGAGGAAACAGTAACCTTTCAGGGGCTTTCTTGGTGCTCTGGACAGCATTTGGGGACACTGCTCCTGTGTGTTGGGTCAGATGCTCTGCCCACCACCCTTGCCTGCACCAGCAGGAAAGCTATATGAGCATGCATACATGTGAAATATGCACTCTCAGAACTGGTCTCCCTGCTTCTGACCTTGACCCTATGACCTCTTTTCCATGTGGCAGACAATGGCCTTCCTTTGAAAAGGAAAGTCAGATGCGTTTCCTCTATGCTCAGATCAGATCCAGTGGCCTCTAGGTCTGTCCCCAGCATGCCCTCCTCCTCCTCCTCCTCCTCCTCATCTTCATTCTTCTCCTCATACTTCTCACTCTCTCCTCATTCCTCACTCTGCTCCAGCCTTTGAGGCTGCCTCGCTGTTCTCTCCTGGGACACTTCTACCCAAGGGCTCACTCTTTTTTTAATTTTAATTTTTCTTATTGAATTTATTGGGGTTACACTGGTTAATAAAATATAAAGGTTTTAGGTGTACAATTCTATAATACATCACCTGTATATTGTAGTGTGTGTTCACCACCTAAGTTAAGTCTCCTCCCATCACCATTTTTTGCCTCTTTCCACCCCCCCCCCCCCCCCCATCTCCTTTTCCTCTGGTAATCATCATACTGTTGTCTGTGTCTGTGAGTTTGGGATTTATTTTGTTTAATCCCTTCACCCTTTTCACCCAGCGCCACAATCCCTCTCCCCTCTGTCAGTCTGTTCTCTATGAGTCTGTTTCTATTTTGTTAGTTTATTTTGTTCATTAGATTCCACATATGAGTGAAATCATATGCTACTTGTTTTTCTCTGACTGGCTTATTTCACTTAGCATAATGCTCTCCACGTCTATCCATGCTGTCGCAAAAGGTAAGATTTCCTTCTTTTTTTTTTTTATGGTCTAATAGTATTCCCTGTGTAAATATGTATACCACGGATTTTTTTGTTGTTGTTAATCTTCACCCAAGGATATTTTTCCATTGATTTTTAGAAAAAGTGGAAGGGTTTGGGAGAGACAGAGAAACATAGATGTGAGAGAGACACATTGATTGGTTGCCTCCCACATGTGCCCTGATCAGGGCCAGGATCGAGCCTGCAACCGAGGTACGTGTCCTTGACTGGAATAGAACCTGCCACCTTCAGTCCTTGGGCTGACACTCTATGCACTGAGCCAAACCAGCTAGGGCTGTACCACAGCTTTTTTATCCACTATCTACTGATGGGCATTTGGGCTGCTTTCAAATCTTGGCTATTGTCAATAATGCGGCAATGAACATAGGGGTGCACATATTCTTTCAAATTAATGTTTTGGGTTTCTTTGGATATATTCCCCAAAGTGAAATTGCTGGGTCATAAGGCAGTTCCATTTTTAATTTTTTGAGGTAACTCCATACTGCTTTCCATAGTGGCTGCACCAATCTGCATGAGGATTCCCTTTTCTCCACATCTTTTCCAGCACTTGTTTGTTGATTTATTGATGATAGCCATTCTGACAAGTGTGGGGCCATATCTCATTGTGGTTTTAATTTTCATTTCTCTGATGATTAGTGATTTTACGTATCTTTTCATATGCCTGTTGGCCATCTGTATGTCCTCTTTGGAAAAGTGTCTCTTCAGGTCCTTTGCCCATTTGTTAATTGGATTGTTTTTGTTTTGTTTTTTGGTGTTGAGTTTTATAAGTTGTTTATAAATTTTGGATATTAAGCCCCTATCAGATGTATTGGCAAATATGTTCTCCCATTCAGTGGGCTGTCTTTTCATTTTGTTGATGGTTTCCTTTGCTGTGCAAAGACTTTTTTGTTTGATGTAGTTCTCTTTGTTTACTTTTCTTTTGTTTCCCTTGCCCGAGGCAGTATATCAGAAAATATATCTTAGCCACCTCTTCATTTGACGAGTAAAAGAAAGCTTAGGCCCTGGCCAGATGGCTCAGTAGGTTGGAACATTATCCCATGCACCAAATGGTTGGTTGCAGGTTCTAGTCTAGATCAGGGCACATACCTAGGTTGCGGGTATGGAAGGCAACCCAATTGATCTCTCTCTCTCTTCTGCTTTCTCTCTCTCTAAAATTAATAAAAACATATACTTGAGTGAGGATTAAAAAAAGAAAAAAGAAAGCTTAGTTCCAAACTTAGGACCCAATTCTAACAGGTACATAGACTGTTCCAAATGATTTTTTTATTTTTTACTTAATTTTTATCAAATGATTTTTTTATATTCCTCTTTAACTTTGCTTTTTATTTTTCCTGCATTACTGTTTTATTACAGTCTGTTATTTTCTCATCTTCTTTTAAAAATATTTTTAAATCTTATTTTGTATGTATTCATGTAAATCACATTAAATCCTTTGGGGTTTAAAGGCAAAGTATAAATTAATAAGCCAATAGAGAACTACATAGTAAAGAAAAAGCCTTTCTGCAACATTAAGTTTGGCTCTAAAGCAAAAACCAGATGTGCTGAGTGCAGACTTTGGCTTTGTAAGGCAGTCTTATACAGGAAGCTTCCTTTTATTAATATATCTAAATGGCATGAATCAGCCCCATGGTGGGTAGACCTCTGGGGAATGGGCTTATGTGGCAATTGTGGACTGACCGAATTTCAAGTGCATTGCACTTAAATTTTGACAGTAATTCTACTGCAACGGATGGCAAGGCTGAGTTGGGATAGATTTTATTCCTGAGTATAGATTTTTCCTAAAGCCTCCTTTTTCTAATTAATTGAATGTATTACTTTACCTCATACAGGAAACTACTTGAGTGCTTTTTTGTGTGCTGGATGCACAGAAGTGATGAGGAAGCTCACGTCCCCATTGGGGGCAGGCTGACATACAGGTTTTACAGGGTACTGTTTGTTAGAGGGCTTTTTCCATGAGGAGTGGCAGCTTGAATTGAGACAAAATGCTTGTAAATTCCTTTTTCCTTGTCTGTGAAGGTTTGTGATGGGCTTTGCCTTATTGGCTAGGACTCGGCCTGCTTTACTTCCAGCTAGTCATATAATCGTCCCCTCTCTTATCATGTCTGTGGAATAATTGAGGAGCTATGGGATTATCCTGCCCCATGTCTCTTTCTGACAATTGTACCTGAAGTGGAAGAAGTCCCTCAGTTATAACCTTGACAGCAGCTAGGACCCTGTTGGCAGCTGCATAAGGGCAATAATGAAAGCAAACTGCTGGAAGTCACAAGGGGCAAAAGCAAACTTTCTTTTCTTCAATTCCGTGTGTGTGCCATCCTAAAATAGAAAAACCCAGGGTCTGTAACATCCAAAATGGCCGAAAGCTCGACTGACTGCCACTGCTGTGGGTGCCCCGACTTAGCACTGACTGCCTAGGGGGCTGCAGATCAGGCCCAAAGAGAGGCCTGGAGAGAGAAGCAGGGTCTGATCCGTAGCCTCCATGGCAGCTGTTGATCAGCACTTGCCTCTCTCTTTCTCTCTGGGCCTGGCCAGCAGCCATGCCTCTCTTTCTCTCGGGCCTCCACTGGGGCTGCTGATCAGCCCCGCCTCTCTGATCAGGCCCGTTGATAGTCCTGGAGACGCTGAATGGCATAGAAACCGACCAATCAGAACCAAATCTGGGTGAAGTGCGAGGAGCCAATGGCTGCCTAGGAGGTGGAGCTTTTGATGCTGACTGGCATAGAAACCGACCAATCAGAACTTAATCTGGGTGAACTGCAAAGGCAGAACCTAAGGTGGGGGCTGAGGAGGGGTTTTAAGGGCAACAGCTGTTTGGTGTAAGGTGTAAGAAAGCAGTTCAATTTTTTAATGACCGGTTTGGCAGTATAGTGCATATGGCTGGCTATCAGTCCAGATATAGGGATTATGTATTTTTGTCTGCCAAGAGCATCTCCTCCTGATGAAAAAGTCCCCCCCCCGCATTTAATCAATCCTATCCTATATAATCTATCTATACTACTAAAAGGATAATATGATAATTAGACTGAGTCTACCGGCCATCTTCCGGATGTCTGAGTTCCTTCTGGACAAAGCCATGGTGGTGGGGGCTGAGACAGAGGTTGTTAGAGGCGATCAGGCCAGCAGGGAAGGGCAGTTGGGGGCAAGATCAGGCTGGCAGGGGAGGGCAGTTGGGGGCGAGATAAGGTCGGCAGGGGAGGGCCATTGGGGGTGAGATCAGGCTGGCAGGGGAGGGTAGTTGGGGGCAACCAGGCCAGCAGGGGAGGGCAGTTGGGGGCAAGATCAGGCCGGCAAGGGCGGGGGAGGGGGCAGTTAGGGGCGATCAGGCAGGCAGGCAGGTGAGCGGTTAGGAGGCAGCAGCCCCAGATTGTGGCCCCGGGATGGGGCCTAAACTGGCAGTCAGACATCCCCCAAGGGGTCCCTGATTGGAGAGGGTGCAGGCTGGGCTGAGGGACCCCCCCCCCCGCCATGAATTTCATGTACCAGGCCACTAGTGTTAGAATAATATAGCGATAATTTTACCCATTTTAAATTAATATTTAACTTTTTTCTTACCTCCTTAGAGCTTTAGAGTTTTTTTCATGGTTCTGCTATTATAATACTTGCTATACATCATCAATGTGTCCTCAGCCTTTACTACTGTATGTATAGAATTTTATCCGATCACCTATACTCCCCAGGCTAAACAGTCATTTGTAATTTAAAAACCTGTTGGCTGTGAAAATCCTTTGATTTATCACATACTTATTTAATAATCATTTATTGAATATGTGCAAAGGAAATAAGAGTTGAAGGTGATATGATATCTGGCCCCTAAGAGCCTACAGCCCTGCTTGTTTATGTCTATGTGTGTCGGGAGGTGGGCATAGGTGGGATGGCAGGCATGGAGTGGAGGAGGTAAGGGGAGATGGTAGTATAACCAATGACAAGTGGTCAATGAAAAATGGTATAATATCTGTCAGCTTAAGACAGGAAAGTAAAAGCTGGATCTTGAATATTTTAAGGTGTTCTCTTCATAAGTGTTTCTTTTTCTTTTTTTTAAATTTATCTTTATTGTTCAAAGTATTACAGATGTCCCCTTCCCCTCCCCCCAGAGACCCCCTCTATCCCACCACTCCCACAAACGTAGTGACTTGTTTTTTTTAAAAATAAATCTTTATTGTTCAGATTATTACAGATGTTCTTCTTTTTACCCCCGTAGCTCCCCTCCACCCCATTCCATGCCCTTACCCCCCGCCACTGTCCTCATCCATAGGTGTAAGATTTTTGTCCAATCTCTTCCTGCACCCCCCACACCCCCTTCCCCCGAGAATTGTCAGTCCACTTCCTTTCTATACCCCTGATTCTATTATATTCACCAGTTTATTCTGTTCATCAGATTTTTTATTCACTTGATTTTTAGATTCACTTGTTGATAGATATGTATTTGCTGTCACTTTGTTGTTCATAATTTTTATCTTTATCTTTTTTTCTTCTTCTTCCTTTTCTTAAAGAATATCCTTCAGCATTTCATATAATACTGGTTTGGTGGTGATGAACTCCTTTAGCTTTTTCTTGTCTGTGAAGCTCTTTATCTGACCTTTAATTCTAAATAATAGCTTTGCTTGGTAGACTAATCTTGGTTGTAGGTTCTTGCTATTCATCACTTTGAATATTTCTTACCACTCCCATCTGGCCTGCATAGTTTCTGTTGAGAAATCAGCTGGCAGTTGTATGGGTACTCTCTTGTAGGTAACTAACTGTTTTTCTCTTGCTGCTTTTAATATTCTCTCTTTGTCTTTTGCCCTTGGCATTTTAATTATGATGTGTCTTGGTGTGGTCCTTTTTGGATTCCTCTTGTTTGGGGTTCTCTGTGCTTCCTGGACTTGTAAGTCTATTTCTTTCACCAGGTAGGGAAAGTTTTCTGTCATTATTTCTCCTAACAGGTTATCAATATTTTGCTCTCTCTCTTCTTCTGGCACCCCATAATTCGGATGTTGGTATGCTTGAAGTTGTCCCAGAGGCTCCTTACACTATCTTCATATTTTTGGATTCTTTTTTCTTTTTTCTCTTCCAGTTGGGTGTTTTTTGCTTCTTCATATTTCAAATCTTTGACTTGACTCTTGGGATCCTCTAGTCTACTGTTGAATTTCTGTATATTATTCTTTATTTCAGACAGTGTATGCTTAATTTCTGACTGGTTCTTTTCCTTTTTTTTTTTTTTTTTTTTTTGGCATTCTCACTAAGATTCTTGAAGGTCTCACTAAGTTCCTTGGAGGTTTCTAGAAGATTCTTGAGTAACCTTATAACTGTGGTTTTGAACTCTATATCCAGTAATTTGCTTTCCTTCATTTCTTTTATTTGTGACATGTTTTTTTGTCTCCGCATTTTGGCTGCTTCCCTGTCTTGATAGAGTGGCTTTGTGTGCTAGGTGTCCTATAGGGCCCAATGGCTCAGCCTCCCCAATCACCTGAGGTGGACAGTCTTGGTACACCTCTTTGTGGGCTGTGTGCACAGTTTTGTTGCAGTTAAGCCTTGATTGCTGTTGGTATCACTGGGAAGAATTGACCTCCAGGCCAATTGGCTGTGAGGACCAGCTGTGTCTACAATGGAAGAACTGCTGTGCTGGAGACACCCTTATGGGGCAGGACTTGCTTCAGTAGGGCTTTGGTGCTCACTGAGTCTGCCCCTTGAGTGTGTCGCTTATGGATGTGAAGAGTTGTAATCTGGATGGTCTCACACTGACCACTGGGTACACTGGCTCTTGGATCTCCAAGGAGGTGCAAAGTCAGCCACTGCCTGAGGCCACCCAGAAGGAGTAACAGCGAGATCTGCAGATTCCTTCTCTTTGTTTGGGGTTTGGAAGTGCCCAGATGAGGCCCAGCTGTGAAGCAGTGCAGGCTGCTGCTGCTGCTGAGCTTTGGGCCTTTTTTGGAAGCTTTGGAGCTCTCTGACCCAGCTGTAGTTTGTTAGGTTAGGCTGCAAAACGACAGGGCATTCATATGCAAAAGCCGCTGTGCACAGCTTGGGTGGGGTTGTAAATTGGGTGGGGCAGGGTCTCAAGGAATCACCAGGGTGGAGCAAACAGCAATGGCTGCCAGTCAGCTGTCTCCACATCTCCAAGTCCCGCGCCCCCATGCAGGAACAATGATCACTGCAAGCACTTCTGAGAGAAAGCTGCCCTCGCATTCAGGTCCAATGCCAGACAGTCCAGTTTCTCCCCGTATGAGTCTGGATCCCCATAGTCTCACCCAGAACTGGAGTTCAGAGCAATCGGGAGCTTGTATCTCCCTCCGGATTGAAAAAAACAACAACGCACCCAGTTGCCAGCCCATTTCATGTGCATCTCAGTACCTCCGCACCTCTGCACCTCCTACCAGTCTCATTGCACTTTTTTCTTTCCTTCTAGTTGTAGTACTCCCACTCAGCCAGCTTTCCTGTGGTTCTGGATGATAGCTGTTTTGTCTTTTAGTTGTAGTTTTGATGTGGTTGTGGGAGGCAGCAAGTACAGGTGTTTACCTATGCCGCCATCTTGGTTCTCTCCCATAAGTGTTTCTTGCATTATTATAATTGTGTTGAAAAAGGTAAGAAGGCAGAGACCTACTTAGCGCCTCCTGGAACACTTCTTTGGTTTAAAAGGTCTGGTCATAGGACAATGGCTTTGGGTAGGCAGTGTTTTACATTTTATTTCTACTATTCTTCTTAATGATGCCTAAGGCTTTGCTGTTTATTTTGATCATAACAATAAATTGGGCTGATGTTTTCAAGGAACAGTTTGCTGTCATTCCTAGATCCATTTCCTGTCTCCTGAGATCACACTGCTCAATTGATGCTGCTTCTGTGAGTGTAGCCAGTGTGAGCTAGCTAGCACAAGAGCACACCACACCTTTCCCAGTGCTTTACTAAAACTTACCATTTACTTACCCATGGGATTCATTTATTTTAATATTTGTTAAATTATAAATAATTATGGCAGAAACTAAGCATGTTTACTACCCAGAGGTAATCATTGATTTAAACATTTTGAGACAAAACCTTTCAGAATTTCATCCATGTATAGGACTGTTCATAAAAAAACATGTATATATAACAGGTTGCTATGGACCGAATTGTGTGCCCTGCCAAAATTCATATGTTGAAGCCCCAACCCCTAATGTGACCGCATCTGGAGATAGAGTCTTTAGGAAATCATTAAAGTTAAATGAGGGTATAAGGGTGGACCCTTAATCTGATAGGACTGTGATCTTATAAGAATACATTCTCTCTCTCTCTCTCTCTCTCTCTCTCTCTCTCTCTCTCTCTCTCTCTCTCTCTCTTCTCTCTCTCTCTCTCTCCAATGTGAAGGCACAGAAAGAAGGCAACTGTCTGCAAGCCATGACCAGAGCCCTTACCAGGAACTGAGAGTGCTGTCACACTAGCCTTGGACTTCCAGTTTCCAGAACTGTGAGAAAATGCATTTCTGTTGTTTCAGTCACCCAGTCTATGGTATTTTGTTATGGCAGCCCTACCTGACTAATACATAAGTATAATAAGTATGTTATTTTGTTTTATAGTCTTGTAACTTGCTTTAAAGAGACTTCATACTATATCACAAACATCTTTCCATGTCAGTGAGTTTACATTTATGTCTCATTCTTAATGGCATCATTTCATTGTATGGATGTGTCTTAGTTTATTTTAAGCTGCTATAACAAAACACCATAAACTGGGTGGCTTATAAACAACAGACATTGATATCTCACAGTTCCGGAGGCTGAGAAGTCCAAGATCAAGTCATCTGCAGATTTGGTGTATGGAGAGGGCCCACGTCTTGGTTCATAGATGGCTGTTTTCTCATGTTTCTTATATGGTGAAGGGGTAAAGGGATCTCTGTGGGGTCTCCTTTATAAGAGTACTAATTCTGTCTAAGCAAGACCCACCCTCATGATCTAATCACCCCCAAAGGCCTCACCTTTTAATATCACCACATTGTTGCATTATGTTTTAGCATATCAATTTTGAAGGGACATAGACTTTCAGTACTTGGAAGGATGTGACATTTTATTTAACTTATAGCCGCAATTTCATTTTTTTAAAACAACTGTAAATGCTTTAACATCTTTGCATGTGTACTTTAAACACTTGTCAAATTGTTTTCTGAGCACAGATTTCTAAAGTTGGAGTAACAGGTCAATCTTATTTATTTATTTTCTTTTTTAGAGAGAGAGGAAGGGAGCGGGATATAGAGATAGAAACATCAATGAGAGAGGAACATCATCGATCGGCTGCCTCCTGTATGCCCCCTACTGGGGTATTGAGCCCCCAACCCAGGCATGTGCCCTAATGGGGAATCGAACCAATGACCTCTTGGTTCCTGGGTTGATGCTCAACCGCTGAGCCAGACCAGCTGGGCTATATTTATTTTTTGTAGAATTTTATATATATAGCCATATTGTCCACCAGAAAGATTATTTTGAGATTTTTAAAGATTAAAGACAAGAAAACTTGTTTTCTCCCCTTGTGACTTCAAGCAATTTGCCTCTGTATTCGTCTTTATTAAGCTATTGACAGAGTTGTTTGCTGAACAGAATAACATTGACTAGATGCTGTATACTTAGGCAAATAACATAGTTAGTTATACTGGGGTTCAAATTAGCACTAATTTTGCCTCAACTTCTGGAAGCATGATCACTAGCATTCTTAAATATCCCAAGAGAATTCTGAAATGTTCCATGTGGGGGCTGGAATGTGTTTGTTCTGGGAGGTCTCTACCCTTGTAGAGCTTGAAGAGCTATTTCAAGGAGACTGAAGTGGGAAAGAGCCCCAGAAATACTGAGTGGAAACAGATGAGTAAAGCCGTTAGTGCTTTGCTTCAAGTCTTACGTTTTGGATATCCAAAGTTGTTGATTCCTGTTTCTTCCACAGATTTAGTGAGAAGCAACAACTGATTTTGCTTTTCAAAAATAACATTTATTTTTCATATTTAGAATACATAATTATTTACAGAAAATTTATAGACTACAGAGAAGAATAAAGAGGAAAACAAAAATCGTCCATAATCCCACAGCCCAGAAATAATTACTGTTTAACATTTAGTATATATTTTGTAATAGTTTCCCCTACTTATGCAAATATTTAAAAATGATATAAAATTTCATAAATAATTCTGATGCTCTTTCCACTTATAATTTTTATGACCACTTTTATACTCATAATGTTCCACTAAATCATGATTTAATACTAGATGCATAATATTACATTTGTAATGTATGTACTAAAATTTGTTTAAATGTTTCTCTGCTGTTAGGCATTCAGGTTGTTATAAATTAAGATTATAGAGGACATCTTTACCCAAAAATTTTTCTATAGATCTATACTTATTTTCATAGGCCAGTTTCATAAACATGAACTTGGTAAGGCAGGGATGAATTTTTTAAAGGCCTTTCAAGACCCTTGCCAGTTTGGCTCAATGGATAGAGTGTCGTTCTGCAGACTGAAGGGTCCTGGGTTCGATTCTGGCCAAGGGCACATGCCTGGGTTGTGGGTTCAATCCCCAGTAGGAGGCGTGCAGGAGGCAGCCAATCAATGATTCTCTCTCATCATTGATGCTTCTATCTCTCCCTCTCCCTTCCTCTCTGAAATCAATAAAGAAATATTTTAAAGCCTTTTAAGGCATTTTGTTTTAATTGCTTGATGATTGATCCAACTTACATTCCCAGTTATAATTAATCCTGTTTTATAAATGATGATTGCCAGCATCATTTTTGCCAATTTGAGAGACAAATTTCAAACTCCAAATACTTTGTAATATTCATTACAAATATTTCTCCATTTTGTCATTTGCATTTGATTTTGTTTACTTCCTTTATAGTACTTATTTACTGACAAATTTAAATGTAGGTGATAAGCAACTCTGTGATTTTTATCCCTTGCTTTTATGCTTAGGAAATTTTGCCTATCTCAGATCATATATTCGCCAGTATTTTCTTTTGGAGTTTATTTGCTTGTTTGCTTATTTATTTACTACTTTGCTCTTTTGTCCAAATGTTTTTATAAAAAAGTTTTATTAGCACATAGCCACACCTATTTGTTTACATGTTGTCTATAGCTGCTTTCATCGTGGCAGAGTTTAGTGGTTGTGACAGAGACCTATGATATTTACTAGCTTGCTTAAAGTATGTATTAGCTGGCCCTTGGCAGAAAGGTTGCTGACCCTTGCCTCAGTCAATCTAGAATTTACTTGGATATACAGCTTAGTCGAGGCCCTAACTTGATTTCTTCCTTAGCCCAACACTTTTTTCCCCCTAATCCTGCTTGTTGAATAATCCATTCCTTACTCACTGGTTTGTGATCCTTCCTTCATTATATCTATGTTCTTTTATATACTAGGATTTGCTATGGTGCTACTCTATGTCCATTGTAGAAGCAAAGTTCTCATTCAGTTGTCTGTTCAACTGCAATTTAGTAAGAATAGGAACAATTTGGAGAGAGAAACATAAATTCTGCAGGCTATATATTGTATAAGTTGCTGAATTAAGTAGTCTAAAAAGCACATATTATAAATCTGTTTCTGTGTGAAATAGCCTGTCCTAAAAGTAGATTAACTTGTCCTGATAAGGACTTTCTGGTGCATTTTGAAGAATGAGGAAAGAAAAATTCCAGTGTGACAGCTGCATCCTCAAGTAACCTTGATGTGAATCTACATTTTTTGTATATCCGGTCCTTGCTAACAAAAGGAGTTCCAGCAAAATATAAGCAGAAGTACGACCAGAGTTTTCCAAACAAGTGTATTTGTGTCTGCAGGAAACACATCTGTTTCTTAACAGAGGGAGAGTAAATTCTAGTTTTCTTTTTACATATATCTTATACGAATTTCAAATATAATTTAGTTCCCTCCTTAACTATAGTTTATGTGTGTGTGGTTTGGGTATGTGTATGTCTGTGTGAATGCATGTGTGACTGTGTGTAGTTGTGTGTGTTTTTTGTTGTCATCTCAGTACTGGAATCCTATATAATAAAGAGCTAATATGCTATTTAGACCGAACAGCCAACGACCTTCCAGACAACCTTCCAGATGAAGCCGGGTTTCCGAGGGCCAGCCGAGGCTGCGAGGGCCGAGCCCCTTGCATGAATTTCGTGCATCGGGCCTCTAGTATTGGATAAAGGGGTACTTTTTCACACATCAAGGAACAGTCCAAGGCTTTATTCTAGGATGCATTTTAATAAACATTTGTTTCCCTGCCAAAGAAAAGCCCATATCTGAGAAAACCGAAGTAGATGTGACTTGTGAACCTAAGCCGAGGGACATAGAGCTGATGTCCACTGACATCACTTTTCTCTTCTCTTCTGGAGGAGGCTCTGCCTTTACAGAGTCTCTATGCCGCGAGTTTGCTTTTAGAATTCTAAGATGTGGGTTTGGTGGCAATCCCATATACTAAATAGTTTTACCCTCGTTTGCTATTCCCTGTATATTTTCTAGGCTTATGAAATAGGCAACCGCATCATCAAAGAATCAGTCTTACAAGTTATTCTTCTTTCTCTACGATTTATTTATTGTGAAGAGCAATCAGAAGAGAACCCTGAAACAACTTCCTTGTTTTCCCCCTCTACTGGGATGGGAACAGGGCATAATGATGCCCAGTCTTCTGACTTGGGAGGTGGTGATGCCATTAATCAAATGCCTGCACAGAAGAGGAGGACAGGTGAAAGTTTAGCTGGTGTGAGAGCAGGGGAAGGAGGAGAGAGACCATGCATTCACTGTTGGTCTTGCTGAGTTCAAATGCCTGAGGAGCCTTCGGACCAGGGTCACATCCAGCTTTTGCAGGGCCCTGAAGCTTTTACAACTTAGTCCTTCCTTAAGAAAACTGATAGAAAATTATTACCAACGCCCAAGTAGATGCAGGACCTTGGGAGGGGCATCCACAAGGAAGGTTCCTGAAGCTTACCCGTCCTTAACTTCTGGGGAGTCTGGGTCTGTGTCGTGGCAGATGCCTGAGGCTCCCTGGGTTCTCCTCCCCACCTGAGGCTGGTCACCATCTTATTTATTAGACTGTTAGAGGTAATTAAGGTTAGTCCAAGGGTTACCTTAACGTGATGTCCAGAGGAGTCCATGCCGTGCCTTCTGACTTTTCCGCAGAAAAGCTAACTGCCTCCACGGTCTTCCTGACCTACAAGAGAGACGGAAGGAAAATGCCACAGAGAGCTTGTATGGAATGAGGGGCTCGGTCTAGTATCACTACCAATGACCCAAAGAGGATAATGCTCTGAAAAGTATGCTCTCTCTGTTTAGATTGTCCCCGGGAATTAGGAGCCATGTATAAATTGAACTGGAGCACTTCTAGCTCTTCCTGTTAAGAAAGAGTTTGGGGGGGGAACCATTTTACCTAAAACCTTTCACTTTGAACAAAACCTTTGAAACCAAATTTAAATGGTTTCCACATAGATTGAAAGTGGTTTCATAATGGTAAATGGAAGGCAGCACATTTAGATAGGCCTCCCAGGAATACTTCCAGAATGGGAGTGAGAGCACTGGAATGGTTGTTTAGTCTGCCTGGGATAGCTCCTGCTGAAAGGCCTCCCCTTGCAGGGAGGTAATTGCAGACACCGCCAGGACAAGGTTGTATTTGGGTCAAATGTCCTCTGTCCTCCTGCTGCAGCTTGGCCTTTGGAACCCCCACTAGAGTGGCTGATCCTCCCTCGGTGCTCCAGAATTCCACCCTCACTCCTTTTCACCTTCGTTGTCGGTCTCTGCGTGTGAATGATCTCAGCTAGACGTGAGGCTCTTGTCTGATGAAAACATTCACACCATGGTATACAGAGCTAACAGGATTGGGTCTGCCGAGCAGTGTCTGCATTTTAGAGGGACGTTTGCTAACTACGGGTAGCACTGAAAGTGATCATGGAAGATTTTGGAGCAGGTTGTCATTTATTTCCAAACTGCAGAATGAATAGCATTTATATGCCAGTGAGTCTCTGTGTGTGAGTTGGGGTTTTTGTTTTGATGGCAGGAGGAGAATGTTTTTTACCTCCTTTTCTTCTTTATTTTCTAAGTGGGCCACAGTTTTCTGCTCTTTCTAGAGCAAATTTCAAATGTTTAATTGGGGAGAGCATGAGGTTTCTATTGGTGGTGTTCTCTGCTGTGTTTTGCCACCTGCAAGCCACCCAGCTCCTCTTCCAAGGCCCCTGAGAGTTGAGCTTGGGAACCTAGCATCTTGCTTTGGGAAGGCTGGCTGCTGCTCTCGTGAGCTGAAAACATCTGCAGATTGTATCCCTGGGTTTTGTAAAGACAGGGCACCATGATGTTGCTTTTTTGTTTGAATCTATGACTGGCTGGTGTTCTTGGGTCTATGTTGCATATGTATCACCTAATGCCTCCTCTATGTTCTCTCCCAGAGCCTTAAGTCAGACTAGGTTTTCCTGCTTTTATAAATCTGATTTGGGGGGTTGGTTGGGATGGGGTATTGAAGTCAGGCAGAGCCATGAACATTTTAGCCACCCCCAAAAGTAGACATCATTGTCTTATTTTTGGTTTCCCTTTTCCACTAAAAAAAGAGTAGGATTGCGCTAGTTTTTTTGTGTGTGTGTGTGTGTGTGTGTGTGTTTTTTTTTTTTTGCCAGATTAACAAATACAGGTGCATGGATGGTTTCTGGGAACTTTAATGCAAGAGAGTCAGTGCTGGATTTCCGTTTTCACTTTTCACCCTTGTAATTCAACCACCTTTTAGATTGGGCCGTTGTGTTACAGGAGGATGCGGGCCACTATCCAAGTTATACTCTCTTGTGACCGGTGTTGTAAAACATGTGGAAACTCTGATAGTTTCTGCAGATGCATGTTTATCTGAAAATACCCCCACACAAAACAACAAAAAACTGGGCACTGTCCAAAGGGAAAGCAGGCAGTTATGCTCTTAATTTTAAAAACAACCTTAAAAACAGGCAGTTATGTCCTTAATTTTAAAAACACCAGAACCTTAAAACTTTTTGTTATTATTTCTAATCACCCTCTGTTGGAAAAAAAGAACATAAAAAAAAAGAAAGAAAGAAACACTGAGGATAGGTTTTTGGGACTGCTTATGTTGTCTGTCCTGCAGCCCCAGCCATGAAGGGCTTGGCTGGCAACAGGCAATTAGAGAATCCAGGAGAAGGCCAGATGATCTTGAACCAGGCAAGAGAGTTCATTGTTTAAGAATTCCTTCTATTGGGAAATGAATTTTAAAAAACAACAACAAAACTTAAAACTATTTTTACTTTTCGTATTAAAAACAGTTGTTTTGCTATCCTCTCCTAGGCCTCTTCCCAGCATGTGTGTGTCCTGGGGACGGGAGGTGTTCAGAAGCTGCTCCGATGAACCTTGTTCCGGGATGCAGAGCCACCCTTTGAGCCTATGAACAGCAAGATTAATTAGTTGGAAAGTCTGTTGAAGGAACTCAAGAGAATTGCCATACTAGGTTTTGTGAGACTACTTTGGCCGTCTATTTCCAAAATATACAGTGTATGAGCTTCTGTTGCCAAACTGAGTTTGGGTTAGGTCACAAAAGTAAAAGGGGGAGTTGATGCATAGCTTTGACTCCCTGTCCACCCTGCTATCTGTGGTTAGATGATTTATGTAGTAAAACTTGCGATTCTAAGCTTATAGCCCCTTTTCCCCTTTCCCTTCTCCTTCCCCCCACAGAGACATTGTGGCTGTCTTCCTCCACCACCCACTCACTGTGTGCTTGGAATTGCAAACTCATTTTGATAATAGCCCTGAATGAAACATTAGGAAGATGAATCTGGTTGCTCAGATCCATAGGCCAATATAGATGGTTTTGGATTGTCTACCTTGCTGGACAGTGTGCCCCAACACCTCTCTGCATTACTATTTTGGAAGTAATGGAGAGTAATCGAATGACTGAGAAGAAATTATATGCCTAGAGTTTAAGCTGCAGGGTTAGCAGCCCTGTAACCTCCCTTTGGGTGTTCCTCTTACCCTATTGGGTAGGAGATAGATTGGGAAGAGCTCAGCTGGGTGGGGAGTTAGGGAACCTGGAAGGCGGAGGTGCTGACCAAGACCATGCGTCCTGACCACAAGTCTCCTTCCCTTATGGATTTTACCAAGTCTCTTAGATTGGAAACGCGTAAAATACTTTGGCGGTTTGTCTTGGGACTCTGCCTACATGACTCAGATGGAAACCAAGGCCAGGAGTGCTGTAAGTGCACTCGAGGTTAAAAAGGACTCGTCACATAATTGGTGACAGGCCTTTTTCCATTTGTCTGTCTTCCTGGACAAAAGATCAGCCCATAGTTGATACCCAGGGGTGAGCACATCTTGCACCATGAAGGTGGGGTAGGTCCTGCCTCCAGGGACTTCCATTTCATTTAGTGAGATGAGGTCCATATGCAGAGGTGAGAGGCTGCCTGGACCTTAACTTCGTCACACTCTGTGTGGCTTTTCTCTGTGATGCGTCCCCTCAGCACACCCTTTGGCTCCACCTAGCACCCAGGTCCTGAGTTAGCTGTTCTCGGCTGTGATTTAACTCATGGAAGGCCCACCACGTGCAAAGGAGAAGTAGAGGAGGGTTTCAGGTTGGGCACTGTCGTGTAACCTTACCACCATCTGAGATGATTCTGGGGCCTGCAGCACATCTTAGAAAAGCATACTGGCCTCTGCCTCACAGTCTGCGAAATTCCTTGGGGCTTTAGCAAAGAGGATTCTGGGGATTTAGCAGGGATTTGTCCTGTTGGCAGAGGGTGGAGTGGGCACACCTACGCAGAGCAAAACCCTCCTTTAACTATGAGGTTGGAAAGCAGTGTGCTTCTCACCATGCATGCCCCCAGGATCCTACATGGAAGTGTTTTCTATTCTGTAACAAAGATGCACAAAGTTAGGGGTGGGGGTGGGCGGTCTTTGGAGTGTTCCTTGTCAACCCAGGACTTAACATATAGTCCTGATCAGCTGGGAATGAATCAGCAGTGCCCAGGGAGGGAAAGTGAATTCCCAGGAAGAAACAGTGAAGGCTGAGCATGCCCAACCCTGGAAAATAGTTTGAAGACAGAGAGGTGGTGGTGGGTCCTATGGATGGAGTGAGGCAGGGAAGTGTTGAGAGAATGTGGAAGGGTGTCAGAGAAGTGGGTAGTTTTACAGACAAACCATAATGCACATTGTTACTGGTCTGCTTTTACTTCAGGTATGGCAAATAAGAATCTAGTGCTCAACCAGGAGACATGTTATCAAAGCCCCTGAGAGAGGTTCTCTTTAGGAATTTTTAGGCAAAGCAAATCTAATTAGTCTTGCTCTGCATGACTGAGAAGGCTTTAGTTAGAAATTTGAGCCAAATTGGTGAGTTCTTTTTTATCCCAAGTTTTTATATCGCTCCTGTTTGGAGGTGGGGTGGGAAACTGTGCCTAATTAACAAGCGGAAAGTGTGATGTTTTCTATGGAGGGCCTCAGCGAAGCAGTTTCGCTGTCTGTTTCCTGAAATTACTGAGATGAGTGGCCCCTCGGGCTGCACGGGCAGGCGCCCCGTTAAGCAGGTGTGTTCTGGACTGAGTGCCCCGTGCAGGCCTCTTTTCCTGTTCAGAGGTTGTGGAAAGGGGAACACTCATCTTCCTGCTTTTCTTTCTGTTAAACCAGCTGAGAAATGAGTCCTGATTGGGCCTAGAACAGATGGCGTATCTTTGGTTTTCAGAACACTCAAACAGCGTGCTAGTGATGTTTGCCTTCCCATTGGCAGAGTAGTTTAATTCCAAATTATCATTATAATAAAACATAAACAAATTTACATAGGAAATTGGGCAGTGTGTTCATGGTCATTCTCCTGTAAAACAATATAGCCCATGACCAGTGTGGACAGACCTGACCAGGCTGCTTAATTTTTCTAAGCTACTATTTTCTTGTGTTTAAGGGGGAAGTTTGCATTAGATTATCCATCCCAGGTAAGAAATTCTTTGAATTTGAAATAGATTATTGGCATATATATACATATAAATATAGACCATCAGGGAACTGTAAAGCACAGTCCAGTTGGAGTATGAAATATGAATACATGGAAGATTAAATATATAATATTAGTTTTGCTGTTAGCTCAGGATGACTCTTGGAAGGTATAACATAAGTCAGCTAATGGTGAATTGCTATTAGAACTCAGGATCTGGAAAAAGTTGTGTTTGTATCACGGATGCAATGTGAGTACGAAGGGGGTTTGTGGTAATCACTAGTAGCACCTGTGTTATTGGGGGCTCCGTCCTTGGCCAGCATTCTCTTTGTAGGTGATATCATTCACTTTTATTGTTTAGCCACCACCTGCCTCTATGTGGTTTCCCACTACATCTGCATCTGAAGCTCTGTTCTCATCCCCATGCACATGTGGTCATGTGTCCTTTTCTGCTTAAAACCCTTCAATGGCTTCCCATTGAGCGCAGGCTAAAACAGGCATTCCTTATTTCGCCTGTCAGCATGGTGTGCCCTCTTTTTACCACACCAGGCTCATTGTGAGCTATCCTCCCCTGGACCCCTGCACTGAAAGCACTTGGGCCACCTTCCAGCTCCCCAAAAGGAACGAGCTCTTTTGTGACGCAGAGCCTTTGCATGTGCTATCCTCCCCACCCTTAACTCAACCAACTCAGCCGTTTTGACTTTCACTCTTCCTTCTAGCCACAGCTCAAGAGTTCTCAGAGAAGGCTTATTTGACTGCAGGTGAACTAAGCATCTTCTACTTCCCTTTCAGTGCACTTATCACAATTGCAAATAAACGAGTGATTATATCGCTAGTTGCTTACTGGCTGATTCCACTGACCTCTGGATATGCTTGTAGAAATCCTGGACAGTTAACACGTCTCCCTTTGCGCCTTTCTCCCAGCCCACTTGCTGGCATAAAAGAACCTTTGTAAAGTTATTACTTCAAAAGTACCCTGGCTTTAGCTTTATATGAGTGAGCAATATTCATAGAATGCCCCAAGGGCCTTTCTGGGAAAAGGTGTTTCTGCAATGGTGGGCCCCATGTCCTCACGGCCTGATGACCTGCACGTAGATCCAAACAGTTGAGAGCCATCGACCACCTAGCAGATGGACTTCCAAGAGCATGATTTAGATCTTAGTGACCTTTTCTCTGTATAAACATTTCTTTAGAACACCTGGGTCATTTACACAGTTTCCTATTTGTAAAATGTTAGTAACTGTACCTCACTAACTTGTTACAGCTTTTGTACTTATTTATAACTTAAACAGAAACATCACACTCAGTGTTTCATGTTCTTGGTTTTCCAGAATGTACTATTCTAAAATGTAATAATGATATAATTTTGACACAAACAATTATATGTGAGGCCTAGATTTTTGCTAAGCCTGTTTCAAATCCTCCCTCCCCCAAATCATACAAAAGAATATATGGAAAGAAAAGGGAAGAGGAACTACCTCTTTATATACAGAATAAAAGATATTACATTAAGAGCACAATTGAGAGGAAAGAACAAAGACAATGAATTAATTGATCTTGATTAGCAACATAATTATATGACTAATACTAGAGGCCCGATGCACGAAATTCATGCAAGAGTAGGCCTTCCTTTCCCCGGCTGCTGGCACTGGCTTCCCTCTGGCACCCAGAACCCGGGCTTCCCACATAGCTCTGGCTTTGTCCAGAAGGAGGTCTGGTCTAATTAGCATGTTACACTTTTATTATTATAGACTAGAGGCCTGGTGCATGAAATTCATGCATGGGGCAGGGGTGTGTGTCCCTCAGCCCAGCCTGCACCCTCTCCAATCTGGGACATCCCTCTCACAATCCAGGACTGCTGGTCCCAACTGCTTGCCTGCCTGCCTGATTGCCCCTAACTGCTTCTGCCTGCCAGCCTGATCATCCGTAACCACTCCCCTGCCAGCCTGATCGATGCCTAACTGCTCCCCTGCAGGCCCAATTGCCCCTAACTGCCCTCCCCTGCCTGCCTGGTCACCCCTAACTGCCCTCCTCTGCTGACCTGGTCGCCCCCAACTGCCCTCCCCTGCAGGCCTTGTCACCCATAACTGTCCTCCCCTGCAGGCCTGGTTGCCCCCAACTGCCCTCCCCTGCTGGCCCAGTTCACCCCTAACTTCCCTCCCTTGCCAGGCTGGTCTCCCCTAACTGTCCTCCCCTGCCAGCCCAATTGTCCCTAACTTCCCTCCCCTGTTGGCCTGTTCGCCCACAACTGCCCTCCCCTGCAGGCCTGGTCACCCCCAACTGTCCTCCCCTGCAAGCCTAGTTGCCCCCAACTGCCCTCTTCTGCCGGCCCAGTCACCCCTAACTGCCCTCCTCTGCAGGCCTGGTCACCCCCAACTATCCTCCCTTGCAGGCCTGGTCCCTCCCAACTGCCCTCCCCTGCTGGCCCGATCGCCCACAACTGCCCTCCCCTGCTGGCCATCTTGTGGTGGCCATCTTTGACCACATGGGGCGGCCATCTTGTGTGTTGGAGTGATGGTCAATTTGTATATCACCTCTTTATTATATAGGACTAGAGGCCAGGTACATGAACTTGTGCACGGGTGGGGTCCCTAGGCCTAGCTGGCGATCAGGGCCAATCGAGGCCGTCTCACCCAGTCCCGATTGGGGCTGGGAAGGTTGACTGGCCAGGGGGAGGGACCACAGGAGGTTGGTTGGCTGGCCAGGAGGGGAGGGACCACAGGAGGTTTGCCAGTCAGCCCCGATTGGGGCGGATCAGGGCCACCTGGCCAGGGGGAGGGACTGGCCATGGGGAGGGACTATGGGAGGTTGGCTGGCCACAGGGAGGGACCGGGGGAGGTTGGCCGGCCACGGGAGGTTGGCTGTGGGAGCGCACTGACCATCTGCATTGGGCGTCTGCCTCCTGGTGGTCAGTGTGCGTCATAGCTACTGGTCAACCAGTCGTTCTGGTCATTCGGTTGTAACGGTCACTTAGGCTTTTATATATATAAATAATTGTAGGATGACTACACTAAACTCTTTGGACATGCATTTCTGTGTTGCAGAAGAAGATTTGTACATTTGAGGGTAGGATGATGTATCTCTGATAGGGTTGGTACAGGGTTTCTCAGTCTTATTACTATTTTTTAAAAAATTTTTCTTTCTTGATTAACCGTTTGCACTCGCTTGCTTTTTTCTCAATTACTTTATTCTACTCGGGATTTAATTTTTTAAATACCTCAGATTTTACAAAGCGCGGCAGTAGAATAAAAACTGGAGTTTCTTTTCATACAAACGTATTTATTTGGATTTTTTTATATTTCAAATTATTGATACATTCAAAGAGTAATTTTAATTTTGACATCCGAGTGCAAAAGGTTAAGGTATTACATATGTGCCCTTATCTCCCCATTGCCCTCCCCCCCGCCACACACACACACACACACACACACACACACTCATGCCCTCACCCCCCTGGTGTCTGTGTCCATTGGTTAGGCTTATATGCATGCATTCAAGTCCTTTGGTTGATGTCTCTCCCTTACCCCCACCCTCCCCTACCTTCCCTCTGAGGTTTGACTGTCTGATCGATACTTCTCTGTCTCTGGATCTGTTTTTGTTCATCAGTTTATGTTGTTCATTATATTCCATAAATGAGTGAGATCGTGTGATATTTATCTTTTCTCTGGTTTATTTCGCTTAGCATAATGCTCTCCAGTTCCATTCATGCTGTTGCAAATGGTGAGAATTCCTTCTTTTTTACTTCAGTGTAGTATTCCATTGTATAGATGTACCACAGTTTTTTAATCCACTCATCTGCTGATGGGCACTTAGGGTGTTTCCAAATCTTAGCTATGGTAAATTGTGCCGCTATGAACATAGGGGTGCATATATCCTTTCTGATTGGTGTTTCTAGTTTCTTGGGATATATTCCTAAAAGTGAGATCACTGGGTCAAATGGGAGTCTTATTACTATTAATATTTTGGGCTGGATAATTCTTTGTTGTAGGAGGCTGTCTGGTACATTGTAAGATGGTTAGAATACCTGGCCACAGTCATGGCAACCAAAAATGTCTCCAGATACTGCCAAATATTCCTTGGCAAAGTTGCTCCCAGTTGAAACCACAGAATTAGAATATCTGATGCTTCAGGTTAAGTCTGTAGTCTGAAGGGTGAGTGCCCAAAACAAGCCCAACACAGGCAGAAGCGGGTGTCCATCCACATCAGAGTCCATCGTGGGAGATGGTGGGCATGCCCCAGCTTCTGTTGGGACTCATGCTGACAGCCTTCCACTTACAGTAGGCATTTCATTCTGGACTTCCCTGAAGTAAGTGAAATATATTTCACTGATTTAATTTAAAAAATCTTGAAGCATCCACCCAGCTCTTAATTATTCTTTAAGAGCTAACTCAAATCCACCTTTGCAAGGAGGTAGGTGATCACCATCAAATTCCTGTGAGTTTTTTAACCTGTGGGGAAATGAGAAAAATAGGAAAATGTGGTGAACTCTTAGCTTAAAAAAAAAAAAAAATTCTGAGATTGCCATTCCTAATTTCAAGCATGCATGCTTGTGTGTTTTAATAGACTTTCTTTACAAAACAATGGCAGTGATTAATATTATTTGGTTTTGTTTGTTTGGGTTTTGTATTTTAGTGTTATTACTTGGCAAAATAAATGTTGGAAAGCTATGACAGTGCTCCAATAAAATAAATTGATAATATATGTGACACTTCTTTTACAAAATTGTATGTGAATGGAGACTATCAAAAAGGTATCTTCTTATCTTGTAGCTTGATAATATTAAGGCATGGTGCTGGAAGTAATATAAATTTTTTCTCTTTGAGGTAAAACCAATTGACGCCCTTGAATTTTTGACATAAGCAAACTCCATGTATTATTCATCTAATTCTAACTACATTGAGAAAAAACATTTAATAAACTTTTTTAAGCAAACCATTTTGATCACTTTCTTTTCCCTCTAAATGATCATAAAGGGAGCATTAGATTTCCATATGGAACAAAGAATATATTAGCTCAAACAGAACTCTTCTTCCTGTGTCATTAGAAAGAAAGACACTAAAATATTTTCCCTAGCATTCATTTGGATACGGTACAATTAGCATGCCTGTTTCAGCATCTTGCACCTACCTAGCAACCTACTTTCACCATTTACTTGTTATGGTGCCTGTTTCAGCATCTTGCACCTACCTAGCAACGTACTTTCACCATTTACTAGAAGCCTGGTGCACAAAATTCGTGCACGGCGGGGGGTTGTCCTTCAGCCCAGCCTGTACCCTCTTCCAATCTGGGACTCCTGGAGGGATGTCCGACTGCCCGTTTAGGCCCAATCACACCAGGATCGGGCCTGAACGGGCAGTCGGACATCCCTTTCACAATCCAGGACTGCTGGCTCCCAACTGCTTGCCTGCCTGCCTTCCTGATTGCCCCCAATTGCTTCTGCCTGCCAGCCTGATCACCCCCTAACCACTCCGCTGCCAGCCTGGTTGATGCTTAACTGCTCCCCTGCCAGCCTGTTTGCCCCCAACTTCCCTCCTCTGCCGGCCTGGTCACCCCTAACTGCCCTCTCCTGCAGGGTTGATCACCTCCAACTGCCCTCCCTTGCAAGCCTGGTCCCTCTCAACTGCCCTCCCTTGCAGGCCTGGTCCCTCACAACTGCCCTCCCTTGCAGGCCTGGTCCCTCACAACTGCCCTCTCCTGTTGGCCATCTTGTGGTAGCCATCTTGTGTCCACATAAGGGCAGGATCTTTGACCACATGGGGGCAGACATATTGTGTGTTGGAGTGATGGTCAATCTGCATATTACTCTTTTATTAGATAGGATAGAGGCCTGTTGCATGGGTGGGGGCCAGCTGGTTTGCCCTGAAGGGTGTCCCTGATCAGGGTGGGGATCCCTTGGGGCGTGGGGTGGCCTGAGCGAGGGGCCTGTGGTGGTTTGCAGGCCAGCCACGCCCCCTGGCAACCTAAGTGGAGGCCCTGGTATCTGGAATTTATTTTCCTTCTACAATTGAAACTTTGTAGCCTGGAGCAGAGCCAAGCCTGCTGCTCCCTCCGGGGCGGCAGCCATTTCTGTTGCAGTTAATTCACCTTCTACAATTGAAACTTTGTAGCCTTAAGTGGGTGAGCCCAGCCTGGGTGTGCGGAAAGCTTTGCTTCCCCTGTTGCCGCCGGCAACCATGGCCTGCTCTCTCAAGCTCCGTTCTGCCCCCATTTCTGTTTGAATTTGTTTACCTTCTATAATTGAAACTTTGTAGCTTGAGTGTAGGCTTAGGCCTGCAACGGCTATCGGAAAGCTTGGCTTGCTCTGTTACCTGGGAAACCTTGCTCTCTGTGGCTGCAGCCATCTTGGTTGGGGTTAATTTGCATACTCACCCTGATTGGCTGGTGGGCGTGGCTTGGCTGGTGGGCGTGGTTTATGTAGCAGAGTGATGGTTAATTTGCATATTACCATTTTATTAGAGAGGATATACACACATACACACTTGTGGTTGGGATGGAAATTTGGTATAGTCATAAACTAGGCTATGATTTCATAGAATCTTGTTCACAGCTATTCAGAAGACACTAACATCTGGTTTTTAATCCAGTTGAACTAGTTAAAAACTGTTTTTTGTTTTTTCCCAGTCTGTCCTGAAAATTGGGAAGGAGGGCATTCAGGATCCTACTACTGGAAAGGATTCCTAGGGAGGTCATGGTTTTACTCCTAGTCCCTGCCTTTCCTAACTATCACAACCCCATATGTCTTCCATTGTGGTCTTTATCAGTTCTGGTTGTTTCTCTCCAAAACAATTAGCCATTTGTATCTCATCAGTTTCAGTAGTACCTGGTTAAAATAATAGAGACTCTTTGCATGTAAATTATATACTTTTTCCTAGGAAGACATTTCTTTATTTTTCCACAGCTAATCTCCCAAGGTTTCTATGAAGAAGATTGAAGGGAAATGTTATTCTGCACAGAGCAGTTAAATTGTTTCTCAAGTCACATAAGATTATAATAAATGGGTGGTTGATCCAAGAATTATGATTTTTGGAGTCTCACTCTTGGACCATAATGACCAAATTATCATGCTGTACCCCTGTCATTTCCCAGGAATTCTGTAGGTAATTGAAGTATTAGTATATGAATTAGTCAGTATTCATATTTACTTTAGAGTAAGTGGAAACGAAAGGTCTGCTTCGTAGTTCTCATTGAAGAGGCAGAAGTCAGACTCCTGGCTGCTGAGTACCAGTCTGCCTTTCCCTTTTTTCCCCAAATTCCTTTCCCACCCTCTGTGGTGCATCTTCACCAGAACTCTTGCTATTCCCCGGAACCCAGCATGCTCCTCCCACCCTCCAAACTTTTCTATATATGAGATTTCCGTTTCCCTTGAATGCCTTTTGTTCTCTTCACTGCTTAACAACAGATTGCTCATCTTTTAACGAGATATTCTCCCTGGACTGGCAGCGTCAGCAGCACCTTGAGAGTTTGTTAGAGACACAGATCCTCAGCTGTGCTGCAGACCTGCCGCTCAGAGGGATTAAGGGAAGGGAGACTGATCTGCTCGGAGGGCGGGGGGGGGGGGGCAGGGGGTGCTCTTAGAGGGCCAGCACTCTCACACAGCCCTCCCTCCCTAGCTGGTCATCCTAGAGAGGATTAGATGAGGGCCCAGCAGTCTGTGTTTTTACAAGCTATCTGAGTGATACTGAGCAATGGAGTTCGAGAACCACCACATGTAGACACCTCCTACATGGCACTTATCTTTGAAGCTTATTTTGACAATTCTTGAGTAAGTAGTCATCCCTCTTGTCAAATCACTCCTTCTTCTTAGTGTATTAATTAATCAAAGTATGTTAATTGCTATAACCAAATGGCAGTAGCTTAACGCTGTAAGTTGTGACAAGATCGCATTGTCCGAGCATCAGGTGTTCTTTCATGTGATGATTTAGGAAGCTGGTTTCCTCACATTCTTGGCTTCTCTCCTGCCCAGGACCTCCTCAGAGGCTGCTTGTGGAATGTCTGCCTACAGTCCAGAAAGAGAGAGAGAGAGAGAGAGAGGGAGGGAGAGGGAGAGAGAGAGAGAGAGAGAGAGAGAGAGAGAGAGAGAGAGAGAGAGAGGGAGAGAGAGAGAGAGAGAGAGAGAGAGAGGAAGCCCACGCTGGGATGATTGTGCACCTTGTTTTATAACTACCTCTAGATTTTGCTACCTCATTTTTCTTATATTCTTTTGGCCAGAACGTGGTCACATAGTTTCAGCACAGCTGTCAAGGAGTTTGGGAAACGTGGTCTTTCTGTCTGCCCAGGAGGAAGAAACAGTGTTAGGAAGCATTGAGCCCAGCACTATACAAAAAGCCCCACCGAAAACAATGCATGCCACATGTGTAATTTTACATTTTCTAGTAGTTACATTTAAAAAAAGGTAAAAAGAAACAGATGAAATTAATTTTAATAATATATTTTATTTAATCTGGTATATTCAAAGCATTATTCAGCATGTAATCAATAAAAAAAGTGTGAATAAGGTATTTTACTTTCTTTTTCTCATACAAAGCCTTTGAAATCCAGTGTGCATTTTTCACTTGGAGCATGTCTCAGTTAGACTAGACAGATGTCAAATGGTCAGCGACCCCACGTGACTAGCGGCTGTTTTATTGGACAGCACAGGTCTAGCAGGTCCCTGCCTCACTTGGTATTGAAATCACTCCTTTTGCCATCTCACTCCCACACTCCTTACACCTAATTTCTGTGTGTTGCTCACCTCTCAGTCCTTGCACAGCACCCTCCGGTTAAGAAATATTTGCTGAGTGATCGAGCAGGCAAAGCGTTAATGCGTAAATACAGAAGAACATTCCTCTTGGCTCTTTGGATTACTTAGTGAAAGTTTCTAAGACGTTTTCTTTCGTGATGAGTGCTGGTTGCACGGAGAATGACATAAATTAGTGTCGCAGTAGAAGAACAAAGCAAACACAGTTACCTGTGGAACTAATATGAATCACTGAATTGCAGCAAGTTTGAGGGGGAAAAACACTTGACCATCAGTTATTTTGATGTTCTCACTGGATGGACTTGTTTCTCCCAGTCAAATAGCAACTTGGAGGTTGCACATCAGCTCTAGGGAGCTGACTCTGTGGAAACTTTTGGTTGATTTAATTCTATTGCAATAAACCTAGAAGTCTTGTGTTCCTTCTAAGTTAATGAACACATATTGCAGGATATGCCGGTTATTTCAAAATGAGATGTTGTGGAAAGTGTTAACATAGACTCAGTTTTGAAATGCTGCCAACAAAAGTTGTTTAAAATTTTTTTGTTTTGTTTATTTTAGTGGCTTTTCTTCAAATCCTAAATCGGGGACTAGGAAAGCCCATGAAACTATATCAATCTAAGGTGTAATCTGAGTAAGAGATTCTACTTAAAAGGAAAATAATAGTACAGTAAGCCTGCCATATTGGATGGGGGTATTTTTTTTCCATTGCTGGCCTAATTGCAGTGAATTGTGGAGGATGCATATGGCGGATGTAACTTTGGCATGTTATTCCTCTTATGGCAGGGAGAAAGGAAATCCTTAGGAATGCATGGTGCCTTTCTCTAAACAGATTGTTTCGTTGCTTTTAGTTAGGGACATGGGTCACACATGTGAACTTGCATGAGAGCTTACAACTCAGCTGGCAAACAAGTAAGGTGTTGGTGAAGGGATTGTAGGCAACAAAACCCTACTGTTGGTTTTGTTCTTCACTATCTCTAGAAAGTATACTGCTAAGCAAGTGTTTAATTACATGATCACACCATTAACAATGTCTGAGAGATGTGTGAGGCTTGTACTGTTTTGTAGATCCTTTCTTATGGACTTAAAAGGCATTTTATTTTGGCAGAGGTGGGGGAGAAAAGAACAAGGAAGGTGGGTGAAGAAGGGTAATTCTGGTGGAAGAACCCACCCACAAATTTATGATTTTCCACAAAGTCCAGCTAAATCGAAATGATTAGTCATTAATAAGTCAAAACCTGCCATGGCATTTTCAACCAGGCTAAGGTCCTGTGGAAGATAGTAAACTATTTGGTCTCATTCCCAATCCACCCTCAACTTTCAGCCCGATACAGTCCTCTTTCTCATACCCAAGCAGAGACATATCCGGGAACCCATCCATGTGTCCTTGTATGGGTTTAAACATTGTGAGTGTTCTTCCTGAGTCTTTTAAATTATTAGATCAAGATCAGTGATTCTCAGATCTATCGATTGATGGAAGACTGTAGCATAGGTTTTACCTGGGGAACTGTGAAAAATACAGCTCTCTGGATCTCAGCTGAAGATCCCAATTCAGAAGTTCTGGGTGGGGTCCTGGAGTCTGTTTAATACAGAGGTGAGCAGGCATTTGACAGATTAAGATCAGGAGGTGGCAGGGGGAACATTTCAGGTTGATGGACAGCATTTTTGGAGGCCTGAAGGTAAGGCTGGAGGAAGCAATACAGTCAGTGCTCCTTGTGCATAAAGCTCAGGATGGGCTGATGAGGATGAAACGTCTGCGTGCCTTGTTACCCTGAGGTCCATGGGATGAGGCAGGTGTCCTCAAACTTTTTAAACAGGGGGCCAGTTCACTGTCCCTCAGACCGTTGGAGGGCCGGACTATAGTTTAAAAAAAAACCATGAACAAATTCCTATGCACACTGCACATATCTTATTTTGAAGTAAAAAAACAAAACGGCAAAAACACCCGCATGTGGCCCCGCGGGCAGTAGTTTGAGGACACCTGGGATGAGGGGTTGTGATCACGGGAGTGATCACATGGAGAGACTGTCTTGCCCTGGGAGCCAGATCTCCAGGACTTACTGTTTGTTTCTTCCTTCCTTCCTTTGGGGAATTAAAATGAGAAGAAAGTCTTTGCCTTCACCTCTGCATTTCCTTTTTCCCCTCCCTCTGTTCCATACTTTGAACCATTAGGAGGTTGCACCTATGTGTGAACAATAAAATAAAATAAAAAGGGTTTTAACAGAGTGAGGTTTGGGTCCTTTGCCCCAATTGCCTCTGTATTACTTAATCTTCTAAGGAAGAAGAATTTAGTTAAACTTGAGTTTTAAATCTTTCAAGTTGTGCATGATATCTGAAGATCTGATCAACTTGTAGACCAAGTTTTAAAAATAGATGTTGATTTTATCTTTATGGTCAAGGCAAATAAAAATGACTTTTAATCTGTTTAAAGTTGTTTGTCTACAAAACAGCTCCGTGACCTTGGACTAAATCCCTAATTTCCGGGCCTCAGTCTTCTCATCTGCATAAAATAAGAGTACCTACCTCGGGATTGGTGGGGAAGTAAATATACTGCTGATCACAGTGCCTGGCACAGAGGAAGGCCAGGCTGAGCAGAGCCATATTGGAGTCTGAGGCAAAAAACAAACAAGTACCGAAACAATCAATAATACTGATTCTGTCTCTGTTTCAAGTTTTGATTTGTTTATCACAGTTTTTTTTTTTAATTTTAATTTTTATTTGAGTATTTCATTAAGGTATTTATGTTGATCACTGAGGTTTTCGGGCTCTCTGAAATTCTGTTCCTGAATTGAATGCCTCACTCACTTCCCCCCAATCCCAACCCTGGCGGATGCACTATGTGCACCAGCTACTTTGTGGACATTAATTATTAAAATTTCCCAAATAGTAGTAAATGGCTTTAAAACTTTTAAAAAATGTGTTTAGTTTAAAGCAATTTATGCTTATTAAGGAAAGTTTGAAAACTATAGATAAGTTGAAAGCAGGGAGTATACAAGCCTCTGTTCCAAATTTCAGACACAACCACTATTAATGATAACCTTTGGGTTTTATATTCTGTTATCTTTCATTCTAATATTTTCAGGCCCTAGAAAACCCTCCAATATTATTTGTGGCTCCCCTACAGAGATATATGTTCAAAAGGGAGGGAACATTATGTTTGAAGTAAAACTTAAAGTATTCTGATCTATTTAATTACCAGGTTTAAGATTAATTTTGGAACATAGCTCCAAAGCATAATAACTATATGAACTTAGGGTATGCTATTTGGTTTATAAGAACACGAGTTTCTAGAAACAAAATAACTAATTATAGTGTTGTTGTTATTTATTTTGTCATAAGGGTTAAATTGATCTAAATGAAATGTGCAAGCATGTCAAATGCCTAGATATAGTAGGGACTTGGGAAATGTTTCCCTTGCTCACTTCTGCCATTCGTTCTCTTCCCTTTCCTCTCCCCTTGTATGTTGAAATTCCTCTATGACAGTTACAATAAAAACAATAAATGAATATTGATTTCTAGATTTAGGTCTTGGCAAAGCGTAAATGGGGAGTGTGCCTGGGGAGTTCCCAAATGCTTTCTGTAACATTGGAAGCCTCGTTTATTTTGTAATTATTTAACCTGCTATTTTTGAATCAACAGAGGACGTTTAAGACCTGGCCCCTCTTTGTGTATGGGCCAGTAGAATGAATATTCATAGCCAGTTTTCAGAGCTTGATTAAACATCACCCTCTCTTTTAACCACATGTTTTCTGAAGGAGTCTTTTCCTCCTTGTTGGAGAGGGAAAAGCTGAAGCCTATTGTGTTGCATGTGTAATGCTTTAGAAATGTAACAGAAGTAACATTGGACTGTGCAACAACCTTTAGGAAAGGGCCGAAGGTGGCTGCAGCCACCCCACCCCCCCCCACCACCCCCACCCCCGCCATCGCTGCCACCACCACCATCATCATTGGTCTCTAAGTTATGTGATGCATGTGTTTCGATTTGGCAGTGAAGAGAAAGGAAGCTTTGATGGCCTTCTTTGACTTTCACCCTCCCCACCTACCCTGTTTGGGTCTCCAACTCCGTCACCTTTATTGTAGCATATCTATGAAGAAGGTCATTTAGTTTGGTTACACATTTTTATAGGCACTCAGGGAGAAAGTGTGATTTATCAGGATGTGTTGCCTAGGAATAACATTTGAGGTCCCTCACACGCGCTGGCTTTTTCCCCTACTCCTTGGCAGCCTCTTGATTTCAC
Organism: Eptesicus fuscus; assembly: GCF_027574615.1. NCBI lineage: Eukaryota > Metazoa > Chordata > Mammalia > Chiroptera > Vespertilionidae > Eptesicus > Eptesicus fuscus. The sequence continues at coordinate 64,031,552 of NC_072480.1, read as the reverse complement.
ATAGGAAATCAGTCACAATGAGCTGGGAAGAAGTGGAAGGTCCTCATGTAGGCAGCAGGATGAGAGGGGATACATCATCTTTGCTGCTGATGAGTTCATCATATGGAAGGGACATAATCTATTGCTTTTTAAAAGAGGGAACTTCCCAGTTATTGTTAGGGGACCTGGTGTCATTGTAAATAATCATCGTCTTTTAAATACAAGCTATATTAAGCCAGAGGTGCCAGGGGAAAGTCCACAACCCCCTTTGCAAAGTTTCCTGATAGCAGACTTTCCCCTTGTAGCCTGGGGGTGGTTTCCTTTTCGCAGAAGTAGGTGTCCTGAGGTTTCCTGCAGGCCTGTCCCCTCGCCTTCCCCAAGTTAGGTAGCTGACGGCCATGAACTCTGATACCTGGGAGCAGCCAGAGTTGTGAGACATTTGCCAGACATTTGCATCTCTGTCATCTATATATGTCGATGGTCCACTGGTATTACACTGTATAAACCCTGATATAACTCGCTTTAAGTAACTTTAACATACGCCCACAAAGATATTACACAAGCTATAAACTTGGAGGGTGTTTATTTGCATTTTTCATTAGGTTGCTTTAGGAGGTGGATATGAGAAGAAGAGGAAGAATGGAATTTGTCTTCCAGTTATAATTGAACGAGGCATTTTATTTAGAAAGAAACCCTTTAGCACTTTATAAAAAGGTTGTGATCTTTTTTTCTCACCAAGCATTCATTCTCTGGCCCTTAACTTCAACATTTGTCATGTTGTGAGGAAAGTTAGAAAACTCTGCTCCATGTGGACTCCTATGGGGCTTGGGTGTGTGATAAATCAAACCAAGTTGAGGCAGGTTCCTCATTCATTCTATAAGCAAATCTTTATGGATTGCCTACTGTGTACACAGTACACAGAGTGTGTGTGCACATTTGTGCCAACACCTGCATGTGCACACACACACACACACGCGCACACACACACACACGCGCACACACACACGCACGCACACAGTGTTCAGAGCTATTGAGGGGCAATAAAACATGCTGGGATCCCTCCAGTTAAGGTTGAGCCTGTGAGGCAGGCCAGACTTCGGTAACTCCGCCTGGGGGTTTTGTTTCCTCAGAAAAATCCCAGGCACATCATGTTTTCCTTGGCTTTGTAAATTTCCATCTCTAAAACTAATCATGGACACTGCTGGCTGACTTGTCATAATTGTGATTAAAATAAATTGACAGTTTACAGAAAAACCATTTGTGTCCGTAGCGTAAAAACTCTATATCCAAATTGAGGGGATTCTGACCCTTTAGTAAATTCACGCAAGAAATGTTTTTTGAGTACTTATCCTGTGAGTAGAGCAGTGAACAAAATAGACAAAAATCCCTGCCATTGTGGAGCTACTGCTTCTTCTTGTTCTTCTTCTTCCTCCTCTCCCTCCTCCTCTTCATCCTCCCCCTCATCCTTCTCCTTCTCCAAGTTGTGGTTAGACAGACATTAAACAGATAAGAAGATAGGATAGAGAATCCCAGATGGTGATAGAGGCTATAGAAAAAAGGAAGCAGGAAAGGGGCTGTCCCGGGAGGCAGTGGGCTGTCTTTACTGAGCAGGTTCTTGAACGTGGCTGCAGGCAGTGCTCCTCCTCACAGGGGGACACATCCATTACCCACTGGGCCTTGGGAATGAACAGGATCTAGCCAGGATTGTAAAGGTGGGCATTGTAATTCCTGTCTTCCGGGTGAGGGAGCTGGGGTCCCCAGAGTGATGTAGTCGCACAGCCAGGACCAGACAGCCATCTCTAGCAGTGGAAGGCCTCTGCCCACCCTGGTTTCTCCCCGCTGTCCCAGCGCTGGGGGCTGCGCCTAGAGCTGTGTATAGAGGGCAGCAGGCCTCCCCTTGACCCTTCTTTATCAACAGAACATCCTTTAGTTCTTTTCACCTGCCAGCCTCTCAGCTCTTCCCCTGCTCTGCCGGAAACGAGGATTTGACACATTTAGAAATATATCTTTGTGTTTTTCTTTTGTGTGTATATGACTTGGAAATGTTTATCATTCCATTGAGGTGATTTATTTTCCCCCAAATGTCACCAATAAGGGAAGTTTTAACAGTTAACATTTTAGGCACGCAGAACTGGAGAGATCTTTTGGTCTAAGTCCTTCGTTTTACAGGACCCAGAGAGGTGGGACCCAGAGAGCTCAAGTGACTTTTGTAATATCTCACAGCTATCGAGTGGCGTACTGGTAGTGGAGGCTAAACCTCCGTGTGAGCTTTTCCTATACCATTATCTAACAATCCATTGTTTTCATTTATTTCTGACTATAGAACTAAGAAGTGCTTTTGAAGAAAACTTGGAAAACAAAACAGTTTATAGAAAAAAATATCACTAATAGTCTCACATACCAGGGGTAATCAGAAGACACTTTTTAAAAAATCTTTGCTTGAGGATATGTTTATTGATTTTAGAGAGAGTGCAAGGGAGAGAGAGAGAGAGAGAGAGGGGGTGGGAGGGGAGGGGAGGGAGGGAGAGAGAGAGAGACAGCTATCATTTGACTCCCATATGTATCCTGACCAGGGATCAAACCGGCAACTTAGGTATATGCTCTGACTGGGAATTGAACCCACAGCCTTTTGGTGTACAGGTGGATGCTATTGATGCTCTAACCAACTGAGCCACACAGCCAGGGCTCTTTTTTTTTTGTTTGTTTGTCTTGTATGTGTGTTTAATTGTGAGCATTTTCTCAATGTCATTAAAAGTTTTCAGAACACAATTTTTATTGGTTATATTATTTATCCTGTTTTGGAGTTATACTTTATTGGCCTTGGATTGTCTGCTGGGCATTGGGCTTCATGTAATGACCCATTTGCTGACCTGGCCATCCATCAACAAGCAAGTAGACTGCAGGTGTTGACACTGCTGATAGCCATCTGATGCTTATTTATTTAACTGGGGCTCGGTGTTTAAATTGCTGTTATCTCTACTTGAATAGACTTGAACCTGCTAAAGTGAAGAGCTTTGTATCCTCGAACTTTGGGTGGCTCTCCAGCTTATCTCTCTGGACCTTAGTTCCCTTATTTTGGGAGTAGAAGATTTTCCTTTGGTCCCTTCTCTAAGAACTGGATAAATTCCAGAGGCTTCTCCTCAGAAAACGCACAGGCACACAAAATTTTGAATGTAATGTTAAAGGTTTCATGGACCACTTTCCCCACAAGTTCAGCCTTGGATTCCAGGCTAAGAAACACTAGACTAGACGATAATGCGTATTCTATTTCTGTGATTATTGGATTAAATCTCTAATGACATAATTGAGTTGAGCATCAGACTTTATATCAGAATGTGTTTTTATATTAATTCTTCTAAGAGGCCCCCAGGGTCTGATGTGGAGATCCTCTCTCTCCTGTCTCACCTCCACCTGCCCCCACATCTGTTATCTGTTCGTCGCTCGTTGCCTCTAATCCTGTCCTGTTCTGTTTTGCTGCTTATTGTGCCTCCTATGTTCCATACTTTTGTTTTTCTCAGAAGGGCAGATCATTTTCCTGACACCTTTTCTTTTCTTTGGCCAGCAAGCTGACCAATAATAATACACTGTGGAAAATATTTAGTCATCTGCTCCTTTTTGCAGTTTCTCTTAATAATTTTTACTTATTGTTTCAAAATTTTCCAGAATAAGAGAAAAGGAATGATTATTTGGAGTAGAGGCATATATGTACATATATTTAATATTTATATATATATATTTAAGGCTCTATTCAAAATATGTATATGTGTGCTATATATATAATTTATATATTTAAATAAACTTTGTATGTATCTTAAAGCAAATTATTCAGTATAATATTTTTTAGGTGGAAAAAGGAACATTTTAATTATTAGTAAATGGTCCATTGGGTTTCAGTTTATGAACAGTTGAATGCTTTGGGCTATTAACAAATAAAAATGTTTGCATGTTTTTACAACTACTGAATTTCATTCCAGGGTTAAAGATAACTCGGGACATAAAACTGACATAAGCATTAAGTTGAGCAAATATGTTTTGAGTGCTTGCAGTATCCAAGACACTGGAGACTCACAGGTGGTAAAAATATAGTCCCTGCCCTTATGAATTTACAGTCTCACCAAAGAGTGTGACATGTACAAACTTAATAAAAGGCAGAATGTGAAAAGCTCCAAAACAGAGGTAAATAAAAGTTTAACAGAAGATCTAATTAATTCTGGCTAGGAGGATCAAGGGAGTTGCGTATAGAAGGTGCTATTTAAACTGGTTCTGGAGGCATGCATAGGAGTCCTCTGGGTGAGAGGGTCCTTCTACTTCTTGCTTTTCAGAATGTGATAGAACTTCATTGTACCGAGGGAAGGGGAAGATGGGGACTTTTAGAGTCTAAAGTTTGCCTTCCTGATAGTAAGAAATTACCCTTAGAAAATCCTCTAAATTCCCCAAAATATTTTTAAGGTTTTGTGTACCTAACCTGTATAATAATTTGTATGTGTATTAAAATCTGAGAACTGAAACCCATATACAGAAGCATTCCATCCTCCTCTGAAGTGTTCCCACTTCCTCATGGGGTTTACTCCATTCTGTTTTGAGAGTAAAACTCTATACCCTTAATACATGTTCATAGAGGTGTTTGCTATTGTAAGAGTTAAACAAGTTAATGTGTGAAAGAGCTTGAGGTTGCTAGGTAGTAGGAGCTCAGGAGACGTTTGTGGGTTTGAATCCAGAGGTCTAGCATGCACCTTGTTCTTTGAAATGGCGTAAAGGAAACCTTGGCCACCTATTTCCTGCCCTTCCAAGACGGCATTTCCTCTTGTGGCTGCTCTGACCAGATGTCATTCTTTTGTCCTCAGACATCAATCTCATAAACCCCCTAGAGAAACCACATCCTACTCTGAGGTTTAGGTCCCGGAGTGAAATGCTGTACCATGTAACTCTCCTTGCCGGTCAGATTTCTAAAGTGTTGGTCGGTCCTAAACGAGCAGAATATAACAAAGACCTTACTTTGCCTGAGAAGTTACGTAGCAGGAAGGCTCACAATAGCATCTCCATTGCTCTAGGTTGTAAGAATTTTCTTCTTCCGTAAGTTGGACCCATTTGAAGGTGATAGACTCAATGTCTGTCTTGCTCTCAGAATTGCTTTCTTTTATCCGGGATTTAAGCATAATGCTCTGAGATGGCGGTGAGAAAGCTGTGTGAATTTGGCTGCTGCATTTCCAATAAATATGTTGAGAACCTTGTCTAGTATGTTAATCAGTCCCTTTTTACGTAAATCTCTGTGTGAGAGACTTTTTAAAAAATTTACTTGCCTGACGTTACCTGGAAGCTCAGAGCAAATTCAATTTTTTCTCTTGATTACAAAAAATATATAAATTCACTGCTAACATTTTGAAAAAAATAGAACAACTTCAAGAAGATGCCTGGCTCATGGCATGAGCACAGGGATGTCAAGTAAACTGTGTGAAGGCAGTTTTCATAGTTGAGCTGCAAAGAGGGAAGAACGGTTGATTTTAAATTGCTGAAGCTCTTTGTAAAGTGTTATAGCAGCACTTCGGTGGAGTTGTTATTTTAGATCACACAGCTAAAGCCCTGAATTCAAGACTAAGGTAAATTTCTTCAGGTTGCTATAACACCAGCAACAATAACAGTAGTTACCATTAAATGAACACTTACTATGTACCAGGCATTGTGCTATGAGATTTTTACCTTTTTACTTCTTCACTAAATTATCTCTCTGGAATTAAACCCAGATGCTGCCTTTATCTTTAATTGATGATCAGCAGCTTTTGCATATTTATACTTTCTAGCAGTTGGAATAGACTACTGGTTCAGCATAGTATCATGGGTTCAGTGTGTGTACACTGGGTCCATATTGCTATTGCCTGGTGTGTGACCTTCTGCACATATACAACATCTTTGTGCATCTGTCTTCTCATCTATCAAATGGCAATAACCACACTACTTGCATCATAGGGTTGTTATGAAGATTAAATAAGTTACTATCTATATTATTATCGCTGGTGTTTGAGTGACAGAGATCCTGGTGGGAGGAAGAACAGGCAGCCGCGCCACCCCCCTCCGCCCCCCCGCGAGTCCTCTCAGCCAGTTAATTGGCCTGGAAAGTCGGAGATTTGTACCTATATTTTATATAATAGTTTCTATGGCACCTGTTGCTGCTAAATGACACTCATTTCCATTGTTTCTGTACTGCTATTGCTTGTTGTCTTCTGTAACCAAATCGTCCCCGATTTCAAGAAAATAAGCAGAATAATAACTAACTGGGAGAAGCACTGCAGCAGCCCAGGAAGTGCAGATTAATATTTAATTCCATCTTACTGCCCATTTCCCATGAATTTTTAAATAAATCCCTTAACACTTCTGTTTTAGTTTTCCCTAGGAGATTATTTTTAAATGATTTAAAATTTACTCCACTGTTATTGTTAGGAAATACTAAAAATAGCAGCCTTTTTGGAAAAACACATTTTGAGTGCAATCCCCATTGAACCATGGGATGGTGACTCAGCTCCTTTCTTGTGCTTTGTGTGAATCTCTGTTAATTATGCTAATCTGTCACTTATGCTGTCCATTCATCTCGCCTTCTCAAGGAGCTCTGACGCTGCTTGAAGGGAGAGACCCCTGCCTGTTGATGGACTTAAAATAACATTCTGGTTAATAAGAACATTTACCACGATACATAGTTTCCCATGAAAATGTTTGATGACCTTGTTTTTCTTGCCACAAGATAACACATAGTAAATTAAGTTTTGCGTGCAGGAAGAAACTCTTTCTTTACACCTGCAGCCTTGAGGTGCAGGCTGCGAAACCCCCTGCTTGTTGCTCTTACCAGCACTGATCATCAGCCAGGCATTTGGTGTTTAGCCATAACATATAGGAAAGCATCCAAAAACTTAAGAATTTTGGAACACCCAGACGACCTAGCTGCCTGTCTCTTCAGCTCCAGGAGCTTCAGATTTGAAGGAATTACGGAGGAGTCTAACTGTGACTGCTTTTCTTTTAAACACTGCACTATATTGATTCGTGTCCATTTGGCCCACCCCGTGTGGAGCAGACACAATGAGGCCGGTCTTTATCAGAGAGGCAGTACACTGTGTATTGTACAGTTCAGGGTTTGTTTTCCTTTGGCCTGCGAGAAGGAACCTCCCATTTTTCCAGCAGTAGTAACACCCCTGGAGGCTGGCCCTCGCAGGCATGCCCTCCCACCCCAACAGGCTCTACAGACCCAGCCGGCGGAGCTGACCACTGGTGCCTGGGAAGCCAGCTAGCTGCCTCTCCTTCCTCGGGCCACTGGCATGCTTGTGCCTTGCCCAGCTGGGGACTCACAGCTATCCAAGTTGCAGACGCTCTGACTTGCATTTTCAGCCGAGAATGCAGGCTGACAAGTACAGGACAAGTAGTAGAAGTGTCAAAAAGGAGATGGTGATCGAGTCCCCCCTGCAGCACAAGGATGCAGCTCAGGGAGACGTGGAAGCCGAGAGCCCGGGGCCCGTGCTGGTAAGGGGCTCACCCTCAGCAATCCTGCTGCCTTTCCCAGCGGTGCTTACGGTGCTTACGTTGTGTGCATGCTCAGTGCCTTCTTGACGGCTGTGGGATTTTAAAACTTGCTCTGCCTGTCTCCTGTGAACTCTGCTCTCCCTCTTTTCCTGTCGATTGTTTTCGGCTCCACTTTGATTTTCTTTGTGAGGAAAGATGTGTTGACATTTTGTGGGCGAACGTGGCTTCCAGGAGGCTTCTTTGTATAGAACAACCGTGTATTGTTCAAAATGATGTCCCACTTGGCTGCAGTGCTGCCAGACGCACACCCAGGGAGGCACTTTTTAATTGCCTTTTGTGGGGGTGAGAAAGATGTCCTCTGTAAAATTAAAACATTTTTACATAATATACTTATGTTATTGTGAAAGTGATGAAGATGACACTAGGACATAACTGTTGAAGTTACATGTGGTCTCACTCATTGTAACAGGTTTACCTTGAACAAAGGTTAGAGATAACCTGTATTTTGAACCAATTGATAGAAAAGTGTCTGTTCTTAGCATTAGCTAAACTCACAGCAGTTCGATAAATTCAAGTGCTTCGGTAGACTTTATAAGGGAGGAATGTGAAAAATGGCTGTGTTGTTAGCATCAATGAGTAGGTTGTGCTTCTCTCTTGGAATTTCTTTAGTACAATAAAAGCACATAATTTTTTTTAAAGCAAACTGTAAAAAAAACCACCAACACGCACTGCAAAAGAGTACAATTGAGCCTTTCAAATGAGCTGTTAAAGGGATAGTTAAACCAGTACTTAGTGATATTAAAGAGTGATTTTAAAAAAACCAACCTAAAAACAGAGGTCCAATTGCCATTATCATAAAGTGTTTGGTTAATTAACTTAATTTTCAACACTCTAATGTCTTTAAGAATCTGGACTTAAACTTTCGTATGGTGGATTTGACTTGAATTAAACTGCTTTCCCCTGATGTGTGAGACTACCTTATATTGTATTGACTTCAAAATTACATTGCTAACTGAACTGAGAGTGTCCATCCGGGATGATGGGCCTTTTCCCTCCCACCCTGGTACATTGTTTAGAGATGTTATTCATTATCTTGGAGTCCTTTCTGCTAGCATAATAGTTCATTTATTTACTGAGTCGCTGGACCTGCTTCCATGCCATATACGTTTAATCAGCTCCCCGCGGATGTAGCTTACGATTTCATGGAGGAAGCTGTGTGGTTTGGGTTCCCTTGTGAATCTTCTTAAACATCTTTTGTCAGTGATTCTTCAGGTGTGTAGAAATATGTGTCCAGATGATTAAATACACCATCGAAAGATGCTTTGTGGTTTATTTTTAATTCCACAAGTGACTGTTACAATTATTTCTCTTTCTAGTGCTCAAAAAACAAAAAACAATCGGCCGCTCATATCCCAGTTACTTGTTTAGGTCAGATCTCACTCCAGGCATTTCCACGGGGAGTTTTTTTCTCCTACTGTAATGGATAAGGCAGTGCTGGCTGCAGCTGCGCCTGGGGGGAATGCTCACCAGGGCTCGGAAGCTTCTGGCAGGACGGAGAGCTCTGGCTCTGTGCACCTGCAGAGGGAGGTGTGAGGGAGAGGTGAAGGCAACAGTGATACAACAAGACACTTTCCTTATCTGATAGTGTTTCTCTTCTTCCATGGGGGTAAGCTAGGTAAAAAGAGCTAACTAGTATCAGATAAGAGAATCAATGATATTTAAGTAGGGCCTCTGCCCAGGGCAGATCCTGTCTGTGATTATCGCTGCTCACAGCAAGTGAGAATTCCACGAACGGCTTGGAGTACAACTTTTTTCCAAGATGGTTTTGAAAAAGTATGCCCGCACAGCCATGAGGCCTATTTCTTGTAGTGCTGTTGGTTATTATTAGGTCAGTAGTCCATATGTTCAGTGAAAATCCCAAGTCTATTACGTTTCAATGTAAATACCTTACTTTATTCAAGAGATAACATTTGAAATCAAGTTCTGCTGGTTTTAGCTATGTACACAATCAGTCCTTTGGGGGAAATATTACATAGTTTAGAAAGCATAAAAGTAATTAATGCATATAATAAGAAATATAAATAGTGTAGAAAGATGGAAAAATAAAGTGCCCAGTATTATTTGATGTATATACTTCCAGACTTTCTCCTGTGCATATAAAAGTATATGTGTGTGTGTGTGTGTATGTGTGTATGTGTGTGTTTGGAAAAATGTGCTAGTACTATAGATTTCTGCATTAATTTTCTCCTAGAGCACATCAACAACATCTTTCTTTGTCACTATATGTAGATTTATGCCATTCTTTTTAATGGCTGTATATTATTCCAGTTTATAGTTGTACCATAATTCGATGGTTATTCAACTTGCTTCCGATTCTTTACAATTATTACAATGTACAGTCATTGAAAAAAATGACCTTGTGGACTGTGAGTGACTAACTGCGAATGTACTAGTAAATGTATCTTAAAGCACTTACAAAGTCAGAAGTGCTCGTTCTGTAAAACTTCTATCGGAAGTCTCCTCTGGGCATTCATTGGCAATGATGCTTCTTTCCCCTTTGTCAGGGCAGAGGTTAAGGTTGCCCTTAGCAGTGGCCGCTTGTTCTGTGCAAAGTAAAGTCAGTGTTTATAAGAGAAGTATGTGTTTGGGCATTCTAAAGTTTCAGAGGCTGCAGTGTTCAACTTACGGGCACCTACGTAGGTCTTGTCCCCTCATTGTGATGGTAAGCGGGGGAGGAAGTGCATGGTGAAACTCCCCTGTTCCTGTCCACGAGGCTCCCTGCCAGCCCCATTGAAAAATGCCTTTGTGGACTGTGAATGACTAACAGGGGAACAATCTGGGTATTCTTGATGTCTACCAGTTAGTTACCCTGCTTACATTTGAATACCTATTTTTTTGCACCCCCCCCCCAAAGTTTAAAGTAATTCCTGGAAATAATTTATTCTAATAGTCACTGCCCAACAATTTAGAGGAAAAGGGTGCGGCCTCAAAGAGTCAGAAGTGGCTGAGGATGTGTCATTTGTGTTGTCCTTTCATTGAGTTACTCTCACGACGCAGGTAAGGACTGCAGCACAGGTCTCAGGTGGGGGATTTTGAAGGTTGAAAGATGTGAAGATAGAAAACAGCTGAATTTTCATGTTAGAAACACTCATTAGGTAGTGTTCGGCAAGTTTCTTTTCAGGACACCTTTTCTATTTATGTTATTCTTCTGGGATCTTCAAGTGTTAAAAACGGAACCTGAGTTCTTCCTTTGATGTCTGAATGAGCAGATGATTAGCTAACTGACTGGGTGAGAAGGCAGCATGTGAGCCAGTATAGAAAGGAGGACGAGCCCGGCTTCTGGGTGAATTTAATAACCTCGCCAGCGTGGAGCGCTGTCTCAGAGGAGCTTCCACAGCTCCGGTCACTACCCCGTGGCAGTGCCGAGCCACTCTCCCCAGGAGAGTCAACATCTTCTCTCCCCAGGTTCTCTTTACTTTAGAAATAGCAGCAGAATTGAATTGAGACACAAGCCCCGAAGTATAAGCTTATGGGCCATGATCATGATATCCTGTAAGACGTCAGATGTCTGTGGTTGAGTTAATTACATTATACTTCTAAACCCCTTCTGCCCTACAGGTTTTCCTGCATCCCTGTTGATGTCTTTAGAAATAATTAATGATATTAACTACCTTGGTGATACTTAACAAGTGGTTTCTTTGTTTTTAAAATAGTGAGTGGTGAAGGAAGGAAGTTCCTGCAAGGTTTATGTAGTGACACATTCCCAGGTGACACGGGACATTTTACCGATTCAGAGCCACAAGCCTTACCATGCCTTTTGGTTTTCTCCTTCATTTGTTCATTCTTTTGTTCATTAGACCCATATTTCTAAGCACTGAGGTTTGCCAGACTTACCGTATAGTGCACTGGGGAGGCAGGTCAGTGAGACCAACCCCCCTCATCTCCCCAAGCAGCAAGGTCTGGGTAAGGAGGGGCTTTGTTCCTCATAAATGCTTTTCACGAGGTGCTCATTAGGCACAAGTGTTACTCTCTCCCATCCTCTCCCGGTAAGGCAGACAACATTTAAATCATCATTGGCTCCAGCAAGGACGAGTTCTCAATTCTTGAGCACCTACCGTAAAGCAGGCCTTAGCCCAGCTTTACCCAAGGCACAGGGCCCCCTGGCTGTTCATATGAACAGTTTGTATGAATGAGGCCCCCAGAGTTGCACACAGACTTTGTGGAGTGGTCAGTGGAAGGGCTCTTTGGAGAGTGCTTGCTTAGATAGTGTCGGGGTGAATTTGATAACTCCGCCAGAGTGGAAAACTGTCTCACAGAAGGGGATTCCATAGCTCGGGTCACTACCCCCTTGCGGTGCTGAGCCACTCTTACTTTCTGGGCTTCTTGCTTGCATAGAACATGAAAATCCACTGAGCTCCGGCACGTGTCTTTGCTCATATCTGTCATCAATGTGGAAGTTAGAGTAATGCCGATTGTTTTCTTTTCTTTTCTTTTTTTTTTTTTTTGGTGTAATAATACAATAGGAAAAAAATACATAGTGCCTTGCTCTGTGCCAGACACTGTTTCAAGCCTGTTAAATGTGTAAAATGAGGAGCATGTAATAAATAATCTCTAAGATCTCTTCTGGGGCTAATGTTTCAGGGCTATTAGCATTGATCCTAGAATAACCTGTGATGAAGTCCGGTCAAGACCCTGGGAATTTTAGTTTTAGGTTCTAACTTAGTTTATCCAAAAGTGTTTGGGTTTTGAGTTGTAGCAGCTGCAACACGGGATATTGGCTTTTCACCCAGTGTAAATGAGTAACACCAGTGGAATGCGTTGACCAACCTGGAAATAAGTAAAAGTAGCAGCAGAATTTGGAGTTAGCAGGGAATACGACACAGGAGAGGCAAGAAGCCAACTTGAGCCTACAGATGACATAGGACTTTGAGTACAATTTTAGGACCAAGAAGGCTTGGAAATTATAGTTTATCCTCAACTTTCCAGAGTTTGAAATATCCCTGTAATGTGACAGAGCTAGTCCTGCATTTCTCTTAGCATGACATTTTGACACTTTAGACGTTTTTAGTGCTTGATTTCCAGACAAGTGTATGTGCCACTTACCAGCAGGTCTCTGAGGGCTTTGCCAGGTTCTTGGGGAGGAGCTGGCCTGTAGTTCTGTTTTGGAGTCTCCTTGCTATGGAGAGTTGTCTCTACTGTGGGAGAAGTAGAAGTGAGTGGTGCAAGGGGGCCCTGGGCCCTGTGTCTTTTAAACACCACTTGACATTTCTGAGCCAAGATTGCGTTTCTATCAGATGGCGATAGGAGTAGTGTCTGCCCTCTGGACGCCTCATCTCCGAAGGTTATCTGGACTGCCCAGGTCAGCTTACCGCATTCAGTCTTTTCTTACTCTGAGCCACACTGCAACGTGCTACCTGACTGTGTGTGTGTGTGTGTGTGTGTGTGTGTGTGTGTGTGTGTGTGTGTTTCAAAACACAGATTATGTTATTAACTTCCTGCTTAAATGCCTTCTCTGTGCAGAGAAGGCAAAGCATGGCCTGCCTACATGAGCCTCAGCGGCTGGCCCTGAACTTACTTGCTGGCCTCATCTCCTGCAATTTCCAAAGTCCTTCCTGTCCTGGGCCCTATGTTTTTCCAATGGAGATGCTTCCACACGTGGGCACCACTCCCTTTGCCTGGCATGTGCCTGGCCATTTCTTTTTATCCTTCAAGTCCCAGCTCACATGCCAGCTCCTCCAAGAAACCTTTTCATAGACTATGTGCTCCCGTGGCCGACCCATCATGGCATCGCTGTCCCGGTGTGTTAATTATGCATCTCTGCCATATTGCAGCTAAGGTTTATACTCTAGTCTCCCTCACTGATAGGGGGAGGGTATGCCTATCAGGAATCATGGATTTGTTTTCAATTACAGTTGATATTAAATATTATTTCACGTTAGTTTCAGGTATACAGCATCATGGTTAGACATTTAAATGATTTTACAGCTGATAAGTCTAGTGCCCACCTAGCACCATATGTAGTTATTACAGTCTTAATGACTATATTCCTTGTGCTATACTTTACATCCTTTTGCTTGTATTCCATCTCTGAGATAAAGTCAAAACTACCTGCCCCACCTCCCACCCTACTCCCCCCCTCCCTTTTTAAAAATATATTTTATTGATTTTTTACAGAGAGGAAGGGAGAGGGATAGAGAGTTGGAAATATCCGATGAGAGAGAAAACATCGATCAGCTGCCTCCTATACACCTTCTACTGGGGATATACCTGCAACCAAGGTACATGCCCTTGACTGGAATCGAACCTGGGACCTTTCTGTCCACAGGCCAACGCTCTATCCACTGAGCCAAACCGGTTAGGGCCCTACTCCTACTTTTTTTTGCTTCTCCACGTGGTCCTGGTCACTCTGCAGAATGTATTGGCAAAAAATGGGCTGCAGAAAGGTGCTTCCAGGAAAGACTAGATCTGGGGATAATTATCCTTTATTCTTCCTCCTTCCACCTTCAAAGGTTTAGCCACTAATATCCAAATGTGTTGAATTGAAAAAAAAAAAAAATGATGCCCCTCGAGGAATCTGCTTGACTATGCTGTGGGTATTGTGCCACCACACCCTCCTGTGCTTCTGTTATTGTTGACCTAAATTAAAAATAACATTTTATGTGAGTGCTTGGGTACAGAAATGCAAACTTAAGGGGCCAAAGTCAGGAGCTTTTCCTCTCTTCCTCTTAGCACCCCTTCTGCCATCAGTACCACCTCTTCCTTGTCAGCCACATCTGAAATCATAACATCACCTGTAATGGTTGTAGTACACTCGGAAAAATCATTGTGTGGCCTCATTGCCAGCATTCCGGTACATGGATTCTACGTGGAAAAGTGTAAGGTTAGGTTTCCCTTCCAAAGACCACCGTATCCTGGAACTATTTATTGGCATAGTAAATTAAGTGCGACCTACTGGCATTCATATGCATTCCAGCATTCCAACCTGGTTCTTCAGGAAGATTTAGTATTTCGGGATATGATTTTTAATATTCTTGAGACAGAAAATGAGTATCCTTCAGGAAAGGAGTCTGCCTTTTCTCTCTTCCTTGATGAGGTTTGGAGCGGGGGCAGTTCAATGTGGCTTACGTTTCCAGGCATCTGAGCTGGGCAGAGAGCAGAGTCTCGCACTTCTGTCCTCCCAGAGCTGTGGTGGCCGGAGCATGCTCTCTGGAGTGGTGTTACTTAGTTCTTCCACAAAGGGAAACGGAGGGATTGGGCAAGCATGTCCTGCCCTACAACTGAAATTCCATCATTACTGCCAGCCGTTCGTTTATGGGAAGGGTCCTGGGCTTGGAACCGGGAGATCCAAGGGTCACCATCTGTGTGACCTTCATTAATTCATATAACCCTTTTGAACTTCAGCTTCCTCATCTGTGAAGTGGTGATACTACAACCATAGAGTATGGGGGAAGTTTAATGAGATAACATGTGTGATCTGGCAAAGTCATGTGAGCCCAGCCCGTGTGGCTCAGTGGTTGAGCGTCGGCCCATGAACCAGGTGGTCACCATTCAAGTCCCGGTCAGGGCACAGGCCCAGGTTGCAGATTTAATCCCCAGTAGGGAAGCATGCAGGAGGCAGCCTATCAGTGATTCTCTCTCATCCTTGATGTTTCTATCCCTCTCTCCCTCCTTTCCCCTCTCTGAAATCAATAAAAACATATTTAAAAACATCTTTTTAAAGTCATGTATATGTTATAGGGGCTAAAATTTTCTTAAGTCTGAATGACACAACTATTTATGATCCCCATAATCACCATTTGTTGAGTTCCTTCCCTGGTTATGGGCATTATATATTGAAATCCTTCAATAACCCTGTGATGATTATAAGAAAAGTTATTTTCCCACTTTAAGATACAGATATGGAGACTTAATAAGTTGCCCCAAGGCCACATAGCCAATAATCAGTGGAATCAGGATTTTTAAAAAAATACTTTTAATATGAAATTTTCAGACATACATAGAAGCAGATAGATTAGTAGAGTGGTTCTCAGCTTGGGTGAACATCAGAATCACCTAGAGGCTTTGTTAAAACCCAAATTGATTGGCCCCATCCCCAGAATTTCTGATTCAGTCTGTCTGGCGTGAATTTGCATTTCTAACAAGTTCCAGGTGATCCTGATGATGCTAGTCTGGGCCACACTAAGAAACATGGGTCTGGCATTCTGAACCCCCAGCTACCTGTCACCACCTCCAATAATAGTAAACATTTTTGGGACCAGGCTTTTAATCCTCAGTCCCTACATCTGCCCTTAACTGGTCTCTGAACTGCCTTCCTAGCCAGGAGGTATGTAGAAACTCTTTTGCGAGTCATATACATTATGAATATTCCATCCTCATCCTCATTACCTTCAAATAAGGAGCTTTAAATAAGTTGTTTGAAATCTGACTAAATCAGGCTTTTAGAGCCTTTTAGCTTAATTACTTGACTTCCTCATTTCAGAGTTCTAAAAATAGCTTTTATGGACATAGGAAGAATTAAAGAATTTCAGACCATAATGCTTCAAAGTGAGGTGGGGGGCAGTGGCTATTGGCCGGAAAAGGATCTGTAGTATAATTTTAAGATAGAATTATGTATACAGCCACCATGGTGCATCGTTTTCTTTTTTTTGCTTTCACATGTGTCAAAATGGCAGGCAGAAGCTGGGATGGCTGTATGTGTGAGAGACACATGCTGAGCCAGCCCCTCAGGCTCTGTCAGGATAGATGACACTTCCAGTCTGTCTTTGCACGGGCAGCTGCTCCATTCCACTCAGCCTTCTGCTTGTGTGCTCCAGGGGCGAGGAGGAAGTCCCCTAAGTCCTTGCTGTCCCTTCTTTCTTCATTAGCATTATCAGCCACATCTCCATTGAGCTGACTAAATGCAAGCATTCAGGGGGTTTTCAGTAATCGGTATGATTATCTCTGTTGTTAGCTCAATTTCCATTATTATGTTTCTCTTACACTGTTTTCTAGGTACTATTGATTTGACATTTTTAGCAGTCTTTAATTCTGTTCATTTTAGTAATAGGGTAATAAATTTGGAAAACCACGGTTATTTATGAAACTGACAATACAAAACCCCAAACTCCTTTCCTTCTGATTGATTGATTTTGAGTGTTCAAGTTTTGCTAATGCTGCCAAGCCTAATTAAATAAAATCTTCACTCAGAGACAAGTTCTCTAATTTGAATGCTTTTTAAAGTGCTGTATAAAAAGGGAATTCAACCTCTATCCATGCTTATAAGATAAAAAAGTAGATTAACAATTATGTCATTCTTGGGGTTCGGAGGATAAACCCACATTTCATTGTGAGAACTATATTAAATGTCTGAGATAGGTGGTCACTATACATTCTAAACATTCTCGAATCCATTCACTTGTGGTTTAATGCTCAGGTTTGAGCTTGCTTCTCAGTCCACGGCTCTCTCTTTCTCCACTGTTTAAAAATATCATGTGCTTATGCACGTTGTCAAAGAAAGTGCGAAAATTAAAACGCAGACGATGAGAAGAAGAGCATGGACCACAGGCCAGGAGACCTGGGATCCAGGCCCAGTCCTGCAGCAACTCCTCCTGGGACCCGAGACAGTCACTTAACTCCCGTGCTCCCTGGTTTCCCTGTCTGTAAGACGAGAGGGCTAGACCAGATAATCTCAGGTTCTAATGTTTGCACAACTGGAGTTCTAATGTTACGGAACCTCCAGCTCCTTTGAAACAAGCATGCTTCTGAAGAGCTGCCAAGACCGGTGTTCCTCGCACACTGATGAACAGTCTGGAGAAGAACATGTACTACTGAAAAGGAATGCGATCCTCTTTTTATTGTCAGGGACTCCTAAGTTTTAATGTCCTGAGTTAAGGAAAGGAAAGAAGAACATGTCTATTACAAGGTGGTGAGAGATCATTTTTCATGGCTGGAGGATGGCACAGGGTCTAGTTTTGTCTCGGTCCCCTTCTTCCTTCACCAGTTTGCTGGCTTCCTGAGGGCCCTTCTCTGCATAGCCCACCTGCCACTCTGGCCTCATCTTTCACCACAGGCTATAGGCCAGGGGTGGCTTTGAGACATGTGGCATACCAGGTGAGCTAATCATTGGTGCATTTCAAATTGTATGCTATTTTAGATGAGAGACCGAAGGCTGCTTAGGGCAGAGGTGCAGCAGGGACCCTTGTACGGAGCCATTCCTCTCTGACTCCAGAGAAATGAAGGCCCTAAGGTGGACCATCCATTGCTTGTCAAGCACGCCCATCTGCGGCCACGTAGTTCACCTTTGCAGTCACATAGAGTACCCTTTCAGATAGGAGTTCTCATAAATGTGGTTTTCTCCATCGAATTGGATTTCCAGTGATACTGTAGCTCCCTGGAGACTATGCCCAACGCCCTTGGCCTGCTGCCACCCCGAACCCTTTATGCAACTCTGCCCCAGCTGTTGTGAGCTGCTTGCTGCTTCCTGAACTCACCATGCTTAGAGGAGGACTTGTCCTGAAGCTAGTGATGCTTCAGTTTCAGGATCCCTTCCAAGGCCCTGGGAAGGGACTCCAGCAACTTCATATTCATAAGTTAATATGTTTTTAACACCCCTTCCTCCAATTATACAGATTTCAGGCCCCACAAAACCTGGTTCCATCTATGAGCATGCTCTCTGGCTTCTCCATTTTCTTTGCAAGGAGTCTCCAATCCACCCTGAATCCTGGCTAACTTGTTCTTCTCTTAGAACCAGCTCTAACAACTTCCTTTAAGAAGCACTCCATGTTGTTGGGTTCCTTCTCTCATCCAACATGTTTTATTGAGTGCCTGTTCTATGCCAGGTGCTTTTCTAGGTGCTGGAGAAAGTAGTGGAATAAAGTAGAGAAATCTTTGCCTTGGTAGAGCTTGTAGTCCAGTTGGGAGGAAGTCAGGTTCATTCTGGTGGGTCAGACGTCACTCATGGGTTCCCATTGCTGTCAGTCATCCTACTGTAACTGTTCACACATCTGTCTCCAGTCTGAATTGTGAACTCTCTGGGTGGGGGCCATGTCCTTTTTATCCTGGTGTCCCAAAGACCTGGCACAGTGAATATGGATAGGCTGGGTAAAAGTCTGGAGAGAAGAAACTCATAACTGCTAGTAACATTCGCAAGTGAGGAAGGGAGGCAGCTGCTAATTTCCTGTGCCCCCCTAATTATAGGAAAACTAGAGACCCGATACATGAAATTTGTGCCAGGGCCTTGGCCCCCACTGCTGTGGCGGCCGCCTCTGCCTCGGCCCCCACCCACCGCAGCTTTGTCCAGAAGGAAGGATGCTTGGAAGGACGTCCGGTCTAATTAGCATATTAGGCTTTTATTATTATAGATGAGGGATCTTCCTTCAAATCTGATAACTTCAGGAAGCTCTTGGTGGGATATGTAGTGAGAGTGTGCACAATAGAGTAGTGCAGGAAGCCTCGTGGGGCCACACTGATTATTATCTGGCTTCAGAAGCCCCTCCTTCTCATTGCAGGCTCATTGTCCCCCTCCATAGCAACAGCACTGGTGTCCTGTTGGCAAGGTTGAAAAGGGACCAAGTTCCATGAAAGGTTTTTATCTCAGCTGATCAAGTAACTTTCATAGCCATGCAGATAAGTCAAGAAAGTCCTAAATTCTTCATAAGCAGAAATGATGAATTTCTCCTCTCTTATAATAGAATGCTCAAAGAGTTGCCATTTCCTTCATTTGCTATTTCAAGAAGTGGCATTTGGGGTTTCAGCTTATGTTAACATTTAATTATCAGAGACATATAGGCAAGAAGAAATGACTAAAAAGGTCACAGGAAGCTTCTCGTGCCAGAGAGAAGAGCAATAGAATCAGTAAGCTTTTTATTTTTAATTAAAATTTTTTTTTTGTTAATCATCACCCGAGGATATTTTTCCCATTGATTTTTAGAAAAGGGAGAAGGAAGGAGGGAGGATGGGAGGGAGGAGGGAGGGGAGAGAGAGAGAGAGAGAGAGAGAGAGAGAGAGAGAGAGAGAGAGAGAAACACATTGATTGGTTGACTCCTGCACACACCAACCGGGCCGGGATTAAACCTGCAACCCAGATACACGCCCTTGACCAGAAATCAAACCCATGACCCGTTGGTGTGCGGGCCAACACTCTAACCACTGAGCAACCCTGGCCAGGGTGGAATCAGTAAGCCTTTTTGCTTAGCTCTTCCCATGGTATTCTAGGCTTCATACATGTTTGGCCAAAATTGAACTCGTTTGTGGTCTGACGCTTTCCAGTTGTGCTGGATTCTTAAGGAATTTCATTTTCCTGGCATAGAGAAGACTCCCTGGTTTCTGATTGCCTGTGGATCTGGAATTTCGATTTGCATAGACGTTGAGCAGCCAGACCTGCAGCAGCAGATGCTGTAGGAAAGAGTGAGTTCAGAGAGCCTCAAAGGGAGGCTAATGGGAGGGCATGTGGGTCGTGCTCTTTGGCACCTGTGAGATCCGCATGGTCACTGGAGGTTTGCCGTGCTGCCTGCTGCTTTGGCCAGTAGATGGGGGCCGGGGGGCCTCCGTATCAGGGGCTAACCCGTGCACAAGTTGTCCATTGGGATGGAGCTCCTTCAGTGTTCTGATCACATGGCCCTGGCCTCAGGCCTGGCCTGGCGGTCTCCTCCACGGAAGCCAAGGTTTTGATTCTCTGTTAGAAAACCATCTGTGGGTCCTGGGCCTCCCAGACTCCCCAGCTGAGTCTGTCTCCATCTTCTGCCACAGAACCCTCTGAGAAGCGTCCCTTGGGGTTTACTGCTTGCCCCCTTCCCTCCTCCAGAATCAGGTGCTCTTGCTGCTCTTGCAGCTTGCCTACTGGGTGGGAATGGGTCTAAGTGCTTCTCTGTACACCCTGAACCTCCCCCCACAATTGTTGTTCTTTTCAGTCCTTCCTGACACAAACTTCATCAATACTCCTCAATTCAGTTCATAATCTAAGCATCTATTTATGTTTCTTTTGGGCTCAGTCCCTGAACTCCAGTGTCATCTCTATTTATTATTGTACAGTTAGTTTCCTCTGTCTTTGGCCTTTTGTTTTTCCTCTTTTGTGAATGCCCCTGCCATTGTTGTCTGTTTTATTTCATACATTCCTGGTGGGTGCAGGAAAATTTTTGTAAACAGATTGGTAAAATTGAATGTACGTGGAACACTAAAAAAAAAAATATCTAAGATCACTGTCATGCAAGCAACACATTTATTATTATTATTATTAGTAGTAGTAGTAGTAGTAGTAGTAGTAGTAGAGGCCCGGTACACGAAATTCATGCACAGGGGGAGGAGGGGTCCCCTTAACCCAGCCTGTACCCTCTCGAATCTGGGACATCCCTCTCACAATCTGGGACTGCTGGCTCCTAACTGCTCACCGGCCTGCCTGCCTGATCATCCCTAACTGCCCCCCATGCCAGCCTGATCATCCCTAACTGCCTCTGCCTGCCAGCCTGATTGCCCCTAACTGCCCCCCCACCGGCCTGGTGGCCCCCAACTGCCCCCCCTTCTGGCCTGGTTGCCCCTCACTGCCCCTCTCTGCTGGCCTGATCACCCCTCACTGCCTTCCCTGCCAGCCTGGTTGCCCCCAACTGCCCCCCCCCCCCGCCAGCCTGGTCACCCCTCACTGTCCCCCTCTGCCGGCCTGGTTGCCCCTCACTGCTCCCCCTGCCAGCCTGGTCGCCCCACGCAGCCTGCTGGTCAGTCATTTGGTCGTTCCTCGCTAACACCCCTGCCGGGCTGGTTGCCCCACGCAGCCTGCTGGTCAGTCGTTTGGTCATCCCTCACTAACCCCCCTGCCGGCCTGGTCGCCCCACGCAGTCTGCTGGTCAGTCGTTTGGTCGTCCCTCGCTAACCCCCCTGTCAGCCTGGTCGCCCCCCACAGCCTGCTGGTCAGTCGTTTGGTCATCCCTCGCTAACCCCCCTGCCAGCCTTGTCGCCCCACGCAGCCTGCTGTTTGGGTGTTACTGTGAGGGTGTCATGACCAATTTGCATATTACCCTTTTATTAGTATAGATTATTATTATTATTATTGTAGAATGATTATTATGTGTTTACAGTTTGCCAAGCTCTGCCAAGCGTTTTACCTGCATTAACTCAATGGAGCCCAATAATAGCTGCGTGTAACTGCACAGCTCAGCTTTCTTAACCACTTTATTGCCTTCAGTTTGATCAATACGTGTGTGATCTATGGCCCTATCAGGGCAGATCCAGGTTTTGTGAGCAATGAAGCTTAGAATTTGGGGGACCTTGTTTAAGAACAATGATTCAAAGTTACCAATACAAAATAAGGCATGGAAGTGAATATTTAGAATTTGAAAAGAAATCACAACAAATTACAAATTTTAAAAAGCTAACTCAAACCATAAATGTCAGAAATATAGGAAAACAATACATTTTAATCTTTTGATACATTTTAATCAACCTCTTGACACAACTCAGTAATACTTTCTTCCCTACATTTTTTTGGCTTTATACTGTGATCATCTCTTCATATGATCATGATTTTGTTTTATCATTCTGTATCGCAAGGATAGATCATTTAATATTTCCCATAGTGTGATTAGTTGAAATTTGTATTTTATTAATCATAGCTTAGAAAAGTTTCTTCTAGCTTTGCATTAGGGAACATCATATAAATTCTTAGGACTGGAAAAATATCTATTAGGTTTCTTTCTTATATGAGCTATATGATTTGGGGGCATTATCAGTTTGTACAATAACTTATCTTAAATGCCCCTAAGCAGCTCTGGGGCCATGCAAATTGGGATCTGTCTGTATTGCCATATATCCAGCCCCTCATTCTACACTTCCGTGTCATGAGTCAGGACATTGGGTAGACTGACATAGTGGGTGTATTCCTACAAATCATCCTAATAAGACAAGATGCTGAACTTGACACATACATAGTACCTGGAGAGGGGTCTGTGCAAGTGAGGGGCATTAAGTTTTATTAACTTCACAGTTAACATGTCTATTGGTTCTGGGCTGGATGCTCCGGGGACACAGAGATAATGAGACCCGACCCTGTCCCAAGGCACTAATAATTGGGGAGATAAGCTGATCATGGAACATTTCAATCCAAGCAGAATGAACTGCACCCCAGGACTGCTACTGCCCAGGGATGCAGTAGTCAGAGACGAGAAAGGCTACCTCTTAATGGGTTAAGGGAGGTGGTGCCCCAGTTTTATGGCCAAGTACTACATGCCCTGGGCTAGAACAACCCTGCTTTAACGTTTTTGGCATATTTGTTTTTGAGATTTGTTTTTTAGAGGAAGGATTCTACTGCTAAAATAAAAAATTTGGAGACCACTGTCTGAAGGGCTGTAGGACTGTGACAGGTGCAGAGGTGTGAGCGGCAGGCTCATGTCAGAAATGGTGAACTGCATTGCTTATGTCATGGACCCCAGGGCTAGAGATGTGTGACGGGAACCTGCACTTCAGCCTAGCCAAGGAGAGCTGTGTTGTCAAGGAATTCAAAACTTTGCCCACCTGAAGAATTCTTATTCTTCTCTCAGCACCCTGAGAGTATCACTTCCTCGGGGAAGTGAAGAAACTTCACAGCCCATGGGCGGCAATTGGCTCCACCTCCTCCCTTGACTCTGTATGTAACCTGTGCCAGCACCTCTCACTGTATTCAATTAAGTGTTTATGAGCCTGCCTGTCCAGGGTGTCTTCAACTCAGTTTCATGGCTGTTCTCCAGGGAGTGACAACCCTCCCCACAAAACTGTATTTAAAATTTGGAAGCTAATGTGTATATACATTTTGGGGGAGGGCGTGGGCCCAGGTTTTTAAAAGAGACTGTAACCCCAAGGAGGTTAAGAAGCTCAGCACTGGGCTTGTTCCCTCTCTGAATTTACAGATTCCAGCATAGTTCCTGGACATCATTACATACCTGGGCTTCTTCAGAATCCCCTGGAGAGCTTGCTTTAAGCACAGATATCCGGTCCCCACTCCTGGAGTTTCTGCCCTAGTTTACTTTTGTGTCAATGCGCAAGGCGATGCCGATGTTACTGTCCCGGGACCCAGTTTGAGAACCATTGTTGTAGTCCGCTGTAAATGGAAAGTACCACGTCCTCTCCCTTTCTGATTTCATAACCTGAGAAATGAATGTCCATAGATAAGGACTTTTAACCTCCCAAACTGGGTAGAAATCTGAAGGCGTTGTGTATGTAGATCGAGTTACATGTTTCACACACTATGAAAGCGGCATAACCACGCACTGCAGCAGTTCTGAATGCCACAGACTCAGGATAGTTGAGGCCCATCATGCTCAGGAAAACACAGTGCCCTTGAATATTTAAAATGCAAACTGGTGAATTCTCCTGGTTACAGAACATGGTGTTTCCGATGGTCTAGGAGCAGCTCCATTCATGACCATTGGCCAATTTGGGTAAATCTGGGCACAGAATCTTGCTTTTGATAGAAAATAAAAACTTAGCTCTTGTAGCTCTGTCACCTGGAGAAAGATTGAACTTTAAGCATGTTGAGATGACTTTAAAACCAAGGCTGTGAGCCAGATATGTGCCAAACCTCTTTCTTCTAAACCAGGAGTGGGGGACGGGGACTGGCTGGCTGGTAACCAGCCTAATTTCATTTTACTGTGAAGGTGACGTTCTTTTCACCAGTGGTGCTTTAGGGCAGTCAGCTCCCTACCCTTGTGGGCTATTCCCCCAGCTCATGTGACCACTTGGAAAAGCTTAGTGAAGCTGAAGAACAGTGAACAGCTCTAACCATTGAACCATCCGTTTAAAGAAGAGTAGAAAATAGGCGTTTATACTCTTAACCAACAATTTAGTGGGTAGATGATGTGACTGCCCATGGACCCACCTCAAGCCTCCCAGTCCCCTCTCTTCTGTTATTTCTTTTTATATCTTCTTTTTCTCTTCATCTTCCTCCTATGTTTCCTCCATCTCTGCATCTTCTTCCTCCCTTATCTGCAGGTGTCTGACTCTTTTTCCTCTTTTCCCACCCATCTCCTTCCCTCACCAATCTCCATTTTCAGCCTTATCTCCTCTGATAACTTTATTTCCTCCTCCTCGGGGCCATGTGTCAAATGGGGGCATTGTGCCAATTATTTGTATTTGAAGCGAGAGCTTTTTGCCTTGTTTTTAACTTAAGTAGCAGGTGAGTCATTCAGGGTTGACCCCTTTTCCTTGGAGTCAGTGGTTTATCCTGGAAAGTGCTCCCTGCTACTGCTAAAGACCTCTGCCCCGCCAGGTCTCTAAGGAGTCATTTCATTAAGTGACCTAAGCGTTTGTACACGTTTCAAAGCTTCATAATCCTTGAGACTAAAGAAGACAGACGTGTCATTCTTCCATGAGGTCTCTCTGTTGTTGAAATCCATCCTGTAGGCTTTCCTGGTTAACATGCATCATTCATCTCTGACAGAAATGTTGCTAATAAACTCTCCACAATTTACCTTGGTTGAGTAGTAGTGATCCCAGATCATAACAGGGTAGCCTAGAGAAGAAAGAGTTCCAGTGGATGAAAGACTGCCTTCTAACCGGCTGGTTACTTGGGGGAAAAGGGGTGGGACACTCTAGGCAATTAACTCAACTTGTTATCCTCAGTTTCCAGCCTCAGTAAAACAGAGCAATGGTTTCATGCCTACCTTTGGTATTAAGGGGTGTTAGAAGATAAAGAGAGGCATATTAAAAATTTTAAGAGTTTATTTGAGCAAAACTCAATTCAAATCAGGCAGCACCAAACTGGAAATGGTTAGGAGCATTCAACTGACAGAAGCTGGGGAGAGACTTATATAAAGGGTGGAAACAAAGAAAATAAATTATTTGATTGACTGTAGCCTAAAGTCTAGTTGGCTGTTTGTGATTATTTGTCTTTAGTGGTTTGGTTTTGTAACCATGAGGCATTTACAGGCTTAGATTTTGGTTTGCTTACATAGGCTGCCAGGCCTTAGAGCACCTCAGTCTAATGGTCTTCCTGTTTAATTAGTTTAACAGTGGATTGAGTGTGATCACCTGTGTGAAAATATGCAAGTTATTGAACGTTACACACTGGCACACAAAAGTAATACCTACATTATATTCTGTCTTTAAATATTTCCAAGATATCTTCAGGCAAAAACTAATTCATCTAATTAACAAAAACATTATTTTGGTATGCTAAATAGACTGCTGACCTTAAACAAATAGACAGTCAGATATTTCTCCAGAAAAATGGGTTTGTTTGGGAACAACAAAGAATTGCAATTCGGGACATGTGGTCTAATAGCGAACCACATGCAAGTCCAGAGAAACAAAGAAGGGAAATACTCTTTTATGGACTTGGGGGTGGGGGCCGTTGTAAAGGAAGATCAACGCACCAGCACATTCCTTGTCTGGTGAGGCCCCCTCCTGGTACATAGACAGTCCTTTTCTCTCTGTGTCCTCCCATAGCACTAGGGACAAGAGAGCTCTCTGGGGTCTCTCTTAAAAGGGCACTAATCCCACTCATGAGAGCTCCACCCTCATGACTTAATCAGCTCCCAAAGACTCCACCTCCTAATATCATTACATTGAGGATTAAGTTTCAACATATGAATTTTGAGGGGACACTAACATTCAGTCTACGGCAGAGGCTTTTATGACCACATCCCTTCCACTCACATGCCATTGGCCAGAAGACAGTCATATGGCCACACCTAACCATGGGGAGGCTGGGAAATGTAGTCCAACTGTATTTGGAGGAAAAGAGACAGATTTTGGGAACAGGTAATAGCCTCAGTCACAATATCCAATTTAGATACTACATATCAGATGTTTTTCATATATTCTTAGTTAATTATCATTGTAATATATAAAGCATTTGTTGATATTATATTAGATGTTTTTTTATTAATATTTTCAAAAATAATCTTGCTCTGTGTATGTGTGTGTGTATCTATTTTAACACTTCACATACTGTGTTATATAGTTAGTTAAATATGTATCTATATCCCTGACCTCACCGTTAGTGCCTTGCAAATGGGAAGTGACCAGTGAACACTATGGCAATGACTGGCAAAGATGAGAGAGATTTTTTACTGAGAAGAGTGACTTTGGGAATAGTTAGAAAAGGCAAGTTATCTCTTTTCTTTCCCCACTTGCTTGTTGCCTCTTTGCCCTTCTCAGTGCATGGTAGGGATGGCCATCTCTACCCATGAGGTTCACCCATAAGCACTGGTTTAAGTAGTGCTTTTATTCTCCCCCTGTTTGCCTGGTTTTTCTATGTTTAGGTATTACATAGCTAAGTTGTAAATATTTCAGGATAGACTGGGATATTTTGAGACCCAGAGATGAGTTCTATAGAGTCTTACATGAAATAGTGAGCCCTGTGGATGCTTTAAGCCCTGAGCCAAGAAAAGGTGGTCATGGCTGGAGCCACTGTGGGCATCCAGCCTCCACTGCTAGACCATGGCTGGAGCCCTAAGTGGGCATCTCTGGCAGAGCCTAAAGCTTGGAAGGGGACTGACCTCGCCAGGGGTGACCCAAGACATGACTGGAAGTTCCACCAGAATCCATAGCCTCCTTTGTGTTTAAAGAATTAAGCAAGCATGACTATATATAGACAGAGTGCCACGAAGTGTCTTCTTTTTCTTTGAAAACAACTTTTATCTCTTGGTTCTGATTCTTCCTGGTAGCAAAACTAACACACTTTAATTATAGAAAAGTAGGAAAATGCAAACACACATACAGTAGAATTTACAGAGTTCTTTAATCTTAAGAAATTGCTTGTGTCTATAAGAATGTTCCACCCTAGCCAGTGTTGCTAAGTAGTTAGAGTGTTGGTCTGACCACCAAAGGGTCAAGGGTTCGATTCCTGTTCAAGGGCACGTACCTGGGTTGCAGCTTTGATCCCAAGCCCTGGTCAGGGGCATGAAGGAGGCAACCAATAGCTATGTCTCTCTTGAATTGATGTCTCTCTCACTCTCTCTCACCCCCCCTCCCTCTCTCTCTTCCTCCCTCCCTCCCTCCCTTTGAAAATCAATGGAAAAAATATCCTCATGTTGAGAATTAACACAACAAAAAGATTGTTTCAAGTGCTTATCTTTCACCTTCCAGGCCAAGCCGAAGCTGATTGAGCCCCTTGACTATGAAAATGTCATCGTCCAGAAGAAGACACAGATCCTGAACGATTGTTTAAGGGAGATGCTGCTCTTCCCTTATGATGACTTTCAGGTAGGTAACTTTTCAGATTCTGCAAATAGAATCATGCAGTTGATCTTTACAATTACCATCTATCTATTGCTTTATTGTTTGTTTAATTTAGGATTTTTAAAAGATGAAAAGATGATGCTATTTAAGAGGGAAAATTATGTCATTATATTCTTCAGGCATTCTTTCATGAGTTGATTTTTTTAATGGCATTATTTTTGCATATATATGCAGATGTGAATTTATATGTTATATATGTGTATATATGTATGTATGCAAACATGCATATATACAACATAGATGTCGTGTGTGTGTGTGTGTGTATGTGTGTGTTTTATCTTGAATACAAGTACTATTCTGTGGGCTGCTTTAATGGACACAAGTGCCTCCTATGTCTTGTGAGATTTATTTGAAGAGGAATTTAGGTTTTTTTCCTAGTGCCTTAGAGTCTTAAGGTTGAGATTTGCTGGGGAGAAGTAGAGGATTTTGTCATGCATCCTTTTAGGAAACTGCCATGAGAGTCTTTGAACTGTGTGTGAGCTCACAAAGAAGGGTTTGGAGGTAACAGGTGTGTCCTGACGCTTACCTCTCTGGTGCAGTGGCAGGTGCTGTTCTTTGGAGCTTAGTAGCTGCTAGCAGAGGACTCAGCTCAGCTCCTGCTCTGAGCTGTCCTCTAGATTGTTGCCAGAAGCCTTTCAGATTATGGCCTGCGGCTGAGTGACTCACAGGAACTCTGAGGGTAGTGCGGAGCTAGAACATTCTTCCTCCAGGAAACCCATACAGTGGTGTTAGATACCTCGTAACCTGGAGTTACCTCAGTCTATTTGGAGGTCTGGTTACTTCCCTCGCTCTCCTGGAACCTAATCGCCTTCTCTACCTCGAGGCTTCTCTATCTGATTCTTTTATGACTGAGCCCTGTCTTGTGTGAATTGAGCTGCCTTAGTTTTTTTTAAAAAACTTCATTGATTCCTTGTAGTTTAATTTTAAAAGTACTACATACTTGTAAACAAACAAAGAGGCACTATTGGAATACTTGCCATTAAAACCCCCCCACCCCCCACCTTCTTTCTAATCCCACTCTCCGAAAATAACCTATTATATACAATTCTGTGCATACGGAATTGTCTTTAGAAACTCCCATGTTAATGATAATTGTTGAATTATATTCCGTAACATTTTCTTTCCCCACCAAATTTAAGAGACTTCAGTTTACAACAAGGCTGAGAATTTTCACAAATGTTCACTTTTCCAACTTTTTAGAAGTGCATATGGAGAAAATTACTGTCCTTTAGATCTTCCCTGGAAAGTAAGGATTGCCATGGAAATGAAATTGACCATTAAGTACGTAATGTGATGCTGCTGCCAAAATGTGTTCCATTGATGAATGGTTTCAAATCATGCCTAAAAAGACGAGGCTTCGAAAACTTCATTGCATAGACTACCCAGCTAAAGGACAAATAAAAGGAAACCTCAGAACCATGCCTCCTGCCTGTGATTTTGGCAACAAATTAACATGAGAAGTTAATCAGTTGATTACAAATTGCAATCCATGTTGACATATTTTTCCTGAAGTGTGCTCAGAGGAAGCTAAAGGTTATCTCAAGTTTTTCTGAGCATGAAGTATGTATTATTCTTGGTATTAATTAGAGTAACAACATTATTTCAAGTTTTGCAGCCTAGAATGAAAAGTTGTATTTGCAGCCTTGAGATAAAGTTGCTTAAGAAGCAAACAAACCAAAGAAACAAGACATGGTTAATTTAATTTCATCTTTTATCCTAGAGACAAGGAACCTAAATGTTTAAGCAGTTGTAGAATCAAGTAATTGATACTTTGAGAAAAACGTCTTTGTCTTTTTCACTTGTATCTACTTCTCTCGGGATACCAGGCACAAAGAACTCACATCTTGCTGGCCAAGACTGAACAAGCAAGTGTTATTTTCTGTTTTGGGGAAGTTTATCCAAAGGTTAAGGAGCTTGGATTTTAGCTTAGATCCTCACCACAGTAATTGTGATGGTCTCCATTTAAATTTGGATGGTGTTATTTGTTTTCTTGGAAACTCCTATTTTCCAATCAAGTAAGGCCATTTGCACTGTGCTTTCTTGCCAGTTTGTCTTGGTTATTGCAATAACTGTCTAGTTAGCTGAATAAGCAAAATGTCTTAGCAATGTCACAGATTCCTTATGTCTGTCCATGTTTTT
Source organism: Eptesicus fuscus (assembly GCF_027574615.1). Classification (NCBI taxonomy): domain Eukaryota; kingdom Metazoa; phylum Chordata; class Mammalia; order Chiroptera; family Vespertilionidae; genus Eptesicus; species Eptesicus fuscus. The sequence continues at coordinate 64,001,750 of NC_072480.1, read as the reverse complement.
ATTTCCTTAGGCAGTATAGACTAGAATTGACTATTGTATTATTAGAGAAAGGGAGCAAATTAGATCAGGTGAACGTATTTTATTTCATATGGAAAAAGATAGCAAGTTGGATAACAAATGGGCCATATAGTGAGCAAAGTACATGCTGGGGGTTGATTTGCAATACTACACTTCCTGGGTAAACAATATTTGGTAACTATTAATAGAACATTATGTGAGGTTCTTTCAAATATATTCAGGATAATAATTTACTAAAATATAAATGTGGATAGTGATGATACGTTTGTACCGTTCTTGAGGACAATGTTGGTATTGGCCAACTCCTAAGGACATCTAAGTGCTATCTTAAAATGAGTCTTAGGGAGAGATTTGTTTGTGGGATGTACTTGCCTAAGGGTCAGGTAAAAATAAAAACCTAAGAGACATGAAGTAAGTGTGGATTTTAAAAAACAAAAGGACAATTCTCAGCCATCAGAATATTTATGAAGTAAGGTTTTATCAGCCATGGCCAGAGACAGGAATGCCATGGCTACACTTCTTTTTTTCAGAATCATTCCCTGGTATTTTGGGGTCTGTTCTGTTCTTTCTCTATCTTGGATTCGAGGTGCTCTTTACCAACAAAATCTTCTCTTCTTTTCCATCCTTCTAGAACAGGGGTGGGGAACATCTGGCCCTTGGGCTGTATAAGGCCTGAGAAATCATTTGGTCTGTCCCTGCCAAGGCATTAGGGGTGAGTTAATTAAATGTTTGACCAAATATAGCAGGCTGATTTTTAAGTTGATAATTTTGTGTGGCCCAGGAATGTTGTTGTAAATAGTCAAATGGCCTTTGGCAGAAAACGGTTCCCCACCCCTGTTGTAAAACCATCTCACCCTCGGAGGCCACTTCAATTCTCCCCCTCCCCCCACTCTCTTATTTCCTCTAATGCTTACTGTCTTACACTGTGTACATTGATACCTAAGTAAGTACACTGGGCTTTTCTCTAATGGCTTCTTACGCATTTTGTGTCCAAGTGTCTCCACTATGCTGTGGCCCTGAGGAAGGCTCAAGCACAGTGTCGGTCCCTCTCTAGGCCCATCCATCTCCGCATCCACATAATCTCTGCACACTGGGTTCTAGAGTTGGGTACTTTTAGCTTCACTTAAAATGAGTAAAATTATTGTGAATATTGGATAGTTTTTTTTGATTCAGGAAGTAAATATGAGTATCATTGAGCACATGTGGAAATGCCAGAAACTAGATTCATAAAACTTTTTGCCTGATCAGTGATTTGGATTGGTGGAAGTTGGATAATCCTATCTAATAATAGACAAATATGCAAATTGACCATACCTCCAACACACCCACAAGCCACACCCACAAGCCACGCCCACCATCCAATCAGAGCGAGTATGCAAATTAACCCAAACCAAGATGGCTACAGCCACAGAGAGCAAGGTTTCCTAGGTAACAGAGGAAGCCAAGCTTTCCACCTGCCCTTGCCAGGCCTAAGCCTCCACTCAAGCTACAAAGTTTCAATTATAGAAGGTAAACAAATTCAAACAAATGGCGGCAGAATGGAGCTTGAGAGAGCAGGCCAGGGTTGCCGCCGGCAACAGGGGAAGCAAAGCTTTCCGCACACCCTGGCCGGGCCCACCCACTTAAGGCAACAAAGTTTCAATTATAACCCCAACACAAATGGCTGCCGGCCTCGGAGGGAGCCCCAGGCTTGGCTCCGCTCCAGGCTACAAAGTTTCAATTATAGAAGGAAAATAAATTCCAGATACCAGGGCCTCCACTTGCATTGCCAGGGGGCGTGGCCAGCCTGCAAACCACCACAGGCCCCTTGCTCAGGCCGCCCCACACCCCAAGGGAACCCCCACCTGATCCGGGATGCCCTTCAGGGCAAACCAGCTGGCCCCCACCCATGCACCAGGCCTCTATCCTATCTAATAAAAGAGTAATATGCAGATTGATCATCACTGCAACACACAATATAGCTGCCCCCATGTGGTCAAAGATCCTGCCCCCATGTGGACACAAGATGGCCACCACAAGATGGCCAGCAGGAGAGGGCAGTTGGGAGGCACCCGGCCTGCAAGGGAGGGCAGTTGAAAGGGACCAAGCCTGCAAGGGAGGGCAGTTGGAGGTGATCAACCCTGCAGGAGAGGGCAGTTAGGGGTGACCAGGCCGGCAGAGGAGGGAAGTTGGGTGCAAACAGGCTGGCAGCAGAGTGGTTAGGAGGTGATCAGGCTAGCAGGCAGAAGCAGTTAGGGGCAATCAAGAAGGCAGGCAGGCAAGCAGTTGGGAGCCAGCAGTCCTGGATTGTGAGAGAGATGTCCGACTGCCCGTTTAGGCCCGATCCCAGGGATCGGGCCTAAACGGGCAGTCGGACATCCCTCGAGGGGTCCCAGATTGGAGAGGGTACAGGCTGGGCTGAGGGACAACCCTCCTCCATGCACAAATTTTGTGCACCGGGCCTCTAGTTTCTGAAATAAAAGAATGGAGGTGAAACCATCTTAAAAGGCATGTATCTTCTGATAGCTAACAAACCATTATTCTGAGAACTTACTTTTCCATGGGTACATTGTAGGTAAATTTTATTGGGCAAGTTAGATAGAGATGATAACCTTTTTGATTAAAATGTTTTAGATCAAGAAATATAAGTTGATTTGTTGCTTACAAAATGACAACTTTATATGTAACTGAAAGTAATGCCCAGGACTCCTCCCTTTCCTATCAGAGACATAGAATTCAGTGTGGGTCTGCCCATCCATTTCCAATCATTACTCTCCTTCAAGGGAAGTCCTTTGCCAGATGCTGCTGCTGCTTCTGCTGTGACATTCTTAACTGTTGCCATCCATTCACTGAATCTACAGCTGGCTTTTTGAGCTCTTACATCCTGGGTTGTTGCATAGCTTACTAATGTTTGTGTAGTTATTAAAGTGTTGGAATATTAAAAAGGTAGTAAATAGTAAAAGAGTATGTTGGGAAGCAATTTATGGATATCATTTATATTGTATAAATACTAGAGGCCCGGTGCATGAAATTCGTGCACTTGGGGGGGGGTCCCCTCAGCTCGGACTGCACCCTCTCACAGTCTGGGAGCCATCAGTCAGATATCCTTAGCGCTGCCACGGAGACGGGAGAGGCTCCCACCACTGCTGTTGTGCTAGCCAGCCATGAGCCTGGCTTCTGACTGAGTGGTACTCCCCCTGTGGGAGCACACTGACCACCAGGGGACAGCTCCTGCATTGAGCACCTGCCCCCTGGTGGTCAGTGCATGTCATAGCGACCGGTCATTCTGCTGTTCGGTCAATTTGCATATTAGCCTTTTATTATATAGGATTAGACTTTGGTATGTGATATGAACTAACAAGGGATACAGTTTGTATGGAAGGAATAAAAGAACATATATATCACTTCTGGGGATATATCCAAAAGAATTGAAAGTAGGGACTCAAAGAGATATTTATACACCTAGGTTCATAGCATTATTTACAATAGCCAAAAGGTGGAAACAACCCAAATACTCATTGATGCATGAGTGGATAACCAAATGTGGTAGATACATATGATATAGCCTTAAAAAGGAAGGAAATTCTGATACATACACAACATGGATAAACCTTGAGGACATTATGTTAAGTGAAGTAAGACAGTCAAAAAAAGGACAAATATTGAATGATTCCACTTATACGAGGTTCTGAGAATAGTCAGATTCATAGAGATAGAAAGTGGAATGGCGATTGCCAGGGGTTGGGGGAGAGGGAGTGGGGAGTTATTGTTTAATGGGTACACAGTTTCAGTTCTGCAATATGAAAAGAGTTCTGTGGAAGGTTGGTGGTGATGGCTATACAACAATGATAATGCCACTGAACTGTATACTTAAAAATGGTTAAGATGATAAATTTCATGTTATATATGGATATTTTAGCACAGTTGTTGTTGTTTTTTTAAGATCATATTACGGGATTTCTGTGCTATGTGGATGTGAAATTGTTGTCATCCTTAAAGCTGTGTGTAAAGTCAAAATGAGGAGAGATTTCTAAGGTGCTCTTTCTACTGATACTTCATAGTGTATTATCAACGTCAAATCTCTTATCAAAAGAATTTTAAAAGAAAGATGGGAGTATAAAGCAAAGATTATTAATAATTGGCAATCCTAGAAATTTTCACTTTTGAAAATGTTTGGATACAGGAGAATCCTCAAGTTCTCAGCATTGTATAGAAAAGTGTGGTTAATCCATTTCCCTTTAAATAACATCCTGATTTTTATTTTTCCTCTGTTTCTTTTCCTCTTTGACTTACATGAGGCTGATAATGATCTACAAACCACTGACCTGAAAAGGAAGCCAGGCCCCGCTATTGACAAAGGGTCTGGAAGTCTCTGATCTCATTTCCCATCTGTTTTTTTGAAAAGAATTTTCTTTTTCTACGGGGTTTTGTCCTCACTTTTTATTATATGCTGCCAAAAAAATTACCTCAATACTTTGTTTTGAACTTTTGATTGGAAAGTGGTTTTTTTAAAATAAATTCCTAGAAATTTTTATCAGTCAGAATTCAGTGGCCAACAATGTAACTTTCTGTGAACATTGTGGTTTCTGGGATATTCATGTCTAGGATTGTACCTTCCTGAAAAACCTGGATAAGTAATATTTCTGAATTGACATTGGCCAGAACTTCAGGAGATGAGCATTTTAATTTTAGTTCAAGTATAATGCCTTTTACAGACAACAGGGACAGCTCATTCTTTTATAATCAAACTAGAGGCCTGCAGGGGGGGTGGGGGGAGCGCAGGGGGGAGGGTGTCCCTCAGCCCAGCCTGCACCCTCTCCAAACTGGGACCCCTCGAGGGATGTCCGACTGCCCGTTTAGACCCGTTCCCGGTGGGATCGGGCCTAAACGGGCAGTTGGACATCCCTCTCACAATCCAAGACTGCTGGCTCCCAACTGCTCGCCTGCCTGCCTTCCTGATTGCCCCTAACCGCTTCTGCCTGCCAGCCTGATCACCCCCTAACCACTCCCCTGCCAGCCTGATTGATGTCTAACTGCTCCCCTGCCAGCCTGTTTGCCCCCAACTTCCCTCCTCTGCCGGCCTGGTCACCCCTAACTGCCCTCCCCTGCAGGGTTGATCGCCCCCAACAGCCCTCCCTTGCAGGCCTGGTGCCTCCCAACTGCCCTCCCCTGCTGGCCATCTTGTGTCCACATGGGGGCAGGATCTTTGACCACATAGGGGCAGCCATCTTGTGTGTTGGAGTGATGGTCAATCTGTATATTACTCTTTTATTAGATAGGATAGAGGCCTGGTGCATGGGTGGGGGCCAGCTGGTTTGCCCTGAAGGGTGTCCCGGATCAGGGTGGGGGTTCCCTTGGGGTGTGGGACGGCCTGGGCGAAGGGCCTGTGGTGGTTTGCAGGCCAGCCATGCCCCCTGGCAACCCAAGCGGAAGCCCTGGTATCTGGGATTTATGTATCTTCTACAACTGAAACTTTGTAGCCTGGAGTGGAGCCAAGCCTCCTGCTCGCTCTGTGGCAGCAGCCATTTCTATTGGGATTTATGTATCTTCTATAATTGAAACTTTGTAGCCTGGAGTGAAGGCCTGAGCTGGCCAAGGCTGCAGAAGCTTGGCTTCCTCCATCGCCTGGGGAAACCCTAGCCTCCTGCTCTCTCCAGCTCAGTGGCTCCCACCATTTCTGTTGGAATTTATTTACCTTCTATAATTGAAACTTTGTACCCTTGAGTGGAGGACTGGGCCCGCCAGGGTGTGTGGAAAGCTTGGCTTTCTCCATTGCCAGGGAAACCCAAGCCTCCCTACTGCTCTCTGTGGCCACAGCCATCTTGGTTTGGGTTAATTTGCATACTCGCTCTGATTGGCTTGTGGGCGTGGCTTGTGGGTGTAGCGGAGTGATGGTTAATTTGCATACTACTCTTTTATTAGATAGGATATGCCTTAAAAAAGAAAAGCGTATTTTTCAAATAGTACTGAGCAGGTGAGTTGAAAAGTGTATTGATTTAGTTTATAGTTTATGGTTATACTCCTTGTGCAGAGGGCTCAGCTGGGAGATGCTTAGCAGTATAAATATATCATACAGTTTCTGCTTTCAAGTAGCTTAGAACTTAGGAGAGGAGGTAATTAATATTAGCAATAAGGAAGAGAATGTGACCAGTGTCATGGCATTAAACAGGGGCCCATAGGAATTTATTCTATTAAGTTTGAGATAGTGGGACATTCAGGTGCTAAGAGTGCTTTAAGTGTTGGAAATGCAGAAGCCCAGCCTCAGAGAGAAGGCAGGGTTCACCACAGAAATGTTCGAGTAGCCCCAGGGGTTATGAGCATGAGAGTGCTTATGGGGCCCCCATCTTGGGGTGTACCTTCACTGGGAAGAAGGGAGGTGGGAAGCAGAGACAGAAAGTAAGAACAGAACCAGGAAACTTGGAGTTTTGGAAGGCAGCAAGAGCAGTTAGGTTAGAGCTGTGGTTGGCAAACTGCGGCTCGCGAGCCACATGAGGCTCTTTGGCCCCTTGAGTGTGGCTCTTCGACAAAATACCACGGCCTGGGCAAGTCTATTTTGAAGAAGTGGCGTTGGAAGAAGTTTAAGTTTAAAAAATTTGGCTCTCAAAAGAAATTTCAGTCGTTGTACTGTTGATATTTGGCTCTGTTGACTAATGAGTTTGCCGACCACTGGGTTAGGGGAAGTCAGGAAGACTGAGTGGCAGTCACACACTCCTGGCTGATGAGGTGGGAGAAAGGTCGTTAGAGTCGGTAACTGTCTTTGCCAATGAAGATATTTTCTAGCCAGGGCTGAATAAGTGAGTGGGTTCAGCACAGAGATTGGCATTAAATAGTAGGAGAGAGAAGGAATCATTTGGCTTAACAATAACAAGAGGTTTTTATCAGGATTGGGGAGATGCAAGAATGGGCTAAGGAGGGAAGTCCAGGCATGAAGAAGAGATTGAAGATGCAAGATATTATGGGGATATCTTTTGAGGCAAGGTGCTTTAGCAATGAGGACTTTGGGGGGAAGAATTCAGGAAGGAGAGAGAGTTCTATCTCTGAACTGCAAAGAGAGGACTGGATATTAAGAAATTTAGAGGTGAATTGGGCTCAGGTTGGCCCAGGTGAGGTGCAATCTTGGGGAGAGTAAGGAGGGTTTGGAAAGCAGGCTATGGGGAAAAGGATGGGGAAGAGCCTGGGTGGTGTGGCTCAGCCATTGAGCATCGACCCAGGAACCAAGAGGTCAGGGGTTGGTTCCCGGTCAGGGGTTGCAGGCTCCATCCCCAGTAGGAGGTGTGCAGGAGGCAGCTGATCGATGATGTTTCTCTCTCGTCGATGTTTCTCTCTCTCTATCCCTCTCCCTTAAAATCAATAAAAACATATTTTAAAAATCTTCATTAAAAAGAAAAAAAAAAAAGGATGGGAAGGGGTAACAGTAAGTCATCAGATAGCATTCCTTCTGCTGTGACCAGGGCCACAGCTTTTACCCTTTCTTGCCTTGGTTAATGCAAGAGCCTCCTATCAAGTCTTCTGGATCCTGTCCTTGCTCCCTTCAGCCTATCCTAACAAAGTAGCCAGAGTGATTGTTTAAGAAGTTTAAAAGGCAGGTCACATGACATCGCTTCTGTGTTTAGAGTCCCTTAGTGAAGGCCCTACGATGGCCTGAAGGGCCCCTGTCTACCCACTGCCTCTCTGACTGGCTCCCACTCCTCTTCCCACTCTCACTTGCAGCCACACTGGGCCCCACGGAGAGGGGAGGGGCTCCTATGTCCCTGCTGCCTCCGGGCCTTTTCTCGGGCTGTTCCCTCTGTCTGGTGCATTCTTTACCTAGCTGTCCCTCACCTCCTGCAAACCTTTTCCCAGATCTTACCTTCCCAGTGAGGCCCTTTGCCACTGCCATACCCTCCAACCCCCTTAGGCGTTCCTGGCCCTCTTTACCTTGCTCGGTTTTATTTTTTCTCACTGTATTGCCTATCCTCTTCTAACATACTTACTTGCATGTTTATTGTTCATTCATGTGAATGCCACATAGATAGAGGAAGAATTAAACCAAGATGATACCTTATGACAGAGATAGCTTAAGCAGGTGGAGATGTATTTATACTGTATCTAAAACAATCACTGAATATTGTTCTTTATTATATCTTATTTATAACTATAAGACTTTATTTTTCTCCCCAAATAGAAAATAAAATCTCTATGAGAGTAGCAAACCATAATTATGGGGTTTTTATTACAAACCATCATTTTTTGAAAATTCACCTCTGCATTTGCAAGAGCTCCTACAACAGGGATTTATTCATGGTGGGCACTAAATATGTATTGAAGAAATGGATGGTTTGGGATCTTGGCACGAGCTGCCTTTGAGGTTGTAAGAACATAGATCAAGGTGGCCGATCAGGGGAGTAGAAGAGAAGGAGAGACACAATATGTATGCATGCAAAAACAAAAAATAGAAGTCTTTAAAGAAAAAGATAATTTAGGTTTTGGCCTCAGAACTGAGATGCCATTTAACATATTACCAGGTACAAAATCTTTATGGGTCCCACAGCCTGCAAGGGTCCTGCTGTGTCCGCACCTCTGCCTTTTTCCTCGGGTTGCGTGGCGGAGCCTGGCTACTGCCAAGTGTGTCCTGTGTGGGTTTGAGCAGCCTGTGTCAGCAGCACCTTGAGTGTGTGCATGAAATCCAGAGGGGCCAGATGAAGTTCAGCAAGGTCCCCTGATGTCAGAAGCCCTCGAATCAGGTCTTCCCCATCTGCTTAGCATTTTATCTGCAAAGCATAACCTCTGCTCCATGGTGTTTACTAGTAAAATAAGAGTTTGGATGGCATCCCAGGAGCGGCAGTGCTGCTCTGAAGAAGACCAGCGTGGTGGTGTGCTGGTAAACGCATGGGATTTGAGTGAAATGCCGTTGGATGCACTAGTGAAACCTTACCCATGAATGAGGGGCACATGGGGGAGTGTGCCTTCTGGAAGGAAAGTTCATTGGTATACATATTGCAATATGTAAATAGTGGGCATGGTTTAACGTGAAGCATTTTCACTATGCTAGGCGTTCACACAAAGGTATGGTCTCTTTAGCAACTAGAATTGCGTTCTAAACGTAGACATACAGCACCATACACAGACAACTAGAAAACCGAAGAAACTATGCTTGCTCATACCTCCCTCAAGGTTATGTTACTGAGTGGAATGCAGATGACTCCAAGGGATGGTAGATGCTCTGGGTGGTTGGGTCAATGGCAAGATCCAAGACTTAGTTATGTGACCCTAGATGTTAGCCCCAGGTCTGTCGGTTACTAATCTGGGTATTTGGATTAGCAATCAACCCTCCTAAAAGTCACTTTTCTTAATTGGTAATTCAGAGACAACGTTTGCCCTAGAATTTGGATTCTCACAGATGGATGAGAATCCAATGAGATCTGACCGTTCAGGAAAGCCCTTTGTGTACCTGGCTGATGTCCTCCAGTTGGGAGGGAGCTGAGGGGCTAGGGTTCGTATTGCAGCCTTCTTCCTCTGGACTAGGTAACATAGTTTTATTTTTGAGGATAGCAGTTTTAATTGCAAAGCCATGTCATATGGAACAGGCTGAGCCCCTTACTAGTGGGGGAGCTGGGCCTGCCACTTGTCCCCCAAATGACCAAAAGGCCACTCCTGGTTTTCTGGATACCACCCCCCCCTCCCCCCCCGCCGCGAAACACACTCTCCCCACTTGTGCAGTGGTATTTCTGAAGAGATTAAAAACAAGCTTCTTTGTAATATCAAACCAAACATAAGCCAAATAGTGATCTCTTTTGAAAGGATGAGTCTGCTCACTCAGGGTTCTGAACATTGAACTTATTTAGATATGGTTTACAGCATTTGGACAGGCAATTATAATGTATAAGTGGTGGGTTTGAAAAGGTAGCAGAATAAATTTTTTATGACCTCTAAAGGTCTACTGAAATTTTTAAATGTACATGGTATTTTAGGAAACAGGACATTATGCAGAAGCTCTGTGATGTCTCACCAGTTGCTGAAACCCTGTCTAATATGGAACCTCAAGGGAATCTCACAACTAATTAGAATAATCTCCATTAGAAAATATCTGCCCATTCACTCAGCAAACATTTAGGTGGTGCCAGATGTGCTGCCGGGTGTTGGAGAAGCAAAGGTGAATAGTATAGTCGGAGGTTCTCAAGTCTAATAGGAGATACAGGAAGGTTTTTGAGTAATTTCAGCAGAATGACACACATGCTCATTGAGGGCAGTGGCTGCAGGAGTCCTGAGGTTGGTATGAGCAGCTCTGCAGCTGGGCAGTGGGGTTGGTGCATTAGGGAGCCAGAAGTACCCCGTGTTGGAGCGGGGAGTCGGAAGTACCCCGTGTGCTGGAGGGGTGGAGAAGGGCAGAGAAGAGTCAGGAAACGTCAGTACAGCTGATCTTGGAAGGGCTTAGGTCATATTGAGGAGTTTGGACTTTGTTCTGGTGGCAGTGAGAGTCATTGAAAGCTTCTAATCTGAGGCGTGATGCTACCATATCAGAGTTTTAGAAAGCTGACTGGCAGCTGTGCAGAGAATGGATAAGAGGGATGATAGAAGGAAGGCAGGCATACCAGTCAGGGAGGGTGCTGCACTGAGATTCATACAAGAGCACCTTCATTCTGTGCGTTGTCATAGGGATGTAGAGCAAAGAGAGGCGTTGACCTCACAGGGTGACACTTGAGTGAATGGAGAAAGACAGTTAAAGATGGAAGCTTTGGGACCGTGCAGGAGCTAGTGAAGAGGAGCTGTTAGAAACAGATAGATGTCCGTTTCCCTGCACGTAATCAAGGCTCGGCCCTTGTATGGTTTTAATTAGTTCCTTGGGAGTATTTTTGTTGTTGTTGTTGTTAGATCCCTCAGAAACCCAAATAGAATTCCTTCTCCAGCTCTAGACCCTTCCCTTGTCCTATGCTTTTTCCATGTTCTTAATTATTAGTGAATTAAACATTGAAAATTCTCAGGAAACTGTTTCCCTGAAAATGGAAGTGTCTGATCTTAACAGAACATGTTGGTCAGCTGCCAAGACGTGATCTGGCAGTGAGCCGTGGGGCACGCCCTATGTGGACTGCAGTTCCCAGCCGCGTGTGGGACTGCGCCCTCTGCAAAGCGAGTCATCTGCTCTGAAACAATGCATCTGCCAGATATTTGGGAAGGCTTCCTTACTGCTGTGCTCAGTAAATCGCAGTCATGTTTAATATGGCCCTGGATACAAAACGTTTAATATACAGGCAAACCCAGCCGGGAGTGTATGCGCAGACATCAAAGGGACCTAACTCCACAGACTAGGGAGGCACCTGTGGTTTGGCTCAGATCTAGAGACGAAAGGAAGGAGGCGTTGGGAGCCATCTCTCTAACAGGGAGCAGTTGAAAATCCGAGGTAACTTTAGAGCATTGAAGGGGACACGATCCACTTGGCCCAGTTGGCCCAGTAAAAATTCAACTCAGAGCTTAATCTTTAGTGAGGGAGATGGGCCAGGCCTGAGGGAAGCCGCCTAAAGAGCTCTCAGTCATACCTAGCCCACCTGGGCTCTCATTTCCGACAGCATCCTCTTCCCTCACGGCACTGAGCTCTGGCCCCTCCTACCCCCGCTGTAAGGATGCCCTTCTCCTGGCAGATGATTGCATCAAGCTCTCAAAGGTTTGAAGGGATAGTGCTATTAAATAAATAAACCCTACCAGCCCTGAGGCCCTGAACCTAACTGTCCCCTATACCTGGGCTCCTGAGCATTAAAGAGAAAAAATCAACATGATATAGAAAAATGTTAGTTACATGCAAACAAGTGGTTAGAATAAGGTGGAACTTGGAGACATTGTAGAAAATAGGTACTAGGCAAAGTACAGAAAATTAGGTAAAGCAGTATAGAGGCAGATGCGGAAATTACCGAAAAATCGGTACAGCGGTCTGGTAGCCTTAAACACAAAAATAAACACTAGTACCGATGCTTTATATGGAATTACAAACAGGAGGGGTTGACTGCTAAGGGAAGATGGTCTATGTTTGAGCCTAAGAGTAGATTGGGGTTGACCAGGCTCTGAGATCTGTGGGCTTCTCTGTCCAGCAGGTCAGCAGAATGGCTCTTGGGCCTTCTTCTCTGACTTCAGGCCATCTGCACCTTAGAGGTAAGACAGCAGGTACCTAGGACATCTCCCTTCACTCTGTCTGTTCTGCAGCCATGTGGCTACTGGCCAGTTAGAGGAGGACCCTCTTCCTTCATCTAACTCAGCTGTTCTGTTTAGGACACTAGAAGCCATCTCTTCCTGTTTCAAAGCCTGCACTCCTTCTGAGCTGCCCCGTGATGTTTGTTTTCTGTCTGAGGCAGGACACTCCCAGCCCTGTGCTCCTTTGAACAGGAGAGACGGGGGAGACAGTCTGTGGTGGATCCACACAGCTGGCTCAGGTTGCAGCCCACCCACTTCTCTGGAATATTGTCTTTAGCTCATTGTTCATGGGGTCCCAGGAGAAGGGAGGGCCATTGTTTCAGTCTCTTAATCAAAACCCGATAAAATAAGATATTTTAAATACCCAGTGGATATGCATCCTTCCCACCAGGAATTAAGAAGGCTGTTTTGTTATAGTTTCATGCCTATGGTAAAATGATAAAAAATCCAGTGCCATATGGGTTTCAAGGGTTAGAAAAATAAAGAAATGATGAAATAAAAAAAGCATGACTTTGTTAACACTCATGCCTCTATTTATTTGAGTCTACGTAGTGAATCTTCCCTCCTTTTAATCCGACAATTCCTTTTATTAAACAAAATAAACGGGGACTATAAATCAGAGCTGTTACAGTATTACTTTTTTCTTTTTTCTGGATGTCTTTTATGTTCTGGTGGCTCACTGAGCAATGCATAGCACTAACATAAACCATTTGTGTGAGACAGACTTCGAATTTCATATTCACAGAACTGTGGAATTTTTAAACCACAAAGGAAACCTGGAAATCCTGAAAACCTCTTTATTTTATGGATGTGGAAAGTTCAAACTTTCCCCCAAGATCACACAGTTAATTAGAGGCAGAGCTCAAATGAGAACTCAGGTTTCCTGGCTCTGAATCCAAACTGCTTTCCAATACTTCTCAAATTCTTCCATAGGAAGCTTAATTAAATTATGTGCTTCACGTTGCTCTTCTGTATCGCAGCCTCAGTGGGGTCAAGGTAGTGTGTTGGCTAGCACTGATGGAAGGAAGACAGAGCCTTGACCAGGTTAGGGTCAGGAATTTTGATAGTAGAGAAGGATTCCAAGTTGAAGCTGAAGAAACAGGGTTGCAGCAGGCCATGAGGGAAGAGAAATGAGTGATGAAATGCCAGGAAGGCCCAGGTGCGGAGACCTGATACCTCTGTACATTCCCTTTAGATGGCCCATGGCTCTGCCTCCCTGGGGTAAGCATCCAGATGTGGCTCATAGACAATCAAATTATCTCAGTTTTTGGAGGCACTCATTTGAACCAAGAGAAAAGTTTTTAAAATAAAAAAAAGCATCTATTTGAAATTTGTTATTCCAAATTAGATTTTCAGGTCACCGTTAAATTTTACTTTTCATATTCCTGTGGGGGGAGGGAAGGTAGGAACAACTCTACTTCTTCGCCTCATTCTATTGGGGGGAAAAAGTCCTATACAGATTTACTCGGGGCTCTCAGGTGTTTGTGCATCACTATATAAGGCCTTTGGGGGAGGAACTCACCCCTTGCTTTCTCTTCTTTAGCAGTTCAATTACTCCTATAATTTTGTGGAATTCCTCATAAGACTCCTGCCCATGCTTGGCCACGGTAATTAAGGATTTCTTTGTTTCAAAGACCACCAGTGTTTAACCTAAGTAATGGTACTGACCAAATATAGATGATTTTTTAGATTATTATAGTAGTTAGGAGAGGGCTTTTAATTTTAAATTGTTTTGTGCTGTGAGATTTATATCCTAATGGTTGTCTGTCTATGTTTAGATTTAATTTTCAGGTCTTATCACACTTCATAATTGAAATATTTTTCCCCTCCCACTTGCAAATGTAGAAAGTTACTTAGTCAGAAGCTACTAAGCTTTCTTAGTAGAATGGAAATCATATCTTTCCAAACATAAAAATAGGACTAATAGTCTTTGAATGTCCAACCTTGATACTGATTTATATAAAGTGGACACAGACCCATCTTTTAGCAGGAATATGATTTTAACTGATAGAAAAGTAAAAAAAGAATACCATAACTATGAAAAAGAAAATTAAGCTAATTTTTTAAAGAAGGGCTTTAATACTCATGGAATATATCTTGGTATTGATTTGAATTCTGTTATAAACCAGATAAATAAAACTACAGAAATTGAACGTTAATTGATTTGGCTATTACCCAAATGTAACTTTTAATACATAAAAATCTATGGAGAAATTAAAACAGAGAATTCACTTAAGCTATAGCCTTCCCTTGCCAATTTTCATAATAGATCAGAGAACTTTTATAGTAATAGAAAAAAAAAAACATATGCAAGTAATGGATAATTATTGGTAGGTTTCTATTTCTTTCTCCATTGTCTATTTTATTCATTCATTTATTAAGTACTTGGCACAGAGATACAAATAGAAAGATGCATCTTCTGCCCTCGGAGGAATCCACAGTCTGATAGGGCAAAAAAAGATGTGCCTGCAAGAGACTTTTGTATAATGAAATCAGAGATGGTGAGCTATCAGACAGGCCATCATGGTCTAGGGTCAGATTTTTACTTTGCAAGTCCAAAGACTGGGTTTGGACAGTATAACCAGAATTATTTGGGCTCGGATGAATTCACTTTTAGTAGCCAAGCCCTCAAGAAAATAAACCAGAATACCATTTAAAAATGTGCATTCAGAACTGGAATTAATAAGCAAATCAGGATGTATTCATTGGCTGTGCGTTCTCTCTAACTAGCAAAATCTAAATGGGGATCACATTATAAACAAGTGGATTGTTGAGGCTAGACTTAGAGCCAAGGCAATGAGTGGAAGACCTTGGCAGCTGGCGGTATTACACGGTGACTTCTCGATGGTGCCAAGTCCTGTAAGCCCCCCCCCCCCCCCCCCCCGGTGGGTCCCTGCCTGATGGGATCCCAGCCTTTTCTTTTAAAGATACTGAGAAAAGCGCTCTGGTCATGCAAGCCTGTTTCTTTCTGTTGGCTCATTCTTTCCCCAGATGAATTAAAACCACTGACTAGCCTGTGGGCTGGTAGGGTTTTAGTGTTGTTTAATTTAAATTTAGAGTTCTAGGAAGTTTTTCCTTTGACATAGAATGTATTTTTCAGTTCTGGGATTTAATGGGTTTGTTTCCTTTGTGTGTGAGCAAAGAGCTAACCACATTTATTGTGTCTTGATTTTGTCCTTTTAACTTTCCAAGGGTAAGCTTCTCTCCAAGTTTCAAGTGTATGCAGCACAAGTACAATTTAGCTTAAGCATCTTTGCCTCAGGACACATCTTTGAAAAAATGTATTTTATTGATTTTAGAGAGAGGAAGGAAGAGGGATAGAGAGATAGAAACATCAATGAGAAACATACATCGGCTGCCACCTGTTTGTCCCCTGCTGGGGATGGAGCCCGCAACCCGGACATGTGTCCTGACCCAGAATTGAACTGCAACCTCCTGGTTCATGGGCTGACGCTCAACCATTGAGCCATACTGGCCAAGCAGTACACATCTTCTTGATTTCCTCTTCTCCTCCGTGTCCAATTTAGACTCCCGCACTCTTTCCTCTCTTACCAGCCTGTGTGTCTGTGCTCTTTTCTCTCATACCCTTCTGCAGTATTTATCACACTCTAATAATTTATTTCATCGTTTTCCTCTGCCATCAGACTGTAAACTCTGTAAGAACTACATTTCATTTAATGTGGTATCTCCAATGCTAGTTCATTGTCTGTTGGTAAAAAGTAGGGATCCAATAGAGGGAGGAAGGGGGAAGAGGAGGAAGGGAGAGAGGGATGGATGGACAGATGGACAGATGGATGGATGATGGATGATGATGGATGGATGGATGGATGGAGTGATATTTATACTGAGCCTTAAGTGATCAGTAGACTGTTCTTTAGGAAGAGAAGCCACTACAGTCTATTCTCTGGGTCTAGCAGACATTTTTCTCTTACTTGCCCGCTCTTAGGACACTGACTGAGTAGAGGGTGAGTATGGAAACCAGATTGCAGCTTAGTGTATCCCCTCCATGCTTTTGTCCTAACCTATAGTGTGATTAGCATTTGAAAGACATTTCCATGAAAATGGCAGTATTCTCCAATACTTTAATTAGGAGATGTTCCTAGCCTCTTACAGTCTTGTTATAGTTACCTATTGCTGAATAACAAATTACCCCAAAGTCTAGTAAGTCAATAATTTATTGTTTCTCAAAATTCTGAAATCTGGTTAAGGCTATGCTGGGTAGTTCTGCTTTATTTAGAGTCTATGGGGGCTGGGATGTCCAAGATGACTTCTTTACTCACATTGAGATACCTCAGTCAGGATGGCTGGAACCAGCTGGAGGCTGGTGGGGCATCTTTCTATATAGGCCTCTCCATATGACTAGCTTGAACTTGTTCACAGCATGGTGATCTCAAGGTGGTGGATCTTTTAATATGCTTGTTGTCTTTCAAAAAGAAAGAATCGGGAGCTGCCAGTTCTCCTAAAGGCTAGGTTTGGAACTGGCGCAGGGTCACTACTACCTCATTTTATTGGTTTTAAACAGCCCAGATTCAAGGGAAGAGGAAATAGTCTCCATCTTTTGGTGTAAGGAACAGCATGAACATATAGGGAAGGATAGTAGGCATCTAAAAAAGAGGATCTAAAACAGACGTACAAAAAGAACTACGAGAATCAGTAATGGAGTCAAATCTAGCATTCTGGTATCAGTGGGTGGCAATAAACACGTTAATGATTGCTTTAATTATTTGGTAAAGGTCAAGTCTAATGATTTTTGCTTTCTTTTTAAATTGAGAGCATAATGGTACTTTGGTCCATGAGAATCAAAAAGACTCATTTCCTATTATTTTTCTCTTAAAGGGGAGCTTAGAAAAGTATTACATAATTAAAGTTTCTTGAGTTGGCAATTCACTGGGAAAATTTTGTAATACATTTTCTCTCTTCTTAGTCTTGTGATGGGAAATGGGCTGGAAATGACCCTAATAGTCCTGTTTCTTAGCCTGAGCCATTTCCTGAACATTTTTGAAAGTATAATCATTAGTTTATAAAATCTTGATAGACCCAAATAATCAAGATAAGGACACAATAAGTGAGGATATTAAGAAGCTTATACAAACACAAGAGGTCGATGGAGGAAAAAGAGGACATATATAATACTTTCAACAATAAAGATTTAAAAAAATAAAAGATAAGGGAAAATATAAAAAATAAATAGAATCTGAAAAAGAGAAGCATACACAATTTCTTAAGCAGTTCCCCTTTACTAATATTATACCTGATTCTTAACAGTTTTGACAGTCTCTTATAATATATGTGTTATGCTGAAGCTTTTTGAATAGATTGTGCCTCTGCAAAGCTTAGTCACATATCGCTATGGCATTTCATGTGAACAGGTGAGTAATGAGAAGACCCTGAGTGTCTTGGTTTCTTTGTTTGAGATATTCGCAAAGAAACCAAGACACCCAGGGTCTTGCAAACCCTCTTGGAGGCTGAATGAATTAATAATTCACCTGTGAAGGACTTTGGTGGAGAATAGAGTTCCGTCCTTCCCTTCCTATAGAATTAAGGGATCCTTATTCTAAAAAAAAACACAGGAGGTAAGATTAATTTTAAAGATGGGCACAGTGCAATAAAAGAATATATATATAGGTGAATCAAACACAACACAGAGAAAATGTGGGCAGGAAATAAAATTAAGTTATACCTAAAATATATGCCCTGGGGTTCTCCACCTCTACAGGTTGGGGAGGGATCACAAATTTGACCCAAAGCTGCTTCTTATCAAAGGAAGAAGAGAAACAGCTAGGACAGGTGCTGGGAGACCCCAGCTTAGTAATTAGTCAGGATAGATTCTGTTAGCAAAATGTTTCATGTGTGCTGTTTTATGATCTGTTAATAGTTCCAAGGATTGTAGTCTGTGGGAGAGGAAATCTTTCTGAAGTCTGAGGTCCTGTTTCCTGTATTGACATTACTATCCCGCCCAAACAATGTTAATTGGAATAGATGTGCATCTGCCTAAAGTCTTGAGGCGTTTTGTTACTTAAAATAAGCATTTAAGCCTCATGAAACAAGAATAGTTCTAAGGTTCATAGGAGGGGAGGTAGAATTCACAATTCATAGATTCAGTCGGCAAATATTGATTAAGGGCCTTCGACCTCTCTGGTTAGCTTGCTCGTAAGCACTGGAGATGTGGCAGTGAACACAGACATAAAGGGCAGTTCAGAGATGGATAGTGGCGATGGTTGCACAGCAGTGTAAATGTACAATGACACGGGACTATACAATTGAAAATGGTTAAAATTATAAATTTTATGTCAGATCTATTTAACTACAATAAAGAAAGACAAATGGGGCAAGTAAAAAGCAGTGTAATGGGACCAGATCAAGTACCTGGGGGGGTTAGGGACTCTCTGAATGGGCCTCTGCCTTACTGGGGGGAGCAGAAGGGCTCCCGGGAGTGGCCACTGGGCCCTGATCCAGAAAGAAGCAGGGGTCATTGCCGTGCATGACTTTTGAACGGTAGGGTGTCAAGTGGGCTCTGTTGTGTGACCTAAGGAGGAGGTGGTGGAGACTGAAGTGACTGTCCATGCCAGGCCCTGCCGCCTGGAGGCTGCCCTCCCTTCTTCACCTCACCAAGCCCTTGCCTGGTGCTTTCCTTCGCAGACCGCCATCCTGAGACGCCAGGGTCGCTACAGGTGCTCCACGGTTCCTGCCCACGCACAGGAGGAAGCGCAGAGCTTGTTTGTTACAGAGGTAATGTGTTTCTTCCACATTCGTGTACGTTATTTTAGTCATTTTTTTCCTAAGGCTTGCCCCCCCCGCCACCTCCTTTTCTTTAAATTTTAATGATGCTTTCAAGACAGTGTCAGAGAAGTAATTATATTTTTTTAAAATGGAAGTTAAAATCAGAGGATAACATGAGGTTTTCAGAATCCAAAACTTAGGAATGCCAACAACAAAACATGAATTCTGCAGGAGCTTATGAAATGAAACCACTGGGTGTAATGTCAGAGGCTTCGTCATGGATGTTTAATGGAGACTCAGCACACACATTTACGTAATCATTTACACTATTACATGTTTATACTTGGAACTTACCCTCAAGACCAGTTCAATTTCAATATTTATGAAGTGGCAGGTGAAAATGAGCTGAGCCTGCCGATCCCTGATCAATGTCTGGTCACTATTACTTTTGTTTGAACATACAAATAATGATCATCATGAGGAAGAAAGAAGTTATTACATTTAGATTGCTTGCCTCCCCCCCCCCCCCCCCCCCCCCACACACACACCTTGGGGTGTTTGTTTCTTCCTCCAGGTGCTTTTAGGTAGGATGAACTAATTAGGTGTTTTAATTTTGTTTCTTGAAGTGCTCCTTCATTTAAGTACCTTTACTGGGAGAGCAGAAGGTCTCCTGGGCGTGGCCATTGGCCCCTGATCCAGAAATTAGCAGGGGCCGTTTTTATCCTCATTTTCTAGATGATAAGTAAGTCTATTGATAAATTTGCCCACTATAAGGAAATTATGCTTTTATAAGTGAAGACCAACTAAAATAACACGATTTAGTCTCCATGGAGATTTTTTTTAAAATTCAATATATATTTAAAATTTTAAAGTGTGTTCTCTCATCCTTCTGAAAAGGTAACTTTTTATCTTGCCTCCTTTGCTATTATATTAGTAAAATTAATTCTAGACAAATACAACCAGGTATGTTTATATGATCTTAAATGTTTATTTTAAAACAGGATGTAGGCAAATTGTGACCTACAGGCAAACTCTGGCCTGCAGCCGGTTTTATAAATAAAGTTTTGTTGCAGCACAGCCACACCCATTTGTTTACCTATTGCCTTTGGCTGCTTTTATATCAGAGTTGAGTGGTTGCAACCAAGACAGTATGTCCCTCAAAGCTGGAAATGTTTACAATCTGGCCATTTGCAGGAAAAGTTTGTTGACTCCTGTTTGAAAACATGCAGCAAAATTATTAATTACTAATTCAATGTTCCCAATTGCTTAAAAAATACGGTTTTTGAAGGGCAGCTCTCCATTAAGTTCTTTAATCGCTGCAGGTTGAGCAATAGCGGCTCCATCCTCTGCTGCGGGAGCCAACATAACTAAGCCCTCTGGAGAGCCTTCCCTAGGGTGGAGTGGAACAGCACTTCCTCTCCATCCTCTCGTCCCGAGGAGAATGACCTAATGGCTTTTTAAAAAACAACTTCAAAAGACCTGCAGTATAACTTCAAAATATTATTGAATTTCGCAAGTTTGAAAGGTCAGTCATGAAATCAGATCCCTATGCTTTTAGCGATATGGTTCTGTGGATACTGATTTCTGATTGAACCCATTGTCTCCTAGACTTTCCACGTCCCAGAGGAATGGGTGTTGCTTGCCTTATTCTGTTTCTACCTTGGAATTTAGTAGATGCCTGCTGTGTGGGCAATCAACAATGGCTTATTAAATGAATGAACCTCTGGCTACTTAACCTGGCTAACTATGCTTTTTGCAATTCCTTATAATTTAACATATTTAAATATTATAATTGTGTTTCTTACTAGTTTTACCTAAGGTCTTAAAAATTTGGGCAATCAGGTATTCCGTTCATAAATGCACACGATCATGTATGTCTGTGCTTATGTTTTAATTGGACAGGTGCATTTTATACTTCAAAATGGTTGTAATGACCTGCAAGAGACTTTGGTGGCACAACTTTAGTGGCCATGCTCTGTGCAAAACCACCATGGCCCTGAGTGCTGCTGCTGTCCCTGATTTGGCTTCCAGAACAAAGAGAATAGGGGCTGGTCCACGAGACTGTATAATACACAGTCAGACTTGACTTAGTGATAATGGACCTATGGACAGTAGTGGGAAAATCCAAATCTAAGGATAATTCTGAAATCATACTGGTTTGGGAATATAATTTTGAGTGTGGATATCTGATGTTCTAAAGGTGAAAATGCTTTGAAAATTTTTTGAAAGCATTTACAAGAATAAAATAGTATTTAAAGGCATTTGTAAGTACAGAGCAGAGAAGTTGAAAAGTTGCTTAGCTCGAACACCTAACTCTCTCCTTAACCCTTCTCTGCTGTTTATCCCACCTCTCCTATTTATCCTACCTTAATGATAGCAAAGCTTACACTATCTTCCCTTCACAGCCTTGACGGTAAAGTGCTTATAGAGAGCCTGGCACAGGAGAAGCACTCGCTGTTGTTGCTGCAATTATTTTCATGATTTTGGGGTGAAGGAGTGTTTGCCTCTAAAGGCCGTCTGGCGTAGGCTAAGAAATAGATAAAGAGGTTCACAATTAAACAATGAAGAGAAGTAAGCAGAAAAGAGACTTTGTTCATGTTAGTTATAGCCAGCATCAAATCAACTCGGTAATACGTACATGCATTTATCTACCTATGTTTTCATTTACTCACTTTTTTTTGCCATACTGAAGTCTACATACATGTAGTCAAGAGCTGATCACACAGAAAAATTATTTGGGCTAAGCTGATGGTAACTAAATCAAAGACTTCACCTATTGATTTTGACTTATTCGTTTTTGAAGATCTGGAAGATCTTATAATCTTAAGACTGTATGTGCTACTCAGTGGATCCTCCTGTGTAGACGAATGAAAGACACCATGCTGGCCCATTGAGTCTGTCTTTTAGGAGGCAGTCTAATACAGCCTCTGGAGGTTAGTGTCACCGGTAGAATCCTTGGCAATGAAGTACTGCATACGTTGTGCATTCTATACACACATGCACATACACACAGAGATGTCATGGTGCCACTGTGAAATGAAACCCTTCCTCCTAATACCTCACTCTGTCCCTTATAAATAGAAGAAAAAACTGAGAACAAATTTATATAATATGGACTAACAAAGCCAGTTGTAATATTAGTAAATGCCATGAAAGCGTCTTATGGTTCATATACTCTCTGTTCACTTTCATATTCTAGTAGAGGCCACACAACTTCTATAGAACCAAATGCTTTTAAGTCAGAAACTGTACATTGTTATGTAAATGTAGCAAGAGGAGGTGATGTTTGTCTCCTGTAAAATCTGCTCTCAGATTGCACTTAAAGTGACCCCTCTCCCAAGGGGGATGTTTAAGTGGTTCTTAAACTTCACAGGAACCTCTGATGATGGAATTTCAGGCATGAGAGCATTAAGGGGAAAGAATTTTTATTTTTCTCATATACTTTCTATTTTTTCAATCTACCCCCAATAGTGCATCAAAACCTATAACTCTGACTGGCATCTTGTGAACTATAAATATGAAGATTACTCAGGAGAGTTTCGACAGCTTCCAAAGTAAGTAAATGGGCAGACCACACAAGGTGGGGTTATACACATAGGGAAAAGTCTTTGTACTTAAAATGTTTAGGGAGGTATGTCCCTTCCAGCAATCAGCGTAATTGGAGAAACTATTTCTAGATGGTTTGTGTGATATGGGATATATATTGTTTACAGGGCATGTGATAGCAGGACTCAATCCCAGTACTCTGGGATTGGCAGGTGGCAATAAACTCATGGATGGTTTAATTACTTCCAGTGGTTCTTTTCAGGGTACCACTGATAAAACACAAACAGGTGAAATTTTTTCAGTGAGAAATAAAAAAGAAAAGAAAATGTAAGCATTTTGAAATATGCTACAATGTGTTTTATCTTAAAAAGAATATTTTAAGAAACATAAAAATGTTTTGTTTTATTTTATATTGAATAAATGAAAAATTTTTAAAAAAATCTACTGAATAAATTTTATGTTAAAAGTGTATCAAAGAACAAGCATTTCCCCAGAAAAATTTCTTTACCTCCTTTAAAGTATTAACTCATTCTAAAATACACCAAAAACAGGTACGTTTAGATTGATTAGTGGTGGTTAAAGTAAACCAGGGATAGGTAGGTTGCACCTTGAGAGGATGTCTGTTATAAAATGGTATACCCATAAATGATGCAGTTGGCAAATTTAAATATAGTTCAGTATGAAAATTGAAAGCAAATGATGGATTGTGTTTCAAAAGTAACCATCGCCAATGAAAATTTTACTTGAGATCCTATTAATATATTTTTCTTTGTGTTTGTTGCACCTGTGGGTTTGATTTGCTTATACTATTCTTGATGGATCTAGCTATTTGTTTTTTCTATTTGTGTGGTTCAGCCACTCCTTAAGTGTGTTTAGCCAGCTTTCCTGATGCTTTTTTTTTTAAACCTCAGCCGAGAACACTCTCCTCCAACATTATCTTCTCCAGATGGGTGTGCTTCTTAGCTCTGTGTTCACCCTGTACTCCTGTGGGGATTTTTTAATTCTTCCCATTTGATCAGATTAACCTGTATTCACTGATAGTCTTGTTCATACTTTTCTCATGGCTAAAAGAGAATAGACTGTGAGATATATTGTATTTCCTATCCGATATTTTACTTTTACTGCTGGTAGACTTCACTTTTTGGCATAAACAGGAGTTTTTGATTGTGATGAGGATGAGAGGGAAGATTGTAACAGTGACTAAGAGCACAGATTCTCTTCTATCTCTGCCTAAGTCATCTACTTGCTCTGCTCTCTGTAAGCCTCAGTTTCCTCATCTATTCCCAGTAAATGGTCTTAACACCAGTCCCCCCCCATCAAAAGGACTAAAGGAGAAAACACGTGAAGTACCCAGCACAGTGCCTAACACATAATTGTTTAATAAATGCTAGCCGCTATTGTTACTGTCATGTTTTTGTTGTTAATGCCTACCAAGTCTTTATTTATTAATAGCTTTCCCATTTTAAAATACCTATGTAACTCCCAACAAGCTATGCATAGCTTTTGGAGTTCTCTTAACTCCACTGATGGTTTTTATCTTAGTATCTTAGTGGGCCAGCTTTGCGTTTGTTAAATGCTGGTTCCTCTGATGGGAGAAGAATGCAGCATCTCTCCGGGGACCAGGTAATTATAAAACAAGTTCTTTTCTTCTTTTTAAAGCAAAGGGGCCAAGTTGGATAAACTTCCAGTTCATGTCTATGAAGTCGATGAGGAGGTTGACAAAGACGAGGTAGGATGATCCCTCACAGATTTTAAAATTGATTTCTTTTACAGACTTAGAAGATTAATTAGAAAATTACCAACATTTAGCCAAAACAGCAATTGGAATGTTTCTTGAAACAGGGAAGAATTTTACTAAATGTGTTGTTTGATTGATTGAAATAAAGTTTCTGTTTCAACCTGACTACTTAGCACACGTAGCATGTTCTCCTGGCCCTGTTTATTTGTTCTGAGATCATTTTCAAAGGCCTGGATAAGATTTGGCTGCGCTGTTAAAAGATATCAAGATCACTTAGGCCTTAAGTTTATGTTGTTTTTTTCTTTTCTTTTCTTTTTTAAAATATATTTTTATTGATTTCAGAGAGGAAGGGAGAGAGAGATAGAAACATCAGTGACGAGAAAGAATCACCCATCGGCTACCTCCCGCACGCCCCCCCACTGGGGATCGAATCGAACCTGGGACCCCCTCAGTCCACAGGCCGACACTCCATCCACTGAGCCAAACCAGCCAGGGCTGTGTTGTTTTTCAACAGGATGTCTTAAAACAAACTGGTAGCCAGTACATTTTAAGTTGCTGTTTTTCAGTGATTGCGTTGAGTGAAGTATGTAGTACCCAGAAGCTCTGATTTTAACAACCACTTCCCCTACTGTTGGAGAAATGATAATGGCTAGGGAAGTGTACAAAGACAGCAGGGCATGAAGGGGACTGTGTCCACTGAGCAAGGGAAACCTACTAAAAGTTGGTGCTGCCTATCTCTGTATTTCTCTTTCTCCCCTACTCACTATTGGGTACCTCATCGTGAGTTTAGCTCTTCTTTTCTTTTTCAATTGTCAGCTAAGCCAATAACACCACGCCCCTCATGAACTTTTAACAATGTCCTTGGTAGCAAATTATTTTAGAAACAGCTTTTTAAAAAATAATTCTGAGAAGAGGAGGTAGTCATTCAAAATGAAAAGCAAGATATTAAAAACACGGTGCTGATTAATAGTAAGAGGAGGACCAAGTAAAATAATGCATGTTAGGACACACAAAACAAACTGTAAAATCCTAGACAGATAAGTTATTTCTATTATTGCTAATAATAACAACAGTAAAACCACCAATATTAATATTGAGATGGTCTAAAACATAGTATAAAATGGGCCTTTATGCAGTCATCTGCTTGTACAGAAATGAGGATCGTAATTAGAGACTAGTTTTAGGAGGTGTGAGCTGGGCAAGCTGACACTGTGTGGCCTTCTCTTCCCAGAGTACCTACTGAAGTGTACACTGAGCACACACCTCCTTAAAGGGAGAAAGAAGCCATAAGGGAGCACTCTTAAAGAGTGTGCAAGGGTGTGGTGGAAGACTTGCTGGATTGTGTATTTGTGTGTATATATTTCTCCGGTCTGTTTATTATGTGTACAAATATATGCCTATATTTTTAGTAGCCACCCCCTTAAACCCAGATCTCAGAGCTTGGGGTCAGAACTTGTTTCTTTACTTTTCTAGCTGTTTCCTTTCACTTTTCTAACTCCTTCTTTCCTCTATCCCTGTTGCATTCTTCCCTCTCTTTCCTTTTTTTTCTGGTTGCCCCACCATGTTACCTGTCCTTTCTTTATTGCCTCACATTTCCTTCCTTCCTTCCTTCCTTTATTCAACTTCCCCTGAACTAAGCCTCTGGGAAGTTTTCCAGGAATTTGCTTTTGTCCTTCAGTCATAGGGGAGTGTCATTTGAAAACATTTTTCATGAAACCAGGCAAGACCTTAGAACTTGAGTGGTCAAGTATGGTATGTACTTTCTGTGGCTCATTAAACCCTTAAAAATAAAAATCTGTAGTGGAACAGCTTTGCCTTTTCATGGACAAGGGTTTTCAGAAATGTAGGCTTGTCCCTCTCTTTCCCTGTTAAGTGGACTCTAGAGTGACTTGTAGGTGTTAGTGTCAGATGGTTACTCCAGTAAAGGGGCAAGGGGCAATCAAGTGAATGATTTTCCCACTAACCAGACTCACAGCAAATAACAGAGATTGATTGCAATGTTTTCCTTCTCTCCCAGGATGCTGCCTCCCTCGGCTCTCAGAAGGGCGGGATCACCAAGCACGGGTGGCTGTACAAAGGCAACATGAACAGTGCAATAAGCGTGACCATGAGGGTAAGGAGGCCCATCACCCTGTTTTCCCCTCTGATTAAACGTGTTTTGCTGTAGGTCTTAGGAATAACGCTCAAGATGAATGAGCGTGCTGTTCTTCCTGACAAAAGTGATGTTATCTGGTTAGTAAGATGCCTCCCTTTGGTTAGTAAGATTGACCCCCATTCGTACAGACCCTTCCACCCACTTACCTGTCACCCTCTCACCACCATTGTGAAGAGATCATTGGCCTGGTATGAAGGTGCGATGGCTAACACAGGCTTTTTTCCTCTGTATTAACTACAAAAATGATACTTGATACCTCAAAGAACATCACCGAGAAGCTAAACCTAAGCACTTTTTTGGAGATCTGTGACAAAGTCAAGTGAAGTAGAAATTGAGGACTAAAAAAAAAAAATGGTTACATTGGTAGAAGGTTGCAAAGAGGAAAGTAAAACCAGAGTAAAAAAAAAAAACTAACTACCCAGGACAGAAATAAGCTCAGAGAAAGACCAGGATAATAATAAAGAGAAAAGAAGCACTGGAAGGGGAGAGGGTGTAGGATAGACAGGGAGATAAAAATCAAATCGGGAAAAATGCTGACTGTCTAAGTCCTGAGGCTGGAAAAGTGCTCAGAGTCACGAGGCAGAGAATGGTTTCTGTGCTGTGTGAGCAGAAACCCTGGGGATTTGAGAAAGTTTCCATCCCTCTGAGCTACATCCCAATTCGGAACTCACTGCACTGCTTTTGGGTAGTTATATAAAATCCCAAATTCTGGGGGTGAGAAAAATGACCTGTCGATGTTAGGTGAACCACCTCCTAACATCTACAGGTGAAATTTCTAGATGTGAAGGAGAGTCTTAACTCACCCAGTTACCTGGGGGCATTGGCCAGAATTAGATTTGATTTGGGGAGAACTGAACTGGTTTTAATATATGTGTCGAATTGTGAGTTATTGGGAGGGATTGTGATTCTTTTCATTTTGAAACAATAGCTTTATATGTATTTTTCTTTCAGTCATTTAAAAGACGGTTTTTCCACCTGATTCAACTTGGTGATGGATCCTACAATTTGAATTTTTACAAAGATGAAAAGATCTCCAAAGAGCCAAAAGGATCGATATTTTTGGATTCCTGTATGGGTGTGGTTCAGGTAAATATGGAAACAGTTTTATCAAGTTTTCTTATTTGTAAAAGTACCATCTGTGAATGAGCAGATCGAAGCAAACACTTCCAAAAATGGCAGTTTTGTTGCAGAAATATAATAGCTGACTTTAAACGAGAAAAGCCTTATTTTTCATCCTTTTAAAAGATGGCAGGTATAACATAGAGGCAGAATTATGTTATAGTAGCCACAAATGCTCTTGTGCATGAGTTCTTGTGTTTAAAACCTGGCTTAGCCACTTTTTAGTTGTGTGATCTTGGACAACTATTACCTCAAGTTGCTTCATTTGCAAAATTCAAATAGTGATAATGTTTCCTTAATAGGGTAAATTGGAGGATTGGATGAGCTAACTTGAAAATATTTAGAACAGTTCTTAGCATTTCAGTGATGACTTTTATCACAGTACCAATGGCAGAGTAGTATATTGGTCAAGAGATTAGGTTAAGATTCAAACTGAATTCAAATCCCTGCTCTCCCACTTACCCACCATGTAACCTTGGAGATATTATTTAACCTCTCTGGGCCTCAGTTTCCTCACTTGTTAAATAGAGATGTTAATAGTATTGAATATGGTTTCTGAGAGGATTAATTAATAGATGTATGAGCTTAGGACAGTGCTGGCACATGGTAAACATTCAGCAGCTAGTATTAGATATTTTTATCATAGTTCTGCTGTGATTGTAGAATTATTCTTAGAATTTATATATTATACTAGAGGCCCGGTTCATGAAATTTGTGCACGGGGGGTGGGGGTGTCCCTCAGCCCAGCCTATACCCTCTCCAATCCAGGACCCCTCGGGGGGATGTCTGCCTGCTAGGCTGATCCCCCTAACTGCTCTCCCCTGCCAGCCTGATCACCCCTAACCGCCTCTGCCTCAGCCCCTGCCACCATGGCTTTGCCTGGAAGGACGTCCGTAAGGTCATCCAGAAGACGTCCAGTCTAATTAGCATATTACCCTTTTATTAGTATAGATATAACATATGAATATGTACATATTATAAATATCAGGCAATATAGATATTGTGGAAGTCCTTGTTGACCCCAATTGTTCCCTTTTCCAAAGACCTGCTTTTACCAATTTGGCATTCTCCTTCCATACCTTTATAGAATTGTCTTTGAAAGCAGGTTGCCAGTTTTCCCATCTGTCTGTCCACCCATCCAGCTAGCCATTCCCCTGCCATTTTTCAGGAAGATCTAAGGCAGCAACTTACAAGGATTCATAAAACACAGAACACCATAAATTTCAAGTGGGTTTGAAAGCAGAAAGGTAAACGAGGAGTCAGGGTAGGGAGGAGATAAAGTGGAATTAAGGGAAAAGCATGTTACAAAGACCTAATTAGGTGGGCAACAAACTGGGTCCTATACTTTCCAGCTTGGAGACCCATGCAGTCACACAGCACACATAGATACAATCTAATTAGTCAGAAGCTGCCTGAGCAATCTCAGAATGAAGATCATTCAGGCATTTCTCTTGGGGGCCCTCATACAGAGGGCACACTGTGGGATTAATGAACAGTCTCCTTGACAACTCCTCACAATAGATACAGTCACCATTATCAGAGGAGTCTCCCTTAAAATGACTTCAGTGTTGCCTAATGACATCAGCCTGAATCTCAATTCTATAAGAAAGGTTGTTTTGTGGAACCAGTGTGGTTAAGGTTAGACACACAGCTCTCTGGTTTGACCCTCAGGTATACTTGTTTATGTATTCGTGTTTATTTAAATTTAAATTACATTTTCATCTAAGTAATTGTTCATCTGATGTAAGCAGGCAGACAGTGCAGAAAGGTAACACTAAAGCCACATTCCTGCCTGCATCACCCCTCCTCCCCCATTCTCCACTCTCCTAAAATGATCATTTTCAACTCTTTTCATTAGTTTTTCTGGATTTGTCTTCATATTGCTAGATAAGGAGTGTTCGTATTCTTCATTCATCAGTTGTGGACATTATGTGCTGGTGATGAGATTGTAGCTCCTGCCACCCTCCTTTCTGCTCTAATCTGGACTACGGTTGACCCTTGAGAAGCACTGGGGTTATGGTCGCCAACCGCCTGCAGAGTCCAAAATCCATGCATAGCTTTTGACTCACCCAAATTTAGTGATAGCCTGCTATTGACCAGAAACCTTACCAATAACACAGACAGTTGATTAACACATATTTTGTATGTTATACATATATACTGTATCTTTATGTTTGTTCACATTTTCCTCAACTACGAATGGTGCAATGTATGGTCTGTAAGTGTGTGCAGAATTTTTTATAAATTTTAACTTTGTATAATAGATTTCTGAATATTCAATAGTAGTAAATTATAAATTAGACTAATATCTATATATAATTTATTCATTTATGATATAGCTACGTTTTTCTTAACTTTCCATATTTTAAGCTATGCAGTTCATCTGCAAGTTTTTTCACATTGTCCCAAATATCACATGTAAGTGGACTCATGCAGTTCAAACCCATGTTAATCAAGCATCAAACGTAATTGCCCTTTTAGCTTCTGTACAGCTACCATCCTGAAAATTCCCTTTACCTTCTTCCCTACATTGGAGTTCCTGTTTTGAGAATCCTAGTTGTCTTCTTTCTTGATTTACTTTCTTATTTTGGAGGAATACATCCTCCAGTAGTTTCCTGAGGAATCATGTGTAAGAGGTTAATTTTTTGAGGGTTAGCATATCTGCAACTATCATTATTTTTGCATTTATACTTGACTAAGAGTTTGGCTGGATGAAGATTTTCAGGGTAAATTTTACCTTAGAATTTGAAGGCCCTTCATTAATTTCTAGGTGTCATGCAGAAAGGTGAGGTGGTGCTCAAACTCACTTCATTTATTTCCCTTCTCTCAGGGAGCCCAGGCCTGCCCTCCCTGTTGTCAAATATCTGAAAAACAGTTGTTCCATCTAAGTATTCTGTCCAGTTTTCTAGTAGTTACGATGGGAGGGTAAGTCCAGACCCTGTTACTTCATCATGGCCAGCAGTAGAAGTTGGTGGTCCAAACTCAGATATTTTCAGGGGCTAAGCAGGTAATTAAGTGAAAGAAGAGGCCTAGGTGTGAAGCAATAGGGAATACTTGGGACTATGACAAACTGGGGACAGGTGGTCCCATTTAAAGAGGACTGATACTGCTGGGTGGAAATACCAACTCAGGGGTGCCAGACCATCGGGTTTTTCAAGAAGGGCAAAAATACAGAATTTTAGTTAAATCTTGGTGTTCTTAATTGTTGCTAACTAATTAAAAAAACAAAAACTGTGCAAAACTAAAAAAAATAAAAATAAAAATGGGAGGGGGTTAGAATACATGAAAGCGTATTTGGGCCTGGTACAAGAGGATAGCATCACTTAATGTTCACTGAAAATTAGTATACGCCATCAGCTAATTGGCATGTCTCCGGCTGGTAACCCAACCTCACCTGAAAGCTGCCACTGTAGAAACCAAATTTATATCAAAGTATGTTTAATCAGAGTGTATAGTAAGGAGTACCAGAGTGAACTGCCTCTTGTGTGGGACTCCCAAGTAGGAGTTTGATTTATATTTTTATATAAAGTTGAGAGACTTTTCAAGTTACTTTTTAGTTAAATTTTCTGGCATTTGGAAAGTAGGAAGTAATTACTTTTTTTATAGGCGTTTTGGTGCGCATCTTCAGCACAGTGCATAAATGATTTATAAGCACAGCATGCTGGGCTATTGTTCAGTCTGGGGAGTGCATTTTAGAATCGAAGGCTCTGATTTCAGTGGATGCCTCATCCTTCATACTCTTTTTGCAGAAATGGCTGATGGTGTTTTTCATTTAATGAATTGTATCTAAGGCTTTAAAAATTTAAAAACATTTTCATCCACATTTATTGTAAACTAAGCTCCAAAAGTTGTGGTTTAAGTGTTTTGGGGGTTTTAAAAAATATATTGCTATTGGACATTATTATAAAACTAGAGGCCCAGTGCACGAAATTCGTGCATAGGGGTTAGGGAGAGGGGTCCCCTCAGCCCAGCCTGCACTCTCTCCAATCCGGGACCCCTTGGGGGATGTCCGACTGCCAGTTTAGGCCTGACATCCCTCTCACAATCCTGGACCGCTGGCTCCTAATCGCTCACCTGCCTGCCTGCCTGGTCGCCTCTAACTGCCCCCCCCCTCTGCTGGCCTGGTCACCCCTAACTTCCCCCTGCTGCCGGCCAGGTCACCCCCAACTGCCCCCTCCCTGCCAGCCTGGTTGTTCCTAACTGCCCCCCCCACCGGCCTGGTCACCCCCAACCAACTACCCCCCTCTGCCAGCCTGGTCGCCCCTAACTGCTTCCCCTGCCGGCCTGGATGCCCCCAACTGACCTCCACCCCCCCTGCCGGCCTGGTTGCCCCACGCAGCCTGCTTGTTCAGTCGTTTGGTCGTCCCTCACTAACCCCCCTGCTGGCCTGGTCGTAGGCAGCCATCTTGTGAGGTTGTGATGGTCAATTTGCATATTACCTCTTTATTATATAGGATTAGTTGATTAACACTATGAGTTCAAAGAAATGCCTAAAGTAAATTTTTAAAATGGACCTGAATGGAATCCAGGTTAGAATGTTAAGCCCTAAAAGTATTTTAGAAGCTTGGAGTGATTATAGTTGATTTATAGATAAGGAAACAGGAATAATCCAGGATCAAGGCCGAATGTCTCCTCCCGCCCCCCTTTTAACTTTTCACTTTTTGTAATTGTGAGTATGTGAGGAATGTGGGGGAAAGAAAACTCGTTTCTCTTCCAGACTTTGACTCTGATTCTTGCCTTGCAGTGAAGTGTAAGTGAGGTCCAGGGCAGCAATTAGGGCGCCCACAGTGTGCAGTCTGTACACAGTAGTTTGTGTGGCTTTGCCGGGAGCGGCTCTCTCCTTCATATTTCTGAGAACTACACAAAGATGCCTTTGGGAGGGTGGCCCTGTCCCTGAGACCTGCGTTCAGGAGCCCCACAGGGACTGCAGCTAACCAGCTGGAATTTTAGTGGGTGAGGGGTCAGCTCTTCCCTGGACGGGTTGGCAGGAGTGTGATATCCCTCAGCCTGCACCCACAAGGAATCTTGTGCCACGGTCCTTAGAGCTTGATCACTACCTAATGCAGTCACCCCAGGGGATGTTTGGTAATATCTAGAGCCGTGTTCTGATCTTGACACCTAGAGGGGAATGCTACCGGCATCTAATAAGGATGCTATTAGAACACCTACAATGCATAGGACGCCCCCACACAAGAATTATCAGCCCCAAACATCAGTAGTGCAGAGCTTGAGAAACCCTGGCATGTTCATCCTTCATCATTTAATGCACATGGACTACTGTTTTTATACTTCGAGTCAGACATCCTTTCAGAGGCATAAAACTACAGGCATGAAGGAAGGGGAAGTGTCCCAATACCTTTTGGGACTCATCAGTGATGAGAAAGTTCCAGATAAGGAAGTCAAGCATATTGATAGATAATGGCTTGCTTTTAAAAGATTTTTATTGACTTCAGAGAGGAAGGGAGAAGGAGAGAGAGATAGAAACATCAATGATGAGAGAGAATCATTGATTGGCTGCCTCCTGCACACCCCCCACTGGGGACCGAGCCTGCAACCCGGGCATGTGCCCTTGACCGGAATTGAACCTGGGACCCTTCAGTCCGCAGGCCGATGCTCTATCCACTGAGCCAAACTGGCCAGGGCAATAATGGCTTGCTTTTAAAAAATGTAATACCACCCACTAGTTCATTTAAAAAAAAAATTAGGAGCTAAGGGAATTGAAAACTTTCAATGAAATTTCATTCGTTCAAATATCTTTCAAGAGCCTATATTATTTGCCAGGCAGTATTCTAGAAATGGGGATATAGCACTGAACAAAGGAAATCTCTGCCCTGAGGAGCTTCCATTCCATTGGAGGGGAGCAGACAGCAAACAAGATGAATATGTGAACGAGGGAATGTGTCAGATGGAAAAACAAAGCTATGGAGAAAAGAAAGCAGGGAAGGTGGATAGTAGGGGTTTTATGGGGAGGAAGCTTGTCTGCAAATGCCAATGTGATAGCATCCACCAGCAAATAATAAAGAGAAAACTTAATAAGGCCGTCCCCATTCTTTTAACATATGTCTCGTTACCCTTTTTTCCCATTTTAGAACAACAAAGTCAGGCGTTTTGCTTTTGAGCTCAAGATGCAAGACAAAAGTAGTTATCTTTTGGCAGCAGACAGTGAAGTGGAAATGGAAGAATGGATCACAATTCTAAACAAGATTCTCCAGCTCAACTTCGAAGCTGCGATGCAAGAAAGGCGAAACGGGGACTCTCATGAAGGTAGGTAGATCTAGCTTTCCCCAGGCACAGGCACACTCTGTGAGTGTCCTTTATTTCTGACAGAAGGTGTGGAAAGTAGACAGATATATTGCATACGTACATGACAGGTCAGACAGATGTGAGCTTTTTACAGACAGCCTGTCAAAAAAAGATTTTTGTCATATTACAATTTATTACCCTGACATTATTTTTATAAGGAAATCATGTAATTGGAAGAACCACAGCTTTGGAAGCAGAAAGGAAGACTTGAGTTTGAATCCCAGCAATATACACAATTTTTCAGCTGTGAGACCTTGGGCAAGCTGCTTACATTTTCTGAGTATTGGTTTACTCACCTGTGAAATGGGAATAAAAAATGGAATTTGTTGGTTATTGGGAAGATTAAATAAGATAATGTATGTCTAGTACCTAGCATAGAGTCAGCACTTAAAATACTAGCTATAGTTGTTACTATTACCATTAATCATATCGTTTGGAACTTCCAAGACTAAGTTAGGGTGGGCAGAGAAGCCTCTGATTAAATGGATGGAAATCTATTTTCTTGACAATTCATGCGTTCATTTTTTTTCTTGGTTCTTTAGACAGGTGATTCTCAACCTGTCTAAGTCTTAAAAATGCCTGGGAACTCTTAAAATATATTCTTTCCTTTGTCCCACCAAAGATTCTGACTTAGCTGGCCTGGGGTGGTGCCGGGGAGGCCTGACTTTTAGCACGTCGGATGGGAGTGGTGTGTGGGCTGTTCATGGCTAGTATCTGTTCTAATCAGACAGTGTCCAAGCTGTACCAGCTGTCAAATGTTGAACTCTCACCATTGGGCCTGGGCATCAGAGTTGTGTGTGTTTTAAGCTCCAAGGTGTTTCTAATGAGCATCCAGGGTTGAAATTCAGTGTGTTCCAGGGCACTTAAGAGAAATGGCCTTCCTCCTCCTGTTTTAAAAAATATATATGTTCAACTACAAGTGACTCAGGTTATCTGTTTTGCCATTTTAGATGATGAACAAAGCAAATTGGAAGGTTCTGGTTCCGGTCTAGATAGCTACCTGCCTGAACTTGTCAAGGTAACACCATCTTAAATCTTCTGCTCTTCACAGAATGATACTGGAATAATTCTCATTTCATCTGTTGAAATGATTAGCAGTTACATTATAGTAAATCATTAAAATGACATTGTAGTTACTGCTCATTCTTTTCTAACTTGAATTTTTGCTGAGGTGAAAGACACTGCTCACCTGAGTCGATTTCAGTCTGTTTTCCAGAAAGTGCCTTACAAAGTATTCTTTTTTTATTACTCTTTGTCAGTGATTTTCAACTGATGTGCCGCAAGAATTTTTAAAACATCCAATACCTGACTATTTAGTCAGGGGCACTGACCTCCAACAGCCAACACAACAATAGCTCTCTGGTGTGACTGAATCAAATTATACAATTATACCTTTTTTTTTTTTTGTCACATTGACAGAAAAATATAACATTTTTTGGTGTGCTGTAGAATTTTAGTAATTCGTTTCTGTGTGCCATACGATGAAAAAGGTTGAAAATCACTGCTTTAAGTCTTTTTCCCTCCATAATATTTACTATCGTATTACAAGCATTGAAGAAATAACCAAAATACACAGGTAAATGTTCCCAAGGGAACAAAGTACTTATGCAGCCCTTATTCAAGTTAATAGACACAATTCCAAAGATGATGGTTCCATGTGAATCTTGCCACCAAACCAAAGAGTGGTTGCCTGTGTTCTATTCATTGTTCATGCGTCTTTCTGAAAGAAAAAAAGTTATACCTGTTTTTTATAATTTTGAGAATCTTACAAGTTACTGAAAAGCACAAAGAACAAAACAACTATATTCCCACCTCTCAGATTCAACACCTGAGACTATAATTTTAGCTTCCATATTTTTAAAGAAAAAAATACATTATAAAAGTTTTTTTTTTAAACATTATCCTTATTCCATTCCCTTCTTCTCCTGCAACCTCAACCAGAAACAATCACTATTAAGAGTTTTCTGGGGTTACTTTCATATCTTTACCGATATATCTGTTATAATGATATATATATATGGTTGTGTTTTATATGTTTAACAGTGTTATATAAATGATAATGTATTATTCTGCCCTTGCTTTTATTTTCAATTCAGCATTGTTTTGAGATCCATCCAAGTTGGTGTATAGATCTAGTTCATCTTTTTATTGTATTGCGTAAGCAGTTATCATAGCTGTTCTATTATTTTCAGTTTTTCTATTACAGTGTTACAGTGAGTATTCTTGTATTCGTCTCCTTGTGTGCGTCTACGAATGATTTCTTTTTTAAATGAGAGAAATGTCTTTGTTTTCTCTGGTTCTTTATATTCTTACTCTGTTACTGCCTTTCTATTCTTTTTTTTTTTTCAAATACAATGAAATAGAGACTGCACACACCCACATCTTAAGTACTATAATAGAAAACTTGGTTTATCTATATACAATTATAAATAGACTAGCATTCAGCACTGACCTTTACTTTAGACAACATGGTTCTTCTAAAATGTAAAACCTCCCTCCCTGGCTAGGACTTTAGAATATTGTTTTTCTTAGGACTTGACTGTTACCACAGTATCTTTTTAGCACCTGCCTATTAAAGCTAATTTTAGTGCCACCATTGTAACCACCTTTTAGGCTGGGAAGAGTTTGGTGTATGTGTTTGCTTTTTTGAGTTATGAATTTCTATGTATCATATTTTTTTTACATTGAGATTAGCTTTTTTATTTCTAGATGTTTGGGGGTTCATAATTTCTCAAAGCAAAACCTTTGTGGAAACTGATAACATATGCAATGCAATCTAGAATTCAAAACACAACTTTCTACACTTACTGGGTGAACACAGTTGATACCTAGGAGCAGACTCATGTTATTTGAACCTAATGTTGATTAATTAGAAATCTGTATCATTTCCTGTGAAGACATACAGGAGTTGTGCTCTCCATTCTTCTCTCATTGCATACTACCACCTAGACAGCATAATTTAGAATGCCTTGGTCCTAAGACCTAGGGAGATTAAAAACAAACAAACATATGTACATTTTTTTTAAAAAATCTGGGTCACATAATGTTCAGCTAAAGAAGTCTGACATGGCCCAGCCAGTGTGGCTCAGTTGTTGAGCATCAACCTATGAACCAGGAGGTCAGGGTTCGATTCCCGATCAGGCATATGCCCCGGTTGCAGGCTCGATCCCCAGTGTGGGGCATGCAGGAGGCAGCCGGTCAATGACTCTCTCATCATTGATGTTTCTATCTCTTTCTCCCTCTCCATCCCTCTCTGAAATCAATACAAATATATTTTAAAAATAAAATTTAAAAAAAAGAAGTCTGACATGAAAATACATATATATTCTTTTAAAAATCTATGTATAACATATTTGGAACTATTTTCAAACTGGGGGTAAAAACCATGGTTGCTGAAGCTATTTTGCTTGCTAAAATCAATTTAATTGGTTTCAACCACCCCCACCCCCATTTCTTACTTATAATTTGTTTTACTTGTATTTTTTATTCTTTTTTATTGAAGTAGAAGTTACATACAGTAAAATTCTCAAGTACAGTTATACAGCTTGATGAATTTCCCATCTGTGCACACCCATAACCACCACCCAGATCTCAATACATAGAACATTTCCAGCACCCAGCAGGCTCTCTTGTAACCCCTCCCAGCTGGCATTCTCATTCTTTCGACCTCTGTCATCGTAGGCTGGTCTCAACTATCCTAGACCTTCCTACAAATGGAATCCTACAGTGCGCACTCTCTGTGTCAGGTTTCTTTAGCTCAGCATTATGTGACCCAGATTTTCTTCTTCCTAAAGGGTAGAATTGAATAGAGAACATGAAAGTACACTGCCCTTAATGAGGATAGATAGTACTTTACAGCTATAGGTATAGATACAGACATTGTATGTGCATTGGGTTGTGATGCAAATGTACTTTTTACCGTGGGTCATGGTCAAAGCCTGAAAAATGCAGCATATTGCTTCCTCCCCTCCTCCACGGCTCTCCAGCGCTTTTAAAGCTCTTTTGACTTAAGAAGGTTGAAAGAGGCAAAAGGTAACTTTTCAGAGGGAAATAAAGAAGACTGAGATGTATTGTCATTCAGTCATTGTGCTGCCATCGCGCTCGCAGGCGCAGGGGTCCATGGTGGTGCCCTGTGGTGCCCAGTGAGAGGGGCCCAGGCACCCACTATGCCCGGCTCGCAGCTCCTTTACAGCCCAGCGCCCCGAGGATGGGTGTGGTTTTGGCTCTTTACAACCCCCTTCAGCGTGCGGGGTGATCATTTGTACCTGTTACAAAAAAGCAGGGGAGTTAGCCGATAACTACTTTTAGGAAGAATGGATTCCATGGTGGAGAATCTGAGATGAAAGTGCGGAGTGGGAAGGAGAGAGGGGAGGCTGGAAGCAGAGGTGAGCAAGGAGGGGAGTTTAATCAGGAGCTGAGGAAGAAAGAGGCCAGTCCCAGGGAAGGAAGGTGCGAGAAAGGGCCCAGCAGGGGATCGGGACACAGGTAGGATTTCAGAGAAAGGACTAGAACAATGGGGGCAGGCAGAAGGCCCTTCACGGTGTAATTTAATGGCAGGTCCTCTTCTTTCTGCTTCATTTATCCTGTTGCCCCGGCTTTTGTTTCCACTGGGACTGAGACGTGACCAAAGAGGATATGAGTGACAGGAAGTTGTTTTAGTACAAAAATAACTGAAGTCTCGTTCTGGAATGTAATGGAGAGGCCTTTTACATGTGGTAGGGACGATAGGAACTTAGGTTTTCAGAATATTTTGTGTATTCTTGGCCCTAAGGTTGTTTATACAATTAGTACTGAATATTATTATTGTTTTACTGGGCGACATGCTGCATGTACCCTAATACCTGTTCTTTTCTTCCTACTGTCTAATATGGCACCAAACATGCTTGTTGTAAATATAATGGCATTTATAGTACTTACTCTTATAAAGATTTTTATTGATTATATAAACTATAAAGTTAGTTAATCCTTCGGAGTCTAGGGTTAATATGCTGAGATTAGTAAACCTGCTTACTATCCTATATAATAAAAGGGTAATATGCAAATTGACCCTAAAGGCAGAACGATCAGAACAACTGCTGGACCAGTCACTATGAGGTGCACTGACCACCTCTCAGTTCCTTTCCCCGGCTGGCAGGCTCTGATCTCCTGATGGCGAATTGGGAACCGGGGGTGGATGTTGGGGGATGTGGGCGGCGCTAGGCCAAGGCCCCCATCCCGCTGGTCGCCCCACACACAGAAGGCAACCCACGGCAGGGGCGGGGCTGGCAAGCGAGAGGTAACAGCCGACCTCTCAGTCCCTTCCCCGGCCATCAGGCACTGATCACCCTATGGTGAAAGAGGAAATGGGGGTGGGTGGTAGCAGGGGGCAGGGCTGGCTGTGGGCAGCCGAGAAAGATGGCCCTGATCACAGGCCAGGCCTAGGGACCATACCCACGCACAAATTTCGTGTGCTGGGCCTCTAGTTTATTTAATAATTTCTTTCTCTGGTTATATTTATCTTAGGTGACATAGGGACATATATCCCTCCTTGTGTAAAGACAGAATGAAGAAAATCTTCATGCTTCCACCTTATATTTTTCTCCTCCACAGCTTTTCTATTTTTTATCTTTTTTTTTTTTTTTCCCTAAGAGAACAGCAACTCACCTTAATTTGATCTCCCCATATGGTTCTGAAAGAGAAGTATTGTTTCATGTTAACCCAAAATTGCTCATATCCAAATACCACATAACTTTTTAGCAAATGAACTTATCTTTTTGGATAAATCTTCCACAGTTGAGCACAGAATAAAGCATGGTGTCTCAGACTCTGTAATCTCATGGAGGTTGAGTAAGGGTCAGGTGGCCAAACTCAGAAGTCCATGTCAGAATCCAACAGTTTCATAGACACCTTTGCTAAGGTCAGTGACAGATGCTGCCTTCTCTGTATCCTAGTCCAGAAAACTGTGTAATTGTATTATGATACAAAGGCCTTGTGAGTGTTGTGCTTGTGAGGTCAGCTGGCGTTCGTTCCTTGGGCCTCCTTGTTCCAAAATGCTCCCCTATAGCTTTGTGACACAGGACGAGATGATGGTCCCAGGGAGTTGGCTATCTTGGAAGTAGTGGAAACAAATCATGGCAGCTCTTTAAATTAAAATTGTATATTCTGGTCTCAAGGGATTTTGCTACATTTTCCTATTCCAATCCATTTTGGTTAAATGAGCCAACAGTCAACACAGTATAATTCTGATAACTAATCCTCAAAATGAAACACTGTTGGCCATAGTCTTTGACCTATGATTGTTTTGTCTGCTCAGAGGTAAACTGAGGACATAAAGTAGGCCTACAGCAGTCCCTCTTGAAACTCTGAAATGTTTGGTCCATAATTATTCCTTAGAACAAGGGCGGGGGGGACATTGTCAGGGTGTCATTAGTGATTAAACTTAGGGTATACAGAAGTGGGAAGAATAGTCTTTGTTTTAGAGGAATCATTCTCTTCTTTGACTTCTGAGCAAGTGTCAGTTTTTACAGAGAACAGCTCTGTCACTGTCCATTTTCTTCATTTTCCTCTTCGTTTCCTCTATACTGAACCCAGAATATTAGATGGGCTCTGGGTAGGAAGGCAGCAGCAGGGTTTGGGGAAGTGCCAGTCCAGTTCTTCCTACCTCCACAGTAGGAACTAACCACAGGTTATTTTAAGAGTGGAGCTGGTTTCTGTCACTTTGAGAAGTGCTGGATGGCATAGTCTGTGGGATAAGTTGTTGTTGTTGTTGTTTATAGTTATATTTTGTAGGCCTTTATATTGTAATAGTACATAACAGGAATTTATTTTGTCTTTACCAAAAATTTAAGTAAAAATAAATATGCTTGCCATTATAAATAAAAATATCCTAAGTTATATAAAGAAAAGATAACTTTTCCCTCATCCTCCATTGCCACATTCCTGAGAACACTGATGTTATTAACCTGTTGTAATTCCTCTTTCACCAAACCAATTGCTCATAGAAACATACACACATATGTAGTGTTTTTAATTTTTTTATTGTTGACAGAATTACAGATATCTCACATTTTTTCCCCTTCCCCTCCCCCCCCCCGGTAGTGTTTTTAATTATTTTTACAAATATGCTCGTGATCTATATGTTACTCTGCAACTTGTTCTATCACTTAGAAACATTTCATAGCTACCCCTGAATCTAGTTTACTTATTTTCATAGCTGTGTGACATTCCAGATATGGGTATTGCTCACTTTATTTCACCATCTCCCTATTTACGAACATTTAGGTTATTTTCAGTTTTTAGCCTCTACAAATAGTACACAATAAACATTATAATATATTTATGAGCTTAAATACATGCACTCTTATTTCAGTAGGAGAAATTCCCCAAAGTGGGATTTCTGGGTCAGAGGTTATTGTATCTTTAACACTTTAAATATTGACAAGTTACTTTCCCAGTAGGTTGAAATAAGTCACATTCCCATTTTTCTGCATCCTCACCAGAGAAAGTGGAAAATGATGTTTCACTGCTTTGATTTGTATTTCACTGCTTGGGAGTGATGTTATTCATATTTTCATATATTTATTTCTTTACATTATTTTCTGACGGGCCTGTTCATAGTCTTTACCAATTTTTCTTTTTTCTTGTCTGTTAAGAGTCTGAGCTCTGAAGCCAGTCAGCCTCAGAATCCAGGCTTCCATTTGATGTTGTGAGTTCTAAGGCAAAGTATTTACCACAGAAGCCCCAGTGTCTTCTCCTTTAAACAAGGACAGTAATAGTGCCTGCCTCCTACGTTTGTACAACATTTAAATGTGCACTTAGCGTGATACCCAGTATAGAGATGTTTGCTGTTATCAATAAATATGCGTTTTATCATTATGATGCTTCCAGATATTTATTATTCCCTGGCTCAGGGGCAAAGCCCTGCTGCTCCCAAGCCTCATTTTCTTACGGTCTAGGCTTTACTTGGTAATTTCCTCAAACACTATTTGTCGGGCATCCCTTCTGTTTAATGCATCCTGGGCGTTGGGAGGGACGGGAGG
Source organism: Eptesicus fuscus (assembly GCF_027574615.1). Classification (NCBI taxonomy): domain Eukaryota; kingdom Metazoa; phylum Chordata; class Mammalia; order Chiroptera; family Vespertilionidae; genus Eptesicus; species Eptesicus fuscus. Next base: position 63,959,995 of record NC_072480.1, on the reverse strand, counting down.
CACTTTAAGAAGCCGAGTTTGCTTTCATCTGTCTCACAGCAGAGCTGTCAGTGTATGTAAGGTGGATTATAAACTCAGGTTATTTTTACATCTAAAGTGGTCCCTTCTTTCAGTGGTTTCTCCAGTGGAGACTATATCTCTTGGATATTAGTGGCAACATCAGGATGCGTTGAGTCTATTTTTGGCTAGTTGTTGATTTTCTTCTTTTATATGTCTGCATCCTGTTTGTCCTCTAATTGTATGGAGCTCATGGCAAGTCATTCTTGCTTTATTCATGTCTCATCTCCTAGCACAGCCAGCCTGAGACAGCAAGCATCTATGAGAAAGGCACTGGGAATTGCATGCACATTGAGAGCCTGTTGCTCTGTGCCAGTGTCTGGGATCACAGCATTCGCCTTTGTTGATGGACTCTAGCAGAAATTCAGGAGTGGGAGGCATCACTGTTGGTAGTGGCTCGCAGCACCTCGTTCTGATGTTTTTGTCAGGAAACCTCCTGGCTCTGTACCAAGTAAAGTAAATTCTTTGAGCTCAGTTAAGTAGTTTTAGATCTACATGTTCTTTCAATGTGGAAAATTAGGAAAGGTGATAGGAGCCTGCCTCAGCCACCGGCACGTGTTTTCCCTTGAAAGCATGAAGAGACAACCTGTAGGAATTCCCCTCAACCTCCAGGAGCCTGAAGCTCTCATAGATGGCATCCAGGTGAACTTCTTTGTGGCGGGAGACTTGAGCCATCATCTTGTTCAGTATTTTTGCTCAGAAATGAAAATGGAGTCCAGGAAGGCAAAGTGGCTTGCTCAAGTTCAGACCACCAGTTAACGACTGAATCACAGCTAGAACCCAGTTTCTTAGTTGGTATTCTGGTGGTCATTTCATTTTGCTAGACCTGTAGCTAGTTGATTAAATACAGTGATAATAGAACTTGGGTCATGGCTGAGAACCTGTTATAACAGCTACACGCCTGAGAAAAGTAAGGCAATGCTCAATTTCTCATTAGCTATGATTAGAAATGTATTAATAGACCTCGTTCAGCCACCAGCAGAGAGGACGAGATACCTTCTCCACTAATTTCCATGCTAATTTCCATGCTGAGGTGTGACGATGTGACTTTTGGTTTTTGCAGAAAGGAGCATGTGAGAGAGGTCATCCTATTCTGACTCTGTAAATGTATAGATTTAACCATTGAGATTCAGAGTAACAAGAAGAACAGGATATAGATTAGAGGCACCAGGTGTGAGAAATAATGTGGCTGGAGATGATGTAGGTCTTGTGGATATGTTGGAGGCTTCTTCTTTCTGTTCCCGTTCCCACTTCTGCAGCCCCCATCTCTGCCACCATGTGTCTCAATGGCCTCCTCTCCAAGACTGTGATTCCAGCCTTCATCCCTACCTTGTGCTCAAGTTTCATCTCTAGCTGTCTGCTGGGTGTTTCCAGTTGGAAATCCCAGATACATCTCCAAATTCTGAATTCATCACCTTCTCCACAAACTTGCTCTTCCTCTTGAATTACCTATCTTAGTTATTGGCTTCTCAAGCCAGGAACGTGGAGTTGGTTATGGTTCTTGCTATGCAACTGAGGGGGCGGTTTTGATAACCCAGGAAAGACCATGTGGGCTTCCTGGTCTTTCCCTTTTTAATCCATTTCCTCAGCCCTACCTGAGTGATGCTTCTGAAATGCAGAACTGGTTATTTTACTCCTTTGCTTAAAATATTGTGGGATTTATTTGGATTTTGAATGGAATCTCCAGTCCTTAACATACTAATCCCCAACTCAGTTTTCTTTACTTTTTCCATTATGCCCAAGCATTCCGTCATAACGAACGGTTTGGTAACTGCTCAGGTACGACTTGCACCTTTGTACCTGCAGCATCTCCTCCTAGAATGCTCTTCTGTCTTTTCCTACCCAAGTGTCCTGGTCCTTCAAGATGGTCTTCGTCGGGGAGCTTTTTCCTGACTGCCTCCTCCTGGTCCAGGTTAGCTTTCACTGTCCCTTATGCTCTTTGGCCATTTTTATTGCCTATTTATATCCTGTCTTTCCAGCTAGTGTTCGTTAGGGGCAGGGACTTTGTTTCATTCATATTTGTGTCCCTAGTACCTGGTAACATAATAGGTGCTCAATAAATATTTATTTAATGAATCAACAATGCCCCCTCCCTGCCACAAACACCTGTGGCTGGCTGTCCTTCAGTATCTGCCATAGTGTTCTCTACCCTGCCATTCAAAACACATCCCTTTCTCTTCCATTGCGTGTACCCTCGGTCTTAAGTGGGCCCTAAATTTTTCTGCCATCTGGGCTCATTTTCACAGACAGTATCCATCTATCCATGTTGTGCATCCTCTTCATTCAGCCTGAAATGTTGTTGTTCTCCTTTTGGCTATCTAAATTCCACCCCACATTCAAAGCCCGGCCCCTGTTCAATTACATTATGAAGGCTTTCTTGATAGGAATGCTTAATTATTCTCTTTTGCTTTCTTTGTATTGTTTTTGGCTCTCCATTTGATTGTCAGCTTCATAAGGTCAGGGATCAGGTATTGACCTCCCCCCTACACACCTCCCTCCACCACCACCCCCACCACCACCACCACACACGCACTCACAGTGTGCTCTATCCTTGTTCCTTGACAGGCAGACTCTCCAAGCTGAGGGCAGAGTCGTCTGACAGCCTGGCGCTTCAGGATGGGGTGGCTTTCAAACACACTTGGACACCATGTAAGAAAAGGGCTATTTTTAAATGTAATTTATATTTTTTGTTTATCTTGTTGTCAGAGTACCCGAGAAGCAGAAATCAAACTGAAAAGTGAAAGCAGAGTTAAACTTTTTTACTTGGACCCGGATGCCCAGGTAGGAACTATTTTAATGTTTAAAATTTAAAACTAAGTTTGGGAAATAAAACCTTTGACAGGTTCTTTATTTGTTTATTTTGGATTGACAAGCAATATAACAACAATATATAAAATTCAAGGGAAAAAGGAAAAATAAAAACAGGCTGTAATCTCATTGTGTAGCCCAACCATTGTGAATATTTGATATTCAATTGATTGTTGAAAATTGAGAGTTATCCAAAGACATTCTTAGGTCCACAAAGAACATATAATTTACCCCATAAAAATAATAGTCAGAAAAGAACAAGCATCACTGCAGATGCCCAGTAGACAGTGATATTTCCTGACTTGCTCAAGCTCAACCCCAAGTACAAGCGTTGGAGTGCATGTGGTCCACATCTGTGTCCCAGCAAAATCCAAGGCATGGAGTGCCCACAATAGGGTGGCTCTGAGGGGACAATGGTTCTGCAGTATTTCCCTCTATATTTCCCCCCTCTTCATTGATAGTCTTTTTTTATAGAACTTCTTTTCCCCACTTACCTTTAATAATAAATGTTTTTCTGTGTTTCTTCACAGGCTTCATAACCATATATATTTTGACAATATTTTACTTATTGTGATAAAGTATACATAACATGAAATTTACCATTTTAACCCTTTTTAAATGTGCAATTTAGGGTTAAGAACATTTACAATGCTGTGCAACTGTCACCACTATCCACTTCCAGAACTTTTTCATCATCCCAAACAGAAACTCTTTATCAGTTAAACCAGTGGTCGGCAAACGGCGGCTCGTGAGCCACATGCGGCTCGCGAGCCGCGGTTTGCCGCTCTGTTGACTATTGAGTTTGCCGACCACTGACCTAGACTCTCGATTCCAATAATTACAGGCTGTTGTTGTTCCTTGTGATTAAGCCCCTATCCCAGTGATCGGCAAACTCATTAGTCAACAGAGTGGCAAACCTCGGCTTGCGAGCCGCAGTTTGCCGACCACTGAGTTAAACAATAACTTCCCCATGCCTCCTTCCCCTCACCCTTAGTAACCTCAATTTTACCTTCTGTCTTTGTGAATTTGCCTATTTTAGGAACCTCATTTATGTGAAATCATACAATATTCATCCTTCTGTGTCTGGCTTATTCCACGTAGCCTAATGTTTTCATGATCCATCCATGTTGTAGATTGTGTCAGAATTTTATTTCTTTTCATGGCTTAATGCTATTCCATTGTATGTATATATGACATTTTGTTTATCCATTCATCTGCTAATGGACACTGAGTTGCTCATAACCATAATTTTTAAACTCTGCATAATAATCCATCAAATAGATATACCATCATTTTTTACCATTTTTATAAACTGTATAAACTTATAAAATAGTAACACTATTGTGAGTAAGAGTGTATATGGCTTTTCCATATGGCATTTTCTTTAGGGTACAATTATTATGGGATTTTTTTTAATGTGAGCACAATGTATTTATATGTTTGCTTTTTTTTTTTTTTTTTTTTTAAAGAAGCTTGATTTACCATCAGCTGAGCCAGAAGTGAAGCCATTTGAAGAGAAGTTTGGAAAAAGAATTCTTGTCAAGTGCAATGATCTATCTTTCAATTTGCAATGCTGTGTTGCCGAAAATGAAGAAGGACCCACTACAAATGTAATTTTTAAAACAGATTTCCTAAAGAAACAGAGGTTTCAGTTGTTCCCATTGCAGTGCAGACATGAAATTCTAGTTCTTGGTATCAAGAAGGTACAATGTTTAGGTCAGGATGTGGGGGCTTATTTAGCCTGTGGGGACAGGATGTTTGTCACAAAGGATGGGGATCGGGGCTGTTTCTCTTTAGCGGAAATTTATAGCCACAATCATAAATAAGTCCAGTAACTTCTTCTTCGAGCCTCAGTGATGGTCTGGATTGTTTTGTTTTGTTCAGGTAGAGCCTTTCTTTGTTACGCTATCCCTGTTTGACATAAAGGACAACCGGAAGATTTCTGCCGATTTCCACGTGGACCTGAACCATTTCTCCGTGAGGCAGATGCTGGCCACCCCATCCTCCGCTCTGATGAATGGCAGCGGGCAGAGCTCGCCCACCCTTCCGGACATCCTCCATGAAGCTGCCATGCAGTATCCAAAGCAGGTGGGGACCTGAGCCCGGCAGTCAGGATGCCAAGACATAGCTTGCACATGCTATGTAAACACATAGAGTCTGTAATGCTAATTGGGGAAAGGTTGTTGATTATATTAACAGCTTATCTGATTCGACCGTAAAAGAAAGCCTGAGAGAAGGATTTCTCATTTCTTTTTTCTAAAGTTTCTGCTAATTGCCTCCCCCACCAAAAGCCTATTTGAGCAGATGATGAACCATTGATCAGTTAACCAGTTTGGCACTGGGTGCTTCTTAATAGCTAAACGGTTTCACCCTTCTTTGCCGCTTTAGAACCTTTAATATTCAAGGGATTTGTTTACTGTGGCTGTGAATTCTACTTGCTGAAGAAAATGTTTTGTCCCCTAGGGAATATTTTCGGTCACGTGTCCTCATCCAGATATATTTCTCGTGGCTAGAATTGAAAAGGTCCTCCAGGGGAGCATCACGCACGTCGCAGAGCCATACATGAAAAGTTCCGACTCTTCTAAGGTAGGGATGACTTGTGTGCCTTGTGAAGTTAAATAGCAATTGGGAAAAAAAAAGCTTTCCATTGACGTAGAGATGCTTAAAGAAGTCAAAGTTAAATCATATTTATATTTCAAAAGATGTAGACTTCTGTACATAGATTTACTCTTATGTTTAACTTTATGTATTCAATTATCAATGAAAAATAGTCCTATGTGTAAATAAAATGCTTCATTTGGCTGGTCTATCCTAACATCATCAAATAATTTGCAGAGGAATTATCAGTTTAGTAGTAAGTTTTCTGTCATTATAAAGTTCATATATTATATTCAAACTAGAGGCCTGGTACATGAATTCGTGCATGGGTGGGGTCCCTTGGCCTGGCCCATGATCGAGGCCGATGCGGGGCCTGGGGGGTGGGGGAGGATCAGGCTGCTGGGGGAAGCTAACCAACAGCCAATTCTGTGAGGAATTGGGCTCCCTCCTCCCTCCTACTGGGTCCGGGGTGCGGGTGAACCAGATTTGGGGCTGTCAGGGCCCCAGCAGCTAGGTCTGGGTCAGTGCACATCACAGCTACCGGCCAGTCGTTCCGGTCACTCAGCCTTAATGGTTGCTTAGACTTTTATATATATAGATAGTTTATTTCACTTGTTGATGTCTCTCTCAGGTTCTGTAATTATATTTGGGTCCATTTATACTTAAAAATGCGATGAGATTGGGAGACAGTCTGGCTCAGGTGGTGTGGCCAGTAGGATTGGTGGTTCAGGTCTACACTTGTGTTTTGTCAGGTGGGGCAGGGTTGTGGTGGCAGAGGTAGTGCAACCTTAGGTCAAAGAAGGAAGGGAAACAAGAAGGTATATGTTTGGTGTATGTGCAAAGTACTGTTTATTTCCTGGGAATATGTAGATGTGAGCATACCATATTATGTTCACATCTACATTATTGATTATTAGAAGTCATCTAGTCCACTACCTCTTTTCATATTCAGAAAACTGAGCTTTTCAAAGGCTTAGTTACCTCCTTAGTGTCACACAGCTAGAGTGGCCAAAGGACACTTGATGTCACTTGCTTGCACTCTGAGCTACTGGTTAGAGTAAGCTGTCAAGTGCTGTCCTGCCAGTTTTACAGTATTTTTATTTTAAAAATGTTTTATACATGGTCATTTGAAGATTGCCCTGATATACTGACCAAGGACTGGTCAGCAGGAGGAGGGGACACCCAGAGGCTCCAACAGATTTGCTGAGCTGACTTAGTTTCCTCTCCCCCTCTCTGTGGCCACCCATACATCACCAGTGTGTCCCAGAATGCAGGATGGCCCTCAAAGAACAGGTTCTAGGAGTCAGACACGTAAGTGCTTGAGCACCTAACTAGCCTGGACACTTTGGATAAATCATGTCACCTCTCTGAGCCCCAGATATTTAATCTGTAGTTGAAGGATAATGTTGCTCCCTGCCCATACCTTCCTCTCAGGGATAGTGCTAGGATCAAACAGATAATGTAAAAGACAGTGCTAATATGGATTCCACGAACCAGTGGCCCATGTAGGACCTTGTTATCATTTATTTCAGCCCCAGTCAAGTAAAAGCCCATTTTCCAGGTGCATTGCTTCAGACAGCATGTGTTTCTGACTGATAAAAGCTGAGTAGTTTGGTCTCTAGGGAGAAGCTGTTTTATTTTAAAATCAAATCTGTAAAAATGAGGATGAGAGCTCTTTTAGCTCTATGATACTTTGATTAATAATCAGTGAAGGCCCAAGATAAGATCTACTCCCCTGACTGTGCATGCAACACATTTCCAAAGCCACAATGCACCAACTTTGCTACTTCTATCTGCCACATGCATGGTTTGAAATGTGGCTGCTCATGTTGGTGCAAAACTCACAGCATTGTGGGCTGGACGTTACACTCCCCCCAGTGTCCATTGAGCATCTGCTGACGTCTGCTGTTTCTTCATCACTTACGATGTAAAGCTTCGCCACGTGCACATTGTTCCATTTAGTCACACCTCTAAGGTAGTCAATTAACCCTTTGCACTCACTTGCTTTTCTCGATTCCTGCTACCGATGCTAACCACGTCGAGTCACACTCAACATCCGAGTGTAAAAGATTAAAGCAGAGATTAACATTCAACTATCTTACATCCGAATAGAAGATTTAGCAGAGAGATGACAGAGGGATGATTTTTTTCTGTATATAAAAATTGTCTCTTTATGTTTTCCAATATGGTGTAGAACATCTTGTGGAGTAAATTTTTGTTTTGGAGAAAATTTTTATGAAAAGTCTCTGTAGGCCCATCACGAACAGATTTTAAAGAAAGGAAGGAAGAGAGGGAGGGAGGGAAGGAAGGGAGGGGAAGGAAGGAAGGAAGGAAGGAAGGAAGGAAGGAAGGAAGGAAGGAAGGAAGGAAGGAAGGAAATAAACGGAATAAACAAACAAACCCAAAGGGAAATATGAATTTCTCACTCTGACTTTCACTACATTATGATCCATTTGCAACTTTGAGAAGTCTGAGCGCTCAGTCCTCATTCACTGCAGGGAAAAGTGAAATTTACTTGAAGCCTTGTGTTTTAGCTTTAAGTTTTATGCAGATGTTGCATTTTACTCCACAATATAGTCATTATTGTTAAACCAAAAAATAATAGTTTCTCCCCAAATTGCCACCCAGGAAAGTAGGCCATTTTACCCTGTGACTGTGTCCCCCTGAGTCCCCACATGAATATACTCCACTTGAAGAAGAAAGGGAGGGCCTAGTTGGGCTTCTGACATCTGTTTGAATCAAGATGTGTTTTCCAGTTCACTCATGAAGGCAGCAATTCCCACAGCATGATTATGATAGAATCATAATGTTTTGTAATGAAAAGTATAAACTAAGCCCTTCATTTTTAAGGTATGGAAAGTGGAACCTAGAGAGGTGTAATAGCCTATAGATTCAAACAGCTGGTTTCAATTTGACTTAGAGACAGAGAGCTCTATTATTCTACTTCTGAGCCTTCTAGATGAGTGCTTCTCAAACCCAGTCCCAGTGCACACAGGTCACCAGAGGTCTGGTCAGATGCAGGTTCTGACCCAGGAGGCCTGGGGCAGGGCCTGGGGCTCTGCATTCCTCACAGCTTCCCCCTGATGCTGCAGTCTGCAGAGCACACGCTGGTTCACAGGAACTAGATTATTTTTCCTAAACTTGGTTTGTCTTGGATGTACTTAACTAGTGTAAGAAGCCCTTCAACACATCACTCTGAATGAATCAGTCTTTGCATTGGTAACAATGCAATATCCCAGTACAAGCAAATTTGGGAAAATAAAGTGTCATCTGCTTTAGCGGTGGGGTATAGTTGATTAATAGACCTGCCATGTGTACATCATAAGCTAAAAGCAAATCTGCTTCACTGTGTACTATAGGGTTAATCAGTTAACCCACAAAAAGCCAAAAATAGTTATTAGGAAGTGAAAATAGCAGAACTTATACTCAGAAAGCAAAAATATAAAAATTAAAAACCTTGCCCTAACAAGTCAACACCTATAATGTTTTAATAATGAATATGTATCCCCAAATTATGGGATTCTGCACAAACTCTTTAGATGATAGTTCTTCTGTCAGTGGGATTCGGCATCTCATGGCTTTATTCTGATGTCTTCAAGGTTGCTCAGAAGGTGCTGAAGAATGCCAAGCAGGCATGCCAAAGACTCGGGCAGTACAGGATGCCATTTGCTTGGGCAGCAAGGTAAGGGGAACATCTTTTATACCTTTCATATAGATGTAGATATATGGAGATAGATAGATAGATAGATAGATAGATAGATAGATAGATAGATAGACAGACAGAGTTATAGATCGACCAACCTATTCTCTTTATTGCCCAGAGACGAATAGGATTTAAATGTATGAAGTTGAAAAGTAAGTAAGCCCTGTATCTGAATAATCATTTACTAGAGTCACAGAAAGGAAAGATGCTGGTTGGAGGGTAGCTGTGTGGAATTGGCAGGATGAGCAGGAATGTGCGTTGCAGAGATGGTATTCCGGGTTCCAGCCACGTGTCTCCAGCTGGGCATGGGTGACTGCACGTGCGGTCTGCCGGTCCTCTTTATTTTTCTATCTCTGCTTCTTAAGAACTCGACTGTGTATGTTGTTTCCGAAGCATAGGCCATTTGCTGGAAATGTTTTCTATGTAAATTGAGTTAGTTTTGTTCATCCTCATAAATATCTTCCATGTTTTTAGGTAATGAGATTTCTCTTGGCTATAGCCAATGGAATAATAATTAGTCTTCACATAGAAACCAGAGTTAAGTCGTGGATTTATTTTGGTCTTTTGGAAATTCAGTTTGGAAGTGTTGTTTTGCTATTTCAGGACGTTGTTTAGGGATACATCTGGAAACCTTGACAAGAATGCCAGATTCTCTGCTCTCTACAAGCAAGACAGCAATAAGCTCTCCAATGACGACATGCTCAAGTTACTGGCGGACTTTCGGAAGTGAGTCTCCAGGCCTTGCTTATTTCCACTTCCAAGAACTAGAAGTTGTTTGGTGGGGAGGGAGGAAGCAGGAGCAGTCTTTTAAATTGCTCCACTCAAACATCCCAGGGCATGCTGGGTGAGCATGGAACTTTACCTCACGTGCTTGGGAAGGAAGAGAGGGTTTAAAATTGGAAGAGTAACCTAGTTGATTTGAATTCTGTAAAGGATGTTATTGGTGGTTCTGTTACGAGTGGGTTGAGGGTAGAGATGAACCTGGGGAAGAAGGAGGCAGTTGAGGAACCTTTGCAAGAAGTGGGAGGGGTTTCAGCAAAGCCACTACAAGTGGAAACAGGAAGAATGAAAGTAATTCAAGTTATGTCAGAGAGGCCCAATTACTGGGTCTTAGTGTCCTGATTGGGCAGTAGGGTGGAAGGAGAAAAAAATGGTTGGTTATCTCAGATAAATAAATCCAGGTTTCTGACTTACACAGTGGAGTGCTCCTGGTACTATTAACTGAATGGGTGATTTGGGTGGGTGGGTGGGGGGATAACTTATATAGTACTTACTGTTTATAGTTCTCAATGCTTTATATCTATTAATGAGTGTATTAGTTTCCTATGGCTGCCATAGCAAAGTACCACAAACTGGGTGACTTAAAACAGTGGAAGTTTGTTCCCATAATTCCGCATGCTGGAGTCCAAAATCAAGGTGTTGGCAGGGCGCACTCTCTCTGAGTTCTCCAGGGGAGGATCCTTCCTCATTTCTCCCAGCCTTTTGTAGCCCCAGGCATTCCTTGGCTGTGGCAGCATAACTCCAAATTCTGCCTCTGTCTTCACATGGCTGTCTTCCTGTGTGTCTGATTTATTGTCCTTCCTCTTACAAAAATACGTCATATTGGCCCACCCTAGTGACCCCATCTTCACTTGATTACATCTGCAAATACCCCATTTCCAAATAAGGTCACATTCACAGATACTACGGTTAGGATTTAAACATATCTTTTTGGGAATACAACTCAGCCCATAACAATGTGATAAAGAGAGGGTGGGCAATGGTGGAAGTCAGTCTGGCTGAGAATCTGAGGAGTTCATTTCTGAACTTATAAAAACCAATTTCCTTTGCTGGGCATCTTTTGGCCATAAATTTTTTTGACGGAAGGCAGGATGTGTGAAAAATTATTGATTTGCCTTCCTGACAGTTATATCTGAGGATTTCAAGGAGTTGCTCATTTAAACTCAGATGTATACAAAAGACAAGTGGAAATGAGGAGGAACCCTGAGAGAAAGTGATTCTGCATGTTGGAGCTGCTGATGGGCACAGATGAATATGCTCAACATAGTCTGTAATCAAAGGAAGCAAGAATGTAGAACTGTTCGGGAAATCTGATTCAGATGAACAATAACACGACAAGTTACATGTGAGACTGCTTAACAGATTACAGTTATGTCTGAGGAATCTTAAAAGCAGGAGTTAGGAACTTTTTAAAAATGAGGACAAAACCAAATGCTGCATCTGTCGACCAGTGAGCTTTGATGTTTCTTGGCAGTATCTAAAAGACATTATTAAACAGGTGGCTTATGAAGAACCATGAAACTGTTCCGTTTTCTAGGAACAAGTCATGTTATGTCAAACTAGTCATTCTAATCACATTTCTGCTTCTCTCTTTAATTGGGCTGCTAAGCTGGCCCAACAGGGATGCAAAGCTTTTGACAAGTGTATATTCCAAGATGTCCCATGAACAAGTCAGAGAAGTGTAGTACACTTGAGTGGACAGATGTTCAACTGCTGGAGTAACCAGATGCCAGGAATAGGCTAGTGTCAGTCTGGTGATGAGCATCGAGAGGGTTGAGAGGAACCTGTTCATGGCAATATTCTGTGCAGTATCTTCATCAATGACTTTTATAAGAGACTATAACATGCTGCTGAAATGCTTTCGCAACATGAAGCCGTTAGGAATATCTAATACATTAGATGTTAATACCTGAATTTTGGAGGGTTTTGATAAACTAGAAATGCCTCAAATATATAAAGAAATGAAATTTCATCTAGATAAAAATCAAATCCTTTTCTGAGTTCCAAAAACATAATTGTATAAATCAGAATGGAGAGATGTGGCATGATAGTAAAGCATGTGAACAAAGATTTAGGGATTTTAGGTGGTTGTAAATTTCATTTGAATCACTAGGTGTGGGTACCTAAAAGTAATAGCATCAATGGACGGGTATATTGTTCAAAACCAGACAGCTATGGCCCTGGCTGGGTTGTTCAGTTGGTTAGAGCATCATCCCAATATGCCAAGTTTGCAGGTTCAATTCCCTGTCAGGGAACATACAAGAATAAACCAATGAGTGCATGGATGGGTGGAACAATGACTCAGTGTTTCTCTCCTTCTCTTTCTCTGCTTTCCTCTCTCTCTCTCTCTCTCTCTCTCTCTCTCTCTCTCTCTCTCTCTCAAAATCAATCAATAAAAAATTAGTAAAAACAGATAGCTGCCCTCACTGCTCAGGCCATTGGGCCTGATCTATGCAATTCTGGGTGCAACAATATAAATGGGACCTTCTTCTAGGAGAGAAATGGCATTGGAGGAAGGTGCAGAAGGGCCGAGAATGGAAGACTTCCAAACGCTGTTTCTAGATGGTTGAAAGGTGTTCCATAGGGAAGCATAACTAAGCCCCTTGATGAGTGGAAGTTTCAGAGAGGTGACTTTCCCATGCTAGGCGGAAGAGCAGTCTGAGTGCTGAAAGTTTCCTGTCACTAGGAAGGGTGAAGCAGTGGCAGTGCTTGTCAGGCACATTGTAGAGGAGATTCCTGTAATGGATTGAGTCAAACCAAGTACAGACACCATATATTTCATTGAGTACCTGCTTGGTACCCAGCGTTTTGCTAGACACTAGAGACTAAGATGACTTCTGGTTCTGAATTTTCATGATTCTAAATAAGTGAAGAGTGTATGGTGAGGTTGGAATGGTTCAGGAAAACTTTAACATTTTGCTCATGTTCTTAACTAGACTTTTGCTGTCCAACTCAGTAGCCACTACCACATGTGACTGTTTAGCACTTGAAATATAGCAAGTCCAAACTGAAATGAGCTGTAATGGAAATACACATCTGATTTTGAATAATTTGAATGCACTTTTTATAGTGATTATATATTTAAATATAATAATTTGGACATAATGGGTTAAATAAATATATTCTTAAAACTAATTTTACCTGTTACTTTTTTAAATGTGTCTACTAGAAAGTTTAAAACTACATTTGTGGCTTGCATTATATTTCTCTAGGAAGTGCTCTCTATAATTTAGGTTTTAGAGCTCATCTAACTTATAAATGTTTGATTTTTCTCTTGTTTGTAGACCAGAGAAGATGGCTAAGCTCCCAGTGATATTGGGCAATCTAGACATTACAATCGATAATGTTTCCTCCGACTTTCCCAGTAAGTGTAAGTTCTGTGTAATAAACAGACAAAATTTTTGTTTGTTTTTTTACTTCAATTTGTTTGTTTTTAATTTTTCAGATTATGTCAATTCATCATACATTCCCACAAAACAATTTGAAACCTGTACTAAAACTCCAATCATGTTTGAGGTAGAGGAATTTGTGCCCTGCCTACCAAAGTACACTCAGCCGTACACCACCTATAATAACCACCTTTATGTTTATCCCAAGTACTTGAAATATGACAGTCAAAAGTCTTTTGCCAAGGTGAGTGTAAAGAATGAGGTTTCATTTTTGGTATCAAATTCTCTTGGGTTTTGGCTTCTCATGTTCTTTTATAAATATTTATATGTCCTGGCTTTTTGTCCCCTCCTCCCCTTTTTCCTTTAAATATCCTGCAGGCCAGAAATATTGCTATTTGCATTGAATTCAAAGATTCAGATGAGGAAGACTCTCAGCCTTTGAAGGTTTGTTTTTTATATATGTTCCCATTTTCCCATTTTAATAATGCAGTTGCATGATATAGCACAACTAAAGGAATCTGACACATTTTAATTGACACAAACACAAAAATACATGACATCACATCATATAACCACACATGATGAACTTTACAGAATATGGAATAATTGAGTTATTATTCCTAATTCATTATTTCTGTTTTGTTACACATTTTAGGGATGAAGGGTTCTGATGCATGTTCAATTCAGTAAACACATTGTGCACCTGCTATGAGCCAGGGATTGTATGGATGCTAAGAATTATATTAGTAACATTGATAATATAAATAGTAATAATAATAATAGATTGGCATTTATTAAGTGTTTATTATAGTAATAATAATAGTAGTATATTATTGATGCTTATTGAGTACTCATTATATTCCAGGCTCTGCTCTTAAAGCCTTATAGGTACTAAACTCCTTTAATTCTCATAACAGTCTTTTGAGTTAGGTGCTATGAATATCTGCATTTTTAAGATGAGAGAGATTAATGCACAGACTTTACATAAATTGCTTAGGGTCATACATTAGGGGAACTGATGTTCAAACCCAGGCAGTCTGGCTCCAGAGCCCAAATTCTTCACTGAAACTGTATGAAAATTACTTTGCAAGAAGGGAAGGATTCAGAGTTGCAGAGAACAATGTAGTATAGTTTTTGCCCTCAAGAAATTTCGTAGTTTAGTGGGAAAAGACAGTTATGAAAAAAAGCTCCTGGTATACAGAAGGTACTGAAAGCGTTTATTTTACAAAACTGAATAATTAGAACGGAAAAATGCTGAAGGGACACAGAGGAAGGAGTTCATCATTTTTGGAAGGTTGCTTGAGAGTTTGCTTGGGGCACCTAGAAGGGAAGATCCCTGGGACAGAGGATTGCATAAGCAGAGGCATGGCAGTGGGAAAGGGAGCAGTGAGCAAGGTCTGATTCAGAGCTACAGCTCTGAGGGGGGGAGGCTCAGGGGAGGGTTGGGAAGGGAGCTGGAGGGTAAGTTGGGCCCAGGACTAAGGGGGCTTATCGGTCTGGAGTTTCACAAGTAAATCCATCAGAGCTGGTTAAGCTTATGCTGTGGGGGTGCTCTTTACAACACATCTGAGTTTGATTTCTTACTCTAATAATTGAATGCTGGTGTCTCCCTCGCTAACTCTCATTTCAGTGCATTTACGGCAGACCTGGTGGGCCGGTGTTCACAAGAAGCGCCTTTGCTGCAGTTTTACACCATCATCAAAACCCAGAATTTTATGATGAGGTAAGATTTTCAAGGGAAAACCTGGTTTAACCCATTTTGAGGAAAACTCCAAGTTCTTTGCTTAGTAAAGCAAAAATTCAAGGGAAGCTGCATACTATCCTGAAAGGACAGTGATAGAACTAAATGTTGAATTATTTATTTTACATAAACTTTTCTAATTATAAAAGCAATGTATTTATTGTAAAAAACTAAAACTTGGAAAATGCAGATATTGTAGAAAAGAAAAAGTTAAAATCCCTCCTCTGTCACTACCACAATTAATAATTCTGACATAGTTTCTTTCAAATTCATACTTAAGTATAGTTACATCTGCTGGACCTTTCTTATTGTTGGATTTCCTTATGTAAAATTATATGTAGGTGATTAAAACTACTATATGAATTCTACTGGTAAATGTTCTACGCTGGTTGTTCACCGTGCCTGGCTGTGTTAAGTTAATGTAGTGGTTCCTCTCATGTGTTTTCCAATTCCTTCTGGAATTTAAACATCACCTCTTCTAGTTTTGGTCAGTCGTGTCTTAGTCTGTTTGTGCTGTTGTAACGAAATACCACAGACTAAATGGCTTATAAACAGCAAATATATTTTTTTTAAATATATTTTATTGATTTTTTAGAGAGGAAGGGAGAGGGATAGAAAGTTAGAAACATCGATGAGAGAGAAACATCGATCAGCTGCCTCCTGCACACCGCCTACTGGGGATGTGCCCGCAACCAAGGTACATGCCCTTGACCGGTATCGAACCTGGGACCATTCAGTCCGCAGGCCGACGCTCTAGCCACTGAGCCAAACCAGTTTCGGCAAAACAGCAAATATTTATAGCTTACAGTTCCGGAGGCTGGAAGTCTGAGGTCAGCGTGCCAGCATGGTCAGTGTCGCAGATTCTCAGGTGTATTCTCGCACGGTGGAAAGGGCTCGGGCGCTCTGTGGGATCTCTTTTATATGAGAGCATTCAGCCCATGTATGAGGGCTCCACACTCATGACCTAGTCACCTCCAAAGGCCCCTATTAATACCATCCCCTTTGGGGTTATAATTTCAGCATGTGAATTTGGGAAGGACTTGGGGGGGAAAGGTTGAGGGGGGTGGGGTAGGGGAGGACACACAAACATTCAGCCCATGACAGTATAGCATTGTATCAAGGACCCATTTCTTCCTTAGCACAATTTACAGTCTCAGATTTCTTTGACTACAAACGTTACTATTAGTTTGGAGACCAAATGGACCCTTAGGCATGGGGTGACGCGTTGTGTGGCTGCGGTCACCAAGAAATTTTGTTGTTCTGGAATATTAGAAAAGTTGTTGCTTTGTTTTCCTTGCAGATTAAAATAGAGTTGCCCACCCAGCTACACGAAAAGCACCACTTGTTGTTCACATTTTTCCATGTCAGCTGTGATAATTCAAGCAAAGGAAGCACAAAGAAGAAGGATGTTGTTGAAACACAAGGTTTGAAATTTCATTACCCCTTTTGATTTTTTTTTTTAATAACTTACACATTCGTTTCTTAGATTTTATTTTTCTATGGATTTGCATTCTTTTGCAAAGGAGTTTTTAGATGATGTTTGTGAAGGTAGCATGCCTGGTTTGTATATGTAAGTTTCTATAAAAGGTAATTTTAGAATTCTAATCCCAAAGCAGTCAGTGGTCTACAGAGATTGTATTCAGGGTCTCTTCAGTTTCTTAACCCTGATTGGTATTAACAGTTCTTGAAGATCAGGCAATTTAGTAAGATTGGCTTTCTTTCATCAGTTTTCGTGCCCTTACAGTGAATCTGTTTTGTTCTTTGTTTCAACAGTTGGATATTCCTGGCTTCCTCTTCTGAAAGATGGAAGGGTGGTGACCAATGAGCAGCACGTTCCTGTCTCAGCCAATCTCCCATCTGGCTACCTTGGCTACCAGGAGCTTGGGATGGGCAGGGTATCGGAATTTAAGATTGATTTATCCCATTCCTTCAGAAAACATTAAAGATCAGCTACAGCAACAATGACACAAAAAAAGCACATAGTATTTTTCCTAGTCTCGGCATTTTGGTTTTCGTTATTCGTTTTCAAGTAAACTTAGGCCATTGGGAGACAGTGATATGAACAGTGTCACAATGTAGAATTATAGTTTGGGCATTTTAGTATAAGCCCAGAAGTAGCAATGCCTCAGCAAGGACATGAAGACTTGGAGATACTGGATAAGGAAGAAAATCTCTGCGAACTAGCCATGCTCAAATAAAGATGCATTCTTAGGTTCATGCAAATGATTAGGAATTATCTTCCAGCATAATGTAATAAGTCCAGTAAGCAAATATCTCATCCACATTGTAGCTCGTTCTGACTCATTAGTGCCTGAATTGTCTCAGATTCCTCCTGTTGGTTTGTTGGCTTTGCATTTTTTAAGCCATTTTAGATTATATAGACTTCAGTTTTATAAGATGCTCAGAAAAGGTTTTTGTTTTCTTTCATTCTGAATGGCTTTTAATGTTTCTCTACATTTTAAATAGAGCCAAATTTGGGCTCATATTATGAACAGATAGTCAAAACATTCCAAAATAAGGTTAAATCATATAACATTCAGTTATGGTTCCTAATCTGAACATGAGAAAAATGAAGGTTTCTGAAATTAAAAATAGGCACAAACAGATATTGACCCTTTGACTGTGCCAGGAATACTTACTGTCCTATGCGCTTTATCTGGTACCTTGTGCCATCACTTTCAGAGTCCTGAGCTCGAGTTTGGTTAAGTCATTGGTGAAATAGGATGCTTTCCCTCTCAAATGGACAGTAATCCTTACAGCTGCAACTCAACAGGAAAGATAACTTATAAAATCCAGGAAGAAGAGCATTGTACTCGAGGAAAGAAAGTGGGTGGGAATTAGTGTTGGTTTCATCCTGCTGTGAGCCAGGCATAGGCATGACTATCAAGTCACCAGAGCTGTTGGGGCTTCCGCACCTCATCAGGGCCCTCATTCAGGATGGTGATTGAAGCCAAGATCACTCATCTGTTGGGATGTTTCCCCCCCCCCATATTTTTCAGCATTGTGGTCCAGAAATTAAATGGGTGGATGGAAGCAAGCCACTGCTGAAAGTTTCAACTCATCTGGTTTCTACGGTGTATACTCAGGTACGCGCTAGTCCGTTAAAATTAGCAGTGATTGCTCTGTGAATGAGTTGGCATAATTTTTTTTTGGCAAAACAAAAGTCTAATTGACATGTTCTATGTATATATTTTTACTCTATAAGTCCTCTTTTGAAGAAAGGAAGTACAGATAAGGTGCTCATATGTACTGAAATAAATGAAGAATACAAGTAACCTTTTTAAACTGTTTTCCTCTTTTGTTGGAGGATCTTTGGAAACGTTTTTTAAAATTTGTTTTCATTTTTATCTCTTTGATATTTGCATTTTTATATGCTCAGTTTTCATAGTCTAAATGAAACATGCATGCTGTAAGAAGCAAATACTTCTATTTCTACAGCAGATACGCTAATAAACTTTATTTTTTTACCTTCCCAGGATCAGCATTTGCATAATTTTTTCCAGTACTGTCAGAAAACTGAATCTGGAGCCCAAGCTCTAGGGAATGAACTTGTGAAGTACCTTAAGGTATCAGATGGCTTTCTTAGTGACCCTTTTTAAATGAGTTTGGTGTTGATTGGGTTTTCTCTTTGGTGGTGCTCTTAGCTAGATACCCTCGCACCAACAGCTTTTGTATGGTTTGAGATAGTGTCAAGAAGGGCACTCAGAAATAGTGCTCCTCCCACCTTCGTCCTAGTCCCACGCATACTTTTCTCAGGCCAGACCTAAAACATACTGTTCCCTGCATAGGAAAGCCCTCGCTTACAGAGGCCACCCATGTTGAGTGCTCGCTGGGCTCACAGCGCAGAATCAGACACATAGAAGCAGTGACTGTAGTCTCACTTTTAACTAACTTCTGGTTCACTGTAGGAGATAACATAAGCTTCGAGACTGCATAGCAGGTGGGTTCAAAACAGATAATACATGCCAGCAACCCCAGCTTTGTGCAGGGTCAGGGAGACTCCTGCCGTTTTTGCACATGGGAGCAAGCAGGGTTTGTCTAAGGGAGTGCCATCCAGAACATGACTTTAGGGGGACATTTTTAAAAAGGAAAGTAGCTAAAAGGGCATTCTAGGCATGGGAACAAATTTTAAGAAAGGTGAGAAATGCAGTAGAAGTTTATTTGGTTTAAGCAAGGAAATTGGACCTGGGATCCTGAAATCACTGAATCCCCTTTTGGCTGCCTCAGAGACAGCCATGTGACTTGAAGAAGAACCTTTGTATTAGTTTCCTATTGGTTCTGTAAGAAATTACCACAAACTTGCTGGCCTAAAACAACACACATGTATTATCTTACACTTCTGTAGATCAGAAGTCCAGTATGAGCCTCATTGGGCTGAAATCAAGGTGTTATTAATAGCGAGTTTCCTTTCTGGAAACTAGGGGTGAACCTGGGTTCTTACCCTTTTTGGTTTCTAAATGCTGCCTTCATTCCTTGGCTTGTGGCCACTTCGTCCATCTCAACGCCAACAAGTTGCACCACTGACCATTCTTCCTTAGACATATCTCCCCCGACTCGCCTCTTTTGCCTCCCTCTTCCACTTTTAAGGACCCCTGTGGTTACAGCAGGCCCACCTGATTAAGTCCAGGAGCATCCCCCTATCTTAAGGCCAGCTGGTTAGCATCCTTAATTCCCCTTGCCATGTAACATATTCACAGACATGGACATCTTTGTCCCTTATCCTGCCTGCCACTGCCTTCCTTTTGCTTTAGATGCACTTCTTCCATCCTTATTTGAAACTGAGTGAAGCCAAGACCGGTTTGGCTCAGTGGATAGAGCGTCGGCCTTCGGACTCAAGGGTCCCAGGTTCGATTCCGGTCAAGGGCATGTACCTTGGTTGCGGGCACATCCCCAGTAGGGGGTGTGCAAGAGGCAGCTGATCGATGTTTCTCTCATCGATGTTTCTAACTCTCTATCCCTCTCTCTTCCTCTCTGTAAAAAATCAATAAAAAATATATTAAAAAAAAAAAAAGAAACTGAGTGAAAATTGCTTAATGTTGGTTTAATGTCAAAGGATAACTCGGACTTTGGTATTTCATATCTGTAGAGCCTGCACGCAATGGAAGGCCACGTGATGATTGCCTTCTTGCCCACCATCCTAAACCAGCTGTTTCGTGTCCTCACCAGAGCAACTCATGAGGAAGTCGCCGTCAACGTGACACGGTGAGAGAGGTGTGAGGTGGATACTCTCCTTCCCTTTCGGTCTATCCACATCTGGAGCACAGTCATACATATCCGGATGCTAGTGTGTGTTAAACATTATATTTAAGGCATATGGAGAGATCTCATCTAATTCTTTGTTTCCTGTGGTGCCAATAGCATCATCATTGTTCTACTGTGATAATAATGAAATGTTTCCATTTTCACATTACTATTCATTGCTTTATTCATTCCTATGGTGTGTAGGGTCATTATTCATGTGGTTGCCCAGTGCCATGAGGAAGAATTGGAGAGCCACTTGAGGTCATATGTTAAGGTATGTAAAATAAACTGTCCCAATCATTTAAATCTGTGGCTCTCCAATTTTCCTTCTAAGAACTTATTTTTAAAAAATCTAGTTATTTGGGGTATATTTTGGGATGAAACTTAATACCTCTGCTTTCTTTTCTGTATCACATAGCCAGTGGTCCCACCTAGATGAGGGGAAGTCCAAAGAGGGCAGCCTTTCATTTATTTACTTAGTATCATTTTTGTCAACTACATTTCTTCTTTTATGAGTGCTGCACATGATGTGGACATTTAAAGAAGAATATTAACTCACTCACTCTTAGCTAGGCCTCTGGTATGGCTTCTTGTCTTCATTTTTCTCTTTTCCCCATCTAAAATTGTAAACATGGTGGCAGTGATTGTTCTAAACAGTTGCACACATTCCATTTGATCTTTGACAGTATGAATTATAGCTATGTGTTCATCTAAAAAGTGAAGTTCGGGTTGTTCAGGGAATCAGTTACCCAGTGTCATGTGACACATTTCCTGAAGTCCTTAGGAGGTGGAGCTATGGGCTGAAGGACCACTGACCTGAGTCAGGTGATTCACATATTTAGGTGGGTCCCCAAAGACATCCTGAGCTCCCTCTTTCTGTCACATGACAACAACCCTTCCCACCTTCCGTTTCCACACCTTCCTCTCCCACCCATGCGATTGTACCTGGGTCCCTGATCCTCATCCTCTGGAGTCTCTTCAGCTTTCAGCTCAGCTTGGAGAACCAGTGCATTAAAGCATCTTTCTTTTTTCTTCAAAGTACGCGTACAAGGCTGAGCCGTATATTGCTGCCGAATATAAGACAGTGCATGAAGAACTGGCCAAATCCATGACGGCAATTCTCAAGCCTTCTGCTGATTTTCTCACCAGCAACAAACTACTTAAGGTATGTTGGGAGGCCAGTGTGGCTCTGCAGTATTGAAATGGATTAAAGAAACTTCAGACTCCTCAGCTAGATCAGTTTGCTCTTTTTGTGTGCTTTTAGTGATGATCATCACCTCCTAAAAAGCAGTAACAGAGTTAGTTCTTCAGTACCTACATTGCCCCTTGTACTGGTGCTCCTATGAAAGCTGCAAATTATTATTATACTCAAAGCTTCATGGCCTCTTTGGCATTAATAAGTCATATTTGAATAATTGGAGGACCATGAGTTAGAGATTTTACAGGCAAGTGTCAGCAGGTGAGACTCAGCCAAGAGGAATGGTTGCAAATCTAATAGAGCGGTGCCTCTTTGTGGGTTGCTGAGCTTATGTACCCTGTTCCCTGGTGGGATGGAGTCACTTATTGTCAGACATGTGAAAGCAGGAGATCACCTGGCAGAACCTCTGGTCCGATAATAATTTACCAAGAGGTTCAGCCATGTTTTTTTGGTCACATTTGTTTTATGTCAGTGACTTTGCCAGCCTAAGAGAATAAACGTCTCTTCCAACTGGTTGTTTTTCTTACTGGAATCCTTTTTTTCTTTCAGTACTCGTGGTTTTTCTTCGATGTTTTGATAAAATCCATGGCTCAGCACTTGATAGAGAACTCCAAGGTTAAGGTATGTCGCTCCATCATGTGGCGGTTCTTAGGGAAAAGTATCTTTCATTGTGTTTGTGGTTAACATTTATTAAACTTTCTGTGTGCTGCTTACAGTACTGTTTTAGTTACTTTCCAGTGATAAAGCATTTTAGCTTTATAACACTCCTAATGTAGGCAGGGGGAGGAAAAGTCTTACCCCTCATTTTACAGATGAAGAAACTGAGGCCAGGATGCTTGAGTTACCTGCCCAAGGCCATGCTGCTAGTAAATGGAGGGAGCCAGGTGTTGAGACCATTCTGGCTCATGCCCATACTCCTCAAGCACTGTGTTATTAAATCCAAAGAAAAAGGTGTCCTTTCCTTTGACTAGCTTAGAAATCTTCCCGTTTGTTGAAATGGGAATAGTAGTTTAAGTATTCATTTAAAATGCATTTAACTGGTGTTTCTTAAGTGTCTTGAACATCTTAGACATTTCTCAGGGATTTAGAAGCATGTCTGATGCTACTTCACGTCCTCTGTAGCCAAAGAATGGACTCAGATAACATAGTCTCCCCCCGGCCCACCTCTCTGTGGTGCCGCGTGTGTGCCTGTAAGGCTCTCTGGGTCTCCATGCGTCCCAGGCTCACCTCTGGACTGTTGCCTGTTGAGGTATGACTGGTTGCTGCCTGTCTGAGCATAGATGCATTTTTATAAAATTCCAAGGCAGTAATGCAGGTGGCATGCTGCAGAGCTCCTGAAATGCACAGTCTTGCAGTTGCTGTTGTGACTGTGAGTTCTTGCCACATCGTCGCATACAGAAGTGGGAGCTGGAGAGGTCTGGGTGAGAGCCAAAGGTGCTTGTGCAGGGAGCAGCCATTGTGGTGCCAGGCAGTGTCTCTAGATGAGTGTGGGGAGGAGGGCGAAGTCCCAGGCCGGGAGGGTCAGGATCTGGGCCATCTGGACTCCAGGAGGAAGCCTTGGGAAAGGCTGATGGGTTTTGTCAGGCTCAAGGTTGGTGGTTCAGACCCTAAAGCTGTAGTTTCCTCTAGTAGAGCCGGCGTGGGTGCCTGACCAGATGGTTTCCTTTTAATTCCAGCTTTAGCACACAGGGAGATGCCAGATGGAGGTGGGCCCTACCTTCCACCGAGTAACGCACCATCCGAATCATGCCAGGACAGCCAGCCAAGGGAAAACTCTAGCAGACTGTCTACTTGGCAGTGTGCTGCTAGTATACGTGCATATATATATGTGCATACACCCACGTGCACGCACACACACGTAGGCAGGTTATTTGGATATATTACCTTTCTCTTAAAAATGTTGTAAAAAATATAAAAATAAAAATGTTGTCGTATGCAGGATGGGATTTAGGCCTATTTTAGTTTGCTCGGGATGCCATTCTAACTACCACAGCTTAAATGGTAGAAATTTATTTTTATCACAATTCTGGAGGCTGAAAGTTCGAGATCAAGATGTCTATAAGTTTGGTTTCTTCTGAGTCCTCTCTCCTTGGCTTGTAGATGGCTTCCTGTGTCTTTATACTGTCCTTCTTCTGTGTCCTAATCCCCTCCTTTCTTATAAGGACACCAGCCCTGTTGGATCAAGGCCACTTAATGACCTTGCTTTAACTTAATTACCTTTTTCAAGACTCTGTCTCCAAATACCGTCGTATTCTGAGGTGCAGAACATGAACATATGAGTTTTCAGGGGACACAGTTCAATCCATAACAAGGTCCCACTGGATATTATTTTTTTGCTCTAAATCAATATAATCACTTCAGAAAGATTGATGACTTGCTTATGTTTAAAAATATAACTGATTTGTTATATTTTGAGCCCTTTATTATATGCAGACTCAAGGGCTACGAAGTTAAATGTAGTGTGGTTTGTGCCCTCATGAATTTAGGAGGGAAAGTGTACAACTAGACCATGGGAGTGATGGTCAGGGAGGTAATGAACAGTTTGGAAACACTCACAAGAAGTATATTTAAAATCAAGTATCCATGACCTCTTTCTGGGACCTGTGATAGGTTAATAAAGGAACTCAATTGTATGTGCTCTTTACTCCAGAGGCCAAATTAAACCATGGACCTTTAGGGATGGTAGAGACCTGAGAGCTACCTTCTGGTCCAACTTCTCCTTATGTCACAGAGGGTGAGGTGGAAGTGTAGACCCATGAAGTAACCTGCCCAGGGCTACCCAACTGAGCAGAGCCAAGACCTGACTTATGCTGGAGTCAGAACCAGTCTTTCCCAGATGCTCCGCCATGTCCCACCTCATAACCTAGTTCTCCGGGGCCTCTGGGATGTTGTTTGTTTTTGGAGCTCTGTGGAACAAACCACTCAAATGCTACCAGGCACATGCTTTTCTGGAAGTTAATTGTGTCTTGGTCCTAAAACAATATTCAGAGAGTTTTTAGAAGTAGCTTATTTTAAAATGGTTATCCAGCTTAAAAAATAAACACTAGCATCCACAAGGAGAAAACTTAACTATAACATAATTTACTATAAAAAGAGATCCCAAATGCCCACTTACCACCTGGGAGAGTTGAACATTTTTGCTTTGGAAGGCTCTCCTCTGACCTTCTCTTCATGTCACCCGGAAACCAGGCCACTTTTTCCTTAATTCACACATTGTTGGTCTAGAAACTTTCTCACTTTTTTTTTTAAGCCTTCATTCAGTTTGCCTTATATTTTAGGACTAATGAGTTTTATGTGTTTGTATTAGTTATTTTTATACTTGCCTTATACTTACATCTTAAGAATTGTATATCCTAGTCCCTGGTCCAGGTGTTCTGAATTTGAGGAACAAGTTCATGACCACCATTCCTGTATCACTGATGATTTCCAAAATCATGATCAAATCCTCTCAGAGTTTTTCTATTTTCTACTGAAGATTATTAATCTCATCCAATGTGTTTATAACTCTAACCTGATTTCCTTTCTCATTGGCAAGTTTTTCTTCAAATGTCAAGACTAGGCATACGCCTGGGCATGATCCGTGTCAGAGCCAGATCATGCTTTTGGTGTTGAAAGTGTCCTTCCCCATGATACCTGGCATTGATCGGCCTTTGGGGACATGGTGTATGTTAGCTGAGGCCTTCAGTGCACACACCCTGTGTTAGTGGGGTTGTGCACATTTATGTGAGGGAGAAATTTGCACGCTGCTCTGCCTGCTTCTGATGCCACAATCTTTCTGAAGATGGAGGTGGCCACATGTGCCCACCCTCCCACCCCCAGCCAATCAGCTACCCTTTGTTACATTTGCTGAGGAAGGCTGTGGATCACAGCCTCTCTTTGAACAAGCATCTAAAATAAGCAATTTCTTTGCTAGACTCGAGGATTTCATAGGCGGCATGTGCTTGGAATTTTAATAAGTGGTTTTTGAATAGACCTCTGAGACCTACTAAGTTTGTAACCCCCAGCCCCACTGTGCCTCAATGGCAACATATTTTAGGTAGGTTTTATTTTCTATCATTTATATTTAGCAACTATAATTTCAGCAGACTCATTTTGCATTTCCTTTCCTCCCACATTGAATCCAGCAAATTGCTAGCATGCCACAGGTGTACTTGGAAAACATGGCATAGGATAGGATGAATATATGCCCTTAAGTGTTACTCATTTAACCTTCAACCATTTTCAGGCTTAATTGAGCAAGGAAAGAGCTTTCATTTGAAAAGTGGAAGGAGAATGGTATGGTTCGTGTTCTAAATGGACTGTTTGGACTTCCCCTAAACCATATTTGTAAATCCTGTACCCAGGCGATAGCAGAATGTTTATATCCGTGCTTTCATCCATGAATAAGTGCTTTGAACAGTCGTTTGCTCTGTGCAGAGCATTAAGCAGAAATGCACATGGAGTAGAGGACACATCCTCAGCCTTGAAGCTGACATCGCCTTGGAGAATGAAGACATTCAGCTTGGAACAGTCGGAGGAGAGTGCAGGAAGGTGTATGTGTGAGCTCCAGAGTGATAGGAGATTAATGTGCAGATAGAGAGGGAACCTTACCTGGGCCTGGGCCTAGAAAGGCCAGCTTTAGAGAGAAGAGCACGAGCAGAGGCACAGGGAAGAGCTCGTGCCCAGGAAAGGCCTCTGTGGCGGAGCTCAGGCTGAGAGTAGAGGGAAAGAGTGAAAAACAAGATCCACTCAAAACAACAGTGAGGTTATGGGGAGCTTTGAGGCCAGGCAGCCGATGATTCGGTAAAGACCATAGAGAGATAGGGTAGGTTCTTGAGCAGAAATGACAAGATGAAAGAGCATAGAAATGTGAGCAGAGAGGCTTGGAAACTTTTATATCAATGAGTATATCGTCCCCCTGGAGTTTTAGCCTGTGGGACCAATTAACATACCTGTCATGTTAGCTCTCTAACTGCAGTAATATGAAATGACATTTTAGGGTGATGCTGATGAAGATCCAGCATTGGAGGGAATGATGTGGGATTGAGGATAAGGTTGGAAAGCATTATAAATAAATAAGAGAGAATATTAAATCAACTAATTATTTGATCCAGCAATTCTACTTAAAAGTATTTAGTGAAAAGAAATAAAAACATTCACAGAGGCTCTGGCTAGGTAGAGCGGTTGATTAGAGCATTGTCCCAATAGGCCAAGGTTGCAGGTTCAATCTCTGGTCAGGGCACACACAAGAATCAACCAATGAATGCATAAATATGTGGAATAACAAACTGATGTTTCTCTCCCCGCCTTCTCTCTCTAAAAATAAATAAATAAAATTAAAAAAAACATATTTACAGAGAGACCTGCATGTAAATGTTCATAGCAACTTAATACTCGTAATAGTCAAAAACTGGAGACAACCAAATGTCCATTAACTGGTGAATGGATAAACAAATAGTGGTAACTCCATACAATGGAATACTACCTAGTAATAAGAAAGAACAAACTGCTGTTTCTTGCAACAACATGGATGAATCTCAAGAGCATTATGTTAAGTGCAGGAAGTCACTGTGATGATCGTGCAGACTTCATGCAGTATGATTGAGCCCATTCTATGACATTCTAGGAAAAGAAAAACTACAGGGACAGGAAAGAGAGCAGTGGTCTCCAGGGGCTGAGGTGGAGGGAAGGAATTCAGAGGGACATGAGGGAACTTTTATGGTGAAAGAAATGTACTATTTCTTGGTTGTGGTGGTGGTTACACAACTGTATTCACTGGTCAAGACTTAGCAAACTGTATACCTTAAAACGGTGAATTTTAGTATACTAGTATGTAAATTAAACCTTACTAAGCCTGATTAAACAAAACATAGTAAAGTCAGGGTGTGTTTTTTTTTGGGGGGGGGGGGCAGCACTTAGATGTTACGTTTGACAGCATACAAGAATGGAACTTTTTTGCCCTAACCGGTTTGGCTCAGTGGATAGAGCGTCAGCCTGTGGACTGAGGGGTTCTGGGTTCGATTCCGGTCAAGGGCATGTACCTTGGTTGCGGGCACATCCCCGGTAGGAGGTGTGCAGGAGGCAGCTGATCGATGTTTCTCTCTCATCGATGTTTCTGACTCTCTATCCCTTTCCCTTCCTCTCTGTAAAAAATCGATAAAATATATTTAAAAAAAAAAAAAAGAATGGAACTTTTGAGAGAGATAATTAGGAATGGTTTACCAGGAAAGACAGGACATGATGAGTTATGCTTGGGATATCTTAAGCTTCAGGGCCGTGGGTTCAGCCATGTGACAGCGATCTAAAATAACAGTAACCTAAGAAAAAAGTTTATTTCTTCCACATCAAAGTCCAAGCTAGGAATAGGGGTTCTGTTCCACAAAGTGTATCAGAGTTTCCCACATTCTAGATTTGGCTGACGGTAATGTCACCGTTTTCTGTGACATGGTTCTGTGCCCCCTGTCTTTCCTGTGAACTTGTAGTGATATCTAGAGCCTCAGCCCCATGCAGGTTTGATTTGCTTTTTGCCAGGGATACTTCGTGCACTACTGCATCACACCAGGAGGCATACAATATCTGGTTGTCCCTCTTTTAGTTAGGCGAGTATTGACTAACACAGCGACTTTTCAGCATGCAATACCTGACTGTTTGGTCATGATCGATCTGGATTTGAATCTTTGTTAGGTGATAGTTGTGTGACTGAGGACACATTTGCTTAACCTGACCCTCTGTGAAATGAGGTTTAAACTCATAAGGGGTCTTATAATAATTCAATGAAAAGTACATAAAAATGTCTAGTGCAGTTACTGACATGTCAAAGATCTACAGCAAGTGGTAGCTAATTGTTGAATGGTCGGAGTGTAATTTCTTAGGTAAGCATTCCTGGTGGGGAAAAATTAGAATTTAAAATTAATTTGAAGAGGACTGCTTCCAAGCAGTTTCAACTCGTCTTTGCAGCTTGAATACTTGAAGCTTAAACCTAATGCGGTGTTTTCTGAAGGGCTCTCTGAGAGGTACAGGCTGGAATCACCCTAAGTACTGGGTAAAAGCGCAGGCCCTGATCAGCGTCTGACTGCAGGCACATCTCCACATTTCTGTCAACATCTCCAGGCGGGTCTTTATCACGCCCCAGTCTGAAACCTCAGGTCTAATCCACAGAAATTCTTTGAAGGATTAGAATACTTGTACAGTGCCTTGAGAGAAGAAAGAATAACTCATTTTATCTAATTTCAGGTAAATAAGATTAGAATGCTGTGTTATTTAAATGGACTCACAGACGAGATATTTCCCCCAAAGGGTTGCAACTTAAAAACTAATAAATGTTCGCTCTAAATTCTTTCCAGGTATTGCGAAACCAGAGATTTCCTGCGTCCTATCATCATGCAGTGGAAACAGTTGTGAATATGCTGATGCCACACATCACTCAGAAATTTCGAGATAACCCAGAAGCATCCAAGAATGCGAATCATAGCCTTGCTGTCTTCATCAAGGTGGGGAGCGCCAGGCGAGAGGGCGTCTGCTAAGTGACTGAAATGTCCTTTCTAGAGGAGTAACCAGTATGTAGTAGTTCGCAGTTAGCTGCTCAGTCAGTGTCAATGGCATGTTTGTATGCTGAAGGATAGACTTACTAACAGTAAAGACAGATTAGAACCCAACTTTCCAAAAAGTTTGGGCCTAAATACTTAACATTATGGGTTGTTTTGTCCTCAGAGATGTTTCACCTTCATGGACCGGGGCTTCGTCTTTAAGCAGATCAACAACTATACCAGCTGCTTTGCTCCTGGAGACCCGAAGGTAGTGTGTGTGTTACACCCTGTTCTTTTTTTCTCACTGACTCACTTCCAGAAACTCGCCTATTTCTCTTGGTTCACATCAGAATTTTCTTTCAGTCCCAGAGGCACGACTCACTCCCCTCTTGAAGATACTAACTAGTACTCATTTGCATTAATGTGTGAGATGTTAGGGACACGGGAACTCCAAGTGTGAAATAAACATATCTATTTGATTTTCTCATAAACACCTGAAATGACTTCTCAACTGCAAAACTGAAAGTATGCGTGTTGGGAGTCACAGTTTATTTAGCAAGGTAATAGAAGTGACCGCGGCCTTTCTCTCACTCAGCTTTTTTATTGTATTCAGTCTGTGTCTATAACTGTAAGCTGCCTGAAATCCTTTATTGAAGTAGGAGGAGCATAAATCATAAATGCCCTAAAAGCCGGTGGAGAACATCATTTAATGAAATGTGTTCTCAATTTTCAAACAAATCCCTGCAGTCATTCTGAAATCTAAAATAGCACAGAGCTTGCTGTTCCAAGAAGGTCAAGAAGCTAAAGACTGGGTCTGTTATTTCTTACAGGTTTTTTAGGATGCTGGATAAAGTATCCAGTGAGGTATTTAACTTAGGACTAAACATGTTTTTTCCCTGCAGACCCTCTTTGAATACAAGTTTGAATTTCTCCGTGTGGTGTGCAATCATGAACACTATATTCCATTGAATTTACCGATGCCCTTTGGAAAAGGCAGGATTCAAAGATACCAAGGTAATCTTACCTTTATATTTATTTACCTAGCTTTTTCACTATGAGAGTCATTTATTTTTAATACGATGAGAGAATTGAATCCAACATGACATTAGAATTTAAAATTTTTTTTCTAGTTAAATTCCCATTTTGAAATATTGATAAAATTTTCTATGGGAACTTACTTTTCCACAAACTTACCAGACTACAGACCATGTTAGTGTAACTCTTTTTCATTGAAACATCCCTTTGCTTAAACACTAGAAATCCATTTTACTTACTATAGTTTATTTTTATTTGTTTCACTTTTCCTTTTTTCTCATGAATTAGCTTTTCTTTCACCAGCTGTGGAGTCAAATGACACTCCTGTAGGTAGGTATGGGGTGTGACGCTTGCTGTCTTGCATTTTCCTCCTTTAATATATAAAGAATGCAAGTGATTGCTAAATGCTTGCACATGCTATTCATCCAGGCATTTCTCATATACTTCGGTCAGTTCTTAAACTCATGATAAACCAGTGAATGTCTTCTCACTGTCGCTAAGACATTGCTATAACATCCCAGGGAGGCATCTTGCTTTTTGTTCCTGGGGCCTCTGGGGGGTTTCTTTAAGAAGTAAAACAAAGAGCCTGCTCACTCCAAAAGTGTATTATTCCATCATTTTCACAGACCTTGTCCATAGTGATGGCAGTAGCCGAAGTCACAAGCCACATGGCTTTCCACATGCTTTTACGTTTGCATGTTGGGTCTGTACTCACTGTCCTGTATCCTCTTTCAGTTCA
The DNA here is from genome assembly GCF_027574615.1 of Eptesicus fuscus. NCBI lineage: Eukaryota > Metazoa > Chordata > Mammalia > Chiroptera > Vespertilionidae > Eptesicus > Eptesicus fuscus. Next base: position 63,929,201 of record NC_072480.1, on the reverse strand, counting down.
GCTCACATTGATTTCTTTATCTTCACTGAGTAAATCAGTGAAGCCTGCCAGGTCTGTCGGGTGATCTTTACTGGGTTCGGTGCCTGTATGTGGTCAGGATTATTTACGCTAAATGAAAGAAGAAAGTAGAAGGATGCCACCAAGCTATTAATAACACCTAAATCAACTGACTCTGAAATTCAGAGAGAAATACACAAAGGCATTCATTCAGAGACATAAATATCTTCCCCCCAAACAGACTCAGACTGATTTTGAAGGAATGAGAAGAGGGATTGTGGCCCTAGAGTTGGCCATTCAGGGGTTCACCAAATGTTTATCCAGCACCAACTGTGTTTAGCCTCAGGATACAGTTGTGGACAAGTGTCCATGTAAAAATGTCTGAACCTATGAAGAATTTTTGTAAGATTTTATTTGAACCAAACTGATGACAATTGCCAGGAAGCAAGACCTCAAACACTTCTTGGAATGGCAGTCAGCAGCTTCCTTATGCATTTTGAATTATTAAGAAAGAAACCTAAGGAAGATTCCATGAAGGTGGGAGAAAGCAGGGTGGGGGTGAGATTATAGGATAGTTTATAAGAATATGTGCTTTTTTGAGGGTAGTTACTCTTATTTTGAAGGAATGTAATCTAGATGCACAAAAACAATTGGTCTTGCTTAGGACAAAGATAAACCTTTTACTAAGATAGTGAGATGTCCGGGGCATCACTACCCACCATGACCTGCCCAGTTGGGAATTTGTGATCAGATCACCCTGTGAGGTTACTTTCCGTAGAACCCTTTTTTCATCCACACAGGATGATAATTTCTGGCTGTTTTACCTAAGGGAGATTTATATATAGAATGTTAGAGAGTGATAATTGCTAAGGAGAGAAAAACAAAACAAGAAAAGGGGGTATGAAACGGGGTGACATTTGAGATAGGGTGACCAGAAAATGGTAATATGATGAAAGTGAGGGGGCCGTGCATACACCTGGGGAAAACATTCTGGGCCGAGGTAGCAGCCAGTTACTCAGCATCCCCTAATCCCACCCTGCCAGCTGTCTGGTCTCACTTCCCACTAGTCCCATATTTCAGACACACTTGCTACTCCCAGCTCCTCAACCGTGACACGCCTACCCCCGACAACCCCTCCACCTCAAATAGCCACCTCCCTGGGGGAGTCCTCATCATCCTCCCCAGCCAGTCACTCAGCACCTCCTACATGGTGCCTGCCAGGTCCCCTCCTCACCCTCTCCCAGCACCCCAACTGGAATTAACTGCCCTCCATCCTGCACTTCAAGCCTCATCACACCCTCCGTCACCTCACAGTCTGTTGCCAGGCCCCTGGACTTGAGGACCGTGACTGTTTTTTCCTTTCCCCTGTCAGGGTGCTGAGGGCAGCTCTTTAGACCCAGTGTTTGGGCAGGGACCATGTGCTGATGCCTGCCTTCCACTCTGGCCCAGCAGGTCCAATTGCTTATCCTGCAGAACTGAGCAAAGTGGAAACCCTTCAAATGCCCAGCAGATTGGCACAAACTCATAGTGGAGTGCTGGGTATTTGGTGACAAGAGGGACTGCCCAGGCACATAGGTGTGGGTCACCTATAGGTAGTTTACCTTACATTGACAGGTATGAGTGCTGTTTATCTCTCCCCTTCCTCCCTCCCTTTTCACTGCCCCTCGTGCGCACATGCACACTCACGCGCGCGCGCACACACACACACACACACACACGTAACCCATAGGTTTCTTCTAAGGGGTTTATGTGAATTTAAGCTGTGAACTGTCATTTGGATATATGGGGCTTAATGTAAAGAGTGGACATGATTATTCTGGAAAGACAAATAATCTTTCTCTTGCTTCTGCTAAAGGGTTTCATAGGGCTTGGGTTAGTATTTTGGATAGGTTTAGGAGTAACTCATATGACACTAAAGTCAAAGGAGGGGTCAATAGATTTTCCTCTAATAATGGATTAAGGATGAGAATTAAAGTCCCGCTGCAGCTTCCCTAAAAGGTGTGTTTCAGCTTCTGAGTGATGCTTGGCTGCTTTTATTTGCCCTCTCTGAGGAGATTTCACATTTGCTTCTATCTCTGTTCCAGACGAGCTTTAGTGTTGTTGTCATTTAGCCTGCTGATGATTTATGAGTCTGGGTTGTTGTTTTGTCCCTTTTGTTTTAGTTTTTTCAACTCTAAAGGTGCAGAAGTATTAAGAGTATCTTTTTTAAATTCTGCATTAAATAAGTTCTTCATTTAGTGATAGCAGAATACATAGGTTATATGCTAACTTGTTCATTTTAAACACATTGGATTTTAATGGGCATATATAGGCATTAATGACTAGGAAATGGGTAAATGAACTCATTTAGTAAAGAACATTTAAATAAATCATGTATATTTATCCTTTCTTTAATTACATGTTTGTTATCCATAGACCACTCTTGTATAATACTGTCAATTAGCATGATAACTTTTTTAACTTCATGTCAGTAACAAAATTTTGTAACTTAATATATGTTGTTCTATATGATAAAAATTGGCACTAAAACTATTCACTTACTGAATTATATAGATGTAATATGCTTGAAAATAAAAATCCAGTGCAATTATCTGTATTTAAATTTTGTTTTCATTTAAGAGCCCTGAGTGTTCGGGAGTAGAGTAGTGATTTAGATAATCAAGCTTTTCCCATTGGAATCCACACCCAGACTGGGCTGAGTGTAGAGGGTGGGGTTTGATTTTTATTTTATTCAAAGAGCGGCACATTCTCGCTAACTAAAGCAGTTTCTGTCCTCATTTCAGATCTCCAGCTCGACTACTCACTAACCGATGAGTTCTGCAGAAACCACTTCTTGGTGGGCCTGTTACTGAGGGAGGTGGGGACCGCCCTCCAGGAGTTCCGGGAGGTCCGGCTGATCGCCATCAGCGTGCTCAAGAACCTGCTGATAAAGCATTCGTTTGATGACAGATACGCTTCCAGGGTGAGCGGTTCCCGATGGAAGAAAACATGAATTGATAAATGTCCTTTATGTTACGAACTATAAAGAAAGTAACCAATTATAAAATTAGTGCAACAGCATTAAGACTTCTCCCAGTTTGTGCAGTAAAATCTCCTGGCGGTCTTTACAGGAAGTAAAGACTGGAGGCGGCCAGTGCCGGCTCAGACCTTGGGGTGTTAAACGTGGGCTGTGTGTCTTTGTTTCAGAGCCATCAAGCGCGGATAGCCACTCTCTACCTGCCTCTGTTCGGTCTGCTGATTGAAAATGTCCAGCGAATCAACGTGAGAGAGGTGTCCCCGTTCCCCGTGAACCCCGGCAGTGTACGTAAGCATAGTCACATGTGCACAGCCGCATCCGTGTCCTCTGGCTGCCCTGACACAGTGCCACCGACTGGGTGGCCCCAAACAACAGAAATTTACTCTCTCACGGTCAGGAGGCCATACGTCCCAAATCACGGTGTCAGCAGAGTTGGTTCCTCTGGAGGCTCCGGGTGGAGTCTGTGCCCTGCCTCTCTCCTAGCGTCTGCTGGTTCCTGAAATCCCACGTGGCCTTTTGCTTGTGGCCTCATCGTTCTGGTCTCAGCCTCCATCTTTGCGTGGCCTTCTCCCTGGTGTGTCTGTGTCTCTGGTGCCGGGTGTCCTCTCCTTTTCTTATAAGGACAGTATTTAGGGACCTCGTCTCGCCTTAAATCGTAATTACATTTCCAAATAAGATCACATTCCGAGGTTCCCGATAGATAGGAACTTGGGAGTGACCCAATTCAACCCAGTACATACCTGTTCTCCCTTTTTGCCCCTAAAACAGTAATAATGCACAGTACTTAGTAAATTGTATTTCTGGCTAAGATGGGGGTCAGTGAACCTGTCGTTCTTGTTAAAAATCATTACAAAAATCTTGCTTTCTTAATGCCCTGATATCTTGTAAAAACATCAGGATCTTCTTTGTGTTGTCAACAAATCTTTATAGAGGAGGGAGGTTAAAAAAAGAAAAGGCATCTTTCTAACCTGTGCGGTATGAAAGCTCAGGGTAGCCTGTAACATACAAGGCCGTCTTTGAAAAGCCACCTCGTTAGGCTAAAGTCTGTCCGTAAAATTGGAAAGTCAAGCCGGATGTCAGAGAGGCCAGGCTCCACCGCCCAGAACTGACCACCTTAATTTATATTATCTTTGTCCATTCATTTAAAAATGCTTAAGTTAATTTATCATTTTAAATCTGTAGATTGGAGATTAAGTTGACTGAAGGGTGATCCCAGAAATTATCTCAAAACTTTTTCATTGGAAACCACCTGCCATTCATTTGGGCAGAGTTCAGCAATTTCCTTTTCCTCTTCATTCTGGACCCGTGAATCAGCTCAGATGTTAATCTTGCCACTTGGTCATCTAGCGTACACTTGGGGAGTTTCTTTTGCTCTTTCTGTCCCTTTTCCCCAAATAGTGATACATGGTTGCATTTTTTGACTCTTCACCTCCGAATACAGCTAAATAATGATGCCCTGAGAAGAGCCATACTTATAGAATGTTTTTTGTAGTTCTGAAGGGCTTCAACTTCCACTGTCCTTACCTAAACTGCACCACGCTATCACCCTATCTACACAAACTGTATTTCACAGGTGTATTCTCTAAACCGTTGCTAATCCGAATAAGTAATTCGGGGTATAATGCTACCCTTTCTGTAATGCTTCCAGTCCTGAGAAAAAGGAACACAGGTCTCTCCGTGGCATGCAGCAAGTAAAATCCCTGGGTGACCTCACTTCAGCGTTAACGTCCTTTCTCCCCTGAGGGTGCACCTGCAGCTGCGAGCTTGCAGAAGCGTCTCGCTGGTGCTCCTGTGAGTCCCTGTTGCTCGTGTGGGAGGGTTTCCAACACGAGAGAAAAACCGGTGTTCCCTTTGGAAAGAGCACATGAGGCTTTTTCTGAAGGAAAGAACATACCAAATAATGTAAAGAACTGTTGGACATCAGAGCTCTGGAACACGGGGAAGGTGCCAGACCTTCTGGGGAGAGAAATGACTCTATGGGCCAAGACTTCTCTGCCCCCCACCCCCTACCCCCATTAAATAGTCTGTGCTCCCTTCTTCTTGCTCTTTCTCTGGTCCACCCGCCACCTCCCTCCCTCTCGGTCCCGTGTGGTGCTCCTCCCTCTCAGGCACATGTCACTTGTCTTGTTCTAACACCTGCCCTCACACTTTCAAGATCATCTGGAGACTCTTTTTAAATCGTCTTTGATTATTTCTTCTCTTTCTCCCCTTTGGCAGACTGTGAAAGAGGAGTCCCTCACTTTGCCCGCTGGGAACCCGTTGGTGACACCACAGAAGTCTGGAAACACCTTGGACAACAACCTGCACAAAGATCTCTTTGGCGCCATCTCTGGCATCGGTAATGCCCGGCTCTCTCCTGGGCTTCACTCTGGTTTAATTCCGAAGGTGTCTTTACCTGGTAATCCAGTCGTTAGTGAGCTTTCAGATTAGGACTCTGAAGTCTGCATTTCTGCTTTGAATATTGTTTTCCTGGTTTTGATAGTTAATGACTGAACCCCCTCAACTCTGCACTGAAAGAGACATCCCAGCGTCTCATGAATTCTGAATCTGGTGCACTTGATCACATATTTGTACTGTTGGCTTTTTGTTAATGCCTAAGTTAATTTATCATTTTAAATCTGTAAGTTGGAGTGTTTATGCTTTTAGAAAAGGAAAATCTTTGCAGGTGCGTGTGAGAGGAGTGGTAGGATTTATTTGTAGTGTTAGCAATTTAGATGAAATGTGACAGAATAATTGCTGCAGGGGCGAGTGGTTTATGGCTAGAGAACGATCCTGAAAGTCGTTTTCTAAATCTTCTTTCCTGGAATATATTTCTATCTGAAATAATGTAAGAGCAGCCCCCATGAGGAGGAAAACAGATGGCATAAATCAAGATCCAAATGGAGTAGTTTCTCCAAAAGAAAATGCCTGAGAAATGTACTTGTTAATATTCTGAACAATTGAGCCCCTGTGCCAGCTCCTTCACAAAGAAAATGATTAAAAAAAAAAAAATAGGTCTTCACAGAATTGTCACAGACACATTCCTAGCCTGTCTTTATCCCTTTCTCTTATACCACACTTGGACTAAATGAAACGTCTTGTCATGGCAAGTGCTTAGACCACCCAATAATGGGACTAACTCTCAGGGCAGGATAAAGGGCAAGTCCTTTTAGCTGAGTAATTTGCAGGACTGTTGGTCATTCTGAGTTTATGTCCTTTCATTTTGTGTGTTCTTGTTAACATGCTATTTCATGTAGGTGATGAAACTGGGCAGAATATAGACCTGGAAACCTCATATTAGTGCTGGAATTTGTCCTACAATACCAATACCAATCCTTATTCTTACTTAAGTTCATGTATGCTTTTCATAGTTACTAGTATCCTTACCTCATTTGGCGTCAGAGAGTAAATGAGTTAATTCGTGCACAGTGCTCAGAGCAGAGCCTGGCACACAGTGTTTGCATCAGCCATTCTCCTGGGACCTCTGCTCTGTCTTTGCCTTGCTCTGCGCACACACCGGCCGCTGCTCCAGGCTGGAGAAGGGGCTCTCTTGAGCGGGTCTTATCTGTAGTGGCTCACAGAAGGGGCTTTAAGTCAGACAGACATGGTGTTGGGTCCAGACTCCACCATTTACTAATTACCACAAGCAGCATTTCTCGTCTCTTTACCCAGTGTCCACATCTCCAATACAGTCTCGGCGAAGGATAAAGAGCTAATACGATGTGTGCAGTGCTTAGCGTGGTAGACATAGTGGTAACATTGGACTATTATCATATACACAGTTCTTGAGCATTGTTAATGCTTTGTGGTATACTCTCAGTTTCCTAGGGCTTAGGAATGTGTTGAAATTTTAATTCCCTGACCAGTACTCTGTAGGATTTATGTTCCATCTTTCACTTACATGGAACTGTGGGAATGATCAGTTTAGAATGAGGCGTTGTTTTGACTCTGACTTTATTCTCCAGTTCCCCATGCACCTTGTTAGGTTTGGGATGCACTGAGAATGTAAAGCTGAACCATTGGGTGTCTTCAGCATGACTCAAATGGCATAAATGGCCTTCAGTACTCTGTGTTCATGGCGAAGTTACTGATTTAGTGTCTTTTCACTTCTTCTTGCATTTCTAGACCTGAATCCACTTTTCATAGGAATTCACCACAACAGACTTATTTAAACCCAGGCTTTATCTATCCCCACCCCCCATCTTTAAAGATTTAAATTCTTGTTCCCAAGGAATGCCTTTCAAGGAAGTCCCACCTATGAACTGGGTTTTACTAGTTGTTTTCTGGTAGCTCTAGCAGCTCTTCTTTTAGTCATCAAGGAGTTTGAGGTTAACTTTAGATCAAGTGCCTATCCTTTAAGAGCAGACTTTCTTCTTACTTTTCCATTTAGAAGAAATCCTGTTTCCATGAATATTGAGAATGCTCCTTCAGCAGTGTTTGTTGATGTCTTTGAAACATGCTGCATGAAAGTTCTAAAACTGATTTATTGCTGGATACAGACACTCTGAGATTTTAAAAGGCACACCTTGGGCTCAGGGTTCCTTTTGGCACCTACTCAGTATATTGCACTGGGATGTCTGTATAGAGGGGAGAGAGGTGGACTACACCTCTTTTATGTTACTTACATGTTGTTTAAGATTTTTAAAAGTTATGCACTGGGCCAGGATAGAAAGTATAAACACCCACACATAACATAGAGAAACATAATTCTACTAAGCATGTTGATTTTGATTTATTGCATTTCCATCTGTTTTCCTTACATTAGGACGGGAGTTCTGGAATTGAGCCTAAAACTCTGAGAATTTAGGACCTAATTTTACTGAGGACCTCTTTCTCCCGAGTTCTGTGTTCTACATTACATATGAAGCCTAAGTATATCAGGAGGACTATAATTATAATTTGGTCCTAATGTGTGTTTCTTTTCTCTCTCACTATAGAAAAAGGCTCATGGCTTTTTCATAGGGTTTTCACCTGCTCCTTGTGACAATCAGTCACATGGTTTCTATTCTGGGGAGCCGCCTGTGGCCAGGGGTTCACATGTTCCATCCTTCACTTACATTTTTTAATTCCTCTGGCTCTTCTTTTCTTGGTTTTAATACACTGAATCAGTTTCGGGGATGGTGGTGGATAAACCCGAGTGTTAGGTCGGGGGAGGGATTAATTTAGAAGTGTCTTAGTCCGTGGCAGCTAATTTGCATGCTGAAACCTGAAATGGCCAGCCCATTGTGAGATGCCAGGTAGAGGCATCCTCAGCTTGGATATGGGAGACCGTGCTTACAGCTTGCTAGAGTGGTGCCAACAGTCTCCTCGTGCCACTCACTGCACAACCAGCCAGGCCTTTCCGTTGGAGGCGTGCGTTTTGGTTCAGCACAGAATGTACAAGTCTGAGAGTCATTTTTAATTATGTGATTTACGTACATCTTATCTAAGCAGGAAGTCAATCAGTCACATTGAAAAACTGCACAGCACCGTGGTGGGTGCTGATTTCTGCCTTCAAATGCTGTTTTTTCACGGATGTCACGAATTTTATGTCCAAGTTAGATTTCCTGTCTGCTTGTCACTGTTTATTGCAGAGCTTCCCCAAAATCCTCAGTTCACATCACTCACATTGTCACAGTAATTTTTTCATGGGGTCCTCAGGCCAAAAGAAACACCTAATAGTTCTGTTTATTAAGTACTTAGGCCCAAGTAACCTAAGTACTTATATGCTAACAGCTTAGTAGGCATTTGAAAAAAAATACATAAATTTAAAGAAAACCATTTGTGTTATTTTTAATAACCACAACTCTTACTAATGGGATGTGTGTGTCTGTTGGGCCCTGCCCAGCTTCTCCAGTTTTGAATCAGGTTGCTCATAGTCCTCCTCATTTTGTTCCACGTTGATTTTTGCCCAGTACTTGCTTTTTATCATAGCAGCCGCCAAAAATACCCTCCTTCACAAATATATGACATCATCGAAAGGAATGTAGCATGATCTAATGTTGAAACTACAGTTTCCGACAGATGTTAAGTATCATTGTGTTTTCCTTGAAAATGTAAACTATCCCAGGACACCCCTCTAAGTTTTCTAGGGCACCTCAGCACACAGTTTGAATACTGTGGGTTTGCTGCACCATTTAAATTTTTTTATTTATTTAATAGTTGTAGGTGATTTTATCTTTTATATATTTTTTAAAGTCTTCATTCTATCCCGTTCTGAAACAGTATGTGCTCCTTTAGTCTTCGCCATCAAAGGTGGTTTCTCGTAAGTGAATTGGTAGCTATGTCTGAATGTTTCTGATTGAAGTTAGTTTTTATCTACTTGATAGGTGATTGAATGCAACTCTTGAGCTAAATTCCTAACAGAAAAAAAAAATAAGTGCCGTAAAAGTAATTTTTCTTTGTTTAGTGCCTATCTGTCCTTTGTCCTGTCTCACCTAAACTTTGTTCTTGGCTTAATTCTCATTTAGCTTCTCCGTATACAACTTCAACTCCAAACATCAACAGTGTGAGAAATGCTGATTCGAGAGGATCCCTCATAAGCACTGATTCAGGGAACAGCTTTCCTGAAAGGAATACTGAGAAAAGCAATTCCCTGGATAAGGTAATTTCTTTTCAGATAATGTGTTTCTTATTACAAATAGATTTAGCCCAAAGTAAACCTACTTCATGTTCTAGTGTTCATTGTGTGACCTTTAAAACAAAACAAAAAACCTCACAAAAACCTCAGTTAATCTGGAGTAGATCGTCAGAGTACTAACTAAGAATGGGGCCCATTCCCTGGAACCCCCTGCTTCCTGTGTCCAGAATGCCAGATTGGGGCAGTGTTTACAGTTTGGCAAGTGATTCTGGCAGGTGGGGCAACTAGAGAAATCAAAATGCCACTCATTTCGAATCCCCATGGTCTGTATGCCGGAGAACACCATTTAAAACACAGCTGTCCATACACACGGGCATCGGTTCCAACAGGAAAGATTAATCAGTCCTACAGGTGATTCCGGGGTAAGGCTTTATATTTCAAATCCCTCTTTTCACACTGCCCAACTCCAGCCCAACAGATCTTCCTCATATTAAACCTTCTGACATGAAATGACTAAGGCTCCGGCTATTTGGAACTTTGTGGGAATGGATAAAGCTTGGATGTAAACCTGGAACCGTGACAGGTTGGTCTCACGTGGCCACCGCTGTCCTCACTTATTTCAAGGTATAGGCAAGCGCGTGTATGTTGAATAAACAGGTGAACCACGTAGGGGTGTATTCCTAGCTCTCAGACACATGGGACACATCCTTCCTCGGCACCAGGTTCGTCATCTCATCGCGCGTTTCCGTGGCTGGCATTGACGTGACGGTCCGTAACTGCAGTGGGTAGAGGTGTGCGCCTCGCAGTGTGGGGTGTGTCATGACCTGTCGAACGTTTCCCTTGACCCTGACATGCCTTCGCGTGTAGAGGGAGAAGCTGCTCAGGAGGCACTCTGCCTGCATCATACGCAGCCCTGGCGAGGAGGAGGAGGAGGAGGAGAGCTGCCCGCCAACCAGGAAACACCGGGTCACTGTGGATTTCTCCCTTCTCACCGTCCCGCCTCTGCCCGAGGAAACCTTGCCTGCGGCACCTTTCCTCCCACTGCAGGAAGCGCCGAGCCCTCCCCGCGGCTCTGAGGAAGTGGGTGGGCCAGGTGATGCATCTGCACCCGGTTTTGCCACTAACTGCTCCCAGATTTCTTCCTTGACTACAAATACTCATGGATGTTATGAATTAGACCTGTTTATCATATTTTTTTTCCAATTGCCCACCAGTACCTTGAATGAGAGAGAGTTTTTCACTGATCTTTCCACTTTGGTATTTGACAAAAAAATTTCCCTGACTTCAATTGGAAATACAACTTTGGGGATTTTTAAATCTTCTGTGTTTTTATCATGAGATGCGATTCTTTTTCTTTTTTTTTTAATTTATTTTTTATGTGAACCCTTTGAACTTGGGAACCTGCTGTCTAGTGGCAAAACTGCCCTCGCCCTGCATCCTGAGCTTTCTGGCGTTTGCGGTGTTGAGCTAAGCTGATGATGGAATGACCTCACCAGTTTAGGGTCTTTGGCAGTGCTGTGCTGAGGTGACCCCAGTTTTTCCTGTGGGGCGCCTGCCCGTGGTTTTCCCCAAGGGTGCCCCGTGATGTAACCGAATGGCAGCAACTCAGCCCCAGGCTTTTGGGGCTGGTCCTCAGCAGCACCACAGACTTTTGCTGTCTCAGCCACTGACATTTTCCTGAGGATGTGGTTGGTTTTGCAGTGTCTTCTGAATCATCATTCCTGCTTTTCTGCATGAGGTTTTACTTGGCATTTCAGAACTAAGCTGGTAACTCCACGATGGTTATCCAGTTGGAAAGGCTGGTGCCTCTGGCTTGTCCCTGAGGAGAGTGTGTGCAGGAGACAAGCCAGAGCTTGTGTGGAGCAGCACTTGTGTGGATTCGGGGAAGGCGCCTGTTGTTTGTCGACAAATTATCGATACCTTCCGACTGGAATGATTGGGCTCAACTCTAAGAACCTTTCTCTTCCAAGGTAGAAAAGTGAAGCTGGTTTTGTTGTACCTGCTGCCGAAGGAGAAAAACCCACCTGTATTTCCTTTCTTTAGCACCAACAAAGTGGCACTTTGGGAAATGCCGTGGTTCGCTGTGACAAACTGGACCAGTCCGAGATTAAGAGCCTGCTGATGTGTTTCCTCTACATCTTGAAAAGCATGTCTGATGGTAGGTAGAGATGGAGATGTCCGCTTTACTTTTCTTGTTTCGGTGTCTGGGTTATTGTTTAAAGATTGTAATTGGTTGAAAGGATTTAAGGATTTAAAACTATTTTCTTCCTTGTTTGAAACACATGTTGATTTTCTAAATGGAGTAGAAATAAAAGTCTTAATTTGGAAAAGTATTTTTATTAGTTTATTCCAGAAAATGAGTTCTAAAATGTGAATGGGACTATTTTATACGTTTATATTGAACTCAGACCGACCATCTTACTAACTAAAGGAGGCAGCCGCAGAAAAGCAAAGCAGCTTTTTTATTTTGTTTTAAATGTCATTGTCTCAACAAACGTACTGGCACTGGCACAACTTTATTAGTCTGTCTCCTGAATGAGAACATACGGTGTTGGGGAACCGCAGCATCTCTTCCGTTTAGAGTGTGTGACATTGCGGGCTTTACCGGAAGCAAATCGTGTTATTAAAATATCCTCTCCTGAGGATAGTGTTTCCATTGCTCTTCAGAGAGAGAGGAGAGGAGGAAAGGAGAAGGGGAGAGAGAGAGAGGAACACTGATGTGAGAGAGACACATCGATTGGTTGCCTCCCGCACATGCCCCTCCGGGGGCAGGGAGCGAACCCAAAATCCAGGCACGTGCCCTTGACCGGGAATCAAGCCCGAGACTTGTAGGTCTGTGGGCTGATGCTCTAACAACTGAGCCACACTCTTTTATATCAGGCTTCCGTTATAGCAGCAATACAGCTTGATCTTACAACTCAGACGTTAGGAATAGCAAACCTGTCCTTCAGGTGCTTCAGGACTGGGTTATTTTATTCTTCTGTCAGTTTGTTACCTTTAAATAACTAGTTAAAAAAAAAAAAAAACAAGATTTTCTTTGATGACCAAATAAATGCAAAAGCACTGGACACTTATTCTGATATTTGGGTTATAAAGTTGAAATTTTTTCATTAAGTCAAAAGTTCTAAACTTTCTATTATGGTAGTGACTTTTAGCCAGCTGTGATCCTATTTTTCCTTTGTTGAAAGATTTTTTAAAAATATTTTAACCCTTTGCACTCGCTTGCTTTTTTCTTGATTCCTTTATTCTAACGCTAACCGTGTCGAGTCACACTCAACATCTGAGTGCAAAAGGTTAAGTTTCAAATAATAAATATGATTTATAACATAACTGCTTTTTAAAGACAAATACCAGAAATTTTGTATCCAAGTGAAAGTTATCTTTTAAAGTTGGCCTTTTGGAAGGCCATGCACAGATTTTAAGATACAACAACCTCTTCAAAAGAGTTTTATAATATTTTTTAAGATTACCTGAAGTTATTCATTCCTTTCCTTTATAATTAGAGTTTTTTGTTTGTCGTGTTTCTGAAATCTTCACCTATCTCTAGGATCATGAAGATATTCTCCTATATTTTCTTTAAAATCTCTATTATTTAAATTTTCACATTCAAATCTTAGCTACCAAGAATGGGTTTTTGTGTATGGAGTGGGGTAGGGGAGAGATAGTCTTCAGCATAGTTTACCAGACAGACAACCAGAATCAGTTGTGTAACTCTGAGTCTGTTCTTTCCTTTATTCCACACTTAACGAGTACCTTCCACATGCTGGGCCCTCACTCTCTGTGCCTTCTTGTGCCTCCTCCCTTCTTCATGGAGGTTGCTTGCTCTTTCCTCTCTTCTCAGCCAGTAGCCTGCCACTGGCTGGCCACACATGTCTGCAAGTTGACCTAGAGAGGCCCACCAGCATTCAGTTGGCTCCCTGGGTTCAACACCAGGATGACCAGGTTCAAGTAACCAGAGTCTGTCCCTCTGGAATCTAAACTCAAAACCCCTGCAAAATGGAAGCTCCCTGACCCACCCTTGTTACTGGCCCAATAGGCCAAATACGGCTTTTAAAATCAGGTGTACTAATTTGGAGAATGACTTAACTTCCCTGAGCCTTCATTAGCCTCTCTGTAAATTGGAACTCTCTGTCTCCGATTGTGCTCAGAATTTGATGGCTTACTGTATGTGACATCATGAGACCACCTAGCACAGTTGCCCCCACATAACAGATTCTCAATCTATATCTCCTGGCTTCCCCGTATGTCACCGTTCCTGACATTGTAGAGGAACAGTCCAAGGCCTTGCATCTTCATGAGGCATCAGCATCTCTACAGCCACCTTCTCACTCAACCTCAGGCCCCCAAATCAATGTCTCAGCGAGAAATCTCTTCACCTGTTTCTCAACCTCAATGTAAAATACTATAAGAATGTAAAAATATTTAACTATCAAATGATAACAGTCTGTGCAGTGTGCTCAATGGTTAAGGGTCATACACAGAACATACTTCCTGTAAATAAATTTGTAGAATTTGCCTTAATTACAATATGCCAGGTCGTCTCGATGAAGGGTAAGTGTGGGTTCTTCATCAAGAGTACAGTGTAGCATTATGTGGGGAAACAGGCACTGCTTGTTTGGAGGGCTGTTTGGCAGTATCTGTGAAAGTTGTAAATGCACATACCATTTGACACAGCTATTTCACGTCTAAGAATTTGTCCTGTAGACATAGTTGGACAGGTGTGCAAAGACCCATGTTAAAGGATGTTCGTTGAAGCACAATTCATCATAGCATAAGATTAAGGGGGAAACAAGTCGTCTCTATCAGTAAGAGACTGGCTAAATGAATTATAGTGGAATATTATGCAGTTTGAAAAACATTGAGATAGATCTAGGCCATATTGTTGAATTAAAACTCAAAGGACCAAACAGTGAGTGTAGTGTAGTATGCAGGCTTCCATTTGTGTGTGTGGAGGGCCGATGCACAAAATTCGTGCACTGGGGCGGGGGCGGGAGGTTCCCTCAGCTGGGCCTGTGCCCTTTCCCAGTCCGGGAGCCCTCAGGGGATGTCTGACTGAAAGGCTCCTGCCACTGCGCTTGCCAGCCATGAGCCCAGCTTCTGGCTGAGCAGCGCTCCTCCTGTGGGAGCACACTGACCACCAGGGGCAGCTCCTGCATTGAGCGTCTGGCCCTTGGTGGTCAGTGCACATCACAGCGACCGGTCGTTCCACCGTCGGATGGAACCGGCTCTCTGACATCCCCCGAAGGGTTCCGGATTGCGAGAGGGTGCAGGCCAGGCCGAGGGACCCCACCAGTGCACCATCAGGGCCAGGGAGGGACGCAGGAGGTTGGCCAGCTGGGGAAAGACCACAGGAGGGCTCCAGGGTATGTCCAGCCCAGCTGGCTCAGTCCCAATTGCCTGGACCCCAGCAGCAAGCTAACCTACTGGTTGGAGCATCTGCCCCCTGGTGGCACATCATAGCCACTGGTCGACCAGTTGACTGTCTGCCCCCTGGTGGTCAGTGCACATCACAGCAAACGATTGAGCAGCCTTAGTGTATCATTAGCATATTACGCTTTGATTGGTTGAACAGCCAA
The DNA here is from genome assembly GCF_027574615.1 of Eptesicus fuscus. Classification (NCBI taxonomy): domain Eukaryota; kingdom Metazoa; phylum Chordata; class Mammalia; order Chiroptera; family Vespertilionidae; genus Eptesicus; species Eptesicus fuscus. The sequence continues at coordinate 63,914,074 of NC_072480.1, read as the reverse complement.
CCAGACGACCAGACACTTAGCATATTAGCCTTTTATTATATAGGATAGCACTAGATGATGTATGAAGAAATTAAACTTCAAGGTTCAAATGTAGCTTCTTTAGATTGAATAAGCCCATTGTATGTGTTATCCAGTGTAGATTGGTCACTGTGGTTCGTCCTCTGATTAGCTGTAAAAGGGGGGCGGGGGCAGGGTTTGGAGGCCTACACTCTGAGATCTCGTCCCATCTCATAATGTACAGAATGCACATCATGATTCTGACCCGATAAATGTTTACTTTCTAGACGCTTTGTTTACGTATTGGAACAAGGCTTCAACATCTGAACTTATGGACTTTTTTACAATATCTGAGTGAGTAGTTTTGTTTTGTTAATTGCCTCTTGATTTTTCCTGGCCAGTGAAGAGGTGTGAAAAATACTGTGTAGTTGAACCAGGAATGCAGATATTCACATCCATACTCTTAAGCTATTTCTCTGGACCTGATCCCAGCACCTGTTCTCAGTAGCTTATGACTCAGAGGTCAATGACCAACCTTAAATTATTAGATATGCGGTTGTTATAAGAGTTAACTACTAGTACTCTTATGTATAAGCCATTTTAATAAAATAATAGAAAATGTATTAGCTGAGTTGGGTGGGTGCTGCATTAAGTTGAGTCTAACTTATCTCAAATAGATGCAGAAACTGAAATAGAAGAATTGGCATAATTTTTAAATGTATGATAAGTAAAATCTTACATATTACATACGTTATCTCATTTTTTCTCTTTAGTTTAAGTTTCTGATTTTCTTTAAGATCATTACACGAATCCACAATCCATTATCCAAAACTGCTGGGGCCAGATGATTTTCCAAATTCAGAATTTTTTTGGATTTTTGAAAAATTTGCATATAGAGTAAACTCCATAAGACCTCAGCAGGGTCTCTGGCAACACCCCACAGTCAAACACATTACTGTTTCTGCAGTAAAAAATTTATTTCTGCAGTACTCTCATTATTCACAATCACTGGGTAAATCATAACTATAAGTAGTTTTATGTCTGTTAGTGGGGTGCTGATTCGCTGCCAAATGAATTTGAACAAACTCAGTTGGAACCCTATGGTGCTCTGAGCTTTGTGTGTTTGGTTCATAGTCTCATGACTGTTCTCTCTGATGATTAAAGGTGGGAGTTGTCACTTGGTGAGATGAAATTCAGCATCAGAAGAACTTACTGGACATTATTTTAACAGCCTCTTATTAAATATATGCTTTTTAAAAAATCAATATTATGGGTATATTAAAACAAAACAAGAAACGGTGTCTGTAAGGGGCCAGTCTATTTACTTAAGCCAAAAGTGAGAGCTCCTTACCTAGATTTGAATGAGGACGGATAAGCCACTCAGAGCAGTGCAGTAGGGCATCCAGTTTCCATGGTGTTTTCTAAGGCGCACTGCCTGGGGTCAACATCTGAACCCTGAGTGGATGACAATCCTATGGGTCCTAAGCCTTTCTTCTGTGTGGCTTTCACCGCCCACCACAACTCTAGCAGCAGCATAATATGGGGCCTCCTTTGCAGGTTAGAAGTTTTATCTTGGTTTAGAGGGGCCTCCCAGAGAATTTCTGACAACCTGAAGTAAGGAGCTAGTAAGAATTTATTGACTGTGTTATTGTTGCTGGGCTTAAACAATGCATTGAAAATGATTTTATCTTCATGTTTCCCTGATCATCTTTCATCCTGTCTGCAGAGTCTGCTTGCACCAGTTCCAGTACATGGGGAAGCGGTATATAGCCAGGTACTGTGGGGGTTGCAGCTTCAAGTATTATGTCCTTTTCTGTATTACTTGGATCTGAATGTGTGGGCATTGTCATCTGTGGTGATTGGCAGTTGGGATTCTCATAAACAGCCATGAAGACAGTTGGCAGGTTTTTGGATTGCTACCATCAAATCTGTTTGCATCTTTCGCCTACAGTCCTTCTGTTTCGTTTTTCTCATGCACGTCTCTTGGAAAGATCCTCCTTTGTGGCCTGTTGCTACACTTCTTGCCTTGCTTCCAAATTCTCCCTCATGTCCTGTTCCTTCTGTCTTCTTCTCCTCCTCTCCCACTTCCTCTTGACGTGTCTTCTGGCTCTTTTCTCCTTCTCCAATTATTTCTCTTTCCCTGTTTTACTTTCAAAGGTCTTTTTTGTTTTGTTTTTTTTTAAGCATTCCGTCTTCCAACTACAAAGATACTAATTTCTCATCTAACCACATTCCTTTTTCCTTAATGAGAGAATGTTTTCGGTCCATCTCAAATGTGTTTGGACTTGCACAAAAACTCTAAAATTGAGCCTTTTCTCCTCTACTTCTAAGTAAGCTACCCGTGCCCTTTGTTTTTACCCAACCAGACCCTTTGTGGAGTATCATAAACCCACACTGCGCTGTCCCACAATAAACTCTTGGTTCTGCATTGAGTTTGAGGAGAGCTAGAAACTCATTGCTGATGGGTTCCCCGGCAGCTCCTTCTTTGGAGTATTTCCCCGGAACATATCTTGTTGTTACCAAGTTCTTACCCTTGCACTGTAGCCATTCAGTGTGTCTGTGTTTTATTCCATGCTGTGTGTTCTGTGATAATGTATTTATGGGGTCCTGGTCTAAATATCATATTTTTTCTAATGCTATTGTTTTTAAAAGTTTAATTATCAGTAAACATTTGTTTTAAGAAAATCTTTAAAATGTAGTTGTAATTGAGATTTTTTTTTTCTCTTACCTATAATTTTGTTTTATAGCAATGAAATAGGAAAGAGATTTTTAATATGTTTTCTGTCTGAGTGAAAATTTTGCTTCTTTATGTTAATATTGTTCTTCTCTTGGGATATTTGAGAAATTTTCAGAATTACATTTTATGTTAAGTAAAAGTATATGTTTTCTTTTAAAAAGACCAAATTTAGAGAGAATATTTTATGCTTTCCTCCTATTAATATTTTCTATTTTTAATAGAAATAGGTTGTCACTTGAAGTTCTCTAATCTTAATTATTTTATCACAACAGTAATTTTTACATTTGAGATTTTGAGTACCAAATGCAAGTATACACAAGGTATCCATGTACAGTATATCCCCTTTGACTTTGTCCCGTGGAGATGGGCAGTGTTTTGTAACAAAAAGGCACTGAACCAGGCCAGCTTCCCACCCTGCCTGCACTAACTGTCACCTACGTCACAAGATGGCGTTAGGAAAATGTGCCAAATAGAGTAAAATGCCTCAGAGCTGAACATGGCGAATGTGGGAAGCTGACATTTTTCTGCCCCAACAAAATATTTTAAAATTGGGTTTTGTGAAACTGTTAACTTATTTTTCAGTGGCTATACATTTGATTTTTTTAAAAAAGAAAATCATCCAACTTCATAAGTACCTTGTATATATTTGCATATAAAAGTATGCATCTGTTGGCCATCTTAAAAATGGATGAGCAGGTGATAGTGGAGGGCTGTGGGGGGGGGGGGGTGCTTTGTTAGGTGCTCTGTGGAAAGACACGCCATGCTTTGTAGAAAATCACCACGGTCCCTGCTGCATGGGAAAACGATTCTGAGCGATGATTTAAACGTCATCAGTGTTTGCCGTTCACAGTGGTCTGGTTTAATGAGTACTGCGCCTTCTCATTGTGTCACCTTGAAATCACCCAGAAGCATGCTGCCCGATGATATCCCATGCATGCCCTGTTCTACTCCACACGATAACACAATGAGGGAGACGGCTGGCTAAGGGATGGGGACAGGCGTCATTCCAGCACTGGTCTCATTTTTCACCTGCTCTGGTGGTGGTACACAACAGGAATTTAGCTGTTTGATTGCTAACCCAGATCACTTTTCTATTTTCTTTACTTGACTGCTGACAAGTTTAACAAAGTGTGTGGCTCTTCTCCTTCCTGCCTGGGTAAGAATAAAGGTGTTAAAACCGCTTCATATAATCTTTCCCATTGCATGTTTGTTCTCTGTTTCTTCCAATGCATTATTTTAATTTAAAAGTTTTTTTTTTTTTTTGCTCTTTAATAGCATATATAATTCAAAAAGATTTGTGGTGTTTTGGCAGTTGTCAGAACGCTGACTTTAGCACCTTGTTGGACTGATGCTCAATTTCTTTCTTTTTTAAAAATATTTTTAATGTGTGTTGTTGTTTTTTATTGATTTTTTTTTTTTTTTTAGAGAGACAGGAAGGGAGAGGGAGAGATAGAAACATCAATGAGAGAGAAACATCATCAATCAGCTGCCTCCTGTATGCCCCCTACTGGGAACCGAACCGGTGACCTCTTGCTGCATGGGTCGATGCTCAACCACTGAGCCATACCGGCTGGGCTCCATTTTTTTTTTTTTTTTTTTAAGTAGCATCTCTAAAGTACTTTCTAAAACTGGAGAGTTCTCTGCTTTGGCTTGGTTTTCGCTTCTCCGTCGTCACTGGTGCTTTGCTGTGAGCCCTGTGTGTCTCTGGCTCACAGACAGGCTCTCTGTGCTTGGTTCTCACGTTTGCCCGTCTGCTCTTCGCCGCGTCCTCGCCTCACTAACGCTCCCGGTCTCTCTGCAGTGTAACAAGTCTAACTTTTGCTTCTATCCCATTTCACTCATGTTGCAGGAACCAGGAAGGGTTGGGACCCATAGTTCATGATCGAAAGTCTCAGACATTGCCTGTTTCCCATAACAGAACAGGAATGATGCATGCCAGATTGCAGCAGCTGGGCAGCCTGGATAACTCTCTCACTTTTAACCACAGTAAGTCCCATGACATACCATCGTAACAGCCAGCCATCTCATGTGACAGCTCAGAGGGGCGAGCCCCAGGCCACACCACACCACATCACCAACCTGACTTTTCTTCCAGCTCAGAGCAAGTAGGATGAAGAGCTCAAGGCGCAGTGCCCTTCTCGGAGGAGAATGACATAATGTGGACCATGGTCAACTACGGCACCAGACCCAAAAGTGCTAGACCCTTGGCCCCAACCTCTCCGGTTGTGTTTTTAAAACAAAATTTGGCAGGTTCGGTAGCCAAACATTCTATGGTATTTCTAATTTAATATTCGGATTCATTGCCTGTCGCCAATTTATCATTGATCTCTCCCTTTGCCCCCCACCCCCACCCCCACCCCGCCATGTCTGAGAACATCTGGGACAGACGTCCTTTGCCCTGATCCCATGCATGTAATTGATCAGTGTCCACATTCTGACATTCCAGTTTAGAATGTATGTTTAACTGCTGTGAAACCATAAAGCCGGTGAATCAATTTGTGAGGGTGTGGAAAAGCCAATAACGAAGTGACTTTTTCTGTGTTTTCAGTGTGAGAAAGATATCAAGTGTGCTTGGAATTTCTGTAGACAATGGTAAGATTTAATCAGGTTGAAGTCTGCTTTCCAAAGGCTGCTTCCCTTGCAAATCGAGACCTTTTGTTCATCTTGCCTTCCTAACTTCGGTGCTTTCTAACTTCACCGTAGAGACTCTGCCAAAATGTGGGCCCATATTTTTGACTTTTTTCACTCACCAGAGGGGATGTGCGGTTCCTAAAATTTTAGTGTTTCATTTTCTTAAGGGTTTCTCAAAGCAGAAAACCTAAAAGGTATCAACCATGCAGTACTTTGAAAACTAACATGATCATTTATGATAAATACCATTTCCGTTAGTGGTGTGTTCTCTGAATTGTTCCATCTTTCCTCCAAGCATGACATAGCTAGTTATTGTTCTATCTAGACCATGTTTGTGCTCATTTCAAGTAATGTCTTTAATACATGGTTATTAATATCTCCTCATCATTTCTAATCGTAAGAACTCCATTCACTGTGACTTCCATACCTCTTTCTTAATGTAGGCCAGGAGTAAAGACAATATTCCCATCACATTACATTGATAATACAGCTGACCCTTGAACAACATGGGAGCCAGGAGCACGATCACCCTCACAGTCAAAAATCCTCGTATAAGTTTTGACTCTGCCGAAATTTAACTACTAATAGCCTATGGTTGCCTGGGAGCCTTATCGGTAACACAAACAGTTGATTAACACATATTTTATATATAGTATATACTGTATTCTTGTAATAAGTTATCTAGAGAAAATAATGTTATTAAGAGAATTACAAGAGAAAATGCATTTACAGTGCTTATTGGGGGAAAAAAAAATCTTCCTATAAGTGGACCCATGCAGTTCAAACCTGTATTGTTTTCAGGATCAGCTGTAGGTCAAAGTAAGAAAGCTGAGGAATCAAAATACAGCAGCTTCCCACTCTTCCTCCCCTGACCACATTAAATGTAATGGGCATTGTCTCTCTTTATAAAATTCTAGGCTTAATTTAAATCAGTATTGTGTCTGCCACATACTGCATTGGTAGCTTGCAAATGCTAGTGCTGAGTTCTGACTGAGCTGTCGAGAGTGCATTACTGACACGGCTACATCTGCCGTCCTTGATTGTCCAACATCGTGACGGTTAGGGCTTCCCTAGCTCTGCAAACAAGGGATTGAAACGAACAAAACAAGGAGTTTTGTTATTTTCAGTTTTCATTTCCTAGTAAACAAACAGAAATTAAAGTTCCACTAAGCTTCAGGACCTGCTCCAAGGCCTTAGCCCAGACCATTTATAACACAGGGACTGCCTCCCTGTCAGTTGACATAAATATTTAACCGTTAACACATTTTTTAAAAGAATCATAAGCAGACTAAGGCCCCACCTCCAAAGATAATCATTTAGGAAACGCAGAAAACAAACAAAAATAAGAGACCAACAGTCGAATAACTAATCCACTAAGATGTGCAGCAGCTCCTCCCACTACGAATGGACTTGGCGGTGGTGGCTTGAACTGGAGGAGAGAGACAGCTGGCTGGGTTCTGCTGCCAAAAACCACATTGTTAACACAGTTGATCTCCATTCTGTCTTCCTGCTGCCCACAGAGAGCCTGGCCTTCTTGCCTTTCTCCTCCTTCATCCTGGAGTTTTTTCTTTAGTCCGTTTTCAGGGACACTAATCCTCAATCATTTTCTTCTTCTGCCTTCCCAATACACAGCGTGTAGCTGATTCTTTCACCTTTCGCCTGTGTTCCTACAATTCCTGCTCATTCCCAAGTGGTTCTGACGTCTCATAGTCCTTGCATCTTCCCCGGGAAGTCAGTCTTCATTATAGCTCTAATTCTGATTATATGGATTTGGGTGGCTTTCGCCCTTCCCTTTTTAGCTTTTTGAGATTCAAATCATTAAGTTGGCCAAAAATCACAGAGAAGGGAGTGTGTACCATATGTATACATGTGTATATGTGTGGTCATGTATATGTATATGTACACACATGATTGTTTACATCTATACCTAGGCATTTTATGGGAAATTTATAGCCATATATGTCTCTTTTTTAAAAAATCCTATTTAACAATGAATACAGTACTTTCTGTTGGGCCAATCAATATGATGTAGATATAATCTATGAGATATTTTCTAGGATGCCGGAGTATAAAATGAATTTATTTTAGAGAAGAATCAAAATAGGAAGAGTCCCCTCTACTCCTATATTTTTTTATTTGCTCTTCTGTCCTAGTAGGAAAGGTTTTGTCAGCCGTCAGCATGACCAGCAGGGAGCAGCAGAGGACTGTAGAAACTTAATCCAGTGGGGCCAAGTTATACCTTCCTATCACCCATTACTAGAACATAAGAAAAGACATCAGAGGCACTACTCATGTCACTCTAGCAGGGACTTAACTTTACTCTCATATTTTAAGGAGAATATAATGAAAATGGCAAATCCCCTCGTGGACAATAGTTTTAACTTTTAAAAACATTCCAAGGAGAGAGGCTTGTTTGGGTCATTGCCCAGGTACATGAAGGGTAAATGCTTACAACATGAAGACATTGACCAGTTTGCTGTAAAGTGCACTCACTGTGTGTCCGTAGAAGAGATTTGTGCCAAGTGACAAGTTGAGAGTGATGGCTGTATGTAGAATATTTTATATAAACCAGGTAATGAGGGGGAAATGACCTGAAACATGTTTGCAAATAAGTGATGCATTTGCAAAAAAAAAAAAAAAAAAAAGGAAAGAAGAAAAGAAAGTTTGTATTTATTTTGATGTTCTACAGTATTCGAGGAATATATTAAATTAATTTGCCTGCTAATTCACATTCCCCACTGGGGTGGGAAAGAGCAGCCAAGCGGTAGAAATGCTTGAAGAAAATCTGTATTTCCTGTAATTCAACGTAAGAGTTTAAGATCACTGGATTAAGTTGTAGAGATTTAGATTTCAGGTCAACATGGGAAAGCATTTTCTACCTGAAATGCCCATTAGCCAATATGGGCAGGTGTGAAAACAGACACTGTGTGAGCACCTGATCATATGAGACCTCATCTTACCCCCAACTTCTTTGATATTTATGAATTGAGAATAGGAAAATGAATACGTGATAATTAAACTTCTTTTTTATACAGAATATTGAATTAATATGAAAAATGCAGAGAATGCATACTTCTCTGAAGTAAAATTAGTATTTTTTAAACGTCTAAGCATGGACAATATATATTTAAAAATAGGTGAAACAGGCTGGATACTTTAAATGTCTATACCCAAGATAGCAAAGAAAATGCTATAAAGTCACATTTCCTGGATTCTGAGACATGTTTCTTTGATTTAGAAATATAATTTTGCACATTTGCCAGCATTTTCAAAATCAGGTAAATTCTGTGGGGATTCTTCAAGTGTGTAGGCCACCTCATCTATAATAATCACCTGGATACCCTTAGCCAATGTTATCTAGAAAGAGAAAGGACACCAATAAATTCAACTAAACATTTAAATTTAAAAATGACGACTTTTACAAAAGATTTGTAACTTACCAATGCATTTTGGAGAATACATCAACTTGGCAAAGTGCCATTTACCTTTAGTGTGATTGCTACTTATCTGGAGGATTTAATATTATATCCACCTCAAAATAAAAAAAAGAAGAAGGAAGAAAGAAAGAAAAAAGACAATTCCATGCAGAGAAAGAATGAAAATAATCACCAAAGCAAGTCCCTTGTTATAGATTAACCCAGACTCTATAAAACTTTATTTGGGGTAAATGGCAGCCCTCAGTAAAGGGTCCTTCTGGGCTGTGTGATAGTTTTGGTTGGTCTAATAAAAGGTGTAATTTCTTTTTGCTCCTTCTTGCCCCAGTTTGTGATCATTCTGTTTTCCTCTTTCATTGTCTCTGAATCTGTCCAAACAAACCTCACTGAATGAGGAAATGCCTTGGCTTCGAAGGCAGTACAATACATATTAGTCCCCAAAATATCCATCTTCTTTTTCTCTGGGAGATTTCTCACCCAAAATGCAGAAATAAAAAGAACCAGAACTAGCATGGTGCCAGGTGTGTTACGTAGGGTCACTAAGGGCACATGGACTGTGCCACAGTGGGAAAATAATGCCGTCCACAAACACAGGACTTCAACCGCCTTTTAAAAGCCAAGCAGAATCAGATGAAAGCACACAGTAGTATTCTTACCATGTTTTGAAAAGCAACTCAGTAGCTTTGAAAAGCTTTTTTTTTTTTTTTGTACCTTTTAAAAATCATCCTGTAGCTTACATTTATTAAAGTCAGAATAACATCATGCTAGTTACTTTATTTTATCCTCATAATGTGACCTAAATAAGGGATTTGCAGTGTAGTTTCTGTTTTTCCCCCACTTCTGGCCTCAAGAAAATTCTATAGGTTTTCTGTACTTCATTTCCCTGATCCATGTACAAAATGTCCTCCTCTCTGGAGTATTAAGAAAATTATCTACATAGTAAGTGTTGATTTGTTTTTGCTCCTTGGAGAAAGACATTACATGATGTTTTATTATATTGCCATCTTTCTTTGTAATCTAGATCAATACTGTAACATCTTTGCATCTCTATATTTTCTGCTAATGCATACCATTCATAATTTAATATCTCAAATTGTATGTCGACCTCCATTTTTATTGGTACTAAATTGATTTTACAGCCACATAAGAAGATATCAGTTTGTACTTAAATTATGATTCTTCAAGTTCTTTCCTTTTCTTAAACATTTCTTTCAGACACACTGGCTTTTGTGCTTTTTTATTAAAGCAAGTAGAATACTATTAGCAGTACAGTCAACTCTTGATTATTAATCATGGTTCTAGCTGATAATACAGCTCTTTGCATTATTGACTTAACGCTTACGTAGCATGCACTCTGTGCCAGGCACTGCTTTCAGAGCTTCACAAATATTAACGAATTTAATACTCACCACAGCCTCTGAGATAGATACTGTTATTATCCCCATTCTACAGATGAGGATAAAGAGGTCAAATGACTTGCCCAAGGTCACACAGCTAGCAGCTGGCCAAGCTGGACTCAGGGACCAGCAGCCTGACCCTGGCTCATCTTCTTACCCCTGTGCTGTGCGCTGCCTCTGTCTGTGTGGGAAGCTTCGGACATCTCCTCCTCCCTCACCACTCTCGCCGTCCTTCAGCTCAGCCAAGTGGCTAGATTGATTGAGTCTGGTCCAGGTGCCTTCCTGGCTCCACTGTTTACTGTGTGACTTAAGACAAGTCGTTTAGCCTTTCCTCCATTTCCTTATCTGCAAAGGGGGGTTAATAATGTACACATTTCATAGGGCTGTGGAAGGATTAAGTGAAGTAATACATGTAAGGTTCGTAGAATTATGACTGGCACATTAGCAAGCACACAATCAATGCTTGCTGCTATTCCTTCCCTTCTGGAGTTGAAAAAGACTTAACAATTGAATGGGAACATTATTAACTACCAGCCCCCCCCCCCCGTGCCCCCCAAAAAAGTAAGCCTTCTATAAATAATCAAAAGTTGACTGTGACTGTACCATCCCGCCAGCCGCTCTGCCCTGTGTGCAGCCCCCGGCAGTGACCTTGTGTTGTAACCCATGCAGGCTACGGCCATTCGGACGCAGACGTTCTTCACCAGTCGTTACTTGAAGCCAACATTGCCACTGAGGTGTGCCTCACGACTCTGGACACTCTCTCTCTGTTTACACTGGCATTTAAGGTTGGTATTGAACGGCTGTTCGAGGTTAGAGCTCCACCTTCTACATTCATGTGCTGCTTCATGGGCCAGCAAGGCCTTCTGCGTTGTCTTTTTACTTCACTGTTTTTGCCCCTGTAAGGAAACCGTTCATCGTTCAATGTCCTTAATGAAATTGCTCCCCAGTTAATGACTTGAATTCACCGAACTATAATAAAGCTTACTGGCCAGGGTGTGCCACAGGTGTGTGTGAGCAGCGGAAACGGCGGCGTGTACCTGGAAAACAGGCTTTTGCTGTGCCCTCCAGGATGGTAAACATGAGAACATACCAGGCATCTCTGCCTCCCCGCTCCTTAAACATGTCTCAGTGTGGGAGCGGTTGAAACGAGCTATTTACCCATAAAGAAGCATTAAGTACAAACACATTCACCTTTTTAAATTTTTAAGAATCTGTTAATTAAATGGTAGGAGCATTTCAGGGATAGAAAAGGTTGTTTGGGTCTGATGTTTGGGTTTGGGGAAATAATATTCAAGTAGATGAAGATGGTCTCTTCAGGCACTGCCTTGTTTTTAGGAACCAAATGCTTCCCATTCTTGCTAAATGATTGCTTCCATTTCCAGCACAGAAAGGAGAAACTGCATGAATATCAATATGCTATGCATATTGGAACAGCTTGTTTGCAAGGGTATTTGGAAAACAGAACCTAAGTCTCTCTGCTTTGCTTATCTCCACTTCTCATAAAAGCATGTTTCTTTCTTAGAGTAAAAATATTTGCCCTGGTATCATGTGCAGATCCTAACAGAGTAAGTGTCTTTTCACAGGGAGCCTCCGTTCCTGTGGGCCGTGGTGAATGTTCCAGACTCTTTATGTTTAGTGTCTATGACTTTCTAATTAATGAGAGACAGGCAGAAATTGATTAGAAAATTAAGGAAGGCAAGGCAGCTGGTGGTGGTGGTGTGTGTGTGTGTGTGTGGAGGGGGTGTTCCTAGGATGAAAGGTCCTTGATCCCCTTAAGTGATGGCTTATTTATATCTTGTGTGAGCTTTAATTCCACTCTTGCAAGCAAGTTTTGAGATCAGAAGCTAAGAAGACTAAATCCTGAAAATGGGAAGCAACACTTTGACCAGAGAGAGTGAAGGGAAAATAATTCAACTCCAGAGGGAGGAACTTAGAGACGGGAGCAATTCAGACAACAGGAACAGGGTCTGGGCAGCTTTTATGAACCATTTCCTCTGGATCCCTCAGCGCAAAGAGCGCTGAGAAAATAAAAGCTCACGTCCAGATTCGCCCAGACCTTACTCTGCCCATAATTAGCCCTTTGCACTCGCTTGCTTTTTTCTCGATTCCTTTATTCTACTCGGGATTTAATTTTTTAAATACCCCAGATTTTACAAAGCGCGGCAGTAGAATAAAAAACTGGAGTTTCTTTTCATTCAAACTTATTTATTTGGATTTTTTAATATTTCAAGTTATTGACACATTCAAAGAGTATAAAAAGTGCTGCTACCGATGCTAACCGTGTCGAGTCACACTCGACATCCGAGTGCAAAAGGTTAGGAAGGACTGTGGTTCCTGGGAAAGTGGTGCTCACAGACAACAAACCACGTAAGCAGTTCCCCAACACTGGAAGCAGCCTTTTTATTTTTGGTTGCTGAACAGTTGCTCATGGCTGAGAATTTTATAGTATTCAGTTAATTAAAACACGCTTCCTGCTCATTAGATTGCTGCTTCTTCTCATGATGGAATTCAATACTGTGCCTCAGTGTTGCATAATATAAAGAGCATTGTGATTTCCAGGTGTCCGACCAGCTGTGAATGCATCTGTGAATCACTAAAAAAAAAACAAAAAAACTTATCCCTTAAAATTTTTTCCAACAATAAGATAGGGTAACAGTTTGCTGGGAAGTTTTATAATTCCTCTTTTTATAGAAAAAAAGTAAACTCTCTGAAACATAAGTTTATTAACAGGTTTATTTATAATAACACAAGAGGATTCTGTGCTTTCTTAGAGGATTCGTGGCAGAGTTAAAGTTATAAGTTGTCTTACTTAGTGCCTGGAAAATTTAACCTTTGAGCCTCAAAATGTTGTGAAGCCTACTGGAGTGTCTGGTGTGTCTCACTGATCCCGCCGTCCTTGTGTGTTTTAGAACCAGCTCCTGGCTGACCATGGGCATAATCCTCTCATGAAAAAAGTTTTTGACGTCTACCTGTGCTTTCTTCAAAAACATCAGTCTGAAACGGCTTTAAAAAATGTCTTCACTGCCTTGAGGTCGCTAATTTATAAGGTAAGCTCTTTCATCGGGGAGGTCATCATCCAATTGTCCTGCATTTTCCTCTTGCACCCAGAGGTGCAGGGCGCACTGACCGTGACTTGGTTGCTTGCTTGCTTTCTCATGTTCCACCTAGTTTCCCTCAACGTTCTACGAAGGGAGAGCTGACATGTGTGCTGCTCTGTGCTACGAGATCCTGAAGTTCTGCAACTCCAAGCTGAGCTCCATCAGAACCGAGGCCTCCCAGCTGCTCTACTTCCTGATGAGGAACAACTTCGACTACACTGGGAAGAAGTCCTTTGTCCGGACGCATTTGCAAGTGAGTGTAGCTTAGCTTTCCCATGCAAGTGTGCTCTGAAATTCTGTTTCAGCAGGGAAACTGTGTGTGTCACGTGTGCTGATTTACCTCTGCGTAAGTACTACAAGGTCAGCCTTGAGGTGATATATTTGAAGTCACATTGACAGGTTTGGTTTATTTCATCCTCCACCTTGTAAGATTTAGGCCCAGCATGTGTTTCTATTGGTAAATTAATATTTACATATTGAATCAACACGAGACTGACTGAAATTGCATTGAGTGGAGATTTATAAGAATCTGTGTGAGGATGCCTCATGGTAACCATCTTAGGTAAGACACAAAACGTCCAAAGTGGTTCCTTTCTGTCTTCCAGCTACTAATATACACCTGTCTCTCCAGAATTAAAATGTCTCAAGTTATCTGCTCTGGGAACCATGCCAGATACTGGAAAGTCATGCATATTTTTGTCAGAGACTCTTTTTTCTGCAAACATACAGAGGAATGCCCTCTTCATCCCTGTATTTATTCTTTTATTTAAACAAGTATTTATTGTTTGCAAACTACATGCAAGGATCCATGGATCCAACCATGAACAAAACAGAACCCCCTCTTGGCCCCCACGGAGTATATGTCCTGCTGGAGCCCCAACACCCTCGGAGTGCAGTGTGCCCTGGGCTACTAGTATAATAGAGGAGCGTTAGTGCCCCAAGGAGGGGCATCTGGCTGGGGACCCGGAGAAAGGAGGCGAAGAAGCTCCCAGAGGATGTGAAGGATGAATGCTGCTTAGCAACCCGGGGGAAAGGGCCCATCCAGGGAACTGGAGAAGATCCTTATAGTGAAGTTGAGAATGTGGGTGAGAACCAGTTGAGGAGGCATCATTGCCTATTTGGAGGGATTGCCTGGACCCCAGTGCTGAGCGTGGATTGGGGGAGTCAAGACGTTATCTAGGGAGACTGTAGGGAAACCATAGTCCAATATAGGCCAGAGAGGCTGGTGTTCTGGACCAGTCGTGGTGAGGTTAGAAGGAAGAGGAGGTTGAGGTGACAGCACTTTGTGATTGGCTGCGCTTGGGTGCAGTGAAGGAAAAGGAAAGAATAAGGATGGCATCCATGCATTTTAGCTTGAGTAACTGGGTAAAGCCAGTGCTATTCATTGACCCCCCAAAAAAGAGAGATTCCCCCATTGCATAGTTAATATGTATACCTTTTAACAAAAAATGCCAAGGTCAGTCTACTTACTGAAAGTTCATACCAAAAACCAAGGAGGTAAATACTAAGGTCTCTCTTTTTATGAGAGAAAGTGATAGGTAACCATCCAAATGGTACGGGCATATCTGATTCTCTTTTTCCCTTTCTTTTTTAAAAACTTATCTTTATTTTTTAAAGTATTACAGATGTCCCCCCTTTTTATTTTCCCCATTGACTCCTTCCACCACACATCCACCATCCCCAGACCTTCACCACACTATTGTCTGTGTCCATGGGGTAGGCATATATGCATATAAGTTCCCCAGCTAATCTCTCCAGACCACTCCCCTGCCCCTGCCCTCTCATTCCTCTACACTCTCTTATTACCATTTTCCTATGCAAATAAAATACTTAATGATAGCATAATCCCCTTCTGGAATACTTCTTGAAAATCACTGTCATCATTTCCTACACTGGAGTGATCCCTGCTCAAAACTACCCCTTTGCCCTGACTTCATGCACAACCTACCTGAAGGCAGGAGCTGAGCCCAGGTGAGGAGGCATTTGAAGGTGAATTGATTTGCTCACATTTGTGTGTCCCTAAGGTCATTATTTCCGTCAGCCAGCTGATAGCAGATGTTGTGGGGATCGGGGGAACCAGATTTCAGCAGTCCTTGTCTATCATCAACAACTGTGCCAACAGCGACAGGCTCATCAAGGTGGGTGCCCTGGTCCCATTGTCTTTCTCACCCCCCGAGACGCTGCCTCCTCCCTACCGTGTACGTGGACAGGCCGAACACAGCTGAAAACCACGTGTTCTCCCACTCCTGTTTCAGCACACCACCTTCTCCTCGGACGTGAAGGACTTGACCAAAAGGATACGCACGGTCCTGATGGCCACGGCCCAGATGAAGGAGCACGAGAACGACCCTGAGATGCTGGTGGACCTCCAGTACAGTCTGGCCAAGTCCTACGCCAGCACCCCTGAGCTCCGGAAGACGTGGCTGGACAGCATGGCCAGGATCCACGTCAAAAACGGGGATCTCTCCGAGGTAGCCCTGCAAGCCTTCCCACGGGCATTTTTTTGAGAAAACTGTGCCCCATTCACTAAAAGAAGCCAATTCTGAGAAAAATTTCCCAGTAATTAAAAGAAGCCAATTAGCCCTAGCCAGTGTGTTCAGTGATTAGAGCATTGGCCCGCACACCTAAGGGTTTCAGGTTTGATTCCCGATCAAGGGCAACCCCGTTGTTCAATCTCCTTTCCAGGTTAGGGTGCCTGAGGGAGGCAACCAATCAATGTGTCTCTCTCACATCGATGTTTCTCCCTCTCCCCCCATCCTCTCTTCCACTCTCTCTAAAAAACAGTGGAAAAAATATCCACGGGTGTGGATTAACAAAAATAGAATAAAATAAAAAAGAAGCCAATTTAAACAGTGTTAGGCTCAGGGTTACTTCATAGTCATGTAAGCATTTTAATAATTTACCAAATTGTAAGGGGATATGTATGTCACAAAAGGGCATTGTTTGAAAGCTCTTAAAAACATCCATGTTCATGCAGATGCCTGCTAATTCAAGTGCACTCAGTGTCTGCATCCAATATCCCCTCTAGTTCTAAAATTCCTCTATTTATGATAAAATTAAATTTTCCTTTTATTAAAGTATTGATAGGGCATACGTTTTTCCCCTTTTGAGGGTGTTCATTGCCATCTGCGGCCCTGGTAGGTGTTAGAGCGCCCCCTCGTGTTCAGATCTGCCATGTCTCAGTAAGCAGACAGTGTGGGGAGGAGTTGGGTGTGTGGGATCCGGAAAAGTGTGGAATCCCAGATCCAACATTTACTGACTCTGTGATACTGAGCCCGTTTTTAACCCCGGTGTGTCGATAACATCTGTAAAATGGGGGCAATAAGGAAAACAGTAGGCTATAAGGCATGCTCTTATTCCCATGAAAACTGCGTTTAGGGTTGTGCTAAGGCATGTAGGCATGATCCATGGAATTAACAAAGAAGCATGCTTTTACTTTTAAACTTCTATAATTGCTTAAATTAGTGAAATTACGTTCCACATCTGAAAAAAAGCTTGTAACTTTTTTTCATATCGATTATTTATGGAGTCCATTCTGTTGGACAGTTGTTCCACTTCTTTCCAAAGGTAAAGATGTCAGCTATTAGGAACATGAGTTGGTGCCTTGGGATCTAACATAAGTACACACAGGCATTAGGTTTCTGCCTACGAGCATTTTGGCATGCTGCATCAATGGTGATTCTGAGGCCTGTGTCTCTTGTTGCAGGCGGCAATGTGCTACGTCCATGTCACAGCCCTGGTGGCAGAATATCTCACACGAAAAGGTGAGGAGTTTCCTGTGTTTTGTGAAATGAACATAAAACTGTACAAAGCAGCAAAGATAAGCAGGAGCCGTTGAGAAAGCAGGAGGTGGGGGATTGTGTGGTGTGTGTGTGTGTGTGTGTGTGTGTGTATGTACACGTGTGTACGCTATTCATTGTTTTGTTTGCAGGCGTGACATTTGCTTGACTTGGTAGGCACAGCAGAAATGCCAACATCAAAAAGAAAAGTGGGTGGCATGTTGTCGTATCATCTCTTGCTAATGGCTCCATCGCCCAAAGACTAGTTAATGAGCTTTGCAGTGAAGTGAGGCCAATCTTGAGCTGAAAAGATTTTATTTTCCCCTTAAGATAGTTCCCACTGGAACTATTGATCTATCAAAAGACAGTTGTCACGGGAGCTCATCAGACAGCATTTTCTGGACCGTGGCCCAGTTGGCTTGATTGTGTGAGGAGGCAGCTTGCTGGCTGGAAACCTTGCCTCCCCGTGGAAGGAAAGGGCAAGGAGTGAATGGTGCCCGTTTGTGCATTTCATATCTGTTCCCAGATTAGCAGGCCATGAATCCTCTCATGTGTTCCTTTTGGTTGAACACCAGTTGCTCATTTCCATTGCAAAATCGGTGCAGCCTCCAATGGCGGCACTTATTTTTGGAGCATGAGGATCTTGGAAAATCTGGCTGTGTGTGCACGTGGACAAGCACAGCGGTTCCAGGTCTGGCTAATGAGGAGAGTGTTTACAGAGTGAGAAATGATAGGAAGTCACAGGTGCCTGGCCAGCGAATGTCTATATTTCTGGTGTAGCTGGCTGTTTGGAATGAAATTTAAGTGAGTCTTAGGCTTGCCGTACATCAGAGCCTGAGAGAGAAAGAAATTCAAGAAGAGCTCCATATTCTCTTACTACCAGCCCGCTTTCCTGTTGAGACCTATTGTCAGGTAATACGTTTCCTCATGTTTAGAAGCAGACATAGCCCTCCGACGGGAGCCAACCCTCTCCCCCTACAGCTACAGCACCTGCCAGAGGAGGCGCCAGGCAGGTGAGCCCAAGGGTCGGCCCGGTCCATGGGGCCCCAGCCGTCCCATCCACATGACACTCAGAGCTGTGGGGACTTTCTTTTTTAACTCTGCCTGGACAGCCTTGGCCTTGGCTCTCCTTTCTCCTTCTGTTCCTGCCTCTCTGTTCAGTGGGCAAGGAGAGGAAAGCCCTCTGGCCACCACAGTAGTTGTTCACTGGAGTCAAATTGTACCTTTCAGTGGACTCTGTCACCTAAAAGTGGGTGGTTGGCTTTTACAATTTTGTTTTTTGTACGTTAATGTATCTGAAGCTCCTGGATTAGGGCTTTCATTTGTCTCCATAAAACAAAAGCAAGTCTAGACGAGGATAGGGGCAGAGTCTCGTGTGGAAACCTTGACCAGTATTAGCAGGAAAATCTCTGGCTTTAGGTCCTACTCCTATAAGACTTGATTTCAAAATTCTCTGTGTTCCTCCTGTTCCCAAAATATGGGAGGTCTGAATTCAAGTTTTGACTTCTGTTTTGGTTTATTGTAAACAGTGATCACAAAATAGAGTAAAAGACATTTCAAGTCCTTCACTTGATTATTTTTGCAGAGACCCCAAATGGACCATTATTGCTATTACCTTATCCCAGCTGCAACCTTATTCCATCCCCCCTTAGAGAGCTGAGTGCCTAGGCCCCTGAAGCGCTCATGCTTTCTGTGCTCTTGCTCTCCAACTGTGGGGGAAAGAGGCCTCTCCTTACCCCAGACAGCCCATGTGGAACCAGCTGAGTCAGCCTCTGGGCTCATCACTGAGGCTGTTGAGTTACATCTTGGTTTTATGGACTGCTTCATGCAGGAAGGGCAGGTTCTGGGTTACTCCCAGCCAGAGTGGGTGAGATGACAGCTTGACAGAAATATAGTTATTTTTGAATCCAATATTTTTCCTTGATTGGCTTTGGCTTCTTTATTTTTCTTAGTATCTGAACACATATCATCTTACCAAATCGAATTTATTGTTTATTGGTCATTATTTTATAATTAATTCGATTCAATACCCAGTTCAGTTCATTTACAGTTTAAAGATTGCATACATTTTAGTAAAGGTGGGTGAAAAATAAAATAGGGCGAGAAAAAGAAACACTGAGGAAGTAAGTGAAGAAAAAGCACACAGTGGTCCCCAGGCTCCCACCGGAGTGCTGGCCTGAGACCCAGGGGATTTCAAAACCGGTTTTTTCATTCAATACAGAAACATTCAGGGCAGGAGGAACCCTCACGGTTCATCCACTTACGGGTTAATAACTCACTCTCTTCCCCTGCTGTCTCGATTCTAGGCATGTTTAGACAGGGATGCACAGCCTTCAGGGTGATCACCCCAAACATAGAGGAGGAGGCCTCCATGATGGAAGACGTCGGCATGCAGGATGTCCATTTCAACGAGGTGAGTGCCCCGGCCCGTGCGGTTTTCAGTGACGAGAACCTCCGCCCCTGTGGCTTACCCTGCCAGTGCGTGGGACAGAGGCCCTTCTCTCTGTAGCTGCTGTTGACACACTTTGTCTAACTAACGTAAAGCTCCAGACACCAGGAAGAGAGCAGCAGTTAGTTCTACCATTCGATCTCCCTTCCTAGGAATCCATCCAGGACTCCCAAGGAGAGTTTGAGGAGCTGGTTAGTAGTGAAGTGAGGCTGAGAGGTCAGATTCTGTGATGAAAGTTTAAAAATCACTATCCTAAAATGTCTAGTCTCAAATAATGTTCTAAGTTAAAACATGAGAAAGGAGGATAATATATTGTTTTTCATATTTAAATATTAAAATAATTTTAACCAAGATAGATCAAGTTTTATTTCAAGTATCCTGAAATAAAAAAAGCAAGCTGGTTATTACATGGCTTTAACTGTTCAGCAATCTCCACACCTTGAAATGCCTAGACAGACG
Organism: Eptesicus fuscus; assembly: GCF_027574615.1. Classification (NCBI taxonomy): domain Eukaryota; kingdom Metazoa; phylum Chordata; class Mammalia; order Chiroptera; family Vespertilionidae; genus Eptesicus; species Eptesicus fuscus. Next base: position 63,894,093 of record NC_072480.1, on the reverse strand, counting down.
TTAATTTTTTATTTTTTTTTTTACTTTGAAATCACTGTGGTAACAGGGCCCATGTGTTCTTGGCTTTGAACTCCTCACTTCAAGGCAAGTTTTAACTGGGTTTTTCCCTGAGAAGAAGCTTGAATGGATTTTCTCCTTGTAGAAACCACCCTTGTCCCCCATGCCAAGTCAGACCTTTGGGATGCAGCAATTCGTTTAGAATTCAGTAAGGAAAACAGTGATGTCAGCAACAATTAAAGATTTGAAAGTAAACAATTCTCAGGAACCTGTCCCACAGGGATGATAAAATAAAGCTCAAGTTTGCTCATCTGATTAAATACTAGGCTGGAATAATCATTACTGCCGAGAGAATTACCCAGTGAAATAAAGTACAGATTTTATTGGGAAAATTTGTGAATGGCACCCACTCTGCGCAATAGCCAAACATGTGATAGGGATAGCTTTATCAGTCATTTTCAGAATATGGATTGTCCACCCTGTCCTTGAAGCATACAGTTGGTAAATCTTTAACAAGGTCCATAGTGCATGATCTGTGATGATTAGGATGTGACACAGCAGGATTATAAAGTCCCAAGCAAGCGCTGCACATCTAGATTGAAACTAGCCAGGAATGGAAAGGATAATGTGTTCGAAAAGCCAGGAAAACACATATTGCCACTTACCTTTTTCCTTGAGCTATCAGGATGTTTTAGGAAAAAGAGAAAGTTGAAAATCTCTACCAGAGAAGGGAATAGGTATATACATAGCTTAAGAATCATTGTCCTTTTAAGCTGCATTATTAGATATATTTGAACGCCTTTAATGATCTCCTAAATGATTTTAGAGAAGTTACCTAAAAATACATAATTCTCCTCCCAGCAGGCCTCCGATGAGTTTTGTTGGTTGCAGTTCATGTTTCCTGACTTTGATCGCAAGGGCAGAATCCCCCCAGTTTATTTACTTTAGATTAGGTAAAAAGGAACATCCCATTTCTGTTTGTAATTTTGTTTCACAAGTTGGATTCTGTGCAGACTACAGAATTCTGAATCCTTTATGGTGTCAAAATTCCTCACAGCTCATGTGGTTTTGCGATCCCTCCCTCATTATGCCAGACAGGCAGGGTTCTGGAAGGAAGTAGGTGGCATGCTTAGGAAATTGAGAAAAGTCTAATAAAGGGACTTATTTTGGAAGTTTGAACAGGATTTGGGGAAACCAACAAGGAATATTGCAATTTCCTGAGATTAACAGCAGCTGGGTTACTATCCCTCGACCTATGGACTAATGTTGGAAAGAAAGAGAAACTACACCAAGGGACTGCCTGATAGGACTGTGGGCTTTATTTAGGGGAGGGCAAAATCCGGGCACCCTTGCAGGGAGGGAGCCATCGAGTAGCCACCCCACCCTCACTCTCCTCCTGACCTGAGCCTTCCATTGGCCGAGTCAGCCAGGAGCTAGAAGACAGGGAGCAAGGCGGAGGTTCTAGTGCATCCGCCTCCCAGAACACAGAGCGAGCGAGGGAGGGCAGGGCTGACGAGGACTGTCGAGGGGAGAGTGGAAATTGCAGTCCAGTTGCTAAAATTTCTTTGTAACCCTCAAAATCAGTATTCATGGAGGTGCTTGTGTGGTCACTGGGGACATGCACAGAGCGGCAGAAAATTTGAGCTTACCTGCTCCTAACTGAGGAGGCACAGGGAAACTTTTTGTCTTCTTGGTCTGGCTCTCGTGCTTTAACCAGTTGTCCTTTTCTACTCAGTGCCATGTTTTTCACATCTTTGTTCTTTTAGTTTGTGATTTTGCTATTTCAAATGACCCCCAAGTGTAGTGCTATCTCGTGTTTCTGGGCACAGGACATCTGTGATGTACCTTACAGAGAAAATACTTGTGTAAAATGAGCTTTTTTCAGGCATGAGTACTTTGGGTCATGAGTTCAATGTTAATGAATCAACAACATATACTACAGTAGGTGTCTTGACACAGAAACACATGTAAAACAAGGTTATTTACTGATTGGTTCTCAAAAATTTTGTAGCCAGAGGCTCTTAGGAACCTAATCCTGTATTTCCCCAAGGAGGGGTGGTTCAGTCTTCACTAATTCATTGATCATGGTGACTTTATACAGTGTCATTACCATGAGAATGAGAATCTACTGTATCTAGCACACTAGAAATAAAAATAATGTCCAGTAGCATATAAAAGTTGATGATGTGTTATTTCCCAAGTTTTGATTACCATCATCCTACCTAATAATAGACAAATATGCAAATTGACCATACCTCTGACACACCCACAAGCCACGCCCACTGTCTAATCAGAGTGAGTATGCAAATTAACCCTACCAAGATGGCTACAGCCACAGAGAGCAAGGTTTCCTAGGTAACAGAGGAAGCCAAGCTTTCCGCCTGCCCTTGCCAGGCCTAAGCCTCCACTCAAGCTACAAAGTTTCAATTATAGAAGGTAAACAAATTCAAACAGAAATGGCGGCAGAACAGAGCTTGAGAGAGCAGGCCAGGGTTGCCGGCGGCAACGGGAAGCAAAGCTTTCCACACACCCTGGCCGGGCCCACCCGCTTAAGCTACAAAGTTTCAATTATAACCCCAACAGAAATGGCTGCCAGCCGTGGAGGGAGCCCCAGGCTTGGCTCTGCTCCAGGCTACAAAGTTTCAATTGTAGAAGGAAAATAAATTCCAGATACCAGGGCCTCTGCTTGGGTTGCCAGGGGGCGTGGCCGGCCTGCAAACCACCACAGGCCCCTCGCTCAGGCCGCCCCACGCCCCAAGGGAACCCCACCCTGATCAGGGACACCCTTCAGGGCAAACCAGCTGGACCCCACCCCTGTACCAGGCCTCTATCCTATCTAATAAAAGAGTAATATGCAGATTGATCATCACTGCAACACACAATATAGCTGCCCCCATGTGGTCAAAGATCCTGCCCCCATGTGGACACAAGATAGCCACCACAAGATGGCCAGCAGGAGAGGGCAGTTGGGAGGCACCTGGCCTGCAAGGGAGGGCAGTTGAGAAGGACCAGGCCTGCAAGGGAGGGCAGTTGAGAGGGACCAGGCCTGCAAGGGAGGGTAGTTGAGAGGGATCAGGCCTGCAAGGGAGGGCAGTTGGAGGTGATCAACCCTGCAGGAGAGGGCAGTTAGAGGTGACCAGGCTGGCAAAGGAGGGAAGTTGGGGGCAAACAGGCTGGCAGCGGAGTGGTTAGGGGGTTATCAGGCTGGCAGGCAGAAGCAGTTAGGAGCAATCAGGAAGGCAGGCAGGCAAGCAGTTGGGAGCCAGCAGTCCTGGATTGTGAGAGGGATGTCCAGTGGGATCGGGCCTAAACGGGCAGTCGGACATCCCTTGAGGGGTCCCAGATTGGAGAGGGTACAGGCTGGGCTGAGGGACAACCCCCCTCCGTGCACGAATTTCATGCATCGGGCCTCTAGTATCATAATAATTATTGCAAAGTTATTTGCTAAGCTCAGTTCACTTTCTCAAACTTTCCCATTTTCCAACCATTCTGAGCAGTTTCCCTGGTTGAAGTTCATCTTTTTGTACCAAATATGACAGATTTTTTTCATAATGAGCTCAATTGTCTATAGTGTTGATTTGCTACTTGAATTCAGGCTTCAGTTTTATTAAACTTTCCATGTGTTGTTGATTTGACTAAACAAGAGTAAAACTAATATTCAAATCTTAGTCTCCCATATAGGAGCATTTGACCCAGGAGATTACTCACATAAACTCTGTTTTATATATATTCGTTAAGTGACTAAATCTAGGGCCATTTAAAACTATACCTGAAAGACTGCCATACACAGATGCCTTACCTGGAGAGACAAAACATGATTTTATTTTTTTAATATATTTTTATTGATATCAGAAAGGAAGGGAAAGAGAGAGAGAGATAGAAATATCATTGATGAAAAAAAAAAAAAAGAAATATCATTGATGAGATTCATTGATCAGCTGCCTCCTGCATGCCCCCTACTGGGGATCGAGCTCGCAACCGGGCATGTGCCCTTGACCAGAATCAAACCCGGGACTCTTTAGCCCGCAGGCCAATGCTCCATCCCCTGAGCCAAACCAGCCAGGGTGACAGAACATCATTTTAAAATCAACTAACATCTGTCTTATATATTACTTCCATTGTTGTGGTAGTTGATGTATGTCTGTATGCATTTTCATGTCTCATAAAATTATCAACATTTAAAAAAAATTATCAACATTTAATTATTAATTTATGTTTGACATAGAAAACTTTGAGTGTGGCAATATAGTCTTTGTTTACTTAATCCTTTTCACCTCCATTCCAGCCTCATCTCTTGCCACTCTCTGATTCAACTTTTATACTCCAACCCCTCATACTGCTTGTAAACTCCTCCCATACCTGCTGCCCTCTCCTGTGTCTTCCTGTGCAGTTCCCTCTGCCTGGAATGTCTCCCCTCTCATCCTTCTGACTTCCACTCCCACCTTTCTCCTTCATCTCACTAACTCCTGACCACTCAGTCAGTGGTCACCTTCTGCAGCCTTCCTTGCCCACCACTTTCCTCATCACTGGATGGATGCCAAACCTCTCTGCATCCCTGATTCCCTGCACATGTCTTTATCAGCACACTTGCCACCATCTTTTATAATCTCTTTATGGAGCTGTCTCCACAACAGACTCAGCTCAGTGAGAGCAGGAAATGCTTCATTCACCTGATGGTTAGCCACCCCAGTACTCACCTAGAGACACACTGACTACTGTTAAATAAATAAACCCCTGCTGCTCTTAATTCAGTGTCTACCCTTCATTGACGCTATGACAGAGGATCAAACATGTTAAAAAGCAACCATTGAAACCCTTACAAACTATATTAGCAAATTGAATCTGAGTGTATATAAAAAAGAGGAACACATCATGACCAAGTGGGGTTTACCCTGGAAGCGCACCATTGGTTCAACATGGGAAAGCCAATAAATATAATTCAACATATTAACAGGATAAATAAGGAAAACCATATGACAATCTCAATAGATGCAGAAAAATTATTTGAAAAAAATCAACATCCATTCATGATTTAAAAAAAAAAAAAAAAACTAGTAGAAAGGAACTTCCTTAACCTGAAAAAGATTATCTTTTAGAGCTAATATTACACTTAGTGGTGAAAGACTGAATGCTTTCCCCCTAAAATTGGGAACAAGACAAGAATATCTGTTTTCAATGCTCCTTTTCAACATTGTGCCAAAGGTTCTAGCCAATGTAGTAAGGCAAGAAAAAGAAATAATGCTGTCTATATTAACCTCAGATGCAGTTGTCTCTTGTGACAGAGAAATTCCCAAAGAATTTATGGAAGAAAATACTAAAACTAATAAGTGAATTTAGCAAAATTATAAAATGAAAGATCAATATACAAAATCAATCAACCTTATTTTTAGAGATCCTTATACCATAGTTTTACTATATTGTTAATGATAATCTTGTATAGTTTTTACAAACAAATACACTGGGTGACTTTCAGTCTTATTCCAAACTTTTATTTCCTTGAAAAGAATAAATTATTAGAATTTAAAGAGACTACTATTTATAAAAACATCAAAAAACATGAAACTTGGGTATAAATCTGTGTACATCTGTATGGTCAAAACAAGACACTGATGAGGGAAATCAAAGAGGATGTAAATGAATGAAGTGATGACTCAGTGTTAACATGCCAATTCTTCCTAAATTGATTTATAGATTCAAAGCAGTCCCAATCAAACTCCCATCTGGACTTTTGGTAGAAATCGACAAACTGACTCTAACATTTAGATGGAAAGGCAGAGGAACTAGACTAGCCAAAACAATTTTGAAAAAGTTGGAAGAGTCACACCACGTGATTTCAAGCAGTGGTCCTCAACTGGGTTTGATTTTGCCCACTTCTCCCCGCTGGGACATTTGACAAATCGGGAAACATTTTTTTATTGTCACAGGGGTTTTTTGGGATGGGGTGGGGTGGGGAAGAGTTGCTCCTGCTACTGGCATCTTGTGGGTGGAGGCCAAGGATGCTGCTAAACATTCTGTAATGCATAGGAGTAAAGAGTTGTCTGGCCCCAAATATCAGAAATGTCACTGCAGAGCTACAGTAGTAATCAAAACAGTGGGGTATTGGCACAAAGATAGACATATATCAATGGAACAAATAGAGAAGCCAGAAATAGACCTGCACACATATGGTCAATTAATTTTTGAATAAGGTTTAAAAGCAATGCAATGGAAAAAAGATAATCTTTCATCAAATGGAAAAATAGGACATAGATATGGAAAAAATATATGTCGACACATACTTTACACTATATTCAAAAATAACTCAATGAATCGTAGACTTAAATGTAAAATATAAAACTTCTGGAAGAAAACATAGGAAAAAATATTTGTGAACTTGGGTTAAATAAAGATTTCTTAGATAGATATATTATATACAGGACAATCCAAAAAGTAAAAACTTGATAAATTGAACTAACTCAAAATTAAAAACTCTTGCTCTTCAAAAGACACTGTTAAGAAAATCCAGAGACCAGCTACAGATTGGGAGAAAATTACAAATCACATGTCTGGTAAAGAATTTTATGTAAAATAGATAAAGAACTCTCAAAACCCAATAACAAGAAAATCAACAAACCAGTAGAGAAATGAGCAAAAGGTTTGAATAGATACTTCATCAAAGCTATACAGATGACAAATAAGCACATGAAAATTTACTCAACATCATTAGTGAAACCCCACCCAAATGGGCTTAAACAGGAAAGGTCAAATAAATTGGCTCCCATTAGGAAATTCCACAGAGAGATTGGCAGCAATCAATCCAAGTGTTTAATAATATTGTTGCTTTGGGAAGTAGGGGGAGCCCTCCACTCTGTTACTAAGGGTGACAGGCCCCTGACTACTCATGAGGTGAATGTCAGCCCCAATCAAACTACATGCTGCCTCTCTTATGTCCAGTCTGATGAGAGCACTTCTGTCCCCAAATCCCAAACTGTCCAATAATTTACCCTGATTGGCTGGTTTAGGTCACATGTCCACCCATGATGGAGCAATGCCTGTGGCCAGGAAGTAGATTTATGCTGATTACTTTAAACCTGAGCCACAGGCCCCAACCCTGTCATGGATAGTATTAGCTTCCTCGAAAGTTTAAGGATTTTAAGGAGGCAAGGTGAGGACGCAAACTTCAGCAAATAGAAATCTCCAAGGGAAGGTGGAAAGGATGCTGGTGAAGCAGGCATAATGCCTACCACATGCCATCGCTGAATTGTTCTGAGTTGTTTAATTAGGTTAAAGTCATGCCTAGTAACTCTCCATGTGGCAGCATTGTCATCATTCCTCAAAAAGGAAAAAAAAAATTTCTAATTATATTTCTAAAAAGAGAACTAAGAATAAAACTTGAGAACCTATGAGAGGCTATTAGTGTCAGTTTCTTCCTTGCAATTTACTACAGAGTCATACAATGTGTGACCCTTCATTTCTGCTTGCAAACATGCCTGGGAAATGACTCATTAAAAATTACAGTGACGAGTTCTTACACGCATGGATGTTACTGTTTAAAAATATTCCATGTTTTGGCCCTGACCAGGTAGCTCAATTGGTTAGAGCAGTGGTTCTCAACCTTTTTAATGACGTGACCCTTTAATACAGTTCCTCATGTTGTGGTGACCCCCAACCATAAAATTATTTCTGTTGCTACTTAATTACTGTAATTTTGCTACTGTTAATGAATCGTAATGTAAATATCTGTGTTTTCTGATGGTCTTAAGCTCTACAGCAGCGGTTCTCAACCTGTGGGTCGCCTAAGACCATCGGAAAACACAGATATTTACATTACGATTCATAACAGTAGCAAAATTATAGTTATGAAGTAGCAACGAAAATAATTTTATGGTTGGGGGTCACCACAACATGAGGAAACTGTATTAAAGGGTCGCGGCATTAGAAAGGTTGAGAACCACTGGGTTAGAGCATTGTCCCAATTCACCAAGGTTTCAGGTTCAATCCCCGGTCAGGGTACATAGAAGAATCAACAAATGAATGAATAAATAAGTGGAACAACACATTGATATTCCTCTCTCTCTCTTCCTCTCTTTTTCTCTCCCTCTCTAAAATCAATAAATTTAATAAGTAAATAAATAAATAAAAATATTCCATGTTTCAACATTTCCTCCTAGCCATCTTAACCAGCTATGCATTCTGCAAGGACACACTGTTTTGTTCCTTAGTAACACTCCTTTCTGGCCCATGGCCACCTTCTTTGGTCAGGATGTGCTCATGGAGCTCCTTGAACAGTGTGCTGATGGACTCTGGAAGGCCGAACGCTACGAGCTGATTGCTGACATCTATAAACTCATCATCCCCATTTATGAGAAGCGGAGAGATTTTGAGGTATCTGAGTTATTTGTGTGTGTTTTTTCCAGTGTAGAGGACAGTGAAATGACATATACCCCCAGATTTCCTTACATGCAAAGAGAGCAAGCAGGCCACGGTCAGAGATGAGCATGTGGTCCCCTGACCCTCCACGTGGGACTGGCAGGTCACCACCCTGAGCCATCAGGCATCCCACACCCAGACCCCACCTCTAGGCAGACCCCCACATCTCGAACAACAATGGTTGGTAGTTCTGACACCACTTTTGAAAGGTGCCCGGAACAGTTTCATAATCACCAGGTGCCTTTTTTTCTCAGGACGCTTTGTTGTTCCCCCTACCTGGGAAAACAGTGTCCCTTCCATGCTTCCTGGCCTGGGAGGCCATCCAGTTTCTCTTAGCATATCAGATGGAGTAGGGAGATCAAGGACTGAAAATGTCATCATAGGTCTTTATCATCTCTGACATTTGAAAGCAGAATTTGCTTACTGCATTGTGGAAATTTGATGGGTTCTCATGTGCACACTGGTCCTTTGGATAGGAAACATTACAATTCAAAAATGATCACTACCAGTTGTGCAATCCAAATATAGTCTTGATTTTTTTTAATAACTCAAGTCCAAGGATTTTTCACCCACGTGATCTCATTTGCTGTTTCAAACTGGTTGTACGCATTGCAAGCAGGGAGAACTGGGTTTTGTTCTGCTTTCCAGAGGCTAGCCCATCTGTACGATACTCTCCACCGGGCCTACAGCAAGGTGACCGAGGTCATGCACTCGGGCCGCAGGCTCCTGGGCACCTACTTCCGAGTGGCCTTCTTCGGGCAGGTGAGCCTCCTCTCTGTTCTGTAGGCTGGCCCAAGTCCCTTTTTCTTTCCCTTAACTCTATAAAATTGTATTTTGTACATGTTCTGCTTTCTATAAATGCTAATTTGATGAATTTGTCATGTTTAGTATGATTCTTCCTCAGTAGTAAACTTTCTGCTTTTCTTTTTTTTTTCTTTCTTCCTGTCTTTTATTTATTACTTTCTTAAGGCAGCGGTAAGTTCTCCCTCCATAAGACTGTCTTAGTGGCATCTTTGGTACTTCATATGATTTGCAAGTTTCCTTTTCAAGTCTATATGTATATCTGTCCAGTCATCACAGACTCCAAAAACATTAACATTTTGTCCCATTTACAGAAATAAATCATTTGTTTCCTCATACATTTATACTGCATGTTTTAAACAAAATTTAAGACTTCCTGGTTTCTTTTGTCTATGTGTATCTCTACCTCTTGTAATATATCATCTCCACAGTATATTTACCATTGTAATATTTCAGGAACCCCGTACAAAAGGGTTCATTTAAATTTAACTGAATGTTTAACCTCCAAGACTCTAACATGATTAAATGGTATGAATTATAATTCATTTATTTAGGTCGTGTGGTTTTTCTATGAGCATTATATAACCTTCAATTTATCCTGTTATTGTCTTTTATAACTTTATAGCAATACCAGTTTACAGACAGTGAAACAGATGTGGAGGTAATTACAGTAAAAGCTTAATAAGCAAGTAATGTAGTGAAATTACTGCATCTAAACTCCTAGTTTGATGTGGATGTGTTTCTGTTTCATGTTAGCCTGTATATTTTTTTATATATATACTATGTTTTTGGCACCACTTTTCCTCCTCTATTTTAGATGAGAAATGTTTTGTTTTAATTTATTTCAAATATTAACCCCAATCTGGACTTTCAAATTTTCAACCTTTTTCACTTCCCGTGCAATTCTAAGCCTTGTTTTACTCAGGCCTGATTGGTGCTAAAATATGATGATAATGGAAATATTGGAGATATGGCAGCAGATATGACTGGTGATAATGAAAATATTTTCTGATGTCATGCTACAGCCCTTTAATATGTTTCTCATCAGTAAAGCAACATAGAATTTACACAAACTTTACTTGGCTTTTGCTGAACCTACTCGGGACCTAAAAGCTTCCTCATGTGCCATAAAGTGCTGTATGAGCTTTTCCCCATTGATTTGTTTCTTGGGAATGTGAAACAGGCTTGTTGCCCATCATCAGACTTCACCGAGAGAACGCAGTCTTAAATCCCCAGTCTCTCATCTCACTCAACACTGAATGACAGCATTCTTGAATGCGTTTGCAGTTTTGTGTTTTAACTTTATCTTTGCACCCAGACTTCATATTATTATCATTTTCCTTCCTGTTTGAAAAGCCTGTTTAATTAGGATTTTATTTTAGAATCTTTTATTTTTTAACCCTTATAACCCTTCCCGGGTGGTAGCCGTGGGCTTGTATTCATTGATAGCTCTCTAATTGCACTCTATGTCACAGGGATTCTTTGAAGATGAAGACGGGAAGGAGTATATTTACAAAGAACCCAAACTCACACCTCTGTCCGAAATTTCTCAGAGACTCCTTAAACTTTACTCAGATAAATTTGGTTCTGAAAATGTCAAAATGATACAGGATTCTGGAAAGGTAGGACCATGTTTGGAAATATTTTATGGCAATATAATATTATTTGGGTTATGCATGATGGATCATATCATATAATAATAATAATTAGACCGGACATCCTTCCGAATGACCTTCCGGATGAAGCCCGGGCTGTGAGGGAAGCCCAGGTCCCAGGTGCCAGAGGGAAGCTGGTGCCAGCAGCTGGGGGAAGGAAAGCCTACTCTTGCACGAATTTTGTGCATCGGGCCTCTAGTATATTCATAAGTGTGTATAAAAAAAAAGAGAGAGACCCAGGAAAAATTAAGACTGGTTGGCCTTGAGTGGCAAGTGTATGTATGTTTTTCTGGGTTTTTTTCTTCTTAATACCTTCCTTTACTTTCTAGATGTTCTTCATTAAGCAGATGTTTATTTTATAATTTTAAAGAGACATTCATTTACAAAATAACACCTGAAGGAATGTAACTTTTTTAGTCCAGAAAGTTAGAAACTCTGTAAGAGGAGGGCCTGAGGTTCTGTTTCTCGTAGCACTTTCCCCTGCACTCCGCACTGGCTTATCTGTTACCTGGCACTCTGACTGATCGGTGGATGTAGGGACAGATGGCCAGCAGACGGACACATCAAGGAATGGACTCACTAGCCAGCACGTTCATAGGAATGAGACCTACCTTCTGTCTGGAGAGGCTGTCCTCTGCTGCATCGCTCTCATGAAGACCCTTTCTGAACCTGCTTTGTTTTTCTGGTACATTTATGTGTCCCACTGATTCAGGATGTCTCCAGGAAGTGGGCTATCCCTTTGCTTCCTGAAACTCAGGCCAGGGTAGAGCTCCTGTTCTTTGCATTAAAAATGCTTCCCCTGCTCAGTTTGCAGCAATGACAAGCTCTCCCTCTTTCCAAGCCCACCCTTTAGGAGGCTCCCCAGTGTCTGGAATCTTGGGGCCCTTCGTTTTCTCCAGAAAATAATCTTCCAGTCTCCTGCCCAGTGGTAGGGAGGGGACATAGGGAAGGGGGTGGGAGCGATTCTGGATTCTAGATGCAGGAGACAGGCACAGGCTGACGGTCCGAGGTTGGCCTGCAGAATTTCACCTATTCGCCTGTGTTCCACTCTGTACCTCACTCCTGTTTTCCGCTGACACTGGTGACCCCACTTAGACTTTTTCCAGACCAGTTTCTCCAAGGAGCATTTTCCTCTTGTGGGGCAAGGATTAGGGCAGGAACCTGGGGTTCCTACACTCCAGATAGACTTGGGGCCACCCACCCTGGTTTCTGCCCCACCCCTCTCTTGGGGCTGGGAAATCCAAGGTCAAGGTGCCAGTAGATTCATTATCTGGTGATGTCCTTACAGGGTGGGAGGGGTGAGGGAGCTCTGTGGGGTCTCTTTTATAAGGGCGCTAGTCCTATAATACGTGTTCTATCCTCATGACCTAATCACCTCCATCCCACTAATGCCACCACATTGGAAGTTAGTCTTTCAGCCTGTGAATTCTAGGGGACACAGACACTCAGTCTATAGCAGCAAGCTTCTCAGGGGTGCTCCTCTCCATCGGAACTTGAATTAGAACTTCTTCGCTTTACTGAATCACATAGCACACCTCTGCTCGCCCGCCTTCCAGAAATTCTAAACTCTCCAGTTCACTACTGTCTGCCATCCTCTTTTCTTGGTCCTCTCGTGTTAATTCTGTACTGTCATTTTAACAGACTGCACAAAGTAAAAGGGATAAATACATGTTGTTGGTCCATTTTTAACCAGGAATCTCAATACAACCTTATTAAGGCCTACTTTCTTCCTAGACCAAATTACTCAGGTCCAATTTGCCTTTCTTTCTGGAACCGAAACCTTTGTCTGGGTCAAGTTGTGACTTGAACATTATAGCCTTTTCTCAAGGTTCTTTGCCGGGGTGTTTCTCAGCATCCAGAAGGGTTCAGGAATCTGGAGAAGGGGCTGCGTGTAAATTAATAAAGAGAGTAGACATGAAATATAAATTTGGAAGGCATTTTGGGGAGCCAGAGGAGACCTAGCTTCAGTAACCAAGTTCCCCGAATCTCTGGATCCCTAGCTTTTTATTAACACAAATTGCCCTAAGGCAAAGCAGATATACATATCAAAAGCAAGGTTTGGTATACAGTAGGCATTGTCAGGTTGGAGGAACTGCCTCCTGGCTGCTCAGCTGTTTGGCCAGCAGCAGGTAATAACATGTAGATTGAAATGCCCTCAGCTGTCTGGCAAAAGGCAATAATATATGCATCTTTTTCAGGTTTGGGGAAATGCTTTCAGCCATTCCAGCAGGCAACAATATGATTCAGCCCTGCTGAATATAGAAGCCCTTCAACCTTCTGAGGACTTCTTGCATTTATTATGACATGCTGGAATTAGCTTCCAGCAGTTCTCATACATTCTTCCCCTTTTCACATGTAGTCCCTGATGTAGCAGCTGAAAGACTTTCTAGACCTTCTCTTCCCCTAAACACCAGGCCTCCGTTCCTTCTGCAGGAACTTATGTACAACTTTGAAAATGAAGACTAAGGAAACACCACTAAAACAATGGTCAGGAATGTTCATTTCCACTGCTTTAACTGGTTTCTGCTAAAGGAAGTTAAGTTTAATAGGTTTGAATGCAATTATAGTGATTGGCCAGATGGCCTTTTCTAAAAAAGAAGTAACAACTATGTATTTTCTTAACTTCCAAAGGTTAAGGCGCTTTCACATCTGCTTTTCGTTTCTCTTTACAAACATCCCTAGGAGAACAGTGGTGCATGATAATTTGAGACCAGTAAAACTACCTTGGCCATATTGGTTTGCCTGCCCTGATTCCAGTATAGTCTCCAGGTTCTCTGCCTTTCTTTCATGTCCCCTTTTATTTTTCTAAGAAGCTTGGATACAATTGATATGTGCAAAATTGATTTGACTCCCTAATAAATTAGCTGTTGATTGTCTATGGAAAATGCCCATGTTTAATTTTGTAGCATGTCCCAGAAGTTGGAGCACCACTAATTCCAGAAATGTTGTGAAAGTAGTTATGTGCTGAGTTGATCAGGAACTAAACTTATGGTTAGATTAGTCTTAGATTAATCTGTATCTGTATTAAACGAATTCATCTACATCTGTTTGCATCTAATCTACCTCCAAATTAATTATAATTTGAGGAACTAGGTTTTATTTTTTTTATTTTTTTTATTGACTTTACAGAGAGAGAGAGAGAGAGAGAAGGATAGAGAGGGAAACATCAATTTGTTGTTCCATTTATTTATGTATTCATTGGTTGATTCTCATATGTGTTCTGACCTGGGATCGAATCCACAACCTTGTCGTATTGGGACAACACTCTAACCAACTGAGCCACCCAGCCAAGGCAGTTGGGGATCTAGGTTTTAAATATTTTTATTAAAATAAACATTTTAATGTCATGAAAAAAATATAGTGGGGAATTAAAATTCTAGGTTAAACAAGACTAAAGAGACATAACATTTAAACATAAAATGTGGTTGTTGATTAGTTTCTGGTTCAAACACAAATAGCTATAAATAACATCCTGGGGACATTTGAGACATTTAAGACTGGGTATTGGGTGACATTAGGGAATTAGTATTAATTTTGTTGGGTATGATAATGTATATTGGTTATGGAAGAGAATGTCCTCATGTTTAGGAGATGTTGGCTGAAGTATCATGATGTATACCACTTACTTTGAAATGGCTTAGCTAAAAAAAAGTATACATGTGTGTGTATATTTGAAACAATACAGCAAAGTATTAGCAATTGTTCTAAGTGGTGGGTATGTGGTATTCTTTGTACTATTTTTTCCAACTTTACTGAATTTTTCCAAAATGCTTACTAATAAAAAGTGGGAAAATACAACATAGGCATGCTTTGACAACTAGCACCAATCTTCCATTTCATTATTCACTTAAAGGTCAACCCTAAGGATCTGGATTCCAAGTATGCGTATATCCAGGTGACTCACGTCACCCCATTCTTTGATGAAAAAGAATTGCAAGAAAGGAAAACGGAGTTTGAGAGATCTCATAACATTCGCCGCTTCATGTTTGAGATGCCCTTCACTCAGGCCGGGAAGAGGCAGGGTGGGGTCGAGGAGCAGTGCAAGCGGCGCACCGTATTGACAGGTATGGCTCATGGCATTTTTCTAGCTGCATGATTCTGTTTTCTTCTCCTCCAGACCACAAGTTTATATCCAAGGTCAGGTCACTTCCCTCCTTAGAATCTGATGAGAACAGTGGGCCCTCAGGATGCTTTTGCACACCCTTTTAGGTGATTTACAGACTCCTTCTGAAACCCACGTGGACCCCTCTTGGGCCCATGGCACCCAGGTCAGGAAGCCCTGCACTCAGTACCGTTTCTTCCTCACGGGAAGAGACCCCTCGTGATCTCGGTCCCACAGGTCCCAGCATGAACCTGCTCAGAGATTTATAGCTGAGTGAATAAATGGGACTTGAGGCTGCGTCCCTCCCACCTGGCCTCTGAGAGTCGTTGGTCAGCTTCAGCTTGAGTAGCTCCGGTTCCAGGGAGCTCGCTGCAGTCAGAGGCCGCCTGTTCAGCTGTTGCCGTGTTTTAATTAACCCTTTGGTACTGTTTACCACCCGTGACTCATTCTCAGAAATGTGTTTTGCACTATTTCCAAGTTCCTAACAAGTGTAGAATCATATTAGGAATGATGTTTACCTTCTTTGAGGGAGCTTGACTCCTCCATTCTTAGGTTAGGGTCAGCAACATGACTGTAATAACCTAAAATAAAACACTTACTTGACTTTTTTTTAAAATATATTTTATTGATTTTTACAGAGAGGAAGGGAGAGGGATAGAGAGTTAGAAACATCGATGAGAGAGAAACATCGATCAGCTGCCTCCTGCACACCCCCTACTGGGGATGTGCCCGCAACCAAGGTACATGCCGTTGACCGGAATCGAACCTGGGACCCTTGAGTCTGTAGGCCGACGCTCTATCCACTGAGCCAAACCGGTCAGGGCACTTACTTGACTTTTTAAAAAATCAGTGGGGAGGCCCATTCAGAAGGCCCGGTGTGTCTGTATCCACTACCGAGGCACGTTTTTCAAAGAGTGGCCCTAGTTCAACTGAGCCAGGAAGCACCCAGTGCTTGTGTGGAGTCAGTGTTGCCCAGTGCCCCACCTGGGCGAGCTCATGCGCATTACAGTGATAATGAAAGAGCATGGTTAGGTGCTGCACGCAGGTGCGGCTCCGCTCCCACCACCGCAGTGTACATTTTAAGTGGGTGAATTCTGTGGGATAAGGTTGATAGCTCAGTAAAGCCGTTAAAGAAAAAGTACAGCTCATTACAAAACAGCTCAGAACAGCATATTGCAGAGAATTTTTCACCCTTTCTACGAGGGAACTGGGATAAAAGTTAAAAAAAAAAATTTTTTTTTAATCTGCTTTCTTAAAAGAAAGGGTTTCTACCCCTGCTCTTAGAATAATAAAATAACATGTAAAGCACAAACGATATTGTCTCTTCCCATATGTCATGAATTGTTTTTTCTAATGGACACAGTAGCACATTCTTCTTAATAAACAAGATAACTACATTTCCAAATGGAGTCATTTTATGGGAATTGTCAGCTTAGATTGTTTGTCACTGTGGTTGTGATGACCTTAAGTCAGTGCTTATCAAAGGTTGTTCCTGGGTCTGCCGCATCAGCATCACCTGGGAACTTGTTAGAAATGCAAATCCTCGGGCCCCACTCAGACCTATGACTCAGACACTGTGGGGGTGGGGCCCAGCGAGTTATGGTTAACAAGCCCTTCAGGTGGTTCTGATGCCACTCAAGTTGGAGAACTGCTGCTTTAAATAAACCTCATTCACTGATGAGTCAGGGTCAGGATTTTTATTATGATTATTCCGCTCAGGTGGCATTCTGATTCATAAACAGTTACTACCAGGTGCTTTCCCTGGACAGATTTCCTCCAGAGTTACCACTTGGTCACAGAAGTATTTTAGATTAGATAGACAAAGGGAGCAAAGCTCTGTACCTGCAGGAACAGAGGGGACCAAGAGTAACTCCCCTGCAGGAGAGGCAAAGTAGACACGTGTGTTGTTGGCTCGGGAAATGACCACCTTACACAGCTGGGAGGCTGAGAAAGTGTGGGCAGTGCAAAGCCTGAGTCCTGCAGACCCGGGTCACCTCCTCGTGGTGTGACCTTGGGCAGGTCACTTAACCTCTCTGTGCCTTGGTTTCTTCCTCTGTAAAAGGAGAGTTATACTTTCCATCTCATATTAAACATTTTGTATATCATGCCCAGGAGGGGAAAGAATGTACTTCATTTTGCTAAATCTCACCTTGCCTCTGAGGTTGATGATGCCCAAAAGGGGGTTGTAGTAAATAAAGCACAAAAACAAGAGTGCCGTTTTTGCCATGAAAAGTCTTAAGAATATTGAAAAGATAGTTACTGGGCAGTGTAAAGATTTAGAGAAGGGTTGTAAAAATGCTACTAAAGCCCTAGCCGGTTTGGCTCAGTGGGTAGAGTGTCAGACTGCAGACTGAAGGGTCCCAGGTTCGATTCCAGTCAAGGGCACATGCCCAGGTTCGATCCCCAGTGGGGGGTATGCAAGAGGCAGCCTATCAATGATTCTCTGTCATCATTGATGTTTCTATCTCTCCCTTTCCCTTCCTCTCTGAAATCAATAAAAAAATATTTTTATAAGAAGAGATAAAACATGTAAAGTCTATACAACCTTTAGTTAAAGAATATCTTGAAAGACTTTGAACTTGAGAATTTTCCCTCATGTTATTAATCTCTTAGGTTCTTCTGTCATTGCATTGCTTCAAACCTGACCTTTGGCCTTCCAAGATATGGGGGAGCCCCAGGCCTCCCCGCCCTCTGAATCCAGCAAACACTCACTTTTCAGGATAGTTCAGTCAACTGCAACTTGTAATCATTCAAAAGAACCTAGTGATCACCCGCCCGGCCCCTTTGGTGTACATTTCTGAGCCTCTCTCCCAACACGATCCCCTTTGTTTCTTTTTCTTCATAGAACTTCCTAACAAATATAGAATTATATTAGGAATGATTTTTACCCAATCACTGGAGTTTCTTTCCCATCACTATTCCATAGTTTCCCAGATCATGCTCAGATTACCACTCGGGTTGGGAAAGTTCTCCTCCCTTCACCTTCTATTCAGTCTAAGCAGACAGTCCCTTCTCAGCCGTCTCTTCCTCACCCTCCTTCTTGAAGAGCTGCAGATCACTAGTGATGGCTCACTGAGTCTGTCACTTAATTTTCCATCTTCCAAGCCACTTTGCTCTTTCATTTAGCCATTTTGGCAGTAATACAGTCATTAATTCATCAAAATTAATTGCGTACAGGTGGTGTTCCAAATTGGCATACTAACAAAACAAAGCTCTTTGGCTGTGCAGATTAGATGCTAGCAGGAGACAAATGATAAACAGAAAACAATGCATACATGTACCTACATTGGGAGATGATATGTGTTCTGGACAAAAGGAAAAGGAGATTGGAAATGTGGGGCTGAGGGGGTGGATTGTGGTTTATGTAGGGTGATGGGGTAGACCTCATTGAGGAGGTGACGTTTGAGTCCAGATGAAGGAGGTGAGGGAGTGGGCCCCGCAAACATGTAGAGGGAGAGGGAACTGTCTGGGCAAAGGCCAAGGGCAGGTGTCTTCATGCCCTGCACATTCAGGGGACGACCAGCAGGCGGGTGTGATGGAGCTGAGGAAGAGGAGGAGAGATGAGGCCTGCAAGTAAGGCAGGGCGTGGGGGGAGCGGGGAGAGTCCCAGATCACATGGAACTGATAGGCTCCTGCACAGACTGAGTTTTCTGTATCATTATACATGTGGGCAAAAGTAGGTTTATGGTTGTTCATAGGGAAAAATAAGGCAATAATCAATAAATACTACTACGAGAATAAACTGTGTTTCGCATACTCACAACTGTAAACCTACTTTTGCCCCACACTGTACCTCTTCTTCGCCTCCTTAAGTCTCCAGTTATCATTGCAAGAAGCAAGAAGCAGTGACTCAGGACTCTTATGCTACGCAAAATCGGTCTAATCCATGGACATATAAACATCCTCGGAGCTGGCTTTTCTCTCTGAAATAGTGGTGCTACCACACCGTAGCCCTCGGCACTGTGACAAAACAAAGGCCTGTGTTTTAACATGGCCGTTGCCTCATAAACGGTTCCACACGTGCTTCTTCCTTACAAATGAGAAAGCTGTAGCTCTCCACACACCTGTCAGTCTGCCCCATCCAGGTGCACCTCTGCTCCCAGGATCGTTTCCCGTGTCCCTGGCCGGCAAGCAGCAATTGCCCAGGTCAGGTCACATTCTCAGAGAAGCCTTTGGTTCTAATCGGATTTACCGCTCCCAGGGCTGCCACTGAGAAACTGCCCGCAAGGAACACGAAAGAAACGGTAGACACAGACTCTTGGACTAAGGTTGATAAAACATGTAGAGACTAGAGCGGGCCTGTGTGTGACACACGAGGTTGGTCAGGTTGAACGCCTTCTCCAGCCTTGTCCAGACGTGGCCCATGGGAACTCTGTGTTCTGTGGTGCTGGCCTGTTTTCTCATCTTGTGACCAGTCCTTTCTGAGTAATTCCCTACCCCCTGGCCACTGAACAAATAATAATGAATCCAAACGCACACTCTCCTTGCCTTATTTTTGCTTACTAAAAAATAAGAAAGCATATATCTAAAGATCTGTTAGTAAATCTATGTTAAATGAGAATATTACAGGTACTTATATACCATATAAAGCAGCAAAGTAGAAACATGAAACAACCCAAAGTAGATCCAGCTGTTTCCCTGGTCATTTTTAAACTTAACTCTTTGGTGTCTTATTATGATAAATGAAAACAATATTGTGTTGTTGTGTTTTTTGTTGTTGTTAAAAATGTATAAAAAATAATAAATATTTTTACTTATATTTTTTATTTGTTTCAAAATATCTCTGTTATTGCTACTTCAACAGTTTTTGCTGTTCTAGTTCATAAAATATTTTGCTTGGAAATATATCTTCACTTCTTATTTTTTTATTAAGTTTTTTGATTTATGCAGACTTTGATTCAAAGTTGTTCTGTGGATAAAAATGAATGTTCTTATATTTTTTCTGGACTTAAGCTTATGTGATATCTTTAAACTACTTAGTCTTTTTTTTATATTTCCAAAGCCACCTTATATCTGCTAGTTCACTCAGATCTCTCAACTTCCAAGGAAGGCAAGACAGTCATGGATGAGAAAATTGATTTCTTCAAAGATACACTTCTCACAGTAAACGTTAACAAACACCCGACTCTCGTTACTTTATATTATACAACCTGTCATCAGACATCCACAGTGATACAGGACAATATCCATGAAGTACTGACATATGACTTTGGCAGGCTTTCGTTCCTTATCTGTAAAATGGGAATAATAATGACTTCTACCTCGATAGTAGTAAAGATCTTGCAAACTGTGGAGTAATTCTGGGACCCGTTCCTCCGCAGCGATACACTGCTTCCCTTACGTGAAGAAGCGGATCCCTGTCATGTACCAGCACCACACCGACCTGAACCCCATCGAAGTGGCCATTGACGAGATGAGTAAGAAGGTGGCTGAGCTGCGGCAGCTGTGCTCCTCGGCTGAAGTGGACATGATCAAACTCCAGCTGAAACTCCAGGGCAGCGTGAGTGTTCAGGTGAGCCAGGCACCGGGCAAAGCAAACCACAGGGCAACCGAGGGAGCGACTCCTTATTGAAGACCTTGGGAATATTTCAGGTCATTTGCACCAACAAGGTCTAGTGTAGATCTCTGGCTTTACCAGGTGATCCCCGTTACTTCCCTGCAGTGTCTGTGCACTTTCTCCTAATACCAGTAACCACAGGGTACCCCCACCCTACTCTCACTCTCCACTCTCCCCCATTTGCAAGAGTATAATTCTCACTAAACTGTCTGCCGGGGGCAGGAGACAGTTCTCCACACTAACCTGGGTTTTTTTGTTTGTAATTTGGGGAATTCTGGGTGCCTAATTGGAACCATTAAGACTCTTCTAAATATAAAGAACAGCTGTAGGTTTTCTTATAAAACTATTGTTGTCTGGTTCCTATAAAATTTGTTACCTGAAAAAGTACCTTAAGTTTACTCTCTTAATGGTATCTTTTGATTAACATAAAATCTCGATTTTAATATAGCCCAATAGATTAATTTCTTCTTTACTGGTAGCCTTTTTCTATGTCCACTTGAAGAAATCTGCTTTTAAAAGAACATCTTGGAAACATATTTATATTTTCCTTCTTTGCTTAACATTCCTATATAGACCTGCAGTCCATCTAGAATTGGTTTTTGTATGTGGTAGCAGATAGGGGTCAAGACACATTTTTTTCCATATAGCTATCCAAGTGGTGTGCACCATTTATGAAAAAGATCACCCTTGATCTAGGGAATGATTATACAAATATGTTCAGTGTATGAAAATTCATCAAGCTATACACTTACATTATGTACACTTTTCTCTTGGTATATTACACTTCAAAAATACATTTTTAAAAGGTTTCTTATATGGTTTCCTAAGAAATTGGTAAATGCTAAGTCACCTCCTTCCAGTGACCAGTATGCCTGTTACTTCATTGATATTTTTGAGTGTATGTAAGTAATTCAAACACATGTTTTATATGTGTGTGTGTGTTTATATGTATCCCTAATTATTTTCTCTTTCAAGAATGGTGTTTATGAAAGTTACATGTAAATTGTAATACATAGATTTTGGAGTTTCCTTGGTTCATTTTCTGAAATCAGTTTTTGTCAACTTTTTATGAGATTCATGTTGAGTTGCTGCCTCACATTTTTCTAAATGTCATTCACCACAAAAGTATTTATAGGTGTTTTCAACCTCTTTTCTTATGGCCCAAAAGACTTATGCGCCAAAAATAAGTTATCAAGTGAATATGATAATCATTCCAGCAACGTGAGTGATTACATAACAGGGCCAGAGGCCACGATTTTCTGCAGCTAGAAA
Source organism: Eptesicus fuscus (assembly GCF_027574615.1). NCBI lineage: Eukaryota > Metazoa > Chordata > Mammalia > Chiroptera > Vespertilionidae > Eptesicus > Eptesicus fuscus. The sequence continues at coordinate 63,872,300 of NC_072480.1, read as the reverse complement.
CAAAACCACTCAGCAGCATGACCCGGGAACCTCCAGCCTCTATCGAAAGGCCAGCAGAAGGGTGTGGGCGCCAGTAAAAGGCGGGGCTGGACAGGTTGAGCTTTCTAAAGGACAAAATGTGCCCTGCCATTCGACTGTGACCTTAGAGTTTTACAAATGCTCAATCATCTTAAAAAGCAAAGAATTGCATGATGAAGTAAGATTAACTTCATACACGTGTACCCACCAACGTTGACACAGAGTTAGAGCCGGAGGAAATTAGCTGTATCAATTTATCTGTGCGTTTCCGTAATTCTTTCACCGAGAGCCTCCCTGGGGCTGCTGTTGTGCAGGACAGAGCCATCAGGCTGGCTCCATGGCGCTGCACTCCAAGACCTTGTTACATTAGACCTTAGGACGCTTCATCCACTTTCCCCTTTGCATTTTCTTAAAATTGAATGAGTCATCCTCAGTATCTTTGGGGGATTGGTTCCAGGAACCCGCTAGGTACCAAAATCCATGGATGCTCAAGTCCCTTACATAAAATGGGGTAGTATTTTCATATAACCTACATACATCCTCCTGTATATTCTAAATCATCTCCAGATTACTTATAATACCCAATACTATGTAAATTGTTATACTGTATTATTTAGGATAAAATGGAAAAAAAAAAGTCTGTACATGTTCAGAACAGAAACAACCATCTTAGGCTTAACTACATAGTTCATGTCAGCAACAACGTAACATTTTGTTTAATCCTCACTCAAGGATATGTTGAGAGAGAGAGAAGCATTGATGTGAGAGAAAAACATCAGTTGCCTTACATACGCATCCAGATGGGGGATCGAACCCACAGTCTTTTAATGCATGGGACAGTGCTCCAACCAAACCGTAATTTTTTTAAGTGTATATATATATTTTTTAATATATATTTTATTGATTTTTTTACGGAGAGGAAGGGAGAGGGATAGAGAGTTAGAAACATCGATGAGAGAGAAACATCGATCAGCTGCCTCCTGCACACCCCCCACTGGGGATGTGCCTGCAACCAAGGTACATGCCCTTGACCGGAATCGAACCCGGGACCTTTCAGTCCGCAGGCCGACGCTCTATCCACTGAGCCAAACCAGTGAGGGCATTTTTTAAGTATATTTTTGATTCGTGGGTAGTTTGCAGATGCAGAACTATCAGACACAGAAAGCCAACTCTGTCCTTTTGGATAATCAGTCATTTTGGTCATTTTCACATGCATACATCCAGTGTGATGACATAGTCATCACAGAAGGTTAGCTAGCGGTTCCTATCTCAGAGGGCTCCCTACCTCTGGTGTGAATCCCCACACTGCTGATCCGCCGTTACCGTGTAAGTCCTACACACCCTGGATCAGAACCACAGCCCATTCTTTCACCAACAGCAACAAAAAAGATAGACAGCCATCCCTACTTAATTACCTTCCAAGCCCACCAGATCTTCCAGGAGAAATTATGCAGGAATCACGTGGTAAAGTCCTTTCCCAAGCTGTCTCGGATGCCTCGGACTTTTTCCTTCCCATCCAGTGTGTCTAACTTTCTTTTTATCTACATTCCCACTCTGACCTTCCCAACCGAGAACTCTTCTTGCCAAATTTTGATATGCAGGGTTCTGGTTGACATACCCTGTTGCTAAATGCCCCTAATGTTTGGCACTTGCCACACATTTCAGATGGTTACTTCATTCAAGGATAGCAAATCAGTTTGTCCATGGCTGTCCATACAATTCAGTGAGGTGAAGAGTTGGTTTTTAAACAATTGGCATACATACTTTTTTTTTTTCTTTTCAGTTTTTCACTGAACTCGTCAGGTTGAGTATAGTGTAGCCAAATATCAATTGGAAGACTTGGGCTCTGATCTCAGGTGTTCAACCTTATTGGATGTTCAACCTTGAATAGGCCCTTATGTTTTCCAAGCTTTGGTTCTTCCTACATAGAATGCACCATCATCAGAAGTGCCCTGGGGATGGCTGAGATGGTAAAGTTAAATGACATGTAGCTTTCTTCATGGTTTCCTCTTTTGGGTTGTAAGTTCCTGGAGGGCAGGGGTCATGACTACAGACATCATTTTTAGCGCATGCCAACTGAAATTAAAGGTAAATTAAAATTAAACATAATTTTAAAACTTTGTTCTTTCTTTATTTATTTGTTTATTTATTTAGGTCAATGCTGGTCCACTGGCATATGCCCGAGCTTTCTTAGATGACACAAACACAAAAAGATATCCGGACAATAAAGTGAAGTTGCTTAAAGAAGTTTTCAGGTAAAGCACACGCTAGAAATGTCTTTTTCTCTTCAAGTATGAACAACTTCAGTGCTCAATCAAGGAAGAGGCACTACCGCTTAGACTCATTCTTTGTCCTCAACATCCTTTTTTTCCTCTCCTTTACCACTTCAGGCAATTTGTGGAAGCTTGCGGTCAAGCCTTAGTGGTAAATGAACGTCTGATTAAGGAAGACCAGTTAGAGTATCAGGAAGAAATGAAGGCCAACTATAGGGAAATGGCAAAAGAGCTTTCTGAAATCATGCATGAGCAGGTAAGTGCCACCCTGGAGTTCTCATTTTTAGGAAGCAGGTGTTAGTTGGGGTCTTAATTACACCCTGTGATGGCCTACACCTCTGACAACCTTCCAGGATTTTGAGAATAATGTAGCACTCTCCTCTGCTGCTACTGTCTAACCACAGTTTACTCGAGGAACAGATTGCCTACCTGTTAGTACCTAATGTGACCAGAGGAGAGCAGCTCCTACCTCCTCTTCCACACTCTTAGAGGTGGCCCCTCCCCACCCCAATCTAGCGTAAAACAACAATAACAACAACAACAAAACAAAACAAAAACTCTCACATAAAGAAGAAATACCCATACTGTTGGTAGAATTTTCTTTATTCTAAATGTCATTTAGAAGAGTCCTTTGGAAGAGCAGGGTTTACCAGCCAGTTTAAGGAATTATCTGTTGTATTAAATGTCTTTTGCCATTTACAAAAATAGGGTTGTTCAATTTTTAAGTATTGAAAGCTGACTTGGGTGCCCCAGTGGATTATCCCTGGCTATTTCTATATTCCTTGTCATTATGGGATCTTTTCTGATTGTACTGCTATTGCCTTCTGGTACGAATTCCTTTCAGGAGAATTGTGGATGTGGGCCCAGTAGTCATCAGAGGGGACAGCTGCCCAGGGAACCCAGTAAATGTCAAAGAGCAGCTTCCACATAATTGCAGAGAGGTCCGCTCTCCATCCACCATAGTGACTCCTTCCGAGTCAGAGAACCATCCTTATAGTTAGTGCTAGCACCTTGCTAACACAGAGCTGCTTCTGTCTCTTCCCTACATTCTTGCCTCAGTCTTGCAAAATCGAAGCCAGGACCTTTGTGTCAGTTAACATGTCATGTGATGATTTACTTAGGAAATTTCTGTTGTAGGAAAGCAAATGTCTAAGCTTTAACTTGCTTACTTTTTTTTTTTTTCTCCTTCATGCTCACACATTCAGATGGGATGGTAATGTAATTTTTTAACTTTATTTTTCTAAAACTTGATTTACTGACTCACATAAAGTTATTCCTGAGTTTGGGCAACTGCAGATGTTGGCATAAGGACAAATGCATGTGCAAAAGAAGGCAAACCCTCTTCTGGGCACTTGGGAAAGTAGGAAATGAATAAGGAAATAAGTGTGTGAATAACCAGAATGTGAGGGCCTCAGGAGCACAGGTGTTTGGAAAACACTCACGGTCTTTTCCATGGGGCCTCCAGGTTCCTGTAGAAGGGAGCGCTTGGCCAGTGCGTGCCAGCATTTGGCACTAGGAAGATGAAAGTAGGAAAAAAATTATGGGCTGAAAACATTAAAATAAACTCCCAGATTGTATGGACATTTGATGCAGTGCTGTGTTCTCAACTGGAACTTTCCATTATCTCAACAACTATGAAGATTAAACTCCTTTGAACGCGTAAAGAAAAAGAGTCATAACCCGGAGTAGACTCGCTTTTGGCTTTTCCAGGGGAGCCTCTGAGTGTATGTTCTTCTCACTTTCTGCCTAGCAGTAGGTCACTTCCTGCCCTTAGAATCCTTCCCTGCATTACGGAATGCAAAAAGAGACTAGCTCAGGGTCAAAGGGGCAGCCCCCCTCTGTAAGACCCTGAGAAAAGGAGCCAGTAGAGAAACACAGATGCTCCAGATTCATCTTAAAAGACTTTTCCAGGGGACAAGGCTAGGTCGTGTCCCATGCAGTATGTGTAAGGTAAACTTCAAGCCACCTTATCATCCGGTGAGTCTAGAAGGCTCTCCATTTACTAACTTGTAAAGGACACAAAAACATGTGTGTTCTGGACTTTCGCCTTATAATCCTGATCTGAAAAACATCGTTCACTAGATGAGCCAACACAATCCTTCTGCAAACTGCCAAAGCCTAACTATCTATCCAGGCAGACCATCATTCACAGGAACACTTACCACTGGATGAGATAAGTCCTGTGTGTTCCATAAAATGTACCATTTTGAAAAATGCTGTTCAGGGCATTGCACTTGGGTAACGTTGTGTTTCTGTGCCTCAAGATTTGCCCCCTGGAGGAGAAGACGAGTGTTTTACCGAATTCCCTTCACATCTTCAATGCCATCAGTGGGACTCCAACAAGCACCATGGTTCACGGGATGACCAGCTCGTCCTCGGTTCTGTGATCCGCCTCATGGACCGCGTGTGGGGACTTGCTTTGTCATTTGCAAACTCAGGATGATTTCCAAAGCTAATCACTGGGCTCGTGCAGGACACGGGGAGACCGAGCACAAGGAGAAATCAGGGGAACGGGAGAGGGAGGGAACAGGGAACTGTTCTTTCATAGCAGATTTTCTAGAGGAGTCAGGAGAGGGCACATATTTTTTTTAAGTCTCTCTGGCAATATTCCAAGTTTTCATTATGTCTTAACAGAGGCGTGTGGTGGACCCTCATAAACTGAAGCTAGATTGTATTCTTTCTTACAAAGTAGTATTAAGATAAATGGCCTAGAGAAAACAAGTGTTCTGGAATGAACATAGCAGGGACAGTAGCACTGAAATTGAGGCTGAGGTAACCCTTTGCCTCTAGACTAAGCTGGGAAATCTTGAAAATATTTTTTTCCTGTGGCACATTCAGGTTGAATACGAGAACTATTTTTGTGACTAGTTTTTGATGACTTGAGGGATCTGACCGCTGTAATTTTTGTACCAGTGAACCAGGAGGTTTAGTGCTTTTATACTTACTTACTTGCGTCTAAAAAAACAGAAACGCTTAAGAAACTATGTGAGCTTCAAACTAGTCAAGCAGTTTAGAACCAAAGGCCTCTATTAATAAACACAACTATGCTAAAAGGTTTAAAGTAATGCAGTGTATTGTCATGTACATAAACTTTGTTAATACAGTCTCGGCGTTCTGTACATACGTGTGTTACGTTTCTACATTTTTAATACTCCTCACATGAGCTTCTGCATTAAATTTAATTGTGATAGATTTGTGCTGTTCTTAGTATATGCAAGACACTTGACTTTACTGTTTTATTCTTGTACATAAAAAAGTGCAATATGGAGATGTATACAGTCTTTGCTATGTTAGGTTTTTAAACTGTTTTGAAAAGTTCATCCTTTTGCCAAAGTGGTGGAGTCTGTCATTGGTAAATCATAAATCCTGTGGTGAACAGTGGTGTGATTTAAAGCTTTCACCATGTTATATTTTCTTTTGAGACATTAATTTAGTAATTTTATATTGGGGAAAATAAAGGTTTTTAATTTTATTTAACTGGAATCTCTGCCCTGCTGTAATTAAACATTCTGTACCACATCTGTATTAAAAATATGCTGATTTTCTGGTAGTGGATATTGGGTATTTATTGTTTAACAGTCCTGGGAGGGACAGGATCTTGAAATACTCAGGAGTGCAAAAACGTGGTATATGAAATTTATTTTAAAATACCTGAGAGGGGAAAAAAAAAAAAAAAGAGGGTAAGTAGATGAAACAAGATGGACAAATGTTGATAATTCTTGGGTCAGAGGTTGGGTATACGGGAAATCTTTATACCCGTTTCTCTGCCTTTGTGTAAGTTTCTGAGATACAAATGTCAAGAAGCAGGTAGGTGTGAAGAACTGATCTCCGGGAGAATTTGGATAAATGCTTGTCACACCGTGGTCTGGCTCTGATGTTCCCCACGTGTACATAGACACCGCATTACCTCTGGCTTTTCCCCTTCAACTATATCAAGGCTTCCACCTTTGTCATCAGATAAACACTCCGGGACAAGGTGGTCCTTTGCCCCGGTAGTGCATTGGTGGCCACATGGGCTCACACTCCCTGTGCCCTATGTTATCACAAACATGAACCCATGCCAAGTGATGGCTCAAATTGCAGGGGCCAGGCCCGCCTCTCGTGTGCCCGGTGACCCAGCAGGTGAGTCAGCGCATTGTCACTAGGCGCCATGTGGCTCCAGTGGTGGAGGAAGAAGATTCTTTCCACAAGAAGTAAAACGGCTGGCTTTCCTACTTGAAGGGTTTTAAAGGCTGTCCTTGTACATAACCAGTTGAGGAAATGGGATGGTGTGTACATCTCGAGCACCCGGATGCCAAGGACCTTTTGATGTCTTTGAAATGTTCTCTCTCAGTGGTAAGGTTATATTTCACAGATGGAGACAGGTCATGAAGAGAAGGTGAAGTGTTATAGGAACTCACCAGAGGCTAAGCCCATTCATTAGTGGATCAAGATATAGGGCCTAAGACATTTTTCTATATTAGTTTGCCCTGAGGGTCTGACATCCCCACCCTGGACTCTGACATCAACAGGATATTATCTTCTTTGTCACTGAGCTGGATTTCCTACTCATAAACGCATCATTTAGAAGCCATAAAACTCAAGTCACCATGTAGTAACATAAATAAAAGTCTAGAAAGAGCTAACTTGCTATCTCATCATTAAATGTGGAGAGTAATCTGTACCAATGTCATTGTCAGATAAGATTCAGCTTGGAAAGTGACCAACCCTCCTTTATTACACCAGTGGAGAAAGGAGCCATCTCTAAGTTGAGGACATCTATTGACTGCAATGACACAAATTCATATCAATTAAAAACTTTATTTAACCCTGGTCGGTGTTTCTCAGTGGTTAGAGCATTGGTCCATGCACCCAAGGGTTGTGGGTTTGATTCTCTCAGTCAAAGCATGTACCTGGGTTGCAGGGTTGATCCCCAGCTCCTGGTCAGGGCACATTCAGGAGGCAACCAATTGATGTGTCTCTCTCACAACCATGTTTAAATCTCTCTCCCTCCCTTTCTTCCCCCACACCCTTCCTCTCTGTAAAAATCAATGAAAAAAAAAAAAAAAAAACTCAGGTGAGGATTAACAACAACAACAACAAAAACCCCACCTCATTTAGTTTTTGTATTGAAATTTAATTTCAATATAAAGTTATATATTAAAGTAACAATTTATTGGAGAAATTTTTTAACATTAAAGAATATTTATGCTCAGCTGGTGTAGCTCAGTGGTTGAGCATCAACCCATGAAACAGAAGGTCATGGTTCAATCCCCAGTCAGGGCACATGCCTGGGTTGCAGGCTCGATCCCCAGTGGGGGGCGTGTAGGAGGTAGCCAATCAATGATTCTGTCATCATTGATGTTTCTATCTCTCCTCTCTTCCTCTCTGAAATCAATAAAAATATTTTTTAAATAATATTTATGGCTGTTTTTCAGTAATTTCTTTAGTGCTTCCCATAAGCCTTATTCTGTTTTAAATTAAGGTAAGTATACATAACATAAAATTTACCATTTTAGCCATTTTTAAGTGCACAGTGCAGTGGCATGAAGTACATTCTCATTGTGTGCAACCATCACCACCATCCATCCACAAAACTTTTCATCATACCAAACAGAAACTTCGTATTCATTAAACAATAACTGCCTGTTCCCCCTTTGGGAAAATTGTTTTTGAAATAACTTTGAAATTAAAACTCTAGTTAGTAGCCATTTATAACCCATAGACACAGACAACAGTGTGGTGATGGTCAGAGGGAAGGTGGGACACGGGCTGGGTGGAGATGGGCAAAGGCAGGGTGAATGGGAACATCTGTAACAGTGTCAACAATAAAGATACAAATAATAAAACTCCAGTTAGTACCTCATCAGGCATATCTGCTACCTGGGAACTAACTAACTCTAGGTAGTAGACATAAACAGAGCCCGCACCTGGCATGGAGAAAGCTGCTGAGACTTAAGGGTGGGACACTGAAAGGTAACTGATGAAATGACCATGAGGATTTGTTTAACCATGTGACAGTTACTCTGTGTAAAAACACCATTCAAAAAAATACTTGATTTCCATCAACAGGGGATCGTTCGCATAAGCTATGGTACATCTAGCCAGTGGAGGACTGTGTAGCTATGAAAAGGAATTGACATCTCTGTATACTGCTTGGAGTGATCTTCAAGAAACTGTAAGTGAAAAACACAAAATTAAGACAAGTATCAATAGTGTACTACCCATTATTTAAGAAAGGAGGGATATATAAATACATTTGTTTTTTTAAAATTTTTAAAATACATTTTTATTGATTTCAGAAAGGAAGGGAGAGGGAGAGATAGAAACATCAATGATGAGAGATAATCATTGATCGGCTCCCTCCTGCACACCCCGCATTGTGGATTGAGCCCACAACCCGGGCATGTGCCCTAATCAGGAATCAAACTGCAACCTCTTGGTTCACAGGTCGACACTCAATCACTGAGCCACGCTGGCCAGGCCACATTTATTTTGTTAGGTGGAAGAGAAAAAAAAAGTTTTAAGTTATTACCTATAGGGGGGTAGGGAATGAGATATAGGAGACAGGGTTAGAAGATAAACCTGTCCAGATATAACTTGTTTTATATACTTACCTTTAGAATCATGTGAATATTTCCATAATATTTACTTTTAATTCCTAAAAATTGAAGGCAGATGAAATAAATGAATATAAGCCAATAGAAGATTGGTGACAAATACACAGGAATTTTTTTCAAATGACTTTATAGGAATTTCACTGTGCATCCCAGTGGGATGTAGCCTAAGGACAAAAATAGTGGAAATAAACTAACGAATAATAAAACCATTTTCAGTAATCATTTTGTTTGTGAAAGTAGTGTGTTGTTTTTGTGAGATTGTATTATTATTCTGAGACTGTTACATGTTTATTGCTGGAGAAAGTAAGTGAGTAATTATGTTGATATCATTGGAAATCAACTTTTTGTCATGGGAGAAAACAAAGTTGTATCTATAAGACCAAAAAAGTTAAATTAAAACCCTTTAGTTTTGTTTTTTAAATATATTTTATTGATTTTTTACAGAGAGGAAGGAAGAGGGATAGAGAGCTAGAAACATCGATGAGAGAGAAACATCGACCAGCTGCCTCCTGCACACCCCCTACCGGGGATGTGCCCACAACCACGGTACATGCCCTTGACCGGAATCGAACCTGGGACCTTTCAGTCCGCAGACCGACGCTCTATCCACTGAGCCAAACCCTTTAGTTTTTAATTTGATGTAGAAATACCAATTTGAACTCATGACAAGTTTTTCTTAAACATCTACACTATTTCTTAACTTGGTTCACTGAAAAGGCCTAAAAACAACAATGACCAAGCCAGTAGCTAATGATCATCCCTAAATGTCCAAATCCTGTTCTCTAAATACCTTTCTACCAAAAGGATCCAGGGCTCCCTGGGGGAAGGCTGATTTGAGATTTAGGACAACAGGTGTCCAAAATGAGTCTGGAGCATCTTTTCTTACCAGACGTCCAGGGTCTGGCAATTCCACTTTGGGGGCTATGCCACAAAGAAATGGATGTAGGGACTTAAACAGATATTTGTACACCCATGTTCATAGCAGCAATATTCACAGTAGCCAAAGGATGAAAATAATCCAAGTGTCCATGTGTGGATGAATGAAAAGCAAAATGTGGTATGTACATACAACAGAATATTATTTGGCCTTAAAAAAGGAGATTCTGGCACATGCTACAACATGAATGAACTTTAAGGACATTGTGCTCAGTGTGATGAGCCAGACACAAAAGGATAAATACTGCATGGTCCTACTCATACGAGGCACCTAAAGCAGTTACATTCATAGCAGCAGGGTGGTTGCAGGGTGTGGGGAGAGGGAAATGGGGAGTTAGTGTTTAGCAGGTACACAGTTTCAGTTGGATAAGATGAAAATGTTGTAGGGATGGATGGTGGTGGCAGCTACACAATAATGTGTATACACTTAATGCCATAGAACTGTACACTTTAAAATGGTAACTCGTCCTCTGTTGGATATATTGGTTTGCAAAAATTTTCTCCCAGTCAGTAGCTTGTTCATCCTCTTAACAGGGTCTTCTCAGAGCAAAAATGTTTACTTTTAGGACTGTCTCTTCTTTCTCAGCATAATTCTCTGGACAACCCACTCAGAACACGGGCAAGTGACTTGAACATTTCACTGGAAAGGAAAGACAGGTGGCACATAATGAAAAGATACTCAACATCATTCGCCATGAAGGCAAGGCAGATCAGAACCACCTGAGAGGTCATACACACTGGTCAGGATGACTAACATCACACATACCAAACACTGGCGAGAGAAATTGGATCACTTGTCCATTGCTCATGGGAAAGTAAAATGGCACAGCCACTCTGCAAAAAAACTTGGACTGTTTCTTAAAAAGCTAAGCATGTAAAAACCACGTGACTCAGAAATTGCACTCTTGGTCATTTGTCCCAGAGAAAGGAAAATTTATATCCACTCAGAAACCTATTCACCAATGTTTATAGCAACTTGACACACAATAGCCCAAGACTGGAAACAACCTGGATGCTCTTCAGCAGGCAAACCGATTGGTGGTGCATCCAGGCCACGCAGTGCTGCTCAGCAGAAAGGTGGGAGCAACTGCCGGTGCTCATGACGACCTGTGACTGGAGAATGATGCTGCGTGAGCAGAGCCAGTCCTTAAAGGTTATATACGGTATGATTCCATTCTTGAAATGACAGAATTATAGAAATGGAGAGGTTACTGGCTGTCAGGGATTAGAGAGGAGACAGGATGGGAGGAAGCCGGGGGCTGTAAAAAGGTAGCATGATGTTTACCCGAAGCTGCCTGTCTTGTCTCCCTGCCAGCCAAATGCTCCTACTGCTGGGACGGCCTGTGTTGCCTTTAGGGGGATTGTCTGAGCCAAGACCACAGCTGAGCATCAAGCAGAGTGGGTGTGACCAGGCTCGGCTTAGAGTTAGGGTCATAAATACCTGTCCAGCGTTTCAGTGAAGTGCAATGCCACTTTAAGCAAGCTGGTCTCACCTGGTATGAAAATAATGAAGTTTCCTTTTCCTGACTCACTCTCTGGTCTTCTTCCTCATAACTGTATGCATGTCCCCATTCTGTTGTGTGACTTAACCCCGTGGTGACAAATCTAGAAGGGGGTTCCCCACAGAGTTTGGAGTGCACATTGGTTATTCTCTTGGCACTTGTATAGTTTGAGACCATGTCAGTCCCATCTGACCTTGCAAGCTTCTGGGTAATGCACACCTTGGGACAGAGCCTGAGGAGCCTGGCCTTGAGTCCTGCTGTCAACCATACAATTCCCTTGGCCAGCACGCCCATCATTTCCCTTTCCCTCTTGACCAACTGATGGATCAAAGGTCATGCCTTTAGCACTCAGACTGCTCCTTTTGACCACGTAAGAGCATCTTCTGCCCTGCTTTCTCTCCCAGGTCCGTGTGGAGAAGTGGCTCTGATATGGTTGTTGAGGCTCTAGTCAGAAGCACAGGTGTGACAGTCACTCCTCTACCTGGGCAGTCATGTGCTGCTGCCCTCGGCCCGTGCAGTGAAGTAGGACACACCTAAACTGAGGAGAGGGTTGCCCTCCCCCGCCCCCCAGACCAGCTGAGCCTTGCTCTGAATGTATAAAATGGCATGTCACAGACAGCCTGATGTCCAGCAAGGGTCTGGGGCTTGTCATGCTGCACGGACATTGAAGAGCTAAAGGTTTGGAACAAATGTCTGGAGCATGCTCCTTCCCTGTCTGCATGTAACTTGAGCACATTCATCTTTCACTCTGTACTGCCCTCTACAAGTCAGGGGAAAGCCATGTCATCTCCCAAGTCAGATGGGGGTGCTGTGCATATTACAGGGGGACCATCAAGGCTGAGAAGGAGCACCCTCCTCTTGTTTGGAAGAAATGAGAACAATGTCTTCAATAGTTCCTTAAAGTCATTGTCAATTAGAATTTGCTGGAATGTGGACTCACTGGTTGAGATGGGGGTGGTGGCACCTACAGATATGCTGGAGGTAGTCACCTGGAGTTTGCCTGTTGTATTAGGGTTCTCCAGAGAAACAGAACCAATAGGGCTCATCAGAGAGAGAGAGAGAGAGAGAGAGAGAGAGAGAGAGAGAGAGAGAATATAAAGATTTAGTTTAAGGAACTGGCTCACAGATTACGGAAGCTGGCAAGTCCTAAGATCTCAGGTGAGTCAGAAAGCAGGAGACCCAGCAGAGCCAATGGTGTGGTTCTGTCTGAAGGTCAGCAAGCTTGAGACATTTTTCAATTTGAGTCCAAAGGCAGGAAAAAAGCCAATGTCCCAGTTCAAAGGCTGTCAGGCAGGAAGAATTCTCTCTTATTCAGGGGAGGTCAGCCTTATGTACCACTCAGGCCTTCAAGTGATTGGATGAGGCCCACCCACATTAGGGAGGGCAACCTGCTTTACTCAGTCTACTGCTTCAAATGTTAAGCTCATCCAGACACCCTTAGAGAAACGTTCCGGTTAATGTTAGACCAAATATCTGGGTGTCCTATGTCTCAGTGAAGCTGGAACGACACACACACACAAATCAACCAACACACCTATGATCTGTGAAGGGAACCATGGTGAAGAAATGAGGCTGAAAAAGAAAGAAAAAAGAGAGAGAGAGAGAGAGAGAGAGAGAGAGAGAGAGAGAGAGAAGAAAGGAGAAAGAAAGAAGAAAGAAAAGAAAGAAAGAAAGGAAGAAGGAAGGAAGGAAGGAAGGAAGGAAGGAAGGAAGGAAGGAAGGAAGGAAGGAAGGAAGGAAGGAAGGAGAAAGAAAAAGAAAGGAGGCTGAGTTGCTAACTAAGCTTTAGAGATCAGAGCAGCATTACTCCTGATTTAGGGCCCAAACCCACTATTAGGATTTGAAGTCACTAGGCAGGAGAGAAGTTGAGAGAGAACTTCTTTCTTTCTTTGAACATAGACATTGAACTGAGCTCTGAAACTTGCTCAGTGGAGGAGAATGTTGATTGAGGAGGCCCAAAGACTGTTCTGGACAAATTTTGTTTTATGTGTGACTGACCCATCAGCTCAGAGTTAGAACAGGCCTGGCATCTCCTTGCAAAAGCTGATGATTTGCTTAAGTATCAACCATAGCCTCCTCTCAGCGAGCTCCTCCCAGGTATCAGCACGTTACAGACCTGTCACTCTTAATCCTAGCAACAATCCTGTGAAGTAGGTGGTGGTTTCATATGAAGAAGCCAAACCTCAGACAGGTGGAGGATATTGCCAAAGGTCACACCACCAGTGAGTGGTGGAGCTGGAGTTCTAATTTGTCTGAGTGGAAGGCTGGTCAGCTGTTGGCTCAAGAAGAGGGGGTATACCCTGGCCAGCCTGGGACCACCTGGCAACCCGGGCCTCTGCAGAAGCTGTGGCCCAAACCTCAGAAGGGCTGACTATGCCCCCCAATATTTTTTTTTTATATTTTATTGATTTTTTACAGAGAGGAAGGAAGAGGGATAGAGAGTTAGAAACATCGATGAGAGAGAAACATTGATCAGCTGCCTCTTGCACACCCCCTACTGGGGATGTGCCCGCAACTAAGGTACATGCCCTTGACTGGAATCGAACCTGGGACCTTTCAGTCTGCAGGCCGACGCTCTATCCACTGAGCCAAACCGGTTAGGGCTCCCCCAATATTCTTATGTTGAAGTCATAACCCCCAGCACCTCAGAATGTGACCTCTTTTATAGAGGTAATCAAGTTAAAATGAGGTCATTAGGGTGGGCCCGAATCCAGTATGATAGGCTTCCTCATCAGGAGAGGAAATTTGGACAGGAGGAAGACAATGTGAAGACACAAGGAGAAATGGCATCTATGAGCCAAAGAGAGGGAGCACAGAAGGAACTCACCCTGCTGACATCTTGATCTCGGACTTCCAGCTTCCAGAACTGTGAGAGAATGAATTTCTGTTGCTTAAGCCCTAGTCTGGTACTAGCACAGCAAGTTCCCGGTCCATGAGGGAGCATAGAGCAAAGGCTTCCCCAGGGACATGTACCAGAGACTCAGGACCCACAGAGGGACAGCAGTTTGAATAAAAAATGTCACTGAACCAGGACAAAATGAGGGCAGTAGGTGTTTGGAGGAACTAACCCTTGCTCTGAAACCAAGATTGGGAAATATTAATTGTCACCATTGACTTTGGCAGTCTTGTTTGACTGGCTCTTAATGTGCTTCCTAGGAGTCGATAAACAGCAATGTGTGTATGTCACCTGATCTACTTTGCACCTTTTCAGATGGGGAGTTACCAGGAGTGGGCAGCATGTGGCCCTTCCTGTCACCATCCCTGACAAGTGTCCCAGGGAGCCATCCTAATGCCCCATTAGTTACCTTGGCACAGTGATGGAATGCTGGATGAGTCTGAAAAGTTGGGTTCTAGTTCAAGTGCGGTAAGTGTGGGTTATATCACCATCTCTGAGCATTAGTCTCGTCATCCGTAAATGAGAAAAATCCTGTTCCTCTTGACTTCACAGAAGTTTTCCCTCAAATAAGAGCATTTATTAGTATTATACCCACACCCTCTCCAAAAGGATGATAGGAAAGTTATTATAAAGACATACTAAATAAAATCATCCAAGTAAGCATAACATAATGGCAATTAAGGAATAGAGGGAGGAAATATTTACAGGGATACCTCATTTTATTGCACTTTATTGTACTTCACAGATGCTGTATATTTTTACAAATTGAAGGAAAGACCCTCCACCAGCAAAAAGATTATGACTTGTTTTATTGCAATACTTTGCTTTATTGCAATACTTTGCTTTATTGCAGTGGTCTGGAACCAAAGCCGTACTATATCCAAGATATGTCTGTACTACACAACATGGACTAAGGCCAAAATTTAGCTTTGAGCATCTTGGCGGCCAAAAGAAAAAAATACAACACTTTCAAAAGTAGGAAGATGACTCTGGTCGGGTAGCTCAGTTGGTTAGAGCATCATCCCGATATCCCAAGGTAGCAAGTTCAATCCCCAGTCAGGGCACATACAAGAATCAACCAATGTATGCATAAATAAGTGGAACAACAAATTGATGTTTCTCTCTCTCCCTCTTTTCTTCCTTCCCTTCCTCTCTCCATTCCTCCCTTCCTCTCTCTCTCAAAATCAATCAATAAAAAAAAAAAATTTTAACAGTAGGAAAAAGAAAACTATGAACTTTAAGATACTGCTTTTTTAGTTCTTGTACTCTTTTTTTAAAGTAAATCATTACGCAGTCATGAAAAACAGAATCCACCTAGGTTCTAAACTCAAATTACCTACATTTCTAAACATTTTAGATGTTCTAGATTTACTTAGCTTAGAAGAGATGAATGTATCTCTAATCTCTTCACAGACTCACGTAAAGACAAACACAATAAACTTTTTTCTCCTCTCTTTATAAAAATTGTAGTTATTCTTTTTTTTCCTAAGTATGAAAGCAATATTTGCTCCTAGTAGGAAATGTATAAAATCCTGAAAAATATAAATGAGAATCAAAATAGCCGTAGTCCTCCCTGCTCCTTGCAGATCACTGCCATCAACGTTTTTTTACTTTCCCAGAGCCAGGGAGAATCCGATAGAAGTCAAATCTCTAGAAGGTTTTGGAATCACACAGGCCTGTGCGATCTAATTCCAGCTTAGCCACTTACTAACAGCAAGGCTTTGGGCAGATGACTCATACTCCCTTACCCTGACAACATCCCAGGGCTGCTGCAGGCCCCCACGAACCGGGCCTGGCACCCAGGAAGTTCTTAGGAAAGGTGCCCTTTCATCTGTCCCTGCACTGCCCGGAGGGTGCAGTTTCAGAAACATCCTGGGGACCCATGGAATTCCTCTCTGTCCCGCTGTGGCCCACTGAGCTCTGCCCCAGCCTTGCAGGGTTCTGCACCTTTGCACGTGAAATAGCATTGGCCTGGGAGGCCCTGCCCCAACACAGCCATCTTTGTGGGTCAGTTTTCCATAATGTGGGTGCTGGTTAGCTGTTGCATTCTTTAGGGTGTGGCCCACCCCCACCCCCACACAAGCAGAGGTAGCACCCACATAGTGCTCTGTGCTTCTTAATTAGCGCTTGTTTATTCTACTTTCCTCGCCCTGAGCTGGAGCTGAAGAAATAGTGAAAGAGCAAGAGAGGAAGCTAACACATATTTAATGCTTACTATGTGGCAGGCACTGCCTTAGTGATTGACAAATGTGAGCTTATTTAATCTGCCCAACAACCAACAATACAGTGGTATTTCTATTAGCCTCACTTCCCAGAGGAGGGAACTGAGGGTAAGAGAGGATGACTAATCGGTGCAACATGATGCAGTGAGGGAATGGCAGAGCTGGTGTTTGGAGCTATGCACTTGGCTCAAGTCCACGCTCTTAACCATCATGCTGTTCTGCGGAACGAGAGCCATTACTAATCCTCCTTTGGGGCCTGTGGTTTCCATATGCACTGGACTCTGATGTGCAGGGGTGGGCAAAGGTAGGCTTACATTTGTGAGTGTGCCAAACACAGAGTTTATTCTTGTATTATTATTATTTACTAGAGGCCCGGTGCACGAAATTCATGCACAGGGGGTGTGTGTGTGGGTGGTGTCCCTCAGCCTGGCCTGCAAGGACGCCAGCATCCCTCAACCCGGCCTCTAGCCAGAGGTTCCTCCCCTCCTTCTGCACAGCCTCTGGGAAGATGCTTGTCCTGAGGCCTCCTCAGGGCCCCGGCCCATAACACCCAGCAGCTCGGATACTCAGGAGCTTGGTCTCTCAGGTCCGACTTCCCCGCCTGGCGTGGTGCGCATCAGCTGCCATGAGAGCCGCTCCTCAGGAGTCACCCCCTTGAACCATACTACTTGCAAGTGGGGGGGGGGGGGGGAGGGCGGCCGTGGCGGCAGTGATTTGATGTCTGTAGCATGCCCGCCAGACACCCCCCTGCTGTGGTGCCATGCTGGCCGCATCCGCACTGCAGGCAGGAGACTTCCAGTCAGTGACTGGGGGCTGCAGGCGGAGGACCCCAGCACCCATAGGGCTCTGTCAGCATCAGGAACTGGAAAGATCCATTTTTCTGGGTCCTCCCCTCTCTCCACGCGGCTGGGGCGGGGACACTGGGCTCGTGTCCCCACAGGCCCCTCCCCTCCCTCTGTGCAGAGCTGCCAGGGCACAGACGCTGAGCTCACATCGCCCCTGGTGACACGAGCTCAGCGTCCCGCACCCAGTTCTCTGGCCAGAGGCTCCTCCCCTCCCTCCACGGCCAAGGAGCAGATTCCGGGCTCACGTTGCCAGGGAGATGCCACCAGTGTTTGCTATGGGCACTGCCATTTTGTTGTGGAGTGACGGTTAATTTGCATATTACTCTTTTATTAGATAGGATTAATCATTGTCTTATTTATTTGTATTACAACTGTTGACCTATTTTGCCCACACCTACATTTATTTTTTCCTTTTTTTTTTAATTATGGAGAACTTCAAACGTATACAAAAGAGACAAACCAGTTTAATGACTCCCCATGAACCCTCTCCCAGCTTCAGCAACGATGAACCAACTCACAGCCAATCTTGTTTCACCTTCACCCCCACTTCACCTCCACCTCTCTCCCCTCCTGTATTATTTAGAAACACATCCCAGGCATGTCTCCTTTCATCCCCAGGTATTTCAGGATGTATCTCTAAAAGATAAAGGTACCACTATTATACCTCAACATTAACAGTTATTCCTTAATATCGTCAAATACCCATTTTTTATTGTTATCCACATTTTGAGAAGTAGATATTTCTTTGGAGCCTTTTTCATTTATAGGTTTCCCCTCTACCTTTTAGTTCCTTGAAATGTAGAAAGAACGCATTTGTCCTGTGAAGTTTCCCTCTAGATTATGCAGATTGCATCCCTGTAATGTCCCTTAATGTGTTCCTCTGTCCTTTGTGTGGCCCATCAGTGGGAATTGGATCCAGAGCCTGGATCAATTTTAAATACAGGTTTTTTATTTTTACTTTTTTGGTGAGACTATTTTGCAGGTGGCAGTGTGTTCTTCCATCCTGAGGTAGATAATGTCTTGTGGACCTGTTAAGAATTCCATTACTTGATTAGAGTCAGCAAAAATGGTGATGTTCTTTATTTACAAACAGGAATACCTCTAATAAGGAACACTGCCCCTCATCCACCATTTCATTAGCCCTCAGTACAGTTCATATAAGAAAAGTGGTTAAACACTTAACTCTTTTTTCATTACTATATTTCAAAATAATGACTTAGATCACTTGCATCCATCCTCCTACAGTGACCAGTTTGTTTTCTTGTTAGTGCCATTCTGAATGCACAGATTCAAACATAATTGATGTTGCACTGCAGTAATTATTCTTACTGATGTTCAGCTTGGCCCACCTTGGCGAATGGTGCTTCCTCGGGCTGCAGCAGAGCCCCGTTGTCATGACCCTCAAACTTGGTAACTTCTCCCTATTTGATATAATGACATGTTCCAGACTCATCTTGTATATTCCCTGGGGCAGATGTGGAATCAGCCCATTCTCCAAGGATCCCTGGGGTGGTTTTTGTTTTGTTAGACATTTGCAAATCATAGTGTAGACACCAGGGATGCTCATTGCTCTGGGTTGATCACTGGCTTTAGGCTTTTATGGTGGAAACACACATCTATAAAATACTTCCTACCCCATGAGCTCCTAATGCTGTCAACTCATATCCGGAATTGTAGTTGTTTACTTAGCCTCGTCTATCTTCCACTTCTACCCCCTCTCTTCCACACTGACAATCCTGGCTTTCAGAGCATCAGGAAGGACAGACTATCACTAATAACTTGTTTGCTTTACTCCACATTCTATCCCTGACAACCTCAGAATAACAGCACCAACACTAAATAATACCAAGTGTTGAAAACTGTTAAAAACAATTTTTTGCAGTTATTTTGTCCTTAGGGTTTATCCGACTAGGGATGTCCAGTCAAGTTGCTGTGCTTTAAAGTCACTTGGAAAGTTAAGTTCATTGGTATCATTTTGCTTTTTCATTTTGTAAAGATTTCTCCTTTCAAATTTAATCTTGTTTATGACTTGGTAAAATATTTACATGGCAACGGAAGACATGCAAGAAACTTTAACGTACATTGATAAGTGATAGACTGCATACATAGTGTGTGATTCCAACTATTTTACATTCTGGAAAAACACCAGTGGTTGCCAGGGGTGGGAGGGACGAATAGGCAGAACATGGAATTTTAGGACAGTGAAGCTATCTTATGTGATGCTATAATGATGGATACATGTCATTTTACATTTGTCAGAAGCCATAGAACATACAACACGAAGAATGAACCCCACTCTGAACTGTATATTTGAATGATAATGACATGTTGGATCATGGCGTGTAACAGTTGTCCCACTCTGGTGCAGGATGTCTGTAATGGGGGAGGCTGTACTTGTGTGGGGTGGGTAGGAAGTATGTGAAAACTCTCTGCTTTCACCTCAGTTTTGCTGTGAACATAAAACTACTCTAAAAAATAAAGTCTATCATCTTTTTAATTCACACAGTTTCAAATATCTAAGAAAAAAAAAGACACATTTAAAGAAGTCTAGCTTCTAGTCTTTCCTTCTCCTTCAAGAAAACCCTTTTAAGCGTTTGAGATCATCCTCCCATTTTTTTCAACATAACACACATGCGCACTATTCCCACTTAGGGCTCTCTATGGAGCTTTCTCTATCATCATTGTACATGGAACTTGCCACCTGAAGACTTGTTTTCATTACGTGGGAAGCACAGTAGTTTATCCAACTGTTGAAATCCTGTCTCATTTTTCCTTCAGAGCAATAAAAGCTAATAGCGCATTTTCAAATAAACAGGCAATAGCCATTCATAATCATCCTCTCTGCTCATCTTGCTGTGGCTTTCAATCTCCAGGCTCTGCACCATCCTGGGTGGGACCCAAGTGCCTGTCTTTCAATTACTGTTGGACCTCTGCCACGGTCCTGATGTGCACTGAGCAATTGGCCGCTCATCCAGCCCCGTTTAAAGCCCTCACACACCCCCTAGGTCCCTCAGATAATGGGAGCAAAGTCCCCTTATAAAGAAAGGAGCGCATTCTGCTGATTTAGATGAATTGCCTTCTTGCCTCTTGAGGAAGAGCTCCATTGCTGAGCAGGGTTGAAGGGCACTTGTTCCAGCAGGTAGGCTCAAATCTGTCCTGGTCAGGGAGCATCTGTGCAGGTAAAACAGGCATGCCTTCCCTGTCACCCCCACACATTCACACCACACACCAGGGTGCAAATGCCACTTTGCCCAGCCTGTACTGGGGTGGGGGTGGTGCTGCTGCATGTGGCTGTTATGAAGACAGTTTTATCTGTGACCTTATACCTTTATAAGGACAATGAGAGACCAGTCCTGGGGGCATCTTTTCCAGGCTTAGTGGCATGTGTGTTTTCAAAGTAAGAGGTTTTGATGTGGACTTTTGATTATAGAAATGTGGACTTGAGAGTGTCTTTGAAAGTCAGCTGATCCAGTGGTTCTCAACTGGGAATGATTTTGCCCTCAGGGGACATTTGGCATTGTTTGGGGACATTTTTCGGTGGTTACAATTGAAGGTATGGGTGCTACTGGAATCTAGTGGGCAGAGGCCAGGGATGCTACTAATGGTCTCTAATGTACAGGACAGTCCCCTCAACAAATAATTGCCAGGCCCAGGATGTCAGTGGTGCCACAGTTGAGAGGCCTTGGTCTAATTAATCCATCCTTGGTCAAGATGTGGTCTACAGACCAGCAGCCTCAAGCAGACAGTGCACAAGCTTGTTAAATAGAGGGTCTTGGCCTCTACCCCAGACCTACTGAATCAGAACCTACATTGCAACAAGATCCTCGGTGATTCATCACCTGTTAAGGTTTAGGAATCACTACTCTAAATGATCTCCAATTTCTAGCCCAGTGCCAAGAGGGGTCTGATAGCAAAAGTCAAATCTCCTACCAAAATGTACAGTTTTATCCAAATAGCCAGTTCTTTCTAACAAATTCAAGGTGTTTTTTAAGGAATGATTTAGCCTAATGGATATATATATCTACACTAATAAAAGAGTAAGATGCAAATTGACCATACCTTTGTGACACCCACCAGCCAATCAGGAGTGAGTATGCAAATTAACCCAACAAAGATGGAAGGTTAATTTGCATACACAGGCACCAAGCGGCTGGGGGTGGGGCGGAACGCTTGCATCGTTGCCATGGCGATGACGCAAGTGTTCCGCACCGCCACAGCTGCTCCGGGCCTCTGGGCAGTGTGGGAAGGTGGGAAGGTGGAAAGGTGGCTCCGGGTCGGAGCGAAGGCAGTGCCAGCAGCCAGGGGAAGGAAAGCCCATTCTTGCATGAATATTAGTGTGTATGTATGTGCATATATACATACATATATATATATACTGTACAATGTGTGAAGACAGATACCACCATAATTTTGATTTTTTGTTTTTTTAACCTTTATTATTGAAAGTATTACATATGTCCCCTTTTTTCCCCCATTGACCCCTTCTAGACTGTCCCTAGTCCCTGCCCCATGTCTTCACCACCCTATTGTCTGTGTCCAATAATTTTGATTTTTAATCTCAAAATAAAAAGATCCCACAAACCTTTTAATTGAATGTTCCAGTGCTGTGAAGCTTCCATAAGGCTCTTGACCTGAGTAGCTGCTGGTCAGTTACAGAGGATGCAGTCTTGAAACCCTCCACTCACTCTCCCAACCCCTGTTATTTCCTAAGTATCAGAATAACCTGCCCAGAAAGTGGGCTTCACAAGGAAGTTGCCAAACACGGTGCTGGGCAATTAGTAAATATGGTCTTCCCTCGGTATGTGCAGGGGATTGGTTCCAGGAGCCCCACAGATACCAAAACCTGCCGATTCTCAAGTCCCTTATATAAAATGGCATAGTATTTGCATATAACTTGTGTACATCTTTCCATATACTTTAAATCATCTCTAGATTACTTATAATACCTAATACAATATAAATTCTATGTAAATAATTGTTATATGTGTTGTTTAGGGGATAATGACAAGAAAACAGTCTATAATGTTCAGTACAAATGAAACCAGCAACCATCGTAGGTCTAGCTACATAGGGCATGTCAGCAACAATGCAACTTTTTTTCTGAATATTTTCAATCCGATCATGGTTGGTTGGATTTGTGAATATGAAACTCATAGATATGAAGGCTAACTGTATTTCACATGTTCGATTAATGGAATTGAGAGGAGTGGGAAGATGGAGGGAGGGAGGAAGGAAGGAGAAAAGTCACCTCCACAAGACACTCAGGACATAGAATTATAAGTCCAGGAGAATGAAGCTCCCTGAAGTACAACTCTCATGGTGGTCATCCCGACCATTGAAAGGGGGGCTGAGGAAAGCAGTGAGATACCAGAGCCCGTCAACTCCTACTAGTACCCTCTCTGGCTTCAGAATTGCTTCCAGATGTTCTTCTAGCTGAAAGTCATCAGTTTGAAGCCTTTGCTTTCTCCTTCTCTACCCACAACAACACATCACTTCCAGAATGATAATCTCCATGACTGGCCAAGAGTTCATAGTCTAGCAAGAATTTGGACCTGCCCCCTGAGCTGTCTGCCCTCTCTTGATTGCCTTTCTTTGCCCATTGAAACCCAAGGGCTGTTCCGTTTCAGCAGAACTCTCACCACGATTATGTCTGTTACTGTGCTGATAAAGCACCTGGCCCACGTGTTTGGTGCTTATCTTATTATTCTTCACCACTTCCCAGTGAGATCCATAACAGGAAAAGGAGGCTCAAAGGGTATAGTGATTTGCTGGCAGAGTCAGGAACAAAACTCCAAGTCCCCGATGCCAGTGTTCCCTGAGCCAGAACAAACAGCAGTGGCTCATAGAGCTGCTAAAGAGATGACAAGGCAGGAAAAGAGAGCCCCCCCTTTTTTTAGTAATATTAAGACTAACATGTTTAATTTATTTGTATTTCACATTGTCCCTTAAATAACTTCAGGTGGGAAGTGGAAGGTGTGTGGAAAGAAGAAAACCAGGAATATAAAATAGAGTGGGACTGAGACAAAAATGTGTATCATTAAAGACCTAGATATTTATCCACACGAAAGCACATATTTGGATCTTTAGTTATCAGTGAAAAAGAAACTCAGTTTTCAATAGATGACTAAGACAATTGCTGAAGGAAAACATAAGTGGTCCTGAAACCGAGATAGGACATGAACTTCTCCTTAGGGTCCCTAAAGAATGGTCATTTCGACAACAAGCTTCCAGTAGACCTCGTATCAAAAAGCCAAGGGTGGCATATGGAAGGGCAATTCAATAGAGCAGTTCTACAAAGGGCACCACCACACAGTCCTGGCACATATCCCTGCAGGTCTGGTTCATTTCAGGGGTAGACTTGAATCACCAAAGGTCTACCTCCAAACAGGACCACCACCCCTGCCCAGCACCCCACTCTTGAGTGTCTTGGCCAAGACTCTGAATCTCCCAACTACCAAGACTTTCTATTTTCCAAGGGCTCCAGCATCCCTCCTTCCCTATCCATCCCCATCAGAAATAAAAGCATGGCCAATGTCCACGAAAGGTTGTAGAGGCGAATGGTGAGCTCTTAGGCTCAGAAGTCAAGGGGCTTGGGCTTAAATTCTGACTCTGCCACTTCCTGACACTGCAACTTAGAGCCATTAACTCATCTCTGCCTTAGTAAATGGAGGGTAATAATAGCATCTACCAACCAGGTTTTCTGTGAGGAGTAAATGAGATTATATAGTTATTCAACAAATATTTCTTGAGCTCCTATTATGTACCAGGCAGTATTTTAAGCCTTAGGGATACATCAGGCTACAAAACTGATAAAGACCCCTGTCCTTGTGGGACCTAACAGTTCTTTTGTGTATGTGAAACAGTGTCTGGCATATACTTAGAAGTGTTAGCTGTCCCAGTGTTGTTGAGAAGGAGTTAGTTAATGGTGGTAACAGGAAACATCTTTCTTTGTTTCTATCAGTCAGGTAACTAATGAGGATGGGTGGACAACGGAGTAGTGTCACTGGAGAGGTAGCGAAACCCTGATTCATGCGCTCAAAGTTCACAATCCCCATGAGGAGACAAAATCTGAGAAAAAGATAGCACAAAGAAAGCATGCTGTAATCAGGTGATGAATTGATGGTGAAGGTGGAGACCAGGGTGTTAGTGACATGGGGAGGAGCTAGCTCAGTCTGACCTGGGGAAATTATGTGATGACAGAGAAGTTCACCTCGGTAGGGCCAACCCAGCTGAGAGCTTACCCCACATCCATTTCCTCCTCTTGCTCCCCTGCCCATGGAATTCTGAGTGTATTCAAGTATCTTCCTCCCCCCAGGGAGTGGGCAAGGTAAGCCCCATCTTTGTTTCTGGTTGGGTGGAGGATCATGATTAGTCTACACTGCTCATACCAATGCCAGGCTTCTGGCCAGTGAGGACTTCAGGTACAGGCATGTGACCCAATTCTGTCCAGTAAAACCCAAGAGAAAGGCTGCTGGGAGATTCTAGAAAAGCTTCCTCTTCATCTGGAATAGCTGCCATTGGCCTGATCCCAGACTGAGGGGGAACTTCTCCAAGATGCCTGCAGAGCCAGGAGATGCAGAGAAATGGGGCCGAGCCCTGAGAACCACCAGCCCCTCTGTCTGGACTCCTTTTGATGCAAGAAAATAAATGTCTTCATTGTTTAAGTCAGTTTCAGTCTAGGTCTCTGTCACCTGTAGCCCAAAGCAACCAAATTAATAAGATCAGAAGCAAAGAAACAAAGATTTAGCAAGACTGGATTAGCTCCCTCCCAGACCGTTCCACCTGTACCTCTCTCTGGAAAGAGAGATCCCCTGGGAGACTAGGAGCTGTCCTTGACTCCGTAGTCTTCCTCTCCCTGATTATCCAATCGAGTCGCTTCTGTCTCCTTTGTATTTCCAGAATCCCTCTTCTTCCTTCTCTCTTCAGGAACCGTACTTTTGTTTTTAGTCTCCCCACCACTTCCTTGAAATATTACAATTGTTCCCTATCTCCAAGCTGCCTCTGTCCAGGTCATTCTGTAAATAGCTGCCTCCATGTTCTACGATGTGAATATAACCATGCTGTGTCCTGCTTTTTTAGAAAAGCTGACTCCTATTAACAGCTTTAAGAAACTATGCAAAATCTTCCATTCTGCCCTTGGCTTCCTTACCTCCTCACACAGAGCCCTCATGCCCCACACAGCTGTGCCACAGGGTGCCTGGCCACTTTTCCTTCTCTTGAAAGTATATGAAATGTAAATGTTATTTCTCCTGAACAGAAATTCCTGACTCCTGAGTGTGTGCTCGGCGCTCCTCTGATAGGCCACCAAATGCATTTGGACTTCCCCATCTTAGCACAGGGCACTGTGTGTAATCTTCTGTTTACTTGGCTTGCATAAATAATAGGTAACCCAGTAAAACTTTGGCAGGGCAATGGGCGATCATGGTCATTGAATTTGTGACTTTGGATGTGAACTCATTTACTTTAAGTCATGCTATTTGAGTAGCTCATAGTTCCTTGGGCGGCTATGAGACACACCTTAT
The DNA here is from genome assembly GCF_027574615.1 of Eptesicus fuscus. Classification (NCBI taxonomy): domain Eukaryota; kingdom Metazoa; phylum Chordata; class Mammalia; order Chiroptera; family Vespertilionidae; genus Eptesicus; species Eptesicus fuscus. The sequence goes on along the minus strand of NC_072480.1, from coordinate 63,846,487 downwards.
TGTTAATGAATGGTAACAAACCCAGCAAGTTTTCACCATTTTTGGTAATTTGGGAAAGCATGATTCTGGGATCAAGGCCAGAGGAACACTTATGAAATCAATCCATTCTGTTCTGGCATCTCTCCTGTCTTCCTACCCTCTCACAAAGCAAACAAGGAAGCTAGGAGAAGCAAACCTGGGTCCTTGTGAAATTGAACCACCCATACTAAAGCAGTCACAAGTTGACCAAAAGTTGACAGAAATCTCCCTCTGGTTCTCTTACTCATTACACTAGCACATGCTGGCCAACCCCTGTGTGCCATGCCCTGTGCTGCATTGTGGGGAACCCCTCATGACAATACCATGTCATCAGTGTTGAAACAAAACAATGTATACAGCACCAAGGGAGAGTCCAGCCAACTTAACAAAGGCAGACATTTCCAAGTAGAGGAGGGTATTTGGGGCAGAAAGAGCAGCCTGTGTTCTTAAAAAGACCTAGGAAACACAGTTATGTTTGGGGACCTTCACACATGGAGTTTGAGATGACAGGAGCCAGCGCTGGAAACAAAGTTGGCGTTGAAGTTGAAGGATCTGATGTGCCTACCAGTGGCCTAGTGCACATATTTGTGCACATTGAAAGGAAATTAATTAGAAGAAATATTTTAATATCGGGCTTCCTCCTCTCTGGTTCTGGGGTGCATCACCCGAGAACCGCAGCTGCCAAGTCACTGCAGCTCAGCAGCTCCTGCATTGAGCGTCTGCCCCATAGTGGTCAGTGCATGTCATAGGTACACTGATCAGCCAGTCAGCCAGTCGGAAGGTTACTTAGCCTTTTATATATATAGACTAGAGGCCCGGTGCACGAATTCGTGCGTGGGTGGGGTCCAGCCGGCCCGCCCTGATCAGGGCCATCAGGCTGGGCAGAGAGGGGGAGGGGCTGCAGGCAGTTGGCTGGGTGGGTGGGGTGGGCCAATTGGGGGGGGGGCGGACAAGGGAAGGGGCTGCGGGAGGTTGGCTGGCCAGCCCGCCCCCTGGTCAAACTCCTGGCCAAACTCCCAGTCAAGGGGACAATTTGCATATTAGCGTTTTATTATATAGGATTAGAATTTGGGATTTATCCCGTGAGAAGTCCCAGAAGGTCTTGTTAGGTGGTGGATGGATGTGGAAGAAGGAGACATGACCAGCTCTGAGGTCTGAAACATAACTTGAGAGCAGATCAAAGGAGGGATTGGAGAGGGGTTGTGGGCTGGATCCATCATGACATTCAAATAATTTTACCTGAGTCATTTTATGGAATGGATTAGTAGTAATAACCATCCAAAAAAGACGTTTGGTCATCTAAAAAGTAAAACACCTTCTGTTCTAGAGTTTATTTTCAGACTAACTGACCCCTGAGTGTGCCTTTTAGGATTCTAGAGAGCTCTCATCCTGTAAACTGACAATCCGTTGAAGAAATAGTCCAGCTTTATGATTGAAAATGAAATCTGAGGCCTAAGCTTTCCACTTGAAATATTTTACATTGCTCCAATATGTCATTAGAAGGTCTTGAATTGAGCAACGGAAATGTTACAGCAAATGTAACATTGTTAAATATCAATACAGAAGAGTTCAAAGGTCAGTGAAATTGAATTGGAGGCTACCAGTTGCAGAGTATTCGCTTGGTCCATAGACCAGGCAATTCTGTCTTCAAGAGGGCCCTAGTTCAACTATTGTAATAGACAGTGCATCAAGGACAATTCGTTTTTCAAGTATTTTATTTCCCTACTCTCCCAAGATCTGCTATTTATTCACGATGTTACTGCTTAAATAGATGACTAAAATAAATATTTATCACCCCACCTCCACTATTACTCACTCCCCACCATCACATACATCCATATACATCCCCTCATACAACTTAGTCACATGCTCACACCCAGCTGCAAGAGAGCCTGGGAAATGTAGTCTTTATTCTGGGCAGCAGTGTGCCTGAGGAAAAGGGGACGTCACTGGACACTACCCACTGCCTTTGCCAGGTCATTTACATTTTTTATGGACCTTTATCACTTTCCTTCAAATTTCAATTCAACCAGCACCTCCTGAGGGTCTGGAATATGCCAGGGTTCTGTGAGGTATTTTGCACAGAGTCTCATGTATTTCTTACTATTGCACATGAACTGCAAGAGATATTAACCCCATTCTTATTTCTTCATATCTGTACTCTCAGAGCCTATGCAAGTGCCTGGCATATAATTGCCCTTCAATAAATGTGTGTGGTCTAAAAAAGAAAGTTAATCTAGTGCACATTTCTTTGGCGTGGTTATCCTGGAAGCCTAGAGCAGAATTTCTAGAAGTCATCATACTGCACACTTACAATGGGAGAACTTTGTTGTGTGTAAATTTTGCGTTAGTAAAGCTGGAGTGAGGGTGGGGGAGGACAATGTCCGCTTTTGAGGCATCTCAACTGGCTGTTCTAACAGTCCTTGCCCTCCATGTGCTCACCTGGAGGATAGAGGTGGTAGCTCCTGCCCCACAGGCAGCTCATGTAAGGGTCTGTGAAGCCACCTGCCATAGCACCTGGCCCAGGTGGGCTCTCAAAAGACATCACCATTTCCTCCCTAAGAAATTGTCAGACTGTTTGGACCACTGCACATTTATAAATGTTTCTCTGTCTACACATCTGGTTCACCTTCATTCACATCTATTTGGAGAGTGACACTTTCTGTCTGCTCTCCATCTCAGAGACTAGAGAGCAGGGCAGAGATGTGGTCCACATAGAAATTCCAATCAGACAGGTCTCCTGGGACACTTGGGACTGGATCACCATCCACAGGGCTACTTAATCTCTGCCAGGCAGCTCTCTTGATCATAACTTGCTGCTAATCCCTAGGGTGAAAACGACATCTGGCCCCTCCTGGATCATTCATGGTTCCTAACATGGTACTAAAATCAAAACAGGGCCCCATAAACACGGGGAGATTAACTGGACACAGTGAGAATATCCTACATAAGAAATACTATCTGCTGACACAGCTAACACAAAAATATTTAATATCAGGAGAAGACCTGGAAGTCTGTCTTCACAATGACACGATCAACTGCAGAGGCCAAAGGAGGGAGGTGTGGTCTACATGGTTCCAGGCAGGTGATTCCCTTTGTTCAAGTTCACAACCAGATGTATGACTCTCATTAATATAATGTTGGATGAAGGAGGCTAGACACAGAGAGTACGTATAATATGATCCATTTGTATGACGTTCAAAATTCACCTTTGGTATTAGCAGGTAGAAGAGTGATCACTTTAGGGTAGAGTAGTGATGAGAGGGGGCATAGGCATGCTTCTGGAACTGTGGGGCTGTTTATTTTTATTTAGGTGATGGTTATGTGGATGTGCTCATGTGGGTAAAAATTCCTCAAGCTTATGATCTGGTTAGAACCTCAGGCACAATTTTTTTAACTCATGGATTTTTAAAATTGAGATATAATGCACATACATTAAATTTACCCTTTACAGTATACAATTCAGTAGGTGTTAGTATATTTATTGAACAACTATCACCGTAGTTGTTCAATAAATATGGAAATTCCAGAACATTTCCATTCCTCCAAAAAGAAACCCTGTACCCATTAACAGTCACTCCCAACTCCTCTCCTCCCTGTTCCTGGCAACTGTTAATCTATTTACTATCTCTATGGACTTGTCTATTCTAAATATTTATACAAATGGATTTATACAATACTAGAGGCCCGATGCATGAAGATTCGTGCAAGAATAGGCCTTCCTTCCCCTGGCTATTGGCACCGCCTTCTGCCTTCAATCCAGCCAGAGCCGCCTTTCTGCCTTCAATCCAGCCAGAGCTGCCTTCCATCTCTCGCCTTGTCGTGTAAATTTGCATATTCCCTCTTTATTGGCTGTGGGCGCCGTCATCTTTGTCGTGGAGCTATGGTCAATTTGCATATTCCGTCTTTATTAGATAGGATGTGGTCTTTTGTATCTGGCTTCTTTCACCTAGCATAACGTTTTCAAGCTTCATCCATGTTGTAGCATGTGTCATTATTTCATTCCTTGTTATGGAGGAGTAATATTCCATTGTCTGGATAGACCACATTTTGTTATCCTTTACCAGGTAATGGACACTGGGGTTGTTTCACTTTTGGTCTTTTGTGAATGATGCTGCTGTGCATATTTGAGTACAAGTTTTGTGAGTTCTCTCCTGATTTAACTAGTAGTGGAATTGCTGGATGCAATGTTGAGTAGACGTGTCTAGAGCAGACATCCTTGCCTTGTTTCTGATCTTAGGGGAAAGGTAGTCTTTATCAAATTGAAGGAGTTCCCTGCTATTTCTACTTTGTTGAGTGTTTTTAACATGAAAAGATGTTGGATTTTGTTTAATGCTTTTTCTGTGTCTATTGGAATGATTATGTGGTTTTGTCCTTTATTCCATTAGTATGGCATGTTATGTTGATTTTTGTAAGTTAAGCCTTGCATTTTGGGATAAATTTGACTTAGTTATGTCGTATAATGCTTTTTACATATTGGTAGATTCCATTTGTTACTATTTTGTTGAGAAATTGCTTCTATTCATAAGGCATGCTGGCCTTTTCTTGCAATGTTTTTAGTTTTGGTATTAGGGAAATGCTGGCCTTATACAATGAATTGGAAAGTGTTTCCTCCTCTTCCATTTTTTTAAAGAGTTTATAAAGGTTTGGCATTAATTCTTCTTTAAGTGTTTGGTAGAATCTACTCATGAGGTTATCTGGACTTAGACTTTTCTTTGGGAGAGGTTTTTTATTTACTATTTCAACATTTTCATTTGTTATAAGTCTATTCAGATTTTTTATTCTTTTTTTAAATCAGTAGCAGCATTTTGTATCTTTCTAGGAATTTGTCCTTTTCATTGAGATTATCAAACTGGTTCTCATAAAACTGTATATTATTTCCTTATAATTCTTTTAATGTCTGTAAGGTCAGTAGTGATGCTCTCTCTCTTTTATTCCTTTTTTATTATTGACTAGAGGCCCGATGCACAAAATCTGTGCAAGAGCAGCTTCCTTCCCCCCAATGCCAGCACCAGCTTCCCTCTGGCACCCGGGACCCGGGCTTCCCTCGCAGCCCCAGCTTTATCCAGAAGGTCGTCTGGAAGGATGTCCAGTCTAATTAGCATATTATGCTTTTATTATTGTAGTTTTTAGAGAGAGAGAGAGAAACATTGATGTGTTATTCCACTTATTTATGCATTCATTGATTAATTCTTATATGTGCCCTGACTGGAGATCTACCCTACACCCTTGGTGTATCAGGACAATGCTCTTTCCAACTGAGCTACTCAGACAGTGTTCTCTCTTTTATTCCTGATCTTAGTAATTTGAGTCTCTCCCTCTCCCTCTCCCTCTCCCTCTCCCTCTCTCTCTCCCTCTCCCTCTCTCTCCCTTTCTCCCTCTCTTTGTCTAAATATTTGTCAATTTTGTTACTTTTTTAAAGAACAAACTTTTGTTTTCATTTATTTTCTCTATTGTTTTTCTATATTTCTTCTTTTTTTTCCACTTTGGTTTTAATATTTCCTTTCTTCCTACTTGCTTTGGATGCAGTTTGTTCTTTTTTTAAATTTCTTAAAGTGTAAGTTTAAATTACTGATTTGAAATCGATCCACTTTTTAAATATAGAGATTCACAGCTATAAAATTTCCCTCTAAGAAATGCTTTAGTTGCATCCCATAAATTTTAGTGTGTTGTGTTCCCTGTGCTCTTTAAAATAATTGATATTCTGCCTTTAGGTGTAGTGTTATTTAATGTTAATTAAGTCTGATTGATTGACAGTGTTGCTCATATCTTTTATATCTTTACTAACTTTGTTCTTCTACAAGTAATTGACAGTGGGATATTGACATCTTCATCAATAATTGTTAAATTATCTATTTTTTATTGAACTTTGTTGGTTTTCTTCTTCATATATTTTGGAACTCCATTATTACACGTGCATACATTTATAATCGTTATATGTTCCTAATGCATTGAGCCTCTTCTCACCATGAAGTGTCCCTCTTTGCCTCTAGAAATAGTTCTTGTCATAAAGTTTATTTTGTCTGATATTTACATAGCCACTTGGGCTTTCTTATATTTTTTCCATTTCCCAAGACATATATTCTTTTCATTTTTCACTCTGAAACTACTTGTGATTTTAATGTAAAATGTGTCCTTTGTAGACAAAATACAGAAGGATTTTGCTTTTAAAATTCAATCTGACCATCTCTGGTCTTTGGAGTGTTGGTATTCAGTTCCCATTAATGTGCTTATTGATATGATGGATTTCCATCTGCCATTTTGCTATTTGTTTTCTGTATATCTCATATCCTTTTTTGTTCCTCTTTCTAATCATCACTGCCTTCTTTCATGTTAAACAAATATTTTATGACATATTTTAAATCCTGTTGATTTTTAACTACATATTTTAAATTATTTTCTAAGAGGTTGCTTTAGAAATTGCAACAGACACAATACTGACAATGCCAGTAAAACATAGTGCCTCAGTGGTTGAGTGTCGACCTATGAACCAGGAGGTCACAGTTCAATTCCTGGTTAGGGCACATGCCCGGGTTGCAGCTCGAGCCATCCCCAGTGTGGGGCATTCAGGAGGCAGCTGATCAATGATTCTCTCTTATCATTGATGTTTCTGTCTTTCTCTCCATCTCCCTTCCTCTCTGAAATCAATAAAAGAAATAGATTTTTTTTTTTAAAAGAAAGGTCACTCGTTAGTGTGCACAGCCTATCCCACAAGACTGGAAATTTAATGAGAGGGCAAGCTTCTCATTTTTAATAGGATTCACATGATAGGTGCTCAGTAAATTCTTGTGAACAAATGAATTCTCCTCAGAATATTTTCTCTTTGCACTGTGCTGTAAAATCTGTATTTCCTCAGGTCACCCTGAAAATGACATAAAACACATTCAAAAGGTTAGACACCCTATTTGATGGTTTAAGAGTCAGGAAGTTTGAGACAAAATGTTCTGATCTCCAGAAGTTATCTGACAGCCTCTTGCTTCCATCTCTGAGCACACAGCCTCCTCCGAGGTGTGTCACTGGCAAGTGTAGCTAGTGTATAAGTAACTTGTGTGTACTCGGCCTGTGCCCAGGCACATTCGCGCACGTGCGAAGGGTTACAAGTCACCCAGTCGTCCCGGGCCCCACCCTCTGGTCCTGGCTGTACTCTCAGAGGCTCTTCACCTGCCCGTGCCCGTGCCTGCTCCTTCCCCCGCTCCCTGCCCAGGTAGAGTCCAGGGGTCACAGAGCTTATCTACTGAAGCACAGCAAACCATCACTCACTGAGTCTAAGATGTGTTTTCCCATGTAAACATCTCTGAAATCAGATGTCTCCTACAGCCAGTAAGAAAGCCTGCGTCAACGGTCAGCTGTGGGGTTTTTTTTCTTCCTTAGTAATCCACGCACTGCTTGTGATAGTTGGCATCTTAGATTTAGTGAAGTCCAGCCGGCAAAAGGACAGGCAGAAGTTCAGTTCCTCCGAAAACTGATGCTTGGCTCCATTCAGTTGATATTCGCGTCACTCAACTAATGATAATTCTTAAAAACAGCACCGATAGAGCTCTTACTATATGCCACATACCGAACAGAGACAGCCTCTCCTCTTTACAACAACCAAGAAGGTCATTTTCTGATTACAGAACAGAGAAACTGAGGGTTGGAGAGATGAGGTAACCAGGCCTGGCTTATGTGCCCTCCTTCCAGCCATACGTACCATTCGTCCGCCCTTCTCCGTCTTATTTAAAAACATTTCCCTGAGGCCCAAGGGTACACCTGGGCTCCCCCTGACGCCCTCCCACCAGAGGCCTCCCTTCCTCAGCCTTAGTCACATATTATTGCAGCAAGAAATGACTAACTTACCACCTGTCCTGAGGTTACCAGCTTGAGAGCCGAATCTGAGGACACACGTAGCTACAGCTGTGTGTTGTGCACAAATCCTTAACATTCGGAGTGGGCCGCATCTCCGGGGAGCAGCGGGCGGCAGGTGGGCGCAGAGCAGATGCCGCAGGATGAGCAGGAGGAAGGAAGAAGCAGGCAGGTGGTCGCTGAGCCGCACCTGGCTGCGGAGGGATTCTAACCTGAGTGAGTGGGCGAACCATTGGCAGTTGCCTATAAAACGCTGCACAGGCAGTCCCCATCAGGAGGTGCCCGCAGCAATCTTGGAAACAGGTCCTCTGAAGAAGTAATGACGTTAAATATTCTCCTTATGTTTATGAGATTTCTTTTTTTCATGTTCAATACATTTGGCCCATTACTTTCCTACACTGCTGAGGAGAGAAAAGTATTTCTGGAAGGCAACGTGGCAACCTGTTTAAAGAGAGCCTAAAATTGTTTCCATACCCTTTGGCCAAGAAATTCCAATTTCTAGGAATTTAAACTGGGAAAGCGTTGGAGGGACACACAGCTATTTCAGTACTACAGCCTTTATTGCAGTGTTGTTAAAAGAGCCGCAAGGAGAAACCAACTTACAGGTCCAAATAAGAGGGAAAAACTTAAATTGTTTATGGTATCTACTTAAAATGAAATGCAGCCATTAAAAATAATAGAAATTTGAGACTCCATGGGCAAACGTCCAGGAGACGAGGTTGAGTGAAAATAGAAGGTTATAAACACCATGCGTGATACAATCCAGTGTCGCCGAGTTTATTAATTTATGTGCAAAGAAAAAGTCCGCAGAAAAGTACAATAAATATTAGTTTTAACTATATATAGATTTCTTGGAAACACTTTTTTTTTCTTTTTTTAAAATATATTTTATTGATTTTTTACAGAGAGGAAGAGAGAGGGATAGAGAGTTAGAAACATCGATGAGAGAGAAACATCGATCAGCTGCCTCCTGCACACCCCTACTGGGGATGTGCCCGCAACCAAGGTACATGCCCTTGACCGGAATCGAACCTGGGACCCTTGAGTCCGCAGGCCGATGCTCTATCCACTGAGCCAAACCGGTTTCGGCTGGAAACACTTTTAAGAACTTTCCAACAAATTTTATGTGAAGATGTATTACTTTTACCTTCAGAGGGGTAAAAAAGAAAAAAAGATATCAAAAAAAATTGTCCCCATGATTTTATTGATAACATGGGAGTAACTTTCTTATCTTCAGGGAGGATGTTAGCTCTTCTCGGAGAGTAGGTTTAAAGAAACTATGACTAAAATGAGAATCTCCCAGTACATTTACTGCAGAGAGCAAACTACTTACTAAATGACTGAGGCAGGGAGGGTTAAAGCATATCTAATCTCTGCAGATCCAGTCTGTTCTCACTGAAGGACACACGGTGACCTTAGGACACACTCTCCTGGACGATGAGAAAGCATTATTAGTCTGTTTTACAGATAAGAAAACTTCCCTGCAGAGAATTACGTCTTTTCCTCTGGACTTGCCTGCTCAATAACATCAGTGAACTTATCCTTTGAGTTGCTGGCCACTGTGTTGGCCCTGTTGCTTGTCGGTCGGCTTTTAGAGAGTAGGACCCCCTAAGTAATACGACACTAATGTTTGTCCCAGAAAGCCTTATTTTCAGAGATCAGTAGCACATTCAGTTCATTGAAGCTGCTTTTCTTGTATAATTGCAGACTCTCGCATGAAAGGAAAAGTATGCTTTCTGGTTTCGTATTATCCCCACTAAAGTGATTACAGTTCACCTTGCTCAGAGAATATTTTTCAGGCAATATTGTCCCCGTGAACCCTACAGGAGCTATGAATGAATGAAATGTATTCACTGAAAGATAACTGGGACATTCTGGGGAAGGGACCAATGGGGAGCACTGAATATATTTAAAAATAAAATGAAGACTAAAACAAATGTGAGAAAAAAAACGTAACAGGTCGTAGTGTCCATGTTTTGAGCCTTGAGAAGCTAGAAAGGACACAACTGATCAAACTCGTTGGGGAAGGAGGGATGGGATGGGGTGGAGAGGAGAGGAGGTTTGTTGGTTGCCTCATCTACACCAGCTGGGAGTCAAAAACATTCCTTCCAGCTGACAAATCAAGCAACAGTACAAACACAAACACCACGAAAGAGAACTCCCTTAAGTTGGGTGGTAAAGAAGAGGAAGATAAATATTTTCATGTTATTTCTCATAGTAGGGAACAATTAATAATATCTAAAGAAATAGATAATTAAGGGTATTACATAAGATTATAATTATAAACTGACCACTAGTGCAAAAATACAAGTCTTCTTCCCTAAATGTCAGGAAAAACTAAGTTCCCAAAAATACAAAGATATAAAATTCAACACACTCTACATTAGAATGGACAGATTTTATGTTATATAAATTATATCTCTATAAAATTATTAAAATTGCAAAGAAATTGACCACGTAATAAAAAGTCTTAAACTATGAAAACATAAAATATGAAATGAAATAATACGACAGAACTAAAATCAAACATCCATAAATGGATTAACTCACCTATTAAATAAAAGTGTTTCAGATTGGCTCACAAAGCAAATCTCAACTCTATGCTGTTTGTAAGAGACACATGCAAAACGAAGTGATTTAGAAAGATGGGAAATTAAAGGATGAGCAAAGTGTCTCTCTTAAGTCCAGCTTCTATTAAATGATCCTCATCCATCACCCTCAACAATAATATTGGATGCTTATTTGACTTTCATATATGCTATCTTAATTAAGCTTCTCTGTGAGAAAGGTAATTTTATTACTCTTTTACAAAAAGGGAACCCATACATGAAACTTGATGGTGGCTTACCCAAGTTCACATAGCTACCACTTAATTAAGCAGGAATCAGGCCTAGGTTTTCAGATTTACTCATTCCATGCATTTCCTCAACACTGTGTTTTCTCAGGAAGAACTAAGAGGGAGCAGGTTGTAGGTATACTTATGCAAATCATTCTCTCTTTATAATGAATTAGAGGCCTGATGCACGAAATTTGTGCAAGAGTAGGCCTTCCTTCCCCTGGCTGCCAGCACCGGCTTCCCTCTGGCACCTAGGACCCAGGCTTCCCTCGCAGCCCCAACTTCGTCCAGAAGGACGTCTGGTCTAATTAGCATATTATACTTTTACTAGTATAATTACAGATAGTGCTTCCAATTTTGAGTGCTTCCTTGTTTTATGGGACTCCTGGAACTAGACATTTTATATGCCCTTAATCCCCACAACATCACCATCAGTTAAGTATTATTATCTGCATTTTTCCATTTTTGTTACACAACCTGCCCAATTATTCACAAGATAAGCAACAAAACAGAGATCTCAAATCAGGTACGTCTGACTCCAGAGCTTGAGGGATTTCCAGTGTGTTCCTAACAGGGACAATAAAGGTTGGGGCTAGGAGGGTATAAAAGAACTTAAACTGAACCAGCAATCCTTAAACATTTTTTATACTTTGCAAAGGCTGGCTTTATGGGCCAACGACCCATGCAGTCACCCAGGGCCACAAGCTCAGAAGGGCCCTGTACTCATTTAATGCTCTGTGTCACCATCTTGAAACTCCTAATAATATTATCCTTGTGTTTGTGTTTTGTAAGTGAAGTTTGATGGGACACTGGAGCATGAGCAGTGGAGATAGGCTCATAAGCATCATCTGCTGCCATTCCCGCTGCCCCATTGACCTATCGCATTCACAGTGGTCCCTGAGGTCCCAATGGACCTGTGATGTGTGTGAGTTCAGCAAGATCCAGAGCGAGTGCAAGGCAAAGAGTTACATCTACAACTTAGTAAGCAGGAGCGCTGATGTCCATGAGAGATCACGCTTTCCATCCCAACTAGAACTTGCTTCCAATGCAGAAAGAAGGCAATGATGTTCCAAGAAACACAGCCAAGGGACTCTCTCATATCCTTCCTCATGCTTGTATTCTTACTCCCTGTTAGCCCTTGTCTTATACTGAAAATGATGACATAGAAGGAAAAAGGAAGATAGGGCAACTCAGTTCCCTTTCTTTTCTGATCTCCTTACTCATAAGTAAACCAAAGTTCAAGAGTGTTGGTAGAATGCGTGTGTAGCAAGAATTTAAATAAAAACAGTAAGTTAGTTTCTCCCAGTGTTTCCACTCTTCTGGTGAGACCAAAGCACACATGCATGTGTGAGCTATGAAATATGAATTATACAATTTTGATGATTTTGCATATGAGTTAAATGTACTTATTCTTGCATTTAAACTGGCATCACATAATATAAAGATGAACAGTAAAATTGAGGCTAATAATTTACATTTTTTTCTTTACTTAAAATGACATTAAATAGCCAATGAACAGTGTGACAAGTCAAGAGAGAAACTGGAGGAAAGAAAATATTTTTTAGCACCTTCAATGGCACATTTGTCCTGCTTTTTGAACAAGAGGCAGGCCTCTGTTTTCATTTTGCAATGGACCCACATCCACAAATTAAGTAGCCGGCCCTGAATGAAGTACACACACACACACACACACACACACACACACACAAATGTGCAAACGTAAGTTTTGATGAGCAACTGTCCAGTTTACCAATACATTTTACATTGTAAATATTTTGGGATTTGGAAATTTCAGGAGCATCTCCAATTTCAAAGAAAGATCAGTTCATCAGTTCAACTCAGTTCCATAGTCACACAGTTTTGCACCGAGGATGATTTTTCCTTGCCATGGACTGACTCTGAGACCATATCCATAATGCCAGATGTGGCAGCCTCTCTCACGTTTCCCTGAGGTGAAATATGCTCTACCAATGACCTTGCCCAAAGGAGGAGAGGGTCTTAGAGGCTGACCAGCAACAGTAAAAAAGAAAATAGACCCGTAGGTGTGGTGGGTTGATGAATGGCCTCCCGAGGATAGGTCCTAATCCCTGGACCGTGTAAATGTTAAGTATATGGAAACAGGGACCTTGTGGATGTGATTAGGTTAAGATGGGCCTGGTTTATAGGGCGAGCCCTAAATGCAATCACATATGTCCTTATAAAAAGGGGCAGAGAGAGAGAGTTGAGGACACACAGAAGAGAAGGTGGTGTGAAGACAGAGGCAGAGATTGGAGTGATGTGATCACAAGCCAAGGACTCCTGGAGTCACCAGAGTTAGAAGAGGAAGGAAGGATTCTGCCCTAGAGCCTCCAGGAATATGGCCCTGTTGACGCTTTGATTTCAGACTTGTAAAATTTCCTGGGGCCAAAAGAAAGAGGCTGACAACTCCATGGTTAGTTACATTAAGAGTTTAAGGAAACTTTCCTACGAGGTGCAATTTGGGCGATGCCAAAACCGTGTAGATATCCTCTGCACCCTGTGGCAGGTGCTAAGGCGTTCTACAGGACAGTCAGGATGGATGGGCACACTGGGTGTGAGCCACCTCAGACCAGGGGAAAATGACTTATATTCTTCCCCCATCAATGTTTCTCTCTCTCTCTCTCTCTCTCACTCTCTCTCTCTCTCTCTGTCTCTCCTCCCCACCCCCCATCCCTTCCTTCACTCTCTCTAAATCAATGAAAAGAATATCCTTAGGTGAGGATTAACAAAGAAAAAAAAAGAGTTTGGTCAGATACAAATATATGTAGCTAAAGTCTAAAGAGAGGAAATCTGATACACCTGCACATGCCTCCCATGTTGCCCAACAAGGTGCTCTGCAGAGCAGTCTCAGTCTCAGCAGCCGTGTGCAGAAATGGCATGAGTCATGAAACGCGACAAGTACATATCTGTGAATCATATGAGCCTGTTGCTGATTCTCTTTTCCTGGAACCTGTCTTCCAAATGACCCCTGGTATATCCTCATACCTCAAATTCTTGCTTCCCCCATCCCAGGCCACTTTGCAGAATCTCTGGGTCTTCTCAAATAGATAGCAGTGGGACCCACCTTTTTTTTTTTTTTTTTTTTTCTGTTTCGATTCCAGTTGCTTTATTAGCAAAACTTCTACTCAATTTTCTTCTGAGACCAAATTAAAAGGTCTTTACAGCCAAGAAATCTGAGAGACGGCGCTGGAGAAAATGATACTCTTATCACTCCAAAAAGCTCACAAGCCACCTTTCCAGGTAGCATTCTTACTGAAATAAACTCTGTGAAACCTCTGTCCATGCCTTTGGGGAAAGATAATAATGAAAGGTCTAAGTTTGAATGATCTTAATGCAACCATTTTGTGCTGATCTCATCGTTATCACTAACATTCACTTCTCCCCCAGTAGTTTTTAGAGGACTGTCCTCTGAGGCCAAGTGACAGTTCTGTGCACCCAGGACCAGCTTGCCAGTTCTGCACATTCAAGTTCCGCATATGGGGCACTTCAGTGATGTGTAGTGGGGTCACTGGTGCCCCACCACACCACTGCCCCAGATCGGTTCTCCTGGAACCTGTGAACCTGAACTTACTTGGAAAAAGAGTCTTCGCAGATGGAGTTAAGGATCTTGAGGTAAAATCCTCCTGGATTAGGGTGGGCCCTAAATCTAATGACAAGTGTCCTAAGGAGACACAGAGCAGAAGAGGAAATGAAGACAAAGACAGAAATTGGAGTGATGCAGCCACAAGCCAAGGACACCTGGAGCCACCAGAAGCTGGAAGAGGCAGGGAAGGGTCTTCCCCTCGAGCCTTCTGTGGGAGTGCACTGTCACCATCTTGATTTCAGACCTCTGGCCTCTAGGATGTGAGAGAATAAATATCTGTATGTTAAGCCACCAATTTGTGGTAATTTGTTAATGATAGACTTAGGAAGTCAGCACATGGAGGGCTGAGGGGAAGGGAGGAATTAAATAGAGGCTGACACGGTGTTACTCACTCGAGACAGGTGGAGTAGGTGGAAGCACCAAGTCCAAGGTACTCCCTACATACACCACAGACAAGGGTGCATCAGTGAGAGCACCGGCTCCTAGTCCAGACTACCCTGGGAATTCCAGTGGGCTCGAGGGATTGGCCGATGGACTCAGGGTCAGCAGAGCTGTCTGTACCCTCAGTTTTTGTTCTTCATTTTTGCTTCTCCATCTTGAGTAACATGCTTCTTCTTGTCATGCTTAAAAAATAACAAATATAAACTCTGTGAATGCAGAGCTGGGACAGAAAGAACAAGACAATATGAGCCTTTGTGATCATGATTCAAATCATAAACAATTACCTTCCAACAGTGAGAGCACAATACTGTCACTAGCACAATACTTTGCCTTTGGAGGTGATAAATAAATAATGGCTGAATGCAGGTAAGGCAAGATAGTAAGAAGCTAGAGAAATTCTACTTGGCAAGTAGAATGGGGAAACTGAGACAGCTGAACAAACTGGCTGAGCAATTTCTAGCAGATACAGAAGGTCACTTCCCTAGAGATAACATTTAGGCCTCAATTGTATTTCAGCTCCAGGCCCAGAAAAGCAGCAAAACCAGGTGGACAACATGCCATGACAAGCTGCAATGAGTGCTGACCAATCAGGAGAGGCCATGACCTGGAAAACTGATGAGTATTCTGCAAAAACCCTCCCCTGAGACCTCCCCTAAGATTCCTTCCTGAAAGGGATAAAGCCCTCCAGTCAAAGGACTCTGCGCTTTCCCTCTGGGGAGGCATGTTCCTGCCATTCCCTTCCCCCCTTTTCCCCCTCCTTCTTCCTCCACAAACACCCATCTCAGGGGAGCAATGGGCAGCGGGCATCGCCTCCTGGGCTGACCCTCTGACCTGTCCCCAAGGCCCCTTTCTCTCTGACTTCTTAGTGAGCCAAAGCAGCCCAGCCTGGGCTCATTTCCCCCAGTCTCTCTCCTGTTGCTTCTTCTACTCTAGGCCCATCCTTGTCTCACGGCCCCAGCTTTAATAAATGTCCTCTCAGAATCATCTGGAATTGTGTTGTGAAATCTTTCCTGCATGAAATCAAGAACCCACACACTACTGCCAGGCCCTAGGCAGACCCACTCAGGGCCAGTCTCCTGTCTGGTAACAAAGAATTTAAATAAACCTATGGAAGAAATAGCATTTGCCTCATGACCACTGAAAAGTAGACTGCACCCTATCAGAGAGTTTCTGATTCAGTAGATCTGGGATGGAGCCTGAGAATTTCTTTTGTCACAAAGTCCCAGGTAATACTGATGCTGCTGGTCTGGGGACCTCACTTTGAGAACCACTGGCTGTGATATAGATAGAGATAGAGATAGAGATAGAGATAGAGATAGAGATAGAGATAGAGATAGAGATAGAGATAGAGATAGAGATAGAGATAGATATATAGATATATAGATATGTAGATATATAGATATATAGATAGATACACACACACACACACACACACACACACACACACACACTTAAAATGAAGCTGGAGCTGTCATCCCAGAGGAACTTACCTTGCAGGTCTTATGCCTCAAGTCTTTAGAATGTCAAAACAGGGCAGTCCCTTTGGAGTGAACCCAAAGCAACATTGTGCCTCAAAGACCATTTGCAAAGATAACAAGACAGCAGTTATTTTGACTATTGGAGTGAAAGTTAAAACATTGTTTGGAATTAGCATTGCTGTGTTAGTTCATTTGCACCAACAGAAATGCCTTCCTTCTATTGATGTAATTGTTCCCCTTCCCTTTCTCAAATACCCATTGCCTTAGTCTCTTAATCAGAACAGTATTTGGGCTTCTATCTGAATCAGTGCTTCCCCATAGCTGTTTGATGTCAAATAAATGCTTGTTGCCTCTCACTTTGAAAGGCCTTTTATTTGGGGGTTAACATGGCCTAGAACAAGAGTGCCAGGATTCCAGGCTTTATGAGCTCAATAACAGAAATACCACCTTGTAGCGAAAACTTTAATCAAAAGAAACTATCACAAGCTTTCCCTTTCTTTCCTTTATTACTTTTTTAAAATATATCTTTGCTAGAGGCCCAGTGCATGAATTCATGCACTGGTGGGGTCCCTAGGCCTGGCTGGCAATCAGGGCCTATCAGGGCTAGGTTGATTGAGGCCTGCCAGCCGGGGGGAGGTTGGCCGCTGGTCCTAAGGAGGGAGCCAGCCCTCGGACCCCCTGGGAAAGGGGCCATGTCCACCACCACCCACCCCCGGTTTCCCATCCCAGCCTGGGGCCCAAAGGGGTCGGGAGAGGAGGCGATGGTCGCCGGGCCGGGCACGGAAGGAACAGACACTGGATGCCAATGCCAATGGCCCGCTGCGGGAGGTTGGCTGTGGGAATGCACTGACCACCAGGGGGCAGCTCCTGCATTTAGCATTGCCCCCTAGTGGTCAGTACACATCATAGCAATTGGTCGACTAGTCGTTCTGCTCATTCGGTCACAACCGTCACTTAGGCTTTTATATATAGAGACTAGTAGCCCGTTTGCACGAAGATTCGTGCAATAGACCTTCATTCACCTGGCTGCCTGCACCAGTTTTCTGCCGGCACCGGGGACCCAGGCCTTGGCTATGGCCACCGCCTTCTGCCTTCTTTCAGGGTCGGGGCTTGGCCCCGGGCGGTGGCCTTGGGCTCGGCCACACCCAGCATCCCTGCTAAGGATCGCAGGAGCCAACCCCCAGTGGTTTCCTGCGATCCATGCAGGCTCCCCGCTGGTGCCCAAGGCCGGGAAAGCCTCGGGCGGTTTTCCTCGGGCGGCTTTCCTGGCCTTGGGCTCGGCGGCACCCAGCGTTCCTGCTAGGGATCGCAGGAGCCGACCCCCTGGTCGTTGCCTGCGATCTATGCAGGCTCCCCGCTGGTGCCCGAGGCTTTCCTGGCCTTGGACTCCGCCACACCCCAACGTCCCTGCAACCGTTTCCTGGTGGGCGTGGTTTGTGGGTATGGCTTGGTTGGTGGGCGTGGCTTGGGTATAGCGAAGGTGCGGTCAATTTGCATATTTGTCTATTATAAGGTAAGATTGATTTCAGAGAGGAAGGGAGAGGAAGAAAGAGAGAGAAATATCAATGATGAGAGAATCATCGATTGGCTGCCTCCTGCACACACCCCAGTGGGGACCAGGAATTGAACCTGGTTTGTAGGTTGACACTCAACCACTGAGCCACACCAGCCAGGCACAAGCTTTCCCTTTCTACCCCCTGGCTTACCTGATAGGAGGACAACTATGAAGCATGCTTCCAGCCCTTCAAGAGCCAGTTTTCTTTCCTTCAGTCAATGCTGCGCTTTTCTTCTTGATGCAACCTTTCTACCTGTAGCCCCAGGCCTTTAGGTAACATCAGCTGCAGCCCTGTGTGTATCGATGAAGCCGCTACATGATGAGGTTTCTCCTCCTGAAGAAAGCCTGAGGAGGGCAGGTTCAGGCACTCCTGTGGAGAGCTGCTGGGTTTCTCCCACCACACCACAGTCTTCCAGTCAGGCTGGGGGAGTTGCTAAGACTCAAAAGTAAATACAGACAAATGAATGGATACACAAAATGTGGTAGGTGCATACAATGGAATAATATTCAGCCTTAAAAAAGAAGGAAATTCTGATGCACACTACAACATGGATGGGCCTTGAAGGTATTATGCTAAGTGAAAGAAGCCAGACACAAAAGGACAAATACGTTTTGATTCCAGCTATATGAGGTACCTGGAGTAGTCAAATTCATAGAGACAGAAAGTAGAAGGGTGACAGCCAGGTGCGCCAGGGAAGGGGGAGTGGAGACTTAGTGGTTAATGGGTAGTGTTTAATAGAGTTTATTTGAAAAGATGAAAAAGTTCTGGAAATGAGTGGAGGTGATGGTTGTCCAACAATATGAATGTACTTAATGGCACTTACTGAACACTTACAGTTGAGATGGTAAATTTTATGTTATGTATATTTTACCACAATTTTCTTAAGGCAATAGAAACTCACCTTCATTTCCATTTTTAATGTTCCTCCTAGCTTTTGTAGAGCACAAATCTCTCAAGTCAAACAAACAAACAAAAAACACAGAAAAATTATCTGGAGATAATTGCTATATCACTGTTATTTTTATTTTTCTTATGTTTAAAATATATTTTTTTATTGATTTTAGAGAGAAAGAGGAAGGGAGAGGGAGAAAGAGAGAGAGAGAGACATGGGTTGCCTGGCAACCTGGGCATGTGCCCTGATGGGGAATTGAACCAGGGACCTTTTGGTTCCTGAGACATTGCTCAACTAACTGAGCCACATGGGCCAGGGCTGTTTTTGTTATTTTAAAGAAAGTGTTACTGGAAAGGGGACGGGGCCCAGAGCGGTGTGCAGGTTCTTGACTTCATGTAGGAAAGATTTCATAACATTAAGTGCAGGTGATTTTGAAAGTACAGTCATTAAAGATGGAACAAGGAAGGGCTTAGGACAGAAGAAGCAACCGGAGAGGGACTAGGTGGGGAAATGAACCTAGGTTGGGCTGCTTTTTTTGTTGTTTATTTTTTTCAAAATGTATTGGTTGATTTTTAGAGAGAGAGAGGAAGGCGGAGGGGCGGAGAGAGAAACATCAATTTGTCATTCCACTTTAGCTGGGCTGCTTTGGCTCTAGAAACGTTATGGGAAAGAAGTGAGCTAAGGCAGGGCTGCTGTCAGAGGAAAGGGGCCTTGGGGACAGGTTCAGGGGGTTACCCCCAAAGAGCTGCCGCTGCCCATTGCTCCCCTGATTGCAAGTCTACTGGGTCCCTGAGAGTTTAGGAGATGCACACCAGTGCGGGGATCAGAAGGAGGAGGGGAAGGCGTGGGTGTGTTTTGGGGGTGGAGAGAGCAGGCCCTGGGCCCTTCATCTGGAAGGTTTTAGAGACCGTGAGTTTAGGGGGAGTCTTAGGTGAGGATCTCAGTAGAAGATTTGCCAGCTTTTCCAGGCCTGCCCTTTCAGGGTTGTGGTCTCCTCTGGTTGGCCAGCACCAGGACAGGGGCTCTAAATCACATGGCCAGCGATATGCCATGAAGGAAAGGCCAGCCTGGGGGAGGTCCCACACCAGTTTTAGGCACTGGGGCTTTCTGCCCTGGTGACCTTCTGTATCTGCTACAAATTGCTCAACCAGTTTCTTCAGCTCTGCCTCAGTTTCCCCATCCCACATGCCAAGGAATTTCCCTAGCTTCTCACTCACCTCCCTCAAATGGTAGGTAGAATCCTCCCTCCAGAAAAGCTTTCCTGGGCTCACACTCCAGGTACAGCCACACGTGCGCACACGTGAAACTGATCAATGCCCCGCCCACTTTTGCTTTCGCATCCAGCAGTGTATTTTCTCAGCGCAGTGGTTTCCAAAGGGGTGACCCCGGCGCAGCAGCAGCATCACCTTAGAACTTGTCAGAAATGCAAATTCTCTGGCCCCACCCCCAACCAGCAACTCAGCAAATAGGGGAGAGGCGGGGAACCTGCGTTTTAAGAAGCCCTCCAGGTGACTCAGCTGAGCGCTCACCTTGGAGCGTCCCTAGTCCAGGTCTCCCGCTGCCACCTGCGGCCCTGCCCCTTGCCGCCTCCCGCCAAAGGCCTGGGGCGGAATTGAGGAGTCCCGGGCTGGACACGGACAGCGGACAGGTGTCCCTCTGCTGCAGCGCAAGGGGCGCTAACCTCCGCTCCCTGCTATCCTACCGCCCGGCCCCAAGGGTGGAGTCCGGCCGCCCAGTCTGCACACCTCCAGCTGCGCAGGTGGCTGGGCAGGGCCTGGAAACCAAGTTACAGGAGCAAGAAGTGAGCTAAGGCAGGGCTGCTGTCAGAGGAAAGGAGTCCCGCCTGGACTCCTCGCTCGCCACTCGCCAGTCGCAGGAAGAAGCCCTTGGAGCCGCCACCATGGGTAGGCAAGGGTGACCGGGCTGGGGCGGGGTCGTCGGGGAGCATTGGGCTGCGCGATCGGGGCGCTGCAAAGGGGGTGTCAGGGGTCCAGCCGGGCTGCGACGCTGGTCCCCGCAGTTGTCGGAGGCTCGCGGACCTGCGCGCAGAGCCGGGAGGGCGGGCACCGCGATCGGGCACCGGGCGCGGGACAGGGACGCGGCGCCCGGGTTGCAAGCGACCGGGGAGTCACTGGCTCCGGGGAAGTTACCGGGCGGGAGAGGCGTCGCTCTGCCAGGTGGTCTCCTGGCTGCAGAGACAGAGGGTCCTGCGCGCCCAGACTTAGAGGTCGGAGGAATGAATGCAGTCACTTGGCCGGCCCGCACCTGTTGGGAATCTCAGTCCTTGGGTTTCCGCTTGGGCTTGGCTGGGTCGTGCGCTTGATGGGGCGCGCAGCAACTTCATCCGCTGTGCGCGCTTAGCGGCTGCCTTCCACTTCTCTTATCCCCCCGGAGTGCTGCCTGGCCGGAGAGGAGCTGGGGCTGGCCCTTTGTGGCCCCTCTGAGCACCCTGCCACCATCCTTAAACTCCAAGAGAAGGCACCGAGGAGGGAGGCTTGTTTCTCCGTAGGCTCGGAGTGTCGGCAGAACAGCTAGGAAACAAGTTACCGCTGCCCGCTTCAGAACAAAGCGCGCTGGAATGATTACAGGAGCAAGAGAGCAGGTTCTGGGAGAGACCAGAGGTCAGCCAGCCCCCTTCTCCCTCCAACATGGGGGAGCAAGTGGAGAGATGGCCCCTAAGTGGTGCTCTGCATGGGCCCAGGCAGACCGTGTGGCTTTGGGAGTCCGACTTCCACCTGCCTGCGCTGATGTTCTTCTTCTACCACTTGCTACCTCTCTGACTTTGCATCAGTAGATTAAGCTCTTTGGGCCGGGATTCTCAGCCATCAAACAGAAGTATCAGTGCCAGGGCCCACTCACTGGCTGTGTTGAGGTGTGTAGGAGCGCAGCACCGGTGTGGGCTGCCAGAGGCGCACGGTCCGGCAGGGCCCTGGTCCTGCAGTGGCAGTACTGAGCGCTTCCCCTGTGGGGCTTGGAGTGTGGCTGACAGCTGTTCCAGAGGCTGCGCTCTCTGCTCTCCGGTGCGGGCTGTCCTGTCCGCAGGTGCGCTTCCCAGGACGCTGCCTCCGGGGCTAGAGTTCTGGATCCCAACTCAACCACCATTCCCTTGTCAGTCCGGTGAACTTTCCTGGGAGGTGCTCTGAGCGTTTGTTTCCATCTGTGGCTGGCTCATACCTGCGAAGCATCTGTTCTGCACTGCAACTTCCCTCAGAGTTCCAATCAGGACAGCTGATTGTTGGGGAATTAGCACAGCTTTGGAAGCGTAGCCCCAGTGAATTGACTCTTTCCAGTTTGCAAATCGGTCCTTAAGTGGGTGTGTGTTTTTTTTTGCAACTGAGTTTGGCGTAGCGTGTGAGTAGCTACAAAATGTTTACATGCAGACACCAGCTTACTCAAGTCCTAAATTTTCAATATCTGGGTTTAGTAAGGGAAACAGATCATTAGAAAATGTTTTTAGTAGAGAACTAGCAGTAACTTCCCCTCTTAAGAACAGACCTTTGGTGCTTAGATTACGCCAAGTGGTTTCAGATCCTGCGGTGACCGAAAGGGGAACAGCTGGAAGAGTTGGTGAGGGCCGCCCGAGGGAGAAAAGCAGGAAACGGTGCAGAGAAAAATGTTTGCTTTGAGCTGACTTCCTCTCCTGTCATTGGAACAAATTTTGGCGCCAGGTTCTTTCACTTGCCCTGGAAATGGAGAGGCAGGAGTTATGACCGAATAGGAAAGTGAGGGATGGAAGAGTCGGAACTGTACCCTTGAGGCATTAGTTAGACTTAGGAACACAAGCACAGGGATACACAAGAATAAACGGGATGGAAAGTTGCTTTGGGGGTGAGGACACATAGCTAAGCCTGGCTGCAGGATCTGGTTAGAATCTTAAACTGCCAACCAACCCTTTGTCAGCAAACCTTTCTTGGAAAGGGCCAGAGAGTCAATATTTTCGGCTTTGGGGAACCTTACAGTCTCCATGGCAACGACTCAACTCCTCCCTTGTCGTTCAAAGTATGTGAAGAAACAGGAGGAGCTGTGTTCTAATAAAACTTTATGGGCACAGAAATTTGAATTATATGTAATTTTCATGTGTCACAATATAGCCTTTAAAAACTGTTTCTTCATTATTTAAAAATGTAGAAACCATTCTTAGCTTGCAAGCCGTGCAAAACCAGATGGTGAGCCAGATTTGGCCTGTAAGCCATAGTGTGCCGACCCTTGCTTTAAAGCAGGGGTCCTCAAACTTTTTAAACAGGGTGCCAGTTCACTGTCCCTCAGAGAGAAGGAGGGGAGTCGGAGAGTGCGGCGCACATTCCACACATGCGCACTGCGCCCCGGGATGAGTGGCTGCTAAGCAGGACAGGCAGTGGCGGCAAAAACACCCGGCGGGCCGCATGTGGCCCGCGGGCCGTAGTTTGAGGACCCCTGCTTTAAAGTATGGATGTGCAGCCCTAGCTGGTTTGGCTCAGTGGATAGAGCCTCGGCCGGCAGACTGAAGGGTCCCAGGTTCGATTCCAGTCAAGGGCACATGCCCAGGTTGCAGGCTCAATCCCCAGTAGGGGGCGTGCAGGAGGCAGCCGATCAATGATTCTCATCATTGATGTTTCTATCTCTCTCTCCCTCTCCCTGCCTCTCTGAAATCAATAAAAACATATTTTAAAAAAATAAAGTATGGGTGTGCTGATCGGAGCTGAGGGTGGAGAGAGGGTCCGTTTCCCAAGGGCCGTCTTGTGCAGTCAGGTCTCAGGATGGCCGAGAACCTCTTAGGTGGCTGAGAGCCACCGCAGAGACATTTGTGGGCGTTGAGATGCTTTGATTGAAGATTTCGAATATTCGATCTCTCCTCTCACCCCACCCCATTTCCTTACCCAGAGTTCGAGTTGTTGCTATAGCAAATTACTTTGGTCTGAAAAACCATAGATCCTGCTCTCACTTGCTACATATTTGACTTGGAAAATTAAATATGAGGAGGACTCAAGTTCTACGAAGCAAGCTCCTGCCTCCCTCTCCCAGGGCCTCTAGGCTGATTTGAGAAATTCACTCACTTAATGAAGGATACTTTATTATGTTCCTGCCCCTCACATCCCCCACTCCACCCCCAACGTTTAGCCTCCTGCTGGCCTTGTATGGGATTCTGGTGAGTTTTGCAAGTGGGCCTCCTGCCTGAGCATAAAATGATGGACTAACCTGAAAGGTGCTGTGAACCTGGCCGTTTATAAATCCTTCCGCATTCTCTCCTCTTTCTAGAGGCTCTTGGGTAAACCAAAGAACAATGCTGAGATCATAGGGCAGCTGGCACTCCTACTACAGGTGGCACGTGTACAGCTAGAAACTGAGCTTGCTCCACACCAACGGTGGCCTTGGGCAGCGGTCCCTGGGGGACCTTCCTCCCAGACAGCACAAAGAGAGGACTGACATTGTTTCCTCCGTGCTGGTATGACTCTGTCAGTGGTTGGCAAACTGCAGCATGCATCAGGATCCCCTGAGTGAGGGCTTATTCAGACAGGTTGCCCGGCCTTATTCCTAGACTGTCTGCATCAGTAGGTCTAGGGCAGGGCTTCAGGGTTAGGTTTGCACAAGTTCCCAGGAGCTGCTGCTGGGCCAGGACCACACTTTGAGAATCACTGCTCTAAATGACAGGCTCTCCCCACATCCAAACATTGCCACTGTGCCCCCAAATGAAATCATGGCTCGTGCAGTCTGGCCCCTGGCTTGCCCAGGATGATCAAGTTTGGGGTAAATTAGCAGCTAGAATGTGAAAATTAGCTTGCAGAGGCTAAGAACATAGGGTAGAAAAGCATAGAAGTGATGAATCATGTGGCCCAGCAAAGGCTGCAGGGGCCAGGCCTACATCCCGTAAATATGTGTGCAGGTATTTAATTATCATGTGAAGGTATAAAATAGTCCTGCCTTGAAGAAACGCATATCCTCAGGGGTAGAAACCCCCTCACCCATACACATTTTTCTTTTTAAATATATTTTATTGATTTTCTTTACAGAGAGGAAGGGAGAGGGATAAAGAGTTTGAAAAATCGATGAGAGAGAAACATCGATCAGCTGCCTCCTGCACACCCCCTACTGGGGATGTGCCCACAACCAAGGTACATGCCCTTGACCAGAATTGAACCTGGGACCCTTCAGTCCGCAGGCCGATGCTCTATCCACTGAGCCAAACCGGTTAGGGCCCATACACTTTTTTCCACACTGTGTTATAGTTGAGGTGCATGATGTATCATAAGACCAGTGAAAGCAGCAGCTAATAGTGACTTGTCAGAGTTGGAGGATTTGCCACCTTAATACTAAATTTTTCCATGGTCCTTCATACCTTTGCACAATGTCCTGAGTGGAATTATTCAATTTTTGCTTTACGTGGATTTTTTGATGAATGATTTTCCTGCTGCCCTTTGAGTTTCTGAAGAGCAGGGAAGAGATGGAGAGGTTAGTCAATGGGCTAGCTGAGCTAGCAGGAAAGCTCACGAGTGAGAGGGGCGGTTGTCAGGGAATGAATGGAAGCGCGGGACTGGGACTCCACAGCCAGCTGTGTCCCCTCTCAGGGGAGCTCCAGGACACGGTTGCATCTTGATTTCATCCCTGGCAGGAGAGAAAGTAGGTAGGTGTCCCAGGTGAGCTGACAGGGAAATAAAAACAAGGGTGGAATCGGAGGGACATTCCACGTTCCACCGTGAGGATGGTGAAAGAAGGAGAGCAGTATTGTCAGCAGATGAGAACATTGACTCAGACTAGGGTTGCAACACAAAGAACCAGAGAATCATTGTTTCGCAACTTGGTGCCTTGGCTTCAGAGGCCAGAAATATATCACTGAGGAAGCCACGGGGTCGTCTCATGCGGTTGATGTGAACGGGGTTGTGTCCCGCGGGCCAGGCCATGCTTCTGCTCGCTGCCGAGACTGGGTACAAGTGCAGCCACAGCCCACAGGCAGCACAGAGCTAAAGGACGGTCTCCGCGGTCGGAAGTAACCACAGTCGCGGGGAAGGGATCGGATCTTCACAGATGCTCCTACAAAGAGAGGACGATTTCATTACTCCCGATTGGAAACCAGCCAAGGCCTCCCACTGGGCTGCTGAAAGGAGTCTGTCGTTGGGTGAGGGTGTGAAGTCATCAGTTACTGCGTGGGGCTTGTGAAACTGAGCACATGTCCAAAGGAAAATGTGGTTTGAGAACCAGACTTGAGATGGGAAAATTCACAAAATGTACTTCCATAGCGCAAGTCATTGAAAGCTCTCATGCCAAGCATTTAAAACTCCTACAATCTGCCTCCAGTGGGAAGATTTTGTTATATAAAAGCTATTCGGACGTATCAGGAGGTACATCTGAGATGTTCTGGGAGGAACAAATCTTTTTCTCAATTAGTCAACACGCATAAGCTCACATGGTGTGTTTCCTGAGGCTACTGTAAGAAATGTACCACAAACTGAGTGGTTTAAGATGATAGAAATGTATTCTCTCATAATTCTGAAGGTTGGAAGTCCAAAATCCAGGTGTTGGCAGGGCCGTGCTGGCTCTGAAAGCTCCAGGGGAGAATCAGTTCCCATGCCTTCCTCTTGGCTTCTGGGGCTGCTGCCCATCCTTGGCATTCCTTGGCTTGTAGATACACCACTCTGATCCCCGCCTCCATGGTCACCTGGCCGCCTTCTCCTGTCCGTGTGTCTTCACCTCGTCTCCCCTCCGTGCATATCTGCCTTCATATGCTGTCTTCTTAGGAGGACACCAGTCCTATTGGATTAAAGACCCACTCTACTCTGGTCATTTGCCTGAAATGACTGCATTTCAAATAAGGTCACGTTCTGAGATTCTGAGAAGGAAATGAGTTTTTTTGTGTGTTTTTTTTTTTTTGGGGGGGGCATCCTCTCCAACCCAGTACACATGGTAATAGAAAAGGTTCTTTCTGAAATACATGCATCACTTACACATAACTTTAGGTAGGAAACATTCTTAGTGTGTAAGGATGAGCGTATTATAGAAGCATCCTCAGCTCTGGGGCTACATTTGGTGACTGGTGTCTCCCCCAGCATGGCAGATAGACTTACCTGCTGATAGTTCTGATCCATCCTAAACAACAATCTGTTTAATAACATAGTAAGTGTGTGGAAAACACACCCCTCCCCCATGTGTAATAGTAGGTGAATCAGAAATGCTCACAGCAATGTCATAGACTCAGGTAATTAACCTCAAATTAATTCCAAAACTTAGGTGCATGCTCTGTTGGTATTGTGGTGTGCATCTGTGGATAAAGTTTCCAGGCAACACTTAGCTATGGATAATATTTAAACTTTGTTATAGCTTTTTCTTCTACGTATGCTCCTTTTAAACTTACAAGACTGGAAAAAGTTAGTCACCTAATACTTCCATGGAGAGTTGTTAGGTAATATGTAACAAAATTTAAAATATGCAAATGTTTCACCAGCATTCTGCTTCTAGAAATGTCTTATAGGAAAGACTCATGATAGGAAGGAGGCATGTGCAGTCTAAATATCAACTGGGGAGAAATGTACGTTCCGTGCATAGCTTTGCAGTCTAACTTCTCACTTACTGTGATCATAAAGCAAATTTTCTAGCCACGATTTCACATCTAAGAGTAAAAAAATCTTTGTCTCTAATATTTAGGTCTCCAACTTAATTGCCTCCAAAACAACCCCACAAAGGACCAAGAGATTGCTTCCTTTTGATTTAGTGGCACTTGCGTGTCTTGGTATTGTTTTCTCTGTCAATATACAATATTACCAGGGCGGCTACGAATTCCCTTGTCGGTTTTGTGTGCTGGGTGTGTGCAGTGGCTGTGGTGGGAGGGTGTTGTTCAGGAGGCTGACAGCTGCTCCCCTTCTGGTTCTGTTCTCTCATTCCCTTCAGAGCCGGCTCTGAGGATGTCTGGCTTCTCCTTGACCTGGGAATGGATTTGTTTATTCACTCCCAGCAGTCACAGCATTTAAAGGAAGCCTCGCTCGAAGTTCAGAATAAAGGATGTTCTTCTGAATAAAGGAATGTCCAGGTGTGGATAAGGGACTTAGCTTGGAGAGCAAGGGCTGCCTTCCTTACACCCATCTTGCTGAAGTAACTGAGGCAGAGCTTAAGCCTGGGTCTTTCTGTTTTGCATGACAGCTTATTGCATATTAACTCCTAGCACCCTCTAGCCTGGCTGCCCTTTCCCCGAATTGAGTATGTCCGAAGCCAGTTGGATCCTGAGGCCCGTGAGGACCATTTCTTTCTGAAAGAGAACAGAAATGGCGGTCAGTGATGCACATCTTTGGTTATGGAAGCAATGATAAAAGTCATAGTTATTTATAAAACTACTAGTAGCCCATTTGCACGAAGATTCGTGCAATAGACCTTCATTCACCTGGCTACCTGCACCAGTTTTCTGCCGGCACCGGGGACCCAGGCCTTGGCTGTGGCCACCGCCTTCTGCCTTCTTTCAGGGTCGGGGCTTGGCCCCGGGCGGTAGCCTTGGGCTCGGCCACACCCAACATCCCTGCTAGGGATCGCAGGAGCCGACCCCCAGTGATTTCCTGCGATCGGTGCAGGCTCCCCGCTGGTGCCCAAGGCCGGGAAAGCCTCGGGGGCTTTCCCGGCCTTGGGCTCGGCCGCACCCAGCGTCCCTGCTACCGATTGCAGGAGCCGACCCCCAGTGGTTTCCTGCTACAGATCGTAGGAGTCGACCCCCTGGTAGTTGCCTGCGATCCATGCAGGCTCCCTGCTAGTGCCCAAGGCTGGGAAAGCTGCAGAGGCTTTCCCGGCCTTGGGCTCCGCCACACCCCAACGTCCCTGCAATGGTTTCCTGGTGGGCGTGGTTGGCGGGCGTGGCATGGTTGGTGGGCATGGCTTGGGCGTAGCGAAGGTGCGGTCAATTTGCATATTTGTCTATTATAAGGTAAGATCAGAGGCGGCTATATGGGCCTCTAAGCCTATCACTTTGGACAATCCTGTGTAGAAATCTTTTTAAAAGGAGAACATCTAACCACAGCCATAGATTGAGCACTACAGGTGCTCTCTGGATGTTATAGGTTGAATTGTGCCTCCCCCCTCCAGCCCCCCAAATTCATGTGCTGAAGTTCTAGCCCCTGGTACCTCAGAACGTGACCTTGTTTGAAAATAAGGCCAGCGTAGATATAATCAGTTTAGATGAGGTCATTCGGGAGTAGGTGGGCCCGTAATCCAATGTGACTGGTGTCCTCATGAAAAGGGGAAATTTGGACACCAACACGCACACAGGAGAAGGCCCATGAGGATGAAGGCAGAGATGGGGCATGTTCCTCCATGTCAGAGAACATCAAAGATTGCCAGTAAGCCTCGGAAGCTAGGGAAGAGGCCTGGAATAGATTCTCCCTCACAGCCCTCGGGAGGAACCAGCCCTGCGCACACCTTGACCTTGGATTTCCAGCCTCGAGAACTGT
Source organism: Eptesicus fuscus (assembly GCF_027574615.1). NCBI lineage: Eukaryota > Metazoa > Chordata > Mammalia > Chiroptera > Vespertilionidae > Eptesicus > Eptesicus fuscus. The sequence goes on along the minus strand of NC_072480.1, from coordinate 63,817,426 downwards.
GGGCCGATAAATTTCCATTGTTTTCAGCCACTCCGTTTGTGGTCCGTTGTTATGGCAGCCCCAGCAAACCCATGTGCCGACCAAGAGCTGCCTCCCTCAGTCCTGCCCAGTGGGCCCCAAGCTGAGGGACGAGGAGGGTTAAAGAAAGGCAAAGGCGTGGCTATCAGACACACGCAGGACAAGGCCAGGCAAGGCCTGGCTGATGGATGGCTATAGACACTCAAGGCAGTTTGTTACTCACACAGCAACGGAAGGCTGGGCAAAGGTGCCCCCTCGCTGTGGGCCCTGTTCCCACATGGCCTGCGTGGGTACAAGCAAGGTCACCAGTGCCCCAGAGCCCAGCCATTCCCTGCAGTGGCATCATGCCAAAGCCATTCAATAAAACCTGTGCTGTCCCGTTAGCACTGATTTCCCCACATTTCTAAAGTAGCTTCATGTTGTTGGGGTTTAGCTGACACTCTTAGTTCTCAGAGGACCGATCATTCATTTGCTTTCAGCCACGGTGCAGTAAGACAGCCCATGGCCGGATTCATGTGGCATTCTGATGACCATACACCAGTGTGTTCCCTGTTTATGTAGCTACTTGTTGATGTATCAAGGAAAAAATAGATTCTCTCATGGTGGGGAAGAAGGTGGTTGAGGAATTTCTATTTAAAAAAATTACACAATTGAAAGATGGGCAGTTAGAGGGGGGCCCAGGGCCAGGGATGCAGCCCTTGCTCCATTGCCAAGCAATGCATCCACCCGGGACACCTTTGCTTCTTGGCGTCAAGCCACTGTCCACTCGTCAGCCACACCTCCCAGGGCAGCAGCTGGCCTGCAACATCACAGTTCCCTAATGCCTAGAAAAGCGCCATATGGACTAGCAGGAACCCGGAGGGTGGGAAATGTGGCAGAACATTCACATAAGGGGGAAAGTCACCAAGTCAGGCAAGAAACAGCCTCAAGGAGAGCCACTGCAGAACCAAGGGCTGCTGACAAGCCCAGAACTGGTTCTTGAGTTAACCTGACTGCCGGTCTGGAAGAAAAAAAGCACATTTCTCCTCTTAATCGAAGCTGATCAAGTGTGTGTGTGTGTGTGTGTGTGTGTGTGTGTGTTTGGGGGAGGAGAGGGGCTGGAATCAAACCAAGTGTGCAGTACAAGCCACCCAAGCTCCTTCCTCTTCCCCCTGCCCCCCCCCCCACCCCCACCCCGTCACCTCGCCCCAGGTCAGCCACAGGTACGCCTCGGGCATATCCTGGTAGGCTCTTTTTGAAGTGGTGCACACTATTTTCTCCAAAAAAGAAAAATAGTATATGCAGCTCTGTAACCTTTTTCACAAATCAGAACAACTTGCTCTGTCAGGGGCAGTGGTAAAGAGGCTAAAGAGACCCAAGATGGGGAAGAGAGTATCTGGGAGCCCGAGGGGGCGGGTGGGGTGCTAACTGCCCTAATGGTGCAGACAGCTGTGAAGAGCCTGGCGTGGGGCAGGAAGTCCTGTGCCTTCCTCCGTGTGGGGTGCAGGAAGGCGGAAGGCAGGAGCCGAAGGGCTTCGCATGCTGTGCCGGGAGCAGCAGGTCTGACCCTGCAGGCAGCAGAGAGCCAGCCAGGCTAGAGCGCAGTCCTGAAAGGCTCCATCTCGGGAAGCTCAGGGGGGACAGGACACCGGAAAGTAAGACAAGACGGAGCCTCAGAAAGCAGGAAGGAATAGCAGAGTCACTTCAGGGGAGCTGATCACCAGTCACCACTTGGTGTGCACACCTTCGCATCAGGCCCTTTTCTTTATGCCCCAGTGTCACTCCAGAGCAGAGAGTCCTCCCACACCCCCAACCACAGCACATGGGGCGTCAGCAGGAGGGCTTGATAGCACACCCAGAGGCAGGCCCCGCCCTCAGAGTTTCTAATTAGGTAGGTCTGGGATGGACCTGAGAGTTTGCATTTCTGATGAGTTCCCAGGTATAGCTGCTGGTCCAGAGCCCCCACTCTGAGAACCACTGCCCTGGGGAATTAAAAATGATCCTTCAAGCCCTCCAGCTACCCAGGAGTCACACACTGTAGTCTGCCCGTCAGGAAAGCAGCTGGATTGAGAAGCTGCGCCTGCTGCTCTGGCTTGTACTTGAGAAGACTGGCTTTTCTCTGTCCTAATCTCCACGCCTGAAGTTCCCAGGGTGACATCAGAAGGACCTTCTGCTTTTGAATGTGAGCAACCCCGGAGGGGACCGCATCTTTCTTTGAGAGCCTTCTCACCCCGGCCAAGGCTCTCCTTGGAAAATTCTTGTCCATATTTTCATTTTAAGTCAATTCATTCCAAACATCCATCCATCCTACCCAGCGGTCTTCATGGCACTCAGTGAATAGCAAACCTCACGTAGACTCTGTCTGATAAATCAACTTGCAAAGAAGGCGTTAGCCTCTCTGGGTGAAGGGGTGGGGGTCCCGTGGTTAAGTGCTTTGAACAAAGCCGCGTGGCTCGGAAGAATGTCTCCACGCTGCGGTTCAGCCTCCCTGTTTCCCAGGCCCACGTCCTTCCTCCTATGAGCTACAGGGGCGATGTATCTAACAGAAACCACTCAGGCTGAGAGCGAGGCTATATTCTAGCAGAGGCCACTGCATTCTCTGGGCTCTCACACAACCTACTTTGTAAGGGACCTGCGTGGCCTAAAGCAGGGGTGGGGAACGTCCAGCCCCCGGGCTGTACAAGGCCCACAAAATCATCTGGTCCGGCCCTGCCAAGGCATTAGGGGTGAGTTAACTAATGTTTGACCACATACAGCAGGCTGATTTTTAGGCTGATCATTTGGTATGGCCCGAGAATGATGTTATAAATATCCAAATGGCTCTTGGCAGAAAAAAGGTTCCCCACCCCTGACCTAAAGGAACAACGATCAACCTATTTTAATCCTGGTTGATGGAACCATTTGCAGACCACTCCTGCTTGGCAGCAGCCCCGCATTAGAGATGGAGAGCGGAGAGTCGGTAACCTGCACAAGGTAGCAGCGCTCACACAGGTTCTGCCAAATGGCATCAACAAGGCAGTCGCCAGGTGTGGACTTCCAGGGCCCCAGGTAGAAAATGTAGCTGCGGGGGGGGAGGGGGGGGCAGTGTTACGAAAAGGGCATTCTGCCAACAAATAAAACTGCTAGGAAGTTTGAGTCTGGTTCTATGTAAATAGTGATTAAAAACCTGTTTACAAAGCTTAAGGCAAACCCATGTGTTATTTGCAATTGTTGTTGTTGTAACAAATCAGCACAAAGTTAGTGGCTTAAAATGACACAGATTGATTATCTCATGGTTGTGGAGGTCAGAAGCCGACATGGGTCTCACTGAGCTAAAACCAAGGCGTCAGCAGGGCCGAGTTCCCTCTGGAGGCCCCAGGGGAGAATCCATTTCCTTGTCTTTTTTAGCTCTAGAGGCTCCACATTCCTTGTCATGGTGGCCTGCCAGCAATGGTCATCACTCCGGCCTCTGCTTCCTTCCTCACATCTCCTTCTCTGACTCTTCCAAGGACCCTCATGATCGCACTGGGGCCACAGCCAGTCCAGGATGAACCCCCATTTCAAGGTCTTTAACGAGTCACATCTGCAAAGTCCCTTTGCCATGCAAGGTAACAGGGCCACAAGTTCAAGGGAGTAGAATATGGACAACTTGGGGGCACCACTACTCTGCCTACCACACCCTACAACTTCAGAAACATCGTCTCTAACACATCCAGCAACGCTTACAGCATTCCCTCCGTTTCATTCCTGGTACTGATAGGGAACACTTTTCTCCTCTCTTAGACTTTAGCAAAGTGCTTCATCCCTTCTCTTCCCAAGTCCAAGGGCTAGAAACTCACTCTTTACAGCCATCGTGGTGCTGAGGGTGTCCTTAATGTCTAGGTTACAAACCATAAGTTCATATTTCCATCCCTAAATGGTTCCAAATATGGAATGTGCTTTGTTAGACAGTAGGAAATACTCACCATAACGGAGAGATTTCATTAAGTAATGGGAAGTGATTAGGTGGTCTTTCTTGTTTTTTCCTGCTGTTCCCCCCAAGTCAGCAATCATAGAAATCTATCATGTACATTTATTTTATTCGATTCTTTAGCCGAAAGAAAGACAAAAGCACTGCTGGCCTAGAAACAAGAAGAACGGGCCTTGGCTAAGTGATTGCTCTGTGCCCGTGCTGACCAAGCGAGCTCATGGCGAGCCTGTTTTCCTCAGACCAGCAGTTAAATCCAGGTGACCCGTGAAGGATGCTACAAACATCAGACCACTCCGCTATGCCGATTCGATGCCGAGAACAGACACAATTGTACCCAAGTAAACAGACTCTTGTGACTGAGTTGAAATTTGAGTTCAGACTTGACTCACCCTACGCATGACGTCCACTTTCTAAGATAGCAATCCTGTTGACACAGGTGAATAAAGATTAAAAAAAAAAAAATGCTGACCGCAGTATCATATCCAGTAAACAGTGCTGAATTCTGCAGGCGAAGAGTTTGCCAACCTCTGCCCGGCAGTGCACACCTTTGGAATGCACACCTGCCAGAGATTGGAAAGCTTCCTGAGCGATGACTGGGGACTTAGATTTTCTCTTGCGGGACTTTAGAAATTTCATTTTCCATCATGTAGTTCTGGGTGCGAAGGTTGCAACAAGACCTAAGCTCTCTGATTGTTTTGGTCTTTTTTCTATAACACTATTTACGTTTGAAGTAAACAAAACCTTTGCCATTATTATTTAGCAGTAATCAGTGTTAAATAATATTTAGCAAAGTCTTTCCCTGAAAACCAAAATTCCGAGAAATCTGCAAAAGGAAGGATTGCAGGGAAGCCCCAGGCTCTCTCTGCTGAGTTTGGGTGTTCATGCCTCCCTCCTGCTTCCCTAGAGAAGGTTGGAGCCCATGTGGGTGTCACTGCCTGCTGGGCCTGGTCTGTGGGAGACAGTGGTAAGACCACATTATATGAAGCCTTAGTAGGCGGAGCATTGTACGGTCCTGCCACGTCCGCATATACTGTAAGTCCTCGAGCAGACCAGGCACCACTGCAATGAACTGGGCTCCGAATACCGCCATAGGGCTTTACAAAAGCACGGGTCCTTTCATTTCCCTGGGAGTGGCGCTCTCCCCAGTCCGGTGATAAAATCTGACTTGTGGGCTGTGTCAGGAACAAATGGCACACTCAAAATAGGAGCATTTGTTTAAAAAGACTGATTATGGGAACCAGACATGATAGTGCAGGAACCCGGAGTCCCGACCCCATTGCTACCACCCCTGGAAAGTGGTGCAAAACAGTGACCAAGCCCCGGAAGGAGAGAGCCACGTGGAAAGTGTCGACTTCAGAGGAGCGGTGTCGGTCACTTGAGGCCACAGCAGTCTCAGGTGACCTTTCTGGGAAGGAGCCAGGAAAAGGAACACCTGACCTTCTGATCTCCTGCAGGGGCTCCCCACCGGCCAAACCATATGGGGAATCGGGAGGACAAGGGGGGGACACTGATGAAATCTGTGCAGGTCAGCCTCATGGGCAGAGGGTGGCTAGCGGGCCTGGAGGGGCCAATGGAACTAGCGAGTGGCAGAGCCAGGATCTGAACATGGTGCTTGATGACCGATACCACTGGTTCTTTGGGGGACATATTCATTCCACAAATATTTAATATCCCCTCTGGAAAGCAGCGTGCGAGGTGCTGAGGATGCCTAGGTAGCAGCATCTCCTGCTGAATGCCGCGTCATGCCCTGGCTGGGGCTTTCACGCGGGGCACGCACAGCGGTCCTGTGAGGTGGGTGGCCTTACCTTCATCTGATAGGCAGCCTGTCCGAGGAAAGATGGCCTCACCCAAAGTCACAACTGGAAAGTAACAGGACAGAGATTCAATCACATGTCTGGCCCCATGCCCACATTCTTCACATGATGCCCCTCAAAGCAACCCATCCCCACAAGGAAGTCTAACTGGGGAGAAAAAACAGACTTTAGGATTGAGGAATCTCCTTCCAGAACTTTTATGGGCAAGAAGAGCTCGGAATTGGAGTCCCGTGAGACCAGACAGTTAATTGCCCTCCTTGGGACAAGGACTAAAATAGCATCACTGTTCTTACGTGGGCAAAAGTGAGGCCATCTGGTGTGCTGCCGTGCTGAGGTGGAGAAGTGCCAATGCCCACAGACAGCATGACCAGAATCGGGAAGTAAGGCCCTACCAGATGAGCGGGTGAAGGCCTGGAAGACCAGTGGGTCTGGGCCAAGAGCAGAGTTCCTCAGGCAGTTTTGTTTCTTGTGGGATGGGCCGTGGATTTGCACATAATGAAAATACAAGGTGGCAGATGGGAGAGGAAGGGCCCTGAACGGGGGAACCGTGTGAGAGCTTGCTGTGGGGAGGCTTGGTGGAGACTTCTGTGTGCTGAGCAGCTTCTATATTCAGTTCCTGCTCCAAACTGACACCAAAGGATCTGTCTGGGTCTCAGGGCCAGAGAAGTGGCAAAACTTATTTATGTAGATCAATCGGGCAACTCAACATCGCAGCTCACCTGTGGTTCTCAAAGTGGGGTCCCTGGACCTGAGTAGCAACATCACCTTAGAACTTGTTAGAAATGCAAACTCAGTGGGCCATCCCAGACCTACAGAGACAGCAACTCTGGGCGTGGGGTCCAGCAACCAGTTCTCATAAGCCCTCAGGGTCATGCTGAGGCACACTTCAGTTTGAGAACCACTGCTGGGGGGTCACTGATTCCTAATAGAGGAGGGGGGACTGCTCAGGGGTCCCTAAAAGCAAAGAACTCTAAGATGTGGTCAAAGGGGGCTGAGAGGAGGAGGGAGATGATTCCCCATGGAAAGGGGCCTAGCATGTGACAGACACAGACGTCTTTCTGTACAAACACTGGGCAATGCGTTAGTATAGAAAGAAGCTCGAGGAAATGTTAAGACTTGAGACAAGACTTTGGGTTAAATCTTGTCAAAATTCAGGGGAGACAGAGGAGCAGGGGCTGGGCAACGGGGATGAAGGGCACTAAGTTTAGAAGATGGTCAATGGCACGTGGTTTGTACCAACTCCCTTGGATTCTGACCCTTTGTCTTTTTGCTCTTCTAACAATGGGGCCTGCTCCGGTAGGTATTGGAAAAGTGGAGATGGACAGCACATGATTCCTCCGCTAAAGTGGAGGCAGAAATATAAGCTGTTATTGCATTGTGGCAGCATAGGAGGTCAGAGAAGGCTCCATGAAGGGAAGGAGGGCATACAAGGAGCATTCCTGGCAAAGGATTTGCTGTTTTATGCATGAAGGACTTTGGGTGGGTACACACGGGTTCAGTGAGCAGATGGTTGGGTATTGTGGGAGCCCTCTCTGCCTGGGGAAGGGGCTGGAAGGAGGGTGGGCCCAGGTAACAAGAATGCTGGTTGAACCCTCACTGTGTTTTAAGTGCCCTTAAGCATTTTATATTTCCATTATTTAATCCTCACCAAATCTGCTGACCTTGTGAGATAGTAAAGAACATGCTAAACGTCTGGATTTCATCCTGTGGGCAGTGGGCAGCCTTTGAAGTGTTTTAAGGAGGAAATGGGTTTGGCACTATTCTCTGTGCCTCTGGTTCTCTACTCTGACCCACAGGAGAGTTGTCTGGAGCTAAGTAAGAGCAGATGCAGCTGCCAGGCCCGACTCTGGACAAGGGGCGTGGCTAGGGCTGGGATCCTGGAGGTGGCTGCAGGGGTCTGGGCAACACATCTGACTGTCAGGAAAAGTCACAGGGGCTGAGTTTAGACTCAGCAGAAAGCATTTTAATTATTTGACTTTAACAGTGGCATTTTTGTTTTTCTTTCAGGAACGTCCAAATCATATGTAAGTATCCCTTTTTCTTTTCTGTGTCGCTTCACCTTATAGACTCTAGTCTGTTTTGCTCCAAAATGTTCACATTTGTGCTTCATTCACATAACAAATGTGTGTCGTGCATCTATCATTCATGAGAGGGCAGTCCTGAGTTTCTATGAGACGTTCCTGCTCTTTAGGAAATGCTTTGTGAAGCCCTTCTCAGGCTAACAAAACTAGACGCTTCATTTCATCGTTGTCTCTGTGTGGAGTGTAAGGGAATAAAAAAAAATTTAATTCTGCCGAAACTGGTTTGGCTCAGTGGATAGAGCGTCGGCCTGCGGACTCAAGGGTCCCAGGTTCGATTCCGATCAAGGGCATGTACCTTGGTTGCGGGCACACCCCCAGTAGGGGGTGTGCAAGAGGCAGCTGATTGATGTTTCTCTCTCATCGATGTTTCTAACTCTCTATCCCTCTCTCTTCCTCTCTGTAAAAAATCAATAAAATATATTTTAAAAAAATTTAATTCTAAGAGTCTACCTCTGGATAGTCACTGACAACTGACTAAATAGGCACAGGTTACTTTTCATGCCATTGGCACTCATTTGTGAAAATGGGCCAGCAAGGAGCATATTTTAACCCTGGACTGTTGTTGTTTTGTCAGAGTTGCTTTGGTTACCCCCTGAGCATCTTCTTCATCGTGATCAATGAGTTCTGCGAAAGGTTTTCCTACTATGGCATGAAAGGTAACTATTTTCGACACCCACCCCCTTGCGTGCAGAGCGTCAGTTGCCGCGGCCACTCCTAACTGTGCTTTCCCTCCCCTGCCCTGTCTGCTGCGGAAAGCACTCCTGATCCTGTACTTCACACGGTTCTTTAAATGGGACGACAACCTGTCCACCGCCATCTACCACACCTTCGTGGCTCTCTGCTACCTGACGCCCATTCTCGGCGCTCTCATCGCCGACTCCTGGCTGGGAAAATTCTCGTGAGTAGTTGCGACTCCCTTGTTCCCAGGCAAGCCAAAAAGTAATTATTAGCTTAGAGGTTTGAGATGATGGGTTCTGGTAGCAAAGAATCGGAAACCTAAAACTCTTGGGAGAGCATGCTAGACCCTGTTTCTGCTCCTCAGCGTCCCCCCAGAGCGTGGCACAGTGCCTGGCATTCAGCAGTGAGTGCAAGTGGCGTTTGTAGGTTCTCCTGTCCTCCTTCAAGCAGCAGTAACATCTTTGTCTCATCTTGAAATAGTAGCAGGGATACCATCGCTCATTAATGATGTGGGAAGCATTGAGTTAAGGGCAGGGAGAACAAAGAAGCTCCCCAACCGATGTCCCAGCTGCCAAAAGGCTCACACTGCTCCATGGACAGAGAGGGCACGGGGCACCCACCCAGCCCTTGGTCAAGTGCACTCGAGAGGGGGTTATCAGGAAGTCCCCAGGACTTAATCAGCAGAGAAGTGAAGGCTCTGCCAGGCCAAGGCACGGTGTGGACAGAAGCAGGAAAATTCACTCTCTCAAATTAACTCAATACACAAACAAGCAGTGGTCCACTCCTGGCCGAATGTTGTTACCAGGCACTAGGTACGTATCTCTCATTGTCTAAAGAGACAAGTACCGATTTCGGTAGTTAGGTAAAATGAAACACTGCTTCTTTCAAAGAGCTCGAAGATAAAATGCATCTCCCCCCTTGCTCCAGCTCCTCTGGGCAAGTCTTTGCTCTGTGCTTGCAGGCTGGGCAACAAGTTCTTCAGCAGGTTGCCTTCCTAAGAGTTACTGATTTTACTCAATTTGAGAAACAAGTATATTCATGACCGGGCTCTCGAAAGTTTGAAGCCGGGGGCCCTTTTGTGGTGGAGTAGGAAGCGGATTGTACAATTAACTTGGGTTTTCTTAACCCCTCTATACACAGGACCATCGTGTCACTCTCCATCGTCTACACAATTGGGCAGGCAGTCACCGCAGTAAGCTCCATTCACGACCTCTCAGACTTCGACCACAATGGGACCCCCGACAATCTTCCTTTACATGTGTGAGTTATGCTACCTGCTGCCCTTCCCCCTCCCACTGGTTGCTTCTTTGGTGCTCCAGTTTTTCACCTTGAACTTCACCGTAGTGTAAGGAGGGCTTTACAGCGATATAGAGAACGCCGTTTAATTGACTTAAGTGTTGGGTCTTCATTACGTTGCCATCCTAACAGTTGTCTGGAGTCATTGCTCACTTGAAGGCTTGTTGTCTGGGGTACATGTCACGTGGTGCGTGGTCAGTGCACGGGATACTTACTAGTATGTTAATCATCATGTTCCCTGGAGGGACAGACGTTACTGCCACTGATCTTGATCCTCAATTGGACCGGGTTTCCTCAAGACTCTGTACCTTTGGTTTTCTGTCTTGTACTACACTTTTGCTGAGTTCCCATTAACTCGGTTTCATAAGTATTTGTTCGAGCCGTATGTTCTGCGTCCTTGATGGACGTTGGCATTGACGCTGCCATTAACAAGTGCTCCTCTGTGAGATTGAGTTCCCTTCACTGCAGTCTGGTCTAGTAGACAAGTTACCAAGATTTATTTTGTTTCCTGTTCGTGTGCTTCGGTTCCTTGATCTCTAAGCAAACCATCTTATCGGCTGGGAAAATATAACTGAACTGTCCCTCTCTCCCTCTCCTTTCCTCTCTAAAAATCAATAAAAATATATTTTTCAAAAGAGAAATAAATTTGAATTCCTATCTGCAGCCCCCGAGTTTCTGGTTTGTTCATCAGTCAGATTGCTGTCCAGACGAGGTCCTTTGTTGTAACACCCGGGGTGCCCACAGGAAACTGTGCTGGTCGCGGGCAGTGGCTATAAGCTCAGTCTGGCAGCTCAGACTTCCAGTGTCTGACCCCCAGCCCTTCCACAGAGCAGCTGTAAGGCTTGGGGCAACTTATCTTCTCCACGCCTCAATTTCCTAATCTACAATATTGATTAAGAACATGGACTTTGTGGGTTCAAATTCTGGCTGTGCTCCTCACTAGTTGTTTCTTAACCTCTGTGCCTAGGTTTCCTCATTTGTGATAGCACCTGCCCACGATAGTAAGCTCCATTCACGACCTTACGATAGGACTGTGTGTGTTCATCCAGATGGAGCACCTGGAGCACTGCCTGGCAAGTGACAAGTGCTCAGGAAAGCTTAGCTACTTTCCTTGCTCATGGAGCTCCTATTAGAGCACACCCACAATCCTCACAAGAGTGCTGGGTGTGTTATAGGCAACTGCCATGTTTTGTTGTCTTTTAAAATGCTTAGAGTGGCAGCACTTAAGTTCTTAAGAAGCAAACAATGAAAGAGGTGCTTCAACCAGCTAATTCAGGAAGATGAATGAGATTTTTTTAAAGAATTCTTTCTATGCGTAGTAGTTCTAGATTTTGTTTCAGAAAACACTTTTTAGCACTTTAATGCAACATAGCAATCAAGAGATATGAAAAAACACACACATAAAACCTAAAATTTGTAGTATCTGCTATCATTTAACAAAACTACAAATGAGGGTTGGCAAATTCTATGAGTGATTTTCTTTTAATTCAGAAAGTAAAACACTTACAGATAACTTGGATAATGCAAAAGTAAATGATCCTTAATCCCTTCTAATTATTATAAATAATCTTTTTTAATATTGTAAAAGATTATAATAAACATTTTGCTTTACTTTCCAGTCTTCTGTAAACAAGTTAAGATCATACTAACTAACCTGATATTCTGCTTTGCCATTAAATCATGTTTTCTAATGTCTTTTAATGACTGGTATGAGTCTATTAAGATTATACAGAGACAATGCTTAAACATTTCACTTACCTATTCTTTTATTGAAAATGATAATGCTGCAGAAGAACCCCATACAAAAATCCTTGTTCAGTATTCAAGCTATTGCTTTAAATTTTCTAGCTAGTAAGTTATTAGATAACGGACTACACATGAAGGCCCATGAGATCAAGTCCCCGTCACCTGTTAAGACGGCATTCCTGCGCATTATCTTCTCATAGAGGTTGCTGTCCCTTCTCTGTGCTTACCGCTGCACCTGTTCTGCTGAGGAAAACTAAGAAACAGGAGGTTCCTGCTTTTAAAATCTCACATTTCAGCAATGCCCCACCCCCTTCTTCCTGTAGGGCGCTGTCCATGATCGGCCTGGGCCTGATAGCTCTCGGTACTGGAGGAATCAAGCCCTGTGTGTCTGCATTTGGTGGAGATCAGTTTGAAGAGGGCCAGGTAAGAGCACGTGCCTTCACAGAAACCACATAAATGGACTCTAAACTTCCAGGAATCAAATTCCACCGACACTAGGTCTGCGCACCACTGGATTCTTTTCAAGTAGACTTGAAAGTGAGATACTGACCAAAACTAAGTTCAAAGCAAGGTCAGATGATCAGCTATATAATCAGGTTCGATCAGTTGTTACATAGCCAGCTTCATTATACTTTAATTTTATCCTTCTTATTATAGGAAAAACAAAGAAACCGATTCTTTTCCATCTTTTATTTGGCCATTAATGCTGGAAGTTTGATATCTACTATCGTCACTCCCATTCTCAGAGGTAAAATACATCAGGGCGGGGGGGGGGGGGGCGGCCTTCTGTTTGTTTGTTTTTTAATTGTGGGGAGAAAATCACGTGGAAAGTTTGTCCTTGCTTTGCTTGTTTTGTCCTCTGCTCCTCCATTATAATTCAGCCACCAGACACGTAACAGAGTACACATTGAAATCCAGAGTATGGGCTTCTTTTCCTTCCAGTTGTATCTCCTCTTCAGTCTTATTAGAATCCCTTATCCCAATGACCACTGGAGGGTCTGTAGCATCCTTAGCACAGCAGTCCCTTTTTCTAAATGGTCACTAACGCAAAGTCCTTATTCATATGAGAGATAAGACAGTAGAAGCTCTGAAAAACACATTTTTACTGTCCAGCTTTGCTCCCGGGTAATGTTCAGTGAGTTAGGGAGAATTTTGTGGGCAAGGTTTTATTCTTTACTTTCCTATCATCTCAGATATTTCAAAAAGAACTGCCCAAGAGAGAGAAGATAGCAACTAGCAACAGCACTCAGATCTTTGTGCTTGCTAAGGATCCATTGAGAGTTTGTAGATTTCCCACATTGAAGGGAATATTTTGGGTCAAATTAGACCATGGGATCAGATTAAATTGTTTAATAAAATATTTTGTGGGGGTTTCTGTGTTTCTGCATAGACTAGTAGTTTGGAGATGATACTTAAAACACGTTCCAACTTGTTTTGTATAAAAATTTAGTAGTTTTTATTCTTATGTTATGTTTCTTCACCTCCCCACCTTCCCATCTACTAGAATATCTACTATGCATGTGGTGCATCAGAGAATGTGTTACAGGATAACTTCTTTAAAGGTGAAATCATGATTCTCACCACAAATATGAAATGAGCATGTGACAACGATTTTATATAACTTAATAATTAATGAGGAAACTAGAAAGCTACCAGTCAGTGCCAATAGGGATTTGACTAACAGGTTATTTATATTCTTTTTCAGGGAGGGAATTTATTTTGCTTTGCCATGAACAGAAGTCATTGCATGTTTTCTACTAGTTAACTTCTTTCTCTACAGAGCTGTGAAATAGCTAGTCAAAGACCAAGTTAAAACCCCTTTAGGATCAGATTCCTGGAGGCTCCAGCATTCCATTAAAAGGACTTCCAGAATTTTCTTGTTGCTCCTTCCATTGTCTTAATTTTTTGTATGCCAATCCTAGGATTTGAGAGCTAGCAAAGTCTGGCCTCTCGGCCCAATCCAGAAATGTAGAGAAGATTATCCATTTGTGTGCTGTCTATGGCTGCTTTCACAGAAGCAGGCTTGAGTCATTGGGACAAAGATTGAATAGTCCACAAAGCCTGAAAGATTTGCTCTCTGGCTCTTCACAGAAAAGTCTGTTGACCCCTGCCCTGTGTCATCTAAGTATTTTCAAATTAGCATGAATTCAGGGACATACAAGATTAATTTTCCAAGCCACTTTTGATTTTATTTACTGAGTATTCAGGTCATTTTTATCTCCCCCACTAAGAAAACCCACTGAATGTAAGAACTGATTTTGGCTTGACCAGGATCAGACATCTACATAGGGGCTGAGGTTACACTTGTCTCCATCTCCTGCTCGTTCTGCTACAAAGCTGCTTTTCTCCTCTGACACTGACATCAGTGAGGCAAATGGATATGTCTAAAATATTAAGTGAAGAACAATACGTAATAACCAGTTAAGGATTGTTAGAAAATGGTAACTATATGGGCATTACCAATGCCATAATGAATTTTAATCTGGTAATTTCTCCCCAGTTCAAGAATGCGGGATTCACAGTAAGCAAGCTTGTTACCCACTGGCGTTTGGGGTTCCTGCTGCTCTCATGGCCGTTGCTCTGCGTAAGTAGAATCAGTTGAATTAATTCAACCCTATGATCAGATCGTCTTTACTTAATCACTGTGACCACTTTTTTTAAAGTCCTGTAACAAATTGTAATGGTAAATAGTATGAAGACTTGCCAACCCATGCTAAACATGCTCTGAGAAGTCAAAGAATGTAGAGTTGGCATTTTTTCAGAAAGAATAAGATTAAAAAAAAGTGTTTACAGGAAAAGGGATCAACTGAGTTGGACATCTAAACATTTGATACTATTTAGGGAGATTGAGATGAAGATGGCAAATCTGCTGGACTAGCTGAACCCATAGCTGAAGGCTTTCCTTCTTATCAACATGTGCTCATCTACAACTTGAAGACATGACAACCTGGTCCAGTTGTTTAAATACTTCCAATTCCATCTAGATTCCCATAGTGTAGCATCTCAAAATGTTTCTACTAGAATATCTCCCCTCTAGGATGAATATATGTGTGCTAGACACATTCATTCACACATGAGCTCTTGGCACTGGCTTTTTAGGAAGTGTGAAGAGATTTCTACATGGGATAGTTTGGCTTGAGAGATGGTGGGGGTCTTCGTTTCCTAGGACTGCCATAACAAAATACCACAGACTGAGTGGCTTTACCAACAGAAATGTATTCATTGTCTCATAGTTCTGGAGGCTGGGAGTGTCAGAAGGGTCATGCTCCCACGTAAGGCCCTGGGGAGGGTCTCTTCTGGCCTCTCTCCCTCTCGTGGTACCCTGGCTTGTGGCAACAGAATGTCAGTCTGCCCATGGCCTTCCCTCTGTGTGTACATCTGTGTCCAAATGTCCCCTTTTTGTAGGGATACCTGTCATATTGGAGTAGGGCCACCATAATGACCTCACCTTACCTTGATTGTCTGCAATGATTTTATTTCCAAATAAGTCATATTCTGAGGTCCTGGGGATGAGGACTTCAACATCTTTGGGTACAAGAAGGAAACAGAGCCCAATTGCCATCTCAAGCTCAGAATTCTCCCCTTTATATATGTCCATTTTCTTCCATAATTGTTTAATTACTGCCACACTCCCCTAAAAGGCTCATGTATCCTTTTTCTCTCTAATTCTGAGTGAGGAAATGGAGATAGAGAGAACTTCAGAAACTGTTGTTTTAGGCTGGACACTATATTAAGTTGTCATTAGGTAAATTTTCATTTAGTCCGTATGAGTCATTCTTACATCAAAGATTATGCTTTTTCTTGTGGAGGAATTGAGAACAAGCCAAATCCTATGTATCAACACTCTCTCTAGAAGTTTCTATCTGCAGCAATCTTATGTTTGAATTAGGCTTCAGTTAATCAGAAGCTTAAATATTAAAATATTAGCTAATTTAAAAATGTACTGGCCTGGCCAGTGTGGCTCAGTGATTGAGCATCGACCTATGAACCAGGAGTTCAGTTGGGATTCCCATCAGAGCTCAAGCCCGGGTTGCAGGCTCAATCCCCAATAAGGGGACTGATGTTTCTATCTCTCTCCCTCTCCTTTCCTCTTTGAAATCAATGAAAAATATATTTTAAAAAAGTGTAGACTTAGTCTGTTGCGCATCTCTTCCATCCATGTTTGATTAAGGGCAATTGGCATTGGGTTAGACTACAAGTAAACTCATCTTTCTTTAATTATAAAGAACATCTATAATAAGGCACATAGTTGGAGATAATGCTTGAGAGTTGGCACCTATCAAAATCTTAGGCCCTCTCTTAATGGAGGGAAAAAAGTCTAATTCAGATGATCAATTAGTGTTATAAAAAATTTTTAATTCTGGTATTGGATAATCAGAAATCCTAGTATAAGGATTGTGTTTTCAGAGTTTCTTCCAGAAATGCTTTTTTTCCCTGCGTTATTTTTACAATATGTCTTTCCTAAGAGTTGCTTCATTGTAAAAGTGCTTTTACTTGTGTAAAACTGGAGCTGCAGATGTAAATAATTGTAACTGTGATTCTGTACCATGACCACAGAATAAATTCTGTTAACGTGAGTAAGTAAAAGTTCCAACAGATAGTCCTTATTTCTTTCTGATGATTAAAAGAAGAACTTACCCGGCCAGTGTAGCTCAGTGGTTGAGGGTGGCCCTATGAACCAGGAGGTCCTGGCTTGATTCCCAGTCAGGGCCCATGCCTGGGTTGCGGGCTCAATCCTCAGTAGGGGCCATGCAGGCGGCAACCAATCAATGCTTCTCTCTCATCATTAATGTTTCTGTCTCTCTCTCTCCCTTCCTCTCAGAAATCAATAAAACAATATTTTTTTTAAAAAAAGAACTCTGTCTTATCATTGCAACTGAAAAATTAAAGCTGATTTTGTTTTTGTAGAGTAATACATTAACCTAATATGTAAAAGCACTTATTTCTTTGTCTCCCTTTACATAGTGATAGAACTTGGGCCTAAATAGCTGAACTAAGAAATGTGTCACTTTATAAGTCTTTGAGCGGCCCCAAGTTTGGGGAATTAGATAGTAGTAGACTTCACTGTTGGTGTGTGAAACACAGATATAACAGTACTCAGAAGCTCCTGGGCTTGTTAGAATCAAAAGCACTTTCTTCACTGGGAGGGAGGGAGGTACCCCCATTCTATGAGTAACCCTGGTGTGTCCAAAACAAGGTTATAACTCAAATAAAAGCACATCTTCTGGGTCCCAGGTAGTTCTGACAGCACCCTGTTACACATTTTCTTTTGCCCTGCAGTTGTATTTATCGCTGGCAGCAGCATGTACAAGAAGTTCCAGCCCCAGGGGAACATCATGGGTGATGTGGCCAAGTGCATTGGGGTAAGTATCTCAGTCACTCTCTCTCAGTGGCATTTAGTCACCCCAGAACCTTTCACTTCCTTCAAATTAGAAGTCAGTGAAGTGTCAACTTTCCTTTAAGCGTTGAATTAGTGTTCTTTACTACAGGGGTGGGCAAAAGTGGGCTAATTTACCAGCCACCATTACCTAAAAAGTAAATCACAAGTAAGGATATGAAATAAAAACAACAATAATAACACAAATGATACAAATAAACAATACAATAATTAATAAATAATAATACAAGGATAAACTGTTTTGCATGCTCACAACTGTAAACCTACTTTGCCCACAAGTTCTGTGTCTTGATAAATTGAGTTTTCTTATAAAATTCGCCACATGGAAAAGGACACAAAACAGAACTCAACTAAAGAGGGATAGAAATGACTCTTGAACATATAAAATGAGATCAGTGGACATGGAAAATCAAATCCAAGCCACCCCTCACCTATCAAAATGGCAAGCAGTGTCTGATGTTTGCTGGGCAGCAGTGTGACAACGAAGAGGCGTGGTTTGGTGCTGCGTGTCAGGAGTCTGACGCATGGAGTGTCCTTAATCCTCCTTTCACGAATCAAGGCTAAAAACATAACTTTTAAAAACCAGCACAAATTCACATTTGAAGATTATCAATGTAATGTTTACAACAGCAAAAACGGCAACACAAAACAAAACAAATATTTGCAGCAGCAAACATGTAAGTCCACCAAAAATGGGAGAAAACGGCTAACTTACGTCTGTGCCGCGTCACGCAGCCCTCAGAGGTCTCGTGTTCAGAGACTGTTTGGTGATGAGAACATGCAGAACGTGGTTTCTTCCATACACAGCTGCATGGTGTATGCACATATGGACACATTTAAAGTCAGGAATAAGTAATGGAGTCAAATAATTTTATTCCCCTATTTACGCCCCATATTTTTAGTGACTATGTATATTGTACAGGCAGTCCTCAGGTTACGTCGGACTCGACGTACGTCGTTGCGTGGTTACATCGCCATCTCCCATTTATTTATAAAAAAAAATAGTTCTGTCATTTCGATATATGTACATATGTGCTTTATGTTTTTTATTATTTATTTACCACAAGTAAAGGTCAGGAATTGTTATCTT
This sequence comes from Eptesicus fuscus, assembly GCF_027574615.1. NCBI lineage: Eukaryota > Metazoa > Chordata > Mammalia > Chiroptera > Vespertilionidae > Eptesicus > Eptesicus fuscus. Next base: position 63,799,377 of record NC_072480.1, on the reverse strand, counting down.
TCTTTTAAATTTTTATACTGTTTCACTTCATTACTGCTGTGTATGTGCTCCATGTGAGTGACGTAGGTGCTTATGTAGGTGGGTTCCGACTTACGGCGAAAATCGCATTATGTGGCGCCGTAGGAACAGATCCCCAACGTAACCCAGGGACCTACTGTATAATCAGGGGAAAATGTGTCACTTTATAAAAAAGTAATTGTGGATAATTTTTTGGATGTAAAGGCAGCCTTAAGATAAAGTTAGGCCCTGGCCGAGTAGCTCAGTCAGTGGGAGGGTTGTCCCATACACTAAAAGGTTGCTAGTTCCATCCCAGGTCAGGATTTTTGCAATTGATGTCTCTCTCTCTCTCTCTCTCTCTCTCTCTCTCTCTCTCTCTCTCTCTCTCTTTCTAATCTTTCCTCCCTCTCTGTCTCTCTCTCTCTCCAAATAACATCAATTTAAAAAAATCCTCAAAGATAATGTTAGGTCACTTAACTTTCTCTTTGCCTGGCTTTATTGCATTAAATTATATATAGGCACTTTACTTTGTGAAATTAACGTGTCCTCTCAGAATCGTTTTTGTTCTCTTTCCTTTCAGCTATTCCTTCTTCCTTCCATACTTTCCTCTAACACTAATTACATTGATCCCATCACAAATTTTTTTCCAAACTAGGAGGGGATCTTACCAATGATCTCTCCAAGTCCTTCCTTCCCAAGTAACTGACAACTTGGTTCAAATTCCAAAAGAAAAACTTCATGCTATTTAGAATCATGAGACTTGTATTACCCTGCATCCAAAACCAGCCCACAGCTTTGAGTTATTGCCTTTTAGTCATGCATGTCCCCAACTAGCCCCACCACCAGCTTCTCTTGCTGCTGCATAGTTACAAATGCACTTGGCTTTTCCTGAAGGCCTCTTACTAACAAGGAATCTTAGAAGCCCCTAATTGTATGATGGTGGGTCAGTATATTTTTCTAATCAGTGTTACCGTGTTTTAAAATATGTTTAACTGAAGCCATTATTTTTTATAAACCCATTTCTGTGTAGTGGGCTCTCACTGTCCTTTCTATGCCTGTACCATTTATTATAGACCTTCTGTATAATATGGTGGCCACCAGCCACATGTGGCTATTGAACATTTAAAAGGTGGCAAGTTCAACTGGGGAACAGAATTTTAAATTTCCCTTAAAGTAATTTAAATTATATAATTCCTTATATATGTATTTCTATGGAGTGGGTCCTTTTAAATCTAAAAACCGATACTTAATTCAGTTATTGGAAAATTTTAAAGTATCTTTGGAAAAGCTTAAGTATGTAACTCTAGTTTTTCAAACATAAATTTTATGAAATATAAATGCAGATCAAATATTCCTGTTAAAAATTTAGTGCCCAAATTAAAATGTGCTGTAAGGGTAAAGTATGCCCTGGGTTTCAAAGACTTGGTATAAAAAAGAATGTAAAACTTTTTATGAATTTTTAAAATATTGATTACATATTAAGATCATGTTTTAGGTTTGTTGGGTTAAAAAATATATTTAAAATTAATTTTACCTGTTTCCCGTTTGCTTTTCTTTCTTTTCTTGAATCAGACCTTTGGAGCTATTTATTTAAATAAATCACCATTGCTTTTTAATATGGCTACCGGAAAACATAAATGTTACACGTTATGTTCCTATTGACTGCTGCTCTGGAGAGTACAGTAGTAACAGTGTGACTTTGTTTACCCCAACTCACTTGAAGATAGCAGGAGCTTAGAAATAAATGCATCATGCCTTTTAGCAATGTCATACTAGTGTACTAGTATACAATTTTATATTTTGCGTCTCTCACAAGTCTTCCATTAAAAGGAGTTTAATTGAAATGTGTTTCCCTGATAAAGTAATCAGTTCTGTTCTGAAATTTGCTTTTTCTTCCCTCCTTCAGTTTGCCATCAAAAATAGGTTTAGGCACCGGAGTAAGGAATTTCCCAAAAGGGAGCACTGGCTGGACTGGGCCCAGGAGAAGTATGACGTAAGTGACCCTATTGCTGCAGGGTCCCACCCAGGGGCCGTCCTCTAGGAAGGGAGCACCCACAGTTACAACTCATCCTGTTCAGGCTTCCTGGATGAGATCACCAACCGTGTCCTCGGAACCTTTAACAGCATGTTAACTAAGACTCTGGGAGTGTGATTTTTTTTTTTATCGAGAAGAAATTGATTAACAATAGATATAATGCACCTGGAAACAATATTATCTTGTCATAGATGTGCATTTGGTACCACCTGCCAATTAATATGTGTAATTGTGCTCACATAACTTTCGTTTGAATCTAGAAGAGTTAAAGGGTGATAGTGGTGGAGTTTACATTTAGTAGAATTTATATAAATTTGAGTAATTTACCTCCTACACAGACATTTTCACTCATATTTTAAATAGCTTAGGAAGTTTTCGTTTTCAAAAGGAACCCGGGGTAGGGTTCTTCGGAATTGTTCATCACCTCCCAGCTTGTCTTCAGATGCAGATCAGTCCACACTGAACCTAACATTGCTGGTGACATAACCCTGTCTGACTAGTCCCTCCCCCACTCCAACCACAGGAGCGGCTTATCTCTCAAATTAAGATGGTTACGAAGGTGATGTTCCTGTATATTCCACTCCCCATGTTCTGGGCCTTGTTCGACCAGCAGGTAAGGTGAAACTATGTTCATCTTCATGTAGCAAGCGTTCTTTGGGTGCTGCCATGTAGCAAGCCATAGTATCTGGTTCTTTAAAATGTTCTCTTCCAGTTTCTCTTTTATTCACTTATTTGATCACTTACTCACATTGAGGTTTTTTTAAAAAAAAACAACTCTAGGTGGTTCTAGCCACATCTCTGTTGCAAAAGAAGGAAGAAATTAGGTGTGTTCAAGTAAAGGAGAATTAGGAGAGACTGGATCCAAGGGCCCAACACTCTTTCAAATCAAAACTGAGAATAAAGAAAAACTGAGAAAAAAAGAAAACTGAACACAGAATAAAGAGTTTTCCCATTGGTGCATCATGGTAAACAGATGTATTGCCTTTTCTGGGATCCACAGAACATTTTAACTGACAGGAACTTGACATCTTTCCATCTAATTGGGATGCGTGGTTTAGAAGCACCATCCAGGGGTGCACGATGACTCCCCGAAGTCGGTCTAACCAGAGCAGGAGCTACACCCCGGTCATTGCCTTGTCGCCTGCTCTTCCTCCCACATCTGTCAGGTGCTGGCCTCGGAATGTTTCAACGCAGAGTTAGATAACTGAATGTATGATGCCTACTAGTCAAAGGAATAAGATATTATTCCTTTTAGAAACTGGAGTTTTTCAAAAGTTCACAAGCATGTGTAATTTTATGGTTCAGGGAAGATTCTTGTGTGAGTAAACCATCGCTTGTAAGAAAGTTGAGCGTACACATTTAGTCTCCTTATTGGTAAGTGTGAAATTGAGAACAGCATTTCAAACACCAGGGAGGCAGTTTTGCACGTTGATACGAACCTGTTACTGGATGTGGACTTGCATTAGAAACACACGCACCCCCTTTTAGCTGTGTGTCTTGGGGCAATCCCTTAACCCTTCTGAAAGGATAGTAACCGCGGCAAGGCTGTGAGGATCCACATGGGAACTAGGGCATACACCCCTGTATTAAGAATTAGAACAGTGCCCTATTCCCGACTTACTATGATGTCCTCCTAGTGGAGGGGATCCGTTATGTTGAAACATTTGTCTTTAGTCCTCTGTGGGAATAATGATACTTGTACAGTCCTGAGTCGTCTTTTCCTAGGAAATAGGTTTAACGTAACGAGGCCGCTCAGGTTTAAATTTGTCACTCTCTTCACGGAATCACATTTTAGGACAGCTTGGGCTGTCAAAATGGCTCTTAGCAATAACAATGCTCTCGAAACTGTGATGCCAGTGAATATAGAATATCCTCAGGCTGTAAAGCTGCTTTCGCCTGGCAGCTAATGTCTCGCTTCCCACCAACCTCAGTAATGCATTTTTGTCTTTCCTCAGGACAGCTTTATCGCAGAGCAGAGCTGTGTAGGTGCTCTGTCAGGGTCAGGGGTATTATATGTTATGTTAACTTGCAGAGCAGAAATGCAAGTTGTTTCTCCTCACCCAGTATTACATGGAGCTGGGAAATGAATTCAGCACTGAAAAAATTTTAAATCCCATAACATTTCAGACCTCATTCCTGATTTGGAAAAAACAACAACATTGACTTGTAAAATGTTTAAAAACCCATGTTCCCAAATGATGCAGTATACTTACTTGTTTTTAAGGGCTCGAGGTGGACGCTGCAAGCAACAACCATGAATGGGAAAATTGTAAGTCTAAGACATCCCCTGGTCACTGTTCCTTTGTTTTAGTCCCTTTTCCCCCTTTCTCCTTCGTTTTCATGACATTCCCAACCCCCCAGTTGATCATCTGTGGGCACTTATCAATGAAACTCCTCCCCCCTCTGTTTTTAGGGACTTCTTGACATTCAGCCGGATCAGATGCAGGTAAGAGAAAATAATTAAGTTGCTTTCAGAGATCAAAGTCACCTTTGAGCCAATGGTAACAGTCCATCTCCACTTCATCTGCAGACTGTGAATGCCATCTTGATCGTTGTCATGGTCCCCATCGTAGACGCTGTGGTGTACCCTCTGATTGCAAAATGTGGTTTCAACTTCACGTAGGTGACCGGCAGCTTGGGGTTGAGGCTCCATTAGTCCTAGGACTTTGCAACGGGGCTGCACTCCCTCAGCTTCCAGGCCTCCGTGGAAAAAAATAACCTGTCTCCTCTCCCACAACACCGTCTATATGAAGGGGCTTTTAAAGAAACACATTTGAGCCCTGGCCACGTGGCTCAGTTGGTTGCAGTGTCATCCCAGGCACCAAAAGATTGTGGGTTCAATACCCAGTTGGGGCACATGCAGGAGGCAACCCATCAATGTTCTCTCTCTCTTTCTCCCCCTTCCTCCCTCTCTAGAATCAATACAAACATATCCTCAGGTGAGGATTAAAGAAAAAAAAAAAGAAATACATTTGAGTTAGATGTCTGTGTGCTGATGTTTCTGAAAACTTTCCCTTAAAATAAAATGTTATTACCAGCAGCCTGAAATAGCCTCTCATTAAGGCTCTCTCCGATATGCTGAAGGTTGTTCAGAACAGGCGTCCCCAGGATGTGCCACTTTGGCCCATAGAGTATTTTGTATTTTGAGCTGAACCCAATCTAGATTCTGTGGGCTCACAAAAAACAACAACAACAACAACAACAAAACAACAACAACAACAAAAACTGTCTGTCTCTCCCCCTTGAAGAACTTAAATTGGGGGGCTTGCCTATAATGAGTCATTACCAGAAATAACTTTTTATGCCTTATCTAAATGGCAGGGTAAACATCTAAGTTACTGAACAACTGCTTTTCTTGTTATCTTACAAACTGCCCTCCTCCCCTCTGAAGCCCCAAGGCATCTTGACTCAGGATGCTATCTATATCCCATTTTCCCTTTCTGTGTCTGAACCTCTCATGTATGTGGGGTTCCCATCCATACGTATGAGATTAAATTGGGTTACTTTCGCTTGTTAATCTATCTCATGTCAATTTAATTATTAGACCAACAGAAGGAACCTAGAAGGGTAGAGGAAAATGTCTTCCTCCCCCATAATCTAGATGATAAAATGTTAACTATAATCCAGAGTATCACCGAAATTATAATTTCTAGAAAGTAAACGTAAAAACACAAATGAGACTCTATTCCATTTAGTGTCCCTAGTCTTGGTCACGAATAACAAATGAAGAGGCTCTTTTGATGTCATGTGTTTTGGAAGGGAAGTTAGTTTTGTTTGGGGATGGTGGGAGAGGAGTGTGTCTTTGGGGGGCATGTCATTAGCCTGTGTGTATGAGGCAGGTTGGGAGTCACTCTCTTGCTTGTCTCATCAGCCCCTTGAAGAAGATGACGGTCGGGATGTTCCTGGCTTCCATGTCTTTCGTGGTGGCTGCAGTTGTGCAGGTGGAAATTGATGTGAGTTGTCCTCTGATTCTCCAGTGGCCGTTCTGGGCTCAGGCATTCAGGCGGGGTGTTCAGAAGTCTTCTTTCTCCGGGAGTAGAAGGATTAGGGGAGGCCAGGATCTTTGCTAATAAGCTGTCCTGGAACTATGGACCATGCACTCCAGGGGCAAAATAGTCCCTTTCTGACAGCATGGACTGCTGGGTGTTATCTCTGCAAAGGATGCAGCCAGGAATAGGGTCAACAGGCACACTTAATGGGGAGGAAAGCTGGACCACGTTTACATAAGGAGCTTCCTTTGCAGTTTTTAGAATGGGAGATAAGTTTATGAAACTAGCACTTTTATGAACTCCTAAAAGAGCTAGTGAAAAGAAGTTCAGCACTCACAAAGTATTTCAAAACTGTGTCAATTGTCTTCTTGATGGGCTTCTGCCCTTTTGTATTCTAACTTTTCTAATAATGATTAGTTCCCAAGCTAATTCCCATGTCTATTGGACCCACAATGGGGCTAAACTAGACTCCTAATGTCCTTAGTCTAAGATCAGGTCCTGGGAACCTGGTATTATATAGTATGTAAGATAAGAGGTAGAAGAGCTATCACTTTCTCTCCCTCTCTCTCACTCTCTCCCCCCCCCCCCCCTCACTCCCTCCTTCCTTCTCTCTTTTTTAATCTATATTTTTAATTGTGATAAAAATATACATAACAAAATTTACCATCTCAGTCATTTCTGAGTGTACAGTTCAGCAGTGCTAAATATATTCACATTATTGTGCACACAATCTTTAGAATGCTTTTCATCTTCCCAAACTGAAACCCTACATCCATTCAACAACAACTCCCCATTCCTCCTCCCCAACCCCCAACCCCTGGCAACCACCATTCTACTTTCTGTCTCTATGACTTTGAATATTCTAGGTACCACATTAAGTGGAATCACACAGTATGTATCTTTTTGTGACTGGCTTATTTTATTTGACGTAATGACCTCAAGGTCTATCTATGTGGCGCATGTATCAGAATGCCCTTTCTTTTTAAGGCTGAATGATGTTCTGTTTTATGGATATAGCACATTTTGTTTATCCATTCATCTGTTGATGGACACTTAGGTTGTCCCACCTCTTGGCTATTATGAATAGTGCTATTATGATCGTGGGTGTATTCAGTTTCTCTTGAACATAGCTAGCTTTGTGGAAAATTAATTGTGGAGCTGAAATAGAAATAGATTGCTTTAGTGACAGTGGGGTTTGAGAGAGGACATGTAGGGAAAAGGCAGAAACCCTGAGAAAAGGTGTGGAGGCCGGGGGGCATAACACACTTGTGAGAGGCTGTTTAGAGCACCATGTCCAGGGCTGAGGCCTGGGTGTCCAGAGTTGAGGGGAGGCATCCCGAGAAAACAGCTCTCAGGTGCCACAAGATAAGCATTCATTTACGCTATGGTTCCTCTGACCCCTCAGTGATTAGGCTTCGTAACCTGGAGCCCTTGGCCTGGAGGTAGGAGCAAGAAAGCCTCCTTCTGATTACTCCCATGTTCTGTACAAACATCATTTTCCATGGGTGCCATGAAGTGAGTGCTTAGAGGCTTTGGGGCTAGTAGGTGGTGTGCCTCAGCCAGCACAGCTTTCCGTGGCTGGGGAAGGGGACTCTAGCGCTCCGGTGAAGGTATATTCTGTACAAACTGAAGACCTCACTGCCAATTGTCTTTTATTTTGTTCAGAAAACTCTTCCGGTCTTCCCCGAAGGAAACCAAGTCCAAATTAAAGTATTGAATATAGGAAGCAATAACATGACTGTATATTTTCCTGAAGAGATGGTGCACGTTGGCCAAATGTCTGCAGTAAGTAGACGGAACAGAAATTTATGTTTCATCATCTGGCCTGAGTCATAATAGGATTTGCAGAATCTGATCGTCTTGGTCCCGGTATAAATTCCAAGATAAGCCCAGAAGGGAAATGTCTTAATATCATGATCTCCTTTTGGTTTCACTCTGGACCAGTGCACATCAAACTTTAATGTGCATATGAATCACCTGGGAAGCTTGTTAAAACGAAGACTCTTGATCAGTAGGTCTGAAACCTTCCATTTTAACAAGCTTTTCGGTGATATTTCTCTGCTGGTGCATAAACCACACTTTAAATAGCAAGATCTGCATCGGTAGTCCTCCAGCAGGGGCAATATAATGGGAGAGAAGTTTATAAAAACTTGTTCTTTTGTGAACTCCTAAAAGATCTAGTTAAAAGAAATTCAGCACTCACAAAATACTTCAAAAGTGTGTAAATTATCTTTTTTTATGGACTTCTTCCCTTTTGTATTCTAACTCTCCTAATAATGGTTAGTTTCCAAGCTAATTCACATGCCTGTTGCACCCACAATGGAGCCACACTGACTCCTAATGCCTTTAGTCTAAGATCAGGTCCTAGAAATCAGGTGTTCTGTGGTTAAGGGACATTTGACAATCTCTGGAGACATTTTTTTATTATTATTATCGCAACTGGAAGTGTGCTATTCTCCTAAGTAGAAGTCAGGATGCCACCACACAGTCCCTCCCGCCAACAAAGAATTACCTAACTCCACATGTCAATAATGCCAAGGTTAGAAAGCCCTAATGTGGACATTCATTGGTCTGGATTAAAGTTCTCAATCTTGAGTCCTTATTTGGTCACCTGAAGAGCTTTGAAAAGACTATCTGGGTCCCACCCCCACAGATTTTGATTGAACTTGTCTCATTCCTATTTAGACACCGTTGAAAATCACTACCTTAGATCTTGCCAAATTAATAATCTTGAAGTAAAAATAAAAAAAAAAAAGTTTGACTCCTAATGCTTGGAGCAACCCAGTATTGATTATCTCCAGGGCTGATGCTGTTCTTTGCCCAATGATAGAAATGATTTCTATAGCATTTATCTTCATAAAACAAAATGAAAGTAAAATGCTGGGTGAAAAGAGCAATCCCTGTGGTAATACTAAACAACTTCATGACAGAGTCTGTAAGGGTGGGGGGCTAAGACATGCCAGCTCCCCGAAGGCACTTTTTGATGTGTGTGAATGTGCACTGGGAATGTCTAATAATATGCCATGGCAGTGTTCAGTTACACAGTGCAGAGCAAGACTGCAGTGTTAACTATGACTCCTTTTCCCCTGTTACAGACAAATGAATTTAGGACTTTCGATTTGAACAAACTGACAAGTATAAACATTTCTTCTCCTGGATCACCAGTCACTCCAGTAATGCCTGATTTTGAGCAGGGCCATCGCCATACCCTTCTAGTGTGGGGCCCCAATTATTACCGAGTGGTAAGTAGCTGGACACCTGCAGCTGACTCTTTACTATATGTGCTATTGGAGACATGATCTTTTAGTGGTGTGACTTTTACTTCCATGTCATAATATATTAGATAACCCTCAATTTCTTGCTTCTTCAATCACACAAGTCATTTGACTTTCAATAAAAGTTTGACTGGTGGATGTGAATGGTTAACATTAAAAAATCTATAAAGAACTTTTGAGTGCCTTGGCCAGGTGGCTTGGTTGGTTGGAGCACCATCCCATACACCGGAATGTTGCAGGTTCGATTCCCAATCAGTGCACATACCCAGGTTGTGGGTTTGATCACCTGTCGGGGCATGTATGGGAGGCAACTTTTTAATGTTTCTCTCTCATCTCTCTCTCTCTCTCTCTCTCTCTCTCTCTCTTTCTCTTTCTCTCTCTCTCAAATCAATAGAAATGTATCCTCGGGTGAGGATTTTTTTAAAAAAAAAAAAGAACCTTTGCACTGGCAGGAAGGAGATAAAGGCTCCGGAGTGCGCTGAGCACCGGCGCCGATTGCACTGAACCCCATTCCGGGCGAAACCCTGGGAAACTCACTCACTTTCGCAACTCCGCCGCCCCCGCAGGCTGCCCGGCCCGGGACGCTGGGGACGCCGCCGCAGCGGCGGCGCCCGGAGCCCGGCGGCCTCCCAGCACCCGTCCCCGCCGCAAAGCCCCTGCGCGCCTGGTGCCGCGGGCCGCGCGCCCCGCACACTGGACGGAGGCCCGGGCGCCCTCTCCGTGCACCTCCCGGCGGCGCTAGACTTCAGTAGAGTTGACTGAATTCAAGGGATTAAGAAGTATAAATTGGGGGGACGCCGGGGCGGCGACGTCCGGAACACGGCGATGGCGGTGCCTGGAGCTCGGCGGCCGCCCAGCGCCCGTCCCAGCCGCGCGGCCCTCGCGCGCCTGGTTCCGCGGGACACGCGCACCGCGCACAGGACGGAGGCCCGGGCGCCCTTTCCTTGCACCTCCCGGCGGCGCTAGACTTCAGTAAAGTTATCTGAAATGAAGGGATTAAGAAGTGCAAATTGAGAAGTTTGAAAAAGATGGCGACGGAGGTTAAAGGCTGTTCTGTTGCCTCGCACCCAGCGAAATCGGAGGGGATGAGGTGTGGAGGTGCGTGGGTCTGGCTGGTGGCGGGGGAAAGGGGCTTTTGTTCCAAACCTAAGGGAGATTAGCTCTCCATCACCCTGAAACCCATCTTCTGGCGAACTCCGGGAGACCCAGATGCCTGCGGGGAGAGGCGGGACTCTTGCAGAGGTGCGCCCAGCAATCAGTGTTTGCTGCGCTGGAGTGCGGAACGAGGGGACTTAGATACGTGGAAGGCAGAAGGACCAGACTCACAGCCATCGCGACTCGCCGCACCATGGCCTGTTGGCGCCCTGAGACCCCGCCCCGCCCTGGGACCCGCCCCGCACGTCTTGAAGACCTGCCCCGCAAGTCTTGCAGGCACACCTGCGCCCCAAGCAACGGCTTATGCATGTGGGTGGACTGCCCTCTGGCAGCGGACCAGATGATCTGCTGTTCTAGTTGGACTGCTCCAGGGCCACTCAGACAGGAGGAAGAATCTACAGTTTTTGCTGTAATCCTTGCTGAGTGCCTAAGGCAGTAGCTGATCTACACCCCATTGGAGACCCAGAAATGAGGGCATCTAGTGGTCTGTGGGAGATGACACCAGATTTCAACCACGTGCATAAGGGACACATTCAACGGGAATATTCAGTGAGCGCCAAAGCTTTGCTGCACCAAGACCCGGCCCATAAACGTGTCTCCTGCACAGCAACTCTTCCTTTATAGACAAAGAGAGCCCCCCCAGTGACACCAACAACAATCAAGACTTAACTATACAAAGGAGGACCAAGATGGAGGCATAGGGCGGAAGCCTGATTGTTGCCTACCACAACAACTTTGAGACTACTACAAGAGAGCAGAGCAGACACCATCCAAGACCACCATAGGGCTGGCTGAGTAGATGCTCTACAACTAGAATAAAAGAGGGGGATGTGGGATGATGCTGATGCCGGTGACCCAAAGACCACACTTTAAGAACTACAGCTCAGGCGACACAAAAGAACTATGGCTCAGGCGATACAACAGCGGCCTGGAACGTGCTCGGCGCAGTTCCCCCGGCGGTCTCCGGCTGAGGGGATGGCTCCACTGGCAGCCAAGCACGGACAGACGAGCCCCTATGAGACATGGGGTGGGAGACTCCGCGCTTGCTGACCTCTGAGTCCGTCAAGAATCTCAACGCCCCAGAAGCGGCCAGGTGCGCATGCTCGGCGACCGGCCACCGATGCAGACCCAAGGGCCGACACAGCGACGCCAGACTGGCCCACCGCCATGCACCGGGTGCACCGGAGCTTCGCCGAGCCGCCGCCCAACGAGTTCTGCAGCAGCCATACTGGAGCTCCGGAAGGATGGCCAGGGGAATTGCTGAGGGAGGATTGACCGGCAGGAATTGGGATCGGGAAGACGGGGCCCCGCTGAGACCCGGGTGCGGGCGGGGTTGCACGCCTCTGGGCTCGGGTGTGGTCACACGCCTCTGGGTATAAGTGAGGCCTCACGTCCCTGGGTCTAGGTGAGGCCACATGCCCCTGGGTCCAGGTGAGGCCGGACTCTGGGTCCGGGTGAGGCCAAGTGCCCCTGGACCCGGATGACGCTGGATCCCGTGCCCAGGCGAGGCCAAGCGCCCCTGGGTCTGGGAGAGCCCACACACCCCTGGGTCCAGGCGAGACCATGTGTCCCTGGATCCGGGTGAGGCCGCGTGCACCTAGGCCCGGGTGAGCCCAAGTGGCCCTGGGTCTGGGAGAGGCCAAGCGTCCCTGGGTCCGGGTGAGACCATGTGTCCCTGGATCCGGGTGAGGCCTCGGGCACCTAGGCCCGGGTGAGCCCAAGTGGCCCTGGGTCTGGGAGAGGCCAAGCGTCCCTGGGTCCGGGCGAGACCATGCGTCCCTGGATTGGGTGAGGCCTCGCGCACCTAGGCCCGGGTGAGCCCAAGTGGCCCTGGGTCTGGGAGAGGCCAAGCGTCCCTGGGTCCGGGTGAGACCATGTGTCCCTGGATCCGGGTGAGGCCTCGTGCACCTAGGCCCGGGTGAGCCCAAGTGGCCCTGGGTCTGGGAGAGGCCAAGCGTCCCTGGGTCCGGGTGAGACCATGTGTCCCTGGATCCGGGTGAGGCCTCGCGCACCTAGGCCCGGGTGAGCCCAAGTGGCCCTGGGTCTGGGAGAGGCCAAGCGTCCCTGGGTCCGGGTGAGACCATGCGTCCCTGGATCCGGGTGAGGCCTCGTGCACCTAGGCCCGGGTGAGCCCAAGTGGCCCTGGGTCTGGGAGAGGCCAAGCGTCCCTGGGTCCGGGTGAGACCATGCGTCCCTGGATCCGGGTGAGGCCTCGTGCACCTAGGCCCGGGTGAGCCCAAGTGGCCCTGGGTCTGGGAGAGGCCAAGCGTCCCTGGGTCCGGGTGAGACCATGCGTCCCTGGAAACGGGTGAGGCCTCGTGCACCTAGGCCCGGGTGAGCCCAAGTGGCCCTGGGTCTGGGAGAGGCCAAGCGTCCCTGGGTCCGGGTGAGACCATGTGTCCCTGGATCCGGGTGAGGCCTCGTGCACCTAGGCCCGGGTGAGCCCAAGTGGCCCTGGGTCTGGGAGAGGCCAAGCGTCCCTGGGTCCGGGTGAGACCATGCGTCCCTGGATCCGGGTGAGGCCTCGTGCACCTAGGCCCGGGTGAGCCCAAGTGGCCCTGGGTCTGGGAGAGGCCAAGCGTCCCTGGGTCCGGGTGAGACCATGCGTCCCTGGATCCGGATGAGGCCTCGTGCACCTAGGCCCGGGTGAGCCCAAGTGGCCCTGGGTCTGGGAGAGGCCAAGCGTCCCTGGGTCCGGATGAGACCATGTGTCCCTGGATCCGGATGAGGCCTCGTGCACCTAGGCCCGGGTGAGCCCATGTGGCCCTGGGTCTGGGAGAGGCCAAGCGTCCCTGGGTCCGGGTGAGACCATGTGTCCCAGGATCTGGGTGAAGCCTCGTGCACCTAGGCCCGGGTGAGCCCAAGTGGCCCTGGGTCGGGGAGAGGCCAAGCGTCCCTGGGTCCGGGTGAGACCATGCGTCCCTGGATCCGGGTGAGGCCTCGTGCACCTAGGCCCAGGTGAGCCCAAGTGGCCCTGGGTCTGGGAGAGGCCAAGCGTCCCTGGGTCCGGGTGAGACCATGTGTCCCTGGATCCGGGTGAGGCCTCGTGCACCTAGGCCCGGGTGAGCCCAAGTGGCCCTGGGTCTGGGAGAGGCCAAGCGTCCCTGGGTCCGGGTGAGACCATGCGTCCCTGGATCCGGATGAAGCCTCGTGCACCTAGGCCCGGGTGAGCCCAAGTGGCCCTGGGTCTGGGAGTGGCCAAACGTTCCTGGGTCTGGGTGAGACCATGTGTCCCTGGATCCAGGTGAGGCCTTGTGCAACTAAGCCCGGGTGAGGCCACGTGCCCCTGGGTCTGGGAGAGGCCAAGCGTCCCTGGGTACGGGTGAAGCCAGATCCTGGGTCCAGGTGAGGCCATGCGCCCCTGGATCCATCCTGGTGAGGCTGTGTCCCAGGCCCGGGTGAGACCACGCGCCCCTTGGGTATGGGTGAGGCCACGTGCCCCTTAGTCCAGGTGACGCCGTGCCCCTGGGTTCGGCTGAGACCAAACCAGAGGGAGTCGGACCTCCATTACCACCGTTTGTCCACCATCCAGAGCTGAGGGGTCAGTGCTGACATGTACACATAAGGAACTACTGGACATCGAAATTGGGTCTCAAAAGAACTGTTGGTCCAGGGGGAAGCTCGCTACAGATTGATTCATTTAAAAAAAAAAAAAAGAACATTTGAGCATGGTGTGTGTGTGTGTGTGTGTGTGTGTGTGTGTGTGTATATATACATATACATAAGTCACACAGAGTATGTGTGTGCATTCTCAGTGACTTTTTGAAATAAAGTTTAAAATATATCTTTAATTGTATTAATTTTAAAACCTTGCCCTGAGTAATTGAGAAATTGGTACAGTTTCTATAAAAAGTATAGGAATATACTTTTTATAGAAAAAGCAATAAAAATACACATAAAATATATCATGACAAAGTATAGGATCTAGCTATGCCATTTAGCATATAAAGAAGCTGTGAAGGTGTCATTGAACTAAATGAGGGAGTTGTGGATATTCTGCAAGGTGAATGTAAGTGAGCTTCTATAGAACTGCAATATTGAATTAAGACTTCTGAGTCATGTGTTTAATTAGGGAGCTGTTGAATGGATTGTTTGGAATTCTTGGAGCACAGTGTTCTGCAGAACCACTGGAAAGCAAGCATCAAAACTTGTAGAGATACATGTTAACTTCAAGGAAAACTAGGGCTGAAGGATGGAGCCCTGCAAATGTAATCATTATGCCCTTAGCTCCCAGGATAAATGTCATCATTCTTCTCAGAGGCTGAAATGGTCATCTAAATGTATTCTAAAGAATTAGATTTTAACACATTTTCTTTCTCAGATAAAGGATGGCCTTAACCAGAAGCCAGAAAAAGGAGAAAATGGAGTCAGGTATGTGTATGACTTTTTTTGTAAAAAATATATTTTATTGATTTTTTCACAGAGAGGAATGGAGAGGGAGAAGGATATAGAGTTAGAAACATCAATGAGAGAGAAACATTGATTCAGCTGCCTCCTACACACTCCCTACTGGGGATGTGCCCACAACCAAGGTACATGCCCTTGACCGGAATCAAACCTGGGACCCTTCAGTCCACAGGCTGACGCTCTATCCACTGAGCCAAACCGGTTAGGGCAGGTATGTGTATGTCTTTAAAAATTAAGTTGTATCAGCTTCTTATGGAAGTAATGTATACCCATGGTAATGTCCAACTGTAACAAGGATATAAAATGAGAATATGGTTTTATCCCAAGAGGGTGTGCTGGTTCAATGTTTTTAAAAAATTAACCAATATAATTCATTATCTTAAAAACTAGAGAGGAAAATCCATAAAACCATATCAATTGATGCAGAAAAAAAAGCATTTGATAAAATTCAGTATCCATTTCTGAGAAAAATTCCCAGCAAACTAGTAATTGAAGGGAACTTTCTTACTCAGAAAAAGGATATCTTTAAAAAATCCCCAGGCTACCATTATATTTAATGGTCAGAGTCAAAGTGATCTCCCCATAAGAACAGAAACAAGGTAAGATCATCTATTTTCTTTACTTATGTTCTACATCCTTCCAGAGGCTAATGCAATAAGACAATAAAAATAAGTAAAAGTATCTAGATTGAAAAGGAAGAAATAAAACTCACTACTCACAGATGGCATAATTATCTGCATAGAACATCCCAAGAACTCTACAAGAAAATCTCATGGAATCAATAAGTGAGTTTAGAAAGAGTCCAAGGTACAAGGCCAACCAGAAAACAAGCATATTTCTATACACCAGCAGTGAACAATTGGACTGAAACTTTAAATAACATTTACAGTAGCTCCAAAATAAGGTGAAATACTAGTTATAAGTCTAAGGAAACATATATAAGATTTGAGAATTGAAGCTACAAAAGGCTTAGGAAAGAAATCAGTGAAGAGCTAAATAAATGGAGAGATATACTGGGTTCATTGATTAGAAGACTTAACATTGTAAAGATGTCAGTTCTCCCCAAATTGATCTGAGGTTTATTGAAATTCTTATCAAAATCATAGTATTATTTTTCATTTATTTTTTCCAGTTTTATTGAGTTATAACTGACAATGTTGTATATATATTTAAAGTATACAATATCATGATTTAATGTATGTATACTATGTGAAGTATTTCCACAATTAATTTAACACATCCATTATCTCACAGTTACCTTATTGTGATAAGAATGCTTAGGAGCTAATCTCTTAGCAAATTTCAAGTATACAATGTGGTATTATTTCCTATAGTCACCATGTCATATATTAGATCCTCAGAGCTTATTCATCTTAGAACTAAAAGTTTATACCCTTTACTGAACATCTCATCATTTCCCACTCCCTGGTCCCTGGCAACCACCATTCTACTCTCTATTCTATGAGTTCAGCTTTTTTTTTTTTTTTTTAAGATTCCACATATAAATGATATCATACAGTACTTGTCTTTCTCTGACTAATTTATTTCACTTATCATATGCCCTCCAGGTCCATCCATGCTGTCACAATGGCAGGATTTTTCTCTTTTTATGGATGATTCATGTTCTATTACATATAACATATATTATATACACAATAAAAGCTTTCATATGTATGAAAATATTGATAAATCAGATTTCATCCTAACTAAAAACATTTGTTCTATAAATCTCACTGTTAAGAGAATAAAAGGATAATCTACATACTGGTGGAAAATATTTACAAATCATATATCTGGCATAGAATTTGTATCTAGAATATATAAATTACTCTCAAAACTTAATAATAAGAAAATAACCCAGTTAAAAAACAGAGCAAAGGATTTTAACAGACATCTCAGCAGAAAAGAATACTAATGGCAAGGAAACACATGAAAAAATGTTCAATATCCTTGGCCACTAAGGAAATATAAATTGAAACCACAGTGAGTTCATGACACCTATTGGATGGCTATAACATATTTTTAAACTGACAATGGATTAAGGCCACCCTAATTAATTTTACCTCTTTAAAGATCCTGTCTTCAAATACAGTCACATTATAGGTACAGAAATCATTCATGTAGATAATGTGATTGTATGCTTCCTTAGTTTCTAAAAAAAATCTCAAACTTAAAATTTGAAAAAAAGCTATGCAAAGGTCTGGCTGTAAGTTCAGTTTATTTCAACCCTGTCATACTGATAAAAATACTTTAAGGAGGAAATGAGAGAGAGACATAGTGGCCTCAAGTAGATTCAAAAAGAAACCTTCATTTAAAAAGTTGTGAAGGTTTTACTAAAGATACTGGAACAACTGGAAATTCACATGCAAAAGACTGAAGTTAGACCTTCCCGACCTGATACCACACACAAAAATTAAATCAATGGATCATAAACATAATATAATGAAAACAATAAAATTTATAGAAGAATAACAGGCATAAATGTTTGTGACCTTGGGTTAGGTAATGGTCTTTCAGGTATGAAACTAAAAGCACAAGCAACAAAATAAAATAATAACAACTTGGGTTTCATCAAAATTGAAAACTTTTGTGTTACAAGTGATATCATCAGAAAAGTGAAAAGACAATTCACAGAATTAGTGAATATGTCTGCAAATCATGTATCTGATGAGATATATTCTGAATATTTAAAGAATTCTTACAAATCAATAATAATATGATAGATAACCCAGTTTTTTAAAGGGACAAATATTTGAATTGAAATTTTTCCAAAGAAAATATACAAAAGCCCATGAAAAGGCTCTCAACATTATTAGTCATTAGGGGATTACTGTGATTTGACTAATGAAAATCAAAACCACAATGAGATTTCACACTCACTAGGCTCTGACAAATATAGACAATAATAAACTGCTGGTGTAAATGTAAAATGAAGCAACCACTTTGAAAAACCGTTCTTTAAAAGGTTTAACATGGAGTTACCATATGATCCTAGGTATATGCCCCAAAGAAATGAAAACATATGTCTACCCAAAAGCTTGTAGATGAATGTTCATAGAAGCATTACTCACAATAGACAAAATGTGGAAATAACTCAAATGCCCAAACTGATAAATAAACTGTGGTCTACCCATTCAACGAAATATTACTTAGTCATAAAAAGGAATGAAGTACTGATATATGCTACATAACATGAAGGCACCTTACAAACATTATGCTAAGTGAAAGAAGCCAACTGGAAATACCCCATCTTATATGATTCCATTTACATGAAATGGCAGGCAAATCTATAGAGACAGCAGATTAGTGGTTGCCAGGGACTGAGCAGGGGCAAAGGGAGTCACTGCTAATGGGCATTGAGTTTCTCTGGAGTGATGAGAATTAGATTATTATGATGGTTACACAACCCTGTGGACATACTAAAGCCACTGAATTGTACACTTTAAATTGGCCTGAATTTTGGTGGTATAGAAATTTATTCACAAAGCTGTTTTTTAAAAAAATGAGAAGGACCCAGTCTCTCAGCACCTTGGTTATTCTTTAAGGAACTGGTCCCATCTTGTCATTTTCTCAGCTGGTTCCCATTCTCCATACCTCGTTCCATATTCACTTTGTAGCCTTCGATCCTGGCACTTCTAAGAGGCCCAAGCTGCCTTGAGCCTAGGACTGGCTGTGTCTGATCAAAGCTAGTAGAGCTCAGTAAATTATGGGTTGGGACTCTCCTCACCCTTCAAAACACTCAGAGTGTTTGCTGCTTATGCTCAACTATTTTCTATCTTTTCTATGTGTTTTCATGTGAAAACACATCTGATATGTAGGATGTTGTATCTTTCTTTAGATTATGTTAATTCTTGTTGGTATTTTATACCAGCCTGAGGCATATGTCAGGCAAGTAATAGTACCCTAGTACTCTAGTCTGAGGGTGGGATTTATTCAGAGCCTTATCCTATATAGTAAAGAGGTAATATGCAAATTGACCATCACTCTAACACACAAGATGCACCCTCCATGTGGTCAAAGATGGCCGCCCCCATGTGGACACAAGATGGTCGCCACAAGATGGCCAGCAGGGGAGGGAAATTGTGGGCGATCAGGCCTGCAGGGGAGGGCAGTTGGGGGGGACAAGGCCTGCAGGGGAGGGCAGTTGGGGGGGTCCAGGCCTGCAGGGGAGGGCAGTTGAGGGTGACCAGGCCTGCAGGGGAGGGCAGTTAGGGGCAATTGGGTCGGCAGGGGAGTAGTTAGGTGTCAATCAGGCTGGCAGGGGAGTGGTTAGGGGATGATCAGGCTGGCAGGCAGAAGGGGTTAGGGGCAATCAGGCAGGCAGGTGGTTGGGAGCCAGCAGTCCTGGATTGTGAGAGGGATGTCTGACTTACTGGTTTCAGGCCTAAACGGGCAGTAGGACATCCCTTGAGGAGTCCCAGATTGGAGAGGGTGCAGGCTGGGCTGTGGGACACACACACACACACACACACACACACACACACACACACACCGTGCACAAATTTCATGCACTGGGCCTCTAGTAAGTTATAAAGCCAGGGCCCAGGCCCAAGGGTCTACTTCCTAACTTCATATTCTGCCCACTGTCTCACTTTTGAATGGTTCGTCTTAATCTTTGATAAAAAGCAGCTTTGACCATTTGGAGCAGTATTCATTCTACCTATTAGGCTCCTGGTGACGACACACCGGGTTCCATTTTCTATATTAATCACCTATCAAACTACACCAAGTGGAATGCCTAAGGATGTCAGACCCGAGTTTAATTCATACGTTCTCAGCAACTTCTGGTCTTTCACCACGTTAGCTCTAAAGCTTCTGAAGCAAGGAACGCAAAGGCATAGCTACCTTCTTAAAGAGGAAGGGATCAGCACCTAGTTCAGCCTGTACCTACTATCGCAAACATCACTGAAACAGTTCCTAGTCACAATGGACTTAGAACAGTTCCTGGCATTTAACTGTATTGAGTACATTGCTTTCGGTGTGTCCTTAGGAGTCGGTGTGCCTGGCATTGCTTACCTTCTGCCTTTACTCTAGACATCGTCAGTTCCCTCTGACAGGGAGCATAGCCCTGCTTCAGGTGCAAATACTGTGGCTGAGAGCAAATCATTCCCTAGTCCAGCCACAAGAAAGATGGTTTTCTGTTTCAGATTTGTAAATGCTTTCGGTGGGAGCTTCAACGTCACAATGGATGGGATCCTATACGAAGACATTACCAGTTACAATGCCAGCACATATAAGTTTTTTTCTTACGGCACGTAAGTACCTATACTGAATACTTTGTTCCAAGCTTTATGGATTCCAAGTCTCATTCTTTAAACAGTACATTGAAACTTTTAATACCCAGAATGTAACCTATATTATTCTTTCTTTCCATAGAAAAAACATCATGCTAAACTCAGCAGAGATTCCAGGGCACTGCAATAACTCTTTTGAATCAATCAACTTTGGATTCGGTAGTGCATATACCTATGTAATCACCACGGTTAGTAGCCCATTCCATCAAGCCAGAAGTGCTACTCAAACCGTCTTCATCTGAATCCCGAAGACACTTAGGACATAGTCATGTTTTAACCAGAGTGATATTAGGATCTGTATTTTTAAATGGGCTTAGAATTAATCAAGTTCACCACCAAGTCTTTAACTTGTCATTGACTTAAGTTCACTGTTAGGATAACATTGAGCAGACGGACTTACTCTCACCAAAACTTCACGTTGACCAGTATCTGATGCTCTTAGTACACAGAGATAGCAATCTTTGTAACAAACCTGACTCCCAACCTATTCTCTTATTTAAAAGGAATACACTAGGGAATATATTTTCAAATCCCACCATAGCTATCTCATCACGAGTACAAATTGCAATGCTACATATTTACATTGAAAATGTGTACTTACTTGCCCTAGCCTGTTTTTCCCAGTGGTTAGAGCATTAGCCTGTGGACAGAAGGGTCTCTGGTTCAATTCCAGTCAAGGGCCTGTACCTCTTTGTAGGTTTGATCCCCAAGCGTGCGGGAGGCAACCAATCGATGTGTCTCCCTCACATCAATGTTTCTTTCTCTCTGTCTTTCCCCCTCCCTTCCACTCTCTCTAAAATTCAATGGGAAAAAAATATCCTCAGGTGAGGATTAGTAAATAAATAAAGATAGATAGATAGATAGATAGATAGATAAAAATTTAAAGAAAAGAAAATGTGTACTTACTTGGTAAATCATTTGACGTAACTCTAGAAGTCAAAACTTAATTTTCCAATTTGAGCAATTTTCACTTTAGCAGCAATCTTGATTTTCATTTCTTTTTCTCACTTTTGCCTTATTGGTTTAGAGTGATGGATGCCCCAAACTGAATGCATTTGAAGATATTGCACCCAACACAGTTAACATGGCCCTGCAAATCCCACAGTATTTCCTCATGACCTGCGGCGAGGTGGTTTTCTCTGTCACCGGACTGGAGTTCTCATACTCTCAGGTTTCTTATTCATTTTTTTATTTCTGAATGATTTTATCAGAGCTATAGTTATAGTCAGTGTATGCCCATCATATCTAGTACCTTCAAGTTTTGCAGTTAAAAATTGTTAATATGAGCTGGATGATCCCTTTCTGTGGTGACCTCACAGGAGATGATATAACATAGATAACAGAAGTGAGAAGAAAGGCTTTGGTGATGTGGCAGAGAAGCTCACAGGAGAGCAAGCTCACCGCTCAGAGTGCAGGCGCCATGGGGGAACGGGGGTGGGGAGGGGTGGGGGGAGGGGATGGGACAGGAGGCCAGGGTGGGGGGAGGAAGGGGCACGAAGGTGATGGGATGGCTTTGCCTGGAAGCCCTTCTGTAGAAATAGGATCCATTCACCTGTAGCTTTGTCTGTCTAACTAGGATGGCAACTTTGCAAGTACATGGAGAGTGAAAAACAAGGGTTCCTTGTATGTTCGTGCCACTTGAAGATTTGGGGTATCTTGCTACCCAAGCAGTTTATCCCTTTTACATTCAATCCAGCCTGGCCTTTAATGTGCATTTTTAGGGTGACTGCTTACATAAAGGAATCACTGGCTGTGTTCTCTTGCTGAGGTGGAGATCCAGATTGGCATTCTCTTTGCTCTGCTTCCTCAGGCTCCTTCCAACATGAAGTCGGTGCTGCAAGCAGGGTGGCTGCTGACCGTGGCTGTGGGCAACATCATCGTGCTCATCGTGGCAGGAGCAGGCCAGATCAAGGAGCAGGTAGGGGTGGGAGAGGAGAGCTACCTTTGTCTCATCTGTCAGTGGTCCTCATGCTGACCCTTCCTAGCCATCTCCATATGCACGGTCATCCCAGTGAGTGGCGGAATAAAACCGCCAGACCGGCCAGATGGGGCGGTTACCAAATGGTCTGATGGCCAAGTATGTGCTGATTCTTCTCACTTCCACTGGGTGTTATACAGTTGAAAAGTAACAACCAAAATAACCAGATTGAGCTAACATACATACACCCTGATGCTGTTTACTATCAAAGAAAAGGTCTTTCCTGGCTTCTGTGAATGCAACGTAATGGCCCCAAACTAGGCATGTTATCCAGAAACTGGCATTATTCCTAAAGTTAAAGGCATCCTAAAGGTGGTTGTAATTTCTCCTACTAAAATAAAGTAAGGGCTTTAAACTCTCTCCTTCAGCACATCAGCATATCCTCATAAGGGGGTTGTCCCTTACCCCGCCCCATCAGTTTCATTACTCCCCCTACCGGGTCCCCTCAGAGCATGCGCTGTTGCTGCGTGCTCATGGGCTCAAGGTACTGCAAAGGATAGCATGGGGCTCTTCCCTTCAAACAGTTCAGCATATTCTTTTTCTTTCAAGAGTACTGCCTGGTGTTGCTTTGGTCTCCCAGGGTCCAGCTATGTGCCTTACGACTTGGGTTTTTCAGAAATTTTCCCTCATCTTCCCAAAGTCTTGTGTTTCTACTTTCCAGTGCTATAAGAAAGAATGTTATCTTGATACTTGAGCATTCATAAAAGCTGGCCCTTCTGTATCTGTGGCAATTACTAACCATTCTATATCTATGGCAGAAGCCTACCAATGTTCCCTAACAATTTAATGTCAAAGTACCTTCCATCTGGGCATAGCAAGAAAATATACATGTGCTATATTCACTACTATAACTGAGTTGTTGTTTTTTCTTTTTCCTGCTCCAACTCCAATTTCTTCAAAGTGGGCCGAGTACGTTCTGTTTGCTTCGTTGCTTCTGGCTGTCTGCATAATCTTTGCCATCATGGCTCGATTCTACACTTACATCAATCCAGCAGAAATTGAAGCTCAGTTTGATCAGGATGAAAAAAAGAAGAAGCCAGAAAACGTATATGCCGAAATAGATCCCGCCTCACAGACGTTGCAGACAAAGATGTGAATGTCAGGAAGCCAGTGGAGGATGAATTGGGCCCAGAGTATGCCCTGACTTGTGTCTCCAGGTGGCAGGACGCTGTTGGATAGCCCCTAATGGGGAAGATACCAGCACTATGAACCAAGCCAAGAAAGCAATTTTCTAAGCAGCCCTCAGTGAACCTAAAACTCTGAAGAAGTCTTTTTTTTTAAGAGAAATATTATTTAAAGTACACATGCATGCACATACACATTTTTACAGCACTATGAGCATTCCCTGCATTCAACTCTTTTCCTGTCACACAAACGAAGTTATTTGGGACTAACTTAATTGTTGGAAAAAGTGACCAAGTTCCATATGGTTTGCATTCTAACACTATCTGAAAACAATGTTAAACGAGTCCAGAGACAATGTGAAAGTGAATTTATAGGCTTACAGATGGTATATAATAAGCTAGTATTAACTGATAGCTTTACCTTTTTTGTTTTGTTTTGTTTTGTTTTTCCAGTCCCTACCTCTTTTTAAATTATGTGTAACTTAAAAAACTACTCAGGTAAAAGTCAATAATGATTTTTAGAGTCTCAATGGTATGAAATAAATTCCTGTTCTTAAGAATAAATGTCTGCATGTCTTTGGGTAGAGCAATTCTAAACATGTTTCCTGATTATCAAAGCTGGACACACGTTAAAATTTCATCAGAGGTTGATAAAAGCATGAACAAAAGAAATGCCCACATTAATACATGAAAGGAACATGAAATATGGAGGTTTGTTTCTTCCTGGTTTTATTCTCCCCAGGGATATGAAATTTGTGCCCGGTGCATAAAATTTGTGCACGGGGTGGGGGGATCCCTCACCCCGGCCTGCACCCTCTCCAATCTGGGACCCCTCAGGGAATGTCCAACTGCCGGATGTCCGACTGATGCTGGCTCCTAACTGCCCACCTACCTGCCTGCCTGATAGCCCCTAACCCTCTGCCTGCCTGATCGCCCCTAACCACTCTGCCTGCCTGATCACCCCTAACCACTCTGCCTGCCTGGTCACCCCTAACTGCCCTCCTCTGCCAGTTGGATCATCCCTAACTGCCCTCCCCTGCCGGCCTGGTCACCCCTAATTGCTTTCCTCTGCCAGCCTGGTCACCCCTAACCACCTCTGCCTCGGCCCCTGCCACCATGGCTTTGTCTGGAAGAACAGCCAGAACCTGTCCCGTCTAATTAGCATATTACCCTTTTATTACCAAGATCTTTCTATGTACATATTTATGTACCATCTCAAAGTGATTTTTTCAGCACTAAAGCATTTTTCTGCTTAAATAAAAATTCTTCTAAACCATTACAAACACTGAATGCCTAATTCATTCTATAGATACATTTCATTTAACCATTCCCAGGTTTCAGACCCAAAACAAGTCTACATTAGCACTCTTCTAAAAACAAGCCACTGATCTTAGACAAACTTGTACACAGCCCTGAATGCTGGAACTGGTTCCTGGATTGGCAGGAAGGGCCCATGCTGGACCTCTGAGGTGTTTCATGCACATGCTTGTCATTGCACTGTGGACACAGAATGAAGCTGGTGGGGGAAGAGGGGGGACTCAAAATCCAGAGAGAAATTCACATCAGATGACCACACCTCACTGAAGACTTGCTCCACCCTTAGGATCAAGTGCTCATTCCTTAACTGGGTCCTATGAGGCTCCTTTTTCTCTGGACATAGCTCTCTGCTCTCTGTTCACTCTGATCTAACCAACAGTGAGTTTCTTCAAGTTCCTGGAATGCATCAGGTTCTCACTTCCAGGTCAAAGGCTAAAGAAAAATCAAATCCTGAGACACTTATTCTCTACCTACTGTTCACTCAACCTCTCCATCTGGCTCGGTCCTCTTCGTTTTCAGGATTCAGGCTACTTCCTCCAAGAGTTTCCCTGCCCCCATTCCCCTGCATTGGGTTGTGTCTCCTTTGAGGTCTCTCCCAGCACACACTCTCACTGTATTGTAACTATCTAGCTTTCCATAGACCGAAGCTTTCTGAATGCACCAAGTTCTGCTTTCATTCTCTAGAACACAGTAAGCCTCTATGTGTTAAATAAATGTGAACCTCAGGCTGGAGGAGTGAGATGGAAGAGATGAAGAACTTAACATTCAGTAGTGATTTGAATGAGCCTAATTAATGAAGTCTAGTGTGAAAGACTAGGTACTAGTGTACAGGACAGCTAATTTTGCCTCTCTGATGATTTCTACTCTCTAACTTCTATTTTATGCTTTTGAGGGGGGAAGCTAACAGTGATGGGCATTCAATTTTCATTACTTCCCTTGTCAGTAATCCAAAGATATGCTACTTCTAACTCTTCTTGCAGCCTCAGGGTAACTTTGGGCACCTCTGGACCTCTTAGATCTCATTTTCTTCTATGAAACAGAGAGAACCCTAGATTATCTGACTTTCAACAATCCTTTGTTTGAGGGTTGGCACACAATGGGCTTCCAAATATTTGAATGAAGACCCGCCCCTGTATGGACTCTGACATTAACGCTATAGAGTGCTTTGCATATGGATGGAAATGACTCCTACCTCATCTTCATAGGCCTTTAAACAATATGATAAAGGCACGGAGGAGAACTGGGGCACTTGGGTCATGAGGGTAGAGTTTTCAGAGTAATCTTCCCTTTGGCTATTATTTGACCACTTCCAAGCATAATTAAGACCGATGGGTGCCAACATGGGTGTTCTAGATGTGAGACATAAGACAGTGGCAAATGTCATGGGGTAGGGGTGGCAGAGGGGACGCGTGAGGCCAGGTCAATAACTTCTGGTCTTCTTCCCTTTCCTCAGCCCCCATTGTTTTGTGTTTGATGTCTTTCTCTAAGTTCTGGGCTGATCAGTGTATAACAAATATAGTACACTTGAAAGACTGGCTGACGGTTGAAGTACAATTCAACATGGGTTGGAGAGAATGGAAATGCTTTCATTGAAAATAGCAGGGCTTCATTACTTATCCCAAAAAGCCAGAACATTGTGAGAAGTGTTTAATCATGTTCATATCAGTTGTTTTCATATCAACCTGTTCTTGTTTAGTTTCCACATTTCTCTATAATTTTTTTTTAATTTTGTGGATGTTCTTTAGTTCTTTCCAGGTAATAAAATATTTGTTTTGCAGTCTACCTTAGACTTCACAAAATGACTTCATTAAATGTACGTTCAAGTTTGATTTTTGTTGACATTTTAGCCATAGATTTTGTCATGCATGCTGCGATTTTTTTTTTTTTGGCAGCTTCGTTTTTTTAATGACAAACAGTAGTAGTTAACACTTATTGGATACTGAATATGTGTAGATAGCATGTTATGTACTCTGTTGCATGAAGTTTACAAGCATATAACCCTTGTAACAGCTCTATAATATAGATCACTATCATCATTATTATTATTATTCCCATTCCACAGAGGAGAAAGCAGGCACAGAGAAACCAAGTAGTGTCTGGCTGTTTTAAAGATATGAAAACTGAGAAATACCTAGCTTAAGCAATTTACCTAAGGCCATATACCTAGTTGGCTGAGACAGGATTTGAACCTAAAGCATGTCTGAACAGAAAGGCCTGTCTCTTAACCACCAGCCTATACTGTCTCCTTTCACACAGTGAAAGGCAAACATGTGATGGTGAGAGTGATGTAAAGGGGCCAAGAGCAAAATGGATGCTGGAGGGCCTCAGAGAAACGATGGTCCACTTGAAACCCAGGGTGGACACCCCAGGGCTGGCCTAGAAGGACAAGAGGGGCTGTGTGTAGGGAGGAGAGGCCAGTAAGGCCTGCTCTCGAAGGATTAAACGGAAAAGATTCAACACATGTACCCCCTTAGAAGGAGCCAGGGCCCCTGTAAGGACCTCATGGTGTCCTGACAATGCTGGAGCCCGCCCGCACAGGTCTGAGGTTTGCACATGCCCGCTGCCCGTGGGAGTCCCAGTGCTGGCTCCTTAAAGGTTGTGGTGATTCGCTCGGACGCTTGCCATGCAGAGGCCAGTGTCTCACCTTGAGGGGCAGCTGGCTGAGGGGCCGGGGTGGGTGTGAGGAGGAGTGGCCCTGGCGGTGCAGGAGACGAAAGGAGGCAGGAAGCCACCACACAGGACGGCGGAGAAGTGAAGGCCCCATTGTTTTGTTTTTAATTGTGGTGAAATATACATAACAAAATCGACCATGTAGCCATTTTTTCAGTGTGCAGTTCAGTGGCATTAAGAGCCTTCACGTTGCTATGCAACCATCGCCTCCATCCATCTCCAGAACTGTTTTCATCTTGCAAACCTGAAACTTCATACCAACTCCCCATTCCCTTCACGCCCTCCCCGTCCCTCTCCCCCCCCCCCCCCCGGGCCACCACCTGGGCCTCCAGAGAAACAAGAAGCATTTCTCCTTCCAGTTGCCTTCATCGTGTGATGTCAGAGGGAGCCCTGTGCATCAGGGGCCCCATCTCCAACCTGATCAAAGGCAATAAACAGGAGAGAGCCAGGCCTCTCGGGGCCCTGAGGTATGTCAGTAAGAACCCGAGTTTACTCCATCCACTGCGGTCTGACCAGGATGGCTGTCCATCTCACTTTCCTGTATTCTACTAACCTCTGGTGATTAAAGCCACCAGAGGTTTTATTGATGTAACATCTGGCTTGTTCTAAGGAGACTTGCAGAATCCATACCTGTGTTTAAAGACTCCAAAGGAACGGGGGTCGAATCTGCTAGGTCACCATTCTGGTGACACTGGAACGAGCCTTGTACTTCTTAAGGCTGAATGTTCTGGAGGCCAGTGCCGGGCCCTAAGAGCTTCCTACTTGTGGGGGAGGCAGATGACTGGTCCCCACTGCAGGCCGCTGTGCCTGGGCACTGCCTCATCCTACGCACTAGGTTAATGAAGTTTCCCGTAGGTTTCCATTTCATAGGAAGCTCCTACAACACTCTCTTCTCTCTCTCCCCCTCTCATCCTCCCCCCCGCAAGAAAGAGAGAGGGGGGTTGCCAGAATTCTGCTTGGCGGCTTTCCCCAGCTTTGCAGCAAAAGATGCCAAGAGCCCCTCCTTCCCTAAACTGTGCCTTTGGGCAGAGATGACATTCTCTGCTGCCCCCTGCTGTTCAGCCCAGATTTTAGTCTTTGGTAAGACTGACCTTCAAACTAAACTTCAGGAGGTCACTAGTCTTTCTTAGGTCTTGGTTTGGTTTACAAGCCTGGGAAGAACTCTTTGTACAGGGAATACCTCCCAGTGGTCGGCAAACTGCGGCTCGCGAGCCACGGTTTGCCGCTCTGTTGAGTAATGAGTTTGCCGACCACTGCCTCAGACATGCTGTGAGTTTGGTTCCAGACCTCCGCAATAAAGCAGGCATCGCAATAAAGCGAGCCATGGTCTTACTGCTTTCAGTTCGTAAAAACTGCAACTTCCGTGAAGCACAATAAAGCGAAGCCCAATGAAACAAGGTGCACCTGTATGTCTCACTCAGCTACTAAAAGTCGCAGCCCATGTGTGTCCAATAAGTATTAAGGCCCCGCAGCAGGCATGCGGGGAGCGAGGGAGTGAGCAAGCTCTCGTGATGGAATCACCGTCCTCGTAAGAAGAGGAAAGGAGCTCCCCCCTCGCCCCACAGTGAGAAGGCGGCAGCCTACAAGCCAGGAAGAGAGTCCCACCAGAAACCAACCCTGATGGCATCTTGGACTCCAGCCTCCAGAACTGTGAGAATATTCATTTCCTGTGCGTTGTTTAAGGCCCCCCCCCGCCCCCCGCCAGGCTGTGATGTAGTGATGATGGCAGCCTGATATGACTAATACAGGGACCAACTGGCCCCATTTGTCAGGGGCTGAGGGAGCTCCAGGGGCGGTTCTGAGCAAACCAGGACGAGTTTATGAACCCAAATTTATGAACGGGTGTATGTAAAGTGCTTGGGCTTCCTACAGCACACAGCTTACAGAAAGTGCTCTATAAGTGCTAGCAATTATCTCATTCCTCCAACAACTGTTTAGTAACCTGCTCTGTGCTAAGTGTGGTTTAATACACAGGGCGTACAAAATAGATAAAGCCTGCCCTTGTGGAGTTTATGAGAATTTATGATCAGGGCCTGGCTGCGACTGGTGGATAATGGGGGCTGTGTCAGGATGCAAGGACAAAGGTCGGGCGGGGTTGGGCCCCGGGAGGTGGCCCTTAGGCACTGCGCTTAGCTGTCACCCTGCAGAAGTCCCAAAGGAGGCAGACACCTCCGTTGTTTCCTGTTTCTAAAAAATGGAAGCCCGAGAAGCTGGGTAGCGCTGGGGCCTGGTCAGAGGATCACAGGTGTTTTTGCCAAATGGCTCTGGGCCAGCCCAGCGGCCCCGAACTTTCCTTTTGACTAAGCTGGTTCATCACACAGCCTGGAAATTCCCCATCTTGGCCACAAGACAGCAGAAGAGAACATGTTTTGGAAAATGTGGTGCCCACCAAAGGCTTTTGCAAATGTCAGAAATGTCTTATTAGGAATTTCTCGTGAATGCACATCAGAAGGCCTCATCAGATGCTGAGTATTTATGTATCTAAAAGTTTCTTGGGACTGGCGATTAGTGGACTTGTATTCTCTATGGGACTCGGATACAAGTTCCAGCAGGGGTCACTGTTTCTCAGTATGTCACCAGGCAGCATGTGGAACTACTGGCTTTATGTGATTTGGGAAAGAAACTCATATTTATGAAGCACTGCCTACATGCCAGAGTTTGCATTATTTTACATCTATCCTTGTCCACTCTTTATTCATTCAAAAATATTTATTAAGCTTCTACTGTTTACATGTATTTATGTAGGCCAGATGAACTAATAAATATATGTCAGGTGTCAATAAGAGCAATGAAGCAAAAACATGCAGAGTAAGGGGACAGAGAGTGGTGAAGGCTGGTATTTTAGATGGGGTCACCAAGGAGGTCTTCTCAGAGGTGACATTTGAGCAGAGACCTGAATGGAGTATGGGAGCAAGACAGGCAAGTGCCTAGGGGAAGGCCTAACTGGATTAGGACAGTGGATAGAGCATTGGCTTGTGGACTGAAGGGTCCCAGGTTCGATTCCAGTCAAGGGCACATGCCTGGGTTGGGGTTTTATAGGATTGATCCCCAGTAGGGGGCATGCAGAAGGCAGCTGATCAATGATTCTCTCTCATCATTGATGTTTTGTGTGTGTGTGTGTGTGTGTTTTAACATTTAATCACCTTTATTTATTTACTAGAAGCCCGGTGCATGAAAATCATGCACTGGCGGGGGGGGGGGAGGGTCCCCTCAGCACAGCCTGCACCCTCTCGCAGTCTGGGAGCCCTTGGGGATGTCCAACTGCCACAGAGATGAGAGAGGCTCCCTCCACCGCTGCTGCACTCACCAGCCATGAGCCTGGCTTCTGGCTGAGCAGCGCTCCCTGTGTTGAGCGTCTGCCCCCTGGTGGTCAGTGCACATCATAGTGACTGGTCATTCTGCTGTTTGGTCGATTTGCATATTAGCCTTTTATTATATAGGATTGTTTGTTTGTTTGATTTTGTTAATCCCACCCAAGGATATTTCTCCATTGATTTTTAGAGAGAATGGAAGAGAGAGGGGAAGACAGAGAGAAACATCGATGTGAGAGAAACACATTGATTGGTTGCCTCCTGCAGACAAGGCCCAGGCCGGGGAGGAGCCTGCAACCAAGGTACATGCCCCTGACCAGAATCAGACCCAGGACCCTTTGGTCCGCAGGCCGACACTCTATCCACTGAGCCAAACCGGCTAGGGCTCATCATTGATGTTTCTATCTCTCTCTCCCTCTCCCTTTCTCTCTTAAATAATAAACATCTATTTTTAAAAAATGCCTAGGGGAAGAACATTCCAGAAGGGGTCCTAAGAAGGGCAGATGTCCTGACATGGGAATTTGGTTGGTGTGTTTGAAAATAGCAAAGAGGCTCCTGTGTCCAGAGTGTAGTGAGCAAGGGATGACGGAGAGGTGACCCAGATTGACCCCGCAAGGCCTTGTGGGCCATGACAGGGACCTTGGGTTTTGTCTTCTGCCCGTTGGGAAGCTCTCAGATCAGGGACTCTCCCTGCTGCCTGTTCATTAGAACCATGTGAGGAGCTCTAATTCCAATGCCTGGGCCTCGCCCTAGTGCCTGGAATCAGAACTCTGGGGTTGCAGCCGGGCAGCTGGTTTTTCCTAGAATCCCCTCCCAGGGATTCTAAG
The DNA here is from genome assembly GCF_027574615.1 of Eptesicus fuscus. Taxonomy (NCBI): domain Eukaryota; kingdom Metazoa; phylum Chordata; class Mammalia; order Chiroptera; family Vespertilionidae; genus Eptesicus; species Eptesicus fuscus. The sequence goes on along the minus strand of NC_072480.1, from coordinate 63,767,998 downwards.
AAGCAGCCCCGGCTCAAAACCACAGCATTCAATATCATGTCTGAAACCAAAATAAAAACTGCAAAAACATAACGCGAACACTGTGGTTAAGATCATGTGCCTTTCTGGAAAGACAACTTTAGATCTAGTCAGTGCATGGAAATGAGGCCTGGGTCATGGAAGGCAGCCCTTCAAAGCGAAGCACTTTAAGGGGGAACCCAGGTGAATCTTTACTGGGAAAAGGCACTTTCTAAAGCATCAGAGTCGCTCAGTGCTGTGATGACTGGCGTAATAAGCATGGTGATAGAGCTAAGTCCAGGCATATTTCCTTTCCTGTATATTTTTCAGAACATGAAGTTTAGATATAAATTCCTCCAAAGCAAGGTTTGGATATTCGTGGTGCCATGGTTAATAACAAGCATAATGAGGTGCTGGTGGTCACATCCCCATAAAGTGTAAAACCTTCTCACATCCTTGCCCTTCTCCGTGGGCCTTTGCTCTTTCATCTGTCCACGTGTGATCTGCTGAAGGAATCTATGGAAGTAAGGATGTTAATTGAATTGAGTGAGCGTGTTGACTTTGAGCTGGAGAAAAACATTGCATTGGGGGGTCTCCTAAACAGACATCAGTGGTGCCTGGGACCCTGGTACAGACGTGTGCAATTTTTAGATCATTTTCTCCAGCAAGGTATGTCAGCCAAGACTTCTGCATAGAGGAAGTATGAATATTATATACCAGTGGTCGACAAACTCATTAGTCAACAGAGCCAAATATCAACAGGACAACGATTGAAATTTCTTTTGAGAGCCAAATTTTTTAAACTTAAACTTCTTCTAACGCCACTTCTTCAAAATAGACTCGCCCAGGCCATGGTATTTTGTGGAAGGCCACACTCAAGGGGCCAAAGAGCCGCATGTGGCTCGCGAGCCGCAGTTTGCCGACCACAATTATATACACATGCCCTGCTTAGACCCCATTTTATTGCGAAATAAAGTGTGATGAGGTTCCCTCCTGGCCTGAGTTGGGCTCCCATCTCTACCCTGGAAAGATAACCGATTACCAGCCAACAGGTTGGACATCCCTCCATTTGCTGGAACTCCCTCCAGGGGTTCTCCTGAACCCAGCAAGCCCTCTTCTCAACCATCCCCTTCCTCACCCGACTCCTCCAATCGCCGCACCAGCCCTGGGCCCAGGAAGCCTTTAGATGTAGATGTTGACCTCTATGTTTCCCACATTTAGGCTGAAGGTTGAAATTCATGTGAATCAAAATCAAATATCAGTTGAATGTAGCATTTAATAGAGATTAAATGAAACTTTTTGACTGGTCTCGGAAATTTCTACCTCCTTGCAACTAAACACACACACACAACCCACAAAGAATAGTGCACCCTCAGCAATGTGGTTTGGCTGCAGAGATAGGAAAGAGCATTCTGCTGGCCCCTCTTTGTTCCTCTCCAGAGCACCGAGTGAGGTGCAAAAGCACAGTACACAGCTAGGCTTGCAGATCAGGTGCCCTTAATCAACAGCGGGGCAAGATCGCATGCCGAGTCACCTGCTACCTCAGTCAGCTTCTCACTAGAGCTTTGGGTGCATGAAATCTCTCCACACCCACCCGAATCAAAATGTTTGTCCAACCCAATCCATTCTTTCAAATACTCTGTATTAATGTAGTATATTTCTTAAGTTAATTGCATCAGTGTTTTGATCAAATCATTATATGCAAAATCTAAGAAGGCAAAGATCTCTACAGGACTTGTTTTAAAAAAGAGCAGCCCTCCATCTCCCCTGCCCCGCCCAATTCCCTCTCTCTAGGAACCACTTTGACTTGTTTCATCTGATTGTTGATCTCTAAGCAGCCTTCTTCTATAACTACTTGTTGGTTTCCAGTTTTAAACTTTCTGTGTTAACTTCCTACTACAGAGGGTGAGAATTTGTTTCTTTGCACACAGCTGCCATTTACACCAGCTACAAATAAATGCACACTTGTTTGTGTGGGGGGGGAGGGGAGGTTCCCGTTCCCCAATATCCCTATACAGTGATTTTTATTAGATTAATATTCACTGTCACATCATTATGCTCCTGTGAGCTCTTTTTTCACATAAGCCACATAGTGTACTACAACATTTTTTCTTCTCTGCACAATACCTTAGTTTGGTTTCCCTGGCATTCTTTTACAATTTTGCTTACTTTCTACATATTTTTACTAATTCAACCTCCCAATCTCCCTTGGTTTAGTAAATCTTCTCTCAGTATAATCACAGACACTAAATGTTCTATCCATTTCATTCACTCAAACTTTTTTTTTTATTAGAGACGATTATTAAAGCTTAGGACAGTGAAACAAGGAAGAGTTTAGGCTAAAAGAAGCAACAGGAATGAGACGAGGCAGGGAAATGAGTGTAGGCTGGGCTGCTTTGGCTCACTAAGAAGTCAGAGAACAGGGGGCCTTGAGGACAGGTCCCGGGGGTTGGCCTCGGAGGAATTGCTGCTGCCCATTGCTTCCTGGTTACAAGTCTCCAGGGGTCCCTGTGGGAGGGAAAGCACTTGTTAGGACCTTCGTTTTGAGGGTTTTAAAGGCTGGGAGTTGCCCTGGCCGGTGTGGCTCAATGGGTAGAGCGTCGGCCTGTGGACTGAAGGGTCCCGGGTTTGATTCCGGTCAAGGGCATGTATCTTGGTTGCGGGCACATCCCCAGTAGGGGGTGTGCAGGAGGCAGCTGATCGATGTTTCTCTCTCATCAATGTTTCTAACTCTCTATCCCTCTCCCTTTCTCTCTGTAAAAAATCAATAAAATATATATTAAAAAAAAAAAAAGGCTGGGAGTTTAGGGGAGGTCATTTCATCATTTTAAAGAGGTTTCGTCTAGAACCTTCTAAAGGCCAGGAGGATCCTTCTTGGGGTTTCCTTTACCTCTCTAATTTGTCACCTCCTGCATTGTCTATCCTATGTCACCTTTTTCTTGATTTATTCCTTTTGTGTCCTTTTGGTTGGGCACTTTCCTGTAATATCTCCCTGGGAAATGGAACATGGGAGGTCCATTTTTTCTAGGGTCGTGCATGCATGGAAATGCTTTTATTCTCCCTTCGCGTTTGATTGGCATGGGTATAGAATTCCAGGTGGACGCCATTTTCCCTGGGATTGTGAAAGCTGTCATCTCTTAGCTTTCAGTGTCACTATTGAAAGCCCAAAACAATCTGATTATCAACCTTTTGTATGAACGCTTTTTGTCTCTAGAAGCTGGTCAGATCATTTCTTGGCTTCTAGTAATTGAAATTTCATGGTGATGTCTGTTGGTGTGGGTCCACTTTGTCTACTTTGCTGAATGCTCAGTGGGCCTGTTTTATTTGGGAACTCATGTCCTTTGAGTCTGGGCCGTTTTCATGAATTTTAAAAAATTCTGTCTCTTCCATTTCCTGTTCTCTCTAGAACTCCCTGAAATTTAGATGTTATTCCCTCCTGACCAGCCCTCTAATTTTCTTATCCTTTCTCTCCCAATGTTTTCTTTTTGTTTTACTTTTGAGATTTCTTCAACTTATTTTCCAAACTCTCTAATGTATTTTTTAAGTTTCTACCATCATGCCTTTAATCCAGAGTCTTTTTAATTCTGAATTGTTATTTATGGCAGTACCCAGCTTGTATTTCCTGATGACAGCATCCTCTAGTCTAACTTTTACACTATTCCTATGGGTGCTTTGTATAGTCTCTCTTCCCTCCAAGTTGCTATTTTTCTGGCTTGCTTGTTTCTTACTCTGTTTTCCAAATAGTGCATTTCCTCCAATGTCCGATGATCCTTGGCTGTCTGCTCATAGTGAAGACGAGGGATCTAAAAAGCCAATTGGAATCTCTATGCACAGGCCCGGAAGGTGGCACTTTTAGATCTGATTCCCTTCAGCTAATCCAGACGGGAGGATGAAAGTATGACTGTCCTGAGCTCCAGGTCGGGGAAGAGGAGGAAGAGCTTAGCATTCAGGGTGTAAAGCTTCGTGTACACTCTGATTGCCATCTAGTACCCTGCCCCCAGTGGTGCCAGCTGTCTCCTGAGCCGGTGACCCTTGGTTTTACCCTCCCCAAAGACTGGCTGCCACCGAGGTGGTGGGGCAGGAAAAGCTCTCAACTGTGCATGGGCAGGAGGGCCTTTCAGAATCAAATCCCTGCTTGTTGCTCCACCTTCCTCCTGCTTCCTAAGGTACCAGCACTGCTGATCCCGAGGAGGGAGGGGTGTGTGTGTGTGTGTGTGTGTGTGTGTGTGTGTGTGCAATCTGACTTGTTTTATGGCTTGCCTGTAAAACAAGCTTTTGATCCAGCTTTCTGAAATCAGTTAAGTTACTTACCACTGCTTTTTGGCTTCCAAAATTGTCAATATTGTCTCCTCTCCAATTCTTGTGGGCTTATACGTTTAAAGGAATATATTTTACCATCTTTGCTGTCATTTAGTGAGCTTAAGGAGGAAGTAAATGTAAATGTTTATATTTCGTTCTCATCTCTATCCAGAAGTCCCAGTGCAGCCTTCCTTATATTAAACATGCTTTCTGTCTCTCCTCTTCCCAACAGTTTGCTCAAATGCTTGGGAAAGCTGCCTTTCCCTCCAGGTGTAGCTTGCCAACCTGTCCTTCCCACACCCAAAGCCGTCTGATGGACCCCGCAGAGGCCAGCCGGCTACCCGCTCTCCTTCCCTTGGGGTCTCAAGCCGTAAGCCAGAGTGCGGCACACAGTCAGGACAGCAGGACAGGCCGGTGGGGCTGAACATCCGGGGATCTGGAAGAGGAGACGTGGTCCCCATCACCTTCCTCACTGAGAACCAGGCGGCCTCAGATTCTCATGCAGCCACCTTGCGTCCAGGACACTTGTTTTCTGATTGGTGTTTCATTTTTTCCTATCTGCTTAGTCATTTAGAAAGAGGAAAAACCCCAGTCGTGTGCTTGCCTTTGGCTGCACATAACAGAAACCCCAATCGAGACCAATTTAAGTGACATGAACATTGTTTTAAGTTACATAGTTGAAAGTCCGAAGGCGGGATAGCCTTCTGGGCTGGTCGATCCAGCTGTTCTACAGTGTCATCAACAACCCAGTTCTTTCAGGCTTTTCCTTTCCTTCCAGTTTTTCTCCATTCACACTGTTCTTGTCTCATTCTAAAACCGGTTCCCCTCGTGGGCGATGGAAGGCTGTGCCCGTAGCAGTGCTTCCAGAGGCATGCTCAGTGTGTGCGCACAGGGCAGTGTGGACAAAGAGGGCCACATACGAACCCTGACAAGCTCAGGGGAGGCCTGCATGGCAGCCTCACAACACAGAGACCTAAGGTAACCACATAGGATGGTCTGAAATTAAAACTTCTTAACTACCCTAGCCAGGTAGCTCAGTTGGTTGGAGCATCATCCTGATACACCAAGGTTGCAGGTTCAATCCCTGGTCAGGGCACACACAAGAATTAACCAATAAATGCATAAATAAGTGGAACAAGAAGTCGATGTTTCTCCCTCCCTCTTTTTCTCCCTCCCCCTTCCTCTCTTGAAAATCAATAAAATTAAACAAACAAAAAAAAACTTTTTTTTGGTCAACCCCTCCCTTTTATCCCCCCGCCCCCCAAAATCAGGTTTTCTTTTTTTATTAATATGTTTTATTGATTTTTTACAGAGAGGAAGGGAGAGGGATATAGAGCTAGAAACATCGATGAGAGAGATACATCAATCAGCTGCCTCCCGCACACCCCCCACTGGGGATGTGCCCACAACCAATGTACATGCCCTTGACCGGAATCGAACCTGGGACCCTTCAGTCCGCAGGCCGACGCACTATCCACTGAGCCAAACCGGTTTCGGCAAAATCAGGTTTTCTTATCCCTGCTAACCAGCTGATGTTCAACTAGCTTCTTGGTTTCCCTTCCCCCATTAGATTGGGTCTTAAGGATTTGGGGGATGGTGGGATTGGGCTTGGAGACCAGGCCTCAAACCCCACCAGCTGCTCCAAATGCCCACACAGGCCTTGCCTCAGTCTTGTTCCTGCGTCTGGGGAGGTTACCCTGCTTGTTCTTAACAGCCCAGAACTCCCTCTGCATTTTGGATTTAGGCTTTTTTTTTTTTTTTTTTTAAAGAAAAGGCTAGCATATTATTATAGAAACCATCCAAGTACTTTATTATATCATAAAAGGCATGACTTTTAATATCCAAATGAAATAATAAGAATTGGAAAAATGTGCCTTAGAATAGAGCAAATAACCAAATTCCAGTTAAAAGCTCTTAAGATTGCTATGTCTCCTATCAGTTTTCATCTATGAACCAACCATTTCCAAGGACAGAGGACTCAGAAGTATCATCATAGTTCTGATACAGAACAAAAGGCCATCCATTATGATCACTTTCCTGAATAAGCAGGGCTTTCATTCTCATTTAACTGTAAAAATGATGGAGTAGTGGCCTCCATGAGGCATGTGAAATGCTTTTTAATTAAAAGATACATTTGAGAAAGAGGATTTTATTTATAGATGATCACAATCATATAGTCAAATTAATCATGTTAGGTTGGTGTCCAGTTAATCGTATTTTCTTATTTTAAGAATTCTCTCAGGCTTCCTCACCATACAGATTTGTACATATTAAAGTGGTTAGAGCTAGGATTTTTCTGAACAAATGAAATTAAAGATCCCTGTTACAAAAAAAGAAATAGTTATAATGACAAAGTTACAATTACTACCAGTTATTGAGCTCTTACCATGCCTGACCCACATGGATGAACTTATTTCATCTTCCCAGCAGCCCTGTGGGTTGTGTTCTGTCACCCATTTACAGATGAAGCTCAGGTTCTATTAAGTGTCAAGCTGAGTTTGTCCGCTATGCTTTTCATCCTCAGGGTTTAAGAGGGCTTTCCCCCAAATTATTTAAAACAAATCCAAGTTTTGATTGTTAAAAAAGCTGCAATTCAGGTATAAATCAGTAAGACCTGGATTAAAATGTTGACCATGAGAATAGAAAAAGAGAACATTTAACAATGAAGTTATATGTTCTCCCTAAATTGATTTAAAAATTAACACACTGCATATAAAAATACAAATTTTTGTTTGTTTGATTGGCTTCTTTGGGATTAACTAATTCTAAAATTAATAAACATGCAGGAATACCAGGAAAACACTAAACAGGAAGAGCATTGAGAAAGGACTACCCTAAGTGATTGTCAAGAACTGGGAAGATCCCTAACCGGTTTGGCTCAGTGGATAGAGTGTCGGCCTGCGGACTCAAGGGTCCCAGGTTCGATTCCAGTCAAGGGCATGTACCTTGGTTGTGGGCACATCCCCAGTAGGGGATGTGCAGGAGGCAGCTGATTGATGTTACTCTCTCATTGATGTTTCTAACTCTCTTTCCCTCTCCCTTTCTCTCTGTAAAAAAATCAATAAAACATATTTTTTTTTAAATAAACTGGGAAGAATCAGAGACAGTACCCTTCTTACAAGCTAAAAGTTAGTCTGGCACCATTACATGGCTGGTAGGAGACATGAGATGCTGGGTAAAGTCAGTGTCAGCATTATCAACCTTCTTTTCTTTTGTAAATCCTCAACAGAGGATATGCTTATTGATTTTAGAGAGGGGGGATTGGAGGGGAGAAAGTGAGAGAGAGTGAATTTGAGAGAGAGAGAAACACATCAATGTGAGAGAGAAATATCAATCCATTACCTCCCGGATTGTCTCTGATCAGGGATCGAACCAGCAACCTAGGTATGTGCCCTGACTGGGAATTGAACCCACAACCTTTTGGTGCACTCCAAACCAACTGAACCACCTGGCTGGGGCAGCATTTTTTTACTGTTTGTATGGGTTCCCCAAGCCCTAATTCCAACAGGTGACACCAAGAGGGCCAGTTGGGTTACATTAAGAGGCAGACACTGAGCTTAGGAAGCCCAAATCTTTCATAACTTTTGCTTTCAGGAGACACTCTTTCATTTACAAGGCTGTTTGCTACACACATACCCTTGAAAAAATAGCCCAGAACAAAAGCATCTTCAGTTCAAAAGATGTAAAAAATGCAAGAAACCCTAAGACAATTGTCTCTCAACAGATAGCACAGCATATTATACAACCTCTATAATTAACACAGGTCATGAAAAGACAAACTAATGGAATCCTATATAATAAAGATGCAATATGCAAATTACCATCACACCCTCACACAAGATGGCTGCCCCCATGTGGTCATAGATGGCCACCACAAGATGGCCGGCAGAGGGCAGTTGTGGGCGATCAGGCCAGCAGGGAAGGACAGTTGGGGGTGACCAGGCCTTCAGGGGAGGGCAGTTGGGGATGACCAGGCCTTCAGGGGAGGGCAGTTGGGGGTGACTAGACTGTCAGGGGAGGGCAGTTGGGGATGACTGGGCTGGCAGGGAAGGGCAGTTGGAGGCAATTGGGCCAGCAGGAGAGCAGTTAGGTGTTGATCAGGCTGGCTGGGGAGTGGTTAGGGGGTGATCAGGCTGGCCAGCAGAAGCGGTTAGGGCAATCAGGCAGGCAGGCAGGCAGGCGGTTGGGAGCCAGCAGTCCCACATTGTGAGAGGGATGTCTGAGGGGTCCCTGATTGGAGAGGGTGAAAGCTGGGCTGAGGGATTTCGTGCACTGGGCCTCTAGTAGATAAAAAGATCAAAATAAATCCAAATTATATGGGAATTAGAATTTGATAAAAGTGTCTTATCAAATTGTTGGAAAAAACATGGACTTTTCAGCTTGCTTGGTTGGAGTGTCATCCTGTACACCAAAAGGTTGTGTGTGTGATTCCTGGTCAGGGCACATATTTAGGTTGTAGTTTTGATACCCAGTTGGAGCCCATATGGAAGGCAACCAATCAATGTTTCTCTCTCCCCCTTCCCCTTTCTCTAAAATAGTCAATAAACATGTCCTTGGGTGAGGATTAAAAAAAAGAAAATTCTGCCTCCAGCCTGCCCTACAGATTTTGGGAGTTGACAGCCTCCACAACTGTGTGAGCCAATCTCTTAAAAATCTATCAATCAATTTCAATATTTCTCTATTTTCTATATAAACAATATATGTATATATCTATAATAAAGAGCTAATATGCAAATGGCTGCCATGCCCTCACATTGTCACGCCCTCACGCCGTCACACCATAATTGCTCAGACACTCAACACTGGGGAGAGAGGAATAGGGACCAGCCAGGCACAAATGAGCTCTCAAGAGAGGAATGGGGACCAGCCAGGCTGCAGCCCAGGAGAGGGACAAGCTGCCTGCCCTGTGGTCCTGGGTGCCAGCAGCTGCGCCTGCACCCCAGGAGAGGGACAAGCTGCACGCCCCATGGTCCCCACAGTCCCGGGCGCCAGTACCTGTGGCTGCGGCCTGGGAGAGGGACAAGCCACCCACCCTGCAGTCCCAGGTGCCTGTGGCTGCGGCCTGGGCAAAGCCTCCCACCCACAGTCCCCTGTGGCTGCAGCCGGCCCGGGCAAAGCCAGCCTGGGTCCCAGGTGCCTGTGACTGGCCAGAGGAGGGAATCCTGGGTCCCAGGTGGGGGGTGAGGAAGAGGCAGTTAGGGGCGATCAGGCCAGCAGGGGAATAGTTAGGGGCGATCAGGCAGGCAGGCAGGCGAGTGGTTAAGAGCCAGCAGTCCCAGATTACGAGAGGCAGTCGAACATCCCCCGAGGGGTCTCGGATTGGAGAGGGTGCAGGCCGGGCTGAGGGACACCCCCCTGTGCACGAATTTCGTGCACCAGGCCTCTAGTATCTATATCTTTAATAATCTATATGTATAAAGAGGTAATATGCAAATTGTCTGTTATGGTGTCACAATAATGACCGAGGCTGCACGCACATGGAGCACCTCTAGGTCTACTCCCAACGCCCCTCTGCGGCACCCCCACCCCCACCCCGCAGGCAGCGGTGGCGGCTCCCTCCTCCCGCGAAAGCGATGCAGCTCCCTCCCTCCTCCCGCGGAAGTGGCGCAGCTCCCTCCCACCTCCCATAGAAGCAGCACGCCTCCTGCAGAAGCAGCGTGGCTCCCTCCCGCCAGCTCCCGCCAAAGTGGTGGGCAGCCTACTGCACGCAATATCGCGTGCTGTGCCACTAGTTAAAGCATAATATGCTAATTAGACCGGATGTCCTTCTGGAAGAAGCCGGGGCTGCGAGGGAAGCCCAGGTCCTGGGTACCTACCAGCGGCCGGAGGGAAGCCCAGGTACTGGGTGCCAGAGGGAAGCTGGTGCCGGCAGCCGGGGGAAGGAAGGCCTACTCTTGCATGAATTTTGTGCATCGGGCCTCTAGTGTAGATGGATGGATGGATGGATGGATGGATGGATGGATAGATAGATTTGTTTGTTTGTTTGTTTGTTTGTTTGTTTGTTTCTCTGGAGAACCTTAATACAATGGGTTACTGGCTATTATATATATCAAAATATATCCCTAAGAATCATTTATTCATTGCAAAGGGCAAAAAAGGGAACTTTGCAGTGGAGACATAGAAGGTATCACCTTCACAGAGTGATCACCAATAATGGGGGAACCCAGCATCATAGGCCTCCTGATGCGATGCACTAAGAATGACCCGATATCATCGATGTAGAAATCCTGCCCAAAATGAACAACCCAATTCTAATCAAGAAGAAAGCTGACTGTAATCATGAGGAAACAAGGCTAAAATGGAACAACAATCTACAAAACAAATTGCCTGTACTCTTCAAAAAGACATGACAACTAAATGCAAAGTGCAATCCTGGATGAGAAAAACAAATTGCTATAAAGGATATTACTGGATAATTGGTTCGATAATAAAATGGCATTGTGAAATCTCCTGATTTTGATTAATTGTACTTAGATAAGAAAATATCTTTGTTCTTATTAGAGAAATAAGAGCAAGAGTAGAGAATAAAATCAAGGAAACAGCCCTGGCCGGTGTTGCTCAGTGGTTAGTGTGTTGGCTTGCTCCCTGAAGAGTCTCAGGTGCAATTGCCAGTCAAGGGCACAAGCCTTGGTTGTGGGTTCGCTCCTTGCCCATGGTCAGGGTGCAGGCAGGAGGCAACCAATTGATGTCTCTCTCTCACATCAATATTTTCCTCTCTCCCCTCCCCACTTTCCTCCCTTCTGCTCTCTCTGAAAATCAATGGAAAAAATATCCTCAGGTGAGGATTAACAACAACCAAAAAAAAAAAAAGCAAGAAAACAAATGTATAAAATTGGCTAAAATTGGCAGAGGGTATATGGAGTTCATTGTACTATTCTTGTAAGTTTTCTGGCATCAGTTTTTTTCAGAAGAAAAAGTTTAAATTAAAAGAAAAAACATAAGCATTGTAAAATTTAAAATCCAATATGAACAAACCTGCTTTGAAAAGGCAGACATAAGATTTCCAATTCATTTAATTATTTGGCAAATTTTCTTGAGCCTCTGCTCCACTGCTTTAGGCATATAATCAAGGTGAAGTAAGATATTGTTGTAGTGAGCTGCCCACTTACCCTTCCCCAGCTATCTGACTCCTGGGGTGCCCACTTCCTGTTTACTGATATAATCAGTATCTATTCAAGGCCGGGTATTGGGTGGCTTGATATAAGAGCTGTTTTTTTAAAATGCCTATACTTGTAGTATATTTTTCTCCCTTTACCTGTTTATTCCAAATATTTCTTGAATTCGAGTTCATTCTGTCTTAAAGATCTGCTCAAGTAAATATCTATACTTAACAACAGGGCATCTGTCCCATTGTTAGGATTTTAGCACATGCCTGTCAGTAGCAGAACCAGCCCACCCAGGGGCTCAGCTCAGGAGACATGCAGTGAGAGAGACACAGGGTTAAGCTCTGGGATATGGAAAGAGAACCTGACAGTGGGCAATAGGGGTGTAGCCACAAGCTCAGGTTTCAAGGGCAGGCTTTGGGACCCTTCAAGTTGTAGGGGACAAGGTAAGATCCCAGTCCTAGAGGAACAAGGTCTCTAGACAAAAGAACTTAGAACAGGAATAGAGACAAGATGAGGAAGCAGGTACTAAAATACTCCTACCAAACAGGGCACTGGTCTCAAAAAGATATGCAGATATCCCTTCCTTGAGAAGGAAGAGGAGATCCATATAGGATGAGCTGCAAGACTAATGTTGTCATAAGCTCTTGAGCTCACAGCTTCTTCCGCTATTTTGGTTACCCTTTGACCTTTGCCTTCATTGTTCTTCACTCACCCCCACCTCATCTCGTGTCACTTTCCCCATAGACCACTCATTTAGAACTGTGTCGACTCAGCTTAAGTAAGGGTGTCCTCTGGGACTACAGAGGCATTGAATGTTTTTGTTTTATTTTTGTTTTTTTGGCTGAATGGGATAGCTGAGTCTTAAAATCAATATTTAACCACTGATCTTTCTACTGTCTCCATAGTTTTGCCAGTGGTTGCCAGGGATTGGGGGAAGGGAAGAATGAATAGGAAGAGCACAGAGGATTTTTTTTTTTAATTCTTTATTGTTTCAAGTATTACATATAGTATTACAATGTAGGGAAGCAAGGGACTTGGTTGGAAAGTTTGTAAGGAGGACATTCTGAAAAAAATGAGTGGGCTGAAAGTGGCCCATCTTGTTTATCAGAATTCCAACTTAGGGGAGTGCTGAAGGTGGTGCCACTAATTATTCCTTGACCTTTCCAAACAAGTACGTGCCTGTGCAGACCCTCAGGTGTTTACTGGAATCCTTATGCTTAATCTCTAGGTGTCCTTGCTTAAAGGACACTGCAGACACATATGCCCTCCCAAGATTACTTACCCTACTGATTATGTCTAAAAGATGAACTTTATCTCAAACGGCTGTTACAATAAAAGCTTAACAAGGCAGGCGATCGAGGCTGTCTAGTCCCTTTAGCCAGGAAGTCCCTTAGCCCTCTCTTTCACAGCAAACGTTGTGTCAGAGTAATCATTCATCCATCACTCAGGGTCTGCTGGTCAGCCCTGGCAAAGTGGTGCCCGTGTGAGGACCAGGGAACACAACGAGACATGGCAGAAACCTCGAAAACAAAGAGGAAGGAAATGAAAATAACTGTGCAATAAGTCATTGGAGCTCGCTTGGGATTTCCAAGTTTGAGGGGATTGTTTCTCAGCTAAGGTTTCACAATAGGACAGCAGCTGTTCACCAAGTAACAGATTTCTTTGTTATTGAAACAGTTATTAAAAGCAAATGGTGCCTCAGTTATAGAAGAACAATTAAAGAGCCTGTTGCAGACTGATATAATTTACTAGAGGCCTGGTGCATGAAATTCGTGCACTCAGGGGGGCTCCCTCAGCTCCACCTGCACCCTCTCGCAGTCCGGGAGCCCTTGGGGAATGTCCGACTGATCCGTCAGACATCCTTAGGACTGCCATGGATGTGGGAGAGGCTCCCACCACTGTTGCTGTGCTCGCCAGTTGTGAGCCCAGCCTCTGGCTGAGCAGTGCTCCCCCTGTGGGAGCACACTGACCACCAGGGGGCAGCTCCTGCATTGAACGTCTGCCCCCTGTTCGTCAGTGCTAGTCATAATGACTGGTCATTCCACCTTTTGGTTGATTTGCATATTAGCCTTTTATTATATAGGATAATACTTGGTTCCCTGATGTTGCAACATTAGGCCTTGATCTCTGGGAACAAGTAGGTAGGAATTTAAAAAGAAATCAGGCCCAGGAAAAACGAGTGCCCTTGTCATCATTAACTATGTGGGCTCTTGTTCGAGCTGCACTACGCCCACTTCATATTGAGGATCAAAAGCCTTCAGAACACCAGGAGGATTTACCACCACCCCCTCCTCCTGAAGTAGAGCCTATAATACCTAAGGCCCCACCGTCAGAGGAACCCTTTCCTGATCCTCCACCTCTGCTCATCGACTAGTTCCTTAGTTATGGGATCATGTATCAGGCAAGCTATATTAGAAGGAGAGCTTTTGGCTTGCCCAGTTATGCAAGATCAGCAAGGTAATTGGATGCATGAACCACTCTCCTTTAATACCTTTAAAGAAATAAGGAAAAGTATTAGAGAAAATGGAGCTAACTGTCCATTTACAAAAGGACTCCAAGGCGAGGCGAGGCAAGGCAAGGCATCTTGCCCGCATAGCAGGAAATGAGGAAAATGTGTGCAGATAGGACTGTGATACACTGGCAGGTCCCTGCTCTCTCCTGCTTCTTGCTGCAGCCCTGCGTCAGCCTTAGGAGCAGGGCTTCTTAAGTTGCTTGTTGAATGACTCTGACTCACCACCTGAGGCTTGTTTTTGTTCTTATTTCCATTATTATAGAAACCTTATCTTTGAGTCAGTGAGCATCGAATGGGTGGGGGCGGGTGGAGGTTAAGGCTGAGTGGGGAGAAGCAAAGGGGAACATAAGCCCTTATAAACCCTCCACCTTTGCCTGAGAGGGCTTGGCAGCCAGGAATGTGGAGCCCTCTTCCCTCACTGTGGGCTGCAGGGGCAGAGGGAAGACAGAACCTCATCTGGAAGGGAAACTGCCCGCACAGGCCTGTGTCCCTGCCAGGCTTGGTGGCTGCAGGTCCCTGGAGTCCCTCTAAACCTGCCCAAGTCCTTGAGTTCTGAATCAGGTGGGGCTGTTCTAAGGGCAACTATAAATCCTATATAATAAAAGGCTAATATGCAAATCGACTGAACGGCGAAATGACCGGTTGCTATGATGCACACTGACTACCAGGGGGCAGATGCTCAACACAGGAGCTGCCCCCTGGTGGTCAGTGCACTCCCACAGGGGGAGTGCCATTCAGCCAGAAGCTGGGCTCACAATTGGCAAGCACAGCGGCGGTGGCAGGAGCCTCTCCCGCCTCCGCGGCAGTGCTAAGGACCCCTTGGGGGATGTCCAACTGCCAGCTTAGGCCTGCTCCCTGGGACATCCTCCAAGGGGTCCTGGACTGTGAGAGGGCACAGGCCGGGCTGAGGGACCCCCTACCCCCAACCCCCCAGTGCATGAATGTCATGCACCGGGCCTCTAGTTTAAAAATAAGAGGCTTAATTCTCCCAGGTGAGAGGAAGTGGGAAAGGGCTTACCCCACCTCTCCCTTTTCTTTCAGAATTTCTTTGTCCTTTTCAAATGTACTTAAATCTTTTTCGTGGCCATATAAGTCACTTTCCAGTCTTACAACTCGGGACTGTTTCCTCAAGGACCTGGGAGCCACCTCATTGCAATGTAATCATTGAGGAAGATAACACTCTATCTCCCAGTTTCCTGGGAGCCAATGGCCTAAATTGTTACCTGACTCCACCTTGCGGAAACCTACCTCATTGATTTATCCATGTAGCAGCATAACAGCAAGATTGTTTTGTCTTTGCAGTCCCTTCAGCAGGTTGCCTGTGATCCTCCTCTCAATCTGGTTTAACCCTTTACACTCGCTTGCTTTTTTCTCGATTCCTTTATTCTACTCGGGATTTAATTTTTTAAATACCTCAGATTTTACAAAGCGCGGCAGTAGAATAAAAAACTGGAGTTTCTTTTCATACAAACTTATTTATTTGGATTTTTTTATATTTCAAATTATTGATACATCAAAGAGTAATTTTAATCTCGACATCCGAGTGCAAAAGGTTAATGCTTATTCAGTAATATAACTGTTTTCTTTTCCACTCGTGTGGAGAGATTTGGGGGGTTAGGCATGGATTTTGTTTTCATTTATATTCCCCATACTTTGTACAGCACCAGGGACATGAATTTCATGTCAAGGACAAGCAGGAAGACATGGAAACCTCTCTGTAGACCCAACAAAGGCAGTTCAGACCGCTCTCTGTGGCTTCTCTCCCAGATTCCTAGCCACCCACTTTTTATATCTGTGGGCTTTGAATCTATGGGTTTTAATCTACAGGAATAACATTTTGTAAGTGACCTGAGAGGGCTGTTGATGGTCCACATGCTTTGACTCCATCTCCAACCTGGGAGGCCAGGTGAATGGTATGATTCCTATTACCTGCATGGCCCCAAGGAGGCATCAAATCCCGTGCTCACTCCTCACTTTGCTGCCTGCCCCTGGCTGTGGCTGTCCTCTCACTCAGCAAGCCAACAAAGTTAAAGAGGCCTTCCCACTCCACAGGATAAGAATTACCTGCCCCAGAATCTACCCCCGCCCTCCTCCCCCCCGCCCCCCCCCCATCCCTTCTCACCTCACCCAAGAAGGTTCTGCAGGCACACAGTCTTAACCTCTTTTTGCAAATGTCCACCAACACCTCATGTTTTGAGATGGAATTTAGAAGAAGAAGGTGAGGACTAAAGAGGGTGAATTGCTGGGGTGTTATCCAGCATCTAGAAGGGTTCAGGAATCTGGAGAAGGGCTGCATGTAAATTAATAAAGAGACTAGACATGAAATATAAATTTGGAAGGCATTTTGGGGAGCCAGAGGAGACCTAGCTTCAGTAACCAAGTTCTCTGAATCTCTGGACCCCTCGCTCTTTATTAACACAAATTGCTCTAAAGCAAAGCAGATATACATACCAAAGGTTAAGGTTTGGTATACAGTAGGCATTGTCAGATTGGGGGAAACTGTCTTTGGCTGTTCAGCTGTTTGGCCAGCAGGAGGTATATTCAGCCCTGCTGAATAAGCCCCAAGTTCCATCAACCTTTTGATGAAACTTCTTGCATTTATGACATGCTGGAATTAGCCTCCAGCAGTGGATATGGAGAAAGTTATTTTAGGGCTGGGTGTGTAAGTGGAGGGCACCGTGAGGGGCAGGTATTTTAGGACATTTCACGGGCCATGCATTATGATGCATTAGATGATTAGATGGGAGAGCCATCCGTCTTCAGTAGGGCCTTTGGGCTTGGGAATACAGGGCTCTCCACCCCATTCTACTCTTCACCTTGATATTGGTGGTCCCCAATCTGTTACCCTTTTGGGGGGATACCTGGGGCAATAAAATGAAGGGAAGAGACTAAATATACGAATGGGCAATGGCCAGACCAGATATAACAGTAGCAGTTGCAGCAACCAGCTCAGGAATCTGGCCAGCTATCTGCAAATCAGACTTGTAGCAAGTCAGAACGCTATCTCTAGCAGCCCATCTAGGAAGCTAAACAGTATAGCCCCTCTAATAATTGGCCAAAAATGGCTAGGACTTGATTAATAACTGACAGCTTCCCTCAGATTTGTCCCCTCTTCCAACTTAGGAACAATCAGGAAAAGCTGAACATACTCCCTTAGCCAGTCATCCAGGACACCCCAGTGCCAGTTAGCAGCCTCCCCAGGCCAGCAGCCTCCAACCAGGGCACACCGGGAGCCTCCCCTCTTTCCTCTAGGAAGCTCTCCCACTCCTCTGCCTGCCTTGAGTCTCTGCCAACCACAAGTGATGGTAGCTGCCTCTCTTGCTAGGGCAAGCTCTGAATACGTAGCCTCTGCTTTTCTCATTGGGGTGGTCTTTGTTTATTTCCACAAAGAAAAGACCAACTTCGCTTGTCTCAGAAGAGAGAAGGTTCCGTCCAGGGTTGGAAATGGGTGGGGTGCATGATGGGGCAATGGCCTCCCCTCCTGCCAAAGTAAGTTTGTGGGGATGTGTCCAGGAGGCCAGGATGCTTTTCAGAACTGGGCAGGAAGGTCAAGGTCACCACAGGCAGAAGCTGTGAAAGAGATCATGCCAGTTTCCAGCTTGCGGCATGAAGGCCCTCTTCCTTCCAGAGTCCTCCCATTACCCTACCATCGGTCCCGCCCCCTCATTCCAGCCTGGCCTCCCCCCGGGGGAGGGGATGAGGCAGGAGTCTGCGTGGTTTTCACATGTTATGAGAGCACCTCCCTCACACGGGCAGTTACTGAGGCATCAGATGTGTAGGCATCATTTTGGAGTTTCGTGGGCATTGACCCTGGCCCACCTCCTTTGGAAAGCAAACAAAAGGCCCTACTGGAAGTCCCCCTGGCAGAGCTGTAGGCAGTGTGCAGGTGGCGATAAGGGCTGGAGGTAGGAAGGAGAACACAATGAATTAGCAGGACTGTGCCTGGCAATGCCTTGGGGTAGTATGATGGCTGGTGATAGCGTTGGTCAGATACATGACCCAGGCAGCCTCTTCTTTCCCATCCCAACCACCATGTTTAGACAGAGACTGAGTCAGGTTGCCAATAGAAACAGTGGCTCAGCCCTAGCTGGTTTGGCTCAGTAGATAGAGCGTTGGCCTGGGGACTGAAGGGTCTGGGGTTTGATTCCAATAAAGGGCACATGCCCAGGTTTCAGACTTGATCCCCAGTAGGGGGCGTGCATGAGGCAGCCGATCAATGATTCTCTCTCATCATTGATGTTTCTATCTCTCTCACCCTCTCCCTTCCTCTCTGAAATCAATAAAAATATATTTTTTAAAAAAAGAAACAGTGACTCAGATCTCCTGAGATAGTTTCATGTACCTTCTTCAGCTCTTCCTTCATGAAATTAAATAACTTTCCAGAAAAATATTCAGAAATGTCCCTTGCCTTTATCTTTTATGCCTAAGCCCTTAGGAGAAAGACTATGATGTTACTAAAACTGATTCTCCCATGTTTTGAGAGAATGTTAACTCAGCCATGTGGGATGATCCAAGGATTATAAAGAAGCATACATAATCAAGCCCCCAAATGTCAGCACCGATCAGAGACGAGATTGGACACTAAGTGTCCTTGCTAACTCCAGTATTGTTCTTCTTTTGTTTGTTTTTGCTATTGGCCACAGAAAAACCCTGTAGGCCTCATAGAATTAAGGCACTGGGATGAAAAGAGAGGAACTGGCAAAGCAAATGCTAACAAGCATCTGTGTGGCTGAAAGCACCAGGTAACAGGGATGTTTAGGTTTGATCTTGTCATCAAAGCGTAGCCAGAATGGATGAGGAGCTGTCCCAGTCAGAATGCGACAGCGGTAAAGTTTGCTTGGTCTGAGAATGTCTCAAAATGACACCCCTGTGAATATTCAACCTGGTGAATGCACTAAGGTTCACTTTATGGACCTTTTTTTAAAAAAAAAAATGCTCTGAAAAAGCCCTCAGAGATGATGAGCCGAGCATTGTCAAACTCTGCTGTCTCCCATTACGTTCCCACCCCTTTTAGTATAATTACTGTGTCGAAGGCCATTATCAGCTCTGGGAGACTTTCTCAGTCTTTCTCATTTTTAACTGTCAGTCATCACACTGGAAATTTTTTCACTTCCTGTTCCATTTTTGTGCTTCCTCATCTTACTACTTCCTCGCTGTCACTGACCCTTATTTTAGTGACTACACTTTTCAATCAAATTAAAACTCCATTAAGGAGAAAACATGTGGAAGACAAAACTGAAACGTGCTTAACGCTGGAGAATGCTAAGCATCCAGACCCTCGCGTCCTTTTCATTAGTGGCGCCTGGTGAAGGAGGCGGCCTCCCCTGACCTGGATACCAGCGCATTCTGCAGCGCGCCGATTGCCCTAATGCTATTAAGATGCTCCAATAAAAACAAGTTACCGATAGAGGAGCAGTTGGTTTAAAACGGGTTTTTATTAGGATGAGGCAACGTGCAGCGTTTTCCTTCATAAGAATAATTGTAAGTCCTAGGCTGGGTCATGTTCTTTTCTCTTCTAAAGCCGTGTGTCCTCATTTGGTCTGGAAATGTCACAGAGAGCCTGAATGATTAATGGAGACGCTTAGGAGAGGCTTGGGGCTCTGCCAGCGTTTCACTGTGCACTACAGGAGCACAGTTAACCATTCCTAACCTCAGCCTTGCCATCGCGCTTACGCGTGATCATGTCGCAGAATGCAGTGCAATTTCAAAATGAATGAAGGTGACGCTGCAAGGGGTTGGGACAGAACCAGCAGATGCAAAGCCGTGGTTGACCTGAGTGCTAATGGTCTACAGTGTGCAAAAGCCATCGACAGTAGACGTGTCCTACCAAAACTGTTTCTCAAGGTCAACGTCTTACCTCACTAAGCATCATACAAAATATTACTTTTAGGTTTCCCATGGCAACAAGCACGCGTCCATCACAAGCATATTTCACGTGGCTCAGCCAGGGTTGCTCCTGGGTCTCGGCCCTGGTCAGGCACAGAGCACATCTGTCTCACTCTCTCTTCCTTATCACTTGTTCCCCGGCGAGCACAGTACATCGCCTCCCTTTCTGCTGCCTCTGCAGCCAAAAGTGTAAGCATACAGAATATCAAGTCCTTCGTCCCGAGAACCAGTCGTGGTGGTAGCATCCCCACTCATCAGCGTCACCAACCCAAATTAAGCTTTCCCTAGACCAGTGGTCGGCAAACTCATTAGTCTACAGAGCCAAATAGCAACAGTACAACGATTGAAATTTCTTTTGAGAGCCAAATTTTTTAAACTTAAACTTCTTCTAACGCCACTTCTTCAAAATAGACTCGCCCAGGCCGTGGTATTTTGTGGAAGAGCCACACTCAAGGGGCCAAAGAGCCGCATGTGGCTCGCAAGCCGCAGTTTGCCGACCACAGCCCTAGACTTTGCTGTTTCTCCCTGTACTTTGATAGTCACTGCTAGCATGTAAGACTTTCTTAACTCCAGATGGTCCCTGACCAGCCTTGGTATCACCTAGAGCAGGGGTCCTCAAACTTTTTAAACAGGGGACCAGTTCACTGTCCCTCAGACCGTTGGAGGGCCGGACTATAGTTTAAAAATAACTATGAACAAATTCCTATGCACACTGCACATATCTTATTTTGAAGTAAAAAAAAACAAAACGGCAAAAACACCCGCATGTGGCCCACAGGCCGTAGTTTGAGGACGCCTGAAGAGTTTCTAGACGCCTGGTCCTGGATCTGCCCAACATCATAGCTCCCCACACCTCACTGTGGACTTCTGTCCTCAATGAGACCACAGGGAGTTCCTGGGCCAGGCCAGGCATGGCGTGAGGTTGCCTCAAAGTCATCATGAAATCCCCAAGAGGCAGCCTCCCAAAACCCAGGTGATCCTGACGGCTGTTCTCTCTAGTCCAGTAGTTCTCGAAGTTCCTAACCAGCATCACCTGAGAACTAGTTCAAAATGCACAACTGTACTCAATCCTCTGGGCATGGGGCCCAGACATGGGCGCTTTAACAAGCCTGCAGGTGATTCTGATACCCAGGGGAAGTGGGCAGAGAACTTCAAGCAAGGCTTTGCTGACGTGGCATGCCCTTCATACACCTCCTTGTCACCAAGAGAATGCACAGCCTCAGCTGGCCCACTGGGCTGGCAGGCCCTGCCCACAACCCTGGTATTTCTGGACTGGATCAGTAAGTCATCCAGATACCCAAAGACCACAGTCAGAGATTTCCTGAAACAGGACCCTCACGAAGACAAAGGTGCTACAGCACCAGCTGCATTATGTCGCCAACACTTCCCACCTGGCTGGAAGGCATCGTCTCCTCTGTTCCAGGAAACAGACCCTGTGGGAGTGGCTGCAGAGGACCACCGGATGCAGACAGTGGCTGAGCAAAGTTAGCCTGAGAAATCCAGGACTGGGGCAAGGCCCTGATGTTTAATCTTATGCATCCAGTAATCACTGAGAAGGAACCCGTTGCCTGGCCTTTAAAAAATATAAAGAAGCCCAGCCGGCGTGGCTCGGTGGTTGAGCGTCAATCTATGAATCAGGAGGTCACTGGTTCGATTCCTGGTCAGGGTACGTGCCCAGGTTGCGGGCTTGATCCCCAGTAGGAGACGTGCAGGAGGCAGCCAATCAATGATTCTCTCTCATCATTGATGTTTCTATCTCTCTCTCCTTTCCTCTCTGAAATCAAAATATATATATATATATCTATATATATATATATATGTATAGATATATATATATATAGAGAGAGAGAGAGAGAGAGAGAGAGAAGTGCTCCAAGACATCTTGAAAGATATAGATTACAATCTCAAGTTAATAATTATTTTTCAGCCCTAGCTGGTTTGTCTCAGTGGATAGAGCATTGGCCTGCGGACTGAAGGGTCCTGGCTTTGATTCCAGTGCCGGGTTGTGGGCTCGATCCCCAGTAGGGGGCATGCAGGAAGGCAGCCAATCAATGATTCTCTCATCATTGATGTTTCTATCTCTCCCTCTCCCTTCCTCTCTGAAATCAATAAATACTTATTATTAGTTTTCAGTTAGTGACTTATGTACCAGACATTGTGCTAGGAGTTTCTTGGTTGCTCCTCAGAACAACTATGTGTGAACAATGTGTTGACAGAGCGATGTCAGGTAGTGGAAGGAACCGGAGTCGGGGCACTTGGGTTGGAGGCTCAGTTCTGACACTAACCACAAACTAACTGTGAAATAAGGGATAAATAGTGCTGGATTCCTGTTTTGGGTGTGTTTTTGTTTTTGTTTTTTTCATAATGGATAAATGAGAAAATGTTTATAGCTACTCAAAAAGTAAGTTTTGGTTATGACTGGTAACTCCCATTTTACATATAAGGAACAAAAATCTTGGAGAGATGTATCAGAGGTTCTCAGTGCTGGTTGCACATTCAAATCTCCTGAAGGGCTTTTTAAGAACCCAGTAATCCCCAAGTACAGCAGGTTGTGTTGAAACCAGTGGGCTAAATGAGTTGCCCGCCATTGCACAGCCAGCAGGTGGCAGGGCTGGGACTTGAGCCCAGGTCTACTGAAACTGAAACCCAAGCCCTGCTGCAGAGCCAACTCATGGAGCTCATCGTGTAGGTAACACCTCTGAGGCGCAAGGCAGGTGTAGTGCGAAGATGCTGGCCTCCACCGGACTTCCGTGTGACAATACTTAATACTTATCACGGGAAGGATGGTATTTCCCAGCAGATCCAGGTAAGAGTCTGTCTCAGGTAGTGCTGATCTCAACGAGAGGGACCCTGGGGGAATAGAGTGGACAAAGTGTGAAGTCACAGAGAAGGATCAAAAGGTTGCCTTGTGATTAAAAGGATTACTCTGCCACTTAAAAAACAAAAGCAAACAACGGTAACAAAAACAAAAAACACAAAATACCGCCTCCTGACCTTACAAAGTGAGCTGTGTGAGTCACAAAGCACATTCATACTTTTTTTCTCAGCTCTGCCCCTTCCTAGCTGAGTGTCTTTGGGCAAGTTACTTAACCTCTCTGTTTCTCACTTTCCTACTCCAAAAAAAATTGGGATGATAATAATTTCTGTCCCAAAGTGTTTCCCTGATGATTGGATGAGATCATGTATGTAAAACACCAAGAACAGAGACTGGCATTTAGAAAGTGTGCCACGATGTCAGCAGTTATTAAATTCAGACTTCCCAAAAACCTGGGCTCAATGTTTTACCCAAGCTAACAGCTGGTGATGCAGAGCTGGTGTCAAACCCAAGTTTTCCAGTAGGTCTAAAGGTCCTCCCTTCTAGACCCACATCTCATAGGTCCTGTCTTTGCCATCTCTCACCTGGGCTCTTCAGGGATGCCTACCTGGGTCCCTGTCTGTAGGTTCTTCTCCATCTAATGCCTTCTTCCTCCTTGTTATCTATTTGTTTCTGTCTTTATTTGTGATTGCAAAAGTAAAGTACTTCACTTTACACTATAAAGGTAAAACAGCAGTAGTGAAAATTGTGGGGTAAGAAAAATCCATCAAGAATCTCACTACAACTGGCCCTGGCTGGGTGGCTCAGTTGGTTGGAGCGTTGTCCCATACACCAAAGGGTTGTGGGTTTGAGCCTGTTTGTATGGGAGGCAACAGATCAATGTTTCTCTCTCACATCAGTGTTTTTCTGTTTCTCTCCCCCCTCCTTCCTCTCTCTCTCAAATCAATAAAAATCAACAGCCCTAGGTGGTTTGGCTCAGTGGATAGAGCACTGGCCTGCAGACCGAAGGATCCCAGGTTTGATTCCAGTCAAGGGCATGTACCTGGGTTGCAGGCTCCTCCCTGGCCCAGGCCCTGGTCAGGGCTCATGCAGGAGGCAAGCAATCGATGTGTTTCTCTCACAATGATATGTCTCTCTGTCTTTCCCTCTCTCTTCCACTCTCTCTAAAAATCAATGGAAAAATACCCTCGGGTGAGAATAAAAAAGAATCCCACTGCATCTGACAGAAGGCCTTACTGCACGGTTATGTCCTAAGCACACAGTTCTTTCCATCATGGCGCTCATTCTTTAAAGTCATAAGAGCCACCAGGGAAACTTGGTTACAGTTAAGATTCCTGGGCTCTAACTTCAAATGCAGAACTGGGACTGGAGACCTAGATATTTCTGCAGAAATTCCAGAGCTGGTGGGCGGAGCAGCTGGGAGAAGGCCTAAACCACCAGGAGTAAGTGCCGGGGCTCAGAATGTCAGGAGGTCCTGGGAGAGAGGGCCCTGCTTGCCTTGCCTGGTCCCTTCTCTCTTAACCACATTGGCCTTGACAACTGTTCAAGGGATTCTTCTGAGCTTCACGCTGGAAAAACCTTTTATGCTAAATGACCTGCTCAGGTTCATCCATCTGGCCCACTCCTCTGGATTTAAAAGGCCCTTCCTTTCCCTTGCCACGTATTGTCTTGGTTAATTGATGCGATTATATCCTTGGCTGGACTGATGGGAGAACAAACTCTTTCCAAGGGAGAGGGTTAGCCAAGTAACCTGGTGTCCCAGAGGCCTTATTTTCCATCTTCCCTCCCTCAATGTTGTCAACCACTAAAGATGGGAAGGGCCTTGGCTCCCGGGAGCACAGCTGTGCTGTGCATATCTGTCACAGGGACCCACTCATACAGAAAGACTCCCCCAGAAGCAAGATGGGCTCTCATCCCGTTGCCATGGAAGTCGCCAAAGGCCGCCTGCTGTTCCCAGGCTCCTTGGCATTGCAGGTCCTGCCATTCAGACTCACTGAGGGTGAGCGGGCAGCGCTCAGCAAGCCCAAATGCTCATTTATTCACTTACGGCAAAAGCAGTCATGTCTTCATTTCAGCTGATCAACAGAAAACCATGATCTTAGAAAACCACACTGAGGTCAGAGTTGCACAGTGAATACAGAATTAAAGTAAAAAGCCAGAGGCTGTAAGGAACATTTTCACCCAGGCAGGGGCAGGGGATAAGTTCCTGTTCCTCACTCTTGAGGCCTGGGCATTATTTTATCCTGTCTGTGAGCCCTCTTCCTCTCTGGCTCAGGGTCTCTGACCAGTTCCTTTCCCTTTTACCTTTCCCTTTTCAACGCCGCAAGCCAACACTCAGAACTGAACTCGCCAGCTCTTTCTCCACCGTCATCCTTCGGGTAGAGTCTGTGCCAACTTTCCATGCACTTCCTCACTAGAACTTGCTGGCTTTGTGATAGTTTCTGATAGCTTCTCTTTTTAGGCCAATTTCCCCTTCACCTCGTACTTGGCCTCCTTGCCTACATGCCCTTTGAGTTCACATAATCAAGGGAGAGGAGGTTTGGACGTGTCAGGGATAGGCTGTCAAGCTTGCGAAACTGGTTTTGCAGGAAGCTTGCTGGGTGAGAAACAGGCTTCACAGAAAGGGCAATTGGCACGAAGAAGCCTTGAGTGTGTAGGAGTGGATGTCAAAGTCCAGTTTCCTGCGTCCACATGTGGGCAGACTCCGGTGAGGCCGGTCTTCATCCAGACAAAGCTTCCTGGTCCCATTTTCCCGGGGCTGATGATGTCACCGGGCAGAACGGCAGGACCGGCCGTGACCCTTTACTTACTTTCTGTGCCCTTTGCAAATGACAGCCTGCCACGGGGACTAGGCCAGGAGCCCCCACCCTGCCTTCGCTTCTCTTATCTCTACCGCAGGGTTTCTCAACCAGCACTAGTGACATTTGGGGCTGGATTCTTCTTTGCTGTGGGAAACTGTCCTGTGCATTGTAGGAGGCTTAACAGCATCCCTGGCCTCTACCCAGTCTAGACAGCAAACAACTTCCTAGTTTATGACAACCAGAAATACCTCCAGACATGGATCAAGATCCTGGGTATGGGGGGAGGGGACCCAACCACCCCTGGTTGAGAAGCACAGCTGTAATGGGGACCCTGTGCTTTCAAAACCACAGGGAAGAGGCCGGGAGGGAAAGCAGCCGACACTAAGTGCCTCTCATTTCAGGTAGTTGCAGAGAGACTGGGGGGAGGGGAGTGTTGGAGTAAGCAGGTGTGTCCTGACTCAGAGGACTCAGATGGGCCCTTGCCTCTATCTCAAAACCCATTAAATAAGCTTTGCGCAGAAATCTGCCTTTTCATAGATTCTGGCCAGTTTTAGAGACCCCCCTGAAGGCTACCCACATCTATTATGTTTACTCATTGTGACTCAAACTAAACAGGATTTTGAAAAAAGAATTTTTTTTTTTGTTAATCCTCACCTGAGGATATTTTCCTCGTTGATTTCTAGAGTGGAAGGGAGGGATGGAGAGAGAGAGAGAGAGAGAGAGAGAGAGAGAGAGAGAGAGAGAGAAACATCGATGTGAGAGAGAGACAGCAATTGGTTATCTCCCACACGAACCTTGACTGACCGGGGCTGGAGATCAAACCTGTAACCCAGGTATGTGCCCTTCACCAGGAATTGAACTCTGGACTCTTCGTTGTGCAGGCCAATACTCTAACCACTGAGCACACCAGCAGGGTGGAAAAAAAATGTTTTAAAGAACAAGACTTTTACTTTTTTTTTAAATTACTTTATTGATTAAGGTATCACATATTTGTCATCAACCCCCCCATTCCCTTCCCAAACCCCCCCACACGCATGCCCCCCTCCCCCTGTTGTCTGTGATCACTGGTTAGGCTCATATGCAAGCACACAAGTCCTTTGGTTGATCTATCTCCCTTGTCCCCTCCCTTCCCTATCTTCCCTCTGAGGTCTGACAGTCTGATCAATGCTGTTCTTATTCTTCAGTCTATGTTGTTCATCTTTTCCCCTAGATGAGTGAGCTCATGTGATACTAGGAATACACTTATAGGAACCGAAAATGAGACAAGCAATAATAGTTATGCTGAGAGGCAAATGAATCAGTCTATAGTGAGTTTCTTTCTGGGCCAACAGTTCTTTTGAGTCCCAGTTTCTATGTCCAACAGTTGTTTATGTGTTCAGAACAGCAATGATATTTCAGTTCTGGATGGTGGACAAATGGTGGTAATGCAGGTCCGACCCTCTCTGGTTTGGTCCTGGGCAATCTGCAGTGACGTACATCTGCTGACTGCTAGTATGGCAAGGCATGGTCAGCGTCTTCCATCTCTGGACTGTTTCTCTTCTGACTTCATGGCTGGAGCACTCCTGTCAATTCCTCTCTGTTGCAGGAATCCACATGGTCTCGGAGTTGTTTTCTGAAAATATACATATTCTCGACCAAAAGTTAATAAAGGAATATTTTCTATAAATTTGACTTGCGATCCTTTTTCATTTTTTTGCCCAAACGATTTTCCTTTGGCTTGTTTTGACACCATGTATGTTTTACCTGGGTGTCTTGCTGTTAGAATTACAAATGAAAGTTAATTTTCTAAAGTAAAAATTTTCTAGATGTAATTTATTTACAGGATGTGAGAGAGAGACAGCAATTGGTTATCTCCCACACGAACCTTGACTGACCGGGGCTGGAGATCAAACCTGTAACCCAGGTATGTGCCCTTCACCAGGAATTGAACTCTGGACTCTTCGTTGTGCAGGCCAAT
Source organism: Eptesicus fuscus (assembly GCF_027574615.1). Taxonomy (NCBI): domain Eukaryota; kingdom Metazoa; phylum Chordata; class Mammalia; order Chiroptera; family Vespertilionidae; genus Eptesicus; species Eptesicus fuscus. The sequence continues at coordinate 63,740,625 of NC_072480.1, read as the reverse complement.
ACTCTAACCACTGAGCACACCAGCAGGGTGGAAAAAGATGTTTTAAAGAACAAGACTTTTACTTTTTTAAAGTTCTCAAAGCCAAAATGTACCCCCAACATCTTAGGAAGTATTCTTGTTGTTGATGTTGGCATTGCATGAACAACGTTGAGGATAATGGAAAAGAAAAATTCTACTCTTACGCTAGTCATCAAACCCAATAGCTTTCATTTTTTCATTTTCCTTCTAATCCTTAACCATACGAATACATGTTTTTCTTGCACATTAAACTCTTGAGTAGACCCAACTTCAAATTCTCAGTACTACCTTCTAATGAACATTTATGGAATACACAGGCATGGGTTGTTCTTTCCGTGTCTGAAGGTATTTCGAAAGAAAAGGTGGACTAATTTGCAACCATTGATTCAGCGGCGGCAGAACCTTTAGTAGAAGGCATTTAGGAAGGCAGCTTCCTTTTGATGACCCAGATGGGTCCACAGCACTCCACTTAATCATAGGACTTTAAACAAGTGACCTTAGGAAACATGTACAGATACTGAGCTCTCACTGTACAGATACGTTGACTGTCATCCAGATATGCTGACTGGTCTGCCAAGATAACCCGAAGAGCCGATGACAGGGCTGGGAAGAAACATGAGGCCTCCTGGTTCCCTGACCAGAGCTAATGGCCTTTCACCACACCCCCTTCCTTATTGCACGCCCATAACGTTTTCTGAGGGAAGGACAATCAGAATGAAACAATATGTCTACGAGGAAGCACATACCCAGCTGGTTTCCACAATGGGTTTTAATTTAGTTTCCCACGCCGCAAAGATTAAGGTTTGGGGTCTGTAACAATTAGTAGAAATTGCCCAAGACAGAAGTTAGGAAATATGGGTTTAATCTGGACTGCTAAAACCCTAGCTGAATCACTTAACTTCTCTGAGCTTTGGTTTCTGAATTTGAGAAATGTCAGTAAGTCCTACCAACTATGTATTGGAAATCTAAAGAACAGTCTGTCATTTGAGCAAATCACCCCCCACTTCAGAAATTTTATCATTTAAGGAAAATTTTGGTATGCAGAAATAGCATTATGTACAAAAAATACTATCACCCCTTTGTTCATAACTACCGTTTGTTAAGGCTGCTGTGCGTGAGTGCTGCTGTGCTAACTGATTTATCTAATCGTCATAACAAGCCAGCGAGGTGGGTATTGCAGTATTTATCACACAAATGAGAAAACTGAAGGCCAGAGAGGAGAAAGGCCTGCCCCAGATTACACATGGTAGGTGGGAGGACTGAAGTCAAACTCCCACCACCTTTCTCACTTTCTTGCAGCCCATTTTCCTTCCACTGTGCCTTGTTCTTGTTAGTAATAGCAACTGTTTGGAAACAACCTAAATAGCCAATGATAAGGATTGATTTTAAAATTTTACAATGGAACATTTTCAGCCATTAAAATCCTGTTTCTTTTAAGTTTTTAATTAAAGTGCTTAATAGAGTCTCCTCCCTAGTAGAGTTGGAGAGGCACCTGTGTCGAAGGAAAGGATGGGAACAGATGAGCTTAGGTGGAGGAGGGTGGCAGCAGGGACGGACACCAGCCACCTTGTATAAGGCATTCACAGAGACGCCAGGCCAGTGGGCCAGAGGACAGCATAAGCGTAAAGCCAATGAGAACCGACTATAAACTCATGTGAGAAGATGTATTGTTAGGAGTTAGGTCTGGCTGCTCTAGCAGAGAAACTTCTACTTAACATGACTGAAGTAGAATTTTCTTGCAGAGAAATCCAGGCAGGTGGTCCGGAACTGGATTCCCAGTTCAGAGACCCCTTCCTTCTATTATGTGCCACTGCCATTCACAGCACAGTTTCCATCTCCTCAGTCAAGATGACTGTTCCAGTTCCTATATCCTAGTCAAGGAGATGGATGAAAGGGGAAGGAATGGAAACACCCTTACCCTTTGGGGCTACAATTTGGAAGTTCTGAGAATCAGTTTACGAACACCCCATTGGCTAGAACTTGATCACAATACCACATTCAAGGGAGTGTGGGAAATGTAGTGTTTAGCAGAGCCACTGTATGCCCAACTGATGATCCCATTGCTACCAAATTAGGGGAGTCTGTGTGGATGGACAATTAGCCCAAAGGGAAGACAAATAAGAAAAGAGTTGTTATCCTGTTACCATATGTAGAAGTTGTCAGAGAAGTGCTACTCATGAAAACACCAAATCATCCCAAAATCCATTTTGCACTGCTCTACTTTTTATGGAGTTCTTATTTCACCTGCTTCGATCTCCATCTCCTTAAGAGACATTGAGTAAAGTCCTACCTTATCTCTCCAGGCTTCTTAGAGTCACATCTGAGTTGTTATTGGGTGGGACGCTGTGCTGAGACTGGACTGGAGATGATAAAGTTGTTGTTTTCAGTATAGTAAGCTTAAGAACCAGGACACAAGATTGCATATAAAGTTGAATCACAACTTTTATTCTTAAATGCACAGGAAATGTTTTTGGGGAAAACACCATTATGTGAGTGCCTGTTTTTGGTGTTAGGATAGTAAGTTTCTACACTTTTAAAAAATTGTTTTCCAAAATGTCTAAAGTTTCTTTGATGAGCATCTATGAATTTTATGTTCAGAAATTTTTAAAAGATATTTATAAACCATCTTTGTGTCAATTCTTATGTGAAAACAATGAATATAGGGGAGTAAGGGCATGAGTGGGGGGGGGATGGGGGGATAATGGGGGAATAAGGACACATGTAACACCTTAATAAAGAAATTTTAAAAAAGAAAACAATGAATATAGTATAGGTGAAATTGCTTTGAAAACTATAAGGAAAATTGAAAAAGCAAACATTTTCAATGTGTCAAATTATCTAAAGAATGAACATTACTAGCAAGGCAGTGGATTGAGGTGCCACTGGTTCTTCAAATACCAAGGCAGAGTAACTGTGCTCTGAAAGCTGAGGTTTGCTAGCGCACTGGCTAATATTTACCAAGCACCTACTACTTACCAGACAGGAGTTTTTCACATGTGAAGGGGTTCTGCCATTCTCTCCTTTCCTCAGACAGAGAAACTGAGGCTTCCAGTTATTAGAAAACTAGCTTACAATAACGTAGTGATCTAAGGCATAATTTAAAAAAAAAAAGCACTACTTATCAAAACTAACCTGTCTAAACAGACTAATTACCAGTGAATAAATAATAATAATAATAATAATAATAATAATAATAATAAGTGAAGAGTTCTACTAAACAACGCACCAGGTCCAGCTTTCACAGGGGAGTTCTATCTTCCATCTACCTTTAAAGATCAGATAATCCCGGCGCTCTTTAGCATAGTCCAGAGCATGGAAAAAGAAGGAAAATTTCCAAGGCCATTTTATGAAACAAGTGTCATTTTGATCCCAGTATTTGATAAAGATGGCACCAAGAAAGAAACTTATAGACCAGTTTTACTCATGAATAGCAATGTAACAATCTTAAATAAAATATTAGCAACAGCACATTAAAAGTAATGCATCATTCACTTTATTGATGCAAAGTGAATTTGATCTCACTTTGCATCAATAAACAGACCCTTTATAAACTTAAAGTCCATAAGGTTGTATGTTGGTGCCAGTCGTATCTTACTCCACCCGTTAGCTACCATACTGCCTAAATAAGAACATACTGAATTTTTTAAAGTGTGTTAAATACGTAAGAATGTGTCTCAGTCATAAGTGTACTAGTTGGTAATTTTTCACCAATTGAGCAAACCCATGTGTAGTGTGCATGTTAAGAAATAGAGCATTATATATATACACACACTTGATGACTACTCTTTGGGATATCCAAATTGCCAGCATCACTACTTTTGTCCTTTGGTGCCATTATTAAATAAAATAAAATAAAAGAAATAGAGCATTATCAGAATCCCAGAAGCCCTCTCATGCCCCCTTTCACTCTTACCCTCCTCGGGGTATCTACTATCTTGATTCCTAGCACCATAGATCAGTTTAGTTTACTTCTGAACTTTATATAAATGAATATAGTATGTATTAATTTGTGTCTAGCTTCTTTCACTTGACATTATGTTTTTTAGGTCCATTGCCCATTTTTTGATTGGATTGTTTATCTTCCTTTTGTTAAGTTGTATGAGTTCCCTGTAAATGTTGGAGATTAAACGCTTATCGGTGATGTCATTGGCAAATATGTTCTCCCATGCAGTGGGCTTTCTTGTTGTTTTGTTGATGGTTTCTTTTGCTGTGCAAAAGCTTTTTATTTTGATATAGTCCCATTTGTTTATTTTCTCTTAGTTTCCATTGCCCTAGGAGCAGTATCAGTGAAGAAGTTCCTTCGGCATATGTCTGAGATTTTTCTGCCTGTGAATTCCTCTAGTATTTTTATGGTTTCCCATCTTATGTTTAAGTACTTTATCCATTTTTGAGATTATTTTTGTGTATGGTGTAAGTTGGTGGTCTAGTTTCATTTTTTTGCATGTATCTATCCAATTTTCCCAACACCATTTGTTGAAGAGACTATCTTGACCCCATTTTATGTTCATGCCTCCTTTGTCAAATATTAATTGGGCATAGTGGTTTGGGTTGATTTCTGGGTTCTCTATCCTATTCCATTGATCTATATGTCTGTTCTTGTGCCAGTACCAGGCTGTTTTAAGAACAGTGGCTTTGTAATACAGCTTGATATCTGGTAGATATTATGTTTTTGAGATTCATTATATTATTGTGAATCAGTGTGACTATACCATATACCATATATCAGTGTGAATATACCATAATTTCATGGTCCATGTTACTGTTAGTGGAGAGTTGGATAGCTTCCAATTTGGGACAATTTCAATAGTGCTGCTATGAAGTCTTGTACATGTCTTTTGTCAAACATATGTATACACTTATCTTGGACGTCTACTTAAGACTGTAATTAGTGGGTCTTGGGTATGCACGGCCCAAATGCATGGTAGTGTTTGGTAAACATTACCAATTTTTCAAAGTGATTGTGCCAATTTATACTCCCAACATCAGTGCATGAGTGTTCTGGTTGTTCCATAGCCTGACTAATCCGCAATACATTTTTGTCTTTTTCCATTTTAACCATTGTGTTGAATATGTAACAGTGTCAAATTAGATCTTTAATTTGCATTCATGATGTCTAATAAGAATGAGAATCTTGTCATATATTTATTAATCATTCTTTTTTCTTTCAATTTAAGAATTTTATTTGTATTTTTTAGATTAAAGTGGTTTATTTACTTTTTATCTAGTTATAAATATATGTTCATTATAGAAATTTTTGAAAATATAAAGTCCTAAAAAAAAGAAAGCAATAATCACCCACAATCCTCATACACACAGATATAAAGTGGTAACATTTTACAGTTTTCACAATTAATTCTGATTTATGTTCTCAATTCAGAGGAAAAGAGGAAAAAGTAGTGTATTACAAAATTTTTCTCAAGGAGAAACCACTTTTATTTAGCAATATCTCTAAATAGACATGTTTTATTATAACTTAAAGTCCACAAGGCTTAGCTTAAATCTTATAAGACAAGGAAAAGGATATCTAACAATTTTCTCCAAAAAATGGACGGAAATCATAACCTGGGAGGAGAGGAATTAAAGAAGAGGGGCACGTTCCTTGTATGGTAGAAGAAATGACCAGTAATTTTAAATTAAATTAAAAATTTTTCCATCATCATTTATCCCCCTTATACCTTGTGCCACCTCCTTCCACCCCTCCAGTCATTCTTTTTTTAAAAATATATTTTATTGATTTTTTTACAGAGAGAAAGGGAGAGGGATAGAAAGTTAGAAACATCGATGAGAGAGAAACATCAATCAGCTGCCTCCTGCACACCCCATACTAGTTGGAATGTGCCCACAACCAAGGTACATGCCCTTGACCAGAATCAAACCCGGGACCCTTCAGTCCGCAGGCCGACGCTCTATCCACTAAGCCAAACCAGCCAGGGCCCTCCAGTCATTCTTGAAATCATACTTTAAGTTGTCAGGCCACTTGAATTTTATCTCACTTTGCATCAATAAACAGACCCATGTGTTAAAATTGAGTCTGGATACCTTTTGTGTCCTTGGTAATATGACACTTAAACAGCTCTCACCCACATAGTCCTGTCTCAAGAGTGGTGTGTGATTAGAGTCCACTAATAAAAAATTAATTTCAAAATAACTCAAGTTTTTGCATTACAATTCTCAAACATTATAAAAAGAAATACATAGACTACTGTAATGTCTCTTTACATCTCTTTTTCTCCCTTATCTCTGACTCAGAGCTTCCCTAGCATCTTTTTTTCCCCATAAAGCATTAAAAACGAGAGTTGTAAAATAGTTTTCAGTGAGAAATTCTTTTCTATCATTTCTTAAAATCCAAATTCATATGAGATTGATAAATGCAACCTCAAAAAATATAGCAAAAACTACAAAAGCTCTGCATCTTCTTTAATATTTCACCAGAAGTCCTAGCCAGTGCAATAAGTCAAAACATAGAAATAAATAGCATAGCCCATATGGTGTGGCTCAGTGGTTGAGCATTAACTTATGAATCAGGAGGTCACGGTTCGATTCCTAGTCAGGGCACATGCCCGGGTTTCCAGCTTGATCCCCAGTATGGGCCATGTAGGAGGCAGCCGATTGATGATTCTCTCGCATCACTGATGTTTCTCTCTCTCTCCCTCTCCCTTCCTCTCTGAAATCAATAAAATAATTAAAAACAATCAAAAACTTAAATGCTGAAAGCAACTAATGAATACCTAAATTAATGGAGAGTTCTGAAAATAGAACATGGAGATGATGATACAACAATGTGAATATACTTGATGCTATTGTACACACACAAAAATGGTTAAAATGGTGAATTTTATATTAGTCATAGTTTAACCACAATAAGAAGTAATAATAGTAAAAGAAAGAAAAGGTGAAGTCTTACTGAAGTAGGGCGGGCCCTTAATCCAACAGGACTGCTGATTTTAAAAGAAGAAAAGACACAGCAGGGAGAAGGCCCTGTGAAGGTCCAGAGAGACACCTGGGGAAGCCGGCATTGGTAAGATGGAGGCAGGCATGGGAGTGGGCACCAAGGGCTTATGCAGCCCCCAGAAGCTCAGAGAGGGAAGGCAGCACCTCCCCTAGAGTCTTCAGAGTGGACAGGCCCTGCCGACACCATGACTTTGAACTTCTAGCTTCCAGAGCTGTAAGAGAATAAGTTTCTGTTGTTCTAAGCCACCCAATTTGTGGACTTGGTTTCATCGGGCATAGGACGCTACATCATATTTCAAGTAATAAAATATAAAAAAGAGGCCTTTGATAGGGAGGTTGAGAAGGGGCAGGAAAGGAGGGTCTCAAGGGGATGCTCAGAAAACAATGCTCCATCTTCTCATTTAAAAAAATCAGCTATGTTTAAGTTTTATCTAAGAAAATCCCTTTGTCTATTTAGGACTTATTATATATATATATATATACACACACACACACACACAGAGTAAAGCATCTTTTGCCTTTCTACAAGTTTTAAGTGTTTCAAAAAGACAATATTTGCATGATAGAATACTATATTTTAGATGTTTAATATATGGAAAGGTATTTATGAAATATACTAAGTCTAAAGATGAAAGTTACAAAGCCACCTAATTCAAAACTTGGAAATGTATGTGTACCAGAGCATTAATAGTGGCTACTATTTTCTCATGAATTTTTCAAAAAAAATTTTTACATGACTTACTTTAGAAGTCAGGAAAAAAAATAATGTTGTAATAAAACTTTTAAGTTTCAAGGTTGACATTAGCCTCTTGGGACTGGCTCTTACAAACTCCAAGCCAGAGGTCCGAGAGCATGCTGCTGCCTCAGGCCCAGGCCCCTGGCGGTTAGCCCCCAGCCCCATGCCTCCAACTCAGGGATCTGGACAGGACACTACGTGGAGAATGCAGTCCTCTGAGGTTCCCATTATCCTTGGGCTGGCACTCCGAAAGCAACTATGCTCTAAGTTTGCTCTCACCAGACTGATGATGTTTCCATGTATGGTGACATTCTCTATGTATTTGATTTATTTTCTTTTTTGAATATATTTTAATTGATTTCAGAGAGGAAAGGAGAGGGAGAGGTAGAAACATCAATGATGAGCGAGAAATATCGACCAGCTGCCTCCTGCACATCCCCTACTGGGGATCGAGCCCACAACCCAGGAATGTGCCCTGACAGGGAATCGAACTATGACCTCCTGGCTTATAGGTCGACACTCAACCACTGAGCCATGCCAGTCGGGCTGGTTATTTTCTCACTAAGAATATAAATAGTTCAGTTTGTATTGACAAATATTTATTTTACCAGGCACCACGCTAAGTGCCGTGAGGGACAGTGTAGTTTTGTAGTTTGTACCACGAGATCTAGAATCCAATGCGCTGGGATTTGAACCCTGGCCCTATAATTTCCTAGCACTGTAAATGAGCAAATCACCTACTTTCTTCATTCCTCAGTTTTTAAATCTGCAAAATGGAGATAATATACTCAATCAAATCTAATATGCTTTTGATAAAAGACATCATTTATTTACTTCTAAGCAAGACAAATACTGCCAATTAAACTTTGGGATGTTGCCTTAGTTTAAAAACTAGCTCTATGGAGTACATAAATTGGTCATACTGACCTCTAATGGCTTTAAAATTTCTTTCATTTATACCAGAAGCTCTTGGTTGTTGCTTTTGCAAGAAAATACAGAAGGGCAATCATTTCTCCAACAACACATTTCCACCTATCTCCATGCTTTTCTGTGTTCACGTAGTCCCGACAATGCATACAACCCAGCTGAAATGCGAATATTAACAGCAATGACCAAGTCTATGTACACTGCCAGTCAATACTGATTATAAAATACCATCACTTGTAAGATCAATCTGGACTCTGAGATGTTAGTGGGAAAAACAAACAAAAACCCCATTGATTTAATGATACCAGTGTTACGTCCATCTTGGAGCTTTGTGATGATTAAATTCAATTATGCCTGGCACGTATTAAAGCATCACTAAATGTTAGCAGTTATTATTTCATTACACACATAGTTATTACATAATCCCAGACCTTCCGAAGGGCAGAGGTCCTGAGGTTTGGATCCAAAAATGGGCTAAAAAAAAAAACAAAACAAAAAAACTACCCCCAGTATGTGTGATTATTAAGTTGAACTCTAGGTCCTTCCCTTACCTTCTCTGCCTTCTTTGATCCAGCCACTGAGCAAGCATTTACTGAAATATTATGTGCGGTGCTATGCAAAGGGCCCTCTAGATTTGTGATCAGCATTCAACCAAATCAAGTCCAGTGACCTGTGGAAGTGCCTGCTGGAAATGTTTGGAGTCCCTAAGCATTGCTCATGTGTGTCTAAAGGTGGAAGGCGATCAGGGAATCAAAAGAAGCAACCAAGGAGCAGTTTGGGGAGAACACACACACACACACACACACACACACACACACACACACACACACAACACCACGGCCTTAAAGATGATGAAAAAAGAAAAGCATTGAACAATGAATGAGCACTAAGTTTCAGTTCTGTGCTTCTCCAAATCAATGTGTGGCTACCATTTCCTTCCAACATCTCCCTTTTGAGTATTAAAAGGAACCGTAGGGATATTTTATATCCAATTATTATTTCACCAGGATGAAGAGGGTGGGGTTGGTGACCTGGTGGAGACATGACTTCTAGAAGATTCATAGTTATTTCTCTCTCTTCTTCCTGACTTTTTACTTTTAGATTATTGTTTGTGTTCTCAATGCAATGGAAGCAATCCATTGACAGAAACATCTATTAGTCAATATTAGTTTCATCACAGTGAGGAGGAACTTGATAACTAATATGTAAAGAACTCCATGGCTTTTATGAAAGAAGCTTAAAGAAAAAAAGTAAAAGAAACTCTGTGTCAGCAACAAAAATATCTTTGTGAGGCAGACTATAGTAGAAGAAACACAAACACCAAATAAGGAACATGAGCTTGTTTTTTCCACTCTAGAAATAGACTTTTGGATAACAGGGCAAAGGACACGAACTTTCCATTAAAATAATATTTTTACAGCTGTTAGTTACAGTAAAAATTTTGTTTTAGGACAAATGTAACACATATACAAATATTTATCTATGATATTTACATGTATTAAAAGTATATATTTCTTTAATAATATAATGTATATTTAGCCTTTCAAGGTCTAGAAATATATCTAAAAGCATAAGCATGGCCAAAAATAACAGTGATTGAGTGACTTAAAGGTCTAGAAATTCTGTCAGCATCCACTTTTCAGTAAAAGCAGAGCCTCTGATAAATTCTAAATTTGTCTTGCTGATAATTTCATCTCCCAGATGCTGACAAATTGGAAATAAATAATCGATCAAATTGATGTGGAGGACAGTGCCTCTGCCAGGGAGGGAATGCTGAGTGCCTGGGGAGGGTCTTTAGGGTAACCAGTCGGAGAAACTGGCTGTTACAAGGTTAGAGGGGAAGTGAGTCAAAGATTCAGGAGCAGGCCACAGAACCAACAGAGGGGAAATCTTTGGGACTCACGAGGGACCCAAAGTAGGAACTAGCAATCTCTTAGCCCTGAGGCCCCAATCTGTTTCTCTGGGCTGCCTGGTTTCCATTTGTTGTGCATCACGTTCTTCCAACCACCAAGGGTTCGGGTGTTAGTTAGGGCTGGGGAATGGGGAGCTCAGGATTGCAAATTAGACCTCAGATTTGTTCTGCCTCAATCAATGAAGCTGGACTTCTATACTTGGACACTGATTAGTTGATGATGATAGTCCGTGGGTAGAGAGGAGGAGGGGCATAAGAAGAAACCACCCCCCAGGGGCTTATAACTCTCCATATGGATGGGGAGGCTTCAGCACCCCAGGCAATCCTCAAAAAGTCACTAGTGAAGGTGGTGAGCAACAAGGCTTGCAGAGGCTGGCAATGGGCATGCACAGAGCTAGTAAGGGGAACTCAAGGGGATTTGGGCAGAGAAACAACTATGTCTGCTGTAGCATCTCTGCTCCCTTCCCTGTACCTGCTCTGTATTCTCTCTCTCTCTCTCTCTCTCTCTCTCTCTCTCTCTCTCTCTCTCTCTCTCTCTCTGCCAGCTTTCTCTGCCATGGGTATGCATCTGGGCCAGAGATGGCTGTTCCAGGCTCTGCTTCCTACCACTTCCCATGCAAGTGCCTGTAAGAGACTGATAGTCTCTGCTTCCTGGTTTCATCTTCCCAGGAAAGAGACTCTATAGGCGTGTCTGGCCAGGCGTCTCTACCCAAGTCCAACTGACTGTGGTCACAAAGCCAAAGATGGTCCATAGGTCAACCACTGAGTAGAGAGCCTTAGTGCACACGTGTGTGTGTGTGTGTGTGTGTGTGTGTGTGTGTGTGTGTGTGTGTGTGTGTGATGTTGGAGCAGAACAAGTTCTCTGCTTTGGATCCCCTGCTCTGAGCTCAGTCACCCTCATATCCTAGATTTAAGGAAAGCTGATATCAAAAATGTCCAGATGGACAATATAGATCCTCCTAGTTGGCTCCAGAGGGATGAGAGCTTACCAAAAGCAAAATTCTGAACAAGCAATGACCAGTGATATCCTTTTCTTGAGGAAGAAATGGGAGACCATCTAAAGAAAGTCAGGTTGTACATGAGTGACACCAATATGGGCAGATTGTAGGTCATTGTATACACAAGACAACAGGATGCATATGGAATCAAGTCCATGAAAGTTATGGAACAAAAAAGCAGCTCCAGGAACCCAAAGAATAAAATATTCAGAAGCTTAAAAATAAATGTATTTGAAATAAAAAGAATCACAAACGTGCAACTCACTGCTTGAGACTGGGTTTTAATGGCAAATGAATAGTGTGAGAATGCAGGCCTTTGCAAGTGGAGAAAGCAAGTTCAAAACAGTACAGCCAGCGGGATATTTGGTAAATGTATAATGAGGCTTATATTTATCAATTTAAAAGAGAGGGAGATCTGGGTATTGAGTAATAGGCAACTTTTTCTTCTCCTTTCTTTTTCTTCTATCATTTTTTCCCCATTAAAAAAAAATATGAACTTCCACTGGTTTGGTTCAATGGATAGAACATTGGCTTGTGGACTAAGGGGTCCCAGGTTCAATTCCAGTCAAGGGCACATGCCCAGGTTGCGGGCTCAATCCCCAGTAGGGGACATGCAGGAGGCAGCCTATCAGTGATTCTCTCTCATCATTGATATTTCTCTTTCCCTCTCCCTTTCTCTCTGAAATCAATAAAAATATATTTTTAAAATTTTTTTAAAATTCTGAACTTCCATTGTCTTTATAATGAAAATAATGTTAAATTGAAAAAAAAGAAAAGAGCTACTTAATTTTAATTTAGCTTTTTCTAATGAGAAATTTTTCAACTGGAGTTGGGAAAACAGATATCCTTAAGAGAATACAAAGTCCTAGATAGAGGATGAGTTAAGAGCAGATCTAGATGTTTAAAATGAGTTGAAGACTCCAGGCCTGAGCAGATTATTCCCCAAAGTCCTGCAAAAACTTTAAAATTATGTCCCTGGAACCACTGCTAGTAAACCAGACAAATCCAGGGTAGCACCAAAGGGTGGAAGATCAGTGAAAAGAAGCTCAAGAGGCAGAAAGTGCCCTTAAATGAGGGCTGTTCAGAAAAGACATCATTTGCCCTGAGAGGCAGCTGTTTCCTTTGCCTGGACACAGGGAGCAGGAGCTGGGTGACCGCCCTTGACAAGGTGGTTCTGGGTGTCCTACATGACAGGAGTTTGGACCAAGTCAGGATTCTTGACGAAAGACTGGTAGACCACAAATTTCCCCCGATGAACTTAAAACTGATCTTAAAATACAAATTCTCTCTTGATTCTTAGGCGTGATTAAAGCACAAGTCATTGGTTTTCATTTTACCCACAACACAGGGTCTGGTCACTTATACATAACGTAGGTGACAAGATGATTTATTGGGGTGTCTCTTCCGACACATCCCCCTCAGCCCCCCAAGCTGGGTAGGACCTTTGTGCCCCCTCACCTCTGCCATTAACCCTGTGCCTCAGAGGAAGTTGGAGGTTACTGTGCTAAAAATAAAATTACTCAACAGGTGCTTTTCCTCTTGGCCTTTATTTTCCCTGAACCAGAGCTCGTTAAAGAAATCGTGCTCTCTTCCTTTGAAGACACCAATGGGGAGAGGAGCATCTTAGAGGCAAAGGCAGGGAAGCAGGGGGTTCTTTCAGCCTTTGGGCTTTGCTCCCTGCTTCCCCAACGGAACAGTTGAAATTTGGGAAGGGTTAGGGAAGCCGGGCCCTAGCTACAAGGCTCCAGGAAGCAGAGGCTTCAAGAGATCATGATGAGATTAGAAAAAGGAGATGAGGGCACAAAACCCAGGAGAGTGGACTTGCAAGTTTTCTGCACCACATAGAATTTCCGACTTCTGTTGAGAATCTGGGAAGGAGCGAGACCTCAATAACAATGGAATTATAAGTTTCCTCCAGCCTGGCAGACTGGAGGGTTGAAAGATTTCGTTTGATGAGAACTGACACAAGATTCTAAGTCAGGTGCTATGCAGACGTCTGGCTGGCCGCCCTGAAGCTCTTGGTAAGTTGGCAGCCCTTGCGCATACTTGGATAGTTGGCATTCCTGCAGTCCAGCGGAAGGATGCTATTTATCAGGGCATTAACAGTACTGTCTTGAGTTGGACATGGTCTCCAACTGTTGCCTTCCCTGCTTCATTTATTAATTCGGTTAGTTTATCAACATCCTTTTCAATTTAGTTTGTCATGAGTTCCATGACAACAAGCTTCCATCACAATCATTATTTATCTTGATGCTCAGATTGCCCCACATTTGACCACTGGGAACGCCTTCAGCTTGGTCCCTCTGTTCCCTTGATATCTCCCCATTAGTATTTAAGCCACTTTCTTACTTAATGGCACAAGATGTTTCAGGGTCGTTTTGTACTTTCACTGCCCTAGCCCTGGCGTCAGCCCTTTCTCCAAAGAGCCTTGGTTCCTTTTATTAGAGAGTGATGTTTGGAAACCAAGATCTGGGCTCTCCATGTGCTCATTATTCCTGGTGCATCATTGCTTCCGGGCCCTCTCAGCAGACAGAGTTAGGAAATGTGTGTGAGTGTGTGTATTTGTGTGTGTATATGTGTATGCAACCTCACATACCACACACACATACATGAAGGTATATTTCTATCTATCTATCTATCTATCTATCTATCTAGCTATCTATCTATCTATCTAAAACCATGAGTCTGTATGGATACCTCCAGTTCCAAACCTACACCACAGGGCACACATTCTTGTCTTCCTTCTGTCCATATTTATAATTCCTTTCTCCAACAGTGAGAAGCCTAGCTCTCATTATCCTAAACATATCCAATTCATTTGCTCAAGACCTGAGTATACAGAAAGCAATTTTAGAATTACTAACCTATACCACTGTGAGAGGTAAATCTACCAGATAGAGTTAAATATTTCTTTGTAGGGTTTTTTTTTTTTAGGTAAAATTTACATGCAGTGAAATGTACACATCTTAAGTGTACAATGCAATAAGTTTTGGGGGTTTTTTGGTTGTTGTTAATCCTCACCTGAGGATAATTTTCCATTAACTTTTAGAGAGAGTGGAAGGGACGGAGGGAGAGAGAAACATCGATGTGAAAGAGACACATCAATTCGTTGCCTCTGCATGTGCCCCAGCTGGGGCCAGGGATTGAACTTACAACCCAGGTATGTGCCCTTGATCGGGAATCAAACCCACGACCCTCGAGTATGTGGGCCAATGCTCTAACCACTGAGCCATGCTGGTCAGGGCACAAATGCAATGATTTTTGATGAATGCATAAATCCATGCAATCCTACGCTTATCAAGATATAGACCATTTCTACTTTTTTAGAAATTCTCTCGGGCTTTTTTTGCAATTAATCTTCATTTCTCACCAGAGACAGCCAGTGTTCTGGTCCACACCCATAGATTGGTTTATCTCATGTTGCCTGTTATCAATGATCCATTCTTTCTTGTCACTGAGTAGGATTGTGTTGGATGAATATGCCATGATTTGTTTATCCATTCTCCTGTTGATGGACTTTTGGGTTGCTTTGAGTTTTTGGCTATTATAATAAAACTGCTATAAACATTCTTGTTTAAAAAGAGAAAAAATAGTAGTCGTATTGGGCATTTTTGCTGCCCACCTTTTTCTCTAACCATTGCATTGCTTCAGCAACCTGCTTTTAGCCCTTATCATCTGACAGCATCTCGCCTCAGCTGCGCCACACATCTGGGACTTCTCCAGCATGCACTGTGGCACTCATGCATTGGGAAATGGGGAGCTGGTGTGAAAATGCTCCCCCTTCTATCCGTGGGTAGGCAATTCTGAGGCATGTTCTACATGGCTCCTCCAAAGAATTGAACCCCAGTTGCTCACAGTGCTGGCCATCATGGTGCACCTGTACTGGCTCTCGCTCCTCCCCTGTTGCACTCTGCCTGCCCCTCGCTCCTGTTCACTGGCATGGGCCCCAGTAAATTGCTCAGATGCAAGCCCTTGCCCCAGGCTCTGCTTCCCAGGAGAATGAACCATCAGAGTGGAACTTCCACATGTTATTTAGAAGCACACAGGCAAATAGGAGAGATAAAAACCCAAAGTATTCAAGGATAACTATACTGTGGTGTTCTCTAACTTGGGGACTGGAAACTCCCATTCCCACCCTCTCCCTGTAAGATACATTTCAACTGCAGCAATGTTGAAGTGCAACAGCTCATGCATCTGTGTGTCAGTATGTAGGGTTGTCTTGGCATTTTCCATGTGCTTGCCTTGCTCTTGTGATTTTCACCAGTGCAGAGATGGAGTCTGATAAAAGCATAGCAGGTGTTCAGTAAATATTTGTAAGTAAGAGAATGATGGACAGCAAGGAAAAAGAAAGCTGAAGAAACTGAAGTGGGTTTGGAAGAAGAGCTCTAAGAGATAGATACTTGGTAAAACACTTGAGGAGAAAAGGAAATCAGATCGAATTCCCAGGAGCCTGAATGAATCAATAGAGATGGATGAGTAGGGCCCGGACTGAGAAAGCTTAACTAGCAAGAGACCTAGAGAGGAGGGCTTCCCCTGTAGACCCCCCTTCCCTGCAAGGAGAGTCTCTAATAGGCTCAGCAACAGGAAATCGTTTAGCCACTACGCCCTTCCCAGCATTTCAGAGAAACAATAGGCTCAAAAATGAGTATTTTACTAAGCATGCTTCCTAAACCAGCTTATGGCAAATTTTCTATAAATCCTTCCAGTGTTGCATCTGTCATCCACGGAGGAAATTCTATTTCTCAATTCCTAGTGACACTGCTTCCCAGACAACATGCTTGAATTTCACAGATTAAGACGATTATTGTGGATGAATAAAACAAACACAGGATCAAGAATGGCACGCTAATAAAGGAGAGGGCCATTTGAAAACAGAAAGAAACATTGTTAAGGCATTCCAAGATTGGCCCCAATAGATGTCTCAGTCTGTTCTTTTTTTTCCCAATTTTTTATTAAGGTATTATATGTGTACATATCTTACCATTCTCAGTCTGTTCTTGAAAAGTCTTGTTTGACCCTGAAAAGGCTTCATGTGCTTTGTGTAAGGAACCAGAGAGGGTTGTATATATGAAAAGCAGTTCAGGAAGAATGAGCGGTTACGCCCACCCTGAAGGAAATCAGAAATAGGTTTGCTTTAGAGGAGGTTAGACTGGGTAGAAAAATGGAGTCCCCATCCCACACACAGGGCAATGGTGAGGACTTCTGTTTACCAGCGTGGAAAATGCTTCGTTGGAGAGTGATATAAGCTTAACAGGCACAGGCTGAGTTGTTTTTTGTGGTTGATGTTTTAAGTGGAGTTTTAACTTTCCTGACCCTTCCAGAAAACTATGGATCCTAGGCATTAGACTTGTGTGCAAGGGTAAGAGACCAGCCAGAGGCCAGTTGCATTTACTGGTTCAGCAACCTCATAACCACTGATGTCCCTGCAGTGTAAGGGAGCCACTGGAGGCTTGGGAGCAGAAGAGTGGCGTGATTTGCTTTTATTTTAAACTAGAAGCCCGTTGCACGAAGTTTCGTGCAATAGACCTTCCTTCACCTGGCTGCCAGCACCAGTTTTCCGCCAGCAAGCAGTTTTCCTCTGGCCACCCGCCGATTGGAGAGCCTCCTGCCAGCGCGATCGACCACCCCGAGAGGAACTCCGATAGGGAGGTGCTCTGATCGGCGGGTGGCCAGAGGAAAACTGCTGCTGGCGGAAAACTGGTGCTGGCAGCCACGCAATCGGCCACCCCGAGTTCCACCACCAGCGCTTTCCACCGGCTCCATCGGTCCTCCGGCAGTGCCGGCCGTTGGGGTGACGGGTGAGTCCCCGCCCCCCGCTCATCCTGTCAGCCCAATTGGCCACCCCAAGTCCCGCCCCCAGCCTGCCGCTGGCCCAATCGTGGGCGTAGTGGAGTGATGGTTATTTGCATACTTCCCTTTTATTAGGTAGGATGGATCACTCTGTTGAGAGCACGCTGAAAGGACCAAGGACAGAAGTGGGAAAAACAACTGAGAGGCCACTGCAGCAATTCAAGGAAGAAATAATGGACCAGGGGGTATTAAGGAGGTGGTGAGAAGGTGTCAGATTGTGGATGTAGATTGAAGGCAGAGTTAAAGATGGGAGAGTTAGAGTGAAGGCAAAGATGCCTCTGGGGTTGGTGGCTTGAGCAACTGCGACCATAGCATGCCACTTACTAGGAAGGGAAAGGCAGTGAGAGGAGAAAGTTTTGGACAGTATTAAGAGCTCGGTTTCAGACAAATTAAGTTTGAGGTGTGTATTAAATAGTAAAGTATAGATGTTTATTATGCACTTGGATATTGTTCATACTCTGGAAAGAACTCTGTTGGAGATACAACTTTGAGAGTCGTCAGTGCTAAATATTGATCTTACCAAAAATTGCAATACAGCTATAATGGGAGAAAGGTGGGAGAAAAAAGTATGTGCGCGCATGTTGGGGGTGGTATATAAGAAGTGAAATGTTCATTTTATATAGCTGGGAATCATTGGGTGATAGCTAACTTAGAAAAAAATCTAGAAATAGTTATATATAATCATATGCAATAATCATCACTATTATTGCTCAATGCCTTACCCATTTTCTTCATCTTTTTTGCGGGGAAGGAAAGTATTTTTTAGAATTTATTTTAATTTATTTTTTAACAGCTCTCTTGAGATACAATTCACATACTATACAATTCAGCCATTTGAAGTGTATAATTCAGTACCTTGTTCAATCATTACTACAATTTTAGAGTATTTTCGTTATGCCAAAAGGGAACCCTGGACCCCTTAGCCTTTGACTTACAACCTCTCCATCCCTCTCCCCCAGCCTTGGCATATAATCTACTTCCCGTCTCTATGGACTTGCTCATTATGAATGTTTCATACAAATGGAATCGTGCAGTATGTGGTCCCGTGTAGCTGGCTTCTTCCATTTAGCTGCTTTGGGTTTTGTGGTCCTCCTCCTTCTCTCCCCCAGGTTTGGTCCTTTCAAGCCCACCTCCAAGCTCCAGGTTCTGCAGTCCCTGCTCTGCGGAAGCCTTGCTGTCACCCCTCCCGAAGGTGTCCTTAAGAAACCCTGCTTTTGCTCGTGGCTCTCCCTGTATCAACACCAACGATCGCCGTCCAGCTCTTCAAACGATTCAGAAAAGTTCCCCTCTGTCTTCCTGGCAGCATCTGGGGTTCTGCTACCTGCAAGCAGGGCTGCCTGAGGACTGCAGCCAACATTTCAGACAGCTCAGTTCAAGTTTATCAGCAGCATCTCATTCCCCATTGCATGTTATGAGGTGTAGAGAGCTTTCAAACGGAATACACACTGCATTTTATGTATATTATGGGTTAGAATCCATAGCCTTGTGAAATGTTTCTATTCCTAAACTCCTCTCTTATATTTGAACAAGTAAGAGGGATATTTTTTTAATTGCATTTTATGACTCAACAGTAGTGCTTTTGTTTTCAGAGGTCTGAAGGTTACCCATGACAACAAAAACTTTTTCCACAGTGGCATTTGACATGGGAATTGAAACAGAGGGCAGAACCTGTTTTTAACATATTTGGATAAATCAGATGATGTTCTTTCAAAGAAGTGGCCCTCGTGACCAGGATGCTGCCTTCCTCATAAAAAATAAATAAATACAATTAATGAGTTTTATTTTCCATGCTTATGACCTTCAGATTTTAATCTTGTTCACCCAATAGGATTTATCTCAAGCTTTCAGAGCATAATATATGGCATTTTGCAAAGAAAACCACTTCTTTACTACTTGAGGGCTCTTTATGTGCATTTAGTATATAAATTATCTAACTACATGAACTGAGAAATAGTCCCATTTGCAATGCAGACATAACATTCAAACAAAAGAACAAAATTAGATAAAACATTTCTTGATTTAAGTTTCTTTTTTAAAAACTAAAGCTGACAAATATTTCTCGTCTTAGAGGAGATACAATAAAGATGAAAGTTAGACAATGCAAGGACAACAGTATCTTGAATCATAGCCGATAAAAGGAGAACTAGACAGGCTATATTCTATTGTAAGAAAAATGGGAAGCTATCGAGAGGCTTTTAGTATCTGAGTGACGTGATTTGGTTCACTGTGTGGAGAATCTGTTGGAAGAGGCAAAAGTCGAAGCAAGGAATTCTGGTGTGTGTGGGGGGGTAACATTCTTTCACGTGCACACAAACCACCTGGGGTTCTTACTAAATGTAGATTTTGATTCAGTAGGTCTGGGGTGGGGCCTGAGACACTGTGTTTCTAACCAGCTCCAAGGTGAATGTCGTACTCCTGGTCATGGACCACACTTGAGTAGCAAGGGATTGGAGTAGGGCAGTAATAGCACAGATGGAAGAATTAGCTGGATTTCAGAGCCAGGTGGAGGGCAGACTAATAGGATTAACTGATTAATAAGGAGAGGTAGATGCAAGGCCAAGGATGAGTCCCATGATTGTGAATGAATCGGTCTTGTGGTCTGATTAGTCAGTGTTGAGAACACAGGAAGAGAGGCAAGATTGTCAGAGAAGATCTCAACCTTTGGAAACATCCAAATGGAGATGGCAGGTAGATAGTTGCATGTATACGTCTTGAACTCAAAAGAGAGGCCTAGAAATACAAATTTGAGAGTCATCAGGATAACTAAATGGTATAATGGACCCAAGAGAGCAAAGAGGAGTGTGAGTAGGAGAGGCCCTGGAACTGAGCCTTAAGAGCTTCCAGTATTTGAAGGTTGGATAAAAATAGATTGAACCCACTGGGGAGACAAAGAAGGAGAAACCTAAAGGATAAGAGGAAACCAGGACAATGTGTGATATAGGTGCCAACAGAAGTAATGTTTCAAAAAGGCGGCACAGTCAACTATGCCGGATGCTGAATAAAAAGACATGAGACTGGCAATGGCCTATGAGGTTACCCATCTAGGTCATTGGTGAATTTAGCACCATTGCTGTGGAGTGGTGGGTATACACCAGATTGGAGGGATCTGAGACAGGAGGATAAAGGAAAGAAATTAAACGCACCTCCAAAAAGTTTGTGGAGAGAAAGATAGTTGGGATGGTAGCCGGGGAGTATGTGGAATGGAGGCAAGGTCGTTTTTGTATCTTTTCAAACAAATTAGAGGCATGAGGATGTTTAAATGCTGATGGGAAAGATCAAGTTAAAAAAGAGAGAAGTGACAGAGAATAAGAAAGAGCATAAGGTCACTGAAAAGGGTGGAGGAAATGGACTTAGATGTGGGGAAAGTCATGTCCCAATTGTAACAGGAAGAGGAAATTGGGGCCAATGTCAATAGGTTTGTTGACATGGAGTGTCTACTGAGAAGTTTCTTATCTGATGAGAAACCCCAGTGGGTTTCATCTATTTTACCCAACCTTCACTAGTAAATACTGGAAGCACTTTAAATTCTGCTCTCAGCAAGACTGGAGAAGAGGTCATTTATAAAGAGTGATGGGCAGAGGTAGGGTGCTGGACTGTGAGGAGAGTAGGAAGAAAACTCCCCAGAGTAGCAGGTGGTGATTTGGGACTGGTGATCTTACATCTGGAGCCAGTCTTCCCCCAGTGAGATTTCCCCCGGGGGTGCAGCATCCCAGCTGCAAGAGAGAGAAGGTAGATGTTCATCTAGGGTTGGAGATTTGTCAGGTGAATATGTGAGAAAAGTCCAAAGAGGAATAGACTTTGGTTTACACTATTAAAAAGACTGTTCTATAGGCTATAGGGCCTGGCACTCAGTAGGTTCACAAGAATTGTGTTTATTATTACAGGAGAAGAGACATAATTCCCAACTTCCAGCCAGCCCTCCACCACTCCTGCCCAATCACCATCACCTATTCACACAACTCAAACCCTTTGTCCCCCCCCCCCCCGCAATATTTGTACAGAACATGGAGGTGCTTTTGGAGGTAGATGTGATATTTTATATAGTCAGTCATTTTTCAGTTATTCTATGTGTCCCCACTTCATTATTATCTATGTAAAGTATCAGAAACTGAGTTCTCTGTTCAATTATTCAGTTTACTCCTGGAGTAGTGGTATATGCAGCTAATTCTGAGTTTCAACAAATGATACCACTTAAGAAAAGTGTTCATCAGATGTGCCATAGTACGTACTTTTTTATGATCATAATAATTTTTTAAATTCCCTATTGAGAAAAAAAATCACATTTTTCTAAATATAGTGGCACTTAAAGTTTTTTTTTTTTTCCCTTTTAAGTGGTTTATTATTGTTGCTAGTCTGTAAGGGTTGCATTTGGTCTATCTGAAAATTTTAAGTTTCTATGGAAAAAGTCGGTTTCAACACAAAGGTCATATTGAGAATGACTAATGACAAAATCAGAAACATGTTTCATACAAGGAATTAGGAAGTTGGGGAAATAACATTGCTTCTATAAGGCTGAGTTTCTTCATCTGTAAAGTGAGGAAATTAAAAAATATGACTTTCAATTTAAGAGTCTGCACTATCCAGTCACTAGTGACGTGTGGCTACTTAAATTTAAATTAATTAAATTATAAATCTGTTCCTCGGTCACACAAGTCACATTTCAATGTTCGATAGCTGTATGTAGCTTGTGGCTACTCTATTGACAACACAGATGCAGAACCTTTCCATCATTAGAGAAAGTTCTATTGAGCAGCTCTAGTCTGTAATGCTGGTCTCAATACAACTGCAACAGAGGGAAGATGTTAAGATAGTTCCAGAAGTCATCATGTTCTGATTTCCCAGTTGATCACACTAGACAACATTCTGGAGTACACCTACATCTCACTTGGTCCAATGGCTCAAGATTGAACTTAAGTGCCATAGCTGGTTTTGCTCAGTGGATATAGCATCGGCCCTTGGACTGAAGGGTCCCAGATTCAATTCTGGTCAAGGGCACATACCTTGGTTGCAATCTTGATCCCTAGCCCTGGTCAGGGCGGGGCGAGTGTGGGAGGCAACATTGTCGATGTGTCTCTCTCAAACTGATCTTTCTCTCTCTGTCTTTCCCCTCCCTTCCAAGCTCTCTGAAAATCAATGGAAAAATATCCACAGGAGAGGATTTTTTTTTTAATTGAACTTAACCAAAGTGGACCTGTTACAATAAAATAATCTCCAGGTAGTGGAGAGACAATACATTCCAGACCCCTCCCACTTTCCTTCTCTACCTTTCTCCCCATTTTTTATTGAGTGCCAAGTCCTGAGTTTGCTACGGGGTATTCAAAGATAATTGGACCTGTCCATTTGATCTGTTAGAAATATAGGTGATGATAATACAGTGTATGTGCTAAAGAAATATGACGAAAGAATCCTTGAGTTGTATGGAAATCTACAGAAGTTTCCTAGGAAGGGCCATACTTGAGGATGGCGATTGAGGATGTGTAGGCGTTCAGATGGCCCCAGGAGTGAATGTTACGTTTTGCTTTAATTATGATCCTATTCAAACAATTGGGAAAAAAAGAGCAATTTGAAAATATTAATAGCAAATAGTTGTTTTTAAATTATTAGCATTGTAAACTCTGGTGCGCAAAATTTTCGAAAGCACTATGAAATGTGAGAATGGTTCTTTTCATCCATTCTGAAGGGTTACCTGCCTAACTCAGTCTTTTTAGTTGCTGCCTCCTTTGTGGTAACAGAACAGTAAGTTGATTCTGGTGCTATAGTTCCAAACTGCATTTCTCAAGACAACCATTTCACTGGGCTGACTGGCTCAGTGGTAAGCATCAACCTATGAACCAGGAGGTCAAGGTTGGATTCCTCATCAGGGCACATGCCTGGGTTGTGGGCTCGATCCCCAGTAGGGGGCGTGCAAGAGGCAGCTGATAGATGATTCTCTCATCATTGATGTTTTTATCCCTTTCTCCCTCTCCCTTCCCTTCCTCTCTGAAATTAATGAAAATATATATTTTTAAAAAGACTATCACCATTTCAATAAATGTTGCTTCTCAATTCTCTTAATTTCTCAGACCAGAATCCTTGGAATTATTCTTGACCCTTCTATTTTTCTTACACTCCACATCTCCTTCAATGGGTCCTATTGTCTTTGCCTTCAAAATATCTCCAGAATTATGTCCCTTTTCCCTAGTTCCTAATATCTTTCTGGTAGTGTTCCAAACCACTATCACGTCCTGCCTAGAGAAGAGCAAGAACCTTCTCATAATCTTACTTCCACAGTTGCATTTTCATCATCAATTCTCTACTTAGCAGCCAGATATTCAAAACTTCAGTTGGATCATATCATGCCTCTGTTCCAAACTCCCCAGTAGTTTCCCATTTCACAAAGATAAAGTTGTAAGTCCTCACCATGGACCACAAGTCCCTATGTGGTCTGCTCCAAGCTACATGATCTCTTACCATTCCCTCTTGCCTGTTCATACTGCTCCAGCCACACTGGCCTTGTTGCTACTTCTAGGATGGTCCAGTCACACTGCCCATTTCTGCACTGTTCAGATCTGGAAAGCCATGTGGATCAATCACTCTCCCACTTCATTCAGGTGTCTGTTCCAATGTCCTCAACATAGAGGCCTTCCTTGTCTATCCTATCTATAATAGCTCACTTTATGCCCAGCCAGCATGGTTTAGTGGTTGAGCATAGACCTATGAATCAGAAGATCATGGTTTGATTCCTGGTCGAGGCACATGCCTGGGTTGCAGGCTCAATCCCCAGTGTGGGATATGCAGGAGGCAGCCAATCAATGATTCTCTCTCATAACTGATTTTTCTATTTCTCTCTGCTTCTCCCTTTCTCTCTGAAGTTAATAAAACTATTTAAAAAATAAAATAGCTCTCTATAACCATGTCACCATTATTCTTTATCCTTACTCTGCTTTTTAAAATTGCACTGGGTTGGGGGTGGAGGGAGGATGAGAGTGGGCTGGAAGAGGTTAATGGGGGAAAAAGGAGAATCTAGGTAATACTTTCAACAATAAAGATTAAAAAAATATTCATTGCACTTATCATCATTTAATGTGTTATATATAAATATATATATATTTGTTTACTAGAATATAAACTCCATGAGAGCATGGAATTTGTTCTGTTTACTGCAAAATTCCAGTCCAATCAGAGTCTGACTCATGCCTATCCTATATAATAAAAGCCCAATATGCTAAGTGTCTGACCATTCATTCGACCGTTCAACCAGTCGCTATGATGCGCACTGACCACCAGAGGGCAGACATTTAGACTGGTAGGTTAGCTTGCTGCTGGAGTCCAGCCGATTGGGACTGGGCAAGATGGGCTGAACACGCCCTGGAGCCCTTCAGTGGTCCCTGTCCAGCCCCTATTGTGCACCAGTGGGGTCTCTTGGCCTAACCTGTGCTCTCTTGCAATCCAGGACCCCTCAGGGGATGTCCGCAGGCCAGGCCGAGGGATCCCCACCGGTGCATAAATCCATGCACCAGGCTTCTAGTACAGTTCATAATTGTCAAGGAATGAGTGAATGAATTGTTAATTTATTCTACTTTATCACATTTCATTTAAAATTATATGATCTTTATAGACTGCGAGGTCCTAAAAACATGATTACATGTTATTATTTCCTGGAAGGTAAACTCGCTATAAAAGAAGTTTTTCCAATATATCTCCTTCATACAGAAAACTATAGGATCATAGATGCAAAATGAATCTTAAGAGGTATTCTGGTCTATAACCATGCCTTCAGGAAAGAGCATACTTAACACTTACTCTATTTTGAAAGGCCACTGTGCAAGAAGAATCCATCATTTTCTCTGTTTAACAAATTTTAGTTCCAGGATATTCTTTCTTACACCAAATATAAATCACATTTTCTTTTATTCCATGAACAGAAGAATTAGGATAAATAAAAAATGACTAGTATTATTTTCTTCTCCTTCTCCTTCTCCTTCTTTTCCTTCTCCTTCTCCTTCTCTTTCTCCTTCTTCTTTCTTCTTCTTCTTCTTTCTTTTTTACAAGAAATCCATGATCATTGTAGGAAAAACCATGAAGAAAATAAAAATTAAAAAATTGGCCACAATGCTGAAATATAATCTCTTTTAATAGTCTTTCATGTTTATGTGTATGTATCCACATGTATTTTAACATGTTATTATGTATAACATATACAGAAAGAAAAATCACAAACAGCTCGATGAATAATTCAAAATGAATACACCATTGAAACCACTCTGGGCAAGAAATAACCCCCCTCGTTCTGATATCAAATCATTATTCCCTTCATCTTCCCCAAATTTAACCATTCAGCATGTCTAACACAATAGATTAGTTTTGTCTGTTTTTAAACTTTATACAAGTGTAACTGTAAGGTACGCTATATGTACTGTATTCTTTTATGTCAGCCTTCTTTTACTCAACATTATGTTTGAGCTTCCATGTGTATATATACACACACTCACACACACAAATATTTTTTTAAATGTTTGTATTTTCTGTTTTTAGAATTTTCATTTGATTCTTTTTTATAGTTGCAAGTTTTCTGTCAAAATTCTCCATCTTTCCATGACCGGTGTGACTCAGTGGATAGAGCATCATCTCTCGCATGGGAGGGTTTCGGGTTCGATTCCAGATCAAGGATATGTACCATGGTTCCATCCCTGGCCTGGGTTGGAGCAAGAATAGGAGGCAACCAATTGATATGTCACTCTCACATTGGTGTTCCTCTCTTTCTCTCTCTCCCACTCTTCCTTCCACTCTCTCTAAAAATCAATGGAAAAACATATCCTTAGGTGAGGATTAACAACAAAAAAATCTTCATCTTGTCATTTAATTTTTTGAATATGTAAGTCATTTATTTTAATGTCCATTCTGATCCCTTCAATATATCCTATGAGTCTATTTCTATTGTATATATCTTCTCTTGGCTGTCTGTCAAGTCTTGCTTTCTTGTAGGCCTAGTTTTATTTTGTAAGTTCTATTTCACCATGCTGGGTTATTTTTTATTGTCGTACATTGTGTATGAAAAAATGTAGAAATTATTTGAAACTCTAGATGATAGTATCTTCTTCAGAAAGGATTTATGTTTACTTCTGCCATAGAGCAAGTCTAGGGCAGATCCTTTTAATCTCTAATTTAGAGAACTGATTTTGAAGCTAGACTTCATTCCTTGTGAGAATTAATCTATTTCTCATTCACCCTTACACTTAGGCTGTAGTGCTTTGTAGTCCCAATCAAAACCCTGGGTTGTTTGCCAGAACTTATCTTCCTTAGAGGGCACTGAAATCTAAACTTTGTTCACCTGGCCCCGTGAAAGTGCTCAACTTCTGTTTTGATCTTTTGCCACTCAATTGTCTCTTTCAAATTAGCAATTGCCTCAAGGGGGGAAAAAAGCAACCCCAAATGCCAGGTTCACATCTCCTGGCTTCCTTTCCTCTGGATCTTGGCTCTACAAATCACCGTACTAGTTCTCTGATAACTTCAAACACTTTTTAAAAGTTTGTCTAGCTTTTCTAGTCATTCTTTTCTTAAAAAATTGATTCTAAAGAGAGAGGAAGGAGGTGGAGAGATATGTGTCCAGACTGGGGATTGAACCCAAAACCTGGATGTGTGCCCTGACCAGGAATTGAACTCACAACCTTCTGGTGTATGGGATGATGCTCCAACCAACTGAGCCACACCAGCCAGGGCTTGAGTCATTCTTAATGGCAGAATTGTTTTGAAATAACCTAGTCAGCCATTGCCAAAGGCAGGATTCTACATATACTCCAATGAAAAATATTATTCTAATATACACACATTTTTATAATTTAGTTTTCTTATGCATCCTCACATGAACTATGAATACCTTTAATAAGTATGTCAATATTAATTTATACAATAATTTTCAGTTGCTACATAAAATTTATACTGTCTGTTAGTGAATCATAATTTTTTTGCCAAACCCTTATAATATGACATTTCTAGTGCTTTTATTTTTTCCTCTATTATAAACAGCAATATGATGCTCATCTTCATATATACTAGTACACTACTCAGTAGTTGTAATTATTCCCTAAGTATAATACATTGAAATAAGAATATAATATTAAAAAGTATAAGTATTTTGTTATCTTAACATCCCCTAGGAAAATCATATCAATTTACACTTCCACCAGCAGTGTATATATATATATATGCCAGTTTCCCTATAGATTAAGCACTTTGTAAATAGTAGAATTTTAAGTTTTAAACTTGCCTATGTCTGACACAAATAAGCAAGCATTTATTATAGTTTTCTTCTGTATCCTCATACCAGGAACATTCTTAGGATCACAAGAAAAAAACTAAACTTGAATGCTGACCTTAAAGAGCTCTTGATTGTTCACACATAATTCTTCCATGAGTCCTTTTCCTTATGAAGGTCCATTGGTAATGTTACCGGAAGGCCTGGATCCTCAGTATAGAAATTTGTTTCCTCATGTTCTCACCAGTTGTATTCGTAATTTGGACCCTGCCTTTATCTTTAACTACAATTATGTAGTATGGATTTATTTACAATACCCAGCCCAGGATAGCTCCTTTGTCTCTTCCTGTCAACTCTACAGACATGTAGCATGTTTATAGTTTCTTTTTCCTCCTTCCTGTACTTCCCTAAACTTGTCCTATTTAAACTCTATTCAATGGTCTGACCACTCACCCAGCTTACCAAGGTCATTCATTGAAATCAGGGTTCAGCAAAGGACACTGGGGCACAGATCTGGCCTGCCAGCTGTGTTTATAAACAAAGTGTCCTTGGATCACCTCATGCTCATTTGTGGGGTATAGTCTGTGGCTGTTTTGCTGACAACAGTGAAGATCATACAATCCACATAGCCTAAAATATTGACTATTCAACCCTTTACAGAGAATTTGCCAACCCCTGATTCTTATAACTCTATAAGAAGATCCTGAATTTAATTAAGATTAAGCAACTACACAAAGTGACCCTCCATCTCCCCCACTCCAGGTCTTTTATCTGCTCTCCCCCCACGCCTACCCTCTAAGAGACTGTCCTCTGTCCCTGGATTATGATGGATTGATTCTACCCCGTCCACTGCACCAGCCAATCAGAATCACCCCTACAGCTTTTGGTAGAGCTAGCTATCAGGAGAGATGCTCCCTTTAAATCTGGGTTCTCACGGTGTGAAGATGATGAAGGTCTAAGGCTGACATAACCATCCTGCCCTCCTATGGAAAGAGCCCATCTGACAAGTAATGCAGGCAGAGGCCAATGAACCAAATTATCAAGACACACAGAGTCCTGATGACCGTCTTTGAATCCCCAAATCAAGTCGTCAGAAGCTCGTTCCACCTCCTACAATTTTTCTCTTTGAACTTGACTGTGATTTCCTTATAAATACTAAGTTTCCCAGTTATACAAGACAATAAATTACTCTTTCTTTTTAAGCTAATTTAATTGGGTTTCTGTCCTATGAAACCAAAAGAGTTCAGACAAGTAAAAAAACTGGAACTGGGGATGGAAGGTGCAAGAGAAAAATTGGGTCGTTGGCATGGGTAAGACTGGATGGAAGACAGTATCTGGTGATCCCTGGCTTGAACGATCCTTGGTCTGAGGTTGGCTAAATGGTTACCAGCTGTGCTTCAGGACCTGGATCATTTGTAGACTTTGAACTCAATAGGTACAGAGGATGAAAATCTACAAACATTGGTCTAAACAAAACAGGGAGTTCCCCACCAGAGGCCACTGGCCTGGGGCTCTGGATGCCTTGGCACTGCCCATGGCATGGACATCTGCCATATTGGTGTGCCACAGCCCGACATTTATGAGGATCTAGATATAAAAAGGCCAGAAAATGCAATGAAAAGGTTCAGGTTCAAGGACCCTGACTCAACAGGTTGATGACTTTGGTCTCCCACTTAGTTTTCAAGGGAGTTATATCATCAGAGCAATTTAGTGACTAATTTCAAATCCATGGTTCCCACTCTGCTCCAAGGTGCTTTGAGTACTGCAGAGAATTTACAAAGGTACCATGAGGTATTTTTAATTTTTTTAGGAAACACAGCAGTACTAAGCATCTATCAGATACCACACTGACAGGTGGTCCCCAGTTATAACATTCTTTTCAATGATGTCATATGTCTTGCAAAGCAATTGCGTATCTATTTGGCGGTTGCTATGATAAACAGCACAACAGTCAATGTAGCCAGAACTGAAACTGGTGGTGTCAAATCTGATTCTAAGGTTTCAAAAGTTGTGCAGTGCCCAACAGGAACACCTGTACCCTTTGCAAATAATTGTAATTACTTAATAAAGAGATTAGCCTGGCTGGTGTGACTCAGTACTTGAGCGTCAACCCATGAACCAGGAAGTAGCTGGTTCGATTCCTAGTTGGGAGGTGTGCAGGAGGCAGCTGATTGATGTTTCTCTCTCAACAGTGGTTCTATCTCTCTCTCTCTCCTCTCCCTTCCTCTCTCAAAAATCAATAAAAACATATATTTTTTAAAAGAATGAGATTAAAATATTATTTTTAATTTGCAGCATTCTTCAAATTAATTAGACAGCCTATAGAAGACTACTAAGCAATTAAGACAGAAATATTCAACTTGTTTGTAC
Organism: Eptesicus fuscus; assembly: GCF_027574615.1. Classification (NCBI taxonomy): domain Eukaryota; kingdom Metazoa; phylum Chordata; class Mammalia; order Chiroptera; family Vespertilionidae; genus Eptesicus; species Eptesicus fuscus. The sequence goes on along the minus strand of NC_072480.1, from coordinate 63,710,629 downwards.
CTAGCTTCTTAGTTAATTGGACTGTTACACGCTATGACAAATTACTAAGATACTAAGAGTGCTGTGAAGGAGAAAGTTTGGCACCTTTGCACTAAGACAATCCCAGAATCCCAAATCCTCACCAATAGAGCTGGGCTAGTGAAATGGTGCAGCCTCCCGAAGGACCAGCCTGCCCAGGCTCCTCTTGGGTGAGGCCATGGAGGACCACGGAAAAGGTAGAACCTTCCAAAGAACAGAGCCAGTGCAGCACCAGTGCGGTCCCAGGCCCCCCTCCTACAGCCTTCCTTTCCAGGAAGGTGTCATGCACAGTTGACCCTTGAACAACATGCGTTTGAATCGCACAAGTCTACTTACACGTAGATTTTTTTCAATAAATACTATAAAATGTATTTTCTCTTAGGATTTTCTTTAAAAAAAATATTTTTATTGATTTTTTACAGAGAGGAAGGAAGAGGAATAGAGAGTTAGAAACATTGATGGGAGAGAAACATGGATCAGCTGCCTCCTGCACACCTCCTACTGGGGATGTGCCCGCAGCCAAGGTACATGCCCTTGACCGAAATCGAACCTGGGACCTTTCAGTCCGCAGGCTGACACTCTATCCACTGAGCCAAACCGGTTAGGGCCCTTATTATTTTCTTAATAACATTTCCTTTCCTCTAGCTTACTTTATTGTAAGGATACAACTTATAATATATATATAACATATAATAAAATGTGTTAATCAACTATGTTATTGATGAAGATTCTGGTCAATTGTAGGCTATTGGTAGTTAAGTTCTGGGGGAGTCAAAAGTTACAAGTGGCCCTAACCTGTTTGGCTCAGTGGATAAAGCGTCGGCCTGTGGACTAAAAGGTCCCAGGTTCGATTCCAGTCAAGGGCATGTACCTTGGTTGCGGGCACATCCCCAGTAGGGGGTGTGCAGGAGGCAGCTGAATTGGTGTCTCTCTCATCGATGTTTCTAACTCTCTATGCCTCTCCCTTCCTCTCTGTAAAAAATCAATAAAATATATTAAAAAAAAAAAGTTATGAGTGAATTTTTACCTGCACAGGGGGTTGGTGCCCCTGACCCCTGAGTTGTTTAAGGGTCAACTATATGTTATAGATGATTATTTCCTGCTTATTTCCCTTTCTCTCCCTTTTCATGTAAGAGTTTTTAAGGTGGCTATCAAAATGTTCTTTTCCATAATATATTAAGCACATTAAGGATGATAACACTTGCCATTTAGATATAGATTGCTGGTCTGTGAAATGCCACCTCCAGAGACAAAAAGTAACACCTATTATCCAGAGCCCCTAGACTAGGATGATCTAACTAGAAGGCACTTGGGCTTGACTTACTTTGGGAAAGAGATACGTGCATGCATGGGTACACCTGGGTGGGCTATGTTATGTTGGGAAGGGTACAGAAGAAAACATACATATGGAAAAAGAGAGAGAACACGGGTGTGTGCACAAGTATATGCATGTGCTGGGCACTGAGAGTTGGAATGTATCAGGCCAGAACCTTTTCTTCATTGAGAAGCTGCCGCTTCCACCGTGCATGCTTTTGGGATTGGACTGCTCCCTCCCCGGGTCTTCTTGTCCTCTGGTTACAAGGATGCACACACACCAATGTGAGGTCCTCCACTAGATGTGGCATATGGACGCAGGGTAAGAGAAAGTCACTCTCCTCTCTCTAGGATTACAAGGATCATATAGAGTGACTCTGGACACCACACTGACACAGCATATATGAGGATAAAGCCACACAGAGGCTAGCGGAGGAGAAACACAGAGGAAAGGCATAGAGAAAGAGCATGCTGATTTTTATCATTGAACCCTCCCTCCTGGATTTATCCACGCCTGATTTAGCCAAGCTGTCACTGAGCTAAAATTTCCTTTTTGTGCTTATGGAGGTTTGAGCTAGGTTTCTGTCACTTGTTATTCAAAGAGTTCTGACTAATAGTATTACTAACACAGCCTCTTAGGAAACCAAATAAAACTGGGCTGGAAAATCAAGGTATGAGATGACATGTTTAGTTTTTTTTTGTTTGTTTGGTTGGTTTTTTTGTAGTGAAGCCTTAACAAAAAGGTGTTGAGGTCAATATTTTCATAAGGGTTCCAAGAATACTTGGTTGTGTGCATTAGGAACCAGTGCCTGTAATTCATAGGCACATTTTACCTTTGTGTGGTTATATAATCCTCTTTAAGCACATAATTCCCTAGATCCCTTTGAAGTGAAAATTAAAATAATTTCTCACAATTTGTCTTCCTTGTCAAAAAGCAGGGCCAAGGGCTTTTAAGAACTGGTGCTGCAGTTCTTGTGACTGTAGGACAGATGACATCACTCTTCTGGGGATGATTTCATTTATGCCCTTTTTGGATATAACTGAAAGCAAACCCCTCCCCTGGAGGGAGGGAAATACACACACACACACACACACACACACACACACACACACACACACACACTCAGGGGCTTGATGAGTCTTTGTATACTGGAGCCTTTATAAGCTGATTGGCATGGTCAAGTGGCCATTGTTCAGAGGGTGACAAGCCCCATTAATTGGCTCTTTGCCAGGCAAAATTGCACATGAGAATTTTTCTAGTGAGCCTGTTCTAATGCATCCTTCTAAACAGACCGAACTTCTCTAGTGTGAGCCTCTGGAACTTCCACACTAAGATTGTGCAACGAATCCCCCTTCCCCATGGGGATCTCAGACCCCAGTCCTCCTCGTAAATTTCACCTCCAACTGCAATGCTAGGGGTGCAGGAGGCACTAGAGAGAAGGATAGACCTTAGTAAAGCAATAACCTCTTGGCTGAAATGCGTACTTATGAGTTTTGATGTGCTCCCTCCAAAATATTCTGAACTCTTTTCTGACAGGTTTTGCCATGTATTCCAGATAATTTCTTATAATTACAAATATTTAACCTGTTTCTGCGCTCAGTTGTCCAGTGATTGGAGATTAGTGCCTTGGTTTCTATGGGAGATAAAGTTTAGAGACTACGCCCAAGGAAATATGAAGCAATGCCTTTTAGCAGAAATGTGAAGTATGTACCAAGGTCCAGAGGCCTCGGGAGAGGAGAAAGGACGCGCTTGCTCATGGAGCTGAGCCTGGAGGAACCAGTTACAGAGCGCTGATCATAAGTGCATATACAGTAAAAGGGGTGTGTTATGGGCTGAGTGTCCCTGCCCCCCAATTTATATGTTGAAGTCTTAATCCCCAGTGTCTCAGAATGTGACTGTTTTTGAAGATAGGGTCTTTAAAGAGGTAATTAAGTTAAATAAAATCATTAAGGTGAGCCCTAGTCAAATCTGATGAGTGTCCTTATAAGATGAAGAGATCAGGGGACACACACACACACACACACACACACACGGAAGATTATGTGAGAGCACAGAGAAAATGGCCATCTATAAGGCAAGGAAAGAGGCCTCAGAAGAAACAAACCCTACTGATGCCTTGACCTTAGACTTCTAGCCTCAAGAACTGAGAGGAGATAAATTTCTGACATTTAGGCCACCCCACCCATGGAATTCTGTAATAGTGATGTTTCGGTCAGAGCTTGTGCTCTGAGCCTCACTCTCACAGAATGAAACTGCCTTTTCACCATTCCACAATGTAGCTGGACCTTTTCTGAAGGAAGGCTTTAGCATACATTTTCTTGCTGTCATGTCATCCAAGTATGACTAGCCATGCTTCTTTGTACTGATCTCAATAATCTGTCTTCCTCTTTCGTGTCTTCACCTGCTGAACATGTGTAGAAATTTACCAAGCCTTCTGTTAGCTCCTTATCCAAGCTACTCATAGTTCTCTCTTTAAAGTTCACCGGGTAAGTCCCTTTCTTTAATCTGTACATTTAAATTGCTAATGTGCTACTTGTCTAGCTGTTCTTTATAAAGTGGCATTTGGGGGTGTTTATCTTTTCAACTCAGAAGAAAAGAGATTGATTGTTGAATTCTTGTTTTTTGGCTGCATTCTGAGCTCTGCTGAGGCTATGAGCTGGCTTAGGGGAAGTCAAAACACAGGGGTCTATATATGGAGGGGCCTTACATAGGTTTATGGAAATGTCCTTTGTGGTCCCAAATATGTGTCAGAGCACAAGTCATTGCCCAATTCATGTCCTTAGGTCAACACAGAAGACAAAGAGGGCCATGGATGAAAATAATTCCATGGGTTAGTGTCTCCATGGAGTCTAGGCAATGCATATTTTCTATAGAGATCCTCAAAATCTCTCCTTCTGATATTACAGTAGTATATGATCTGTTGTACTTATAAGTTTAGGGTTAAAGGAAGAGTGACAAGAGGAAGAGAAAGGATAAACCTCTTCTTTCCTTAGTAGAAATATAGCTATTGTGACTAAATTGAAACAATTGAGTTATTATAAAATTCTTAAGTTAGGATTCTGGGAGGCCATATCCCTAGGACAGAATAAGAGGCACCTGAGAATCTAGTATTTATATGCCCAACGCTGAACCAGATGTCTGACATGTAGTTGGCATTCAAAAAATGTGTTTGTGTATAAATGAATATAATGACCAATTGGGCAGGACCACATAATGGGCTCGGGCCCTGTCAATCATTTCTGCTCTGCTAGAACAAAGGGAGAGAGCCACTATCCAGGGTCTACTGGGTAATGTCTGAATATGACCGAGTGCAACAGTAACTCCTAATTTGCTGCTTTTCTTTCAAGGAGAATGGTGTTCAATAGTATAAATATGGTCAAAAGAGGAAATGAAGTTCAGTTGTGGTGAGGAGATTAAACAGGGTGTAGGGAAACAGACCAGCTAATGAATGCAAGTCACTGTATCCAGATAAATTATATCCCATTGTAACCCACATGTTCTTAACCTCACTAGCCTCTGGATGCCAAAATGGACTCAGATTACTTTTTTATACCCAGAGTATTATGGTCCAATCCCCCTGTGGCTTATTTTTTTGGAAATTAACCCACTGCAAAATAGGCCCCACTGTTTGAGTTTCCTCTGGTAATGCCTCAGATCAGTGCCCAAACATTTCTGTCCATTTGTCCTGCTTCTTCCTCCTTATATTGCTGCCATGTTATTGCCCTGCCTGCTAACCCTAAGGAGAAACCTCTTATCCTAATGGTCTCTTGGCTGACTACTGAGTGAAAAAATCATCTTTAATTCCAGAGATAGCCACTGCTAAATCTTGGTGCATATACTTCCACTTTTTTTCTGTTTACATGTGTACCCATAAAATTACACACATATTATAAATATATACACTAGAGGCCCAGTGCATGAAATTCGTGCACGTGTGGGGTCCCTAGGCCTGGCTGGCAATCAGGACCGATCAGGTTCCCTGCCTCCTCCTTCCTTTGCCGCCTGTGCCACCACCACGTGGTTCCCCACCTCCCCACTCCCCCTCCTTCCCTCACCATCCGCATCCACCGCCACCCACCCCCGGTTCCCCATCCCAACCCCAGGGGCCTGGCCCTGATCAGGCGACTGGGGCCTGCCCCCTGGTGGTCAGTGCACATCATAGTGACTGGTCATTCCTGTTGTTCTGTCGTAATGATTGCTTAGGCTTTTATATATTTTTATATATATAGATGAAGTAGCTTGAGATCAGGCTTTACATATTGTTTTATACCCTGAATTTTCTTTCTTAACGACATTAAAAGTATTTTTTCCATATTATTAAATATTGAAATAGATCACTTTTAATTAATGTAGTACTGATGAATCTATTATTTAACAATTTCTATTAGACTTTTAATCTGTTCCCAGTTTTCCATAATTATAAGTATCATTGCATTGCATCTTTTTATATCAATTCTCATGCATTTCTTGGTTGTTTCCTTAGCATACAATACTGTAAGTAGGATTCTTGGGATGAAGATTATGAACATTTTTAATATTCATGCTCTTGCTTGTTTTGTTGTTCATCTATGTTTTTTAAGTGCACAAAATTTACACAAGATGATAAACTCCTAGGTATTAGGGTTCATGCTTTTTTTTAACTTTGTATCTACCACACTCTTTTCACAGTATTTGGGGCTGGCAGGTTTTAGTGAAGTTAGTGTACCACTAACAACCACGAAGGTATTTGAAGGTATCTGGGAGAACCCTGAAAAAAACACGCACATTTCCAAAGGGAAAGCAGGGTTTAAGTTTTAGCATCTCATGCCTTGTCTGATCCAGAGCATGGGAGGAAAATGAAATTCTCCGAGTACAATGACACCTCAGAGAATAAACACGCCTTATCTCAGTGAAGGACTTTTTAGTTTCCTCCCAATAGTCTGTGAACTCTTGGGGGCTCATTTTTTTTTTTTGTATGTCCATCTCACACAGCAATGGTGCAACATGGGCATTCATGGGCATGAGGGAGATGCCAGGGCCCCAAAAACTTGAGGTACAGATCATTTCAGTGGCTACTGTTCTGTCATTATAAATAAGACGAGAGGCCTGGTGCATGGGTGCATGAATTCATGCACAGGTGGGGTCTGGCTGGCCACCCCGGCCTAGATAGGGTGGACTGGCGGGGGTGGGGTGGGGGAGGGGACCCAGGGAGGTTAGCCATCCCCATCAGCCAGTTGGCTGGGCACAGTGCATGTCATAGCGACCACAGGTCCTTCAGGTCGCTTGGCTTTTACATAGATACTTTCCAGAGGCAGCACGGACTCCTTCCTTCCTTCTTTCCTCTGTGGTTGGAGAACAGGGGACTGAAAGGTGGAGACAGAACCGTGGCTGGGCCTGGGGCTTTTGCAGGCAGCGGAAAGAGGGAGAGGGCTGGGGAAAGTCTAGACATGTTTCCTTCGATTGTCCTCCCTTCCTCCGGGCCCCTCCCTCCGTTTTTTCCTTCTGGTGGTTGACGCTCGGGCCTCGGACCGCCAGGAGCCCAGCGACGGTGGGGTTCAGCCCCCTCACTTCTCAGCTGAATGTACAGCCGCCTCGCCTTCCAAGCGGGGCTGTTTTCAAGTGGCTAAAGCGCTGGGAATTCACAGCTCCCCGCCTCTCCCCTCTCGGTTTCCTCCTTGGGTCGCTTGCAAACTTCACCGAGACACAGAAGCAGCTCTGCCCTGGCAGTTCTGCACCGGCCCCCGCCGGGCCCTCTTCCTCCAGGTCTCCGGGTCCACAGTCTGCGCTCAGGGAGGTCGCCTGGAGCCGTCCCCCTGGGCAGGTGGGGCGGGGGGGCTGGCTTGGAGGGCTGGAGGAAGATGGCAGAGTGAGAGTTGGTATGAACCAGCGCCAGACTTCCTAAGCTCCCCCCCCTCCCCCCGGGCCCAGGCCAGGCCCCTTCCCCGCGCCGGGAGGACCCCGGCTGAGGTCCCCCCCCTCCCCGCACCCAGCGCCCTTCTCCCCGTTCCACCACCGGAGGCGGGAGCAGCTCGCCCGCGACGCTCGGGTCCCTGCCAGCCCGGCAGGCGGCGGCGCAGGCGGTGCGGCCTAGGGCGCCGGCGGCCGCGAGCCTCCTCCCCCTCCCGGAAGCGCGGGGCGGGGTCCCCGGCCGGGCCGCGGAGGCGGGCGCGGGGGCCGGGGCGGGGCGCGCGGCGCTCGCTGGCTCGGCCGTCTGTGCGCGCCCACTCCGGCTCCAGGCCGCCGGGCTCCCGCCGAGCAGCAGCGGCCGCGGCGGCGCAGCAGCAGCAGCTCAGCGGCGAGGCCCCGCGCCCCCTCGCAGCCGCCCCCGGGCGCCGTGCATGGAGACGCCGCCCGCCGCTCGCCGCTGAGCCACCGTCCGGCCCGGGACCCGCGGGGGCTGGGGTGGCCTCGGGCTCCCGCCGGCCCCGCCGAAGCCGGACTCGGGCTTGGCCGGCCGCCCCCGCCGCCCGAGGGACTGCGCGTGGCCCGCGGGCCTCGTCGCCCGCGCGAATCGCCGCGGCCCGGCCGTCCCGTCCCAGGAAGTGGCCGTCCCGATCGCCATGGCTCACTCCCCGGTGCAGTCGGGCCTGCCCGGCATGCAGGTAGGCAGCAGCCGGGCCGCCGAGGGGAGGAGGGGGGAGAGATGCGCGGGCCGGGGCGGAAGCGGGGAACTTGGCGGTGTAAACACGGCCCCCCCCACGCCGCCCCTTCCGGGGTCGCGCCGGCCCCTCGCGCCGCGCTCCCGGTCCCCCCCCCCCACCGGGCGCCCCTGCCCGGCGCCGCGCTCTCGGGCCTGGGGCGGGGGCGAGGGACCTGGGGCTGCGGCCTGGAGGCGGCCCTCGCCGGCTCGGAGTCGCGGTGGTCTGGGAGGGATGCGGGGTGCCGGGAGGGGGGGTGCGGGCCGCCTGGCCCCCCCGCTACCCTCTGCCCCCAGCGTCTCGGAGCGGCAGGCCCAGCGCGGCCCCAGCCCCCGGGAGGAGGGAGGTGGGAAGTGCCCTTGGAGGCCCTGGCGCCGTCTCTGGGCCCTGCGCGCCGCCGGGGGGCGGGGGGCGGCGGGCGGCGGAGGCCCCTTCCCCTCCCGCGGAGCCGGCAGTGAAGTTGAGGCGGGAGGGGAGCCCGGGGCGCGCCGCGACCCGTCCGGGCCCGGCCGGCCGGGCGGAGGGAGGAGGGCGGGGAGGAGGGAGGTGTAGCTGCCAGCCCCACTTCCAGCGCGTTTGTTGCGCGCGTTTCCTTTCGGTGCAGACGGAGGGGAAAGTGCGAGCCTGTAAACCTGGAACCAGGAACCGGGGGGACAACGTGCACTCGAGTGTCCCGAGTCGAGGCTGACCCGGCGAGCCCGGGACACTGGGCTTTTTTTTTTTTTTTTTTTACGTTGAGACTTGATTGGATCCAGATGAGTTCCTCTCCAGGAAACCTCTTCGCTGATACTTTGTGGCATCTTGCCTACCAGTGACTTTTTTCTTTCTTTTTTTTTGGGGGTGGGGGGGCGTGGGGAGGAGTTGAATTTCAAATTTACACGAATACATTCACGTTTTTCTCCGTTGGGGGCTGTTTTGGGCCCTTTGAAAAACAAAAGCACCATCCTTGGCCGATTTGTAATGTTGGTAAGCTGGTAAGTGGTGGCAAAGTGATTGGGACTGGAATCCCGATGTAGTCAGGGTATGTCCTTAAAGTTTTGTTCTCCCAGTTTAGTTAAGCGAGTGAGCCTAAGAAAACAGCCACAGCATGCACGCGGATTATTTATTTTAAAGGCATCTACCGGCTCATGCTCTCTTCCTTCGCTCTTGAGGGCTGAGAGGAACAGGGCTGGGACCTGGCCTCCTGGAAGTCGGGAATCTGTTCCCCTCTTCCCAGGCAGATCATTCTCTCTCTCTCTCTCTCTCTCTCTCTCTCTCTCTCTCTCTCTCTTAAATCATAAAAAGAAACCTGGATTTCACTGTTCAGGTTTGAAATAGAAAAATAGTAACAAAATGTTGCCAGAATTATAGTCCAAGGTTTGTTTGCTTTTTAAAGGAGTAGCAGTTAAAGTTAGTATCTGAAGAGTGTGCTTCAAGAAAACTGCCCTTGAATCTCATCTAAAGAGTTTTAAAACTCAACAGGCATTTAAAACCTAAGCTTCAGCTGACTGCTAGGTGAAAATCAGATGCGGTTCCTTGGTATTTCCTAAGGTTCCTGCTTTGGTTTGGTTTGAATTGGAAGGCAGGGTGAACTGGGTGAAAAATTATTTCTGACCAGTAGAGCAAGAAGGCCCTCTTGTAATGATAAAAAACAAACAAAAAACAAAACTTCCTTTAAGACTTGACTTATGCTGTTAATCAGGTTGCAGTCTAGCACAAATGCCTCCCTTAGTATTTACCACGAGGTATTCAGCCTTTGTGGAAAGAGAATTAGTTTGAAAAGGTACTTAAAGCCCCACTGGCTGGTGCCCTGAAGTCAGTATCAGATGGTCACCAGGTGGTATCAGGTCTTAGTACTATTTTTTGTCCTCACTTTTTTCTTTCTTGAAGGGTGTGGACCAACATTTTTAAATCATGGGCAAAGAAGGTGAATTTCCTGTAATAATTTTGCCTCTCAAATAAATACAGTGTATTTCCTAGGTAATGTTACAAGGGAGCGGTTTTTATTTTCCTTTTTCAGTGTCAGAAGTGCAAAGGTGACTTCTGACAGTCATCCCAGCATTTACAGCTACAAACTGTTTGATACTATATTTGTATTGTACATCTACAAACTCGATAGTTGTTTTTAGTGTGCCATTTGGGGAAGAACATTCTCCCCCCCAAAAAAAACAAGCACATTTATTTTCTTTGCATTAGCAGCTGCTGCTGCCCAGAGAGGCTGTCCTCAGAGTTGTGGAGGATTACGTTACAGGCATGCCTGGCTTTGACTGTTCTCTAGGATAAAACAGAACTACTAAACCCTTCTGTGCCCTGTCCTGATACATCTCACATCCCTTCCTTTTTTTCCTATCTCGTCTCCTGACCAGGGCTTATAAGGAGCTCACTTAAAAATTTCAGAAAGGCATCTGAGTGCATTGGCAGCCTAGGCAAAGATGCTTAAAAAATAAACCTGAATGAAAGGACATTTTAGTATAAACATAATTTTTCACTATTTTGCAAATCATTTTTATGTCTCTTGATTCTTACTGGTACCACTTGAAGCGTAGGTATTATCTATGCCATTATCTAGTTGTGGAAACCAGCAGAGCCTCATTGAACTGATGGTGAGATAGTGTTGTGTGGCAAATTTGCGACTTGAAACCAGGTTATTTTCTACCTTGAAGGCCATACTCCCTACCATGATGTATTATTGCTTTATTATTACTTTTGCAGAAATTAACATTTATTTCATTCCAACTTGGGTTTGCTGAAGAAATTAGAAGTATAAGACTGATATTTTATTTATTCAATCAGTTGTTATTGCACACTCTTGTGCCAGGGCCTAGGTGGTTGATGACTGTAAATCTGAACGACTTATCATTATAAATAAATGTTTAATGGAGGTTGCCAGGGGCCTTCCCTTTTTTACCTCCCACTCCTCAGTTTCATGTTAACACGAGGGGTGGGGGTGTAGAAATCATGAACTGAATGTGGTAACCACAAGAAGACATGAAGAAATTAGGTTGATTTATGGATTTAACTACAGTCCAGTGGTTCTCAACTTTTCTAATGCCTCGACCCTTTAATACAGTTCCTCATGTTGTGGTGACCCCCAACCATAACATTATTTTCGTTGCTACTTCATAACTGTAATTTTGCTACTGCTAATGAATCGTAATGTAAATATCTGTGTTTTCCGACGGTCTTAGGCGACCCTGCTAGCGGTTCTCACCTGTGGGTCGCGACCGCTGCTGTAGAGCCCAAGACCGTCGGAAAACACAGATATTTACATTACGATTCATAACAGTAGCAAAATTACAGTTATGAAGTAGCAACGAAAATAATTTTATGGTTGGGGGTCACCACAACATGAGGAACTGTATTAAAGGGTGGCGGCATTAGAAAGGTTGAGAACCAAACTACACCCTGTCCTTCATTGAACATGTGGCATTTCATTCAACTTAATTAAGATGAAAAGAAAATCAAGCATCAGTTCCAGGCAAGTGCACTGAACAGCTTATAGTTTGCATAAATTGTAATTTAAAAAGAATTAGATTTGGTCTACAAATTTCTATTACAGAATTTCATCAGTCACTTTTAAACTTTTCTGGGCCTTGACCCCCGTAAGAAATATATTTTACATCAACACCCAAAGTAGTTGTGTGGTGTATTTTATTTAAAAAAAAAAAAAAAAAAAAAAAGGAACTGGTTGCAACACTAAATTGATTTCACAGCTGAGTGGTTTTGACCTAAGTTTGACCTAAGTTCAATTAGCATGTTTTAAGGATGCCATAAGTGTAAGATAGTCTCACATTTCAAAGTATAGACATAGCTAGAAAAGGAAAGTTCCTCCTGGTCAGCATCATCCTTCCATTTCTCTAGCTGCTTGGGGAAACCTTTGCCTGAGAACGCCCCTTTGTGTGGGGAGAGCAAGAAAGACACTTAATGGCCAGTTTGGAGACATCGGGAGCTTTTCTCAAGTGCTCTGGCTTACCCTGGGGAAACCTGTGGGCTCTGCAAAATCTGGGAAATGAAGGCAAACAGAAGGACAGCTGCATTTAATTGTGGCTTAAGTGCTCTTGTCCTAGTTTTCCCTCTTAGTGTCACATTTCCGTAGTTTTTTTCCTGTTTCCATGGAAGAGGCCTCCCTATGTTCAGCCTGTTACCATCGGCACCTTGGGGAAAGGTTGGCATGTTCCAGTGTGGACAGGAGGGTATTGTGAGTGAGGTTCTGAAAGCGCTTTGAGGGAAATGTAGAGCTGTAGAAGTGTGGCCTACTGTCGGAAGGCGTTGGGCTGGGGGGGGGGGCCCTGTGTTCACGCAGCACATTTGTCTGTGGAGTGTGCTGTCGGCAGCCATGGGTGAGAAACTCCTTTGGGCCTGTCCTCAGGACCTCAGCAGCCTAGTGAGGGCCGATTCTGATGAATAACGGAGGTGCTAGCCGTGGTTGGGGAGCTGGTTATCAGGGCTGGGGGAGGAGGGGCATCTCAGGCCCAGGGAAGAGGGCCGTTGTGGCAGGAAGAGGTAGAAGGAGTGGGATTCTGGCGAGTGCTGCGTGCCAGTTTGGAAGGCAGCAGGAGTGCTTTAGCTCAGAGGAACCCCAGGGTAGTGAGAGGAGGAGCGGAGAAGTCTGAGTGGGTGGAGGTCCCAGTGCCAGCAGGACAGCCATGTGGACCTTTTCACAAGGCTGACCAAGCCGTGGCCATCTGACCTCTCAATGACCATTTATAGTCTTTCATTTATTTAGAGTCTTTCACTTATTCTCTTATTGCTGGAGCAATAAGGAAAATAAAGGCACATTTTTTCTATAACTGTTAGTTGCCTAAAGTTGGTTTTTTTTGAATACCTATTTAAATACTTTATATTCCCTCTTTTCCTATGTCACCAAAACTTAACAGTGTTAACAATTTCTTTTGCTTAAAAGTGTGTTTTTGGACCCTGGCCGGGTGTGCTCAGCTGTTTGAGCGACAGCCCACGCACCAAAGGGTCTCAGGTTCGATTCGCAGTCAAGGGCACATACCTGGATTGGTGGTTTGATCCCTGGCCCCCTTCAGGGCACATTCGGGAGGCAACCAATTGATGTCCTCTCACATTGTTGTTTTTCTCTCCCTTTCCTTTTTTCCACTCTCTCTGAAAATCAATGGGGAACAAAATATGTCCTCAGGTGACAATTAAAAAATAATAATAAAAGCTAGACCCTGGCAAAGACTGCACCTAGTTCTGTGCTGAAATAAACTATAATTCTTTTCCAGTACTTGATGACTTAATAAAGAACCTGGTCCCATTACTGATAACTGGTTAACCTTGGGAAGGTTACCGTTTGAGCCTAAGTTTTCTCATCTCTACTATGGGGTAATTAAAAAAAAAAAAGTATTGTTGGGGGATGAGAGTTGTCAGAAGATTTTAAAAAATTAAATATATAATTTGGAGGAGTCCAGGGCATTTTGGTTCGCATCTCAGATCTGGGAACTTCTTGATAGTATTTTACATAGAACCAAGGGAGCTTCAAGTAGAAATTGGTCAGATTAGATTTTTTTCTAGGCAGCTAATGTAGCACAGTGTTCCAGAGGAGAGTGGTGAGGGTAAGTGGCAGCTATTGTCAGTATATTCTTGTTCCTTTTTGTAATCTTTGTCCTCATTTTTGAGCTACAGCTGGGGTGGAGCTGAGCTTACTTACTTATTTCATTTGATGCAGGTTGACTTTGCTTTTCAGTTGAACAGTGTTTTTCTAGGACCTTGGTTCTAGATGTAGTGTGGAGGTTACTGAAGAAATGAGGCTGTTGGTAGCTGCTGCTGCTTTCTGGTGTATTTTTGCAGTCCTACTAAAGCCAGAGTCAGGAGTCTGATCTCTTGAGAAACATACCAGGTCACTCTCTACTTGGGTGATTTCTCCCAGTGATTCAGAGTTGCCTGCTTGGAAACTCATACCTGCAGGAAACGGACCACACCCAACCAACTCTTCTGTGGCTTTTTTTCTGCTTTAGCTGAACATTGTTATCATGAATGGAATCTTGTGGCAGGAGTGCAGAAAATAGAAGTTGCCCTGTGATATCCCTCTCTTGCTGCTTAGAGTCAACTGCTGTCATTGGACCAGTCATTTCCCATAATTCATATTTTTGGATTGCAGTGTATTTAAAACTCTTTTTCTTGGGAAAAGAAAAAGAAAAACAGCTATTGCAACACCTGGCTCCTGGGGGTAAACATGAGTTTCCTAATCTAAAACTTGGCTCCCTGGTTTCCAGGGTTGAGATTAGAGAAAATAAAACAAGTTGTACCTTTGTTTGCTACAAAGTATAAAACATCCCAAATTGTGGATTACAAAGTAGTCTATGTACACACCCCTGAGCTGCAGAGCCCTTGTTGACTTTAGGGACCTTTCATTATGTTCTCAGGAAGGTTCTTTGTCAGCAAAAGGAATCTTACCTGGTCAGCATCCTGTTGGTATCTGAATAAATTGTGGGAACATTTCAGGTTTTATGTTAATGCTTACCAAATGTGTAGCTGTTTATCTTCCTATTATTTTAAGTCTCTTTCTACTTTTAAAAAGACTTTTAGGCCTTAAGATTTGAAAGGACCATGTAGACCCAAATCCTTTTATAAAATTTTAAATATTTAGGATTTTAATTTATATTTTATTAAAGAAATAATACATGTCTTACAGGCAGATGGCTTCATAAGGGTTGCTTGGAAAGACAGCAGTCACTCATCCCTTGACATTTTTTCCTCCCCAGAGGCAGCCCCTTTGATCGTTTAGCTGATTGTTGTTACTCCTTTGTTTATAAAGAATAAAGATTGCTGTTACTTTTTTTCTTGTTTTCAGACATCACATTTGACGATGAGGATTTAGTTCTCTTCTTGCCTCCTTCACTCTCATGTTATCTCCCCCTCCTCTACCCAATATAGTTACATTGTAACTTTGGTTAGATCAGTGTGAACATTAATGTGACTGTGTAAACAGTATTCACAACCCAGCCATTAGTAAACCAGGATTACTTTCCAAATCTTTTTTGGAAGTTGTTTTTGGTAATGTACTTAGTTCTGACAGCTGTAACAAAATAGCTTAGACTGGGTGGCTTAACCAACATTTATTTCTCACAGTTCTGGGGGCTGGGAAGGCAGAGATCAAGGTACTGACAGATTTAGTGTCTGGTGAGAACCCTTGTTCATTGACAGTGTCTTATTGCTGTGTCCTCACATGTTCTCTCTTCTTAAACTCTTATTATTTGGATGTTGGACCTTCTGGACTGGCTTTGGTCTCTCCTTTTGTGATAAAGGCTACCCTCAGATGTCCACTCATGTCAGAGTGGGTTGGAAATCTGAGCCCTCGAATGAAGCTTTTTTAAGCAAAGAGATGTTGAAACTAATATGTTAGGTGTTTGAGTCTGAGTTCGTTGCCACATGATATTGAAGAATGAAGCCACAGACAAAAGGGAACCAAAGTTTGAGAGAAGCCAGTCCTGGAAAAGCTGCAGCTGGGGTTCCAGGAGCAGGCCAGTGTTCTGAGCTTTCTTTCCATGTTACAGCCGGGAGTTAAAGTGTATTAGTCTGTGTGGAGGCCCACATGTCCATAAACATGTGGGCACAAGGGGGTGCATCAACCCAAGAATCTAGATGGGGGGCAGAGGTGGTGCGAAGCAGGAAGTGCATGGCTTTTTTGTGTGTACATATATGCTTGTTAGTTGCTGATTAGTCCTTTCAAAGAATTTTGCCTTAGTAACATCCTTGAGATTGGTTTATACACCTTACTGTTTTGTGATTGGTAATCTGCAAGCTGCCTGCCTTAGCAACATTCATACATTTTAAAGCTCATGTCTCCCACAGGCACCCTTCCTTTCCAGCCCAGTTGGGGTGCCTTAGTAACTTTGCCTAGTTGGGGGGTTCCTGGTTCTATTCTTCCCCCTTCCCCCACCTCCATCCCTAATGGTCCCAGTCCTTGTCTATCTAGTTTCCCTTTGGCTCCTACTGGACTGGAGAATTGAGAAACGGCTTATGTCAGTTTCTTTTAGCTTTTTATACACATTTTCTTTTGGAAGCCTTCCCTGGAACCTTCTGACCTGCTCCTGGACTGGTGGTCCTTGTGCACACTTGGTGTACCCCTCAAGCTGATGCCTGGTCCCTTCTCTGGCCTGAGGCCTTATGCCCACCGGAACACTAGATGGAGGGAAAGGACTCAGTCTTACGTGGCTTCACTCTGTGCCAGAAACCTTCAGTTTTCCTGTCCAGGGAATATGCTTTCAGTTGTTTCCTCGATAGGGGAGGCATGAATCAGTTGCCTGTTGTGAGGAGTGGGCAAGGCAGTCCAGTATCTGACCACTTCTTTAACTCCTCCTCATTGTAGGTGCTTCCATCCAGAGGTACCTGTGCTGCCAATTCCTGAGTTTTGGGGATTCGGTTCAGCACTGTGACTGGAGTTGATTCTCTGCTTTCTCCACCTCTTGTTGAGCATTTGTTTTCTCCTCTCCATCTTTTTTCCCACTACCCACTTTCCAGCTTCTGGAATTTCATCGCTGTTGAGCTTCTCTCCCCTTCTTGTACACAGAGGGTTCGGTTCGTCTTTTAAGAAAACCCTCTTTAGTGGGATTTCAGGATTAACCAAAATAGATGTGCATGTTCTCTACCTGGAAGTTACTGTTCTTCAATTTATAAATGAATGAATGAATAGAATCTTTTAAAAGTGAAAGTTCTATTCCCCCCCCCCCCTTTATTTTTAAAATCTATTGTTGACAGTATTATATATGTCCTCCTTTTTCTCCCATGGACCCCTTCTAGCCTGCTAGCCCACCCCAGTTCCTCACCACCTTATCATCTGTGTTCATGGGCTATGAATTCAAGGGCAGGACTGCTTGGGGCCTGAGGGTGGGGAAGGACTCTTCAGCCACACTGTTCTCTCCCGTCATTGGAGGTTGCAGATTGGGAGATTGCACCTTCCGTTTTCTCTCTGTAAGTAAGCAGCCCTATAAACCTATGCTTGTTTTTCCACATCCTTAACAGTCAGTGACCTCCATCTCCCTAACTCGAACCGAGAACCCCCTTTTCTCCATCCTGTATCATTTACTGGTCCCAAGATCTTGTGGGCACAGAACCATTTCAGGGAGCCCTCTTTGGAGAAACATTTGCTTAAGTTGATTGATGTTTTGGGGGCTCAGCCCATGGTCCAGAATTGAGTGTCTGCTTCCTGGGAGGGTGGCGGAGGCCGCGTTAGCCATGGCCGTATGTTTTGTGGCTGTCAGCACAGGACTTGGGCACAGGTGCACAGCGGAGGTTGAATAGCTTGCCAGGGTGGTTCAGGAGCCCGGGTGGCAGATCCAGTTTGCTGCTAGTCAAAGGATTGCAGACTCAGGAATGGAGAGGGCCGTCTCTATGCTCAGTGCACCAGCCAAGGTTGGGCATTGAACCGCACTGCGCCTTACACACTTGACAGGATGGATGAATGACTCAAGGGTGCAGATAGAAACAGGGAAGGCTGCCCTTTGGGATACTGCCTTAACGTGGTTTCCTACATAAGAACAAAGTACTTTTATTGGGTAGAAATTTACAGTGATAAACAGCTGAGTGAAAATGAAAGAACTTGGGGATTAGGTGCTAGCCAGCAGCTATTTTAGGCACAGTTTTATAGAACTTTACAGTCATTTTCAGAGTGGTTAATTCAAAGTTGTTAAATTGCTACCTGAACTCCTGATGAACTGAGAACCTGCTGAAGAAAGGTATTGTTTGAACGTTCCTTTAGTGTGTTCATGAACTTTCATTGTGCCAAACATTCGAGAGAGGTAATTTACAAAGAAAAGAAGAACAAAGAATTACTTCCTCAGCAGTTCCAGCTGGTAGGGGGATTTGTTTTTCCTTCCGTTCACTGTGTTACCTGAATAGTGGAAGCCTTCTAGGAAGGGACTTGAATTTTATTGCATTCCTCCTGAGGGCCAGGCCCTGTGGTAAGATGCTTATGCCATTGGGTTGTCCTTAGGGCCTCTGTATAGGACTGGGCTGTTAAACACTAGTTTCACAGATGACAAAGCTTAATGATGGGGGTGGAGTAGGGGTAGGGCAGGGGGAGGGAGGGGCCCTCAGCTAGAAAACAGCCTACAGTTGGTATCAGAGCTCTAAGCATTTATGGTTTTTGCTTCTCTACAGCAGAATGCCTCCTACCAAGCATTTCAGATCCTGACCCTCCACCCCATGGGCTCCTGTTTCATTGTGCATACAGCTTCCATGAAACCGTCCTAGTTCAGGGTTAGTCACTGATGGCATTTGTAGGCACTTTTATTTCCACTATTTAAAAAAAAATATATATATATTTTGCCGAAACCGGTTTGGCTCAGTGGATAGAGCGTTGGCCTGCGGACTGAAAGATCACAGGTTCGATTCCGGTCAAGGGCATGTACCTTGGTTGCGGGCACATCCCCAGTAGGGGGTGTGCAAGAGGCAGCTGATCGATGTTTCTCTCTCATCGATGTTTCTAACTCTCTATCTCTCTCCCTTCCTCTCTGTAAAAAATCAATAAAATACATTTTAAAAAATTTAAAAAATATATTTTTTATTGATTTCAGAGAGGAACGGAGAGGGAGAGAGAGATAGAAACATCACTGATGAGAGAGAATCATTGATCGGCTGCCTCCTGCATGCCCCCCCGCTGGGGATTGAGCCCACAGACAGGGCATGTGCCCTGACCAGGAATTGAACTGTGACCTCCTGGATCATAGATTGATGCTCAACCACTAAGCCACACTGGCCGGGCTCCACTATTTGTTTTTTTACTTTTAAAGAAGAATTTGTTCATGTTCCAGTACTACTTTTAATTGGCAACTTGGAAGTTAGTATTGTAGGTGTGGGGGGAAGTGACTTGGACTTTAAGATGTTTTCCTTGTTCCTCCTTTATCTCTATTCTGTCTAGAGATAAAACCCTTAGGCCCTCCTGTGCAGTGGCATGGAGCCTTTGACTGGCTTCTGTTTATTGCCTTTCAGGTATTCCCATATTGTTTTGAACCAGGAAGCAATATTAACTGAAAAAATTCCCTGTAAATCTAGCACAATGGTTTTCACATTTTAGTGTTTATCCTCATCATCTGGAGGTTTGATAAAATTGGGGCTGCCTGGCTGTAGGTCTGGGATGGGGTTTTTGTTTCTAACAAGTTTTTCTAATGTGTGGCTGCCTCAGGGGCCACACTTTGAGAACCACTGCATTGGACATTAAAACTCCTAAATCCCTAACTGCTCCCTGCTGAGGAGCATACTACTGCGATGCCCTTTGAATCACAGCACAGTGGAAGCCATGTTTGGGACTGTGGCTTGTATTTCAGAAGACTGACTTGGAATCCCTGGTCTAACTTTGGGAGTTGAATAAGCTTTGGATTGTAAGAATTACTAGAGCTTTTACTATGTTAGCATGTACTGTAAACTGTTGTGGGGCAGAGGAACATGTGTGCTCCTGTTGTCTTTATGGCCTTGGAACCTTATTTTTTAAGAAATGCATCTCTAGACTTAGGGCTAGCATTCCTGTGGTTCTTTTGGAAAACCCTGAGCCAGAACAAAAGCCCTGAACCTGATCATCTTCCACACTAACTAGTTTTTGTCATGTCACTCCCTGCTTAAGAACATTTGGTGGCTTCCTGTTGTTTTCTGAACAAATAGAAACTCCAGCTTAAAATTAAGGGTCTGTGTTAATAATACCCAGCTTCCTTTTGGGCAGTTTTCCAGCCACCCCTCCTGTCAGCTCACCTCATCGCTCTGTGTTCCTCCTGCTTTGGAGAACCTGCTCACCCCTGCAGGATCCCCAGATTCTTTGCCTGGTAACCCCTGGTGAGCTGTCAGTTATTTATATCATGTTGCCTCTTTTTCTTAATTGCATTTTAAGGAAGGACCTTCCAAGAAGGCCTGTACAACCAGCCAGCTCCCTCTCATTGTTAGAACACAGGCCCCTGGATGAGCACCTGCTGGGGTTGGGGGTCCAGTTAGGAAATAAATGGACTCTCTTCGGGCAGCCTTGACTTCCTTTTCTTGTCATGTTCTGTTAACACTTAATTGAAGATTTTACACAAGTGTGTGTATATATATATCTGAACTGGAAAAATATTCTGGATCAGTAGACCTTTTAATATTTGGGATGTCTGATTTGATTTTTTATTTTAAAAATAGTCTTTATTAGCCGTCTTTTATTAGAGTGTACTGCAGTTGGCTAGACTTTGATCTTATCAGACTTGCTTATTTGAGGGTTTTCTTTTACGTATTTTTTTTTTGGGGGGGGTGGTACTTTTTTTTTTTTTAAAGGTCATTGTAATTTTTCTGCTAAATGGCATATTAAGCAGACTTAGGGGATGGACTGTGACTGGGAAGGAAGTTGTGAGGTTTGGACTCCTTTCCTTTGTCAATGAAGAATCTGAAGTCTTTTTAAAAACCCAGCT
This sequence comes from Eptesicus fuscus, assembly GCF_027574615.1. Lineage (NCBI taxonomy): Eukaryota > Metazoa > Chordata > Mammalia > Chiroptera > Vespertilionidae > Eptesicus > Eptesicus fuscus. The sequence goes on along the minus strand of NC_072480.1, from coordinate 63,690,326 downwards.
TATGTCATTCAGAATGATTTCCTCCATATTGTCTTCTTCAAGAAAAATGAAGCACTTAAAAGTGAAACTGCTTCATTTCCTGGCCTTCGTCAGGCTGCGTGTGAAGCAGGCTAGGATGTGATTGAAGGGTGCTCACTTAGTAATATGGTGGTCTCCGGTCGCACTCCCAAAGGGGTCTGGGGTCATTAGTGCCAGCAGCCTGAGGGCATGACCCCAGCAATTGGGGGATGAAATTTCTTCTCCCCATAGGCATGAAGTAGAGTCTTATTTTAAAGTTACCACATAATTTAAAACAGTTTTGAGTTGAAAAGCAGTTTCCCCAGAGATCTACCTGATTCTTCAGATGAATTACTGTTTATGTGGAGCAAATGGTTTCTTTAGGGTAGGCTTTCTCAGCCACTCTTTCTCAAATATGTATGCACATACATGTTTATGTACACGTGTGTGTGTGCATATAAAAAATTATTTATTTTTTATATTGTAATCTGACTTTGTGAGTAAGTAGCCTAAAAGAAGCTCGTGCTACAGCACTCCTGGTCAGAATTCATCTTTCCTCTTTATTTCTAAAAGGCACAAAATCGTCAACATCCTGAAAAATAATTGGAATGAAAAGTTAATCAAGATAAAATATTTTAAGCCTTTTAATTTATTGTTATTACTATTGGCCCAGTGTATGAAATTCGTGCACAGGGGGCAGGGTTTCCTCAGCCCAGCCTGCACCCTCTCCAATCGGGGACCCTTTGGGGGATGTCCGACTGCCGGTTTAGGCCTGATCCCTGGGAAACCAGCAGTCGGACACCCCTCCCGCAATCTGGGACCGCTGGCTCCTAACTGCTCACCTGCCTGCCAGCCTGATTGCCCCTAACCCCTCTGCCTGCCCGATCGCCCCTAACCTCTCTGCCTGCCTGATCGCCCCTAATCTCTCTGCCTGCCTGATCCCCCTAACCTCTCTGCCTGCCTGCCTGCCCCTAACTGCCCTCCCCTGCCGGCCTGATCTGCCCCTAACTGCCCTCCCCTGCCGGCCTGATCTTGCCCCTAATTGCCCTCCCCTGCAGGCCTGATCTCGCCCTCAACTTCCTTAAAACCCCTCCTCAGCCCCCACCTTAGGTTCTGCCTTCACAGTTCACTCAGATTAGGTTCTGATTGGTCGGTTTCTATGCCAGTCAGCATCAAAAGCTCTGCCTCCTAGGCAGCCATTGGCTCCTCACAGTTCACCCACGTTTGGTTCTGATTGGTTGGTTTCTATGCCAGTCAGCATCTCCGGGCCTATCTCAGGGCCTGATCAGAGAGGCAGGGCTGATCAGCACCGCCCCCCCGCCCCCCCCTTGGAGGCACGGAGAGAAACAGAGGCATGGCTGTTCAACAGCTGCCACGGAGCCTGCGGATCAGACCTTACCTCTCTCTCTGGGTCTCTCTCCAGGCCTAATCTGCAGCCCCCTCAGCAGTCAGTGCTGGGTACAGGACTGAGGACACTGTATGTGGACTGGGGTCCACAAAGACTCTGTGTGTGTGTGTGTGTGTGTGTGTGTGTGTGTGTGTGTGTGTAACCACTCTCCTTTCTGGGTGTGGGTGTGTGTGTGTGTGTGTGCGCGCGCGCGCGCCACCACTTTCCTTTCTGGGCCACCTCTGGGCTGTTAATTAAGGGGCCTGAGGAAGATGAATGGGGAATTCTGCCTGAATTATGTTCTTCTTAATTGTCATTCAGATGAATACACTGTGTATGTGATGAATATTCCAGTTTTAGGATAGCTTTTATATCCTTTTCTGTTTCTTTAAAAAGTGTAGAAGACATGGAAATTTGCAGGACTATGAGAGGCACAAATATTGTGACTTAAAATTGCTGCTGAATGAACATTTATCCCCAAATGGGACCAGTCTGCTTTTTAACAATTTCATAGTGAATGCATTTTAACAGGGGCAGTAGTCATTGAAATAATAACATACCATACATACATGTTTCAAGGTGCATACACAAGTGAGAGACTGCTGGAAGTAACGCCAGCATTGAAGACAGGACCCTGGACTCCGGGCTGCCTGGAGTAGCCTATGGGCTGGAGCACTGAGATGGCATCCGTCCCACAGTGCTCAGGTGTTCCTGCCAAATGGGCTCTTAGATCTTCCCTCTAAGGAGTTATGAAAAACAGTTGATTTTCAGGATTTTGGATAAAGGGCATGGACCTATTAGTGCCCTTATACCATTTATATATAAAATGAATAGAAAAACTTAAGGAGAAATATAAGGTAATAACATGAGAATTTAGCATTTCTGAATTTTGCTAGGCCAAATTTGCTTTTTTACTTTATTCAAATGAAAGATTTTTAGGTACTTGTTTAACTCCTATGAGAGTAACACGGAAATGGAAACTTGTTGGATAGAAGTACAATTAAAGAAAAAGAGGAAATGTTGTCAGACTGTGTCATAAATATCATTGCTATTTTAAGCTGAGAAACGCTTAACTGTAGAATTTGACCATTTACCTTATAGTATTTTATAAAACTGAAAAATTAACGAGATATATTAACATTTTGATTGTAATTTATTCACTTGATCACCATTGTTACAATTTGATGCAAAAAAAAAACAAACAAATTTTTGTGTGTGTCAGAAATAACATTTAAACTATGGGTAGTTCCTGTGTTTCAGACTTCATTTTTGAGTTTGTTGGTTAGAAATCCAGTATGTTTTCTTGCAGAAATTAGTTTATAAATGGTAGTTAAGTTGAGAGGCTAGGCTAGAAAAGCCTAACCTGAACTATAATGTTAAGAGTCAAATTTCTGGTTCTGAAGGCAGGAAGCGAGTTGGTATAAGAGTTGGAAGAGAAAGAAGAATTTTTTTACTCTTGGTGCAGGGCTGGTCCCGTGCAATAAATCCGAGTTCAGATTGGTCTGTTGTGCTGTGCTGGCCCTCACGGTTACCTCCAGTCTCCTCCTCCATCCTTCAATGCCTTCTTGATACCACGGCTCCAGTGTGATGCTCTCTTTCCTACATCCCTTGAGTAGGTTTCAAAAGTTCTCATTTAAAATTCCTATTCCTTGTTTTAAAATTGATTTTAGTTAGATGTTGGGAAAACACTTATACGGTTCATATGAGGTAGTATAGTCCTTAAAAAAAAAAAAAAATATATATATATATATATATATATGTATGTTTATTGTTTTCAGAGAGGAAGGGAGAGGGAGGAGAGATAGAAACATCAATGATGAGAATCATTGATTGGTTGGCTGCTGCACGCCTCCCACTGGGGAGTCAGCCTGCAACCCCAGTCATGTGCCCTGACTGGAATCAAACCACTACTTCCTGGTTCATAGGTGGACGCTTAGCCACTGAACCACACCCGCCAGGCAGTAGTAGTTCTTTTTAAATATAGGAAGAATGTGTGTTAATCTAAATCAGGGGTGGGGAACCTTTTTTCTGCCAAGGGCCATTTGGATATTTATAATATCATTCGCTTATATAATTCACTTAACATAAATTTATGTTGCTATGAAAAAAGCTCATAGACTTACTGAATTTCGAGTCCTGCCTGCAGTTGCCTTGGCAGGGCCAGACCAAATGATTACACAGGCCTGATACGGCCTGTGGGCCAGACGTTCTCCACCCTGACTTAAATAGATATATAATAGGTGGAATACCAGGCAGTGAACATTTGATGACATTATATAAAGAACTAGAGGCCCGATGCACGAAATTTGTGCAAGAGTAGGCCTTTCTTCCCCTGGCTGCCAGCACTGGCTTCCCTCTGGCACCCGGGACCTGGGCTTCCTTCTGGAAGGATGTCCAGAAGGACTTCTGGTCTAATTAGCATATTATGCTTTTATTATTATAGACTAGAGGCCTGGTGCACGAAATTCGTGCATGGGTGGGGGGTGCGGTCCCCTCAGACCAGCCTGCACCCTCTCCAATCCGGGACCCCTTGGGGAATGTCCGACTGCTGTTTTAGGCCCGATCCTGGAGATCGGGCCTAAACCGGCAGTCAGACATCCCTCTCACAATCTGGGACTGCTGGCTCCTAACTGCTCACCTGACTGCCTGCCTGATCACCCCTAACTGCCCCCCCCCCGCCCACCTGGTTGCCCCCAACTGCCCCCCCCCCCCCTCCAGCCAGCCTGGTCGCCTCACGCAGCCTGCTGTTCAGTCATTTGGCTGTCCCTCACTAACACACTAACCCCCCTGCTGGCCTGGTTGCCCCATGCAGCCTGCTGTTGAGGCGTTCATCTGGTTGTTGCAGTCGTGACGGTCCCTGGCTTTTTAAATATTAGGATGATGTTTAGGGTTGAAGAAATCTGCCAAGTGTCAGACACTGTGCTGGTATTGGGATTAGGTAGATAAATGATAAACCCTGTCTTCAAGGAGTTTACAGTCTATTAGCAGAGGCATGTATGTAAGCATATATTTCAATGGGATAAATGGAGTTGAAGAAGGAAGTATAAAGCACAGAAGTAGCACAGAGGAGGGAGCAATTAACTGTTGAGGTGGCAACTTGAAGATTAATAAGGAGAAGATGCCTGAGTTCTGTTCTAGAAGAATTTCTGTTCAAGCCAAAAGGAATCTGACAGATTTGTTTTTTTAAAAGAACAGAATGTTTGGGAAAGTGTAAGAATTTAGTTTTGTTGGACCTCAAAGGGAAATAAAAAACAAGAGACATGAGGTTAAAGAAGGTGGTTGGGAACAAGATCATAAAGAAAGGATCGTGCCGAGTGGTTTGGGCTTTAGCCTATTAAGTGATGTGAGATTCTCAGGGAAATTTGAAGTGGCAGAATGAGAGCAATCTGGGGTTTTAACAGTTTGGTGGTTGGACTGCAGAGGCCAGAGGCTGGTCTCTCAGCCTGGAGACCATTCCTGTGGCCTAGGGGAGAGCTTATCGGGGTTGGATTGAGTCGCCAGTAGCTGGGTGAGGAGGAGGGAGAGGAATTCACAAGGGAGCTGTGGGTAATTGGGACATGTTTGGTGATGATGGTAATGGAGGGAGGGAGGAGTTCTAGGATGGCCTCTAGGGTTCTGGCTTGGGTATGTTGGTTATCAATTGGTATAGAAGATAAAGAAACTATGTAGATAAGAGTTCTATTTCAGATAACTGGAGTAGAGGTGGACGAAATGAGTAGGTGGTTACATATATGGGTCTGGAACATGGGGGAAGAGCCCCGGCTGGGGACTGAGGCTGGTGGTTTCTTAATTGGGTCACCAGTGGTGGAGAGCAGTAGAACAGGTGTGAGCACAATGAAGACGGTGATTGAAGAGGGAGGAGCCCGTGTTTCAGCTCTCACGGGCACTGAGGTGCTCCACCTGGCTTTACCTGCCTTCACAGAGTCCACACTGCTGTCAGTGCCAGGGCTTTTCTACTCGAGATTTCATACACATGGGGCCCCCGGTGAATGGAGGGGGAGAGAGGGGCAGTGTAATGGGCTAATCTGTTTTCAGTGGGAGCAGATCATGAGTTGATTGTTTATAAGTCAAGAGCAGCTTGTATGTAGTTTCTTAAGTGACAGGACTTACACTTTAAATGTTTTATTAGATAAATCATCTGTCAGAGCTCCAAGTACCTACTTTTACCCTAAAACTCATTAATGTGTACTTTCATGGATGTCACTCCTGAAATAGATTAGAACGTAACTTCAAATTATTTATGTAGCAAAATTTAACAAGAATGTTGTTCGGGTATATTGGTTACACCTGCAAAAATTGGTGTAGTAGCCTCTGGTTATCAGTGGTCGGCAAACCGAGGCTCGCGAGCCACATGCGGCTCTTTGGCCCTTGAGTGTGGCTCTTCCACAAAATGCCACGTGCGGGCACGCACGTACAGTGCGATTGAAAGAAACTTCATGGCCCATGCGCAGAAGTCGGTTTTTGGCTCTCAAAAGAAATTTCAATAGTTGTACTGTTGATATTTGGCTCTGTTGACTAATGAGTTTGCCGACCACTGGGTTAACTAAACCAAGGAAACTTTCATCTTAACCCAGATGGATGATACTAGGCTTCCTGTGGTGATTCTTACCCCACCTGGCACCACCTGGAGAGTAATAAAAAATACTGAAACACTGATAAGGGTAGGATGTTTTAAGTGTTCATGTTATTAAAATTTTACTTTACTGTTTGTACAGTTTAAGCATTATAAAATGCTTTTATATAAGAAAGGGATGTTGGCATTTCATCTAGTTGGTTTAGAGGCATGATGTTTTAGACAACTTGGGTGCCTGGAAATGATGTTTTATTAAACTTGGCAGGTTAAATCAGAATTCCGGTTTTATGACTATCTTAGCCAGAGGTAATCTTAGTAATTAAAGTAAAATGGCCCATTTTAAAGTTCTATTCTGGCAGTGGGCATTAAATGTCTGCAAAGTGTGGGCTCTCTGGGATTAACTAGAATAATGGGGTTATATATTTTTTAATAGACTTCATGTCTTAGAGCAGTTTTAGGTTAACAACAAAATTGAGTGGAAGATACAGAGATTTCCCATATATCCCTCTGCCACTATCAATATCCTGCAACAGATTATATTTGTTATAATTGATGAACCTACATTGACACATCATTATCACCCAAAGTCCATGGTTTACATTTAGGGTGCACTCCTGGAGTTGTATATTCTATGGGTTTTAACGAGTATATAATGACATGTATCACCCCTTACAGTATTAGACAGAATAGTTTCATCTCCCTCAACAACATGTCTTTTTGAATTCTGCTGAATTATTTTTCTGTATATATAATTTTTTTTCTTATTGGCTTCTTCAGTTTCTGATTCAAGCAAAAGTAATTTCTCTTGGTGTGGTGGTACTTGGATCACCCTTGGTCTCTATCATCATGAAAGCTGCATCCACTTGGGGTTCTCAAGGTGAGAGTGTCTGAAATTAAATCCCGAGAAGTTAGTGGCTCTCAGCAACCACCCAGGAACCCCACAAGGGAAGATAAGTCCTTTTGGTCCTGTGTCCCTCCAATTATTTTGAGACTCTTAAGTTAAAAAACTAAGTGTCCACTCTGAAAATGGAGGCCCCCTTTTCTCTACATAGATCCCCCCCTTTATTTTTAAATTTTGACTCCCTAAAATTTCCCTTACCTTTCCCTTTACCGGCTGGGTCAAGTGGAAGCAGATCTCACCCCAGGGATGGAACAGGCAGGCACTCCCTTAGCCTTTGCAAGTGGTTTGCCTCTGAGCCTCTTCTGCCTCCCCCACCTCCCCCGCTTCTCCCGCCTCCCTGCTCTTGCAGTTTCTGAGTCCTGTGAAGCTGCTGCCCTCACCTTGTTGACCTGGCCTCAGTGTCTCTCATGTTTCTGACCTTGGTTTGGTACTTATGGTCTAAATCACTTCCTTAACTCCAGTTCTTGTGGAAGGTTGTTAGGGATTGTAAGGAGGGAAAAATGCCACATGGTGCTCCCCCCCCCCCCCGCCCCCAACTAATGTGCTTTTTCTTTTTAATTGAGCTATTACAAATATTAGTTCATTTAAAATATTATAGAAATAACGCAACTTAAGGTAAAAAATGAAACTCTACAGAATTTTATGATTTTATTCCCCAGGGCTAACTAATGTTGAGAGTATATGTTCTGTGGTTATCTTAATTGCAAAGAATTGTTACTATCCTCCATTCAGAACTGAAGGAAAGGTTGGGAATTCCATTTGATGTTTTCTTTTTTTCCCTATCGTAGCAATTCCATCAGAAATGTCACTAACTTCTAACCAAGACCCCTTAAGCAATCCAATTTCTACCAGCACTTAAGTGCTTTCGTAGTCCTGATGAGACATGATACTCATTCTTCAACCAGTAGAGATTTATTGGATGTCTGCTAGGTTTAATGCACCATGCTAGAGGCTGAGGGAATGGATGAGCTATTTCTGCTGTTCTTAATGCACACACAGCCCAGCTTTGTTGGGCAGACATTCCAGCAAGCAAGTCCTGGGAGTACAAGGTGAGTGATATTAACCAAATTGGGTAAAAGAAAGGAAGTCTTGCTGGAGGAGGTGGCATTCAAGTGAACTTAAGCAATTCTTTAAAAAATTTTAATGTATTTCTTTATTGAGCACCTCTTTAGTGCCAGGCACCATATTGGGCACTGAGAACATAGCAGGGACAAAATAACTAACTAAACGAAATTAACATTGTAGTTGGGGCCAGTCAAAATAAGTAATTGACCAATAGACAAGATACTATCAGAAAGAACTTGTGATCATGAAGAAAATAAATCAGAATAATACCAAAGAGCATACAGGGGCAGGGAACCAGAGACTCCTGTAGATGGGTGCAGGGAGAGGGCCTCCCTGGGCATGTAACTTCTGAGCTGAGTCCTAGGTGAGAAGAAAGAGCATCTGTGAGAAGATGGTATCTGAGAAAGCATGACAAACAGGCTACAAAGAACATCAAGTACCTGCTCTGTCAGACCAGCCTTTTCCCCAGAAATAGCAATGCTGGAGGATATTGTCTTCATAATATCCAAGCAAAGAATTTTGCAATTCTATGTTTATATCTGTATCTACATCAGTATTAAGCAACTCCTTAAGGAGCTACCGGGTAAAAGGCATTCTGGGCAGATAGGGTCTGTTCATAGAATTGTCTGTAGTTTAGGGTGACTGATGGAGAGGAGTAGGACTCAGTCAGGTTTCTTCTCCTCCTCCGCCTGAGATAATGGGAAAGAAAAGGTATTAGAAAGATTTTAGTTTGGAGTGGGATAAAAGTGCTAAAAAACAAAGGAAATATGGTGTGGGTTTCTCCTTCATGGATTGGATAATCTGGATCAATCTTAAGGTGGCCTTGGTGGCTTCTCAGTATATTTCTGATTTGCTTTAGGGACATATCACAATGAGAGATTGGAAACCCAGGTGGGTCTTGATTTTTATAGGCTGATCACATATGTCTGTATATTTTTTAAAAGTTGAGTTTAATCTTCATTCCTGATACAGAAGAATGCCATCTATCTATATAATAAAAGCCTAAGCGACCATTATGGTGGAACGACCAGAATGACCAGTCGCCATGATGCGCACTGACCACTAGGGGGGAGACGGCTCAATGCAGGAGCTGCCCCCCTGTGGTCAGTGCGCTCCCATGGGAAGCGCCGCTTAGCCAGAAGTTGGGCTCTCGGCTGGCGAGTGCAGCGGTGGTGGTGGGAGCCTCTCCTGCCTCCACGGCAGCACTAAGGAGCAGCAAACTGAGTGGTAAGGAGCAAGCAGGCTGGCAGTAAGGAGCGAGGGATCACGGATTGCGAGAGGGCGCAGGCCGGGCTGAGGGGACGACCCCCCCCCCCCAGTGCACGAATTTTGTGCACCAGGCCTCTAGTCCTATATAATAAAGAGGTAATATGCAAATTGACCCTCACACCCTCACAAGATGGCTGCCTACGACCAGGCCAGTAGGGGGGGTTAGGGACGACCATACGACTGAACAAGCAGGCTGTGTGGGGCGACCAGGCTGGCAGAGGGGTTAGTGAGGGATGACCAAACAACTGAACAGCAGGCTGCGTGGGGCAACCAGGCCGGCAGGGGGTGCAGTTGGGGACAACCAGGCCAGCACGGGGGGGGGGGCACTTGGGGGCAACCAGGCCAGCGGGGGGCGGGGGGTGGGCAGTTGGGGGCGACCAGGCCAACCGGGGGGGGGGGCAGTTAGGGGCAATCAGGCCAGCACTCAGAGGCAGTTAGGGGCGACCAGGTAGGCAGGCAGGTGAGCGATTAGGAGTCAGTGGTCCAGGATTGTGAAAGGGATGTCTGGCTGCCGGTTTAGGCCCGATTCCTGACATCCCCCGAAGGGTTCTGTAATTGAGAGGGTGCAAGCTGGGCTGAGAGAACACCCCCCCCCCCAGGTGCATGAATTTCGTGCACCGGGCCTCTAATTATATATATATTTCAGAGAGAAAGGGAGAGGAAGAGAGAAACATCAATGATGAGAGAGAATCATTGATCAGTTGCCTCCTGCATGCTCCTTACTGGAAGTAGAGCCCGTAACCCGGGCATGTACCTTGACCGAGAATTGAACTGTGACCTCCTGGTTCATGGGCTGACACTCAGCCACTGAGCCACACCGCCAGGTGAGAAGAGTAGTTTTTTAAAAAATTGGGTCGAATACACTTGGAGCACAGTGTGCTGTATAAATGGTTTCATTTTATTTTCATACTTAGAGTTGGGCCTTCAGAACTAAACAGTAAAATTTATACAAAAATAACATGCAAATGAACGTTTTTTTACCTTTGAGCCAAGAGCTTTGCTTTGGGGTCTCTCTGGTCTGAGGAAAGAATGGCCCTGCCAGTGAGCTTTCATGGGAGGCCAGTGTATTAGGGAAGCACAGTTGGACTTCAGTTATGGTTACTGGTGGTTTGTCTTCTGAGAAAACCACAAAACTGTAGGAAGGAGGCTGCATACACACACACACACACACACACACACACATTTTTAAAGAAACAGACTTACCTTTTCTGTAAAATTACCTCAATAGGCAGTGACTAACAATGTTAGTGATGTTTTGTGAATTAGGATGATAACTTGGTTGTCCAGGGGAAACCTGCAGCATTACAACTCTAGCTACCGTAAATAAATGTATTAATATGCTAAATGAGTAAGTGTGGTTCCTGTAGAAAAGTCAGGATCATTAAGTGGAACAGTTGTAGAATGTGACTTCCTACTCTGTCAGGTTACTCCAAGCATAGGCTGGCAGAGCAGAGGAGAGGTGGGTGGCATTAGGCTAATAGAGGAAGTTGATAAGCTCAGTTGATGAGCTTATTTTTCAAATGGTTGGAGCAAAAAATTCCCTTAACTGAACCATTGTGTTTCATAGCATTTATGTTATCTATGTGGTCTCAGGATGGAGCTGCTGCTGGAGTTGTATTAGCAATAGTCTAACTGTAGAGGCCCCTGAATCACCACCATTGTGGTCCTAGCTCGAGCAATAATTGGGGTCTTTCTCTATTATTATTTAGAGAAATAATAATATTTATTTATTATTTGAGCACCTGAGTGATCCAGATGCACATTGAATGTCATACAGTAAATTAAGTAGTTTATTAATTTTTCATAGAAAAGATGTAGCATGAGGGAGAATAGTGACATATGTATGTGGTCAGGTGTGTAATTTGAGGATAAACTCTTGAGATGTGTCAGGCATGATTTATCTTCCCATATCTGGCCATCAGTTAAAATGTACTGTGTGATATTCATCTGTGTTTCAACTAATAATGCTTGTAATTCTGACAGTTCTGACTCAAGGAAAATGCAACTAAGGTGCATCTATAATGGGAACATGGGAACATTAGTTGTGTACTAGTTGTTTTTTTAAAAAATTAGTTTCCCTGTTTTACTCACAGGGAAACTAGAGTATGTATGCATTTTTACTCATCTCTTACAGATGAGTAAACTAAGGCCTAGAGAAACAAATAAATAGTAAAAGGTGGAGATGGATTTGAATCCACATGCATTTGGCGCCATGTTGTTTTCACACTGTGCCAGGTTCACCAGTAGATTTACCCACTGGAATATAGAGTTAGGGTTTCCTGTTGAGTTCTCAAGGGAGAAGGGAGGGAATTGGTGATCCAGCCCCATCAATGGTATCACCTACCATGAGGGTTTAACAGCAGGTTGTTTAGTATGGTGAAGAACTACAGCTTGAGATTGATTTATTGGAGTATTTTATTGGATAGGTGATTGAGGCTGTGATATTGAAGTATAGAAAAGGTTACTTGTATGTGTTGTGCATTTTTTCAGTTTGCTCAGTTTGTCAGAAAGAGTTGATAATAAGGCCAAGGTTACTGGCTTGATAGCTGAACAAAACTGGGAGCCTGACAGAGGAAACGTTGATGGCCAGTTGAAGATTACACCTCCTAATCCTTCCTTTCCCACCCCCATGGCGTCCCCTAACGAGAATCTGTGGACAAGAAGTGTCTTGGCACAAATATTGGGGAAACAGTGCACAGCTAGCACCCTATTGACTTTTTACTCTGTATCATCTTTAAATTTTTTTAATATAAAAAATTGTGCCTTAAGCCCTGGCTGGGTTGTTCAGTTGGTTGGGTTGTTGTCCTGTACACCAAAAGGTTGCGGGTTTGATTCCTGTTTGTGGCACAGACCTAGGGTGTGGGTTTGATCTCCAATGGGGGTGTGTTCGGGAGGCAACTGATTGATGTTTCTCACATTGATTTTTTTTCTCTCTAAAAATCAATAAATATATCCTCAGGATAAAAAAAATTCTTCTTTAAAATAATTAGATATAGGAAGAAAGGGTACCTTTTAGGAGCTGTTAGAGGGTCTTAGAAATCAAGGTGTGAATAACTAAAATGGTTCACCTGACAAGCGTGAAGAGATTGTGTTATGTCAGTTTTTAGTTGAGAAAATCCATCTTCTTGGCTCTTTTGAGCCTGTTGCTTGGTTCTCGACACCTTTTTGGAAGTGAGAAATGGGATTTTAAGTTTCCATGGTGGAGGTTATGCTACCTGCTTTTGTGGGACTGGTGATAGAAGAAGACCTATTGTGGGTGATAATGTGGAAGATGAGCAGCTAGACTGCCTGTTTTTTGGGTTGTTTGAAAGGAAGCCAGGTAGAAACACAACAGCTAATCTTGTGGTAGGTAAGGCTGTTGCTGCCTCTGTGAGCACTTGAGTTGGTCAGTGAAGGAAGAAAGCCTTTGTTCACCATATTCTTGGCAGAATTGGTCACTTTATGACAATATCATCCATAGTTGAAGCTTTTTGACAGGTTTCATAGTTTCATCATAAAAAAAAGCAAAACATAAAAAGGATTTTACAATGAATTACTCAAATGTTATTTGAATTATGTAACATCTAGTGGAAAGAACGTAAGTAGGTCTTTGAAAGTAAAGAGTTGGGGGGTCTTTTCATTTATGAGCTTGGCCATTTGAGATCTGCCTGGACTGGTAGAGACCTATCTGGAGGGAGAACAGTTTTAGGGAGAAGGTGATCAATGCTGTGTGCAGGCCAGCACTTTCTTTACCAGGTGTCCATTGTGAAAGGTAAATCATACTCTTCAGCCTTTGCTATTGTGAACATGTCATTGCTTTTACACTTAATGATTTCATATATCTGAGTTACTTCTGTTTCTTCAGTGAAATGTAGAATGACAAAGGTTTTAAGACTAGTATTGAATTAAATCATATCTGAAGAATTTCTCATGATCTCCCTATTCTTTGTTTAATCCTCACCCGAGGATATGTCTTCATTACTTTTAGAGGGGGGGAGAAAGGGAGAGGGAGAGGGATAGGGAGAGAGAGAGAGAGAGAGAGAGAGAGAGAGAGAAAGAAAGGTGTACAGGCTCTGACTGGGGATTGAACCTGCAACCTGAGTATGTGCCCTGACCAGGAATCGAACCTGCAACCTTTTGGTGTACCAGACAGTGCTCCAACCAACTGAGCCACTCGGTCAGGGCTCATGAACTCCCAATTTGCAAACAATTTTCATGTTTCCTTTTCACCTTCTGAATAAAAATTTTAAGTGGGTTTAAAAATAAATGCAAATATAGCTGGATTTAAGTTTTCTTGAGATTTTAAGAGGATTTATCTTTTTTAGTATTTTCATTTTGTTTATTGGTTCTCCTTATGGAGAGAATTATTTAAAAGTAATGCAATAATTACAGTGTTTGGTATAATATAATTCAGGATGTTTAATTTAATATAGAAGGACATTTGCTGCTTTTAGCTTCTTTATTATCCAGATTGATTTAGGAAATGGATTAGAGATGTCTGGTAACCAGTCTTTTGTAGCCAGAATGGTTTGATCCAAGAATTCTGGACTATCTTCTTTCTGAAGTCAGGCCTGGCCTTCTCTCATCTTTCAGTGTACCTACATGTAGAAAGGTTATAGCCCACTTTTCTTAGTACATTTGTAAAATAAGCTTATTGTTAACAATTCGGACAATGCAGAAAGACATCAATTAAAAAAAACATAGATAGCTCTAGTCAGTTTGGCTCAGTGGATAGAGTGTCAGCCTGGGGACCGAGGGGTCCTGAATTCGTTTCTGGTCAGGGGCTTATGCCTTAGTTACAGGCTCCTCCTTGGCCTGGGCCCTGGTCGGGATGCGTGCAGGAGGCAACCAACCAGTCGATGTATTTCTCTCACCGATGTTCCTCTCTGTCTTTTCCTTTCTTCCACTCTCTCTAAAAGATCAATGGAAAAATATCCTTGGGTGAGGATTAACAACAAAAAAATAAATAATCCAAAAACACATAGATAACCACGGTTAATATCTTAGTGTACAATCTTCCAAAGTTACCCTCCCCCCAACACACACACCACAAAAATGGAACCATTATATGTGTACTGTTCTATAATACGCTTTTTCCTTTTAAACATTAGGATGATTTTTTATGTCAACAAATCAACATTTTTTCGAGTGGCCCATTGGTATTTCATTGTATGGCTGCAGGATAATTCCTGTAATTCTACACTGACATCTGCTTAGGTAGTTTGCAACTTGAAAAAAAAAATTACGGAGAACTCTAATGAATATATTTCGCTCATCTATTTATTTCCTTAGGATAAACTAGAAGTGAGATTTTTGCTGCTCCCTTATTTGCATTTTTAAGAAACAGTACATACATGTATATATGGAGTCTTTGTTGCTTCTATATGTAGCGTCTTCTGTGACCACTTTTATCTTTTTAGCTTCTCATTTTTAAGTGATATTTTTTGGTCCTCTCTGTCATTGTTTTCAGCAATGTCTCCTACTTTTGCTACTTTTAATGTGATGTTTACTTTGGTAATGGTTTTTATTAACTTATCTCCAAATGTGTTGATCCTTCTTGAGATTGTTAAAAAAAGAGCGTTCCAGTTTTCTTTAATTTCTGTGCGAGTCGAGAGGAGTGTTTGTTTGAACCGGTTCCCCTCTCCCTTGGGAATTCCTCTGAAAGGCGTTTCCTTCTGCCTTTGGCTGGTTGTATTACCTTTTCACACCCCCTTTTCTTCTCCAGGCACCTCTGCTCGCTCCTGTGTGGAGCCCTTTGGCTTCGGAGGCATCTCTGCGGAGACTAGTGCAGGGACAGGGAGCCCCTCCAAAGCGCCTGCCCACGTGGGTCAGCTCTGTCCTCCAGCACCTGACAGTTCTCTGCCCGCCATGGAGCCTGCCTCCCCTTGGTCTTCCGTGGGTGACTCGATGATCCAGTTAGAGCTGAAGGGAAGGCTGGGCTCCTCTGCCTTTGGTCCGAAGTGGGCAAGCTGGTCTCTCACTTCCTTGTTGGGGAAGTAGAGATGGCCCTCACCTGCCAGGCCTCCCTGGGCTGCTTTGTGGTATGAACCAGGTGCCCAGAGGCTGGGTCTTGTTACCCCAGAATCCTGCCCTCAGCCTCAGCCCCTAGAAAAGGGCATCTCCGTTTCAAAGAAGGCGCTTCTTGCCCCAGGCCTGGCGAGTTGTGGATTAATTCTCTCCTCTTCCCTGGCATTGGCTCAGTTGTCACTGTATTTTGCAGATAGTCTTTGTTATCTGTAGTTTTCAGTTATGGCTGTTTTCTAGTCTTATTGTAGATGGACTTGTTTTCTCTTTTTCATTCTTTTAGTTATTTCAGTGTGGATTAGAGGAGAGAAGCAGATTTGTGTCTTTCCTTTTGCCTTTACTTGAAGTGTCCTCATAGTTATTTTTAAGCTTGGGTTCCATCAACATGACTGATTTCGAATTAGAGATAATCTGTGTTGCATGCTATTCGCATTAAGTATAGGACCAAGAAGGACTTAGCAGTAAAATGAAGTTTGTTTTGCATTAATATGTGGTTTATCTAGAATAGATAGATATCTAGTAGTAAACAGTTAACTATTGTGGTGGGAATCCTTTAAAGATATGCCTATTAGTTTAAATATTTCTTTAACCGTGTTTATTGATCACTTTCCCATTGGTAGGAGATCATGTGTGTCATTGTAATCAGTTGGGATAGCAGGAGCCCTGCAGTCACTGGCCCTGCTCTGTTGTCTGGTTCTGACCCAGCCCGCCCCACGAGCTGCAGCAGTGCGGGTAGGAGCCATGTACAGCTTCTTTAGAGAAGGGCCTTGCAGAGATCACCTCCCGGATTCCATTTGTAGAATTGAAGAAATTACTGAGAGGAGGATAACTTTAAGGAGAAACTGGCAGATATCTGGTGTCTTTTTGTGTCAGGAGCAAATCCTTTTTTTGGCATACATCTTTATTATTTCAGTAGGGCAGTTTCAGACTTTACCTTGTGTGAGGTGGCTGGCTTTTCCTCTCACACAGCTGGGGCGGTCTTCTGGGCCATCCCTTAATTCAGTGATGTGATGTCCTTGGGCACTGCCTGGGACTGGAGGGTTTGCTGCTGCACCAGAGGGCACCAGGTAGCTGGCCTTCATCGTCTGTGCATTTCCTCTGTTGACCGGTGATCAAAGCCACTTAGGGTCATTGTCACCCTTGCCCATTCTGCTACTTCTAATCTGTTGTGGGTTAGGAACCCAGGTATTGACCTTCCTTGGAGTATGTGTTGATTGTGGACCTGAGTCTTCTGAAATAGGGATTGGGGTTCCCTCCTGTGAACCAGTAGTGCATGTGAGTTTGGGGCTCAGGATTCCTGACTGTATTTCTGTGCTTGGTGGCCTAAATTTTTGCTCTGCTTCTGGGAGGCTGAGGTTTCTAAAATCTGACCTCTGAACCAAAGTAGAATTATTATACTTGAATAATTGTGTGAGCTTTAGTTAAGCGTATGCATACTTCTTGTTTCAGTCTGGCCAGGGGAGCAAATTTGTTGCATTATTCATTTGCTTTTCCCTTCAGCTGTTAAGTTCTCTCATTTGGGAATGCAGCAGCTCTGTTACTGGGTAAGGGAGGGCTTTCACCGGAGTGATGAGCTTTTGGAGGATAGCATCAACAGCTGGTTTTTGTTTTATTCAGCCAGAGAGCAGAGCCATGCTTGTCTTCCCTCCTATTTTCCCTGTGCTGGCATTTTCAAGCCCAGAATGGCTTCAGTTAGGTGGCTTCCCTAATATACTGTCTGGTTGGAGAGTTTTAAGCTTCTATGACTAGAGGGTCTGAAGTTTTTCTGTTGCATTTTTCCACAAATACAACCATTCTTGTCAGGCTGTATGTTATGATTTTGAGTTTGGGAATTAGGGGTCTGAATTTAAACTGAGTTGTTGCAGCTCAGTGAGTGTTAGTACTGGGACATATAGATAGAGAAATAGAATAAAAGATGAAGACTTATGAAGTGAACTCCATCATCCACTTTCCCAGGTACTGTGGTCTGCTTTGCTTCCCCTCAGTTTCATTGAGTGTTTCCTCTCTATGTAGAGGAGATTTGATACAGAAGGGGCCCTGGGAATTCACAGCCAGGAAACTTGAGTATTAAGCTCAGCCATGTGAGTTTCAGTGTGTCTGCAAGTAAATGAACTGTTTTGTATGCTGTTTCTTAGATCTAAGAAGTAAGTCATCTATAGGATGGTGTGAGGGATTACCATGTTACATTTGAATGGAGTCCAGAATATGTGAGGTTGGCTCAATTCTAGTTAAATCAGTAAAAATTCAAGCTGGGAGGAAGTTGGAACCAATCTACTGGTAGAGATTGGTATTTTCTCTCTCTCTCTCTCTCTCTCTCTCTCTCTCTCTCTCTCTCTCTCTCTCGTGTGCTAAGGATGAATGTATTGTTTTTGTCAGTCCTTTTGCCCTTACTTAACAGACAAGGGAGTTGGCTGGAACGGTCCTGACTCAGCAGTATTTATTTAGGCTTGCACACTTTTTAAAAGGTTGCTTATTTAAGTCCCCATTTATAATACTTACCATGGCTGACATGCCAGTCAACACTGGGTTAGTGGGATGTGGTGCCAGGAAAATATTAAATCATGAGAGCTGTTATCATATCCAGAAAATAATGCAGTCTTGTGAAGACCTTGGTCTTCAAGCTGGGATACAAAATAGGTAGTCTATGATTATAAATAGCCTATGATTAAAGGAAGTTAAATCCTCACCCTTTCAAAGATAAGGAAACCATAACACAAAGGTTAGATGAATTGCCCAAGATCAAAGCAAATATATGTTAGAGGTGAGATTGGAACCAGTTTGTTGCAAAAGCCTACCTATACCCTTAACCACTACGCTTTGCACTTATATAATGAGGAAATGCATTGTATTTCTATATCTGTGTGTCTGAAGCCTGGGATTAAGTAAGATATACACGTGAATTCTAGTAGTGTGGAATTCTGGGTAGCAACACATTTTTATTCACTACTGCGTACTCATTTTTGCTACAGTACTAGTTAAGAAAATAAAATCTTGCATTTCGAAGCAAGATTGATGTAGTTCTTACTTGATAATTATGGTCTACTGAAGCAGCCTCCTCTTGGATGCTGTTTGGTGGACATAAAATAGCACAAAACACAAATGAGTCACAGCTTATTTCATTGCTTTGCTTCCTGTATAGAATTCCTTAGGACAGTATCTGGTGCATTTATTAAATTGACTGCTTCTAGGTAAAAAATAATATCTTTCCTAAAAATATAAGAATTATTTTAACTTAGATTATAATTTCCCCAAACCTGCACCTTTTCTGAATCCGTTACTTACTGATCATGCCCTTTCTTTTCTACTCACAACCACAAAGGTTTTCCTAATAACTGCTATTATGAAAACACTA
The DNA here is from genome assembly GCF_027574615.1 of Eptesicus fuscus. Taxonomy (NCBI): domain Eukaryota; kingdom Metazoa; phylum Chordata; class Mammalia; order Chiroptera; family Vespertilionidae; genus Eptesicus; species Eptesicus fuscus. The sequence continues at coordinate 63,671,779 of NC_072480.1, read as the reverse complement.
GAGGCCCGGTGCATGAAATTTGTGCACAGGGAGTGGGGGTGGTGTCCCTCAGCCCAGCCTGCACCCTCTCCAACCTGGGACCCCTCGAGGGATGTCCAACTGCCCGTTTAGGCCTGATCCTACCAGTCGGACATCCCTCTCACAATCCAGGACTGCTGGCTCCCAACTGCTCACCTGCCTGCCTTCCTGATTGCCCCTAACTGCTTCTGCCTGCCAGCCTGATCACACCCTCACCACTCCCCTGCCAGCCTGATTGATGCCTAACTGCTCTCCTGCCAGCCTGTTTGCCCCCAACTGCCCTCCCCTGCAGACCTGGGTCCCCCACAACTGCCCTTCCCTGCAGGCCTGGTCACCCCCAACTTCCCTCCTCTGCCGGCCTGGTCACCCCTAACTGCCCTCCCCTGTAGGCTTGATCGCCCCCAACTGCCTTCCCTTGCAGGCCTGGTCCCTCCCAACTGCCCTCCCCTGCTGGCCTGATCACCCACAACTGCCCTCCCTTGCAGGCCTGGTCCTTCTCAACTTCCCTCCCCTGCTGGCCATCTTGTGTCCACATGGGGGCAGGATCTTTGACCACATGGGGGCAGCCATCTTGTGTGTTGGAGTGATGGTCAATCTGCATATTACTCTTTTATTAGATAGGATAGAGGCCTGGTGCATGGGTGGGGGCCAGCTGGTTTGCCCTGAAGGGTGTCCCGGATCAGGGTGGTGGTTCCCTTGGGGCGTGGGGCGGCCTGGGTGAGGGGCCTGTAGTGGTTTTCAGGCTGGCCACGCCCCCCGGCGACCCAAGTGGAGACCTTGGTATCTGGGGTTTATTTATCTTCTATAATTGAAACTTTGTAGCCTTGAGCGGAGCCAAGCCTCTTGCTCGCTCCGTGGCTGCTGCCATTTCTGTTGGAATTTATGTATCTTCTATAATTGAAACTTTGTAGCCTTAAGCGGAGGCCTGGGCCGGCCAGGGCTGCAGAAACTTGGTTTCCTCCATTGCCGGGGGCAACCCTAGCCTCCTGCTCTCTGCAGCTCCGTGGCTGCTGCCATTTCTGTTGGAATTTATTTATCTTCTATAATTGAAACTTTGTACCCTTGAATGGAGGCCTGGGCCCGCCAGGGTGTGTGGAAAGCTTGGCTTCCTCCATTGCCAGGGAAACCCAAGCCTCCCTCCTGCTCGCTCGGTGGCCGCAGCCATCTTGGTTGGGGTTAATTTGCATACTCACTCTGATTGGCTTGTGAGCGTAGCGGAGTGATGGTTAATTTGCATATTACTCTTTTATTAAATAGGATAGGAAACAAATTTTAGAACAACTATTACACTTCATAAATGGTCAGGATACGTCTCGAAATGTTGGGATCATGTTTTAATCAGCTTGAAGCTTCCTGGACACATTTGCTTTGTGGCCTTTACAGGGTGGAAGTGTAGACAAGGATGGGAAGTTTTGGCAAGTTATGAAATTATGGGAAGAGACAAGACTTTTATTATTTTGTTTTTTAAAAAATCATTCATTCATGGACGTTTTAGCATTCACTCTATGCCAAGTGAAAATGTTGCTAGATGTTGGGGTAAAGTGAACTGAATGAAGTCTTTGCCCTTACAAAGTGATTTGTGGGAGATGGATGAATAAAGAAATGTAACGTGCTTTTTCTTTTTAAAAAGCTCTGTTGTGGTATATTTTACATATCATAAAAATGCCCTCCTTATAGGTGTACAATCCAGTGATTTTTAGTAACTTTACCAAGTGGTGTAGCCATTATATAAATCAGTTTATAACATTTTCATCCCCAGTATCATCTCTCGTATTCTCAGCCCCAGGAAACCCCTCATCTGCTTTTTGTCTCCACCAGTTTGCCTTTCATATAAATGAAATCATACAGAATGTGGTCTCTTGTGTCTGGCTCCTTTCACTTAGCATGTTTTTGAGGTTCATACTTTGCTTCAGTTTATTACTGTGAATAGTATCCCTTTGTGTGGAGGTACCACATTTTGTCTATCCATCCACCAGTTGATGGGCATTTAGATTGTTTCTAGTGTTTTGCTATTATGAATAATGCTGTTATGAACATTAGTGTCTATATCTTTCTATGGATGTATATTTTCAGTTCTCTCTCTTTTTAATAAATTTTTTTTATTGATTTCACAGAGAGGAAGGGAGAGGGAGAGAGAGCTAGAAACATCGATGAGAGAGAGACATCGACCAGCCGCCTCCTGCACACCCCCCACCAGGGGATGTGCCCGCAACCAATGTACATGCCCTTGACCGGAATCGAACCTGGGACCTTCCAGTCCGCAGACCGACGCTCTATCCACTGAGCCAAACCGGTTTTGGCTTCAGTTCTCTTTTTTAAAAATATTTTTTTATTGATTTCAGAGAGGAAGGGAGAGGGAGAGATAGATACATCAATGATGAGAGAGAATATTGATCGGCTGCTTCCTGAACACTCCCTACTGGGGATCGAGCCCACAAACCTGGGCATATGCCCTTGACCGGAATCAAACTCGGGACCCTTCAGTCCAGAGGCCGACTCTCTATCCACTGAGCCAAACCAGTTAGGACTGTTTTCAGTTCTCTTGTGAGTTGAGTTGCTGGGTCACATGGTTTTACGTTTAATTTCATGAGAAATTGTCTTATTGCTTTCTGAAATGGCTGTATCATTTCACATTCCTCCAGCAGTTTATTATAGAAAGGGACAAAATATTGTGGCTTTAATTGATTTGCCACTACTTCCAATATAACATCGATATATCAATATGGCAAAGTGGAGAAAAGCAACCAAGACAACAAAAAGTCGTGTTACTTTATTTACTCTTTTGGAGGCATTTTAGTGTTGTAGACAGCTTAACCCACCAGTGGAAGAGTGTGTGGTTCAGGGCAATATGATTGGAGAAACAGAATGGCAATTGATAGTAGTGTACAAAGTGGTGAGTAGGCTGAGATATATACACAGTTTGTCCTTTCTGTTTTGTCTTGGTGGGGTGTCAGGATCTGTGGAATAAGTTTTGGTTATTAACCCTTTTCTTTCATATATCTCTCAGCCAGGGACTCCTGTGGCTCATTTAATTTTCCTTATGGTATCCTCCAGAAATTGTGACAGGCTTTAGAAGGACTGAACAAAGTAATATCTTTACTGTGATTTTCTCAGCAGTGACAAAATTCTTTCACTTTAGTTTGGGTCTAATTTAGAAGCAAAATAGAAGGGATGTCAGAAGTCCTGTGGGACAGAAATAATGATGAGATGAGCCTAGGAGGTTAGATGGCAGGTGGGCCAGCCTGGGGTTTAAATTTGCACTTTCCTGATGATTAGTGATGTTGAGCATCTCTTTATATGTATACTAGAGGCCCGATGCATGAAATCTGTGCAAGGGCCTTGGCCCCCTGCCACTGCCGCCGTGGCCAGGGGCCTCTGCCACCTCTGCCTCGGCCCCCACCCACAGTGGCTTCATCCGGAAGGAAGGACGTGCGGTCTAATTAGCATATTACGCCTTTATTATTATAGATTGGCCATCTGTATGTTCTTATGATTCAGGTTCTCTGCCCATTTTTTTCTAATTGGATTGCTTTTTTTTTTTTCCGGTATTAAGTTGTATAAGTTCCCTATATAGTTTGAATATTAATCCTTTATCGACTATATCATTGGCAAATATCTCCTCACATTCAGTATGTTGTCTTTTCATTTTGTTAATGGTTTCCTTTGCAGTGCAAAAACCTTTTAGTTTGTTGTAGTCCCATTTAAAATTTTTTTCTTTTGTTGCCAAAATGATATTGCTAAGAGTGATGTCAAAGAATGTATACTCTTTAGCCTCCGGTCTCACATCTGTGAAAGTCGCTTCTTCAGAGGGTTAGGTGAGGAGATAATGAGACTAGCCCAAGTGAGGGAAGCTCTGGGTACAATGTTGGAAGTGCTCAAACGCTCATGTTTCTTTCTCACCCTTTGGGGCAGCTAGAGGACAGCGAAAGGAGCGAGGCAGAATGGGGGAGAGAGTGAGGGCATTTGCTGGTGTGTGGAGTGATGCATAGAAGTTATTTTTGAGAGGTCACACAGTTCCTGTTGCCCGTTCAGAGCTGGTACTGGGTTCCTTCGTTGGGATTAGGCAGTGTTACTAGTATGATAGGCGATGGACAAAATTTTGTTTTGACCAACTGGATGGTCTAGCACAGGGATCGATAAACTACAGCTGCCCTTGGCCTGTTTTTAAAGGGCTGTTAAAGAACGAATATGCACCTGAGACTGGCCCCCAAGCCTGAGGTGTTTACTGGCTGGCTGCGCACAGAAGAGGGCTGCTGTCCCTGCTCTAGCCTCTAGAGCAGTGGTTCTCAACGTAGGGCACATGCCCCACAGGGGGGCAATTCGAGAATGAGTAACTAACAGTGAATTTTTTGCATTTCTTATGATTCTAGGGGCCTCATATAGAGCATATAAATATATATTGTGGCATATTTATGCATTTCTGTTCTCTGTTATAATTTGAAACTTTATTTGCTATTTTTTCATATCACTTACTATTTTTTAAACAATTTCTTCCTCTGTACTTCAGCTGTCCTTTCGTACTTTTATTTTTCTCTTTCGTGGATGCCATGTTCTTTGGAAGCTTGTTTAGACCAAGTTAATGGCCTTTTAGACTTCCTCCATGTGAATAGGAGTTCACTTTTTGAATAATAAGAATTATATGTCACAGGGAGGGGCATCAGGATTTTAGAGATGCTTGGGGGGGGGGGGCATGGCCAAAAAAAGGTTAGGAACCACTGCTCTAGAGTCTTTAACCCTGCCAAGATTACACAGGACAGCTGATTTGGCGGCAGTCACCTTACTGATTGACACAGAGCCACAGGAATTCTGTGAACTATGAGATTGGGTAACACTGAATGCATCTCACTCTCTCTGGCCTTGCCGCCCCTCTAGGGATAAAAGAACATGCAGTGACACAAACACACACCGCCCCCCCAACAGGATTCCTGTATTCCTGTTTGTGACAAGTCAACCTTGTCCATGACCTTAGCATTCCATTTCAGCCATTTTCCTCTTGATGCCTCTAAAAGCTGAAGGATTTTCAACTAAAGGAAATGTGATTATTGATTGAAATAGATATACGCCCAAACTGTTTGGCCTGTTTTAGAACAGTCAGAGTTCCCTGACAGTCACTGTTACTGCAAGCTTTTATTAAATGCTACAGGAAGGTGAGCTCACCTGTAGGGAGTTGGAGGTAGTATCAGATTGTATTCCTTTTGCTGATATTAACATTCCAGTGTAATAACCCAAAGGAATTCCTTGCCAGGTAGGTTCCTCTCTAATCAGGTGTCCTACAAACCTTGCAGCTTACAGGCACTTTCTAATCCAGAGGATGACCCATGATACACAGAGATTTACACCCTACTCAATACCCGTGGGGGACCTTGTTCAAGTGACCTGCCCTTTGCCTCCTGGGGTGGCTGTAAGGTCAGAAAGGAATAGTTTTGGACACTTCTTAGCATGGAGTCTTTGGATGGAGGAGCTTTGGAAAGGGTGCTGCTGTTTGTTAATGCTCATTACAGTAGGGTCAGAATCTTTTCCATGTCTTGCTTGTTATTTGCATTTAGGTTTTAATAAAGAAGGTGCCAGGATTCATTTCTCAGTGAGCTATATAATTATTTGGGATGCACTGATTTTTCATTAGGTGATTGACCAACAATACCATCCTGATTTTGGTATTTGTTTTGGTCTCGGCCTGCTTGTCATCTCAAGAAACCCCGGGCCTTCTTTTGTCAGCCAGAGAGGGCAGTCTTTCTGAGAAGGGTGAGCCAGCAACCACTGGGAGAACCTGCTGGGGACTCGGTGTGGAAGCTGAGCCAGGACTGTGGAGCTTTGTGACCACGGGCAAGTTGAACCCTCAGGCCCTTGCTTCCTTGGCTCCCTCTGCTATCAGTCCTCTTCTGGACCAAGAGGGATGTGAATGAGACAACCCAGCAGAGTATTTGGCACCGGGCACACAGCAGAACAGTAGTCGCAGCCTCAGCCTTTTGTTCAAACCGATGCCATCAATGAGGATCTGAGAGCCTCTCCAGGCAGCCTTCCAGCCTGGACCCTCTCCCCCGCACACATCAGGGGTACGTGTCCAGATGGCTGCACCCTAAGTCTGAGAATGCGCTCCCTAGCATGGCTTCTCCCTGAACTCTGACCTCAGAGCTTCTAACGGTGGTTTCCTAAGGGGTGTGTGTATGGGAGGAGGGGTTATTAGATGCCCAGGCTAGAAACAATAGATTCACTTAGCTGGTGCAGCCATTTTTTCCCCCTCATTTTAAGTGTGTGTTTTTTAAAATTGTATTTCCTTTTTTTTTTTTTTTATTAGCTAAAGCAGTTTCTACCATAAATAAACATCCATTTAAAGATGAACAGATGCTGGGGCTAGGATTCCCTAAAAGTCCTGGTAATTTGAATATGTAGGTCTAGATATCGAAATTCGTAGGATTTAACACCTGCCTCAGATTTCTTTTTTTATAGAATATTCAGTTTCTTCTAGATTATGTAATTGTTGCAGGGTTGAAATAAAGTGTATAATATGGAGGAAATGAGTTGCCAGATTGTGGTGGCATTTGTAACGTGTGTAGGAGAGTTCAGGTAGGGAACTGAATGCTGCCACTTAGAAAAGGAAACGGCCTGGTAATGGAAGCAGGCCAGGAGAGCTTGCCTGGTAGTGATTAGTAGATTTCTTGAATTTGGAGGAAAGCATGTTTCTATATAAACGTGTGATTTGGGCCTCTAATGAAAAAAAATGATTTTTTAAAATATATTTTATTGATTTTTTTACAGAGAGGAAGGAAGAGGGATAGAGAGTTAGAAACATTGATGAGAGAGAAACCGATCAGCTGCCTCATGCACACCTCCCACTGGGGATGTGCCCGCAACCAAGGTACATGCCCTTTCAGTCCGCAGGCCGACGCTCTATCCACTGAGCCAAACCGGTTTCGGCAAAAAAAAAAAAAAAAAGATTTTTTTTTTATCATTTAGCTAGGAATGAGACTTTTCTACTAAAGAATATTTGAGAATTGAAGAAATCTGACATTTCTTTGAGCCAACTGGAGTCATTTTCTATTTAAAGATCTTTTGGGCATTTGGTAAATAAGGTTTTTATATTGGAGATTTTTAGATTAACCCACTAGTTAATATGCAAAACACTCTTTGGGGCTAGAGGTGGAGAGTGGATATGCCAGGTCAACGACTAGGTTGATAGCAGAAGCAGAGGAGGAAGGGATTGGAGAGAGGAAGAAGAAAATGTGAGCTGCAGGGAAATGCCCCCTCCCCTGCATTGATGGGGTTCCCTCCCAGGTGGGGAAAGTGGGTACGCACTATGAAAGTTCTCCAGGCGTTACCATGGCATCCTACTTCCTACAGAGCTTGGAGCAGTCTCCTGGACTAGACCTCTGGTTCTCACCTTGGCTGCATGTTGGAATCTTCTGGGGAGTTTTAAATAACTAGGGCCCAGTGCATGAATTTGTGTACCTTGAAAGGAACTGTGGGCCACGAGGCTGCGATGGCACAGGAGTGGGTCTTGGTCCATCCTCCGTGCCCCTGCCCGGCCCCTCCTGCCGCAGGCCCTGGTCCCCTGTCTGCCACAGCCCCACTCCCGCTGCCGCCACTCCCATGTGCTGACAGCGCCGGCCCCGCTCACACCCACTGACAGCGTGGAGTGGTTGGGGCCAGCGCCAACAGAGGGTGTGAGTGGGGCCGGTGCCGGCACCAGGTGCGAGTGCCGGGCAGGACCGCGGCATGAATTTTCAGTAACCACCAGAGGCTTGCCCCAATGACAGTGACCAGCGCCCCATCTTGGTCTGGTGCCCCCGCTTACCGACTCCACCATCCTGCTGCAGCTGACGCCCGCCATGATCCACGCTCTGCCACCTGCTGCTGACGCCTGCCATGTTCCGCACATGCCCCCTGGTGGTCAGTGCACGTCCTAGCGACCAGTTGTTCGGTTGTCCGACCATTCGGTCTATTTGCATATTAGGGTTTTATATATATAGATTCCGATGCTGGAGTCCCATTCTCAGAGATTTGGGTTTAAGAGTTCAGGGTGAGGCTGGGGCACCGAATGGTTTAAGGCTCCCCGGCTGCAGCCCTTGGTGAGGATCACTAACCGCACACAGTGGGAGGCCACCCTGTAAGCCACCACTGTTCCTCTCCGTCTACACCCTTCCCCACAGGGCTTCCTTGTCCGTTTACAGTACTGCATCAGTGTGGTTTTGCTCACTTACGAAGGAGGCTAAGGCCATCTTGGAGACGGGAGACACCATTGGGTGGGTGATGGTTCATTCCAGCCAGGAACTTATTACTGTCGTTTGTACCTTCGAAGGGTGCTGGCTGACTAAATAGGAAACTATATTGCAAATTTGTTCCTCCTCCTCAAGGGGAGGCCTGGTTTTCTGAGTCTGAATTGGTTGTAAAAATAAAAGTCCTGACCTTAGACTTTTTTATCAAGTCAAAATGAGAAGCTCCCAATAGATTTCCTCTCTTCTGTTCATGTCAAAATGTGCCTTGGGTTGGCTGCTGGGGAACACCAGTGATCTTATTGGGGCCCGGGGGGGGGGGGGGGTTGCACACCGATGTGTGTTGATGACAGTTCCTGGTAGCAAGACACCCTCCCGCAAGTGTGTGTGTGTGAGTGAGTGAGTGTGTGTGTGTGTGTGTGTGTGTGTGTGTGTGGTGATGGTGGAGGGGGGATTCTGAGGGCCAAGGAGGAGGCCAGGGATGTGCCAACCAAGTTTTTTTGCTGCTTCCACTCCCAGAGTTGAGTGGTTTTTGGACATTGCAGATATTTTTGGCTGAGAAAATTCCCATAAAAGGGCATTTAGCTTTTTTGGGGTCCTGTTTTTGTTTCTTTTCTTTTTTTTTTTTTTATGATTTACAAGCTTTACATTGGCATTGGATGTATATATTCTCGTATGTATTTTATTAAAAGGGCAACTTGATTTTCAGACGGTGGAAGCATGGGAAAGATCCCGGTAAAGAGTGAGCCTTAAACTTGTAGAATGGGAGAAAAACTTTACAGGGTAATAGGCTTGATTAGACAAATTTCCCACTGTTACTTTCAGTATAGCATGCTTCTTGAAATGTAATGGTTAATCTGATGAGGTGGGTTTCTAGGGCATTTTATTTGCTTGTAATTAGCCTTAAGATTTCTTATTTATGGGAAGAAGAATAAGTTGTATAAAACTAGAAATATAAAATTCAGCCATATTTAAAAACAATAGTTTTTAATCTCTCTTTGGGATTGTGTTGCATTGTGTTATACATGGTATGTTCATAGTAAGTGTTTTGGCCAGTGTTTGATGGTTTCTAAAAATGTATCCAAAGTCCAGTGCTATTTTAAAGATGACCTCACCTCACTGGTTCTTTTTTTTTTTTTTTTTTTAACATATTTTTGTTGATTTCAGAGAGGAAGGGAAAGGGTGAGAGAGATAGAAACATCAATGATGAGAAAGAATCATTGATCGGCTGCTTCCTGCACACCCTCCTACTGGGGATCGAGCCCGCAACCTGGGCATGAGCCCTGACCGGAATCGAACCCACAACTGCTAAACCAAACAACTTTCCTTATGTTCCTATGTAAGTAGTGTTACCCCGTTTTATAGACCTGGAAACAGGCTGGGTATTTCAGTAACTTGCTGAGCTGAGGTCTGAGCTTGTGTTTAGACTTCAAGTGCCTCTGGCCTCCTAGAAACCATTGTTTTGGAAAATAATTTAAGCATTCAGAAGGACAGTATTGAATAACTCTGTCCCATAGCTTATTTTGGGGGTGCATCTATTGTCTTATCTCTCCAGGTATTGTATAGTCACTGCCCCAAATGAAATATTTTGCAAAACCAGAGCAAAGCTTGGTGCACACTGGGCTGCACAGTTTTTCAGGCTATGGCTGTATTTTTCTTATGTCCATGTAATGCTCTGAATTTGGGCTGAGTTTTTGTTTTTGATTATTTGGTTATGTCTGAGACTGCTTTCTAAGGAAGTTTGTGTGTTGCCTGGAGTTAGCAAGATTATAAGATAATGTTCTTCAGTGGTAGATCATCATCTTGAGGGGAAAAGAACCTGTAAAATGTTAATCCAGTTTGCAGCCCAGGGCATTAAAAATGTGTTCCGGGAAAAAGGAGAAAAAGGAAACGGCAGCCTCTCCCTTTGCTCAAGGGAGTTGTCAGGTTTTAGTGGGTTTGAAATAGCAAATGGGAATTTTCCACCCGTAATGGTGAAATAAGAGTGGCCCCTTTGAGGCTTAAAAGATTTTTTTTTTTGGAATTTTAATAAGTTTGTAATGAAACATTTATTTATTTATTTATTTACTTATTTATTAATCCTCATCTGAGGGTATTCGTTTTTCCATTGATTTTTAGAGAGAGTGGAAGAGGGGTTGAGAGACACACACAGAGAAACATCGATGCGAGAGGGACACTTCGATTGGTTGCCTCCCACACGCATCTTGACTGGGGCATGGGATTAAGCTTGCAATGGAGGTATGTGCCCTTGAACAGAATTGAACCCGCAACCCTTCAGTCCACGGGCTGATGCTCTAACCACTAGGAAAAACTAGCTAGGGCTTACTAAATTTATTTTAAAATAATTTAAGACTCATAAGAAGTTGCAGCAATGACGGGTAGTTTTGTGTGCCCTTCACCTAGCTTTCCCCAGTGGTAATACCGTACACTGTAAAACCAGAAAATGGATGTTGGTGCACTGCTGTTTACTCAGGTGCAGATCTTAATTCACAGGCCACCAGTTTTGGCCTGTACTTTCCTAAACTTTGGCTTTTAGTTCTGCGGTTCCATCACCATAAAGAATCTTCCTGTGTTACCCCTAACTCATCACCTCCTTCCTTCACCCTACCCCCAGCAACCACAGGTCTGTTCTCCATCACTCTAATTGTGTCACTTCGAGAATCTTATATAATAAAAGGGTAATATGCAAATTGACCCTAACAGGGGAATGACCAGGAACAACTGGTCGCTATGATGCGCACTGATCACCAGGGGGCAGACGTTCAGTGCAGGAGCTGCCCCCTGGTGGTTAGTGCGCTTCCACAGGGAGAGCTCTGTTCAGCCACAAGCTGAGCTGATGGCTGCGAGCCCAGTGGCGGTGGCAGCAGCCTCTTCCACCTCCTCAGCAGCACTAAGAATGTACGACTGATGGCTTAGGACATCCCCCAAGGGCTCTTGGGCTGCCAGAGGGATGTCTGACTGGCAGTTTAGGCCTGATCCCCAGGGAGTGTTCCTAAGCTGGCAGGTGGACATCCCCTGAGGGGTCCCAGATCATGAGAGTGCACAGGCCGGGCTGAGGGACCCCCCTGAGTGCATGAATTTTCATGCACCAGGCCTCTAGTTTTCTATAAATGGAACCATACCAAATGCAACCCTTGATGCTTGTACAGTGTTAAGTTGGGTAAGTGGGGGTAGTGGCAGGAAGTGGGACTAGAAAGGTGCTATGGGGTTTAGATTCAAAAGTGTTTGTGACTTCAGTCTTGAGAGACAGTGTGTTCCTGGGTGTTTAAGCAGTGAAGGAAGACCATGAGCTTGGAGGAAGCTAAACTCTGCCAGTTGGTTGGAGGCTCAGCTGCTGTGGGCGAGGGAGAGGCAGGAGTGTGGCGGGGAGATCACATGGAGCGAGACGTGTTGGAAGAATGAAGGGTACAGTTTGTAGGTATAAGCGAGGAATCGGGGTACAGGGATTTCCCGCTTTGAAAGCGGGAGATAATAACTATTAGCAGTGGGGCACATGGAAAGCCTGGGAGAATCGGCAGATACGGAAGGACAAGATAACACTGAACAGTCGTGATGAGACCTGTTGGTGATAGGGCTACACCAGGCTGGCAAAGAGGTTCCACCTCTGTGCCCAGTGGGCTGACTTGGGTGGTGGCTGCCTAGGTGGTGGGGTGAGGTCTGAGTTCAGCTCTAGGAGGAGAGTCCTGCAGTTTATTAGGGATGCTTGCCAGGTTCAGAAGAGGAGAGGGGGTACCCCGGCCACAACTTCCCTTCCTGGTCTAGACCTGAACTACAGTGTTCTCTTGTCTGTTGCTGCAGGGATAGTGATGTGTAAGTAGCAGGTGTTAGAACACATCAAACTTAGTTCCTTTTTCTTTTCATGGAAAAACAAAAGTGATAGCTGAAGAGCAGCAATTTTCAACTGGTATGTCACAAGAATTTTAAAAACATGAAATATCTGACCATTTAGTCACAAGAATTTTAAAAACATGCAGTATCTGACCTCTTTTCCCTTGGATTGTCAAATCAAAAAATTAAAAATGACAACAGCCAAAACAACAGTAGCTGTCTGGTGAGTGGGATGTTTATGTGCAGGCAGCACTCACCCCCCTCCCTCCCAGGGGCATGTGGGAGGAGGGTCCTAGATGGGGGGGGGGGGTGATGGGCTGGTAGACCTTTCTAATTGGGGATGATGACCCGCAGTTAGTTCAGCATAAACCTTTCTGCACTTGATCTTCTCCAAAAGGCCGAGAAGCGATGCATAAACCTGTCTGAAAAGAAACTTCTCAAGACCGTTGGCAGAATGGCACCTTTGCTACCAAGGAAATCTTTCCTCCGAGAATAGATTCTGGCAGCAGAATTCTGAATGTCCTGTTTGAAATAGGCCATCATTGGCATTGATTTTCTTATGGCCATTGGGCTACACGGCATGGAAATGAGTTTATGCAAGAATTGCCAAATGGCAAGGACCCCTGCTTGTTTAGTGTCCTGCTGTCATCATCTTAGCAGATGTCTCCCTTCTTGCCAGGGACAGTTTTTAGTAGCCCCGTTAACAGTTGCTAGCAGTGACAGAGTGCCGAGTGACACCATACTTGAGCAGAGCGAGACCAGCCACTGCCGCTTTACAGGTGCAGACTTGGGAAAGGGCTTGGAGGAAGATAGTCAAGCAGCAGTGAAAACAGCCGTTTCTAAGCTGTTGGGACCAGGCAAAGGGAAAATCAGGCCGTTTATTAACATGAAACCTGTCCAGCCCTGGCTGCCATGCTCAGTGGTCAGAGCGTCAGCCAGACTGAAGGGTCTCAGGTTCGCTCCCGGGCCTGATGTGGCTCGTTTAGGAGGCAACCAATTGATGTCTCTCTCTCACATTGATGTTTCTCCTCTCTCTCTCTCCCCCCTCCCCCTCTCTCTCTCTCTCTCTCTCTCTCCCTCTCCCTCCCTCCCTCCCTCCCTCTCCCTCCCTCCCTCCCTCCCTTCCTCCCCCTCCCTCCCTCCCTCCCTCCCTCCCTCCCTTCCTCCCTTCCTCCCTCCCTCCCTCCCTCCTCCCTCTCTCTCCCTTCCATTCTCTCTCAATGGAAAAAATATCCTTGGGTGAGGATTAACAACAATAAAAAAGCATGAAACTTGTCCAGAGTGTAGAACATCTATTAGTCTCCCCACCCCCCGACCCCTGGAATGGACAGGTTCTTCCTGCAATGATCTCTGTTGAATCTGTTACGCTATGGTTTGCTTTGTGTAATAAATCACCCCAGAACTTCATGACCTACAACAATAATGAGTTAGTATTTCTCATGATTGCTCAGTTTGGCTGGAGGTTTTTCTGCATGTCTGCTTGGATTCACTCATGTACCTGTGGTCAGCTAGAGTTGCTGGCCTGGGCTCTGCAGGGACAGCTAGGAAGCTGGGCGTCTCTCCATGTCTGCAGTGGGCCTGGGTGTGTGGCTAGTGCCTTGGTTCTCAAAGTGTGGTACCCAGGCCACCAGCAGCTGTATCACCTGGACACTCTGGTTCTTGAGCCCCACACCAAATTTACTGAGTCAGGAACTCGGGGTGGGGCCAGGCAATCTGTGTTCTAACAATTCCTCCAGCTGATTCTGATGCTCCTGAGTATTCAGGCTCTCCTTACCTTACTATTCCCTCCTTCCAGGCTCTCTGTCTCTCTGAATTAGGATCCTGTTTGTGTCAGTGTAAGGGGGGTTTCTTACTGGTCATGGGACATTTGTTGACCATCAGTTATTGTGCCCATGCACATTGGTATCGAGGTAAGACACAGTCTTTGAACGCCCTCAGCTTATAGTCTAGCACAGGTGTAGTGTGCTGTGGGAGGTCGGCCAGCAGGGGAAATAATGAATTCACTTGGTATATACTGAGCTTGCCGTGTCCTGGTAGAAAGAGATTATCTAGCAAGTAATTGATTCTAGGAGTTAAAACACAAAAGGCAAGATGGAGCTAGCAATTTGAAAGTCCCCATGCAGGCAATAATTCAAAACCAGTTTCCTCAAATGTGGCTATTTATCGGAATCAATGGGGGTGGGAGGGCTTTAAAAAAATGTGGACTATGCACTCCCCACCCCCATGTGTGTGAGTGTTTGGGGTCTGTAAGTGTCCTAGACGTTTCTGACCAGCCGGGTTTGGGGAACACGGGCCTAAACCATGAAACTGTATGACCTGGGGAGGAGAGAAAGAATAGGAGGCTAAGTCTGGGACCTTGGGGGGACTGCCTGTGGTTATGCGCTGATATAGGTAGTCTGTACAGGGAGACTCTTCTGGAACTAGGGGGCCTGGAAGAAGATGAGTGGAGAGCAGGGTTGTAGACGCCAGGGGACTGGAGAGTTACTAGGGGAGGGAATTTGAGCAGGATCAGATGCACAGCGCTGCATCATTGGTGCCAGAGCTGGAGCCAGGCTGCAGTGGTGACCAGTGAGGGGTGGGCATCGGACGGAGGGCAACCAGTGAAGCAGGGAAGGGGTGTGTGTGTGTGTGTGTGTGTGTGTGTGTGTGTGAGTGAGAGAGAGAGAGAGAGAGAGAGAGAGAGAGAGAGAGAGAGAGAGTTTAAATGAGAAACCTGAACATGCTGCCCAAGGCAGAGAGGCAGTAGAGAGAAGTAAGTGCAGGAGGGTTATTAATGAACTCACATCCTGGAGGAGAGAAGGATGGATTCAAAGACGCAGCTTTTAGGATTGGCCCTGAAGAAAAGGAGAGCTACCTTCTCTCATCCTGGTGGGAAGGAGGTAAGAGAAAGTGTATGAAAACAGGAGAGTTTGTAGCTGCTGAAAATGTCTGTGTCCCTTTTCCCTGGCAACTCCAGGGTGCATTTTTCCTTTATTTTGTTCATTTTTACTGATAGGATTGGTGGGTTTTGTGAGCTTTTACGTTGATCAGAGTGCAGTCTCAAATAGAGCCTCTTTGGTGTTAATGAGGCCACCCATGGCTGTGGCACCCCCAGACCTCCACATCAGAAATGGGCTGGCTGGGTTTCAGCAGTTCCCTTGTAAAGTGCTGCTTGGGACTCCTGTGTTTCCCCTCGGAAAGCAAGTTAATGGTTAGTGCCTAGTTAAACCCACAAAGCTCATTTAACCCAGAATGCTGCCGGTAATTGCTGTAATGCTGTGTCTGTGAGTCCCATGTGTTTATCCATCTATGGACCTCTCCTTTTCCTACGCTCTTATTCTTTCTCCTTTCAACCCTTCTTTCCTTCTCTTACTCCTTTTCCCACATTATTTCAGTTTCCTTGAAGGAGTAATAGGCTTTGAGGATTGGCCTGGCGTCCTCTTGCTCATATGCAGTGTTTCTGAGGGAAGGTGTATCTGTCTGTAGGGTTGGCGGCCCCCAGAGTCCTTTCTCACTCTGTGGGGCTGCGGACCGGTGCGTTGGCATTTGGGGCCGGGCATTTCCTCGTGGTGAGATGTGCAGCATCCCTCAGCTCTCCTGGCTAAATGCCAGTATTGCCCCTGAGTTTGTGACAAACACCCTCTCATATATTTCTACATACCCCGCCCCCGGGCCCCCGGGGTGACAGCTGTTCACACGTCTCTGGTCGGAGCTCTCAGGGTGGGTGTGGGAGTCCCTGCAGCTGGATTCCTTGGAAATGGCACTGTGTGTGTGTTTTCAATTAACCAGGTTGGTGGGTAAGAGCTTTTAGAAGGTATTCAAGGGCATGATGTTTACATGACAAAGGAAAACAGGTTGCTTTTTGTTTCCTGGGATGTGGTTAAAATATTTAGTTAGGCCATTACAGTAGCTGAAAGTGAAGGTACGTGACACAGTATTTGTTGGACTTTAAAATCATGCCTGTTAGGAAGTAAGGGTATAAATGTTTTTCCCTATTACATAATATAGCTATTTAACCTATATTTTAGTATATAGCAGTGGTTCCCACCTCTTTTTGGCCATGCCCCACCTAAGCATCTCTAAAATGCTGATGCGCCCCCCCCCCCCACACACATATAATTCTTATTCGGTTATTCAAAAAGTGAACTCCTATTCACATGGAGGAAGCCTAAAAGGCCATTAACTTGGTCTAAACAAGCTTCCAAAGAACATGGCATCCATGAAAGAGATAAGGAATGAAAGGACAGTTGAAGTACTGAGGGAAGAAATCACTAAGAAATTGTTAAAAAAAATAATATGAAGTAATATGAAAAAATAGCAAATAAAGTTTCAAAACATATAATAGAGAACTGAAATGCATAAATGTCACAATATATATTTATATATTGTTTATGAGGCCCCTAGAACCAGCCAGGTTTGGGGAACACAGTACTAAACCATGAAACTGTATGATAAACCTGGGGAGGAGAGCAAAAAATGCAAAAAATTCACCGTTAATAACTCCCCCCCCGCCCCTTCCCCCATGGGGCGAGTGCCCCACATTGGGAACCACTGGTATATAGCAACCTGAATTTAGACAGTTTGGGAGAGGCGAGAAAGTGGAATTTTTGCTTAGTAGACAAGAGTGATTTTTCAACAAATCCATATATAGTCAAATAAATGGTTTGATTTTTATTTACTTTACCTATACAAGTGCTGGAGCCTTCCCCAGCTTTTCTAATCTGTGTATTTGTTTGTTTATACGCTTGATGTGTTTATAGTCTAATGCACACACGTAAGGGAGACTTGCAAATCTTTAAATCCTAAATGTGAAGAATTGTGGTCACAACCAGCCTAGTCCTTAAATGAGGAAGATGGGTCAGTCCTTGAAAGACTATGGTCTGAGTGTTACAAATAAGTACAAGGAAAAAGCAGTCCCAGTGCTGTGAGTCATTGATGTTTCCCTTTCTTTTTCCTACAGAACCTAAAAGCAGATCCAGAAGAGCTTTTTACAAAGCTAGAGAAAATTGGAAAGGGCTCTTTCGGTGAGGTGTTCAAAGGCATTGACAATCGGACTCAGAAAGTAGTTGCCATAAAAATCATTGATCTGGAAGAAGCTGAAGATGAGATAGAGGACATTCAACAGGAAATCACAGTGCTGAGTCAGTGTGATAGTCCATACGTAACCAAATATTATGGATCCTATCTGAAGGTAAGGCTTAAAAATAAAAACACAATTTTCCATGATGCAGCACTTGCCTGAGACGGAGCAGTGTGTGTGAAGGACTTCAATAAATAGCACAGCGGGTTTCCAGAGGAAGGAGAAACGTTTCGACCTTTGCAATCAAAAGAACTGGGCTTTGATAGTTTTATCATCTTAAATGTCACTATGGAAATATATTTTTGGTAGAAGTGTTTGATACTGAAATTGCCTTTCCAATAAAACAGCATTTCCAAGGGTACTTTGTCATCAAAATGCATTTCTTACTAAGTTATTATAATGATGACTGTTAAACACCTAATTTTAGCATGGCTTATGATAACTCATGCCAACCTGAGAATATTAGTCTTTTGATATTTCGGTTATCAAATGTGGTTTGATTTACTGCTGTTTTAAAGAATTAATAATGTTGCTTAGTGAGCAGTTTATCTACATTTGACTTTTAAGGATTCTAGGTAAGTAAATACTTACTTAAATAAAATAGTAATTATAATACAACACGACACAATGTCCTTGATCTTTACCAGTTCTTTAAGTGGAAAAGAATAGTAGTAAAACTGTTATTTTCAGTCTTTCATGGAACCACTTTAGATGTTGCAGGGTAAAAATCATTTCATACCACTAAGAAAGTTCAAGACTATTCCTGTGTTCCAAGTTCCTTGACATATGCTTGTTTTACTGAACTTAGAAATGTAGTATCTTTCAGAATGGGGTTTTGGAAATATTAAGAACTGGTGAAAAAAAATTATGAACTAATTCTTGTGGAAACTAAAACTTAATAGGTAGAAAGAATACTTCCAGAGGGAGGCAGCAGTATGTCCCAATAATGGAAGACTAGGCCTCCTCCTGTCCTAGCTTTATCCTCTAAATTCTCTGTGTTGCTGTTTGTAACTTACTCTCTTGTCAAAGGGATAGTGCAGGCTTTCATTTTTGTGGAAATGTGATGATAAGGTATAAGTGGAAGAGTGAGCATTTTGAGAACCATTAACTCACTTAAAATGAATATGTAAAGCAAGTCAAATTGAGTGGTAATGCTATTTTTTTTTCTCATAGCCTAAAGGCTGGCAATATGTCATAGGGTTAAGTGCACCATTTTGAAATGGAAAGGATACGTTTTGGAGTCAGATGTCATCAACGTGAATCTTGCTTGTTTGGGTGTGTGGCCTTGAGCAAGTTGTTTATTTTAAATAACTTCCCTGTTTTCTCATTTGTAAAATGGGAAATAATGGAATATACCTCATTGTTGCAAAGATGAAATGGAATTGCATGAAAGTATCTGACATGTAGTAGCTACTTAATAAATGTTATTTTCCTTGATTGATTGATTTTATTCATACCTCATCTCTGAAATTACCTTGCAATGAAGGAGGTACCAACTGAGGTCAAACAAGGAGGAGGAAGTGAGCAATAACAGTGGATGTTGCTGTGGGGGTGCATTCACTTTGGGACTTAACAGGGCAAAAAGGGAGTACGTGACTTCCATATGGGAAAGCAAAGGTTTCTTGATGTTGAATTTCTATTGAGAAAAAGCAAACATCTAAAGAAACCCAAGTTGAACTCTCCACTGTAACTTGCTGTCCTTTGTGAAATGACTTCAACAATAGTTTCATGGTAAATTCAGAGTTGGGCTTCATGTGGTATTCTAATGTGTTTTAATATGAATTATGGTACCTTTGGCAAAGGAAATGTGGAAAATCCTCACAACTTTCAGGTGACTTATACCATCTAATATTTAACTATGGAATTAAGGATCAAGTGGTTCAAAAGTATATTCTTCAACCTCAGTTGCTCAGCAGAATTTTTACTGCATTCGGGAATAAATTGCTTTATTTTAGCCAAACATGATGTTACCTTGACTGTATATACTGAGAGATTCTTCCTGGTAAGTCCTATAATTGCCTGAGTCACTAATTCTAGAACATACATTTCAAGTCAACCTAACCTTGATCTAGAGATGCCCAATGAATTTATTTAATCAACATAATGTCGGCTGCTAGAATAACCTCCTAAATGTATAATGGCTCAAATATGATAGATGCTTATTTCTTACTCACTGGTAGCCCTACTTTGTGGGCAGTTTTTCTCCAAACCAGCAGTCGCCAACCGGTGGTCTGTAGACCACTGGTGGTCCATGAGGTCCGAAAGCTTGGCTACCACTGCTCCAAACAGTGATTGAGGAACCCAAGTTCCTTCTACCTAGTTGTTCCCTTCTTCCATTTGTGGGCTTGCCTGCTTTAAGTCTCATGGAGGCAAAAAAATGGAGGCTCCTGTGGGAAGTTTTCATGTGCCTAGGCCTAGCCATAGAGCACATTATTTCTTTCTGCCCACATTGCCCTGGCCAGAACTCAGTCACAGGACCACACCTAGCTTAGGCGAGGCTGGAAAATGTCATCTAATTGTGTGCTTCATGGAAGAGGAAATGGGCTTGGTGCTCAGCTAGCCATTCCTTTCCAAAGCCACTTAGTATGTTGACTCTCCACGTAGGATAAGAAGTTTTGATAATTTTGTCTAGTATATTTTACTAGGCAGATTGTTGTTTAGAAAATAACTGCCTCAGGAATGCCAGGAATAGTATCACAATTTCTTAAATCGTGTAAAGATGACTCTGTCTCACTTGACTAAAAACATAATGAACTGCTCTTGTTAAACCATATTAACTATCATAAGTTGGACAGGGTGAGAATCCAAGACCTGTGATTGTATCTGCCCAATCTTGTAGGACAGAGTTTCATTAATTTCCTTGGCCCAGAGGAAGACCCTCAGTGATGATCCAGAGGCTGTTTTTCTGTCCTCTATTTAGGTTAATGAAGTTTAAATTAGTATAGTCCTGTCAAGTAAGGTAAAAACTAAATTGATATGTGAGACAAATGGGTCTTTGACACAAAGTTGAAAAGAATTGTGGTTTATATGGTTGGCTGCCCTTTAAAAACAAAACAAAACCATAGTGTTGTCAGAGGTAATATTCTTAGTTTTTTAAAGTAGTGATGGGAGAGAGAGCCTTAGGATTTCACTTAGTGTTAAGGGGCTTTACATTTTCATAGAGCAAGATTGGCCAAAGAGGAAGTTAGCAGAAAATGGTTTCTTTATTACTGGGTTAGTATTAAAAGTTCTCATTATGATGTTTTGGTTTCAATCATCTAGTCTAGGAAAAGAGATTAAAAACAATAGGTAAGTAGTCATCTTTGTTGTAGTATGAATATTAAGGAGACATGGCCATGGAGTGAGTGGTTGTTTAATAGTGGATTCAGATCCCTGACTTAGAATAAAATTTTCTTCAGTTCCTAAAAATTTTTAGGGTAGTTTTACCCATTGGATTCACTAGAAAAATGATATGAAAAAGTCCCTTGATGAGTTTTAGAAAACAAAGTCCTCTATGTAAGTACAGCTTCTTCTGGTAAAGGATTGATTGTGTTGTGTATGTTACAGATATATGTACTCTGGCATAGTTTTTTAAAGTTACATTCTTTTGACTCGTCATTAGAGTAGTATTAATGAATGAAAAAGCAAGAAAGATGCTAATAGCTTGCCTTTTTTTTTTTTTTTCTCATTTTAAACATGGTATGTCACTCATAGTGCTAAAAGCAGAGATCTTCTCACTATAGCCTCTGAGCTTTGGGCTAACTGCCTAGCCCAGTGGTCGGCAAACTCATTAGTCAACAGAGCCAAATATCAACAGTACAACGATTGAAATTTCTTTTGAGAGCCAAATTTTTTAAACTTAAACTTCTTCTAACGCCACTTCTTCAAAATAGACTCGACCAGGCTGTGGTATTTTGTGGAAGAGCCACACTCAAGGGACCAAAGAGCCGCAGTTTGCCGACCACGGGCCTAGACAATAAAATGACCTTTTTCATTTCATTAAATTAAACAAGGAGAGTTAAGCTTGTTTTGATATTTTTTGATTTGTGGCACCGTCATCATTGATCTATGTAGACCTTGTCTATTTTGATCCATTTTATTATTTCATCCTTCATCCCCACTGCACTGCTCTTTTGTACCACAAGTTGTGATGTGTCTTAGGACAGCTTCCTTCTTTCTTTATAGACTTTACCTGTGGGCTGGTCAAGGGTCACTTTTTCCTGGAAGCATTTGCTTGTTCAGGTACCAGAAACCTTTCTCAGAAGCCTCCCCAGACCACTTTCCTCATATTTCATTCATCAGAACTGAGTCACAGGCTGATGCCTCAGTCAGCCCCTGGCTGTGGGATGGGGCCACCTCATTAGTTCCCACCAAACAGAATTTACCTCTGGAGCTGGAAGAAGGGTCACTAGAGCTTCCCCAGAGTCACAAAGTCCGGGGAGAGAGAAATGGGGAGGTGGTGGATCAACCAACAACGCCTCTGACAAGGGGTCTGGTGGGTCCTGCCCTTGATGTGCCCATTTTTTGACCATCTGCTCTATGCCACCACCGTTCTGAGAAGTCTGGCATCTGCTCACATGTGAGCCCTCCCTATGGGTATGGCCAGTGGGAGTCCACTGGGAAGCTTGAGCATTTCAGCCAGACAATGGGTCTGCAGGCTCTTAGCCCAGGATCACCATTTCACACTTGCCTTGAATCCTAGGCTGTTAAATATCATCTTCAAAAGAACATATTGTCCTAGTGTTGAATTTTTATTTACTGCCTCCTTATTTCTTGGGTAGTTTAACAGGAAATTCTTGCCTAGCATGTATAAATGGTTTTATTTAATCCTCAATACATAGATTATGTTCACCTCTGTAGCTCATATGTCTTAAGTGAATGGATTTGGATTTGTTCCAGTAACTATGGCCCACTTCGACATGGATCCAGAAGCCTAGCCAATCTATTAAGAAAAAAAAATCTTTCCTATGTTGCTGGGAAATTGGAAATGGAGAGCTGCTTCAGCTGCCAGAGCTGGTTGTCACATCAGCCCATGCAGGGTGGCCTTGTCCCTCAAACTCCTTTGCTTACACCCAGTGTCTGCCAAGAATCCCTTTTTGGTTTTGTGGTCCTGCAGCTTTCTTTGTCTGCGCGTCCTTCCTCGCTCTGTGCCTGTGGATGGTTCTGTAGTGGCCCATAAAATGGTCTGGCAGAGTAGCCGGTCCAGTGACTTATTAGCACACTTGCTTTCTGCAGAAATGAGTTTTTACTGACAGCTGTGTTTGTTTATTCTTCACCCTTAACATCCTAGCTAGGTTCTTTGTGGTAACATTGCTTTTTTGTCTGACATTTGAGACCTGTTGGGCCCTGAAGGACTGAATCATGTGGAGTTAGTTCTTGGTCATTTCAAGAGTGGAGGAAGGGATTTAGACATTTCTCTTTTGGAAACTCACCTGACCTAAAGGTTTTTGGTCTGTTTGGGAGTCCTTTTGTCCCTGTTATTCTGATTCATCTTAAAATAAGCAAGTTACTTTGTTGGGGACTTTTCCTCTATCCTCTTTGGATATCTAAAAGATTAATTGAACCAAACCTTTAAGACAGAGGCATTTTCCCTCATAAAGCTCTTTATGAGTAGATTGTTATTTTCCTTCTTTCCTTCCTATGGACGATGCACAGATAACTGTAAAAGGTATTCTGATGTACTATTTATTTGCATTACTGAGGTGGCAAGGATCAAATATCTTTAGACATTTCTGTGCCTGAAGGAAAGAGGATTTTTTTTTTTTAAGGAAATTGTGAGATGATATACAATAGAATATATGCAAATAGTTGGCTAACTCTGCAGTTAGTGGGGGAAGAATCGATGTTTTGGCTATTTACTTGTTAAGTATTACACTGGGTGAGGTGCGTTTTTACACTGGGTGAGGTACTTAACTTAGTTTCCAGAATTTTGATGATTTTTGGTTGACTTAGTATGAGATTGACTTTGTGATTCATTATATGCTTCGATTGGCCCTAGTGCCTTTTCCCTGTCATTATCAGTGGAGATAGGTCAATGGCAAGGTTGATTCTAGACCAGTGCCTACAGAAGTTAATTACCTGTATTTTTCATTTACGTTCAAGCCTTTTCTCTTGCTTCTAGTCAAGGCTGGTATAGGGTGGCACATGGGTTTTGGAGTCATTTTGGGGCACATCACTTAAACTGGTGTGATGCGTTGGCTTGTGTTGAAATGTGTGATAGAAGACACTGATTCTTTAAAAGTAACAATTGATTTATGCCTCTTCTTTGAGAAGGAAGTGCTATTATACTCGCTTTCTCTCCTGAGGTGTAGCATGAGACTTCTTGTCTTTCTCTTGTCTCTTTTATACCTAGGTGGATTCTGGGTACTTTTCTTTTTGAAAGTTAAGATCCAGTCAGAAATCTTTCAGACTTGTCCCTAGAAGAAAGGGGGCATACATATGCCAAATGCAAAACCACAATGATTTCTTTGATTGCAGGGACCTTTGGCCAGCTTGCAGTAAGAACTTGCCTTTAGAAGATCCTTTGGTTCCCTTCAATGTCTCCCTCTCCTCAAAGGGATGGCAGCCCGATGGACAGTGGGCACATGACCCTGACATCGACAGACTTCCGTGGAGGTAAGCTGCTCTGTCAGTGTCGCCAGACAGACATGCGCCTTCCTCATCAGTCCTGAGCCCTGCCTTCATCCACACCTTGTACACATGAGAACTTGAGGCTTTTTTCTCTTGCTTCCAGCCACGGCTAGGGTTCTGGCACCTCAGGTAACAAATATTCCTTCTTCCCTGGGACTTAGAAATGAGTGGAGTGAAAGGCTTCTGTGGCAGCTTTCTCCTGGTTGAGATGGTATCTTGAACTCATGGACAATCCTTTATGGCTCTGTGTCTGTCTACCATTGCACATTGGGCTTAATTCTGGCCACTGGTGCCATTTGGGGACAAGTTGCAAAGAGTCTGTTCCCCCTTCTCACTTGTATTAGGAAATAAACTATTGATGAAGTTGCTGTTAACTGCTGTGGTGTGTACCCTCGCCTGAGTCTGGTGCTAATGTGTACAAATTTTAGAGACCAAGCTCTGAACTTGTTAGAAGGTATTGCTTCAAATCTTGATCCAGGCCAGGCACAGAGGACCAGAATCATACATGTCTCTAGAAAGTGGATGGCAGCCCTGGACAAGCTGGATGGTTGTTGGGCAGAAACTCAGCTTCCTCCTGCTATATTCTAAAGGAATAGATTTATCAGAATAAATGAGTGTGTTTCCAGCGTATTTTTGTTGTTTTGTTTTTGTTTCAGTTACGCACTTAGGTTGGGAAAATATTCTGGGAGTGAATTTATTACACTTTTACTGTTTTAATGTAAAACTGAGAGTTTAAGTATGGCTGCCAAAATCGATTTTAACCCAAGTATGATCCTTCTAACTTTAATAGAGGTCACATTTACTTTTCAACACTGACGGGGAGAGTGGGTGTTGCAGGACTGGCTAGCCCTTTTTTGGGGTCTTTATTCTAACTCATTAAGATAATCTTTATGACTTGTCAGGATCTCCTTTCTAACCTCATTGGCACACTTAGCAGCTGAGCTCCTGCAAGGCTCTGGCTAGTGTAGAATGTATTAAGAAGATTATCTCCTGGTTCCTGCATGCTCCTTTACTTTTCAGGTCTCTCACTATGTGCTCGCTTTCTAAGAGGTGCATTAAGCCCTGTGCGATCCCTTGCTCTTTCCTTTACGGGCCCTGCGAACAGGAGGCAGCAGCTTTAATGAAAGGCAGCCATGTACACAGTGAACTTCAAAGTCATCGCAGGAGGTTAGGAACTCAAGGTTATTAAGTTAATTTAAATTCTAGCTTCACATATTGGTTTAATGTACCAAGTTTGATACTATTTTTTCTGGTTTTAATCAAGCTTCTGTCTCCATTTTATAATCTGGAGCTTAGAACTGGTCCATTGGAGTAGCTGTCAACTAGAGTGGCACGTTCTTAGTCTCTCACTTTCTGTTTTCTTCTTTGAGCAAATAATTATTGGGTCCCTTAACCTATACTGGATGCACCGCAAGTGTTTAGAGTTGTGTCCGTCTTTAACTTGTTTTTAAAAATTGGGATCTCTTGTTTGGTAAGTTGGGATCTCTCATCTGGCAGTTTGGCTTAGGATTGGAGCCCATGGAGCACATTTCACTAGGTGCACTTGTGCCATTCTGAGAAAAACAGTTTGGAGAACAGGAGAGGAGGTCAGGTGAGGGCAGAGTAAGATGAGTGCGTGGCCTCTTGGATCTGTTTCTTGGAGTTTCTCCAGCACTGACTTAGGAGTGGAGAGCCGAGACAGCAGCTTAAAGAAAATAACCTCGATTAGTGTTGGAGACTCTGGGAGAAGCCTGGGTAAGATTTCCCTGGGACAGAGGGCAAGGAGATGGGGAGATTTGAGAGAGAGAGAGATATCAGGGAAATTTCTTAGTAAAGATACTGAACTGAAGGAGAGAGAAAGGAAAGCCGATTGGAACTTTGGGCTGTATCAGACTGTCCTTTAGGTGATGGCTTGTATGCTGTCCCACCCTAGACAGGAGCTGTAGGCGAGTGCTGTTCAGTGTCGGGTAACTTGAGAGTAAACTGGATGTGATCACAGCAGGCTATTCTGTGCATGCACCCAGTTTTCATAGTTTATTATTCAGATAGCATGGTTTTCTGTTCCTAAATTTTAAGAAAGGGAATTTCACTTGAAAAGTCTTCCCCTGAAAGTTTGTCACTGGTGACGTCAACCTCTTTGCTGTCCCAATTCCCACCTCTCTTGACTGTTCCTGCCCCCTCCCCTCCCCCCCCAGGTGGGGTGGGCAGTGTCTGTGCACAGCCTCTGCGCCCCCAGGAAATGAGACGGCAGTGTGCAGGTTGGTGTGGATCTCCCTGGGGTTGCTCTGCTCCTGGCAGACCACTTCATTGTCTCCCTGAGAGGCTATGTAAGTGAACCCCAATTCAGTTCCTGAAAACTGTTTTTAGTCATTTTGGTTAATTAGAGGCTCAAGAGTTTCAAACCACATATACGAGGTGTGAATAATGTGATTATAAATTTTTTTAAAACCCTCTGTTGTGACCCCCCCCCCCCCCTGCTTTTTTGTATTCTCATTTCAAAGTTTAAGCAGTAACTTGAATGACCAGGTTGGTTCTAGAAAGACAGTGTGTTGACTAGTCTGACAAGGATGTGCCTGTTTTCCTCATCATAAATAATAAGAAAAGGTGTGGGCACTTGAGGACGTTGAAGTGTGTGATGTGTAATTTAAAAAATGTGAGCCTCCCATTGTTCTCATGAGTCTGGAATAATGAAGCTTACTACTAATATCACTCACAGTGTGTTAAGTCAGGCCTTCCCAACTTTTGTATGTTGAATTAAACTTCCTCGTCACTTGTGGAGTGAGGTTCTTGGGGTACTGCTGAAGGAAGAACTTTCAGAAGCCCCCATGGGAGCATGGGATGTTTGTTTGCCTTAAGTTACATTCCTCAGATTCCAAAGTCCCCTGCCCCTTAAGCCAGTCCTGGAAAAGGTGCAGCTGGGGTTCCAGCAGAGCTAGAAACAAAGCCAGTGTCCAGAGCTTCCGGTCCATGGTGCAGCCAGTGCAGTTCAGCTTCCAAGTTAATTAAAGTCCATTAGTCCATGTGGGACTCCCACATGGCCCTGAGCCATGTGGATGCAGGGGAGCACAGTGTGTATGTGTGTGTGTGTGTGTGTGTGTGTGTGAGAGAGAGAGAGGAGGGGGGGAGCGCGCTTCCTTTGTTTGGATGTTTAAATATTGCAGTGGCCACATCCACCCTGGCCACTAATTTGTTCAGTGTGTGTGTGTGTGTGTGTGTGTGTGTGTGTGTGTGTGTGTGAAAGAGAGGAGGGGGGGAGCGCGCTTCCTTTGTTTGGATGTTTAAATATTGCAGTGGCCACATCCACCCTGGCCACTAATTTGTTCCCAGGTATGTCTGGCAGGTAGTCACCCTCCCATGTCACTCAGACTTGACTGGGTATGCATCTGTTGTCCAGTCCCTTCCCCCATCAGTCAGCAGGGAACAGACTTAGCAAAGCTGTATAAATGGCATGCCTATATTATTTAGCCTTCCCTTTCCTCCTTTCCTGTTAAGTAATAACCATGTTATTACAACGGCACCAGAATCTCATTATCATAGGCACATAATTGGGCTCCATGAATGAAGAGGAGGTAATAAAGGGTCTCAGGTTGACTGGTGAGATGCCAGCTAGCCAGTGGACAGCTCCTAGCTGATAGATAGCTTCCTAGGGGCTCCTAGGAGGAACCCCATTCTTGGAGATAATAGTAGGTGCTACCTGATGAAATTTTGGATGTGTTTCGTTTAGCAGGTTTCTGTTCCTATATTCTCAGAGCATTTGAGACTCGTAAGGGAGGCAAATATGCAGCATTTCCTAAATGTGTTTCCTTGTGGGATCCTCCGTTCCCTTCTTTAATGGTAAATTTCATTCGATACTGAGTCCCTGGCAGATCAGCATGCCTGGGAAGATGAATCTTAGGAACCATTATGTGGTTAAGGACCTAGTATGTCTGGCGATGCCAAGTTAGCAATAAGTAATCACATTCTGCCAGTCTCCTGCTGTTTTGCTGTCTTTGAAAAGCATTCCTTAAAATGTTGGTGTTTTAAAAACTGGATGAATTAACAAAGACCATGAAGCAATCAATAAAAGGCAACTACTGAAGTAGCATGTTAATTTTTTAAAAAGTATATTTTATTGATTTTTTACAGAGAGGAAGGGAGAGGGATAGAGAGTTAGAAACATCGATGAGAGAAACATCGATCACCTGCCTCCTGCACACCCCCTACTGGGGATGTGCCCGCAACCAAGGTACATGCCCTTGACTGGAATCGAACCTGGAACCTTTCAGTCCTCAGGCTGACGCTCTATCCACTGAGCCAAACCGGTTAGGGCGCATGTTAATGTTTTAAACAGTTTTATTTTCCAGTGAATGGTTTTCTGAGTGATGCTGTGGAATTTGAGAGAAAACAAGGTATGAAGTATTTGGCCATATCCTGTTCCTCAGGAAACAAAGTAATGTTACACAAAATCATGAGCTGAAACTTGTAGGTTAAAATTTTGACGAATAGAAATTGTTGGGGGATTGAGGGGGTTCTGGTTAAAACCACGTTACCTTAAAATCCTTTTGTCTCAATTTTTCTTGAAATCATTTTAAAGCTATTTCTAAGCTTTCTCTTCCTCAGGTGGGTGTGGTTCGTGCATTTTATTTAATGCGCATTTGAGTGTTAATAAGCTACTTGGTTGGCTGTGTAGAGAGCAACCATGGGCAAGGCAGTGATGACCCTGGCCCTCAGGTCTGGGGAACATGACAGCCTTTCTCTGATTGGATTCCTAGTAACTTTGTTTGCTGTTCTTTACCTTGGTTACTGTTGGTGGTTGGCTGTTTTTGTTGTTGTGTTTTTTTTGTTTTTTTTTTTTTCTTGCCCGCTTTTAAGTACTGCCGGAGCTCCCAAGCCTTAGCTCCAAACTTGGACCTCTCTGAGCCACAGATCTGATTGTGGAAGCACTTGCCAGCCAGCTTCCCTGGAGTATCTATGGGAACTTCGCAATCAACATGCCCAAAGCAGTGAATTCTCTTGATGAGCTGGGTCTCTGGAAATCAAAAGTTCCCATAATCAAGGGATTGATTAGAAAGAGCTTATTTAATCCAGAGGTAGTAACTTAAAACAGGAACATAGGGGGCTTTGAAAACCGCGCATGCCCTGTCCCACCCCTGAACTGGGATCTAAGTGATGACCTGGTGGTGGTTATGAATGGCCTGGTTTAAACTCCTGTGGTGCAGCATCTCCCTTAGGCCGTGCATCGGAGACACCTTAGAAACGTGTGGGGCTTTGTAAGAGTGAGCCCGTCAGGACACAAGGCCTTTATTTGAAGCTGTTTTCAGAGGAGCCATGTGGAAGGCCCTCATGAAATTAACCAGCGGTCTCTAGGAGGCAGGCAATCTGGAGACAGTTACCAGAACATTCTTTACCCGCGGCTGTGTGGGATGCCTTAGTGGCTCCCACATCCTGCTTTCCCTCCCCTTTCTGTTAACGTTGCTCCTGGGACTCCCCAGGCAGGAGAGCTCAGGCAGGTTGGCTGCAGCAGGTGATCCCCGCTGTCCCTTTGAAGGAGGTGGGGAGAGTGCGGGAGGGGAGTGATAAGCCTTCTCCCACGTCGTTGGCACAGGTTCTGTGGCCTTACAGGCTCTGACACACCACCTACCACTCTGGCCTTTCAGCCTCTGCACAGCTTGTTTCCCTTGATTGTT
The DNA here is from genome assembly GCF_027574615.1 of Eptesicus fuscus. Lineage (NCBI taxonomy): Eukaryota > Metazoa > Chordata > Mammalia > Chiroptera > Vespertilionidae > Eptesicus > Eptesicus fuscus. The sequence goes on along the minus strand of NC_072480.1, from coordinate 63,642,410 downwards.
CTTGCTGCTGTCATTGAGGGATGGAGATGACTTTAGGAGAAGTCAGAATGACCCAGGTTCAGCACCTGTCCTTGGGCCCATCACAGTGCCTGTTTTTCTATACATCTTGTCATCCGCTCACCTCAACTCTAGGGATGGGAGGAAAAAGCCTCCTCCTCGCCTTTCCTCCAAATGGAGGACACACCACCAGGCAAGGCGGGGCCAGGGTTAGCGTGGGTTTAGAGGCAAAGGCCAGCGGGGCCTGCTGGGTGTGTGCGTAGAGCTGCCTCCGTGAGCTAGCCAGTAGGACCCCCACCTGTATCTCTGGAGCACTTAATTCAGTGATTCAAAGACCATGGCCCATAATTTGAAGTGAACAATGTGAGACTGGGAAATTAGGTTTTAGCCTCTAATTTGTGGGGCATCTTTGCTGTTTCTGTGGCATGGAAAGTGAAATAAGTGGACATAAAATATTTAATATGGTAGGTACGGGGAAAAGAAATAATACAAAAAGAATTTTCTTGATGATACTCAAGGTGGGAGACTGCAAACCAATACACAGAACACATGGGGGATCTGACCCAGCAAGTGCTGTAGGGGACGGGGCTGCAGTGGTTGGGTGGTCTCCCGGGGAGATGGCTCTGAGCCAAGACCCAAGAATGAAGGCAGGAAGCAGCCTGGCTGTTTGGAGGAAGAGTGCTGTGGGCCGAGGAGGTGGCGAGGAACAGCCTGGCAGATAAGGAATGCTTTCATGTGGGGCTTGCTCGCTTCCTGGGTCTGGGCCAGAATCTGTCTGGTGGAGTTGGGAGGAATCTGGAATATACTTGTTGCTTCTAGAAATGCTCGACTAAGATTGTTAGACTCTTAAGTATATTAAAACTTGGAAAGGAGAGTGGAGTGCGTGCCAGGAAATGATATGATTTGTCCATTTTATCATCTGTTTTGTAATTCCTTTGGGTTGTTTTCTTAGGTTTTTGGCTTATTTTGATTTCAGGGTTACTTCCAAATAACTGTCTAGTTGCCATGCTTCTTATTTCTATTTTCACTATGTATTGTCTTTAATTAATATACTCTGCTATAAAGAAAATGGGTTTTGGGTTTATGATTCTTCTTAAGGACATGAATATAGTAAGTAGAGTCTCTGAAAAGAAGAAATTTATGTACATTTTAATAAACATGATCACATGCACAGCTCTTTGAAACCTCCTTTGAGCAGTAATTTCCCAGCTGTTTACAAATTGGGTTTTTTATTTTGTGGAGGGGGAGGCACAGCGTTCTTTAAGAAGGACCAAATTGTTGGTCTACACCCAGAGGAGCCCACTGATGCTGGCCCAGGGCAGAGCCGGCTGATAGGTGCTGACTGGTTTTGGTCCTGGGTTTCTGGTCGCACAGGGAACCGGCAGCAGCAGCCTGTCCCTGCCCCGCAGCAGTGCGCGGATGGCTTTTCCCTTGCACAGCAGCCTCATGCCTTCCGCTGACATGGCGGCGACTTCTTTTCTCCATGAGAATTTCCTTTCTCAGCAGTAAACAAAAGCTTTATCCTTGTGGCTTAAGTTAGGATTTTAACCATGTTCTCTAGCACTTGTCAAGGTTTGGAGCTCATCCTGGTTGATTCCAGATTTGAGAGAGGATGTCTGCGGTGCTTCCGTCGCCTCCGCTCGCAGAGTCGTCATTTCCCTGCATTAATGGGTGCTCGTCTGGGCCCTTGGTTGGAACGTCAGAACTCCCCTCTTCCACGTGCACCCACACAGTGGCAGCCTCCCTCCAAGGCTCCTCTGCTTTGGAAGGCCTCTGCTGCTTTCCGCACTGGCCTCAGCCAGCTGCAACCTCTGGGAGAGGGAGAAGCACATCTGTTTTCTCGGGGAGTGGTTTTACTATGCAAGTAACTGTCCTTGCGTTACTGGGAAAAACAGAGAAGATACATGGCGTCCCTGGTGTCAGACTCCAGGGTGACGGGACAAAAGCAGAACCACTTACTTTTTTGGGGGGTGGACTAAACAAGTCTGCAAGTAAACCTTACTTTGAAATCATAAGGGAATACATTTTATTTTGCAATCAATCATGGGAAAAAAATTGTAGGCCCAGTGCCAACGATAATATAAAAGGTCTGCTTTGAAATGTTTCCGAGGATGGGGACTGTGGATTCCTTTCTCTCTCCCGAACACACTGTCCCAGTGTAATTGAAAGTCCCTGAAGACATTTGGCAGCTCCAGTGTATGTTTTTCTACCCCAAAAGTTGAATGAATTAAAATTTCAATAGGCTAAATATTTTACTTCATCAAAAAGAAACCCAGCTCTATTTCTGGCTGTTACCTATAGTTTAAAGGAAGCATTTACTGAATTTCTAGTTCTCTTTGTCTCATCATACATGTTCTGCATATTTAAACCTCTGTTTGGAGTAGCTAAACACAGATGATAGCTAATTATGCCAAGGCTTCCCCCCCTAAAACTTCTGTATTTCTGAGTACATTTTTAAAAAATGGTATGGTATATGACGTCACAAATCTTACCTAGGTTATGTAATGAGGGGCTGCGTGGTATGTAATTAAAGAGAAGACTGATTCCTAGTGAGGTAAGTAAACTTTCTCCTGTCCGGTAGTTTATGCAGCAAGCATGACATTTAGATCTTTGGGTAAATAATGACATTTACTTCAAAATAAGAACAATGGACTGCGGAGCCAAGCCCTTTACTGAATCGTGCCTGCCAGTAACACGTCGTCATGACCACTGCTGACTGACCATGGTTTGCCAGGTGCTGGACCCTGGGCACCTGGGGTTTGCATGTCTGATTATACATTGAGAACATGTGCATGTATCTCACTGTCCACTGTAAGTACACCTGTGCAGAAAGTAAAACATTAGGGAGTGGCCACAGCGTTGGAAGAGAAGCAGAGGGTTCAAGTAGCAGAAACATTTCCTCAGTCCAGTCCAGCATTGAGCAGACACGCATATTGAAAACTCCCTTTGGAAGCTGTTCGCCTTTAGACCAAAGGCTACACAAGGCAGTCATGGTGTAAATATGAATTTGCCACCCGTGCATTTGAAACACATCATATGTTTTTGGTGAATCTACCAATTCCATAAATTGTTAATATTAAAGACACCTCTTTAAAGGTCTGTAAAACACAATGAAGTCTTTATTCTTTCTCACCACACTCACCCTCTGACTTGGACTAATCTGATCTCTTTGGGCTGTGTCTTTATCAAAGAATTAATGCTAAATCCTCATTAATCACTTTTGGTTTTTGTAGTAGATATTTCTGACATGTTGCATAAGGACCATTGAGATCACCTATCAGAGGGTAAGGTTGTAATTAACTGAAATGGTTCACTTTTGCAGAAAGAGCATATTGTTAACTTGTAGCAAGATTTATGGCATAGAACTTGCTCATTTTGGTGATTTGTAATCATTTACTGATGTTTGCTCTCTATTGAGGATAGATACAAGGGAGGAAAGAAAAAGCCTTCTTTTACCTCCCAGGGCACTTTTTCATGCTTCTCTTTGTTACTTCTGTACCCTCAGATTGAGATGATATGTGAGTGTATCTCCTGGATAACCTTGTAAGCGTCCTTAAGTTTAAGCAGTGATTTTATTCATCTTAATGTCTACCAGCATTCAGCACAGAAACTCCCCATTAATAGATTTATTGCTTGTTGTGTCAAATCTATGCTGATGGAAGCGAGGAACATCTGTACCCATTGGGAAGAGTTAATTACTAAAATCCATGAACACGTAAGCACACAGTTACAAGGTCGTCTCTACCAGAAGAGACAATCCTGTGACTTATGCCCCAAGAAGAGCTTTATAGGGAATGCCCAGTGTTCTTTCCAATTTATTAAAGCACATTAGGATAATAATTCTTAAACAGGGCATGATGGAGGGCTGTGTGTAAATCCCTCAAATTATAGGCATACGTTTTGTAAATTGATGCACTTTTCAGCAGTTAGATTAGAGTTCCTTGATTTCTGAAACAGTTAAATGTTAAGAATAGTTACATTAGAATGTATTTTCCTCACTGGAATTCTTTAGAAATTGCTTAGAAGTCATGATTTTTTTATTGTGATTCCGGCTTAGGTTTCTGACTCAGTGTCAGAATATCTGAATTTGAGCCCCGGTTGCTCTCCTTTTTTCCCATTGACTAGGTATCTTAATTTGTAAAATGTTAAGGAAGTCCAGCTGGGTGTAGCTCAGTGGTTAAGTTTCGACCCATGTGAACCAGAAGGTCAAGGTTCAATTCCTGGTCAGGGCACATGCCTGGGTTGTGGGCGCCATCCCCAGTAGAGGGCGTGCAGGAAGCAGCTGATCAGTGATTCTCTCTCATTGTTGATGTTTCTATCTCTCCCTCTCACTTTCTCTCTGAAAAAAAGTATATATATATGTATAAATATGTATGTATATGTAGATTTTATATATATATGAGATTACCTAAGTAGACAGTATGATTACACCAAATGCAATACTCTATGAAGGTATTTAATAACTTGTGAGGTGCCACTGCATTGCATGAATGCAAAATGGTGGTGGGGACCCCACCTACTTGACCAGCAGAAAGACAGTAGAAATTCTGGGGCCACCCATTGTGAAGGAGAATGTGGCCGGCCCTAGTCCTGTGGAGGACTCGGCCCTCCCCTCCTTCAGTGAATGTCGCCACCCAACACTGGGCCACAGCTGAGCGGCCCCTGGTGGTCAGAGGGGATGGAAGATGGCCTGGGAGGACAGCAGTTTTGCAAGAAAGTGAGAGTTGACCTCTTCCTGTCCTTTCAGCTTTCTGTCAAACCAAGGCTGACTGGTTGTTAAGGAGTACAGATACCAAGGCAAGTTCAGGCCTGAAAACACTGCAGACCAAGCTGTGCTGTGCTGAGCAAATCCTGAGAGTTGGGGGGTGGGGGGTGGGGGCAGGTGGTATTAGAAAGTCAGATGAAGAAATGTTACCTGTACAGAGACGCTCACACATAACGTTCATTTCCAAAAGCACCTTTTTCTTCTCTAGAAATAACCCTCTTGGTGCCCAGGCAGCACTGCGTCCCTGCACATAGAAAAGCACTGGCTGCCATAGCCTCCCTCTTCCTGGGAGTTTTGTTCATTCCTTAGCAGGAACCTCCTCCACTTCCTTCTGGCCCTTTTCCAGATGTAAGTATTATGTTGTGATGTCATGAAAAGTCCTGTGGGTCAGGATAGTTGCTAGAATATTCTGTTTTATTCAAGGACAAAATCATTTGAACTTCTAGCTGTCTGTCTGTTCGTTTGTCTATCTTTATACAGAAGCGGTTTATTGATCACTCTTCTTACCCATAGTTCTTGTTCTTTCTGAGTTAAATTTTAATTTATAAATTACAAAGAAATTATTTGTTTGATTCTGGATTTTCAAATTTACTATCATAAAATATTGCAGTCTGTTTGCATTTAAAATTTTTTCCCTCTAATAATATTCTTTATTTTTTTTTTTTGCTATACTTGCAAATTAGTGTGTTTGGTATTTTGTTCTTGATTACAGACATTGGAGGTTATTATTTTTAAAAATTAATGTATATTCTTATTCTAATATTTTCTATTAATTGTACATGTATCTTTATTAATTCTTTACTTTCCTTAGTTTGGTTCCTTTCCTTAGGCTTCTGTCTTCCTTCCTAACTTTTGGGTTGGACATTTAATTTTTTTTCTTTTTCGGCTTGGTAATAGGAATACATAGTGCTGTCAGTTTTCCTTTGGCTCTTTTCTGTAGTTTCTGGTGTTTGTATTGTTCCCAACATCATGTTTTGATTTTTGTTGTTTGAGCTAAGGATTTGATCCAGTAATTTACAGTTGCTTTGTTTCCCTTTGTGCTGTTTCAGGTCTTACTGTACAACCTTATTTTTAATTGCGTAGAGTGGCCTTTCTCCCATTTCACAGTTGTTTCCAACACTAGAAGACTTTCCTTGCCTTTGTCCTCCTCTCAGAGCCTGGGAAGAGAGAGGGAAGCCTGGGATCTCGTCCCCACCCCTTTACTCATCAGTGCGCTTATCCTTGGTGTGCGGAATTATTTCCCTTCCACCTGTGTGCCTCAGGATTGCTTTGGGGTGAGCAGAGAAGGGGTGTGCCAATGGGATGAGAGGTGGGGAGGCCGGCTGAAGGCTTCAGGACCGGCTGCATTCTTGGATCTGCAAGTTCCTTTACGCTTTGGCTCCTTTTGTAGGGCCTGGGCCTACTGCAGCTGCCTCATGGGATGTGCTGAGCCCCAGTGGAAATACTGTGTGTACATGGGCACCTGGCACTGTGCCTAACACACAAAAGGTGCGCCACAGCGTGCTCCTCCTCTCCTGCTCCAGCCAGGCCATCACAGGCTTTCCGTGCCGCCGTCCGTGCCCTGTGCATCAGGCCGGTGCTGGGCCCCCACCTCGCTCCTTCACTCCAGCAGCCTCTTCAGACAGTATTGACAGAGATCATTTTCCACAGAAATTCCGTTTTTCTGTTTTTTACATGTAAGGCCTTCTTCCCTATTGGAGCCTGTTACAGACCCACAGCTGCTGTGTCATTCCGCCTCAGCCTTCAGTTGTGTTGCTGAGATAACACACAAGTTCACAATGCACTTGAGAAGTAGGGTAGCCAGTGGGGAAAGTGACTCAAAGGGATTTAATGTTCTGTGCTTGTGGGATCATCTTATTATGAAAGGATTAGTAAAATGATAGGGACTGACCTTTATTTACCTGGGATGACTCGCATACACGGGTGGGCAAAAGTAGGCTTACAGTTATCCTCATAGAAAAAAAACACATAATACAAGAATAAATAATAATACAAGAATAAACTTTCACATACAACTGTAAACCTACTTTTGCCCATACTTGTATATTCTGAGCACCCCTTCACTTAAAAATATTGCTATATATCACTTGTTAGAAAGGCAAACAACTTTTCCTCTACCCTCTTTTTGACTAGGGGGTCTGCAAATTAAAATGACAGAAGACAGATTAACAGGAGAAAAGTTTATAAGTGTGCATACTCATTAAATGATTAAGATAGAGGCTTATATCCTAATTAAGGAGAAGGGAGGGGAAGAACAAATGTGTTTCTTTAGGAAAGACAAATGGGATTTTACAGCAGATAAGAAAATAAGTGCTGCTCTCTCTACAGACAGGAGAGGTCCTGCTTCCTCCTCCAGGCCAGGGGGATTTATGGTAGGTTAATTCTGTTCTTCCTCCTGAGAGTAGGCCCACCCCAAAGAGGGGATTTATGTAGCCTCACCTCCCAGAAATTGCTGCTTTAGTCAGATAAGGGAAGCTCCTAGCAGTCTTCTTTCTGCATCTATTAAATAGAAGATATTTTCAGCTTAAAATAATCTTCATACTAACCCAAAGGGCTCCCACTGGGTCCCCACATACTAAATTTCACTGTATCAGTTACCATCGCTGTGCTGGTTCCAACCTCTCTCCCAAACTCCAAAACCATATTTTTCAACTGTTGCTCTGCTGTATCTGCCAGACTGTCCCATCAATATTGCAAAAGTACAAAGAGCCATCTCGGCTTCCCTCCCCTGTCCACCTAGTTGTCCTCTTTCTGACCTTCCTATCTGTATTCCTGGAGTCCTCACTTACTGCGGCTCAAACGAGCGGAAACACTCATCAGGGCCACTTCTAGAATGTCTCCAGGTCTCGCCCTGACCTGCTCACTCATTCTATCATGTAGGTAGTTGCTGGTTACTTATCCTCCTCTGAAAGTTTTGATTTCCCCATTGCTTATTAAGTTAAGCTGAAACTCCACCAACTGGCATTATTCTCACCTGCTTAGCTGAACAGGATCACTTGTTTATTCCTTGACCATCCCCAGGTATCTGCCAGAAACACCCCTGTCACCCTGCCCCAGTCAGCCTTAGTACTTTTTCTTATTTTTTATTTTATTATTATTATTATTTTTTGTCTAAAGTTTTACTTTTTCCCCAATTGACCCCCTCCCTCATCCCTTCCCAGCCCGGGTAAGCCCCCACTGCCCCAGTGTCTGTGTCCATTAATTATACTAATATGCATGCATGTAAATCCTTTGGTTGCTCTCTAACCCCCCCATCCCCTACCGTTTGTCTCTAGATTGATCTATTCTTCTTCATCAAATTATGTTGATCATTATATCCCACATATGAATGAGATCATGTGATATTTATCTTTCTCCGACTGGCTTATTTCGCTTAGCATAATGCTCTCCAGGTCCATCCATGCTGTTGCAAATGGTAAAAGTTCCTTCTTTTTAATAGCGGCGTAGTATTCCATTGTGTAGATGTACCACAGTTTTTTAATCCACTCATCTGCCGATGGGCACGTAGGGTGTTTCCAAATCTTAGCTATTGTAAGTTGTGCTGTTATGAACATAGGGGTGCATATATCCTTTCTGATTGGTGTTTCTGGTTTCTTGGGATATATTCCTATAAGTGGGATCACTGGGTCAAATGGGAGTTCCATTTTTAACATTTTGAGGAAGCTCCATACTGTTCTCCACAGTGGCTGCACCAGTCTGCATTCCCACCAGCAGTGCATGAGGGTTCCTTTTTCTCCGCATCCTTGCCAGCACTTGTCATTTGTTGACTTGTTGATAATGGCCATTCTGACAGGTGTGAGATGGTATCTCATTGTTGTTTTGATTTGCATCTCTGGGATGATTAGTGACTTTGAGCATGTTTTCATATGCCTCTGGGCCTTCTGTATGTCCTCTTTCGAAAAGTGTCTATTTAGTTCCTTTGACCATTTTTTTATTGGATCGTTTATCTTCCTTTTGTTAAGTTGTATGAGTTTTCTGTAAATTTTGGAGATTAAACCCTTATCGGAAATACCATTGGCAAATATGTTCTCCCATGCAGTGGGCTTTCTTGTTGTTTTGTTGGTGGTTTCTTTTGTTGTGCAGAAGCTTTTTATTTTGATGTAGTCCCATTTGTTTATTGTCTCCTTAGTCTCCATTGCCCTACGATCTGTGTCTGTAAAGATATTGCTACGACATATGTCTGCTATTTTGCTGCCTATGGAGTCTTGTAGGATTTTTATGGTTTCCTGTCTTATATTCAAGTCCTTTAGCCATTTTGAGTTTGTTTTTGTGTTTGGTGTAAGTTGGTGGTCTAGTTTCATTTTTTTGCATATATCTGTCCAAATTTCCCAGCACCATTTATTGAAGAGACTGTCTTGACTCCATTGTATGCTCTTGCCTCCTTTGTCAAATATTAATTGAGCATAATGGCTTGGGTCGATTTCTGCGTTCTCTATTCTGTTCCATTGGTCTATATGTCTGTTCTTGTGCCAGTACCAGGCAGTTTTGAGAACCGTGGCTTTGTAATACAGCTTGATATCTGGTAATCTATTAGAACTGCTGGGAGGACAGTGAGAGTTGACCTCTCTTCCTGTCCTTTCAGGTTTCTGTCAAACCAAGGCTGACTGGTTGTTAAGGAGTACAGATACCAAGGAAAGTTCAGGCCTGAAAACACTGCAGACCAAGCTGTGATCCCTCCAACTTTATTCTTCTTTCTCAGGATTGCTGTGGCTATTTGGGGTCTTTTTTTTATTCCAGATGAATTTTTGGAGAGTTTGTTCTAGATCTTTGAAATACGCTGTTGGTATATTAATGGGGATTGCATTGAATCTGATGATTGCTTTGGGTAGTATGGACATTTTAATGATGTTGATTTTGCCTTAGTTCTTCAAGTTGCAGCTCAAATACCACTTCTCTCTTGGAGTTTCATCTAAGCCTTCTCCTCATTCAGTTCAGATGGGCCTCTCAGAACACCCATGGCATTTTGTATCTCTTTTGTGGCACCCAGTGCAGGCTGTCTGATTGTAGTTATTTGTCCACGTTTTCTATTATGAAAAGTTTCTTAAAGTCAGAGTCTAGATATATACCGTGTTCATAGTAGCTGTCTAAATTATTTAAGAAATGGTAGCATCAGTGAAACAGGAAACAAGTTTTTTGAAGTCAGGAACCATATTCTGTACCTTGAATACAATTGGAAGGCTGTGATGTCAGGGAGTCTCTGAGGGACTGGTCTCAGGGTCAGAGAGCTGGTAAGGGTCAGAGGCAGGATTCAAATCCTGTCTCAACATTCTGTGTTCATGCCCACATCTTAACAAAAAAGTATCTTTGCTTTAAAAACCATATTGTTAAGGAAGTCTTAACCCACCTATCTATCTATCTATCTATCTATCTATCTATCTATCTATCTATCTATCTAAAAGGCCAAATGACCGGCTGACCAGCCGGTACCTATGACGCGCACTGACCACCAGGGGACAGACACTCAACGCAGGAGCTGCCGAGCTGCAGTGACTTGGCAGTGGCGGTTCTCAGGTGACGCAGCCCAGAACCAGAGAGGAGGGAGCCTGATTCCTCGCGGCGCCTCGTGGTTCCTGAATCTGGTTTACTGCACACTTGCATTTGCGTTCCACACCCTGTACGACAGCAACTTTGCAGAGTGCCCTCTCGCACTCTGGGACCCCTCGGGGGATGTCCAAGAGCCGGTTTTGGCCCGATCCCCACAGGCCAGGCTGAGGGACCCCACCTGCCAGAGGGACCCCGCTCACTGTGCAGACTCCCTTCAAGCTGTGGCGCCACTCCAGGCATTCTAATTAATGTCCGTTCAATGTGCACGAATCCGTGCACTGGGCCACACGTATTTTAATAAAACCTGCTGTACTTTAGGTGATTCTTGGGCTCAGCCTTTTGTTACGGCTAATGAATTTGGATGCAGTGTAGATGCAAAATGTACTTAACTTCATTTTAGAATTTCTGTGTAAAAAATCTTGTTAACTGTGTGGAATCTTACCCTGTCTTGTTTACCTTGTTTTAACCTTCCTGTCGTCTGTTGTTGTCTGTCAAGCCCCCTTTCCCCTGAAAAGGGAGCCCCCATTTTCAGTCACCAGCACAGGTTCTTAGGAAGCAGTTGCCATCAATTCAGGTTGCCTGTAAGTGGCCTCATTATTGATGTTGTGTCGCCATTAAATTAATTTCTGCAAGCAAAAACTACCAAAAGCAAAACCCAAAGACAAATGAGGAAAATGCTGTGTTTGCAGATCATGTTGTAGGAGGCTAATTTTCTTAATGTTAGAAGCTCCCGTTTTTAACAAAGGCCTGTTACCCAGTAAAAAAAATGGACAAAGGAAATGAATTAAGGGTTCATAGAAAATAAACACGACCCTCCAATATATAAAAGTGTTCAACCTTACAATAAGATGAACTCATTGAAATACCATTATTTTCCACTTATGGATTGATGACTGTCCTCATTTTCTGCCATAATGAAGTACCACAGATGGCATGGCTTAAACAACAGAAATTCATTTCCCCACAAACCTGGAAGTTGGAAGTCTGAGATAAGTCTCGGTTGGTTTCCTCTCAGGTCTGGCTTGCAGGTGGATGTCTTCTCTCCGTGTCTTCACTGGTCTTCCTTCTGTGGGTACCTTTTACATTGTGAATCCTGAATTAATTAAATAAGCCATTTTCTTTCCCCATATGGGAAAATTATATTATAGGAACATTCATGATTTATGTTGTTTGAGGTAATTTTTAAAAAATGAAATTATTCTGATTAAAATTATTCTTGTTTTAAGAACTCTTCTGATTTATTTCTCGTAGAGTGCCTCACAGGTCACCGTTTGTGAGGTTTACGGGGGCAGTGCTTGCACATCCGGGCAGGGACAGCGTGGTCCTCTGGTCACTGAGAACAGGCCAAGTGTGTCTTTGACCAGACCATTCTTTTCAACACTTGCCTCAAGGCTGGGAGAGCAGTAATGCTTTTTTAATTCCAGTATAGAATGTGTATGAATCGTTGTTCCAGATTTTATTTTCCTCATACACTCCCATGCAGAGAAATACTATTTGGTGTTGTTAATTGGGCTGTTTTGGTTTCTGCAGGTTATTTTAAGGCATGTATGGGTGATGATGTTGATAAGCAAATACCACTTTGCATGTGTTTAGTACTTCGAACTTTGCAGAGTGATTTCACATTCATTATCTCATTTTATTGTCAGTTGAACTGGGAGGTTTAGAACCATGGAGATTATTATCGTTTTTTAAGGGCTGAGGAATCCAAAGCTTGGGTGTCTCATGGTAAGTAAGTGATAGTCTTCTAGCTGGAGGTTTCAGGGTTCCTATATGCAAAACTGACGGGGCTGGAATGAGGAGGGAATTATTCGTCAGTGCTTCTCGTCTAGTAGCACTTGATCATACAGTGAAGTGGCTTTCAATGAGGGTGATTTTGGCTCTTTGAGGCCATCAGAAATGTCTGAGAACCTTTTGGTCATCAGAACCCGAGATGTGGTACTGGCACCTAGTGGGTAGAGAGCCAGGGATGCTGCTAGACTCTGTAGGCACTAGACAGTGCCCACAGAGAGAATTGTTCCCCACATGTCAGTGTCAAGGATGAGAAACCCTGGTGTAGCTGCACGCCATTCCTGGGTGGAGGATGAGATGGCCCTCTCTCTGAGGTGAGAGGAAGGTGAGGACAGTGCTTGGGGGTGGAGAATGAAGGAGGGAGACAGGTACCCTGAGTCAGTATCCTCAGAGAACTGCCCTGTGAGCTGGACTTGCAGGGGGTCTATCAGAGAGAGCCCCTGTGCAGAAACCTGCAGATGTTGGACTGGGGGCATGGAGCAGAGCGTGTGGAAATGAGGTGGGGAGACAGAGGGTACATGCTTGTGAAGGGCACTAGTTCACCAAGCCAGAGTTTGGAAGTCATGACAGAATTTAGCAGAAGCTCTCAGATATTTTAAAATCAGGAGTTTGTTGTTGTTTCTTAAGATAAGAGATTGACTCACTCTCTATAATGTTGGGTGGACACCTTTATGTCAAACCGCTCAAATTGTACCCCATACCTCCTTCCCCTGGGCTTCCTGTCAGTAGATGGCACTGCCAGGTGTTCATTCAAGTGAGGCCAAAGCCAAAGTCGCTTTGACCTCCTTGCGCACCACCCAGTCCTGTCATTTCTGCTTCCCAAGCCTCTCCAGATGATGTCACACTCACCTTCACCTTCACCTTTCCCCAGACCGTACACGAGCCTTTAACTATTTCCAGCCACTTCTCCACACACATTGAGTGCTTGCCAAACGAGCATTGCTTTGGTGTACCCTTCAGTGCCTTAGGAGAAATCTGACATGTTTACCCCCAGCTACTACAAGATTGGCCCTTCTCTGTCACTCTCCACCCGCCCCTCCTTGTGCCTTCTTTCCATTGGGTCTTTGATGCTGCCTCTTCCCTGCCTTGCAGCTTCACTCCTGCCACCTGGATGCTGACCTGCATTTCTCCCCCTGGTCCCCTCCCTCCACTTCTCCCCTGACCCCAGTGCCAACTCATCATTCAGGTTCTGACGTGAGCTGCCAGGTCCCTGCTGTACCCTCCCTTGGCACCCACTTGTGAGTTGTAGTTAGTCAAACATCATTGAAGGTTGTCTTCAGCTCTAGAAGGCAAGCTCCCTGTGCGGAAGGCAGGTGCTCACCCTGCTTACTGCTGCCTCCTGGTGCTCGCCCCTGGGAAAAGCTGCCCAGTGGCATCTCAGCCAGGAGTGAGTGGGGACTGGCCGACTCTCCACGGCAAGATGAGTGACACACCCAGTAAGGTCAGAAAGCAAGTCTAGGCAAGAGGCGGTGGCCAGTGGAGCCTTTCGCGATGCAATTTCCATTTTATTCCCCAATTAGTGGATTAGTGGTGCTGATGGAATTGGGGACAAAAACACATTAGTCACAGGACCTAGCTAAGGTACTTAAAATGCAGTGGCCTGAAAAAAGGACCTACTGCTGTTTTCCTAAGTGCCCTTGAATCTGGTGGACTTCATGTTTACATAATAGCGTTCATACCCCAGCAGGTCTGGTACCAGGAAGCAGCTGGATGAAAATAGAAACCGGCTGGTCTTTTTACTGCATCTTCCTCTCCAGAAAGGCCAGGTCTCTACAATGAAAGGGTGGGGCTTTAGCCTTTTAGCTGGAGAGCAGCTGGTTTGCCAGTTGTCCTGCTATTGCTCTAACGCCCCCTGTGGTATTAGGACAACACTGGAGATGGGTCACTTATCTCTGAAAGGAAGAATTAGTACTTTAAAGTGTTGTTTTGTTTCCTTGGTACTTAGTTACTTGCTAGGCTGACCCAGGATGGAGCTTCAGAATGGCAGACAAGGTGTGGTCACTTGTGTCTTGTTCCAGGAAGCAGTGTGGTGACACTGGAATCTCCAGAGTCAGCAAAGGCTGTTCCCAGGGTGTCTTATTGCACAGCTCCCTGCAGTGGGGAGTGAGGTGAGGAGAGATTACAGACCTGCTGAGAGTTTATCTTGCTCTTGTAAACTTGCCCTTAATGCCCATAAAATAATAAAAGAGATGGGAGCTGGGTCAAACAGCCCCGTAAAAAAAAAGGGAATGAGAGTAGAAACCCAAGTTCCCTTAGAGGAAAACAATTTAAATTTCCCATGTCATCAAAAATGGTATTGGGCGTTCCCTGGAATAGTTTATTTCTACCAGATAGGATGCTTTTGGAATGCTCCGAAGGAGCAACACAACATTCTCTAGTAGCAGGTGTTAGAGAGATCTGCCATTGGGCATATTTGTGAACAGAGAGGAAGGTTGGAGATCACTCTTTCTGATAGGAAGTTCTCTTTAAGTCAGGACCAGGAGGTGATTGAGCCTGTTCAAGGCAGGTGCCCTTGACTGGATGAGTGGTTGTTAGGTGAGGAGATCTTTGTATGTATAAGGTGGATTCCAAACACATCATTTAAGGCTTCTTTCTGTGCCTTTTTCAATCTAGACTTAAATTGTCTTCATCACATTAGTAGTCAAGGCCATTTAAAAGCTTGTAAGTGTTCTATAAACAGTCAAACGTGGACTGTCTATTTAGGATATTATAGAATTGACTTCAGATGTCAGGGTTTGTTTTAAATTTTAGAAGGGATTATTTTTGCAAGTGCAGAGCAGGCACCAGTGCCCCCCTGAGTGAGTGCAGTCGGTGTGATTGACCCTTCCTTGGCTGCAGAGCGCCACAGGTAGCCTTCCTGAGCTCGAGCGTGCCAGGCACTGTCCCCTGGCGCTTAGGGGGACAGTAAATCTAAAATGGAAATCAGACCAGTAGGTCTAAAGCAAAAGTCTGTTGAGCATATGGGGCCACTGAGGGTTTTCCTGACAGGGAACTGCTGAGGTGAAATGGCCGAGAAGCCAGAGTCCTGTCACTAGAAACAGGAGTCCATGGCACCCGACAGAGGGGCCTTCTTGGGGATGATCTGAAGGGCAAAGGCACAGTTCTGTCCTGAAGGTACAAGAGCCTTGGAAGAGGTTTTGTTGTTCTATCCCGTGTTGATGCACACGAAAGCTACCATAAAGCACTGAGTTAGCAATGAATCTTGCTGGTACAAGCATACCCATGGACATGGCTCCCAGGCAGTGGGCCAGAACACCACTAGCGCTGCGATGGGTCAGCCACCACAGTATCACTGAAGGGTTACCTGCCATCGGTGCTGTTATGGGTAATTCGTGTCACCAGCTGTTGTTCTGTTCTGGCACTTAGCTGAGCATGGGTCAGAAGCTTAGAGAGGAAATACCTTCCCAGGCCCCTCAGCTTGTAAGGAGGGGTCAGAATCCCAATCCTGGTCTGGCTCATTCCCAAGCCCGAGTCTTCCTGACCACCGCACGGGAAGACCAGTGCAGATATTTGCTAGCTTCTTTCAAGGGAGAAGCAGTTTGGGATTTATGTTTCCAAAGAGAATGCTAGAATTCACAGGAGCTGCATGAGAGAGAAAAGGAAAAGACAGAGTAACAAATGGCACCTCACCCCGCTGGTGCGGGGAGCTAGGTGGACACAGACACAGACTTAGTTCAGCACGGGCCTCCTTTCCTGGAGCTCCCTGAGAGAGCACGGTAGCCTCTGGGGGTCTGAAATGGGCTGCCCTCTGCGAAGCTCAGGCTAGCTGGCCAGCCCACCACCCCTCCTTTGGAGCATTGCCTTTCCCTTTACTCATAGGGATGAGGGTCAGTCCCTGCATCACAGCTGCAGGCCACAGAAAAGGAAGTGGCCTGCTCCCAGGATTGTGTGCTCTGGGCACCTGGCTGACACCCGGGGGGGAGACTGTGTGGCTGCTGCTGGACTGAACTGGCTTTGGGGACTGGATCTCAAACCCTACTGTGCTTGTGGGTCATGGCCTGAGGTTGTTTACGAGTGGAGCCCCCTGTGGTCCCATCTTGTCCCATCTTCAGAGATGGCTGGTCCAGAAGGTCTGGTCACCTTGTCTGGAAGAGTCTGGTACAGGGCCTGGCCAGACATGGCAGCCCCTCTGACACAGGAGGCCTCTTGCCCACAGCTTGCTGGGCACATTTTCCTTGATGGCATATATCTTCTATATATATAAAAGCCTAAATGACCAGACAACCAGACAATTGGCGGGTGGCTATGACATGCACTGACCACCAGGGAGCAGACAACGCAGGAGCTTCCCCCTGATGGTCAGTGTGCTCCCACAGTGGGAGCATTGCTGAGCTGACAGATGGGTGCCAGAAGCCAGGCTGACGGCTGGCAAGTGCAGCTGAGACGGTCCGAGCCTCTCCTGTGGACAATCCCCCTGCGCGCCCAAGCAGCGGTGGTGGCAGGTGCAGCGGGGCTGGGATGAGCGGGAGCGGCGCTGTGCCCAGCCCAGCTGCGGGCTCCTCCCTGGCCGCCTGCTGCTTCGTGCACTACTTCGTGCTGTGCGGGATCAACGCGGACAGTGGGCTGGAGCCCGATAAGCTGGCGGGTAAGGCCAGGCTGCAGCAGCGTGGAGGGCCACTGATCCCCGCAGGCCAGGCTGAGGGACCCCACTCGTGTACAAATCCGTGCACTGGGCCTCTAGTGTATTTATAAAATTTTATGGTTTCAAAATAACAAAAAAAATACCTGTAGATTTTTTTTTTCCGGTTTTGCTCATTTTAAAAGTAATTTCTCTCTTTTTTGTTTTTGTAGGATACTAAGTTGTGGATAATAATGGAATATCTTGGTGGAGGCTCCGCACTAGATCTAGTAAGTATGTCGGAAGCCTGTGCATTAAGGCTCTTCTTGGTTTTGAAAGTAATTCTGTTTGTACATTTCCGTTTCTCTCTTTAAGTTCTATGAAAAATGGACCAAACTCTTTCTTATAATATGTATTTCTGCTTCTGATATATTATTGACAATTACAGGTCTACTTTTGAAACCAGTATTGTTGTTTCTTGGGAAACCCATGAACTCATTCATAAAAGCCAAGAAGGATTTTGCCTGTCACTATCTTACTGAAGATCAGTTTGCTAGTTTTCCAAAACTGGTTTTAACGTTTGTAGAGCTAATACCCCATCATTGTTTTAAATTTCAGAGAGTAACTTAGCTTCCAAAATATGTGGGCAATATTTTAATTTATAATTAATTAGAATTAGGATTTTAACAAATTAAACCGTTTTCAGAGTAAGACCCAGGCAGAGTGTGAGGCCTGCAGCACACTGCTCATACCAGAGCAGTGGGCAGGGTATGCAGCGGGGCTGCCTGGTCTGGACCTACTGCGCCATTAGTGTGCGCCACTGTCTCCCACATGAGATAGTGGGAGCTAGGTATAGGATGACCTTAAAGCCACAGTCTGGGACTTGCTTCTCATGGTAAAACACGGTTTACATGTTGGCCTCTGGCAAGATGCTCAGAAACAACCAGTGAATCATAGGCATTGTTTAAGTATTCCTTGAAGCACAGCATATGCAAAATCAATTCTTAAAAGACTGCACACGGTAGTTTAGCACTTGACATCTTGCCGCCCCTGTGGCTATGCAGCGAAATTAATGTCATCAGCCCTCTTTCCTACCTGTCCTACAAAGCTGGCCTTTGGGTGAGTGGTGATTTCTGGGACAGGCCTAACCTGTCATTTTGGTATTAGAGGGTGGGTCCTGCCTGATGGAAAGTTGTCAAGTGATGGTCTGCATTATTCACTGCTCAGTGTGAGAGCTGAAGGAAGCCCTGTTTTTTAGTGGTTATAGTCTACATAGGTTTTATTCGCTAAGGAAAGAAGTGCCCTCCGATTAAAAGGAGCTTGCTTTCTCACAATAATAGTTGCAATTCGTAGTTTTTTGGGGGAAGGTAAAACTCTAATGTTATAAACCATAAAAGCAGTTGGTCAAAATGATGTTCAAAGGAAATTTCAAGGAAAATATTTAATATGGTATGAACCTTTACATTAAAATGGGAACAGTGACAGAACAGCTGGATAAATTTTATGACTTGCTTCACTGCTTTTCCATAAATATACACACACAAAGAATTTCATTTTTTTATTATTTTGGAAAATACTTCAGGACTGTAGAAAATTATCTCATTTTGTTTAATTAGATTTCCTATTAAGTGAATTTCATTTGTGGCATATATAAAGTTGTTCGTGGGGACTCTTGTCTGACCTCAAGTTTTTCAGGGCAGCAATTCTAGTCTCTAAATGCTATAATTTATTCATTATTAATGCCACAGTTATTTACTTATTTAGTGGTAACTTTCTTTGGAGCTTTGACTTGAAGTCTGAAATTTTAGACATTACAGTTGGAAGAACTGTAGAACTCTCCATTTGAAAAAAAGTCTTGTGGAGTATGAGAGCCCCAGCAAATTGCCATCGACTTTGCACTCAACGGCCCTGTTGACAAGAACCAGGCATCCTTTTTGGATGTCCCTAATCATCTCGTTTTCATTGATGAGGAAACGGGACACTCAGGTTAGGTGTCCCAGCTCACAAACAGAGCTGGACTTTGGACCTCCTTGTGACCAGTTGCAAAGTCTGTGGCCTTCCCCGATCCCATGCTGTCCTTCCCCTCCCTCTGACCTCGTTGTATCTTTCTCTACTTCTAATCTCTGCCCCCAACTCTCTGAGCAGAAGACACACTTTACAAGAATTATCTTTTACATATTGAAAACTATTAGTATTATTTTGAGAGGGTCTTATGTTTATAACAGATTTTAAAAACCAGGATACTGTTACATAAAAATCTGATACCATGTAGAGATGTTTGGCAAACTTGAACATGTATTCGCAAAATATTTTTAAAAAATAAGATGGTGTATTCATTAAGGTTTAGACCGAGCTGCTGTTGTAGGGCCCCAGTGTCTCTCACAAGATAGAAATTTATTTTTCTCCCACGTGATGGGGTCAGTGGGCTCTAGTCCACGTGGTCACCAGGGTCCTGCACTAGTGGGTGGTCCTACCATCTGTATCCCATGGCATTCCCTGGTCTTCAGTCGTGCTTTCTGGCTGCCAGTGTTCCAAGACCAAGGCCAGGAAAGGGGCATGTGTCACTTCTCATGTTCCACTGGGGAGAACTTACTCACGTGGCCGTACGTGCTGCTGTGGAGGTGGGCAGGTGTGGCCTCTTGTTGAGTGGCCATGTTCCTAACTAATGGTGTCTGCTGCAGAGGAAGGCTGAGAGAACAGACTTGGGGAGAGGGAATTAGAGTCACCCAGAGGTGAGATGCAGCCGGTAGTCTTTCTTTTATAACAATTATTTGAAAATTTCACAGTTCTCTTCATGATAGAGACTGCCATGTATATAATGCCTAGAAATGGTAATGGTGGAGAATGCTAATATATGACTCTGAGAACTTAGCTCAACCTGGTCTTACCACTAGTGAGGATTTCTGTCATGTAGAAAGCAACTGAATACCGCTTATAGTGAGTTTTGACACCAAGGACATCCACTGTACCCCCCAAATAAAGAATAAGTCATTGGGGTTGGTATGTAGGCCAGATTAAAAGGGCCAGTTCTCAGTGATCCAGGAAGAGATTTTTCTGTTAGTTTTACTGAACTCTTCTTATCTCTCCTAGCCGATGACACCAGGCTGCTCTGCTGTTTCTTTCCAGAGACTGGGTAATAATAGAAGGGAGGTGGACGTTAAGCCCAAGCCTAGCCCCATGTTGCTAATGGTCTGTGTGGAGTGGAGAAGGGCATGGACTTGCACTCTGTGATATGACTTTGAACAACTGTGTTCTGGTGGTGTGAATAAGAGCAAATATGCCAGCATCTCTGCCCTTCTCTTTCCCCTAGGTTATGAGAAAAGTGGCTTTTCCTCATTTTGAGTGCTAAAACTTATATTTTCTATGAACACTCAAAAGTAGACGTGGAGAAGGCAGACAGGCAGGGTTTCCAGATTGTGTCTTTGGAACAGTAGTCTCAATGTGTGTTTCTTGAAAATAAGACTCTTGGGGTCCGATAACTGGGAACAGTTAGGTTCTGTGGAACAAAGTGTGTGACCTGTTGCCTCAGTTGGAGGTAACTTGGATAGTATCTCGATTAGCATTTGGGATACTTCCTTGCAGGCTAGTTAGCCCAGGCAATGGGACTTGCTCTGAGCACATAACACCGAGTAAAATGACAGTGAGCAGCACGTTGTCTCACACCTGAGTGCTGAGGTGAGGCGCCGAGGAGCTGCTCCATCACAGGTGTGCCCTGCTGCCCGACAGCCGGGATCTTAGGGAGCCAACAGTCAGGATGAGAACCTCCCCTCCTTCACCCAGACTTGGTGGGTTTTTGTGTAGACAGGTTGGGCCAGTGAGCAGAGGCGGCACAGCTCGCTAGATGAGCCGGAAGGTGGTTCCAGGCACGAGTGCAGCTGTCGCGAAGCAGAAAGGGGTCTCGGCTTCCCCGCCCGCCGCCACCTTCCCAGCCCCGGCCCTGACACACACCAAGGACTGCCTGTCTGAGAAAGGGTGCTGTCAGGCAGAACTCGACCTCACGAGGCGGGTCTCAGTTTTTCTTCCCTGGGCTTTCAAGCATCTGTCTTTTTAAAGCGTGCTTGGTGATGTCACAGGGTTGTATGGGCTAAGATGTGTGGGTTTGGGTTATGATGCATTCACTGTCAAGTCTGAAGACGTAATTCCGAGGACCATTGTTCAGATGAAAAATTGATAGGCTATTAGAATTCTGTGGCACCCCCCACCACCCCCCCATCTGACAGGCCCATGACCAGTTCTTTTGGGGGTGTTCGGTGGTTTTGCTGAAGTAATTTATGTAATTATTTAGTTGTGGTTGAATTCCCACTCTGTGAGTGATGGTGGATCTACCCAATTTGAACTGAGCTTTAGAACCCATTTTTTTCCCCTTTTGAAAAGGGCATGTATGTAGTTGACATTTCTTCCTAACACTTTATACATTTATCAATATCAAAGAGTCACTATAAATTTCTTTGAGTTTCTCAGAATAAAAGTTTTCAGAGGTAATTATTACCTCATTTGGGATAATATAATAAGTTGTTTTTGTTATATAACATATATATTTATATAACTAAAGAAAATACAACAAAAAATCCCAGTCATTCGAAATTGAGTTCTTTTAGCTGTCTTCCCCCAAGCTTTAAATTTTAGGTTTAAAAAATTCTGGTGCAGAGGTATTCTCAGAAAGCAGTGGGCTCCTGGGCCTTCTCTTTGGACCACTGTGTTTTGATTACCATTACACATGGACAGAGCCACGCTGCTTCGTACCCTCCCCAGCAGGTACTGGGAGTCTTGGGGCTTTTGCTTTCTGGACTAAAACCCCTTATGGCCCAACACAGTGGGGTTGGCCACAGACTTTCTCACTGGCCCTACCCTACTTTAATTTTTAGCCAGCTTTGCTCCACTCAGCAAAGTCATTTTCTCTGTTTATTGTTGTTTGGGGCCCTTTAAGTAGGTTTTAATTGTCTGGACAAAATGCCTGTTTTGGAGTAGATTTTCATTATTGTCCATTTAACATGGGTATTGACTGTTTTATAATTTCAAATGTCTTAGAATCATATAAGTAACTTGAACACTTTTTTTTTGTTAGTTAGAACCTGGGCCTTTAGATGAAACTCAGATTGCTACTATATTAAGAGAAATACTGAAAGGACTTGATTATTTGCATTCGGAGAAGAAAATTCATCGAGACATTAAAGGTAAGAAAGCATCTTGTTTTTATTCCGTTGAAAACCTCAGGTGGAGAGGACCGTGCTGCAGAGTAAAGCTGTGCTTTTCTTCTCCGGGGGGCTGTCCAGAGTCCCTGCAGCATGCCGGGGTGGGTGTGAGGGGTGTCTGCTCAGAAGCATAGCCTTGTTGCCTGTTCTTGTTGAGCACATGATCTCGCTGAGGAGAGGACGGAAACATTCCCAAAATGATAATGGACGGAACAATACAGCAAATAATATCAAGAGGCATCTTGGTTTTATTTTGCAGCTGCCAATGTTCTGCTCTCTGAACATGGAGAGGTGAAGCTGGCTGATTTTGGGGTGGCGGGCCAGCTGACGGATACCCAGATAAAAAGAAATACCTTCGTGGGCACCCCCTTCTGGATGGCACCTGAAGTCATCAAACAGTCGGCCTACGACTCAAAGGTAACAGCCGATGCTTCACCATCGCTGGATCTGGAGAGTTCCCCCTCTTACATTTTTACCTTATAGCTCTTCCAGTGAGAGTGAAGACTGGCACCTTGAAGTAGGTCATAAAGGTCGTTGGACCTTGGTTAAAAACAGGGTTCTTCACTGTCTCCTGCTGTATCATGCAATACCCTTTATTTATCCAGTCCACAGTCAGTGAGGTTTTCAGCGTAATGTCTGCTTGGTGGTGGTGCTGGGGAGCATCGAGAAGAGGGTGTTTGAAGGTGGGTGTGGAGGGACGGAGGATCAAGGTGGTGGCCAAGGTAAAGGCAGCCAGTAGAGCGATGTGGGATGTGGGTCCACAGAGAGGGCTCGGGGGCTGTTTGTGTATGGGTGATAGTCGAGGCCTGAGTGGAGGGGGTGAAGGAAGAGGGCTGTGGACAGAAATCTGAACGATATTTAAGGGACATGGACAGAAAGAGGATCCCACAAGAGAAACAGCCCACAAAAATGGAATAATGCTTTTAGAGGTTGCTACAGAACCTTCCGGTCATTATTTTTAGTACCCAGTTAGATTGTTACTCTCACAGGCTCTTAACCAACATGGGGCAGAATTATAATTCCCTTTTCCAACCTCTCTTTTTTAATGCTCACCTGAGGACATGCTTATTGATTTTAGAGAGAGGGAGAGGGAGTAAGAAAGAGGGAGAGGGCGAAAGGAAAAGGGTGAGGGAGAAAGAAGGAGGCTGCCTGAGACATCTCCCGCCCGTCTTTCTCCCTAGTGCAGGGTCTCTGGGTGTTGCCAAAGGCAGCCTCTGAGCATCAAGAGATTTCACTGTGGAGCTTTGCCACTTTGTTCCTGGTGTTCTTACCAAGATCAAATGCTCTTACCTGATCAGTAGAAGTTGCAGCATTCTTTTTAGGTAGATTAAAAGGTGCAAACTCACAGGGAATGCACACTTGGTTTGGGACCTCAAGAAACTGTCACTGACCTTTAGTTACCTTTCCTTCTGGCTTATGTTAAAAGCTAAATCTTTCATTTGCTTGGATCATACCCAGTGGCTATTTTTTTTTTTTAAAACATTTTTGTATTTTAAAAAAATTTTCTATTGGCTCTTTACTGGGAACCATGTGTGAAAATATGCTTATGTGAAATTTGCTTCCCAGGTTTGTTGACCCAGGAGGTGTGGAAATTGCAGATAAGGCTGATGTCTATGCCTGAGTCTTGGGGCTTATCAGAAGTGGGGTTCCAGAGGCTGGGCCCTTAGGGATGACGTCACACACACCCTCATTAGTTGTGACTCTGGGCTAGCAGCGCTTCTTAAGAACAGTGCCTGACAAAGGGCCCTTTTCCGAGTTGCTTTGTGAAATATCCTTCCAGTGACTGCCACCCTCTGCGAGGCTTGCCTGATGGCAGTTTATGTTCTTAGAGGGGCACCCTGCTCTCCTGATAACACAAATTTAACTCAGCTTCTTTCCAGTTCTCCCTTCCATTCTTCCTTGTGGGTGTTTTCCTACTGGTCTCGGTGTTACAGGTAAAGAGCTTAACAGGTGCAGGCTAGCAGGTTCTGTTACGTCATCATGGGAGCACACCACTCAACTGCAGCCCCCATTGAGAAGGAGTCCTTGGTCATCAGTAACAGTTATTCTGTATTGTCGAACCGTCTATATAGGAAAACATCTGTTCACAAATGTCTGCAGTGCAAAGCACTAGCTTTCATAGCTTTTGACTTGAACTCCTATTGAAATTCCAGTAAGATGGATCTAGACAAAGTCAGGCAACACATGAAGAGATGCAGGCCGTTCCATCTGGGCACACACATACTGATTCGCAAAGGAGGGTCAGGTTGGGAAGAAGAAGGATTTATCTGCCTCACTAGCATCATCATCTCACCTAACAAAAAGGGGACTAAGTCTTAGTTTTACGTATATATATATACAAGCTTATTTAACACAACCAGTTCTTAAACCAGTGTCTTTGACCCTTTGTCATTTGTCTGGGCTGCTTAGATGTTCTGTCTGAGATTGCACATGCGGGGCATCTTACTGTCGATCTCAGTTCGTAACTTGAGCTCAGTGTTACTAAGTCATGGTAGCCCGTATGTCTGAAGAACCTCCATCATAACTGTTACTGTTATTATTAAGGGGATTTAGGGCAGCTTAGTTTGTTTAAGAAGTCCTGAGACTTTGAAGATGGTGCTAAGGCAGAAAACTCTGCTCTCTGCCAAGGAAGCCTTTGCTTTCCTTGTTAGAGCAGGGTCTGGGGCTGCGGAACTTTCACACACCCCCCCCCCTTTCCTTTGTAAGGTTATTACGACGGTATGTCAGGAAATGGATTGGACTTGGGTAAAAACTTTGCCTGTTTCATGTCCTTTTCTCTGTACTCATTCATTCGATCTTCACTGTAGTTGTACCCAGTGCTGTGCTAAATAATTTACATCTTCAGTGAGTAATGGCAGTACCGGGTGTCAGGTGCCCTAACAGGTAAGCAGGAGTGCAGGGGGGCTGAGTGGGGGACATCAGAATGAGCTGAGCAAGGAGTCAGACATAGGGCTTTTCAGCCCCTCAAAGATAAGGGAAGGGTATTTGGCCCAAGTCCACGTGGGAAAGGGCAGGACATTTATGTTTGGATTGTACGTTGTGGTGAAGAATGTGCTAGGGGATGAGGCCAGAGAATGTGACTTGCCTGTTAAGTGGAACGACATCCTGTAGACACTGAGAGGCCAGTGTCAGTATTCTCCTGTAAGTAACTCTTCCCATTGTGGTCTCAAAAGCAGTACATACTCTTTAATCTGGAAAATACAGGGGGAAAAGGAGATGAAAAGAGAACCATCTGTAGCCCTACCGCCCAAGCACAAGCTACCTCATTTTGGTATCCAGTCATCTCTGACATAACCGTTGGCAGTCTGACCATGGTGAAACGTGGAAATGGGTGATGCATTGAAGGGAAAAGTAAAATTGTTAAAGATGAGGGAAAACACGGTGGTTGCTGGAGTCTGCAGCTGGCCCGTCCACCGCAGTGCAGGACTGGCCCTCCCCGACCTGATGCTGAGCCACCGGCCTCCCCGGCCCGGTGCAGGATCAGGATTTGCCCACAGACCCTGCTGTAAGGAGCCCTGGAGGTGGGGGAAGGATGGGAGTGGGAACAGCATCTAACAGCAGGCTTTATTTTAGCACGTAGTCACGATGGCGCCTTTTTGGATCAATCATGTAATTGCTGTGTAGCGCAAGTGATCTTTACACCTCTAGATGCTGCTTATAAAAGTGTACCTTAATATTGTATCTAATGAAGTAAATCATTTATATTAAATCCATTTGGATCTATTTGTTGACTGGTTCATAACTGTGATTTGGGTTTTCCAGGGTTTCCCCCCTCTTCCTCTTGATTATAGAGTTGACTGTGGTTCCTTCTAGAATATTTTCTATGCACTATTTTTTATGCTACTTAAATTGCATTGTCTTTAGATTTGTAGCCAGCTTACTTCTACTTAAAGATTGCAATGATTGGTATTGCAGGGATTTAGAATGTTGGATATTGGTACCCACTCAACCTGCAGCCCCATTGAGAAAGAATCCTTGGTCATCAGCAACAGTTACTCTGTGTTGTCACCTAGGATTGTGCCACCTAGAACCGTTCACGTAGGAAAACATCTGTTTACAAATGTCTACAGTGCAAAGCACTAGCCCCTCATAGCTTTTGACTTGAACTCACATTGAAAATCCTGTTTGTTTTCTTTTTTAAATTTATTTTCTTTATTGATTAAGTCACTACATATGTGTTCTTATCCCCCCATTGGCCCTTCTCCCCCCCTGCTACCTCCTCACTCACGCCCTCACCCCCCTGGTGTCTGTGTCCATTGGTTAGGCCTATATGCATGCATACAAGTCCTTTGGTTGATCTCTTTTCCCCACCCCCTTCCCTCTGAGGTTTGATGGTCTCAGTGATGCTTCTCTGTCTCTGGATCTGTTTTTGTTCATCACTTTAAGTTGTTTATTATATTCCACAAATGAGTGAGATCATGTGATATTTATCTTTCTCCAACTGGCTTATTTCGCTTAGCATAATGCTCTCTAGGTCCATCCATGCTGTTGCAAATGGTAGGAGTTCCTTCCTTTTTACCGCAGCATAGTATTCCATTGTGTAGATGTACCACAGTTTTCTGATCCACTCATCTGCTGATGGGCACTTAGGCTGTTCCCAAATCTTAGCTATTGTAAATTGTGCTGCTATGAACATAGGGGTGCATATATCCTTTCTGATTGGTGTTTCTAGTTTCTTTGGATAACGAGTCTCTTCTTATACTTGAATTTAATTGCTTTGGAAATGTCTGTCCTTCCCCCATATAACATATTTTAAAACATAGACACATGTTGTACATCTGATGCCATATTTCCTAGGTACAGTCATAAGATAAACTCAGTTGCATGTATGATTCCCAATTGGCGTCATCATTGTTGAGTGCGTGGTACTTCAATAAGTTAATGTGCCACATCAGCTTAGTCATTCTTAAGGCTTAGTGTAAGTAAAGCTGCCAT
Organism: Eptesicus fuscus; assembly: GCF_027574615.1. NCBI lineage: Eukaryota > Metazoa > Chordata > Mammalia > Chiroptera > Vespertilionidae > Eptesicus > Eptesicus fuscus. The sequence continues at coordinate 63,615,631 of NC_072480.1, read as the reverse complement.
TGAATATTTTTGGCAGCATATGCTATTTTCTAAACCTAAAATGTACTTATTTAGGATAGATTCCTAGAAGTGGAATTAATTGGTTTTAACAAGTTTGGATATTTTTATGGCTTTTGAAACATGATGCCAAATCGCTTGCTGTTTGTTCGAGTGCCAGTCAAGGTTTCCAAGTCAGTCAGGAGTGTGTTCGATGTCTGCAGAGGGAGCCTGCTGTCAGGAAGACACTTGAGGAGCCCCCTACAGAAGTCCCAGGAGAGGGAGCTCTGAACTAAGCCAGGCAGGAGGGCTGGCGGGGCGACCCAGGGCGCCAAGATGTCAGGAGCCACACCCCCGGCACTTGGTGATGGAGGAGGATATGGAGAAGGGTCCCGAGAGGCTGGGGTGACACTCCAGTTCCTGGCTAGGCTGGCTGCCTTGGAGGTTGGCATGTGTTTTGTCTTGACAAGGCTGTGCTGGCGACTCCCGGGGGAGCAGGTGAGTGATGCCCTGCTCTCCTCTGGAGACTCGGCTGCTTAACAGGTGGGGCTGGGATGCTGTTTCCTTGGTTAACGTCGGTTGGTCCACCCTGGCAGGTGGGAGGGGTGCCAGGTCCTCAAAGTCTTGCTGCCTGTTTGGGTATTGTCTGGCGTGGTGCCCAATAGCAAGCCCTCGGACCACAGGGAAATGAGTGCCCACACATCTGTGACAGACTGCCAGCAGAGACGCCACCGGCCGGGGCCTTCTAGCTACGGAGTGGGTTTAAGTGGTACCGGGTGCGGAGGGGTCTGGAGGTACATCGTCTGGACAAAGGTCCTGCATCCACACTCGGTGGGAGGCAGGCTGAGTAGCAGGCTTTGCCAACAGCAGCAGCTCTGGTGAAATCCAGGGGGAGAGGGTGGAGTAGCAACGGATGGGAGCCATGCAGACTTCAGGAAGGACCCTGTTGAGTAGAGGGGTTGCTGTGGCAGGAGAGTCGTGCTGTCTGTCCTCGCTGCCTCTGCTCATGCACGCTGCCCTCACTCCTGGTACCTGCACATGAGGCAGGTCCGCCTGCCACTCCAGTTATGGGTGCTCACTACAGGCACCCATCTTCCTCCTCCTGGGAGAGAGGGACTCTGGAATAAGTCACATTTTGCTGATTTTAAAAATAATACACAGGTAAGATAAAGCAAAGTGCAGGTTACAGATAGAAGGAAAACAGGCATATTGCTCCTGATACTGGTTCATCTAGACCTTTAGTAAAATGTACAATGAATTTAGAGCAAGGCTTGCTTATTCCTGCCTTTCCTGAGAACAGGAGAATATGAAGTATGTGCTAGGCCTGGTATATATGTGCCAGGGAGATGGTAGTGAGGGTTTCTCATACTCTCTAGGATTGCGGGAACATGGCTGATGAATCCTTACCAGGTAGTTAAAGGTGAAAAATGTCTGGGTCCTGACCTGAATGGGCCTTCAGGCTTTCTGTCTCCTTGCTATAAGGTAATTGTGAGAGATATATAGGTTCTCACTTAATTGCCTGGAGTTATGGTGGGTTTACAGTGCAGTGACAAGAGCAGAGAAGCCATACTAAGACTGAGTACAGTGGAGGGCTTGGCCCTCCATCCCCTGCAAGGTCACAAGCGTGGGCTGGGCAAGGGGAGGATGAGGCATCTGGACAGTGGATGCCCCCACTTGGCACCCCCTAACTCCTCCCAATAGTGAATCTAATCAAGCCTCCAGACTTAATGAACCCACTGGGTATTTGACAGGAAATCCAGGAGTAGAACACATTAAATGAAACCAGACAAATCCAGAATTGGGGCCTATTTCTTCCTCAAGTCAGTGAACGGGAGAGGAGGGTGTGAACTGTTACAGGTTAAAGGAGCCTTAGGCCACCTAACAATCAGTTGTAGCATCCGGGCCTTGTTTGGATCCTGATTCAAATAAATCATGAAAAGACTTTTGAACAGTTGAGAAAATTATTACATGATGTTAAATTATAACATAATATTAAATTATTATATGATAAGGAGTTACTGTTAATTTTAAATGTTGATAGTAGTAAAAAGTCCTTAAATTGGTAAACTGAGGTATTCAAGGAAAATGTTATGATGTTTTTTATCTGCTATATACTATGGTGAATAATAGCTAAAACTTACGGTGTTAATGATTATTGAATTCATATGCTAGGTAAATGGGGTGCATTGTACAAGTATTTTCCACTTCTTTGTGTGTTTGAACATAAGTTCTGAGTGCTGTGTTAGGCACCTTGCATAGCCACTTGTTATTATTCCTGTTTTACAGATGAGGGAAGTAGGCTCAGAGGTTAGATCTTTGTCTGAGGTCATGAGACTCTGCTGGTAGAGCTAGCAGTTAACTCGGAGCATTATGTTAGTCCTGAGCACTGCCTGACTGGCAAACACACCTCACTCCCCCATCTGCCCTCTCTGCTCTCCTCTGACTACCTCCTGTTGACTGCCTCGGGGCCTCAGTTGACATTGAACGCATTATACCTCCAACAGCAAGTGGAAGAGGAGTACTCGTAAAAGCCGCCTTCAGTACAGAGATAGAAGTTGTATTGTGTATTATTTTCTCCTGTGCATTGCTTATTTTGAAATTAAACCATAGGCTTATCTTTCTTATTTTCAGTTAAAGATATTTTGAAAACCTTAAAAGTTCATCCAGATGTATTCTCTCTCCCCCACCCCCTGAAGTATATTTATTTGAATTTACTCCTGCCTGGTGGTTCTCTAACGATGCTTTTTTGTTGCAGGCAGATATCTGGTCCCTGGGCATAACAGCTATAGAGCTTGCAAAAGGGGAACCACCTCATTCTGAGCTGCACCCCATGAAGGTTTTATTCCTCATTCCAAAGAACAACCCTCCGACGCTGGAAGGAAACTACAGCAAGCCCCTCAAGGAGTTTGTGGAGGCCTGTCTGAACAAGGAGCCGAGCTTTGTGAGTTTCAGATCAGAATGGCCCACATCTCTTCATGAGAGGCCCAACTTGGTCTAAATCCATCTTATTGGAATTTCTTTTCTCACTAATGTCAGCTGTCTTCACAGTCTCATTTGCTTTCTTTTTTCTACATGGGTATGATTGATTTCTTTGCATTGGAAATATGTTTTTATTGTTATTTTATCTTTGAAGGATAAAATTTATTTTTTAGCATCTCATACCTCATTGAGCTTGGAGACTATTCTCCTTAATATTATATGTGTAATAATAAGTTTTTCATTTTATAGTGTTAGGTCAGGCTATAAATTATTAAGCTATTTTTAATAATCGCAAAGTCTGGCCTGACAAATAATGGCAAAATAATTTTTAAAGTAAATGTTTTCAGTTTCTACTTGGCATGTGTCAGGAAAGAAAGGCAAATAAAATATAAGTGAACCACCCACTTTGCCCCAACCCCCTTCTTTATGTTTGATGGACTCTGGCAGAGCCGTGTAGCAGTACCGACTACATAGCTTCAGCCTAATTTTCTCTCTGAATTAGGACATTATTTTGAAAGTTATCTGTATATTCTGGTGTTGTGTATAGCACCATATGTCCTTGTTTTGTCTGTGAACTTTCCAGCAGGGTTAGCTGGAACCCCCCCTTCTGGTCATGAACTCTTATCTAAAAATGGGTGATTAGTTTTACAAGAGCACCGTGGTTTTCTAATATGATACCAGTTTTGGTAAAGGAATTGGATGGCGAGTGCAACCTATTCTGAGATCCTCAAGGGGTTGCAAAGTACACCAACCATTGGTAGTGTGGGGCTGCTGTTCTCGATTGTCACAATGCTCTGAAATTTACATCATGCTGTTAGTTCCTAGTCACAAGGCACCAGTACCCAGAAGTTAACACCCACCCACATCTATATCTTCCCATTAAAAACGTACTTCCATCCCCGCCGGTGTGCCTCAGTGGTTGAGCGTCGACCTATGAACCAGGATGTCACGGTTTGACTCCTGGACAGGGCACATGCCCAGGTTGCAGGCTCGATCCCCTGAAGGGGTGTGCAGGAGGCAGTCAAACGATGATTCTATCTCTCCCTCTCCCCTCCTCTCTGAAATCAATAAAAATATATTTTAAAAAACAACAAAAACCCATACTTCCAGTATTGGCTTGCTTGCTAGTGTACATATCTCCACCAGATGCACTGAGAGAAGGATGAGAAGCTGAGAATGCAAGCACTTCTGAGATGCTTGGAGTTTCACAATCCCGTGGACAGGGAGTGAGAAATACCTGAGGTGACCCACGTTTTTCACAAGCTTAAATTTGAGAAACATGCCTGGCTCTTGTTAGTAAAGCTTTAGAAATTCAGAGTAAGCGGCAGCTTAGTCTGACTCATGTTGTTTATATATTCCCCCTGCCTGCTCCATTTGGGCTTCACTCAGCTGCCTTGGGAAGCATGTTCCCTGTAATTGGTTTTGCCAACCTCAAGGGCAGAGCAGTTGGCCACGGTCAAAGCACGCTGTCTGGCTGTGGCCATCCTGAGCCCAGGGCCTGGATGAAGTCCTCACTGGACCACAAGGAAAGAGGCAGACTTGGGAAACCAGCTATTCTAAGTTGGGGCTGGATGACTGAGAACTCGGGTACTCTTTGAGCAACTAAGAAAAAGGAATCTCCTGGCTCCTTTGTAGATGGATCCAAATGAACATGTTTCTTATTTTGGGGGATGGAGCCAAATATTAATATAGTAAGTTAGCAAGGTAATACGAAACATGTTTTCTCTCTTGCCAGCATTTGCAATAAAATGTTTTATAGAACCTAGGAGGCATATTCTAGCTCTTTTGGATGATTTCTGTGAAATTCTCTGGAGCATTTTCTAGGTAAATTGGGTGCTTTTCTGAGAATTTAACATTAGATACTAAATGCTACTGTACACAGAGTCCCACCCACGGATACTGAATGGCTTATTCTTTGAATAGGGGGGAAACTTTGAAGTAGAACTTGCTCTTTAGGTATTAATGTGGTTGTTTGACTTTTTTTTTGAATCCTCACCTGAGAATATTTTTTCCATTGATTAATAGAGAGAGTGGAAGGGAGGGGAGGGAGGGAGTGGGGGAGAGAGAGAGAGAGAGAGAAAGAAAGAGAGAGAGAGAAAGAAAGAGACATCAATTGGTTGCCTCCCGCAGGCGCCCCCACCGGAGCTAGGGAACCTACAACTGAGAAGTATGTGCCCTTGACCGGGAATTGAACCCATGACTCTTGGGTGTAAGGGCCGACACTGTTATCCCTGAGTGAGCCAAACCAGCCAAGGCTGTTTGGCCTTTTGAGGCAAAAGTCTAACCTTTGGGGTAGAATCAAGTGGAATGCAGGGACTTCATCTCATGCTTTTTCTGTTTTCATTGTTTGGTGGTTTGTTTCCCAGAGACCCACTGCAAAGGAGTTACTGAAACACAAGTTTATAATACGCAATGCGAAGAAAACATCCTACCTGACGGAGCTAATCGACAGGTACAAGCGGTGGAAGGCCGAGCAGAGCCATGAAGACTCCAGCTCAGAAGACTCTGACACGTAAGTCTGCCCCGCCCGAGTCGTTCGAGTGTGTGCGAGCCAGAGCATGCACCCCTGACTGCGCTGTGCCTGAGAGTGTTGTGTTTATTCTAGTCTTTTCTTTGGGGTGGGCTTTGGGTTCCTTTCCTTTTATTTTTTCTTAAAGACAATCCAGGTTGATGGTTCTCCTCGTTTTACGGAGTTTTCCTGCATAAAGCCTGAGTGATAAAACTGCGTAGACGGAACTTGACCTGGTTTCTTTTTCTTTTGTTAAACCTCATGCTCTTAAAACACTGAGCAGATGAAACTTGCTTTAAATACATATTTTAAGAAGATAACGAATGTATGTTTTTGTGATTCTGTGTTGTGTTCTGGTAGAGGCTTCGCACTGTAACAGCGCTGTACCAGGAAGCTACTAAAAACCGGTGTCGAGTTAAGCACCTAGGAATTCCGTTAGCTGAGGATGAATTGGGTGGAGGGCCATTTCGGGGAAAGCTGGGCTCATGGCTCTGACATAAAGGGGAAAGGAATCCGAATGTCTGGGGATGAGAACAAGTGTTTTCTGAAGGTCTTCAGGCAATTCCATTATAAAGCCAGGAGTGAAAATCACGGATCAGGAATTGTTGAGCTCTAGACGTTGAGAAATTAGAGTGGTAGCACTGGGGATAGAAAGATGAACGTGGAGTCTGGCCATGGCTTTGGGGAAAGGAGGAGACGGTCCAGACTTCAGCATGTGGCGGGTGCCGCTGAGATGGGGACACTGGAGAAGATCTGGGGAGGAAACCGAGTTTGTGTGGGACGTGTTCAAGTTGCTGATAGGATGTCCGAGAGGGTGTGTCCAGTTGAGCGTGGCATTGAGGTTTGAGTTTGGGAGAGATGTCTTGGCAGATGGTACAGATTTAGAGTCACCGTGGTCATTGGAGCCATGAGAACAAATGGTGTCCCTCCCAGCATGTCTGCAGAGTGAGAAGGGCCCTGCAGCCCAGCACCAAATCTTAGGAAATGCCAGCGTAAAGGCTGAGCCTGTGGGTCAGAAGAAATTCAGTTTGTCCCATTTGGGAAGAGATGCTGCTTTCATTTGAGGAGGAGAGGGGACGGGAAGGCGTGGATGCAGCAGGCATTGTGGGAAGTTGTGGGGATCACACACTGATGGTCTCTCTTCTCTGAGTTGGGAGGCAGGCTTGTCTTACGAAGCCCAAGAGGGACTGGAAGGGGTGGGGAGTGGGAAGAGTGGAAATTGGTGTGGGGTGTGAGGGTGAGACGGAGAAGGCATGCGTGGGAAGCTGGGCAGCCTAAGTGCTCAGTTGGGGTTTGAGAGGCCACCTGTGGGGTCTTAGCCCCACAGAGCAGCTCATCACGGGTCCTCCTGGATTTCTGTGTTAAGGGAAACGGACACGGATGGTCAAGCATCTGGAGGCAGCGACTCTAGCGACTGGATCTTCACGATCCGAGAGAAAGATCCAAAGAGTCTTGAGAATGGAACTCTTCAGCCATCGGATTTCGACAGAAATAAGGTATGTTTGCTGGTATGAGAGGGACCAACACTTGTCACCAGTCAGCAGCATTTTCAGTCACCTTTCTGTCAGGGTGAGGTGGCCCCTCATGGCGGCCTGCTTTGGAGTTTTGCTGACGGTGAATTGGCAGAGCAGGAGATTTTGTTCGGCTGATTACTCAAAGTCAGACCTACAATGCTGACTTCTGCTCTCTGTAGGCCTGCCCTTCTGTGGAATCAGCATTTCCTGATGCTTGAATATACAGTGGGAATTATGGGGTGCGGGAGTGGGTGAGGTTTGAAATGACTTTATAGCTCTCTTGACAGGACTGTCCCTATTTTGCATATATGGTTATTCATGTAAGCTACTAGAATTTTGGAATTAAGTTTTATTAAAAGTCATTAAAACCACAGTAGCATATCACCTCACACTTGTGAAATGACTATATTCAACAAACAACAAGTGCTGGTAAGGATGTGGAGAAAAGGGAACCCTCGTGCACTGTTGGTGGGAATGCAGACTGGTGCAGCCACTGTGGAAAACAGTATGGAGGTTTCTCAAAAAATTAAAATAGAACTACCATAAGATCTAGTAGTTCCACTTCTGAGTATTTATCTGAAGAAATCCAAAACACTAATTTGAAAGAATATATGTACTCCTATGTTCATTGCAGCATTATTTACAATAGGCAAGATATGAAAGCAACTTACGTGCCCATCAGTAGATAAATGGATAAAGATGTGGTACATTTATACAATGGACTATATTACTAAGTCATAAAAAAAGAATGAAATCTTACCATTTGTGACAACATGGATGGACCTAGAGGGTATTTATGCTAAATTAAGTAAGTCAGACAGAGAAAGACAAACACCATATGATTTCACTTACATGAGGAATCTACAAGTAAATAAATGAACAAAAGAGAAACAAACTCATTGAACAATCTGATGGTTGCTCGATAGAAGGAGGGCTGGAGGACTGAGTGAAAAGGTGAAGGGATCAAGAAGTACAAACTGGAAGAACCAATAGTCCTGGGGATGGAGAGCACATAGGGAATATAGTCACTCATGTATTTGCTGTGGATGGTGTCAGATGGGTGCTAGACTTATCCGGGGGAGCACTTCATAAATTACATTATACTTGGGTAGCACCTGTCTGAAGTTTATTGAATTTTTGTAAATGTCAAATATTTCTAATTACCTTTTTTTTTTCTTCTCCAAGATGAAAGACATCCCAAAGAGGCCTTTCTCTCAGTGTTTATCTACAATTATTTCTCCTCTGTTTGCAGAGGTAAGATGCCCAGCTGACTTGGCGGGGGGGGGGGGCGGGGGCCTGAGAAGGGAGAGGGAGCAGGGTGAGTGTTGCCAGTGGAATCTGGGAGGTGAGGAGCAGCAGGAGGTGCAGGCCGATGCTCTAACCACTGGGCAGTGCCAGCCAGGGCCCATTTCCTTCTTTTGTATGATGTTTGGAAGATTGGTCCTTCTGGTTGTCTAGATGCTCCCTTCCTTTCCTGTGACCCTGCTGTTGTCACTTCTCCAGGATCAAACAGGTGATTAGGGAAAATGGGGTGTATTTTCTCATTTGTCTGAAGCTGTTTGTTATGGGGCACTCGAAGAAACTATTCTGAAGTCATCATTCAGAATTAGTGAATTAATCCTGGAGGTAATGATTTTCTTTCTGGCTAACCTAAAGGTAAACTCACAGGCCAGGCTTCCCGGGTGTTCTGTATGATCTTTCCCCGGGAGAAGGAGAAACCATTGTTTGCAGAATGGAGACTGATGCGGGGAATGGTAGCATGTGTTCATACGAGCTGGAAAAGCCAAAGCTGTTTTGTAAACTGTTCGTTAAAGATGAAATTGAGGAGGGGACTCCTGACGAGGAGGTCATGTTTTTTCTCTGCTGCTGCACCGAGGGCTCTCAGTCCTGCCCTTGGCTGCGTCTTGCCCTGATCAGCTGCCCTTTTGCATTGCACGTTGTGTCGCATTTCTGAGAGACTGAATTGACTTTACATTGAGGAAGGAGCCTGCAGACTGTGTAATGGTTCTCATGGGAGCAGAGGTGCTAGGAGGGGCATACAGATCCCAGAATTTAGAGCTAGCACTTATTTACATGAACTAGAATATTTTGAGAAAAGAGGACCAAAAAGACAGTTTGTCAGCATCTAAGAACCAACCTATCAACCGCAGTGAGCTTTAGATTAGATAGCCCGTGTGGGAACTAGCACTGAGTAATTTTGAAATTACTTTTCTGGTATAAGATTGGGTTGAAATGGCAAAAGAAAACGGGACAGCCTGTCATGAACAGATTTGCAAAGGTGCACAGGACGCCAGTTGTCTCTGTTCACGCTAGTGCAGGCAGGGGCTCAGGTCTGATGACCTTTCTGTACAGTGTTCTCGGCATCCAAACACTGTCCATTGAGAGGAATGGGAAGGGAACCAGTGGCTGTGCTGGGTCCCTGCCAGGACTCGTGCGGCTGGAGCCATTGTGGTCCACACGTCATGTTCTTCTCTAGAACAGATGCTCCTTGGTTCCTGTGCTCGTGTGTGTCATGCTGTTCATGTTTGTGTCTTTTAAGTTGAAGGAGAAGAGCCAGGCTTGTGGTGGTAACATGGGGTCCATAGAAGAACTGCGAGGGGCCATCTACCTGGCGGAAGAGGCGTGCCCCGGGATCTCGGACACCATGGTGGCCCAGCTCGTGCAGCGGCTCCAGAGGTAACTGCCACCAGGCCTGCAGCGAGGCACTGCCTCCGGGCAGGGGAGCCCCGCGGAGGTTGCTCCACGCTTGCCCTGTGGCTTCCATGGGCTGGGTGTGGGACCCCTTCAAATGGACCGCTCTGCCACCCTCCCTTTGTCAGCGTGGCGCTTGGTTCTTAGTCTGTTCTGTTACCTTCTTGTTCTCAGTTCTGAAAATCATGTGCACGAAGGATACAAATCTGGAAACGACTGGGAAGGACCACAGGACTTCGTGGCACATAAATATCTGTCTGCTCTAATGATGCAGCCTAGTTATACAGTCCTTAGCTATATGTTGGTAATTCTCCATTTGGGTTTAAAGTCAAATGTCCATAAATTCCAGAAGTTTGGACTTGGCGAGTCCAGTGAGAATGGATGCGATCTGTGATTTTCCATGGGTGGCTGTGCTGGTTTTCTACTTGGCCTCTTGTCCTGACCTGTGTGCACCGACTGACCGGTGGGGTGCTCCCTGCACCCACCAGTGGCCCTGATTGCCAGCGAGGAATAGTGATCTGGGTCTCCCTACCCACTCTCTTGAACTTGTTTTAGGAGTCTCCTGTGGAGGAGGTCACTCTGACTGCCCCAGTCCCCAGCATAAGTACAGTCATTTGGGGGTGTTTAGAGATAACGGAGGTGTGCTGTCCAGCAGCTTGTGGCTCCATCTCTCCTCCACTCCCCAGACCTTCAACACTCCTGAGCATAAGTCATGTCACTGCTTTGACATCCACCTTCCAGGTGACTTTTCCAGGCTACTCAGTCGCTTCCAAATGATGGCAGGGCTGGTGACAATCAGGGGCCTTGCAGGTCTCTTCTGAGGGGTCAGCTTGACAGTACGTAAAGAAGTTGGGGTATGTGGGTCCCCTTGGCCACTTCTTAGATGTGATGGAAGGAGCCACCTGATGTCCTGTGAAGAGTCCCTCTAAGGAGGGGCATCCAGAGAAAACCTTAATTCTGACCCTGCAGGTCCATTCTCCTAATTCTCAGGTTCCTTTGTCAAAGACATCCCAACTTTCCAACTTGCTCTAAAGTTTAGGCTAGAGAATTAAGACTTTACTTGGCCACCTTCGATTTTGAGGCAATAGACAGAATTGTTATCTCTGCCCCCGTCCCTTTTGATACTAATGAATTACAGAAATAAAGGAAAACAGAATAAAGAGGTCACTTTATCTTCACACAAGCACTGTTGTTACCATGTCTGTGGGTATCTATCCACCATATGTATGCAGTTAATTTCTAACATAGCTTTGTTCTAACATTCATCGAATGTTTTATCTTAGCATCCCATAAGCTTTTCTCCTATCCTGTATAATAAAAGCGTAGTATGCAGATTGTTCCCTCTAACTGGAGTTCATCTGGGCGTTTGACCAGGGGGTGGGGCTGGCTGGAGGAAGGGAGGGAGTACCTGGCTGGAGGCCGGCAGCCAGCAGCTGCTAGGGACCCTACCAGTGCATGAATTTCGTGCGCTGGGCCTCTAGTTACTTAATAATGGTCCGTTTTTCTTAATTTCACAAAGAAACTTGGTATCACTTCCCAGCTCATTTTAGTGACATTTACTTCTGATTAAAAAACACCTTTAAATCTTGAACAGATAGAACTAACCCTGAAACCAGTGGCATTATCTTGTTTTGGGTTTTGTTTTCTGCTTTTGTAGTGTCACTTTTTAGGACTGATATTTTCCACGTTGTCTCCAATTGCTTGAAATTGTAAGTGACTTACATACATGACTTGATTTCCCTGCAGCTCTAGGGCTCGGGTGGTGGCCTGTGTGTTTAATTGGTCTGTCTCTCAGTTCTCCTTTCTTTAGTTGCTGATATGAGTTAATCTCTACCAGTGCTGTCTAATAGAAAGATAATGTGAGCTATACAGAATTTAAAATTTTCTAGTAGCCACATTAAAAAAAAAGTGAAAAAAAAATAAAAAAATTGTAAAGTCCTGGCCAGGTGGCTCAGTTGGCTGGAGTGTCCTCCTGTACAGCGAAAGGTCACAGGTTTGATTCCGGTCCATGTGCATACCCAGATTGCTGGTTCAGTCCCTGGTTGGGGTTCATAAGGGAGGCAACCGATCAGTGTTCCTCTTCCTCTCCCCCTCCCTCTCTCTACTAGTAAAATCAATTCGAAAAACATATCCTCAGGTGAGGATTCAAAAAAAGTAAAAAAAGGAGCAAGTGAAATTAGTTTTTAAAATATGTTTTCTTACCCATTGCATCCAAAAATCTCATTTTAACATGTAATCAGTATTAGCATCATCAGTGAGGTATTTCACATTCGTTTCAGTACTAAGTCTTTGCAGTCCAGTGTGTGTTTTACATTTTACACACAAACTTTCAGGTGCTCAGCAGCCATATATAATGCAAATATAACTGCCCACTGTCCACTTTGTGCTTGAAGTTTCACTTTCCAGTGATGCCTTAGACATGCTGAGTCAGCATTCTTTTTCTTCCCCGGACCGGTCTTGCTTGTGTCTCTTTCCTTCGTGGTGTGCGAATCCTGTCTCCTCCTCAGTCATCAGGCGACCCTGCTCCTGGGGTCCTTATCTGCTTCCCCCAGGCCTTGGCTGGCACTGTCCACTTACTCCTCCTGGGATCCCCAAGCTCTTCCTGTGTGTCCCTCACCCAGATGCCGCCAAACCACAGAGGCCCTTGCTCATGCCTCGTACTTATTTTATTCCCAGATGCATTAGTCAGTGGATCACCTCAAAAACGAGAACCAGCCTGGCTGGCGTAGCTCAGTGGTTGAGCATCAGCCTATGAACCAGGAGGTCACAGTTCGATTCCAGTCAAGGGCACATGCCCAGGTTGCAGGCTCAACCCCCAGTGTGGGGCGTGCAGGAGGCAGCCAGTCAAGGATTCTCTCTCATCATTGATGTTTCTGTTTCTGTCTCTCTCTCTCCCTCTCCCTTCCTCTCTGAAATCAATAAAAATATATTTAAAAACAAACAAACAAACAAAAAATGAGAACCGCCTTTTCTAAAGCATTTCAAAGGCTTCCTGTAGGTCTTAGTTGAGTTAACGTGCGGATCCTTTGTGTGGATCCACTCCTCCCAGGACTTAGGCATTTATGTTTCTTGAGAAGTGAGCCTTAGGATCTGTGGCTAAAGCATGCCTTTCAGGAGGATCTTGTGGGAGCACTTGTTCTCTGGCAGAGTGCTGAGTATTATAAAGGCCTGGGAAGAGGAACTCTAGGTTGGAATACTTACGTAAGTCCCGTCAAACGGGTCCTCAGTCATCTGCTGTGACTGGGTCCGTTTTGAGGTGTCTGAGGGAATCCTGGCCATGAGGGGACCTCGCACCCTCACCGCACCCTTTTTTCTATTCCAAAGCAAGACAATACTGTGGGATTGTTGGAAAATAGAAGAAAGTATACATGATCCCACCACTCTAGCCCATTATCATCCTTTTTGGTGCATTGCCTTCCATTATTATAAATGTGTCTTGAACTTACTAATTTTTTACATTTCTGAAGAGTATAGTGCTCACATACTTTTTTGGGCATTCTTTTGTGTTTGGGATAAACAAATTGTAAAACTATGTGTACAGTTTTGCGCACTTATTGACTTGTGTATAGATTTCATTGCTTAAATATAATTACAATTTCTAATATGTTCTTTTATTCAGCCGCTTTATTTACTTAACCATTTCTCTGTTGTTGGACATCAGAGTGCTTCCTAATTATTGTAATTACAAAAAACCTAGGAGACCATTTCAGGAAGTAGGTTACCTGAGCAAGCCTCAGTTTTTTTTGTGGCCAAAAGTGTTTCTTTGCACTGGTCCTCAAACCAGCCATGTTTGTGCATCCCAGGAATCTTACTCTGTCTTTGGTTAATACCGATTTTTCAATCTGATTATAAGTAAATGTGTATCATTTACTGTTTTAGTCATACGGTTTTCTCTCCTGGGAGGCTGAAACACATTCTTACTTTTTATTACATACTTTAGTTCTTTTGTGGCTGAATTTAACTTATCTGAAAAATTTTTGTTGGGATCATGATTTTGTTCATTTTTATGAATTCTTTATATAATAATCCATTGATAGTTGTTCCATATTTTGATGACTTCGCAGTGTATGAAAATTAATAGGACTTTGGTTATTGTTTGAATTTTTGCAAATTTTTTAATTTTGAGAAATGACATTTGTTTACTTCTATTTCTCTGTTTTTTCCTAGATACTCGCTAAGTGGTGGAGGAACTTCGTCCCACTGAACTTCCTTCGGCATTTGGGGTTTTGTTTTTTCTTTCTTCTTCATCCTGCTCCTCTCAAACAGTCAATGAACGCCTTTGCTGACTCCGCTGAAGAGCTGCACCGAGGGCTGGCCCAGCCGAGGCTGCCCAACCAGGCCTCGGCGTCCTTCCTCGCTGGCCTCGGCCGGATAAGTCTAGATGGGTGGGGAGGGTCAGCTCCTTCCAGCGACCATTTTATTTTATTATTCTTGTTTTTAATTTTAACCATAGTGCACATATCAAGGAAAGTGTCTTTAGAAACAAATACAAACCCTGACGTGTATATTTGGGATTATGATAAGGCAACTGAAGAAATGAAACCTCAGGTATCCTGCTTTAAGTTGTGCTCCCTCCCTGGGAGACGGAGAATCGCTCTGGTGGCTCAGTGTACAGATTTGTATATAGTGTCATTTTTACGGAAACCCTTTTGGCGTGCATAAGGAATCACTGTGTACAAATTGGCCAAGTGCTTCTGTAGATAATGTCAGTGGAGTAAATATTTGACAGGCCATAACTTGAGTCTATTGCCTTGCCTTTATTACATGTAAATTTTGAATTATGTGACCAGTGATTTGGGTTTTATTTTGTATTTGCAGGGTTTGCCATTAATAATAATTAATGCCCCTCTTAAGGAACACTCCTATTTGTACCTCAACAAATGCAAATTTTCCTCGTTTGCCCTACAACCCTTTTGGTACACTTAGAAGTTGATTTCCTTTTTCATTGATGGTACTATTTCTTAGTGTTTAAATTGGAACATATCTTGTGTCATGAAGCTTTAAATTATTGTTTTAAGTTTCTCCCCAATGAAGTGCTCTCGTCTCACATTCGTTTGGAACCGTTGCACTGCCAGCGCCGCGCCAGCTGTCCGTTCTCCCATCTGACTTTGTTGCACCCGTAGTGAAAGCTGCAGATCGTCTTTCCCACCTCAAATGTCTGGATGCTCACACAAATAAATTTTATAACACTTTCCTTGCATACTCTCTCTGAAACGTGACTTGAGAGGGCAGCGCGCCTGCTGTGTGTGTGTGTGGTTGTGTGGTGAGATGAGGCATTTTAGAACGCTCTAGGAAGAAGTGCCCAAATTCAAAATGCTGGATGTTCAGGTCAGTTCCCTATGCAACTTTAAAATTAGTCACTGAGAAGATAGGGTTGAGTTCTGCTGATTTGTAAAATTGCGCGCTCTCTTCCCAGGGACCTCAATTAAAGGTTCTTTTGTTCTCATACAGGAGCCTGTGTCTGCTAGCTTGGCAGCCAGGTGTCTACTTTTCTTGGCTTGTGACAGGGTCTTGCTTGCCAATGGGGCATCAATCTCTGGGTTTGTGGTATGGGAGTAGAGTTCTTACAGCAATTCGACTGTCTGACTGAAGTATGCGTGGCACTTTTATATTTTTGATAGGAATCATTGTCACCGCTTGGTGTGGCAGTTCTTGAGGGGAAGACAGGACTTTCGGAGGCAAGGGAGTTGCTGGGTAAACTGGGATGGAAGGTCAGGAACCTGTCAGCCTAGTGGCCTTGGAAGTTAACGAGATATGACAGAGGCCCGAGTGAGAGGCGTTTGAGTGGATGGTTATTGTTTAGGTTTGGTAGTTTCAAATCCTAAAATTAAATTTTGTTTTTTAAATTAGAAGTAGATTTGGGTGAAATTTCTATAAAGGATACACTTTGGTTAGGGGACACAGAACTGAGTTGCTATTCTGCAGCAAGGACGTTAACTTGAACAATAAATGTTGTGTTTCCTTTTGTGTTTCCCAGAGTATTCTGTACGCGGGAGCTTTGGTTTCCCGTTGCGAGGCCTAAGCCAAAGATGAGTTTCGTTCATTACAGGAGAATCACTCAGACCGAGCAGTGTTCCCCCAAAGTGCTTGTCTGATTTTAAGATGGACAACCTAGACAGCAGCTGACTTAAAGTTCCTAAAATTTGCCAGTGGACAGTGGCATATCAAGAAGACGCTGAAGCCAATCTTAAATATGAGTAATGGTTAGTAGATAGTCTGCAATCACTAGATTATTACACACAGTGCTGTCTCCCAGATAAAGTAGAAAATGACTCTCTTAGTTGGTTGGAAGTATCTTCTGTTGATTAAGCTTCCTGGGAAAGATGTGATTTAACTGAATGTTAAAAGTACATTCAATCTCTTCTGAACTGTTACTTTCTGTAGACACACAAACTCAGCTTGTTTTGGAGGGCATCTTCTTTAGCCAAGGAGGCTAGCATTTGGGTGTCCACTTCAAGTCCTTTATTAAAGACAGATGAGGTACCAGAGCTACAAGGGGACCTGCCTCCGACCATACAGACTGCTGTTGGTGTTGAGCCAGACCTGGGAGCTCAGCATTCAAGACGGATTTACTGACACTCGGAAGTCTCTCGATGCCAAACCCCAGCAGCTAAGAGCTTATCCGTAGAGACTGCAGATGGTGGTGGCGCTCCCAGCGGGGGAGACGGTTTCACACACAAGCACAGCTACCACCTTCTGGAAACCGAGGCAGGGGGCCGACCGTCTTGATGTAACCAAGTGCCACACACCTTCCGAATCTGACAGTTTTGTTCTCGAGTTGGTCTTGTGGAGTGTCTGGTTCTTCACGTAGCATTTGTACCTTTCTTTTGGCAAAACATATGGTCTGTTTATAAGCGTTTTTATATGTTCTTCCTTAAAAATACGGCTTCTGTATTTCTGCTATAAAATATGGCAATAACTGGGGAGTGCTGCAAGGTGTGTTCTTAAGCACAGGTACTGTATCACGCGGGGTCAATAAAGTTCACAGAAAACAATGACTTTTGTAAGTTCGTGTCTATGTGTAGAGGGAATAGTAGTAGATATACTACTACTGAATGCGCAGTTCCAGACCACAGTTGAGTAGGATATAGATAGGTATGACGATGGGTGCCAGGGGACTCCGCACCATCCTTCGTGGTGCTTCCACACCCACGGAAGCTCACAAATTCCTAACCCCCTCCCCCAAATTCATATCCGTAGAGACTGCAGATGGTGGTGGCGCTCCCAGCGGGGGGAGACGGTTTCACACACAAGCACAGCTACCACCTTCTGGAAACCGAGGCAGGGGGCCGACCGTCTTGATGTAACCAAGTGCCACACACCTTGCGATGGCACTAGGAGGGAGTGATTGGGCCCCGAGGGTGGAGCCTTCCTGATGCGATGAGTGTCCACACAGAGGAGACCACAGAAATCCCTCGCCCTTCCACCATGTGAGGAGGCATCGAGGCTGGCTGTGACCTAGGAAGGCGCTCGGCAGACACCGAGTCTGCCGGCACCTCCATCTTGGACTTCTCAGCCTTCAGAACGGTAAGCCCCCCTCAGTCTGTGGCATTTTTGTGATAGTAGCCGGGATGGACCAAGGCAGAGGGTGGCTCTGAAACTCTTCCTGGCAGCTTGGGGCCAGTGAATTGCCCATATGATTTGGACTTAGTTTTCTTTAGTGTTTTTACTGATTTTAGAGAAGGGAGAGGGAGAGAAAGAAACATCAATGATGAGAATCACTGATCAGCTGCCTCCTGCATGCCCCCTGGAGATCGAGCCTGCAACCCTGGCATGTGCCCTGACCTGGAATTGAACAGTGACCACCTGGTTCACAGGTCTACGCTCAACCACCGAGCCACGCCAGAGTGAGGTTTTCTTTGAAGTCACAGGGGAGCAGGGAGCACAGAGGTGCTACTCAGATCTGAGCCGTTTGCAGCAAACAGTTTGGAATCCTTCAGAAATACCGAGGTGGGAGTTTTCCTGCTCCTGCCTGCCATCGGGGCTGCTCAGTGCACCCGCGCTTCAGCGTCCCAGGGTCTATGTGAGAGAAGCCTCAGGGAACTCACCTCGAAGGCCCCTTTCCTAAAAGAAGTGGGGAGCCCCTCCCTGTCTGCTTCACCCTCCCCCATTGGGTTTAGTCCTTGTCTTATATAGCTACCGGGATCAGTCTCCTAGAAATGCCTGGTCTCCAGGTGAAGAGACTGTAAGTTGTTCAAAACGCCGTCTTTATTCAAGAGTCTGGTTTTCTCTTTCACATTCACCCGCAGTGACCAGCCAACTCCGCCCCTCGCCGGCAGAGACACCGACCCACCCGGATTAGATGAAAATGAAGCCAAGAGACAAGGTAGGTTGTTTTGCCTTAAAACTTCAATATGCTGGATTGTGGCGTGAGGTATTTTTATTCCCTTTTGTTAGTACTTAAAACCATCTGGTACACATTGTAAGGCAAATGATTAACACGTCTCAAGCTACTCGTCCATTTGTACATTGCCGATTCCACGCAGTCAGTCACAGCTCCACGGAGTTGGGGTGGTCCTGCGGGTCTTGGGTGAGGGCTTTCCCAGCGGTGGTGCAGGACGGGGAGGGCTGTGTCGGTTGGCCGCCCCTCTGCACTGCGTCAGAAAGGGCTTAAGAACACTGGGGAGTAGCAGCCACCGCGCTCTCAGAGACTAGGCCAACGGGTTCTGACTAGTGGGCCCAGCATTACTGGAAACCACGTTCCCTGTGTTGTCCGACTGTCAGGGTTGTGCCATGTCATACCGTCCTACCCCGTACCTGGGGGAATGAGTATAAAAAAGGAAAAAGAATGTTTTTTGAAGACAGGCACAAGATATACTACTACTGAATGCGCAGTTCCAAACCACAGTTGAGTAGGATATAGATAGGTATGACGATGGGTGCCAGGGGACTCCGCACCATCCTTCGTGGTGCTTCCACACCCACGGAAGCTCACAAATTCCATAACGAAACATCACAAATGGCCCTGATTACTGACATACAGGTTTCATGCTTGTGAAACAGACAGCAAAACACCCACAGCTTAATATCTTCCCATTGTATATACCACTCACACACAGTACAGTGATAGTCTAGACGTCGCACTGGACTTCTGCTTCTCTGAGCAGAAAACAACCTGCTACAGTTTGTAAATAGTCATCACTTGAACAATTTGGTCAGCTTGCACCAGGAAGTAGGTCTGGGAGCCAGCGTCTCCCTGGAGCACGAGACCCCAGAGTGGCACGTAGTGTGCGGCGAATCGCTTACTAATCAAAGGAGTAACTTCCTATTATTATAAAAGTAGAAAGATTGAAAAAAAACGAAATCTGAAAATGATCTCATTTGCTTAAGACTGTGCCATGTGTGTTGCAAACACTGGAGAATCCGTTTCCGTAAAATGCAGCAGCCTAGAAAGAGAAGAAGAGCACTTGCCCTGTCTTTTGGTCAAACGGATGTGTTTGTACTGCTTTAAGGTGCAGTCGTGGAGGAGAAATTGTCATTTGGCACTATATTAATGACAATGTTTTAATACTGGCACAAGCTAAAAACAGCCCGTCGAGGGAATGACAAAGTGCCTCCAGCAGTGGGAGGTGGGGGCACTTGTGTTCAGATGGGAAATGAACAGCGGAAAGACCAGGTTAGAAATGGTTCTGCAGAGACAGGTGAGAGAGGCTGTCCAACCATGTTTGTGTTTTCCAGACAGGCGTTAGTTACTAGGCATCATGAACAGAGAACGGCCGCCAGGAGAGCAGCCACGGCTGAGCCAGCTGACGGCGTCCGGCCATCAGTACACGTGGGATTCTTTGTGACTCAGAGAGTGGGCGCGGGAGGCCGCGCTGGTGGCACTTCGGATCACCTCCATCCACCTAGAGCAAGAAAGCAGAACGGCTGTCAAGGGCCACTTTTTACAAACGCACGTCTCTGATTTCTTATTTGTAATCTGCCACTTTAGCAGGTGAGTTCTTAAATGAACTATCAGCACCCCCGTAATAGAAAGCAGGGTTAGGGTGCCTTCAGGTGTTCCTCAGTCTGTTTGAGGACCGCTGACCTCCGTGTACTCAATTTGCAGACGTGCCTTGCCCAAGATGTGGCAGCCCATCTCTTTAGAGCCGTGAGAGGTGAGGTGGCGCCTGGCTGTTGGGGAACGAACGCTCTGTCTCGTAACCCTTCCTACGGACACTGGTGTGCATCCCGTCCTGCGTAGGGGACTGTGTTCTGTGGTTGAGTATGTGGGGGACACTGGTGTTTTCTGGAGACGTTGCTGGTTGTCACAACGGAGGGAGAGCAACTGACATCGAGGGGTAGCGGCCAGGGGTGCTGCCATTAAGCACCTGCAGTGCACAGCATGGACCCTAACACAGAATCGTCTGGTCTAAAATGGCGGTGCTGAGGCTGAGAGAACCTGGGTGTGCCGAGCTTCCTGCCTTCATGGAGCTTACACTGGGCTCTGGACACTCCATAATCGTCTTTTTAGGGTCTCACACTGAAGGCTGACTCACCCTTGCCACATAGTGACAAGATCTCAACTTGAATACCGTATTTTCCGGCGTATAACACGACTGGGCGTATAGATTTTCCTGGGTTAAAAAGTCGTCTTATACGCAGGAAAATACAGTAAATTTTCTAGCCCAGGATCAAGTTTGAGAATTGCTACGCCCCGGTTCACTGCTCAAGCAGTACAGCTTCGAGGCTGCTGCTGTGGGAGGTTCTGGGAGGTGGTCCTGGTTTTAAGCCACTTTGCTCTCTTTACTGGGGACTGTGCACAGCGCGATTAGAAACCCTTGTGGGGAGACAAGTCAGGTGAGAGACTGCTGCCCTGTCTGTGGCCTGAGGACACCATAGGTGGTGGCTCCGCACTGACAGAAGCTTACACAGTCTCCTCCGGGGGCAGTTCCAGGCGCCCAGAATTTACCCTTGACATTGAGGAACAGACTGAAGCCACTGGTCAAACATGGTGGTCTGGCTCTCATACTGAGTCTCGCTAATAAGGTAACTCGGAGGCACTAGGATTCCTAAACCTCCTCATGTGGTCCTTTTGACCAGAAACTCAGCCTTTGACCACAGCCCATCAGGAATGTTAGGACTAAACAGCTACAGAAGCCACAGACTGATGAACACACGTTAGAGATTTAAAACTGTGTAGCGTTAACCAGCACTGCAGGTTAAGGACGGAGAATGTCTCTCTGGGAGCAGAAGGGGACTCTGGTGGAGGGACCCCGATTTATCCTCAGCACCTGCCAGGGTTGGAAGGACAAGGGCGGGAATGCCCACAGTGGGCTCTCCTAACAGCTTGCCTGGGAGAAATCCTATTGTTTAAGAGATGAGTGGCCCTTTTCTGCAGGGGGGGCATTTACCTTTCAAACGTGTATTCACTTTCGGCCCGGAAGTAGTACACGTGGGACTTGAAGTGCAGCTTGAACACGTAGTCCTTGTGGATGTCCTCGGACTCCGAGGGAATGGTGAGCGAGTAGCCAAGCAGGGGCAGGCTGGCCAGGGGGTGATTGTCCTGGGAAGGCCAACGGAAGGTGCGTTGGAGAGGTGGCTGCAGCCTCTTACCCTGCAGCAGCTCTGGGAGCCGAGGCACTTGGTCCTGGCCAGTGCTCTGTGGGCCAGCTAGTGCACCCCAGCCAGGACACAGGCCATCACTCAGTCGCTGCCCCTCCCCAACCAACCAGCACCCAGGTCGCCCTTCAGCCAATGATGTCAGCCTCCACCCGAGTGGAGGGTCTCATGCACGCGGCCTCTTGTCGGCCCCCTTCCGACACCTGGCTGCTTTCTCTCCATGCCTGCCCCATGACAGGGGAGGGTGTGGTGTTGGGGGTCCCTAAGGCTCTCCCCAGCCTGCACACTAAATGCTCGATCCCAAGGGTCACAGGGCCCCTGCCCTGGTCGGGGGGAGGGGGGGATAGACATACCTGGTGTGACTTATAGAAGAACAGGCAGAAGTTTGTGAACACCACCCACAGCTTCTGCCACCCGTTGCTGTTTTTGAATTTCCTCAGCAGGTTCCCAGACAGCTGATTCTGAAAGACAAGCGGGCCTGTGAGGCGCACAGGTGGGCCCACACACAGTCTCCTCAGTCCAGGGTGCTTCCTGAGACAGACTGACAGTGGCCTTTCTCCCTGGTAGGTGGACCGCATGATGTGGTTAATTCTTTTTGTCACCTATTATGGGTTGAATTATGTCCCCATCTTCCCCAAAAGATGTGCTAACCCCAGCACCTCAGAATGTGGCCTTGGAAATAGCGTCCTCACAGCTATAATTAAGAGGCAACTGTAAGGAAGCAAAGCAGGCGCTTAGTCCCCATGGCTGATGCCCTTATGTGAGAGGAGAGACGGACAACACCATGGCCAGCAAACCACACAAGGGGACGAGGCAAGGAGGGATCCTCCCTTACAAGTGTTAGAGGGAGCTGGCCCTCTTGACACCTAGATTTCTGGAGTCATGACACGAATCTCGTTAAGCCACCCAATTGGCAGTGCCTTGTTATGGCAGCCATAGGCAGGGATCCAACACTCCTCAACCAGGAGCCCTCACGGAGCCCCACACCAGCAGCTCCTGGCTGCCATCTAGTGGCCCGGGCAGAACACTGGCTTTTGGGAGAGGTGACCTCTCCCCAGGAGCTAAAGGAAGAGTAAGTGGCAGGGCATGCTGGTAGCCCCTGTGACCACACAGCGTTGCCGTGAACTGCCAGGCAGCCGAGGCGACACCACGCGCAGAGATGCATGTCCTCGCGGGCTCTCCACAGCCCCGCCGTCACTGGCTGTGAAGAGGACACCGAGAAGGCCGTCCACGTCCCTTGATGGCAGCTCATTCCCAGGAGACTCACCGCGGAGGAACATGGTGGGATGGTCACAGCTTTGTGAATGTGACTGATTTGTTCCTTCACTTACGAGTGGTCACATGGCCACGTCTGCCACAATTAACAAGATGCGTAAAAAGTATACTGAGTCCACTTCTATCCCTTTGGCACTTATCCGATAACTTGTATCTCACCCAATAAACATTTTAGGGTACCCACTTAAGTAAGGCGGGAGTTGAGACGAAAGGTTTAGATGTGTTTGCCCTCAAGTTGCTCATAGTCTGATGAGGAGACGGGAATGAAGTAAATCAGGCTGACAGGGCACAGGAAGTAGAGCTCGTCCTGTGGACTGGAGTCAGCTGAACTGAGGGGGCTGCCACAGAGGGAGAGGGTGACCTCTCCCCCTGTCTGGCTGCCACGCACCCACTGGCTGAAAGGCACAGAGAACGGGGGGTGCCCTGGGTCCCAGCAGGGGATGGCACAACCAGAGTTGGGGATGTGGTGCTGCTGCAACATCACAGTGCATCACACTGGAGGCGAGGAGGACAGCACACGTTCTTTTCTTTATAATCCACGTGTTTATGCTGAATCAAATTCCCCCAGACAGTCCTAAAGATCTTTCTCTCAGATGCCATTATCTGTGGAGCGAGCCAGCCCCACCGTGTGGTATACACACTGGATTGAGGCAGGTTCAAGAGAACGCTCTAGCTGCCACTACCTTCAATCCTTTCTGGAACACGCAAGGGTATAAACTCTGAGTAATAGTCTAGGTGCTGCTTAACCATTCCCACTGGCCTTGCCTCCCAATGCCACTGAACCTGCCTCCAGTATGTTTCAGCCTCCTGCTCTGCTCACCGGCCCGAGCTCTCAGGAGGCCGCACACTTCTGTCTCTGAGGATGACTCTTAGGTCAGGACCAGTCTCCATCCTTGCCCCAGAGCAGCTGGCACCCCATTTCCTTGCTATCTTTCACAGTGGCCTCCTCTCCCCTCTCCCTGGCTTCCAAACTGCTCAGTCCCTGTTGGGTATAATGTTTTTTCAACTCCAAAGTCCTGATACCTGTGGAGGTGATCTTATTTGGAAACCAGGCCTTTGCAGATGTTAGCAAGTTAAGAGGAGGTCATACTGGAGGCGGGGGGAGGGGGGATCCTAATTCTGATGACTAATCCTATATAATAAAAGCCTGATATGCAAATTGACCGAACTGTGGAATGACTGGTGGAACGACCGGTCGCTATGACATGCACTGACCACCAGGGGGCATATGCTTAATGCAGGAGCTGCTCCCAGGCCCCAAGCCAGCCAAGGCAGGTGCCAGTGGGGGCCCCCTCACAGAGGGAGGTGACAGGAAGGTGGGGGCAGGGCCGGCGAGCTGGCAGCGCCAGCCAGGTGCCAGCAGGGGCCCCCCAATTGCCCCGCTGGTCACCCCACAGATAGGCCCTGATTGCCGGCCAGGCCTAGGGACCCTACCCATGCATGAATTTCATGCACCGGGCCTCTAGTGTCCTTATACGGAGAGGACGACATTTTAACACGAGACATACAGCCATACTGCCAAGTGAGATGGAGGTTGAGGTCAGAGTGATGTGTCCACAAGACTAAGAACACCAAGGGTTGCCGGTCCAGTCATCACCAGAAGCCGAGAGGCATGGAGCAGACCCTCCCCAGGGCCTCTAGCAGGAGCCCACACCTGCTCTTGGACCGCTGCCCTCCAGCAGTGTTAGAGGATATCTGTGGCAGCCACAGACAACTAAGTCCCTGCCACTGACTCTCCCTCTGTGCTGTCCTTCCATCCCGATCCTCACCTGTATCCAGATCCCTCCTGGATCTCTGCCGCCTCCTAACATCAGTCTTAAAATCACGATCATTTAGCCTCCGACCCCTCCGAAGGCAAGTTTGCCTGCTGGCCATCCCAGCCTCGCATGAACCCCCAATGCCCACTGGCTTGGCCAGACTTACAGCTCATCTTTGTGGTGTCCCCAAACCTCCCCGTGACTCATTCTACCTATGTGAGTCCTCCAGGAGACACCTGGGGGAGAGGGAGCGGAGAGCAAGAAGGAGCTGCTTGCTTCCCTTTGCCAGGCAGCAGGGCCCGGGCCTGGAAGAAGGGAGCTCGCCTGTCAGGCGGGGTGGGACAAGCATCTGGCACCCAAAGGAGCCCAGTGTAGACACCACCTGAAGGCATGCGCCTGGGGAAGGGGGATCTGGCACGGGAGGGGTATTTGCCGTGATAGATGAGTCAATTCCGTGTGTTGATCCTGCATTTTTGCCACCTTAATCCCGAGTAGAATAAAGGAATCGAGAAAAAACAAGCGAGTGCAAAGGGTTAAAACCACACCCCGGGGCTTGCTTTCATGCTCTATAGTTCTTGGCAAACTTCTCCAAGGGCCACACAGTAAATATTTGAGGCCTTTCAGGCCAAGAGGCAAAATCAAAGATACTTGCGTTTGTAGTAGCCACTCAGAAATAAAACCCGTGCTTGGCTCATGGGCTGTAAGCAACCAGGGCTGGGCAGGATTTGGCCCGTGGGCCGCAGTCTGCTGACTCGGCTGCTAGACTCACCTGACCATGTGGACGAAGGACGGCAGCTGCGTGGACGGCCACCCGGAAAGAGCTGGCCCCGAGGAAGCGCCTCTGGGCCGCCCAAGACCTACCTCCCGTGGGTATTTGCTGCATTCTGGAATGACCTACGTGCCTCGGGGGTTCAGAAGGTTTCGAGCCTAGAGGTCCCACACCTTGACAGTCGTAACTACACCTCACCTCACGGAGGATGGTGGGGAGCAGGCAGAGACGAGCCCCCTCATACGCTGCACTCCCACCAGCTGCACTGGGCTGGGCTGGGTCTGATCAGGTGTTTTCCCACCAGACGGGCACGGGTTCTTCCCCACTCCCCTTGCTGGGAAGATCCCCGTCCCCTGGAAGAAATCTCCAGCTGGCAGACCCAGTGTGACGGGAGGGAGAAGCTGAGCACAGAGGGCCTGTGGGAGGGAAGAGGCTGCCCGTGGGGGCAGAGACCAATGTTCCCTGCAGCCCCCGGGAGGCCAGGCGCGGCCGGGGAGCCTCAGAGTGTCCCCTTGAGGGTGTCCTCAGAAGCAGATACGGGTTTTAGGACACTAGCAGGCAAACTCGAAATCAGCAGCTCCACGGAGCTGTGAGGGTCACCTCCAGAAAACAGTCTCAGAGTCCCTGCAGACTTACATCCAACAAGGATGTGTGACACATCCCCAATACTGCTGGTTCAAAGAGCAAACACACACCGCTGCTCCTGGCACACTCTCTCACGGGGCATTGGGACAGCGTCTTTAGGAATTCAGAACTCTCAGGTTTTAGAAAGATAATCCCGTGCGTCTACCATATAGCAGTGGGGCCTGGGCGCCGCCCAAAACCAGACATGGCGATTGTATGGTGAAACATGACCATTCACACAAAGCACGGCCCAAGCTTCTCAACCGCTCGGGTCAGGTTCTGCTGCCAGCGGGACCAGAAGGGAACTTGGCGGTCTCAGAGCTAGCTGGGTGTGGCGTTTTCTCAAAGGGTAGGGATTATGGGCCTGGACTAGAGGGTACTTGGGGAATGGGGTTTGGAGGACTCTGGAAGGTGCAGTCACAATCTGGGGGAGCCCCACCACCAAAGCTAACTCAGGACAACTCCCAGAGCCCCCGGGGAGGCTGTGCCGTGGCCCTGGCGGGGGTCAGCTTTCTGACCCTTCTGCCTCCTCGCACCCGGTTCAGGTGTGTGGGGGGTGGCTGCTCTAGGACGTGGCAACCTCGGCGCTGGGAGCTCTCCATCCGCCTGCACTGGGGCCGTTTCTCTGCCTCCGTGGCGCAGACACATGGCTAAACGCACCACAGTCCCTGCCCCACAGCTGACTCCGTGAGAGGAAGGGAAACTGGGGCGATGGAGATGGCCAGAGAACAAAAGCTGTGGGGACGAACGAAGGCCAGGAGACGTGGTCGCATTCACCTGAGAGGTCGAGCCAAATGCTCAAAGGATGAGTCATCCTTGTCCCCCCACCCCACCCCGGGGTCACGGCCGGTACCTCCACGGCCACGCTGAAGTCCACCATGGAGACGCTGGTGTTGCGGTGCCAGCACACGTGCACCATGGTGTTGCCGCGGTGGGGGGCCTGGCGCTCCAGCGAGGTGCGGGAGGCGCTGAGGTCGTCCTCGGACTCCTGGTCGGCCACTGTGGCCTCATCGGGGGACTCTGTGGATGTGGCAAAAGGCGGTGCTGCTGATCTCTGCTCACCCGGGGGGGGGGGGGGGCCTTTCCTGACCCCTCCCCGGAGCTGAACGGGCCTGGATGGTTGGGGGCACTCAGTGATGTGGCCCCAGGTCCCCAAGGCAGCCACTGAGCAGGAAGTCAGGGTCTCCCTTCCCCTCCCTGGGGGCCAGCACACCTGGGCACTGGGCCGCTGCTTGCCCAGCATGGGGATGGCCTGCTTTCTCTCCCTGGTCGGTCACATTCCGTATGACCGGCAGCGATGCTGGCCCAGAAAAGATGCCTTCCCTGCTCCCTCACTTTTAAGGATTTTCATGTTTTTAGGAAATGGAATTTCCTTGATTTTTAGCTTTAAATACGAATGTAGTCCGCGGATCTGAGGCCCGCCAGGTAAGGTGACCTCAAGTGCATAGCCTGCTCCCCCTCTGAAGCCAGAGCTGCCCGTCCCTCGGCTAACTCCTGGGAGCAGTGGGCCCGCGCCACACCCGGGGGGCCTCCCCCCCACTCACTGTTGTCAGGGGGGCTGCTGGCGAGGAACTCGGGAGTGGGGCCGCTGCTCTTCTCCGCCAAATCAATGGCCATCTGTAGGTCCTCAACCCACTTCTCCATCTCGGACCGGGAGCTGAAGGAGAGACGGGCGTCAGGCTTTCAGACCACAGCAGGTCGCAGGGCGAACAGGTAAGAGGGCCCCGTGTTACCTGGCGGCCACGATGATGGACTGCCGCTGGCCCCGCAGGGTGAGGCAGTGGGGCACGCCCCACTCGTCTTCACTTCTCTCGATCTGTGGGGCGAGCGTTCGAAACGTTACTGCCAAGGAGCAAGCAAGACACTCAGTACATTTTCAGATGTTCACTGAAAGGGCCATGGCTCGGAGAAACAAGTCGGAAAATTAACCAGAAAGGGAGAAGAAAGATCAAAAGGCACTGAATATTTTCCGGTAGAGCTCATACGCTGCCCTTGATCCAACCACTCGGGAGAAGGTGGGTATACGCCAGGGAACAATCCTGGGCTGACTGGCCTGGCTGCGTCTGCCAACCAAGGGTCACAGGATACGGACACCTGCCCACTGGCACATCTTGGGGAAGGACAGGCAGCTCCCTGGTCTCTGCGTGGGCTCCATGACTCCACGTGGGTGGTGAGGATAGTGTCCCGGCCCCCGGGGCCAGGCACAGCGCCGTGGGGGCACGTTCACCCCACATGGCCATGTCATCTTGCCCCCACTTAATTCCAGGAGCAGGATACCCACGAACCCCACATGCAGAGGAGCAGCCAGGTCGCGGCCCCTCTCCAGGGAGCCCGAACAAGGGAGGTTCCCGAGGCACCTGGGATGCTCTCACTTCCTTGTCAAGTCCCTCCTCTTCCTTCCCCACGTCACCGTCCCCGGCTCAGGCTCCCTTCAGCCAGGCACACAACCTGCAGGCAGCCCGGAGGGCGAGGCCGGGTCTCTGCCCGGGCTGCGTACTCACGGTCATGCCGTAGAGCGGGAGCTGCCCGTGCACTTTAAACTGATTCGAGATCGTCAGTCCCCGACTTGTGTACAGCAAGACGTCGTTGAACTAGAGGACAAGGACAAGCGCAGCTGAGATGCATGGGCTCCGTTTGAAATCAAAACGTGCAGAAAGCGTTTTCAAGATACTGCATGGCAATTCGTTGATCTCAACAACTCCAAGCTGAGCAGCAAAGCTGCTCCTCCTGCCTCCCAGGTGCCTCCCCATGGGCAGCAGAGGCCTGGCCCTGTGACCCCACGGACCACGGACCACAGGGAGGACAAGCAGCTCTCACCACTTACCAGGAAAAACATGCGCTGCTGCAGCCCCTTCCCGGAGAGCTTGCTGAGGCTTCCCAGGCGAATGAATTCCTGCGGAGAAAACAGACCCCAAGAGTTGGCTGGGAGCGTGCAAACCTGGGTCCACACAGAGACGCTGGCTTCCTCACACCGTGGTCGCTTTCACGCTAAAAATCATAGCGATCACATTAACTGTGTACTGAATGCTGTGCTCCGCCGCCTCCTTCCCAGGAACCTGTTGGCAGGGACCATGGGCTCCACTGACAGAGAGGAAGGCAGCACTGGGGTCCAGTGGGGTGGCCCTGGTTCACAGTCAGGCCTGTAATTAGGCACTTATCCCCCGGGGCCTGCAGGCTTCCCGCTGTGTGGGAAGGAGCAGACGGTGGCCTGAGGCACTCACTGCCGAAAGCAAAGGGAGCCTGGTCTTGCGTGTGTTCCAGGGGCTCCAGGGGCAGGGAGGGGCCGTGGACTCAGATGTCAATGTCTGAGGGCTGGAGATGGAAAATGTCTCTTGCCTAGAACTTTTTTTTTTTTTTAAATATGGAACAAGGCAAAAAAGAAAAGGCTGCTAATCACCTTAAGCTCAAGCTGCTTCCTTCTGGAGGGAAATCCATCCAAAGATGTCCAGGCCTCTGAGTTTTAACCAGGTGACCCTCCTCCCCCCACGCTACCTGCCCGTCCCTGCTTCCTTTCTGTTCTGTTTAGTGAAGAAAGTGCTCCTGTAACCTAGACGGCCTGTCCGGGAAGAACTCTCTCAGGCACACAATTCCCAGGACAGAAAAACACCCTCAGGGAATAGTCCTGCCTCCCAGGACGTGACACCAGGCAGGCTGACCCAGCAGGAGGGCCGGGGGATCATGTCTGAAAGCCATGTTAGGGATTAGACTGCAGGTAGTTTAGGGGGCGTTTCTACGTAAAACTATCTGCTCCTCTTTAATCTCAGTTTTCCAAATTTCACCTGTAGACAAATCTATCAGAGTCTCCCTTCCGCCCATTAGGTTATGTGATAATTAAAGTTAATTAATGATAATCTATTGGCCTTGGGGTGTGGCGTGCCCCATCCCTCTGAGAGCCTGAGCCCTCCAAGTCACTCAGGGTTGACTTGGAGCAGTGAATGGCTCTGAAGCCAGCTGATGAGCAAAAGAATATGCAAATAAGGTGGGTCTGCAGTTAGTAACCAGCACCCCAATTCCGACCTGACCCTTAAAACAATGACCTTTACCTTAGCATGGGGTGTGTGCCTCATATGTGCTGTGTGCGTATATTAGCTCCATACATGAGCTTGTACAATTCAATATTATCACCCCCATTTTCCAGGTGAGAAAACGGAAAAGCAAAATGATTAGAAACTTGCCCCAAACCACCTGGTCAGCTATGGGTGACAGAGCCCGTATTTGGCTAAAAGCTTACGATGCCTTCCACAATGCTGTGCCGTGTAACCAATAACATACCAAGTGTACACTTAGTCCATTCCAATACATGCAGGTGGGGGGAGGGGAAGATAATTCGTACTTATTGTTCCTTTTACTCCCTTAAGTCTCATTCTATCCTCGTGACCTAGGAAGGAGAGGATATGATCCGTGCTCCAGAAGGGGAGGACCGTCCGGTTGGGGGAACGTCCCAGCTTCGGTGGAGCTAGAATTTAAACCCAGGACCTCCTACTCCAAGCCAACACTCCTCCCAGCACCCCGGAAAACGCTCCTCAAAATAAACGCGTTACAGAGGGTCTGTTTGCCATGTAGCATCATGTACTACATATTTTATAACACCCAACGTCAAGAGAAAAGTACATCGATTCCACAGGGCTCTCCTAAGAGTTCTGCGTGGATGGGTAAACGTGGTCACGGGCGGAGGCCTGGCGGGATTTTCTCAGCTGCAGAGCTGAAACAAATCCCAGCTTTAACGCCCCCCTCAGCACGGGCACGTGACTCTTCTGACAGCCTTTCCCAAGTGGTTTTCAGTCAGTTTTGTATTAGGCTTCCTGACAGAAATTCTAAATACAGTCAAACCTCAGTTCCCGAATGTCTCCCACCTTGAACAATTCAGTTCTTGACCAAATTGTTAATTGAACCTGATAACTCTCACGCTGATACATCGGCATGACAGAAAGCGTTCTCAGGCCACACATAAAGGAGAGAATGGGCGAGTGTGAGTCAGTTTACTGCTAAACCTCACATTAACATCTTAGGAAATTGTGCTGTGACTTTTTGTGGGTTTTTATGGTTTGTGTGTGTGTTTTTCTTTTTTTGCTGTTGAAATGGATGGTTAGTACAATTTTAAAATATAAAAAGGCTATCAAGAATGCTGATGTTGCTAAGGGTGTGAAAGTGCTCACAAAACGATTACAGGCAATTGGAGAGGCAGAAAACTGTTGATTTGGATAAAGGGAAGGCAGTTACCAGTGACAGCATTTCAGAGGCAGTGACATGTGAAAAAGCGAAGATGCTACATCTGCTCTCCTGAAAGATAACCCTGGAAGGAGTGCTGAAAGTGATTTGTTTAAGGCCAGTAGGGGCTGGTTCGATAAATTTAAGAAAAGAGATGTTTGTGTATAGATTAAACAGTACATTAGACTAGTACTTTATTTAAGAAAGGTTAAAACGGAATCATTTGGGGGTCTGGAATGAATTAATTCAATTTACATTATTTTTAATGGGGGGAAAATGATTGGGTTTTCAAACAAAAGCCTCTGGAACAGCCGTCTGAAACAAGTCCGAGAACAGAGGTTCCACCGTACACAGAGAGGTTCCCGCATCTCCCCTAAGCTGCACGGGTTTAAGGTTTCCAGGGCAGCTACCTGTCAGATGCGACGGAGAGCCCCGGGCGTAAGGGAAACTTGTGTGAAGGTAAAGGCCGGAATGCAGAGACTGCAATTCCCTTCTGAACCTGGGTGATGGATAGTTCAAAACCAGGGAGCTACAGGAGAAAGGTCTCATGGGGAGATGTGGTGAGATGGGTCACCTGGCGAACAGTTTTGATTCTTAGGAAGAGAAGCGGAAAAAGGCAGGCCGTGCTGGATCCTGAACATTCCCACGGGTCGGGGGAAGCGTGTCTGCAGCGAGGCTGCGTCACCGAGCACGGCCGGCATCTCACGAAGGGCTGCTCGGTGAGGTCACCGCGCAAGGGAAGCTGCCGCTCTCCCAGAGTTAGGCTCTGGCTGGAACGTTATTTTAATTCCTAACGAAAATTACATCGTGTACAGAAAAGTGTACCTTTTGAAAATAGTTTCCATGCTTACGTGGGAATTGATAGCATGATTTCATGCACTAGCTTTTCCTCTGCCTTTTATAGCACTGTTTTACCCAATCAAAAATGTTCACCTTCCATTTTCATTTACCTACATTTTAATAAATAAGCTATCTCAAATTGTCTTAGAACATGGCAGGGGGGGAAAAAAGGAAAGAAAAAGCGGAATACTTCATCTACTTCATAAAGGCTTGCTTAATAAAGGCTTATCTCCTTCTAACACGAAATTTTTGAATGTGATATTCAAGGTCTTCCCCCTAACTATCCCCCGGGTGGAAGGAAGCCACTTCAGAAGGACAACATTTTATCTCGAAGTATCTGTGTTCCAAACGCGCCAGTGTAAGTCACTTCAGCGCCGCTTCACTGGCTTGGCCTCCAGTGCGTGAGAGAGTGCAGCTGCTTACCCTTCCTGGAGCCACCAGATTGTCGACGCCAATCAAGTCTTTCTTGAGTTCGTGCAGCTTCTGGAAGTTCTCCATCTTGATCATCGTACCGTGGAGCTGGGCCACCATCTCCGTGATCTCGGCCAGCGCCGCTGATGAAGAAACAGCAACACGCAGCGTTAAGGGCAGACGGGGGTTCCCCCTCCAACGTCTTTAAGCTCAACTCTGCAGGGCGGTCAGACCCTGCAGCGGCTGAACGCTCTTGGGTGCTGTCCTTCTAGGGAAAACACTCTGTCTCACAAATAGAAACCGAGTGATTTGCTTTACTTTGTATTTATCTGCTTTGCCCGAGTTTCCCAAAAGCCGTGTGAACGTGTAACTGACCCCCTTCATAGCGACATGGTGTACAGCTGCCCTCCAGGGAGAACTGCGTGTTGGCCCAGAGGGGAAACTGCAGGGAACAGGGTGCCTAGAATTCTGTCTCCAGGGCAGCGATTTTTTTTAACCCCCTTCTCTGGGAAGAACCGAGAACAGAGGCCACAGGAAAACCTGGGCAAAAGAGGGATCTTTCTGGGGAGAGTCTACCGACAGTGCAACTTCTGAGTAATGAACATTCATTCCGGCACCTCCCAGGATTACCTTCTGCAGGAGTCATACTGTTTACCAAGATGGTGGCCAAGAACAACGGCAAAACAAAACTTTATTTTGCAAAATGGGCACATCTCCCCTACACGGGTAGGCATCCAACATGTACAAGGGGCTAATGTGCAATTAGCACGCGTTTGGGTGGCATGCAAAGCCACCGTAGCTGAGCATTCCCTTATTTTTGTCAAGAAAGCAAGAAATACTTGCCAACTGAACTTCAGGCATCAGAAAACGAAGCACTTCAGCGTTGCAAAGGGAGCATTTCGCCTTCTTGCCTTCTCCCTGGGGATGCCAATTAAATGCTTCCTAGCTAATCACAGGATGCTGTCTAAGCCACAGTGACAGACCCAGGCTTGCTCAATCTTCAGACATTAGCAGCCAATTTAGTCCAGTGAGCAATTACTGGGCACCAAATGCTCAGTGGGGCGGGGGTGCAGGCCTCTAAGAGGAAGGACGGCACCTGGTCCCTCGGGGCTCCTGGTGCAGCGTCCTGGGAACAGCTCTCGACACTCCCCATCCCCGACGTTCAGGAACTGTATGTTGAGGTATACTTTGATTTCCCCAGCCATGTTACTATGATGCCACCATATGAATGAAGCTACATAACAAATGCTCTTTCCATTAAATTGTCAAAGACGGACTTTTCTCGCTGGGGGCTGTTTAGTACAAGGCAATCTGGGCGAGTCAGCCAAGGATAGCACATGGGAAACGAAAGATGTCTCCCGCCCTCCTGGGTGATACAGCTGCACAGCTCCGAGTCCTCGGGGCCACAGTGGCTTTGGGCCATCCTGTGCAGGCAATGCTGATACGACAGGACAGAAGGAGGCAGGCGGGCGGAGGTCATGCAGGCTCACGGGCCAGGCAGGAACCGAGGCTTAAAGGAGGAGCACTGTGCAGGGAGGGACAGGGAGGTGGGAGCAGGGACAAGGAGGTGGCAGAGGAATGGAACCTGCCAAGGCATGAGGCACCGTGGTTTGTCTTAAAGACTGACAGTCTGCAGCCAAGCAAAACCACGTCACAAGCCATGTTTGTTCCCCTTCCGTGAATTGCCAGTGTCTTCATTGTTTTGCTAAATCTCCTCTTGGGCTGTCCTTTTAAAAACTAATCTGTAGCATCTTCTATAAATTCTAGATACCAACAGTGAATTTTCTAGAACAAACCCCATATCACCATTCCCCTCCTTAAAACCCTTCCCGTCTTCGCTTTACTCTTAGGTTGAGGTCTGCTAGGGTTTATGAGACCCCACGGGATCTGGTCTCTGCTTACTCTTCCAGCCTCATTTCTGCTGCTATCCCCCTGCAGTCCACACAGAACTTCTACTCTCTAGAATGTTCCATAGTCTCTGTCCCCTCTGGACCTCTGTACGTGCAGTTCCCAACTCTCTGTTGCACACTCTACCCTCATCCAAGAAAACTCCTACTTACACGCTAGCCCTAAGCTTAGATATCCTTCCCTCAGCCAGCCCCCACCGAGCTTGGAAAGCTGGCCAGAAGCCACCCACCCTACCGCACTGGGCACTTCCCTCTCACAGGTCAGCCATCGCCCAGGCCCCCCCTCTGTGCCGCTGGTGCGTTCCTTGAGTAGGGACCACACCTGCTCCTCTTCCTAATATACCGAGTACTCAGCAGGTGCCCAGTGCGTATCCGCTGCAGGAGACGGGTCCGTGGCCAGATCAT
The DNA here is from genome assembly GCF_027574615.1 of Eptesicus fuscus. Taxonomy (NCBI): domain Eukaryota; kingdom Metazoa; phylum Chordata; class Mammalia; order Chiroptera; family Vespertilionidae; genus Eptesicus; species Eptesicus fuscus. Next base: position 63,581,225 of record NC_072480.1, on the reverse strand, counting down.
GAAGGGTTCGGAGTATCACCCGTTTTTTATGCAAAGAAGAGACGCACTTAGAAAATGAGGATACAGGTGACTTGAGATGGGAGGTATTTTTATAATATTTTAGGTGAGAGATACAGGCCTGACATACTAGAGGGCGAGCAAATATCAAAAGCCACCAGCCTAGCTGGGGAGTATAGAGGGCACAGCATCAGACCGCAGGGCCCTGTCTGATGCTGATGAGGGTGGATGGTTCAGGCATTAAGAGACCACACATCGCATGAGACAACGACGATGCGTGGCCCGGTGAAGAGAGCATGGTCTGAAATACCAGCTCTGACCTTTACTGACTGAGTGACAAGTCCCTTACCTCCTCTGAGCCTCGGTCTTCTTATCAATAAAATGGGATTGCAACACTTATTTCATGGGATTGCTAAAGGAGTAAAGGTGTTGACATAGTAAGATGCCTGGCACGGCACCTGGCCCAGGAGCTGAGCGAAGGACAGTGAGTATTACCATCATGAGACCGTAGGGCAGGATGGTCAAGAACGTGGGTCCTGGGTTTAGGTTACCAGTCATGGACTTTCCCGCTCTGGGACTCTGGGCAGGTTGCTTTACCTCTCTGGTCTCAGTAGCCTCCCCATCCCACATGTGAAATGAACTCACCCCTGCCTTGGGTGAAATGCTCCGTGAAGTCACTGGCACAAATGCCCAGCAGCAACGAGCACTGTTTATTACCAGCTATTTTCCGTGGCCAGTCCAAGGAGCGAGGGATGAGTTTGAACCGTGTAAGGAGGGGAGGGGTTCCCGGCGGGGGCTGACTCTCAGTGGAGCGCCTCCAGGGTTCTCTGCACCCAAACCACCCACGGTCAAGGGAGGAAACACGTGCCAAGGCGGAAGGAAAAGAGAGTCCTTGGCGATCCTCACTTTATGGGAAGAGATCACAGGTAACACCTGACCAGGTACGGGAGAGCGGTGCCTGCCCTGTGGGACTATGAACACCCGGGACACAGCCACAGAGCCCTGCCCCGAGGAGCGCCCCCTGCAGGGCGGGTCCCGCGGTGCCGCCCCGCTCACCTCGGCAGTCCCTGAAGTCGGCCTCGTTGGGCGGGTTGTCCTTGCACAGCCGCTCCAGGACCTGCTTGTAGTGCATGAGCCGGTGCAGCGGGCGCAGCAGGAAGGTGTTGAGCGGCAGGTAGCACACCTTCTGCAGCTCGAAGTCTCGGCACAGGTTCTCCAGCCGCCGGGAGCTCCGGATGCCCGTCTCCAGCGCCTCCAGGGCCTCGCCGTGCTTCCACAGGTGCACAGCCAGTTGCTGTTGGGGCCCAAAGACAAGGGTGGGGAGGGGTCCCGCTCAGCGGAACTGCATGTGCCCGCGGTCCGCCCCCCGACTGGCCTTCGGAAATGAGGATCACCTCCGCTGTCCTTCAGGTCATTAAATTCCACCCGTTTCAAATTTCATGGTTTATTTCATTATACTAAGTTCTTGGGATGAAATGAAAAGCTCTGTTAAAGCATTGAGCAGTTCAACACACACAGGGTTTATACAACAGGAGACATATTAGAGGTGTACATGTTCCTTTAAAAACAAGACGGGCAAAACTGAGGGAAAATAAATGGGCAGGAGCTCCTTCAGGGGCCTGTGGCTTCCCTCCACAGGCCACAGGATGACAGGCAGACCGGGCCACTCAATACACGTCACACAGTGACAAGCACGTATTCCCGACGGACTCCCCCGGCTGCCCATGGAGGACGCGCCGCAGCCACCTGCTCTGCGAGATCCCGGGAGCTGAGGAGAGGTAGGCACGCTCCCTACTCCTCTGGGGTCTGACCCAGACCCTCCGCCACAGCCAACAGCGGTCAGGCTCCAAACCGTCTCCCAGGCCTGTCCGTGCACTTCCTGGTAAACCCAGTTTTAGCAAGAGCCCTGCTGAAGCAGTTAAACCACAGCCTCCCACCCCGGATAGCTGGTCACCCATGACCCCGGGTTCCTCATCTCCCACCAGCCCTCAGGCGGGGTCCGACCACCCTGGCCTGTCTCCGCAGAATCCCCCTCACCCCGATGTTTGCCCTTCGTCGTTGTCCATCCTCTGACCCACCCTGCTCCTTGGCTGTGAGTTCCTGCTTGCCCACTGTATGCAAGTTAAGCCCCCCTCGTGTAAAACCCCACGCAGCGGCCCTGAGTCAAGTCTTTAACAAGGGTGATTGGTTTTTTCCTTTTCACAAGCCATGGCGGAGACAGACAGGGTAGAAAGCCTGATGGTAGAGCGTTAAAGGAGGAATGCATTCCCCATGCTGGTGGGGAAGCAGTAGGGGGGACATTTCCAGACAGAGAGGGCACTAACGGGATGGGGGACAGGTGACCCCTAGGACTAGGGACCAGCAGTACTTCCCAGGAGCGGCTCCCAACCCCACACCTGCATTCCCAACCCAACACCCCACTCCACGCTCCAGAAAGGCAGTGAGTCCAGACACCAACCCAACGCCTCCTGCCTCACCTGGGGCCGCCCCGTGATTCTCTAACTTCAGGATTGGTGCCACCATCAACCAGTTGCTCAGGACAGAAAACGCTGGAGAACATTCTGGATTCCCTCATTTTTCCAATCCTTCACCAAGTCCTACCAGTTCTACCTCCTTAGACCAGTAGTCGGCAAACCGCGGCTCGCGAGCCGCCGTTTGCTGCTCTGTTGACTAATGCGTTTGCCGTATGCCTGTCTTCATCCCCATGGTTTCAGGCCTGTGCCGCCCAGCACGGTACTGGTGTCTCCACTGGAATCTCTGCCACCACGCCTCACCCCTCCACCTTCTCACACCTCAGCCACCAACGTGAACTTCTTACAATTATACAGAGCACATCGCCTCTTGCTTGGACACAAGAGCTCCCACCATGTTGGGACAATCCCGAGGCTTCAGCAGGTGCACAGCGCTCTTAGGATGGAATCCCTCCCACCCTCCATCATCATCTCCTGCTACTCACCCTGGGCTGCCCACTGAGCAGCCTGGATTTGAGGTGCCAGAGCCTCTGCATATGACATGCCCCCACCCCCTGCCCGCCTCACCCGTCAGGGTTAGCTCTGGGGCCTTCCCTGATCTCCAGGCTCAGTTACTCTGTACTTCCCTGATCTCCAGGCTATCCCCCTGTACTTGACGCTGTTTGTCCATCTAAGCCCTTACCACTAGCCTCCCCTGTACAGTTTATTTTGTGACTTCTTAAAAAATACAGAGATTCATAGGAAGTTGAAAGAAATGCACAGGGGGGTCCTATGCACCTTCACCTGGCCTTCCTAATGTAACACCTTGCACAACAATAGCACAATGGTGCAACCAGGAAGCTGACATGGTACAACCCTCAGGGTTTATTTGGATCCCACCAGTTAGTTATACATGCCCTCACTTGTGTGTGCAGGTGCACGTGTATGTGTGCGTGTGTGCGCATGCATGTAGTTCAATGCAATGCTATCACATGGGCAGTCCTGTTTGACTGTGAGAGAGTGTATGTCATGTCGCCACATCCTCAAGGCCTGATATACCCAGCAGGTCTCCATAAATGTCTGCTGCCTGCACGCATTACTGGACAAACGAACCAGTGCCTGCAGCAGCGGAGGCAGGAGTCCCGCAAGGACTGAGTGCGTGGAGAGGTGAGCGCACGGTCACTGGAACGCGGAGTAGGATGTGAAGAACGGTGAGAAGGGGTCTGGAAAGACTGTCCAGGGCTAGAGTGTGAAGGTTTTCTCATCAGGTTTAGGGTTTGGACTGTGTTCTCCAAACCGCAGAGAGACAAGGAGGGGTGTGAGCCTCGTCAGTCGGGCGGTAATATAAATGCTGGGATAAAGGCTCAAGGGGAGGCGAGGAGACTCACGAGGAAGCTGGGCCAGTCATCCGAGAAAGAGGAAAGAGCCAGGAAGGAGTAATGTGGCAGGAGTTTAAGAAGGAGACGGGGCAGGAGGTGGAGGCCTGGGTGGAGGGTGAAGGGTCCAGGTGAGAGGCGAGGACCTCCTTTCTTTGTGTTGAAGTGCCTTGTGCACTTGGGCAGATGTTTCCAGTGGCAGGTGACTGCATGGGCCTAAGGTTACGGATTGGCTCTCTCTGGCTTTCGGGTGGGGACTGGAGCGCCGCCCAGCTCTCTCAGTCCTGTGCAGAGGGCCTGGGCACAGCCGGAGGGCAAGGACAGTATCCCTGCTGAGCCTCTGCAGATGCAGGTAAACACACAGGTTGGAACGGCGGGAAAGTCAGAGCAAGCAGGAGATCACCTTAACACTGTGGACACCAGTGCTACCCTGGGCTTCGGTGTCTTCTGCTGCTCCCTTCCACACGTCATAAAAATCCCTTAAAACCAACAATAACCACCACAATAATTAAAAAAAAAAACCCAATTTCTCCAAACGCCTGCGAGTGGCTCTCTGAGCCTCTCCATCTATTTGTATTTTGCCTGCACAGAGCTCTGTGCTATAAACCTCATGGCATCGGCACAATAAGGAAAATGCCAGCACAGCGGAGGAAGCTGACTAAATGCGAAAATGCTAACTCACCAGACTGAGGAGAGAGAACTGCTATGAGTGGAAATCGGGTATATTTTTAGGTCTTAGGTGCTACGTGAATGGAGAGGAGGGCGGATGTCTACTGAATGTCAGCTCTCCGGGAAGCCAGCAGCCGCCAGAGAGGGCCACGGGGGAGCTGGTGAACAGGGGTGCTCTGGGGACGGTCCCCGAGGGCTGTGGAATGAACGGGCCGGTCTCCACTGCTGTCCCCAGAGGCCCACGGCGGAGTCCAGGCCTCCGTGAAGGGAGTAAGCGTGGGCTTATAATCTCAGATGAAGGGAACACACTGTGAGAAAAGGCAAAAGGCCCCACTGGGCTGAGGGAAGGTGCAGAACCTGGGGGAAGAGGCTTCTATAAGATAATTGGGAGGTACAACAGCAACAAAAACACGTCACAGAAGAGAGCCAACGGGCTATTTTTAATGAGCGACAAAAGCAGCCTGAAAAGGCTGTACAATGATTTCAACTCCATGACGTTCTGGAAAAGACCAAACTCTACAGACAGTAAAAGGTGGGTGGTGCCAGGGGTGGAGGGGTGAAGGGTGAACAGGGGGAGCACAGAGGATTTGTAGGCCGTGAAACTCTCCTGTATGACACTGTCACGGGGGAAACGTGGCATTATGCACTCGGCAACATCCATGGAATGTACAACACAAAAAGTGAATCCTACTGTAACCTACGGATTTAATTAATTAATAACGTGTCAATATTGGATCATCAGTTGTAACAAGTTTGCCCCACAAGATGTAAATGGGGAGGCTGTGTGTGAGTGTGTGTGTATGTGTGGTGTGTGTGTGCGTGTGTGCGTGCACACGTGTGACGATGGTGAGGATATAGAATTATTATATATTATAATTATTATATAACTAGTAGCCCCGTGCACGAATCCGTGCGCCAGTAGGTCGCTGCTGCCCTCCTGTAGCTCTCTGCCCACTGCCCCGCCCTCCTGTAGCTCCCCCCGAGTCCCCCTCATAGCTTGCTGCCCTGCCCCTGCTGTAGCTCTCTGCCGCCCGCTTGTAGTTCGCTGCCCCACCCTCCTACAGATCCATGATCCGGTCGTTACACGGTCGGTCATTACACCTCATGACGTAACGGATTATTAGCATATTCCTCTCTTATTATATAGGATATATACTAAATTTTTAAAAACCACCATGGGGAGTGGAAAGATGTCTGTTACTATTACATCTGAGTTTTCTATGTTAACCTCACTTGTGACATTAACAATACCATAGTTGTAGAACACCCTAGCTCAGTGGTCGGCAAACTGCGGCTTGTGAGCCACATGTGGCTCTTTGGCCCCTTGAATGTGGCTCTTCCACAAAACACCACGGCCTGGGCAAGTCTATTTTGAAGAAGTGGCGTTAGAAGAAGTTTAAGTTTAAAAAATTTGGCTCTCAAAAGAAATTTCAATCATTGTACTGTTGATATTTGGCTCTGTTGACTAATGAGTTTGCCGACCACTGCCCTAATTCTTTTTTTTTTTGCATGGAATTCTGCAATCCTGATCACTTCCATGGCCTCTCTCTGATATTGCCTGAAGAGAGGAGTGTGGCTTTTTGAACACCTTGAAAAAGCAAGCTATATCTCAGGGTCTGTTAAATAATATCTTTTTTGTTGTTGTTAATCCTTACCCGAGGATATTTTTTCCATTGATTTTACAGAGAATAGAAGAGAGAGGGAGAGACAGAGAGAAGAAACATCGATGTGAGAGAGACACAATGATTGGCTGCCTGTTGCACGTGGCCCAACTGGGGTCGGGGATCGAGCCTGCAAGCAAGGTATGTGCCCTTGACTGGAATCAAACCCATGACCTTTCAGTCCATGGGCCAATGTTGTAACCAATGAGCCAAACCAGCAAAGGGCAATTAAGTATCTTGATCTTTAAGAGAAATAGAAAATCTCCTAAGAAGCTTTAGATCCTATCTTTTCTATGCCATGCATCCCCTCCCCCACAAATCCTCCCCTCATCCTATCTCATGAGATTATATAATTCTAAAGGGAAAACACTGAACTATAAACAAGTCAGCCAGATTTTGGAGGAATTAATTCAACCCGAACAGTGCGTAACTTTTATTCCATGAGTGCTGTATATTTAGTAACTCCTCAGCTAGTACCGGTTGGATGGATAGATGCACAGATGAATGGCTGGACAGACTGAAATGGTGAAAGTATGAGCAACCTGCCTTCTCCTGGGGTTAGTAGCTTGCTCTGGGCAGTTATTAGTTAAGGTTATTAGACAGGCTCTGGGCAGCCAAGATACAGGATGATTGCTTTAAAATGGGAACATAGATAAATTGTGTGAATTAAAATATTCTATGTTAAAGGAATTAATCATGGGTTAAAATGAAAACGGAAAAATGAAAGTTTCAGATATAAGAGATTGGGCTGATTTAAAAAACGAGGTAGAATATTGACTCAATATGTAATGACTTCTTCAGGCAAGTATTCACTCTTCTGTATCACTATGGATATTGCTGGATGGCTAAAAATACATTTGCCTTGCACACTAACTGTTTAATGTCAGAGATTTGACTGGAATTGCAGCGCAGCTTTGAAACCAGTATTTTTGTCAAGCTTACAAAGCCAAACAATTGGCAAAAATTGAAATGTTCAATCAAAGCTTTGTTTACATAATTTTTAAAAAATCTTGTCTTTTAAAAAAATAATTTTTTGCCCAGACCAGTTTGGCTCAGTGGATAGAGCGTCTGCCTGCGGACTGAGGGGTCCCAGGTTCGATTCTGGTCAAGGGCATGTACCTTGGTTGTGGGAGCGTCCCCGGTGGGGGGTGTGCAGGAGGCAGCTGATCGATGTTTCTCTCTCATCGATGTTTCTGACTCTCTATCCCTCTCCCTTCCTCTCTGTAAAAAATCAATAAAATATATTTTAAAAAATAATAATTTTTATTGTTTTTTAGAGAGACAGGAAGGGAGAGGAGAGGGAGAGAGAGAGACAGAGAAACATCCATTCATTGCCTCCCACATGTGCTCTGACTGGGGACTGAACCTGAACTTTCACTGTACAGAACGACACTCCAACCACTGCACCACACCGGCCAGGGCTACAGTTTTGAATGACCTGCTTGCTAAAAATACCTGTTGTCTTGGTGATAACACAGAGCTTTTGTATGCAAGTGCTTCTTCCCCCAAAGTGACTGGATTTTCCGTTACGCTCCAAAATGAAATGATCCAGAAAGGCTAGAAGAGTTTACCCCACTTTGTGGTAGGCGCGGACGGTCACACCAGGCACCTCGTGTTCGTGGAAAGGCTTACGGCGGGCTGGCTGACTTCCCCCAGCGAGAACATGCTCTGCCCCCCCCCCCCCTACCCCCAAAGCAGCTCACCTTCATGGCCTGAACGTTCTTCAGCATGACGTCCCCGATTCTTTGGTAATCTCCTCGGATGTGGGCGTTGGAGCGGCCTTCCCTGGAGGCAGAGGCAAGGGATTGGAAACCAAAGGGTGAGCTCTGAAGACGTAACTGGAAAATGTCCGAGCCCGAGGTCACAACATATCAAAACCGAGGTCTTCCTTCCCAATGGCCTATTTCTCCCTCTTCCTGCTCTGGGTGTCACAGCATCAGCCCGGGCAGGAAGCTGTGAAATGACCCCAGGCGTTCTGCAGACAATGAATTAATTCCATTTGTGCTTTGAAAGAGACAGGGCAGACCATTTGCTGACCGTTTTAATTTGGTCTCATTTTACATTTTCTTTTCCGTCATCCACACGTGATGGGGACTAATAGACTTGTAAGAAGCAGCAAGACTCAGGCTCAAAAATCAAGGCTCCTGCTCCCAGGAGCCCTTAGCATGAAGCATGCACGGAACTGTGTGAAAAGCCCCCGGGAAGAGAAAAGTATGAATGAGGACGTGCAGGAGACCCACGCATGGAGGCGAGAATGGGAAAATGATCCAGAAGAAGGGAGGATGAGGGTCCCAGGTACAGAGCCAGGGAGGGGAGGGACCAAGGTCCCCCAGACGTGCTGGGTGGGCCTTTTCAGCAAGTATTTGGGTATATATTCATATTTCTTATAGTTTAGTTGATATTGATCATCCAGAGGCTTTAATAGCAGAGAAAAAAGTAATAACAACAGTAGCTAGTACCTACTGAGCACAGTCCACCGCGCTGAGTGCATTTAATGCTCATGGCAGAGTATGAGGCAGGTGCCGTCATCACCCGCATTAAACAGAGGAACTTGATGCACAAAGAAACGGCACCCCTTGTCTAATGCCAGTTACCACGGGACAGCGAGCTCTGTACTTGAGCCCAGGAGTCTAGCTGGAGCCCACACTCCACACGACGACACCACGGCACATCTGTGAACATTTACCTGATGACTGGGAAGAATGTCTCCGAGACGATGAAAGCATGATTTTCAACAACCAACTAGGCTAATGTATTCGAACCAACTATTCTGGGTGGCCAGAAGCCAACTTACTGGTAAATGAAAGGAATGAGTTAAGAAGAGAAAAGGTAACAATCTGGATACGACACTTCCTGTGGGAAGTGAGAAGTGTTGGGAGCGGGAAAAGCACCTGCCCCAGGAGTCGGGCAGGACCGTGATTCCCCTACGGATGCATCGCTAGCACACCTCCGGCGACAAGAGAAACAACGTCCCGCTCAGCGGGAGCAGCTGGAGCCTCCAGAACTCTTGACTCCATCACGGACTCATCAAGCATCTCGGAGCGGGGAGGAAAGGCAGCGGGGAAAGCACCTGCTACCAGGGGGTAGGAAAGTCAGGCAGGTAGACCCAGAGGGGCTGGCTCCTCCCAGCTCCTGGCGGCCCCCCCACACCACACCACTGACCCCACTGGTTCTAACTGAGCATGTATTACACATTACATCCCAGGGGAGGCAGTGCACCGAGACCCATTTGGCAATTAAAGCTTCTCTAACATATAAGAAGGGCGAGCAACCGTTTTGCCCCCAGCTCCTCCTGGTTTCAATGTCTCCCTGAGGCCCTGTCTCTCTGTAACCTATTGCATTCTCGTCCAGCTGGAAGAAGAATTCATTCCGAAACCCTCTGCTTCCTCTTGGCTGCCAAAAGACACATTGCCGGCAGACTGCCCTGATTACTACTCACTTTTATGAGTTGAATATAGATTCTATCCTCGCCGCTCCTGCCATGGCTCTGGGGACGATTGCCATTACCCTCCCATTGACCTAAACCCGTGGTCAGCAAACTGCGGCTCGCGAGCCACATGTGGCTCTTTGGCCCCTTGAGTATGGCTCTTCCACAAAATACCACCGCCTGGGCGAGTCTATTTTGAAGAAGTGGCGTTAGAAGAAGTTTAAAAAATTTGGCTCTCAAAAGAAATTTCAATTGCTGTACTGTTGATATTTGGCTCTGTTGACTAATGAGTTTGCCGACCACTGCCCTAAACCATCGAGGCATCATCACACCTGTCCGTGGCCAACCTCTCTGGGCTAGTTGGCCCCAAACCTCCTGGTTCTCTGTTCTTTCGCTTCTGGAAGCCTCTCTCCAGGCTCCCGGACTCCTCTGTAGGCCAGTTCTGCAGCTGTCTTTGGCAACCCCTCCTCCTCAGGCCACTCCTAAGCTATCTGCGTTCTCTCGGTGGTTATCTTGTCTCTTCACTTTCTACTTCTTTATGCCATCCTCCTGTGCCACATGGTTCCAATCCACTTTGTACCTACTGACCCAAGTACTATATTTCTTTTTAAAATATATATATATTTTTTTATTGATTCTTTACAGAGAGGAAGGGAGAGGGATAGAAAGTTAGAAACATCGATGAGAGAGAAACATCGATCAGCTGCGTCCTGCACACCCCCTACTGGGGATGTGCCCGCCACCAAGGTACATGCCCTTGACCGGAATCGAACCTGGGACCTTTCAGTCCACAGGCCGACGCTCTATCCACTGAGCCAAACCGGTTAGGGCCAAGTACTATATTTCTTATACCTCCTAGAAGGTTCTGCATGCAGGACCCCTCAGGTATCTCAAACTCAACAGGCTACACAGAGATAATTATCTTGTTGCCTCCAATCCTCTTCCTACATTTTCTTCCTTAATGATGTCCCTGTTCTGCCCTCATCTCAAGCCAGAAATCTCAGTTACCCTCACTCATCTGTGTCTCGCATCCACACCCATGGAGTCAAATTCTACCCCCGAATGGAGAATGCTCCTGACGCAGACTCCGCTTTGCGGTGGAGACAGTCCTCAGCCCCTTGCTAATCACCGCAGTGTTCCACCCCATCGGCTGCAGGGTTGAGGGACCTCTGGATTTTGGGCAAATAGCTATTCATCCAATTGCTCTGGAGAAGTTTATAGTCTGGCCCTTCTGTTGATCCTGATGTGTGACTGGGTTTGTTGAGAATTTGCTGGGAACAGAATGGAGCTCCAGCCCGGAGCCGCGGCTTCCTGTTTATAGCCCCCGGCCCCTGCACCTACCCACCATCACACAGCTTCTAGGAGCTGGAAGGCTCTCCTTCCTTCTCCCCACTGCCCCCCCCCCGCCCCTCCCCCCACGCCTGAACAACTCAACAGGACCCAGCGACTGAGCCAGATGACTTGATTTTGAATTAATGCCACACATCCATCAAAGGAGGCGAGGCACAATTTAGACTTGGTTTGTGGGAATGTAGCTATTATCTGGGACTTAGGTAGTCGACCCCTGAACTTTCAAATGGGCATGCCATTTGACAAATGCACATAAGATCGTTCGTTAGTTTGAAGGACATCATTTAGGTATTTTAGTGACAGTCGTGTGGGTTGGGTGGGCAAGGGGAGGAACGGGGGTCTCTGGCCTCCATGAATAACGAGCCATTTGCTCGCTCGCACAGATAAGGCCGGGCCCGAAGGAAAACGAAGTGCTGGCAGGCAGACACAGGCGAGGGACCGAGAGCAGGGGTGGAAGCCAAACTTCCCTGACTTCACTTCCTTTCTTCTTTTGCCAAGAATTTATCAAAAGAAAATGTTCTGATGTTAAAACCCTAAAGGGAAGGGACAGTCTTCCTGCACAGGCTTGCTAGCAGAACCCTATCTGTTTCTCTGTCTGTAGCATCTTTCACTTTAGAAACTGCTTTGGGTCAGCATCACCAGTCCCCTGCGTTGCAGGGAAGACACGGTATCAGCAGGCTGGGGCCTGTGAGGTGAATGCAGCCCGTGCAGGCAGCTCTGCCTCCCACCTGCCCGCCCCTCCCCTCTGCAGCACACGCACGTCCCAGCCCCGTGAGGCTCAGCGCCCCCAGTCAGGCCATGGGAACCGGGTCAAAGCCCGAAGCTCCCGCTGCCTCTAATGGCAATTCCATCATGTTTTTACTTCCTCTACATGTTGAAGCCACCAAACCCTCAAGCCCAAAGCAAGCGCTTTATTGTGGAGAGCCAAAAGGTCATGTTCTTATCGAGAACATGAAAAAGCAATTACAACTCGTCCGGAACATCCCCCGGATGTCAACCTCACAAGAAAAGGGCCCTTGTTTAGAAGGCAGGGCCACATATTTGTTGTGTGTGTAATAACCGCACGGCAACAAAGCTGAAAACTCTTTGGACAATTTCACTTTGGAAACCCAAGTACCGAGCAGCCTCCCGGATGCTCCCTTCTGACTCCTGCGCCATGATTCCTGCGCTCCCAGGATCAACAGCATGTGGTCTCCGCACAGGGCTGGAAACAGATACACGCACAGCCCCCGCGCCCCGAATCTCCGAGACTTGGACCCTCTGGAACGCTTCATTGACTACTACATGAGCTGGTCAGTAGCTCAGCGACAGCCAGACCAGGAAGGAGGAGGGAAAGGGTAGGAGAACGAGGACCAGTTCCCTGGAAGGGCTGCTGACCACCGATGGCGAGGCCATCTACCCGCCTACAAGCAGGGTGGGGCCACCCCGCAGGGCCTTGACTCTGCCTGTCTATTGGCCGCAGATGGGGGGCAAGGACAACGGGAGAAAGCACCAGTCAGCCGCCCCATTCACCCCCGCAAGGTCGATATAAAATCCACGTGGAGCCCTAAAAGAAACGGAATGTGCAGCGTGCTGACCTTGCAGGCAATACAATCCCCGACTATGGAGCCCTGCCCGCTCTGGTGTCAGAGGAGATTCTTCGCAGGGAAAGTGACCAGTGAGTGACAGGGGCTCTCCCAGCAGCCCGGGTGAATCCAGGCTCGCTAGTAAGCACGCGGCTCCCCTTCTCCTCCCAACAAAGCAAAGCGTCCTCTCAGGAGAGGAAACACAACAGCGGACTGTGCATCGGACTGTGCATCGGGGAGCGGGAGGGCTGACTTCTCACCTGGCGCTGTACCTGGGGGCTCCCTGACCCTGGGAAAACAGGTTTAACTTTGTCAGAAGCCTCATCTGCAAAACAAACATCCCATCCTCGTGATTTCTATGATTCTAAATGGGAAAAAAATAAATTACTTGTGTTTGTGTATCCGTGTTAAGTAAAAGGAGAATGCATAAATAAGTGAATAAAAACCAATCTTCCATGGATATGTGGGTGGGGAGGTGACTAGGTTAAAAAAGCTAGCAAATTAGCCAGAGTAATAGATTATGCTCAGCTCAGTGACTAGAACACCTCCTGAGAAATGCGTGGTTAGGCAATGCCATCATTGTGCCAACATCACAGAGTGCACTTACACACACCAGATGGGACAGCCCACCACACACCTAGGCTAGATGGTACAGCCCACTGCTCTTGGCCCACAGGCCTGTACAGCAGGGGTGGGGAACCTTTTTGCTGCCAGGGCCATTTGGATATTTATATGCGCATTTGCAGGCCATACAAAATTGTCAACTTAACAATTAGCCTGCTATATTTGGTCAAACATTTACAGCAAGCTTTTTTTAAATATCCTCTCTAATAATAGGCAAATATGCAAATTGACCATACCTCCGACACGCCCACCATCCAATCAGAGCGAGTATGCAAATTAACCCAAACCAAGATGGCTACAGCCACAGAGACCAAGGTTTCCTAGGTAACAGAGGAAGCCAAGCTTTCTGCCTGCTCTAGCCAGGCCTAAGCCTCCACTCAAGCTACAAAGTTTCAATTATATAAGGTAAACAAATTCAAACAAATGGCGGCAGAATGGAGCTTGAGAGTGCAGGCCAGGGTTGCCACCGGCAACAGGGGAAGCAAAGCTTTCTGCGCACCCTGGCTGGGCCCACCCGCTTAAGGCAACAAAGTTTCAATTATAACCCCAACACAATGGCTGCGGCTGGCCTCAGAGGGAGCCCCAGGCTTGGCTCCACTCCAGGCTACAAAGTTTCAATTGTTGAAGGAAAATAAATTCCAGATACCAGGGCCTCTGCTTGGGTTGCCAGGGGGTGTGGCTGGCCTGAAAACCACCATAGGCCCCTCGCTCAGGCCGCCCCACACCCCAAGGGAACCCATACATGATCCGGGACGCCCTTCAGGAAAAACCAACTGGCCCCCACCCCTGTACCAGGCCTCTATCCTATCTAATAAAAGAGTAATGTGCAGATTGATCATCACTGCAACACACAATATCGCTGCCCCCATGTGGTCAAAGATCCTGCCCCTATGTGGACACAAGATGGCCACCACAAGATGGCCCGCAGGAGAGGGCAGTTGTGAGGCACCCAGCCTGCAAGGGAGGGCAGTTGAGAAGGACCAGGCCTGCAAGGGAGGGCAGTTGGAGGTGATCAACCCTGCAGGAGAGGGCAGTTAGGGTGACCAGGCTGGCAGAGGAGGGAAGTTGGGGGCAAACAGGCTGGCAGCAGAGTGGTTTAGGGGGTGATCAGGCTGGCAGGCAGAAGCAGTTAGGGGCAATCAGGAAGGCAGGCAGGCAAGCAGTTGGGAGCCAGCAGTCCTGGATTGTGAGAGGGATGTCCCATATTGGAGAGGGTACAGGCTGGGCTGAGGGACAAACCCCCTCCGTGCACGAGTTTCGTGCACTGGGCCTCTAGTATATATATAAGTAAAAAGATTACACTCTAAAATAATGATCAATTGTAGAGTAAATACATAAATCAGTGGCATAGCCACAGTGCTGTACATATTGTGTGCTACACCATTGTAGACCTGCGGCAGAGCAGGTTTGCTTACACCAATCACCACGAACGTGTGAGTAATGCGTTGTGACTGGACATTACGGTGGCTACGTCACTGGGCAGCAGGAATTTTTCAGCTCCATTATAATCTTATGGGACCACCGTCATATTCACGGTCCATTGTTGACTGAAACGTCGTTATGCAGCACATGACGGCTATTTATAGATATATGCCACATGAGCCACATGTACTCTGTGGATTTCAACATTCTTCGCTGAATTTCTATATCCTTTGAAATCCCTGGAGTGGAAAAGCCCATTTAAATATTCCTCCACATCCCTGCTTGCTGGGAAGATGTTTGTACAAGAGCTGCTTTCACTGGGCCAAGGCGCTCGGGTCTCCCGGGGGCAGCTTCAGGTAAGAGAAGCATCGCGTCCACGGGCGCCTTCGGCACATGCCCGCTTCCTGCTCTCGGCTCTTTCTGCCCATCAGTGTCACTGCTGGGCTGCTTAAAGCCATGCCTCTTCTTCTGTGGTTTCACCCCAGACCCAGTTCGGTAAGGGGAGCAAAAGTTATACCCACTCCTGGGCAGGCTGGACCAGACCCAGATGAGACCCGACGTGGTCGCCTGGGTTCCGTCCCGTTAATGAGCCACGTGTTAAAACGCAGCAAAACAGTGTTTCCAACTCTTCAGCACTCGCTCCCGAGAGTTTTCCAGCAGGTGCCCACCTGTGATTCGGGCAACTGAAAAATATCATGTTTATTTTCTAAGAAGCTTGCTCTCAAAGCACGGGGACTTTCCAGTCAGGAATGACATAGATAATCCAAGAAAAACTAGCTTCCACATGTGACTGACAACGTGTGTGAAAGGAAACAGTTGCCACCAACCATCATCCCTGGGACCCTGGGTGGACAGCGGTGAGCAGGGGGGCGGGGAGGGGAGGGCGGGACCAGAATATAGAGGGAAGATCAGTGACCTTGAAGCGTCTTTCTTGCCTTTGAAACAAACAAATGTAAAGCTTTAAACCTTAAATAAATTTATGTAAATTAAGTATGTAAGTGATTCCCCGTCATGGGATACCCACAATACCTACCTTGTCCTAACTTCCCCATCTTCCTGGCACGTGTACTCTCCCAAGCGTCTTCCAGGGAGACCACACGGCCTTGTCTCCAGTGACTTTCACTGCTATTGACTTTGAAGGCAGGGACTTCGAACCCTTTGGGCACCGTTTTGTTTTTACAACCAATGAAAATCTTCTCCACACAAAGGCTCCTACACAAGAGAAGTAGCCCAGTCCTGGCGGGAGCGGGAGTGGAGGCTCAGAGCACGGCCCTGGAGTCCCGCTTTTGGGTAACCACCTCAAGGACTCGCGGTCTAAGCAAGTGGGAGGCGAAGGACACAGGGTGCTGGCGTTGGGTCGTGACGGGGAGGGAAGAGTGTGTCCGCCGTCTTCCTTCCACGCCACTGTGCCTCCCCTCCGAGCCTCTCAGACTGCGCTGCCCAATGCAGCCTCCACTTAAGGCTACTTAAATGATTACTTTACTTAGTTCGACATGAAACGTAACGATCCAGTGCCCCAGCCACATGAGCCATATCTCAAGTGCACAACAGCCGCAGGTGGCCAGGGCCTCTTACACTGACCCAGGCAGACACAGAGTATTTCCATTATCACAATAAGTTCTATCCGAAAGCACAGCTCTGGACAGAACCAGAGAATAAGTAAAGTCAGTAACTACTTCTCCAGCCGCCGGGTTCATGCCTGGCCTCCAGGGAAAGCAGGCAATGGATGCAGTCATGCCCAGCTTTATACGGAACCATTTTCCTGCAAGGCCCTCTGCCTCTCAGAACCGCATTTTCCATCAGGGGACATACAGGGTAACCCCACGAGGCTGCTTTGATTATCAAACGAGACAATTTAAGGGGAAATGCTTTAAAAGATGCTGGGCGGGGGGGTAGAGGGGGGAAGCAAGGTGCTTTACTGTATGCATATTTCCAGTCTTAAAGCCATGGTTTTCCTTTAACGCCTCTAGAACACTGACGATGACCTCTGATCAGAGAGAAGTGTCAGACGCTCATTGCTCTCTTGTCTTGGCCTAAGGTGAAGAGAGAACAGGCTCGCTCGTGCTCTCCCAGGCCCTGCTGCCCAATCTCATCAGGCTGGTTCTGGCTGCCTCCTTGACACAGAGCAGAGCAGAGGATGTACGTAGGATGCAAGCCCAAGGAGAACGGAAACTGCGGCCTGCTTTGCTCACTGAAGAGTGAGAAGTGACAGATATGTAGTCGGGACGCAATAAATATTCGTTGAATAAATGAAAGAAGGCCCTGGTCAACTTTGCTGACACAAGGCTGTGCATGGACCCTGCTGCAGAACACACAAAACAGCAGAACTTGGGCTCTTTTACTGATGGCATTATGATAAGGAAGAGTGTAGCTCTCAGGACAGTGCCAGAGTGGGAGTGGGGGAGGGGGGAGGAGGGGCTGCAATTTTTTTTATTGGGGAGGGTTTTAGCTACTGTGTGCAGACTGCCACCAGGTTCTAGGAACTGTGCTAAATGCTTTACAAACCCCTTCACCCTTCACAGGCAAGATATCACTGTCTCCACTTCCCAAGTAAAGAAACTGAGGCTTGAAGGATTCGGTGACATGCCCCAGGACACCCAGTGGTACACAGGGATGGCGCTGGGACTCAAAGTCAGAGCTGCCTGACTTCAGAGCCTGTTTGGGGACCATCTATGTCCCTCAGACAGAGGGACAGGTCACAAGAATGTTCCAGGAGAAAGGCACTGCTGCTGATTTTACTCTAAAAGGAGTCGAGTTCTCATTGCCCCTTGTAAATGCACTCAGAGGCGACAGGAGACCTCCCCACCGGGGCAGTCACTGTTACTCCAGGAAATGATGACAGGGATTCTCCACAGTCAACCAGCCTTGACGAATATGTGGATCTTGGGCAACAACAAGATAATACAGAAATGGGACCCTTTCCTTACGTGGAAGTGGGAGGTATTTACAGATAATAGCTCCAGGGGGAGCAAAGCTTTCCTGTCAGGTACACTATCCGCACGGGCAAAGCCAGCCTCAGCCATCGGCAACCTTCACAAAGTACGGTGCCAGGTCCGATCCGCTCTTCCTGATGCAGAGATGGAGCCGCCTCTCGGGACTGAGGGGCCGTGTGCGTGTGTGTGCATATGTGTGGAACACGGCATGTGCTCAGGCCTGGTTCAAATACCTGTCTCAACCACAAGGGGACACTGCCCCTTTGGGAGAAGATGTTCCGAGAAACTGCTTCTGATTTGAGGTAGAGCTTGCTTTCTGGGTGGTGGAGGGAGACCGGGTGGGTGGTGGTCACTGCAGAAACCCCAGGGGACTGTCAGAACAGTATCCCAGCCGGCCCCGCCTGCAGGAACCTCAGGTGTGCATGCAGCAAGCTCACGGCAGCAGGCTGGCTCACCATGGGGATTCCTTTCTGGCATTTCCCATAATGATCCCAGCTCAAACATGGGCTGGGCCAGGCAACAAGTGTTCATATCAGACATATTCCCCTCGGGGGGAAGTGCCACAGCTCACCGACTGGGATCACCGCCCCCAACACCCCTTCCTGGGCCACTTCTGAAAGGTAAAAGGGCTATTTTCACCTCCCAGCTGCAGAGTATAAAGCCCTGTGACCTCCCAGACTGTTGGGCAATAAAGGAAAACAATAATGGAAGATGAAAAGAGCCTCCAAGAATGAGGAACAAGATAAAAAGTGAAATGTGAGTGTTGTGAGGTGTGCCCTCAGATGAAAAAGGAACTTGGAAAACCCCAGGCTCCCCCCACAGAGTCTGAATCAATAAGAGCTGAGCTCTCCCCTCAATGTAAGGATGGTGTGAGCTTTAAACTGGGGTCCTCAGTGCAATGTGACCCGCCAAGGCCTGGCTGCCAATGGTCAGAATGGAAACCCTGCAGTGAGCAAGCACACGGATCCTGAGGTCCATCCAGGCCGAGCTTCACATGAGTTCATGCAGGAAAGCACCTGGTCAGCACCTCACACAGTAACGGCAAGACCAGTGGCCCTCAGGACAAGGCAATATTCTGAGGTCGCTGGTTACATATTATCTCTCTACATAAAAGCCTAAGTGACATCCGACCGTCTGATTGGTAGCTATGATGCGCAATGACCACTAGGGGGCAGACAGTCAACGCAGGAGCTGCGGTTACTTGGCCGATGTGGTTTTCAGATAACACATCAGGAACCAGAGAGGAGGGAGCCCGATTCCGGGGTGTGTCACCCGCGAACCGCCCTCTTGCAATCTGGGACCCCTCGGGGGATGTCGGAGAGCCAGTTTCAGCCCGATCCCCACAGGCCAGGCCGAGGGACCCCACCTGCTGGAGGGACCCCTCTCACTCTGCAGATGCCCTTTGAGAGGGACCCCTCTCTCACTCCGCAGACCCCTCTCACTCCGCAGACGCCCTGTGCAGCTGGCCAGGGAGGGACCTTGGGAGGTTGGCTCCAGGGCGTGTCCGGCCCATCTCGCCCAGTCCCGCCCTGCCGGCCCCCTTCTAATTAATTTCCTTTCAATGTGCATGAATCCGTGCACCAGGGCACTAGTAAATATATGTAATTTATTGCCTTAACCACTGTTAAGTGTACAGCTCAGTGACCTTAAGTACGCTCACGCTGTTGTGCAGCCACCACCACCATCCATCCCCAGAGCTTTTTCATCTTCCCAAACGGAAACTCCATATACCCCACTTCCCTCCCCAGCCCCTGGCAACTACTGTTCTGTTTCCTATCTCTATGAATTTAACTACTCTAGGAACCTCGTATAGGTGGAATCATACAGTACCTGCACTTTTGTGTCTGGCTTATTTCACTGAGCTTCATGTCCTCCAGGTGCATCCATGCTGTAGCATGTGTCAGAATGTGCTCCCTTTCTACAGCTGAAAAATATTCCAGCGTGAGGGTGTCCCACATCTTCCATACCCATTGACGCATCAGGGGACATCCGGGCTGTCTCCACCTTTCGATGATTGTGAGCTATGCTCCAGGAACGCTGAGGTACAAGTACCTGCTGAGCCTCTTGTTCCATTATTTTATACACCTTGGCGTGGAATACTGGATCGTATGGTAATTCTATGTTTAATTTTTTGAGAAAAATATTTGTTTTTGTCCTATGACTGTTCCCTGGGGCTACTATAAAAGTGTCCCGCCCGGCTGATGTGGCTCAGTGGTTGAGCATCGACCTATGAACCAGGAGGTCACGGTTCGATCCGGGCCTGGGTTGCATTGTGGGCTTGATCCCCAGTGTGGGGTGTGCAGGAGGCGGCTGGTCAGTGGTTCTCTCTCATCATTGATGTTTCTATCTTTCTCTCCCGCTACCTTCCTCTCTGAAATCAATAAAAATATATATTTTTTAAAATGTTCTATTTTGGGGGAGATGGTGATGAAACAGTTTTCTGACCACGCAATCATCTCCACTCCACTTCGGCCACCGCAGTGTCTTGGTGAGATAAAAACACTCCACCTGTAAACTTTCTGATCACAACAGCCTGCAAGCCCTGAAGGATGCCCCTCATCTCTCTGCCCTGGAGAACGCCCTCTGTCTTGAGCCTTCTCCCGCACACCAGGGGCCTTCTTCCTGAAACCATCTCCGCCCTCCCATCTTCACTCTCCAAGACAGCCCCTCCTCTCGGACCCCTAACCCTCCTCTTTCTTTTTCAAGTCTCTGCCGGCGTCTTCTATTGCCTTGGCTGGCTCTTGTTCTGCCTTAAGTTCCATGGATGGAAAGTTGCCCCAAAGGTGTATTCAATACACCTGGCTCTGTAGTTGCAACAGTCTCTTCCTTAAAGACTGGATTCTTCTTGGAGAGTAATTCCCAGATCCGCACCTGCAGCAGATTTCTTTCCCAAGTATGAGACTAGCATTTGCAACTGCCCGCAGGACTTCACTGAGGAGCCCTGACCATCGCTGTGCCCCAAAGCAAGCTCCTCTTTCCTCTCTTACTTGCTTCTTCCTTTCTCCCTTCATGTCATGGCCATCCTCCCAGTCAACTGGGTTCAAAGCTCTAGGGGACCCCCCCTTCCCTCCTCTGTCCCTTGAGCCCTGACTTGTCTGCTCACTGACATCTCCACTTCCAGTCTTTCCAGTCCTCCTGCCTCCTTCGATTTCTGCACTCCTTCCAAGGGAACTGCCTCAAGTTTCTTAAAAAGAAAAAAAAAAAAAAAGCAGCGGGTCCTTCTTGGGAACGTGTGTGCCCAGAGTCTGTCAGAGGGCCTCTTTGCAGGACTCTTCCCTGGAGCCCAGCTCCCCGCCAGCTGCAAGCCCAGCTCTGCACACTGCAGAATCCGCCAGGGCACCCTGTACCAGGCAGGACTTCATCTACCTCTGGGGAGTGACTTGGCCAGTGTGAGCTCAGTGCCTGCCAGTCACCGCAGGGTGGGGCTGTGGAGTGCAGTCTCCACCTCATACAGCCCTTCCTGAACGTCAGGCTTTGCCCACTGGGACTTGCGTTCTCAGAGGAGGGGGCGGGCCTGTAGGGGAAGGAGCCTGACACTCCCGCCTGAACGCCAAAGGTTGAAGTGACTTCCTCTGAATGATTTGAACAGCTGAGGAACACGTCCTTGCTCTCAAAAGGATGAGCATTCTTCATGTTTTCAGAAGTCATCAAACCTGTCTCTTTGTTTTTGAGGAAACAGAAAAACTCGGGCTTTGCCAGGATGCAACGGTCCACCCTTTTCTCGGGTGTGTATACTTAGGGGAGCGCACCATTTGGACAGGGGCAGGTGTGTTTACTGAACTGGGGTTCAGCTAATCTTTAGGAAAACTTCCTGGTAATTTTCCTCCCCTATAATTTCCCACTGTTGATGGAAGCATATGGAAGCATGGTGGCTGTCATGTAAGTACACAACTCTGGGCAACTTTAGGTGCATAGTAAACTTCAGATTTCTTTCCATTAAATAATAATTTAAAATATCACTGAATAAAGTCTGGGGTTTAGTTAATAGTAGTTGCCAACCCTGGTCTCTGAGTTTTAACGAAAGTGCAAGGTGAAGTTAGAGACTGACATCAGGGGAGGAGGAGGGGTGAGGGATGTGCAGCAACTACTGTCTTGGCAACTTTTCTGCAATTCTAAAATTATTTCAAACTAAAGAGTTTATTTAAAACAATGATCAGCTTTCCCCCTTTCTATGTGTGGGGCAGAAGACTGAGCCCCTTCACAAGCATGGTCTCATTAGTTCAGGGAAGGGCTGTATGGGGTGGAGACTGCACTCCACATTCTACAGAAGAAATGAAACTGCAAGGGCCACGGACAGCGAGACACAGACCTCAGATGGTGGGGTGGTGAATGCGGATCACAGTCATCCCAGCCTGCACGAGCCAACCCATGCTTTTCATGTCATAGTATGTGTACACACACACACACACACACAATTACATATGGTCTGTCAGTCGTAGTTCAGTGTGAACTCTTGTCTTGGTGAACTTTCCTGTGTCCATTCTTCTCACTGATTATATTCACTCACAGGCTGCCTCTTCTGTGCAGGCATTGACGGCCCACATGTCCTCGAAGGCAGACCTGGCCTGGACCTCCTTCCCCTACAGGCCCGCCCCCTCCTCTGAGAACGCAAGTCCCAGTGGGCAAAGCCTGACGCTCTCAGACTCACCCACCCGCCCACTCCTGTGTTCATTCATCGTGTGAAGAAGAAAGCAACAAGAGTTATAACCAAAATGCAAATCAAAGGATCACAGGATCTCAGGTTTGTCGGAAGCACGCCACATCAGTGGTTCCAGAAAAGGTAGCCATCACAGTTATCGCAGAAGCACTTTAAGAAACAAGCACCTGGCTCTCCCCTCAATGATCTGATTCAGGAGGGCTGGATCGGCCTGGAAATCAGTATTTTTCCAAACTTCCCCTCCCCTAACCCCAAGTGACCCTGATGCACGGCCAGGTTTGGGGTTTCACCCAATAAATACCTGCAAACAGTCAACCTCTGCTCAAGGAGCCCCGACGGGGAGCTTACCACCCGGAGAGGCAGCTCCTCAATGCTAAGCTGCACGTGGTGTGAGGAAGCCCTCTTCTGTACTCAGACACAACGCACCTCTTTGGAAATGCAATCCTCTGTTTACATGTTGTCCTCTGGGACAACCAAGAAGACATGTACTCCCTTTTTCATACGATCAGCCTGAAGAGAGTCCATCATATTTTCTAAAAACTTCTCTCTTCTAGACCAAATGCTCATAAGTTCCAACAATAATTTTTTTTAAATAATTCTTTATTGTTGAAACTATTACCTATGTCCCCCTTTTCCCCCCATTGACCCCCTTCCAGCCCATCCCCGCCCCCCGCCCCAGGCCCTCACCGCCCCATTGTCTGCGTCCATGGGCCGTGCATATATGCATACAAGGTCAACAATCATTTTTTAAAAAATAAATGCATTCTCTTATTATTCCATTTCAAATGTGAAACTCAGAACTGGGCAGAGTATTCTGAAGGAGCTCTGAGCCTTGACGTTTCAAGGGGAAACTGTCTTCCATACTCCGGTCTCTTCCTAGTGCGGCAGTCTAGGGCAGAGGGTCGTGACCTTGGCTACATGTGGGAATCACCCAGGAAGCTTTAGTCACTACTGACGCTTAGGCCTCACCTCTCAGGGATTCTCATATAACTGATCTGGGGTTCTGCCTGGACAGCAAGATTCTTTAAGCTTCCAGGTGAATTTAAAGAGAAGCCAATGTTGACAGCTACAGATACAGACACTGGCTTATCTCCATGTTATTCTATCTGCTCACACTAAACTCATTCTCATTCAGCCTTTTTCCTTGAATCCCTGTCAAGCCATGTCTTCCTCATCATGCACTGGAAGAATTGATTAGTTGAACTTAATCACAGACTTTTACATTCATTCCTGAGACATGTCATCAATTTGGTTTGGGTCCACTCTTGCAAGGCTACTGAAGGTCATGTCAACTGAGCTGCACATGGACTATCTGCTATCCCTCTGGCTTTGAGTCTTTTATATGCTTTCTGGTGTTTTCATGTAAAACATAAATAAAATTACAGATCTTTGAAAGGGACTCTACTGAAAACCCTCTAGAAAACAAATGCCAGCAGCTGGTTTGTAAGCAATTGATATTCTTTCACAGACAAGGTCCAGATGCTAAAGATTTATGGTCACGGATCAAGCCAAAGGTATGGCATTTATTTCCAGAATGAAATACAGCTCTCCAACCTTCTCTCTGGTGGCAAGATCTAGTGAAAGCCACCATGCTGGGCTGCCAGGCAATGCCAACTGATGCCATGTCCTATGTGTGACCTCCCCAACATTACTTAAATCAACTGCCTTGTGGATGAAACATGCCATAGGGACACCAGCTCTGAGCCCACAGTGTACACACGTATATACCCTAAGCTTTCTCTGTCCTTGAAACTGTGATCAGTGACCATGTGTTTCAACCACTCAGGTCATTCTTACCTGTGTTTCTGCAGCTCATGTGCCGCCTTTTATCCTCAACAATGATGTCAGTCACCTAACACCTGCAGCAATGTGCCATACATTCAGATCAAAATGTTGGGATGGTGACAATTTATATTAGGCATGACAACTTATCCTGCTGGGTTGGGAAAGTTAAAAATATGCTGGTTCAAGGTCTAAATGAAAGTGGTCATTAGTTCTTGCAGCATTAATGAAATATTTTCTTCCAAGTGACAAGGGGCTAGCATTGGCTGTGTACAAAGCTGTTGGCAACTCTGAAGGAGCCTGAGCCCCTGGGGTTTGCCTGCCAGGCTTGGGCTCCCACTGTCTCCCTTTCCCTGCTCTCCTGGGGGGTGGTGGGAGGTGGGGGTGGAGGAAACACCATTACAAGGTGAGCAATCTGCTGCTGGGATCTGGTGGTGCACAGAGCCCAGTGGAGCAGGCTGGGAGTGATCACGGTTTGTGGGTTTCCTGCAGAATGTTCAGGAATATCTTGCCCTGCTGCTTTGGTGCTGAGTGGATCGCCTCCTCTAAGGCTGACTCGGTTGGGGAGCAGTCCAGCTCCAGGTGGAGGTGGTGAGATATTTATTGTAATTTGGAGAAGCAGAGGCCACGGCTGGACCTTCAGAGCATGAGCACGGAGCCAGCTGTCCCCTGTAGGCAGCGGGCTGTGCTGGAAGGCCAGCTGGCTTGGGTCAGCACCAGATGTTCCCGAGCATCGTCTAACGGTCCTCCCAGCATCATATCCTCTGTGTGGTCTGGTGCTAGCCCCGTGCGTTTCTATAGCAACCTTAATGATTTTTTTATTTGCTAATTTTTATTTTATTTGTTTAAAACTACAGATGACATCCAATATTATTTTGCAACCTTAATGAATATTAAGGAACACGGTGAGTTGCAAGAACATATGCTCAAACGAAGACCAGCTTGAGAAGGAAGGGATGGGCACAGCATGTGGTAAGGCTGTGGATAAGTGGAGAAACCATTTCTGGATGGAGATCACACATCTGTTAAGCATAATACCTCAACTTTGTTTCTTTTGGAGAGAAAGAATAGTTTTAAGTTTGTGCTTATTTTTTCACCTATTTACCTAAAAGCAAATATCAAAAGCTGATGTCTGTATGTGGGGCAAAGGGTCAGTATGATATGTTTTTCAATATTTTTTCTTTTTATCCGCTATTTTGCATTTAAAGTGAAAATTGTAAATGTTTGAAATAATTGCTTTTAAAACAACAACAACGATGCTCCGAGCCCTGGGAAGGTGAAGACTATGTTGGCAATCGTCTCACTGGCCCGAAAACCAACTGTCGACAGGTTTCTCCCGAGCTGTGAAGTCTTTGCCTCCATTGTGATAGCATCATTCAACTCTGCAGGAATGATGAGGCCACAGGGCAGGTCACAACCGGGAGTCTCCAGGGAGACTAACTTGGGAAGGTAAACTGAAGTGGGATGATGTCGATTTTTTTGGGGGTTAATTTTGAAAAGTGGTCTTTCTCTTCTACTCACAGCACCAACCTAGAGTAAGACTCTACAGTGGCACTTCCAGTCTCTCCCCACGCTCAGTGAGGCTGCCGCTGTGCCTGTTATTTCTCATCCTGGCTGACCTCTCCGCCCTGAGGCTTAGTGCAGCCTCTCACCTTTCCACCAGAGGAAAGAGAAATGGGCAGGAATTACCTCTCGGTATAAAGAACAGACAAAGCTGGGTCCCTGAGCACCATCGCTTCATAGCAAAGGGAACAGCTCTACTAACCGGCCAAGCTGATGCTTGAACCCATGACCTGAGATCACCTGGGAAAGACAAACTCATCCCGGCTCCTTCAGGTCCTACAGTCTAATGTCCTGGAGACCACTTTCCACCAAATTCTCACCTGCGGTAAGGATGCGGTATATAGTGGGTTCCATTTCTGCCAAAAACTCAGTGGAAGCCTTTTGCTATTTCTCTCCTGGCATTTTTTAAATGCGTGTTCAGTAGACCAACTCCCTCTGTGTCTACATATAACTGTGTTAACAACCCCCAGAAGAATTTTTCTCAAAAAGGTTCTACTTGAGGTAAGGATGTCTCAGACTTTGCATTCTACAGCACATAGTCCTTCCTGCTTTTCCGCTCCACTCTCTCCTCCCAGATTAATGTTTACTTGGTTTCATAAACAGAGGTAACATTATTTATAACCAATCTGCTATTCACGGACATTTAGGTCATTTCTAATCTTTTAAAAAATTGTTCTATTGATTTTTAGACAGAGAGGAAGGGAGAGGGAGAGAGAAACATCAATGTGAGAAGGAAACATCGATTGGCTGCCTCCTGCACACCCCCCTATGGGGGATCGAGCCCACAACCTGGGCATTGAGCTCGCAACCTGGGCATCGAGCTCACAACTTGGGCATGTGCCCTGACTGGGAATCAAACCTGCAACCCTTTGGTGCATGAGATGATGCCCAACCAATTGAGCACACTGTCCAGGGCCATTTCTAATATTTTAATACTGCCATAAAGATCTTTGTCATGCCATTCCACATATTAAAATCCTTAAGATAAACTCCTAGAAATGGGATTCAAGGTGTGTGTGTATTGCATAGGACTCTGTATCTTTCAAAGCACTTTTAAACACTGTGAAATATAATACTGAAAACTGCATCATGAGATACAGTATACAGACACTTAACAACTATAAAGCAAGCACCAGCAAAGTATTACCAACACCCCTAAAAGTTTCTCCCAGAAGTAACTACTACCTTTACTTCGTGACATTCATTTAATTATCATACAAAAACATGCATTTTGAAGAATTGTAAATCAAGGGGAAAAGTTTCAGGATGAGATCTAAATACATGTAGAACCTAACTGGACACCGTTTTAAGGTTGGCTTGTCTTAAGCCAGTTTCTTGCTCTTACCTTTTCTCATGACGGCTGCTTAAAAGGAACAACATAGAAGTAACAATGGAAAGAGCAAGAGGAAAGGGGTGTGTGTGTGTGTGTGGGGGGAGGGTGGAATATAATTGTTAAACATAACTGTACTCACCACAGGGCTAGTCGTTGCTCGATTTCCTTGAGAAAATTTGTATGAAATTTGTGCAAAGGTTCAAAGTTCGGGAATATGAGACTTTTCAGTGTTTCGGGCATGGAGTCCTCCTTGCTCACTGTGCTCTGAAACCACTGGAAGAAAAGGAGGCCACACTTAGAAGTGCAGAGATGAATGAGTGTCTGCAATTCAGGAGTGATGCAGCCACCTGCGCCCGGAGCACAGGGGCTTTCCTACTGGGTTTGCAGCATCTCGGGGGCACCAGGGGCGTCCAGGTCTCACTGCTTGTCCCCTTTCATCAGATGGAATGAGAAGCACCCATCTCTTTACTCCTGCTTCCTGCGACTGGTTACCAAAAACCTGCCGAAGCCAGGACAGATCTCTGAAATGAGCAGCTCGTCAAATCAAAACCTCCATCTAGCCAGCTCACTGGGCAATCCTGGTTTATAGCACTGACCACCCCCTGGTTCAGTCCTTCAGGAACCTCCATCTCCTCTCCTTTGTAAAAATGCTGAGCACGAAGGTGGCTGAACCAGAGAGATAAAGCCGCTGCCTTCACACAATGTCAGACGTCCTGCTGAGGCGCAGGCAGGGCTGGGTCCCAGGATGTTTCCTGAGCACCGGCCAAGGCCAGTTACCACGCAGGACGCCCCGGAGGCGCACATACCCAATGATTCCGCTGACCTCCAGAAGGCCAGTTCTTGCCCCGCACCCAGGGGTCACAAAGACATCTGCAAGGCTTTACATTTGTTTCCAAGGCTGGACAGAACTGATTAAAATAATAAAAGACAGACCTCTGGCAGATTTTGCTGACATGGCTCAATTTATTACGGAAGATAAAACGAGGCTTCTATTCCCTGTGAGGTCTCCTTCAAGCAAAAAAAATAAATAGCTACATTTGACAACGGGCAAAATACGCGCCATGTTCTGCATCAGTGCACGCAGACAGTAAAATGTTTAGTTTTCATTTTCTCCACTTTAGACACATCCTGCCTCCACACTTTAAAAAAAATCACAACTATAAAACTTTTTGTAGAGCACATTCCAAATTAATTATACTATCTTAATTTCTATAATCTAGGACCAAACTCCTGGGCAGACAATCCAACATTTAATTAGATCCAGCTTCTCTCCTAAAGCTGGGTATTCATTGAGATAAATGATGTAACCTGATGCTTTAGGGGAAATGCTACACATACCGAAGTGATGACTTCAAGGTCCTTCAGATACGTTCGCTCAGTGGTGGACACTTCCTTAGCGATGAAGTACGCTTTGTCAGTTGGGAATCTCTGCCAAGTCCATAAAAAGAAACGAGACATCGTCATTTTTTAGTATAAGTCTCTAAGAATATCTTGACTATAAGCAAGTGGAACATGGCTAACTTACCATCTTTTGTTAGCTAGCATCAAGTCTAACTAAACTCTTATGTATTCTTTTTTTTGTGTGAGAGGAACTATGGCTAGTAAGAGAATGGATTTCCATGATCAGAAAACAGTCTAGGGATATATTCTCCCACGCAAATATTACCCTCAGTGAAAGGCCTCGAATGAGTAGGTTAGCCGCCAAGGAGGACTATTCGTTCAAAATTGGACACCTGAAAAGCTAATTAATTAGTAAAATGGCAAAGTGATGCAATCTTCAAGGAAATAAACGAAACAGAAACCACAATGGCCTTGGTCCTGGGTGCCGTGGCCGGTGGGGCTGGTGTACAGAAAACAGAAGCCACGTTGTTCGTGGGCCTGCAAAGCGTGGCTGAGACAAAGGGACAAGGGTGCGAGCAGCTGGGGACGCCAGTGTGACTCCATTCTCTGGAACCCGCCGGTCAGGTGGGCCGCGGCACCACTCTAGAGCAGGCCCGTCAGTGGCTTTACTTTCTCTTAATTTATTTTTAAAAATTGACTAGAGAGACAGAGACAGAGAGAGGGATTTGTTGTTGCTCTTATTTATGCATCCATTGGTTGGTTCTTGATGTGCCCTGACCGGGGCCCGAACCCACAACCTTGGCGTATTGAGATGACACTCTCACCCAGTGGTCAGCCGCGGTTTGCCGCTCCGTTGACTGATGAGTTTGCCGACCACTGCTCTAACCAATTCGGCCAGAGTGTATTTTCTCTTTAAACAATAAGTAAAAAGAAATCCCTTGGTGTTAGCCACCTGGCTTGCTTCCCACAGGAGCCCACCCAGGATATGCAAGAAAGCACGAAGGCAGAGACTTGAACAGACACTGGCCCGCCATGTTCCCAGCAGCATTGTTTGCAGTTGGGAAACCACCCAACTATCCATCAACACATGAATGGACACACAAAACGTGGTACATCCATGCACTGGAATATTACTCAACCTTAAAAATGAAGAAAATTGCAATACGTGCTACAACATGGATGAACCTTGAGGATATTCCGCTGAGTGAAATTAACCAACCACAAAGGGGTAAGAACTGTAGGATTCCACTTAGTATATGAGGTTCCTAGAGTAGTGAAATCCATAGAGACAGAAAGTAGAATAGTGGTTTCTGGGGGCTGGGGGTGGAGAATTATTGTTCAATGGGTACAGAGTTACAGTACAAAGTTATGATGACAAAGTTCTGGAAATAAATAGTGATGATGGCTATACAATAATGCAAGTGTTACTTAATGTCACCCTAGCCGGTTTGGCTCAGTGGATAGAGCATCGGCCTGCAGACTAGAGGTTCCCAAGTTCAATTCTGGTGAAGCGAGGTTGCAGGCTCTGGCCCTGGTCAGGGCGTGAGCAGGAGGCAGCCAAACAATGTTTCTCTCCATCTCTCCCTTCCACACTCTCTAAAAACTTAATGCGCAAACTTAATGTGCTTCATTATTTTCTACTCTTTTTTCTAAGTGGCAGCTGCCTTAATTGCGATCATAATAATATGAGTAATTCAATGGAGCCTCAGTTATGTGATCGATATAATAATATCTCGGGTAAGGATTAACAAAATAAAAACATTAAAAAATATACTTCATGTCACTGAACTCTAACCTTAAAAATGGCGAAATGGCCAGTTTTACTTTATGTATACCACTACACTTTCAAAAAAGAACATGCTCGCATGCACGAACCCCCACACCTTTCTCCGGCCTTCCTCCTCGTCGTCGGTCCGTGGGCATGGCTGGTCATTCAGCAGCGGGCTGACCAGGGGAGAGGCCTGCTTGGTGTCGGGGCTCAGGTTGGGAGACAAGATCACGTTGGCGGGTACAGCTCCTCCCTGCGAGTTGATGGACAGCTCTGAAAGGTGAGGGCTACCAGTCAGGGAGCCTGTTTGGGGATGAGAAGTATTAAAAAAAAAAAAAAAGTAATTCCTCTGGGACCTGATTTCTACTTATAACCTCACCTTTTCAAATCTTTAGAACCTTGACTACTCAATGGTAAACTTCATGGCTTCATTACTTTCTACTTTTTTTTTTCTAAGTGGCAGCTGCCTTAACAGAGATAGCATAGTATGAGTAATTCAATGGAGCCTCCGTTATGTAATTAATGATAAGGTAGAGAACTCTGCTTAGAGAATCACAACAGTTTAAAAACATAGTGTATCCCCACATAGAATCATCTCCTAACTATCGCCTTAGCTTCTAAGAATTACTCAAGAAAGACAGCGTCTACATTACAAGGAGACGTGGGAAATGACTAGGTGATAGAGCTATGCTAATAGGAGACGAGACGACTGGAGCAGCGAGGACAGACTACAACTCATAACAACGGGCCACCACTAAAGAAAGGTAAAGCAGCTACCTCCCCAGTCGACAGAGAACAGAAACAAGCTCGGTATACCTGGTGATGTCACTCCATGTCTCTCTCACTGTTTGGGACAGAAACACTAGCATCACATTTACACGCAAAGGTGGTCATTTGAAAATGCAAAGCTGGAGGTCATTACATTATCCCAAGACCCTTTTATAAGTCAAAAAGTGACAGGTGATTAATTATTCCTCTGAAAAGGATGCCATATTAAACAATACGGAAATGTGTAATTATCCATTGAGAGTCAGCCAAAGGAGATGATGCGTACATGAAACTCTTTGCCAACAGAATCTTGCAATGATCAATCCCTCAGACCATGGAAGCTAAACAGGATGTTTCACACATACCTCTAACCTCAGGGTTCTTACCTAATGTGGATTTGCTAGAACTAGTATTAGGGCAAACAGGGTTAACGCAGCCAGCAGTCTTGCCTGTTACCATTATAAGGAAAGACAATGTAAATGATTTCTCCATTTCCCAATATGTAGTTTCAGTTCATTGTTACTCCTCACACTATCAAGGATCTTGAAGAAAAAGGTGAAGTGCCATTTTCTGGGCGTAATTCCCCTCCCCCCAGTGTTGTTGTTTTTTTTACATCTATCCTCTCCCTCTGGATTGTCATATCCATTTTGAAGTTATAAGATAGGACAGGCTAGAATGAAACAGGGTAGTGAACTTGATCCCAGTCTGAGCCAACCATGGAGAAACCACCACCAGCCCCCACCCAGGCCCGGGTCGATCAGCTAGCTGTGTCACCGACAGATGGGTGAGAAGCCACCACACCCAGAAAAACAAAAGCATGCATCCTGCCCACTGGCTACTGGTCAGTACAATGCTCTTTGAAGAACAAGATTAGGAAATGTGAGGAAAAGGCAGAATCAGGAAGTTCACATTGAAAAACCCCTGCATTTAAATCCTTGCATTTTATTATGCAATCATTGAAATGAAGTCCCTGGTGTTAGACAAAGACCCAGTTACCCCACACACCACCAGACCCAGTGAAACCCGGAGAAAAAAGGCCAGAAATTGCTTCACAAATGCCAATTTTATTGACACCAGTGCACAACTGAATACAATGATTTAGAAAGAATTGGAACTCGTGAAATAGAAATAGTGACAACAATGAGAACTGCAATTGTTTCACGGTACTACACTATTTTTTTTTTCTTAAATCACAAAAATTAAAATGTTATCACTACAAATAGGAATTAGAAAAGAGAAATTCTGGCAGTCTGTCTGGAGATCAAAACAGTTCATGCATTTGTGAGTTGCTGTTTGCGAGTCACGCTTTTTTGTCCACCAGCCATCTGGTAGAACTCGGGGGCTTACCTTCAGCTCTCACGCTGTGCGTGAGATCAGGTGAGGCAGTTATAAGTGAGAACGTGCTGGGCTTTGCATTTGCAGGGGCGTGGAACAGAGAAAGCATTCCCCTTGTCATTGAAAGAGTTGGAGCCAAGAAGAAAAAGCAGTTAGAAGGCTAGCTTGAAGAGGAGGGGGGTGGGGGTGGGGAAACAGTACCAATTAGGCCCTGGACAGCATCCAGCAGCAGATAAAAGACCCAGCGCCACATTGTGAGGGAGAAAATAAGGGTGATCACGCTCAAGTACAAGCACTTCCACTCTCCAAAGGTCAAAAGCTGTCACCCTGGTGCATCCCCCTGGGACACCGCTATTCAGCGGACTGAGCAGCTGGAAGCATGAGCGAACAGACTAGGGCTTCAGGAGAGACGCCACCCTGTCAAGAAGGCAGGACCCATTTCAAAGACAGCCGTCTAGGCGAATTCCCAAGGGACCACATCGGAGCCAGGGCTCAGAAAACGACACTGAACACAAACGTCACAACAGCCCGTGTTCCTAGGTTGAGTAGGGGACAGCCCCAGGTCAGGCCCAGGTTGTTGGGGGAAAGCTTGCCTCATTCACTCAAATAGCCCCAAGATACGGGTAACCACTGACTGAATTAGAGTGGCCCATTTCCACTTCTGGAGCAGCTACTCCAACTGGTTTGTTGGGGCCTAAGAAAGGCAGGGTGATGAGTGTAAACGGTTAGACCAACAAGTCAGCGAGTATAAAGGCCTGTTCTAGGAATCAGGGAAAGGCCTAAAGCTCTCAAGTGCGATTTTGCTCATTTGAGCTGCATCCTTGGAGAAGAATCTACTCGAGGCTTTGGAAATGTATAGGTGACATGGTCCAAACAAAAATGTGTAACTCATTTACCATTCAGCAACCAATGAAGTAGAATGACGAGGGTATTCAGTAGAATTTGGCAGCTTAATGAGTCATTGAAATTCTCTTTTGACTTGGCACCAACGTGTGATAAACACGGTGCAAATCGGTGCTCACACTGGGCCCGTCTTCGGTCAAGAGGAAAGAGCTGAGTCTAAGGTGACAGCTATTAGACCTACAGGTAAGCAATTTTCATTGAAGTAGCCCATTTTCCAAAGCAAGCAAACAAACACAGTTGTGTGGTTAGGTAAAATGAGTCCGCTAGACGTACACAGCCTGTTCCCATCATGCAGCCTGCCTCCGCTTTGAAGGCACAGCCCTGGGCAAAGAGAAATTGTGACTGACAGTCCATTGCTACTCTGCGAACTTATTAACGCCTGGGAATTGTCATTTTTCCCTCTGTGACAAATTGACAACAAAGGAATTTCTTTCAGCAAGGGCCTCTGGGTAAATAATGTGGGGGGGGACCTTTCCAGAAAGCACCTGGGTATTAAGGCAATAGGTGAAAAGAAGTTTGAAGAGATTAGAAAAAGGTCAGTTGCATCCTGAAAGTATGGAAGCTTCTGATTCTTTTTACAAACTATATTTCCTATTTCTAGAAATTGCCCGGCATTTTTTTAAGCATTCGGTTATATTTTCAGTTAATAGCTCTCAAATCCTTCACCTCTTCGATAATGATTTACACCCTCTCCCCCCCCCCCCGCCCCCCAGCTCTCCTGGCCCTGTCCCATGTCCTCCTCCCTGCCATTCATCTGTATCACGAGGGCTGAGTGTCTGTCACCCCAGGAACTAGAAATGCCTTCATGCATATTGCTCTCCAGGGAAGCATTTCTGGTAAATACTTTCTAAAATTCTTCTAAATGCACACATTCTCATGGCACAAACAATGAGAACTTCAAATGAGCACTGCTATACTTATGGATTTCCATTTACCACCCAGCCCAGAAACTGGCTTCGCTTCTCCATCTTTTTAAAGTGAAACACATTCATCATTCTGCTCTCCTGTCTGCTCTGGGGAAGCTGACGCTGCGGCATTACCCAGGACTGCAGCCTCCCCGGACCAGCTCCTCATCAGTGACAAAGAACAGCGGGAACAGTTTCTGATCAGCAAGCCAAGGCCCACCCGGGTTCCCACTGTGGGATCAGGCACAAGCTGCCTAGGCCCACCCACTGCCTCCAACTGTATTCAAGGCTTCAGAACAAACTCACACAAGTCTGGGAAGAGGGCATTTTCTAGTTCTTAACTACACCTAATGCAGTGTGTGAAACTGGCCAATAAACTGGTAATCTCCGTTTTTTTAAATGGGATAAGTGTCATTTTTCCTGTTAAGGGAGGACACTGGAAAACCTGACAATAATTTTAAAAATAATAATCCACAGGTTTGTTAAACAATATTTAAATATTTGAGAATGAGAATATTGAAGAAAATAGGAATACTGATTGCTTTCTCAAGTCCTCTTTTGAAATATTTTAAAAGTATAACGATTTTAAAAGTATCTATGCTGATTCTTCAATATTCCCTCAAATAAATACCTTTATTTGGCAAGCTTTTAGATTCCACTCACCTCTCATGATTTGTTTCCTGTTACTTGGCCCCAAAATAGATGAGATTTTCTCTCTATATACCCAGAATATGCTCCAAAGGCACATACAGGAAATGCAGGTGGAAGTTTTCATCTATTTTTTTTTTAAAGGCTCTTTTTAAATTATAATCTCCCTCTAAAAGAAAATACAATGAACTCTCTCTGGAGACTGTCTGCATTTGAAAGCCAGTGATCAAAGAAAGGTCAGTATTGTGTTGAATAATGGGTCGTCTCTAGAATGGGCAGGATTCACTCTAGTCTGATAACTAAGCTGGGTCCCACCCCAATGGAATATGTGAAAAAATCTGACCAAGTTTTAGTGACATGATAAGGTTCCATAAGAAAAACCAGGGTATAGGATTACCAATCACAGTGGTAGTGTCCTCCTCCTGATAATTTCGGCTGTTGAGGGTAACGTCTATGTGCTTTTCAGACCAAGTTCCTTTAAGAAAAGTTTTACAAGCAGCTAAACATCACCTTCGCCATTCATCAAGCAATTCAGAAAAGCAACAGTGGTGCAACTGGCGGAAAAATAAAGAGAGCAATGCTACCACTGGAAACAGGACAGCAGGTGCACTAGCTTGTTCTTAGGGATGGGGAAGAGACAAAGGAGAATTCTCCTTGGTGGGAACGTGGGGGTGGCAGTGTTCGGACTGGGGAACATGGTGCTTCGTACCAATGAAAAATACCATCTTGTACTCAGGACAAAGCTTCAGGCATCAGTGGGAAAGAACAGTTACAATTGACAGTGTTTACAGCGAGATACCTGTTAGGACAAGTAAAAGCCTCTTCAGTTCAGATTAACAAGAAATATTAATATCGTGCATACACTGTTACATGAGTTTGGCCTTCCATGCTTAAAGAACCACCAAGCGCACTGTTAACTGAGAGGCCAGCAACCTCCCCAGGAGTGTAGATCCATGCTTTATCGAGACAGTGCACCCTTAGGCCATGGGGAGAAGACGAAACCAGACAGTATCTGTGAGAGCCTACATTTGGGGTACATTTCAGAACTAAACACAGCATATTGGCCATTGAGAAGCCAACTGGGGCTGAGCTCAGTGAGGTCTTCTCTACATTCCCACCTACCTCCTCCCCACCCCCCGCAACCAAAGCAAACACACAACTAAGTTCTGTTATAGACATGAACCATGTCAACTTCTCTATTCCCATTTGAGTGGCGGTTCCATTCAAAGTCCGAAGCCCATCTTTGGCTAAGCTGTCTGAGCTCCCCTATGCAGGCTGCGGTCACAGATGCTCTCTGTTTCCTTGGGCCCTCTCCCCCATCCACAGTGATTCTGCTCACTTCCAAAGGCTCCCTGCCCCTGTGCACTCACGGTACAAAGTTCAGGCTCATCAGCAGGTGAAATCAGAAAAGTGAAGTCTCTTCACCTTCCGCTCCCCTGCGCTTAGTGAAAGATGGCACCCGCAGGCCCACCAGCCTGAGTCAGTGCTAAAGCTTGCTGTTGAGTGAACAGGATCACTAGAGGAAACAGGTATTCCAAATACAAATTGGTATTCAGCAGTGGAAAAACAAAGCAAAAAAAACAAAAAGACATCAGACAGTGCTCCAATAATGCAGGGAACAGAAGGCATACCATGCTTTGAGGATAAAGACAGAATGTCGAAAAAAAGCGTCCTCTCTTAGATAGGTACATGCTGACAAAACAGTGCATACAATGGTACAACAGAAAAATGTCTCAAATTTATTAAACAAATGACAAAAATGAGAATGAAGTCCCCAGCCTTTTCTATTTTAAAATTAATTTGGTGTATTAGAAAATTTTAATAAAATATTTCATCTCTAGTATTAAATATACACACAGAGAGAACAGAAGGGAGTTGGATTAATAATATAGCCCAAGCTTGTGAGATGTGGTTAGTTAGGTTTTCGTGGCAACTTTCCAGGCAGAAAGGGGGTGAGCGTAAGGGATGGAACCCATCCGTCATTTAGGTGCATGGAGAGAGAGCAGCAGATGCGTGTTCTTGACTAAGGAAAACCTATCATCTTTGGTCTTTCTACATTCCACTGCAGGCAGAGTTGACACATGATTTAATTCTTACAAAGGAACTTTGAGGCCCAGGAAAGAGCAGTTGTTGGCCCAGTTTCATGAGCCAGAAAGCCCATCCATGAGTAATGACAGGCCTATCTCCACACCATCGCAGGCTCCAAAATGGCCCTTCCACTGTGTCCTGGTTGAGAGCCAGTTAAGAACCCAAATTTATAATAAAGCAGGAGCATGGTGTCCACATACCCCAGGATCACCTCCACCTCCAATTCATGTTTTTTGCTACACACACACACACACACACACACACACACACACACATTTTTCCTTCCTTCCTTAGTGCCCTTGGTTTGTGCTGCATTTCGCAGTGATTTCTACTCTTCAATATTCTGAAATCGTTGCACCTGGCCCAGGAGCAAGCTCAAGTATCTTCCAGTACCACTTCCATGATTGCATGAAAGCATCAGCCTTGCAGATATCCCATGTCAACAGCTGATTTTTAATCCTCTCTGCTTTCTAATATAAAACCACCCCAAGACATATCAGAGTAACCTGATCTGGAACCCACATGAAGACACAAACGAGCTACCTTCCACTGCAAGTTATAACCAAACTAGAGGCCTGGTGCACAAAATTTGTGCACGGGTGGGGTCCATAGGCCTGGCCAGCAATCAGGGCCAATTGGGGCCTTCCGGCTGCCGACTGAGGCCTGCCGGATGGGGGGAGGGACCACAGGAGATTGGCTGGCTGCAGGGAGGGACCAGGGAAGGTTGGCCGGCCATGGGAGGTTGGCTGTGGGAGCACACTGACCACCAGGGGGAAGCTCCTGCATTGAGCATCTGCCCCCTGGTGGTCAGTGCACGTCATAGCGACCGGGCGTTCCAGTCATTCTGGCGTTCCGGTCACTTAGGCTTTTATATATATAGATGCCAGAGGCCAAGAAGATCCTGAAGGCAGTTTCTAGACTAAGCTGCGGATCTGCGTCATTCAGTCAATTCACAGTGAGATGATCTGAACAAATCAGAAGCTATTCAATCTGTAAAGCTTTCAGGGAAAGATTTCCTCATTCTTCCCTAGCTTCCACCAGGGTGTCTACTTGCTCTCACTAGAAAAGAAAAAAAATGTTACTTGTGCTGTAAGTTTCTTCCATGATTTTTGCAGCTAAATGCTGTTTTATGAAGAACATTTTTTCAAAAGAAAAAAAGACTCTACCCACCTCCTCCCCAATATTTACAGGGTATACAAATCAGCATGTGCAACTTTTCTTCACAGGGGAAATACTTGAAAATCTCTAGGTTACAACCCAAGAAAACACTAAGTAGCTCTTTTTTAGTGTGCATCTAAACAGGTGGCAACCAGGCCACTTTGGAGCTTTGATGCCTGCAACACTAGGCCAAATCATCATGCACATATATATTTTTTGCTTTCACTATTATTATTTTTTTAATAACAAGAAAACTACTATATTAAATGGCATGCTTATTTTGATCTAAAAGTCATGGCTATGTTTTAAATACCAGCAACCAGTGTTAGAGGTATGCACACATGTACACTAGAGACCCTGTTTTCCTGTATTAAGTTTCACTCAACTAAACAGAAACAGATGGGATTAAACTAACAAGGAAAACACAGCACCAGTAAATTCTTTAATGTCGCCAGAGTCAAGTTCCTTAATCACTTACTGCTGGTAGAAGGCCACTCACCAGTACCTTCCTGCCATCGGATCTTATGGATTTGGCTAACGTGGCTGAATGTCAACCCCATCAGAGAGCTACCTGCAATGGATTACTTTATCATGTCCACCTCTTTCAGGTTCAAGGAGACTTGCTCTATTGCACAGAATGACTCTTTTTTCAGTTTGATTTGTAAAATCTGCAGAAATTAAAACAGACTCAACTAGAAGTAGGCCAGCCTTAGGGTAACTGAGCTCAACACTGTCAGAAGAGGGATGTTTATACACAACAGAGAAGATCTAAGAGCCTTTCCTGGGAAGGCAACTCTGAGATCTCGTAAATCCTGGCTAACAAGAATAAGGGCCTAGGCAGAGAAGGGTGATGGAGATAGAAGCAAATCAGCTCAAAATAAACCTAACGATGAAGGGGGCCCCAGATTTCTTAATTTAAGGGTGGGCCTACCGGTAGCCCAATTACTCACTAATGGCTACAACTGCACCAAACCCAATCTGTGTTGAAATATGGAATAACATGTTAAGTGGGAAAAAGTTGATTAAAAGCATGTGAACACTGATGTTATAGATATGTGCATTCCCAACGTTTTAAATACAAGTTAAAAGGACAGTTTACTATTTTAATCTTTTTCTTCTTTCAGAAACTGCTTGGCAGCCTCAATCAAAATGAATCCAGGGCTAATAATGCAAGTTGAGTGTCTGACTCAGTTGAGGACAGCTTGGATTTTGTACACTGGGTGGAAATTTCATGAGACTCATGCTGTATTTTAGTTTTGCAGGCCTAGCTATTTTTAGCATTGTGTGGCTTGAATCTTCAAAGAAGTTCTTGAGAATAAAATTGGAGTTATTCACATTTTAAGTGCAGGCCACATGGCACAATTTGGTGAGATAAATCTGTGAGAAATTCCCAAATATGAATCACATATGTGGGGAAGAATCTGGCCCACAGACTTCCTTTAATTAAATGCCTGTCTAATAAAATATCGGCAATGGAATACAGATGACTGTTAAAAGGAGCTGGAGCAAGTCATTTTAAATTCTGGAACTCATTAAATGCATTTCTCCATGCTAAGATGATTTCTTGCATTTTTATTTGGCCCTGAACAAGCAGCAACAAAACCAACCACAAAAGGGTCTACAATTTACATACTTTGAAATACTATCTAACCGAAGATATTTATACAAGGAGGCCCTGGAGTAGGCCTGAGTGGCTTGGGGATTTCTGTTTCTACCAATGGTTTGTCTCCCAGTCAAGGTCTTAACGATATCATTTCATAGAGTAGCCCTTATGTGAAGACCTGGGTTCCCTGCTGATTCAGGAGACCTCTTCACTATATGTTGTCTTGGAAAACCCTCTGGAAATCTGAAAGAATCCACAGGCTTCTAATCTGTTGTCTATTCTTCACACTCAAGCCCCTCTCTGATCTTCCCCGACTCTTACTTCAACTTTATGCCTGTGCACACCTCCGTAAGCCACACAGTGAGATTCCAGAGGCCAGGGAAAGAGTTGCGAAAAGGTCAGGGCATGGAAGGTGAGATGGTGGAGGCAGTTGGCTTTCCTCGATCTATGCACAGTGAGAAACCACGTCACCTCTACAAACTGGCTCTATCAGGCTCAAAGAATGACGACGTTTACTCTCCCACCAATGCTTGGAATCAATTCGTGCAGGGCCAGCTCCTCCAGAGGCAATTAGTGAATATTCCCAGCACTTCAGGGTATGTGGCTTTTGAACAAACTACACTCCCTCCCTTTTAAGCACCATTAATCACACCAGGATTGTTGCTTTCATAAATACTGGCCAAGAGGCCGGAATTGAGTTGCTTGGCTGGTACCAAACCAACACAAGGAAAATTCTACGAACAGCCCCGAAAGTGGACAATCCATTCAGTATAGAACTGAGTATTCCACTGTTGATCAGCTGCTTTTAAACTCACTTCTTTAGGAAAAAGCAAGACAAATTATTGGAGCCTGTTTTGCCTTGGAGGTTTACATTTGATGATTAACATCACAGGCTGGGTAAGTTAATATTATTACTCATTCACATTTCATTATCAGACTGCTGTGTAATTAGAGGTAAAGAGAAAACTCATTTGAACAAATCACATTCACAAATAAACGACAGGATTGCAAATGTGACCCTGTGTAACTCACATTTGATTAGATTTTTATACAGTAAATTGACATCTTTTTCTAAGTCTAAAACAGAATATGCAAAAACATGTCATAACTGCAAAAATCCCATGATATAAAAAGCAGTAGTCCTTCCTACCTAGTACGAACTATAATTGCCTAAGTCTACATGATTCCTGGTCTCTATATGACTTTATTTATTAATCCATACGAGATTCTCAAAAATTAAAAATATTGACTCACAGAGGTCCTACTGCATGAAGCGGTCACTTAAAGTAAAAAGCTGAAGTCTAGGAACAGGGTTCTAGCTTTGTCACTCACTAGCTGTATGACCAGGTGAAGTCTCCTAACTTGGTCAGAACAAGGTTTCTCATCCAGAAAATGAAGGTCTGCCCTAGGTGATCTCTAAGGTCCCTTCCAGTTTTAAAATTCCGTGACTCTGTTAGGTATATAAAGCTAAAGTAAGACATAAAAAGACTACTTCAATGAACATCTTTCAAACTATCCAATAATCAATTTGATTCATCAATCATGCACTGAATCAAATGATTCGGAGGTTAAAACAAAAGTTTGTATACGAATGAATTAAGTTCTCAGAATCCTTAAAACCAGCTTCTTGACATTCAGGTGGACAGATAATCACTGTGAACCGCAAAGTCAGGCAATCCTTCTACTGGTGGTATGCTGCTGCCAAATTCTACTCAGTTTCCCAAACAGGCTCAGCCTCTTCTCTGTGAGAGTCACATAATGAGTTTAGCAAGGCCACTGGCATGGTGGCACATCAGGGACTTAGCATTCTAAAACTCTCTTCAATAATTCTGTAGTTACTTAGGATCTAAAAATTTGATTCTACAATTCATTTTTATAGAAAAATACCAAAGACTGAAAAGTACTAAAGAACAGGCATTTAAAAAAAAAAATTCATTTGTGATACTCTTCTTACTCTGCAAGCAAGCTCAAAATTCAGCTCATCTTTTAAACTAGATTCTAGAAGGCAATTGTAACTGGCTGAAAAGTGACCCTTGGCTACCTAGGAGAACCATCTGGGGGCTCAAGTGGCCCTCCAGACCAATGAAATAAAAATGTCTAGGGTCAGGGCCCAGGCATCACTAATTTTAAAATATGCAGCTAAGGCTGAGAAATAATGCAAGTTAAAACCAGGCTCTCCTATCTAAAATGCAGGTATGCTAGCAAAAGGCACTGGCTTAGGGGGACGGGCAAGATTTAAAAAGAAATCAGACTTCTCACAGGGAAACATCAGGAGTCACTTCCCAAGACACTCACTATTCACAAGAGTGAATAGTTCAGAACGTGTGTAAGAACCAACGGCATCAAAACCAAGGACAACGATACTGGGAAACGCTCCTTCTCTGTGTTGTGCACACGGCAAAGGCAGGCATCCCGTTTGCTCACCGCCTGGCGACAAGTGCCCATTGCAAGGCTTCACTTTCCCCTGCATCGTCACTCAACAGCATTTCTATGTTTCACCAAGAGATTCCGACGGCCAGAGTTACAGCTTCTTAAAACATAACTATTTGACCCACCAACGCAAATCCAAATCAAAACAACAACCCCATGTAAATGATAGTTTCTGAGGATTTGACAACCTTTATATCATTTTATATGAAGTCTAGAAAGAACAAATAACTCCAAATTCTTCCCATTAAAATATTCATTACTCTTGACTAAGATTTCACCAACACTTCATCTCAACTAACAATCGACTTACATTTGGCCTCGAGTTTTGTCAATTCCTGACTTTGGGAGGCACCGAAAAGCAGCCCTCCTTTTAAAGAAGGGAGGGGGGGGGAGTAAAAACCAACACCTTTCTGGATCTCGAGGACACTCCGAAAACAGAAGGATGATCTGCACACAAAATCAAACATATACAGAAAATGTCCACATAAACACCACACACCATATGCGCGATCAGCTTCCTACGGAGTATTTCTTTCTAGCCTTCAACCAGAAAGATCGACAAGCTCCTGGTTACTTGTCATTATGACCTGCTATTGATCTTGTTCGCCTTTTTGGGAAAGCAAGCCACGGTGTGAAGTTTTGTCTTTCTGAAAGATTTTAGAAGTCAGGGGTGCCCTATCCAAGCATGTGCCTGTCCAGAACTTCCTCGAACCAATGTTGATCACGAATTAACGAGTCACTAGAACAGACGGTCTGCATGAAACCCTTGGCCTCATGACTCCCCGGCTCACAACGCTTAAAAACGCGTGCCTTCTGGTCTCCTCACTCATCCTCCTCTTGCTCCTCGCTCAAATGCAGGCCACCCACGGACTTCTTACTTCTCCGCATGGAAGGGGAGCTCAGCGCCGCGGCGTTACCAAACACCAGGGGCTGGCTCCAAGGGCCCACCGATTCCGAGTCTGAATCGCTGGATTCAGTCCCACTGCTGGTGGAGCCCTCCGTCACCTGCAGGGGTGCCAGGTGGTCTGCCACGCCACTGGCACACCCCGGCTGCACCACGGGGACCTTGGAGGCGGGACCCAGGAGAGGTGTCCCATTAGCCAGCATTCTACCTTCTGAACCAGCCAGGCTGGCCGGCTCTCCCTTCCCATGGCCGTCAAGCCTGTCCAGGGCCTCTGGGATGGATGCCACCTGGCTCAGGATGAGTGGGTTTGTCTCTGACTTGTTATATCTACTGGGAAGGTTGCGTAAGTATGGCCTCTGTGAGACGGGGGAACAGTTTTCATGACGAGGACCCTGGCTCGGCGGAGCATCTTCTCCCATACTTCCCTCTCCAGGGCCATGCCCGTTTTCGGAAACATAGCCTTGAGACCCAGTCCTGTCCCAACTCAGATTTGGACTTGAACTTCTGCTGCTGGGAGACAATGGCGTGGCCAGGGGACTGCGGCCGCTGCAGCCCCTGAACATCTCATCTATCAGGGAGCTATGCCTTGGGAGTCTGGGGCTCCCACTCACATCAAAGGTTATGTCTGCTGAATCGTCATCCAGGAATTCTCTGGAAGGAGGCCGGGAGGACTTCACCGAGTGAGGGGAAGCCCTGCCCCTAGCTTCTACGCGCCTCTCGTCCCCAGAGAGCAGATAAACACCACTGGTCAAATCACCCTCATAATTGTCATTTGTTTGGGACCGTGACTGGGACGTTTGTTCCCTGAGCAGATCGTATTCGCTATCTACATCACTGCAGTCAATGAAAGGAATAGAAGTGCTGCTGCCTCTGGCAGCCCTGGATGCTGGACCTGTGCTTGGCTGCGGGGGCTGAGGTTTACTCTGCTGGGTCCTATCCTTAGCGACCTCCTCCTCTTCCTCCGCCGCCGCCGCCTCCACGGCGCCATCGGCCCGCTTGTTACCCGCTGGGCTCCTCTGCAGAGCGGGGCTTTGGCGCGGCCCGCACTCGTCGGCGGAAACTTTCCGTTCCTTTGCTTGCTGGCAGCTCTGGCCACCTGGGGATTCGGCACCTTCACCAGGAGTGAGGCTGGCCCTCTGCTGAGCCTGGGGAGGGGGGTGTCGGGGGGAGAGGATAAGGGTGAGGGGATGGAAGAGAAAAGGCAGACGGTTACACCAGAGCTGGGGAGAAAGAGATTCAGTCCTTGCTTAATTGTATCTCCATAAGCTTTGAGCAGCCCGCAAGTATCGCCCAATAAAGGCCGCCTCCAGGGTGTTAGGACAGAGGTCTGACAAGCAGCGGGCACACCTGCGTGCCTTTGTCAGCATCCAGGAAGTTCTTTCCGAGTGTGGGAGCTGACAACGCGGGGTGCCCAGCAGCACGAGGTGGGCAGCGTCTCTGCTCTCTGGGACTCCCCAGTCCCAAATTACCTGTGGGAAAAGGAGCCCCCCAGGCCATAGGGGTGTCTCGAGAAGTGAGATCCGGGACAGGAAGGAAACCCTTCGTGGACCCCAGGAGGGAGCTGACACGGATTTCAGACAAATGACAAAAAGCGTCTTTGTTTGTACTCCTAAGACTAGAATGAGCAGGTCGAGGGCTCTCTGTGGATCACACAATGAAATCTCCTTCGTGTTCTTTCCCAACAAAGTTCTTATTCTCCTGTAGAGAAAACCCTGAAAATCCACCCAGAGACCAGCTCCAGGGACAATGAGCTCTCACCGCC
This sequence comes from Eptesicus fuscus, assembly GCF_027574615.1. NCBI lineage: Eukaryota > Metazoa > Chordata > Mammalia > Chiroptera > Vespertilionidae > Eptesicus > Eptesicus fuscus. The sequence goes on along the minus strand of NC_072480.1, from coordinate 63,536,803 downwards.
CTCAGAGCAAGAGCGGTAATGTCTCCTGCTGCCAACTGGGGTCACTGCCCTGAAACTCGAGCCCTGGGATCTCACCGCCCCGCCCGGTCCAGTGCCAGCGAAAGGTTGTGACCTTGGCACCAAAGGGCACCTACACCCGTCCCTTCACACAAGCGTCCCCGTCCCTTCACACAAGCGTCCCCGTCGGCTGGAGGGTGGGCTCTGCTCTACTGACTCCGTGGAAGCCTCCACCCTTCGTGGGTTCAGGCCAACAGAGCGAGCATCTCGTGGCAAGAGCAGGGGTGGGAGGGGGGAGTCAGCTGAAAAGCACGCTCCAGCCACGGAGCCCAGCCTGGGGTGCACAGTGCACGGAGCCTGTGTCCCCCAGGTCAGGGCACACAGCTGGCCTCTCCTCTAGGAGCCACCCTCTCAGGTGAAGGATGTGGAACTCGAAAGCAGGCTACGAAACAGACCCCGGCCGGGGAAGCCTGTGAAAGCAGAGCTCTAACCGTCGACCACCCGTACTGACTTGTTTTGGCACTTCCGAATTCGGCTCCGGGGGCTGCATAGCAAGGCTTCGGATGGAGTGAATCTTGCTGTGTTTCCTTGGAGAAAACACATAAGACAGCTCAAGTTAGGTGAGGTTGTTTTTTTTGTGTGTGTGTGTGTATGTTTTTCTTAATGAAAAATAACAGCGTTAGGCACTTCCTCACAAATGAAGGCACCCAAAGTAGTTGGTATAAATGCCCCCCTGGACGCAGGCCCAGTCTCCTTTCCCATTAACTCTTGTACGTTCCCACGATTACATAAACCTTGGGAAAGTTCTCAGCCATCCCCTGCTCCCATTTGAGGGGTACAGACGGTTGGGGCCCTAGCAATGGGGCTCTAACTGTAGTTATGGGAAAAGTCACTGGGAAGGGGGGTGGGGGGCATAGGCTCTGAATTGCAAGCTATGGTCTCACAATACGAAATCAATTCGTGCTTTTGGGGTAATGGTTTCCTAGATCAGTTCTATAACAGAAACAATTACTACTCATTAGCTAACCCTTCCACAGTGTTAAATTCAGAGGAGAAGACCGGCCCTGAGAGTGAATTACAGACTCAACAGTAGAGGGAATTGGCTCTAATGCCACTAACGCCTCTCCTCATCTGTTCCCTTCCTTCTTCTGTCCATCCCTTCCTCCCCAGTGAACAAGCATTAGGAACTTTCGGGTACTCAAATGCGTGAAACTATATAAACATAGAAACGTGAAATTCCAATGTGCATCCAGCTTTCCTTCAAAATAATCCAAATTAATTCTGAATCAGAGGAACAACTGGACCACTTCTTCTATGACCCTCGAAAGATGAATGGCGGATTGTCCAAGGAAAGTATGGGGCTTGTCCCTTCAAGGTGAGCATGCACATAACCCACTCAACATTACATTTCTGGGTACGAGGAGGGAGAAACGGCCCAGACCTGCACCAGGAGAAATACACAAAGATGATCACAGTAGGTTTGCTTCAGCAAAAGCAAAACACCAGACAACCCGAATGTTTACCAACAGGGAATCAAGTAAATAAAAGGCAATACCCTCACAACCAGAAAACATGTAAAAAGATCTCAAATCAGGGAAGTGTTTAAAAAGATGCAGAATTTGCACAGTGTGATACCACTTATACAAAAAAAAAAAAAAAAAGCACACTCCAGAGCTATTCTATATATTCTTTTTGGATGCACACAGATGTGTAACAGAAGTGACATGAATTAGCCAGGTGTTGCCCTGGGGAGGGGAGAAGGGAAATAAGAAGGTTGTTGGTAAGAAAGGCACATCTGTAACATCTGTAACAATAGCTACAGGTAAAAGAAGAAAAAGGACTCCAGAAACAGGTATGTTAAAATGTTAATTCTAAGTAGTAAGAATATGGGTGTTTGCCGTATTCTGTGTACTTTATTGTAATTTTTAAATGTATTAAAATGGAAAAAGCATGTAATGAACAGTCCTGGGAGCACCATCACTCACACCTTGACCCTTGGGTCTTAGTCCCTCTGGGTTCTCTGCGTCTCCCTCCCTGGGAGGCAGAGCAGCTCCAGGGCTCCGGGGCCAGCTCAGAGACCGGGGCTACTCACTCAACCTCTTTGAGCTGTAGTGTCTCCACCTTTAAATAAGGACTAAGATAGCATGGACCTCACAGCATGGGTATGAAGACTATGAGTAAATATATATGAAGACCTTGGAACATGGCCCGGGACATCATAAGAGCAATAAACACTGGCTAACGACAGCAATAATAAATCCTATTTCTTCTCCTCCAAACTTGACTTAATGCAAAAGTTCATAAAAATACTTTCAATTCAACCCTCCAAATATTTAAGGACTCACCATAATTTCCTGTTCCTCTTCCCTCCCTACCCTCTGCTGGCTTCTCCCTCGTCTTCCTCCCTGGTCCTCTCAGTCCGTTCTCTTCCCCTCTTCTTCCCCTGGAGGAAGCAGCCTGGGCCCTCCCAGGAGCCTGCCTAACACCACACTGGCCGAGGCGACCGTGAAGCAGCCATTCTCTAACTCAGGTCGCCGGGGTGCAGGGACATCTAGCGGCAATTGCACTGTTACCTGGAGAGAAGGACTTGACTCCTCTGGTATCGAAGCAGCACGGAAGCTCCTCTTACCTTTCAAACTGCACTTTCTTATGTCCGCCTTCTTTAACATAGTCGAGAACCTGCTTCTGAGTCCGACCGCTAAAATGCAGACCACGGGAGGAGAGGGAAGACAGCAAGGCGTTTTCATTGAAGCACACAACACACCACTCCACCATCCTTCCTCCCCTCCTCCCACAACGGGAGACATGTGGGCTTTCTCAGCTAGACAGCAGTGAAAGCAGACTAAGGAAAACCGTGTTTTTGTGTCTATTCTGCCTCTTGATATTTCCCTTTAAATTAAAAAAAAAAAAAAAGGTTCCATGAATTAAACCACTTGATTCTATGTTTGGTTATTAGGCGAGCATCCCGAGTCTGTATGCTCTGTAAAGGCAGGGGTAATTTTGTCCTCCATATGTCCCCAATGGCTAGCAGAGTACTTGACGTGCAGTGGGCATTGGAAGTGTTGAAAGCAAGAGTGAAAAAGTGACCCGATGATGAGCAAGTCTAGGCAGCGTCCTATGAAGCTGCGTCAAATGTTAACAAGACACTTGCTTCTACAGAGAAAGGAAGGACTTTCTGAATCAGAGGCCCACTCAGAGTTTACTGTGGCCAGGTAGACTGCCTCGCGCCGGACGTTCAAACAGAACACAGCGAGGGTCTGCCAAGGGTCCTGCTGGGATGACCGAGCAAACCCCCCACTGGCTCTCAGCGACTGACTTGACCTTGTCTCCTCGCTGAATGGCACAGCGGCTGCGAAAGGCAATGGCACAAGGAACGTCTTGGGAGGAAATGTTCGCGTGACCAGCGGAGAGGCCTGAAGCCGAATCCTTACCTGAACCGAAATGATGACCCTCGACTAAAAAGAACAGGCTTTGGCTTTGGTTTGGGCTCTTCAAAAAGTCTAAAAAACGCATGATGTTCAACACAGATTTTCCAGAAGGACTTGCAAAAATCCCGGCTGGCCATTAGGAATTCCAAGGTGTCCTGGTACGAGCTCTGAAAAGAGAAAAATACCACTTTGGTTTTTTTCCATTCCCCACAGACATTGGGTTGAAAAATGAGAGAAGGGAAGGAAAACAAATGAGTCCAATAAAATTTCAGCTGTATATTTTATTATAGCATGACCATAAATTCACATATTTAGTAAAATATAGCTGCTCCTAATGATAAAATATAGTTACCATTCAACCATTTTCTTCCCCACAGAATTCCTTGGAGAAACTAACAGAAACCAGGGGTACTCAGCAAAAATCATAACATTTCTTTTGACAAAATTCATAAATAAAGTGTGTGTACTTGGCTTACATTTCCTTCTTTAAAAAAAAAAAAAAAAATCCAAGCACTGAGATTCCTGTTTTGCCTCCATAAAATAACTTAAGCAAATTTTTTTTTGGTTTGTTTTCCCCCTCATGATTCATGCCAACGTTCAACCTTGGTCTTAAGTCTCTTCTCTACCCAAAAGCATATGGCTCGAGCCTCCAGGTGGCCCCAGGGACCATAGAGGAAATGAACAGTTTTTTTTTTCTGGAGCAGAAACGTATCGCTCAAGGCTGAAAAATGCACGTCCTTTGATTCTGGAAAGGGGATATGGCAATTTTCTATTCCCAGACGGAATGCTCCCAATTCAAGTGGCCGTATTATATAAACAAAAGTTACCCCAGTCCCTAACGTTCCCAGCAGTTCCAACTACTCGGGGGGGATCTCACAGTTCTGGGCAGTGCAGTCCCAACTTACAAACGAGTTGTGCTGTCATTTTTCATGGGTAAATCGGCCTTATGGAACTCAAAACGCATTTTCCCATGGAAAACGACTTATAAATGGGTGTCTGCTTCCGAGGTCAGGCCATAAAAGCCTATTTAATCCATACTGTAGCTGAACTGTAGGCCTCACCACCCATTTATAATCTCTTTTCCATGGGAAAAAGCACTCCGAGTACCAGCTGGGGACATCAGAGGTCTATCATCCATCTCCTCCAGCGCCATTTCCGGCAGATGAAGACGCTGGTTCTCCCTCTCTGACCCAGCCCCGGTGTACGCGGCATCTGCGGGGTCTGTGGGACGTGGGCCTGGTTAGCTCCTGAGAACACACTGTCTGAGGTTTGGGACAACAGCAGGGCCCCAAGAGGTGGGGGGCTGCTGCTGTGTGGGCAGGGATGTCCCGGGGACACGGCAGAATGCGGAGAGTGTCTCGGGGGGCCAGAGGCTGGAGACACAGCCACGGCAGACCTCGGGTTGTCAGGAGGGGCTGCTGGTGTGCGCACAGGTAGGGACCCTCTCCACATCTGTGCTAGCTCTCCCTTACCTTCTGTCTCCTGACAGTGACAGCTGTGGCATGACCAAGTATGTGAATGCATCTCTCTGTACGGACACTCGGACACCGGAGTGGCTGTCGGGCAGTTTCAGCCTGTGCCCTCACTTGGTCCCCTCCATCCCAAGGGTCAGAGGGTCTCCCCCTCTTTCCTGGGAGCCACTTACATTCGCATCTGGGCGGAGCTTGATGAGAAAGCGCTTCCTCTTGAAGCTCAGCTTCCGCACCTTTGCCCAGTTGAAGGCATTGATCTTCGTGAAGCCCTGCGAAGAAAGGTGTCAGCCAGTGAGCCAGGAAATGCATAATAGGCAACACGAGAGTTGGTTGCATTGGTTATGGGGGACTTCCGGGGGGGCTGATGCTGGATGGCTCGGGAAGAAAGCATTTCACTGGAGAAGTCACAGAAGTGCAGCTGTGGGGTGATGCCGGTTCCTGGATCGTGATTTCTCACTAATTACATGAGCTGGCATTCCAACTAAGTCTGCCTCCAGGGAGGAAAGAGGCTGGCCACGGGGATGATAAAAAGAAAGATAAATAAAAATAAAAACCATGACAACCACCACCATAATTAGCAATCATTACTTACAGCGTGCCGGGCACTGGCCTGAGGACTTGACAGATCATATCAAACCTTACACAAAACCCAATGAGGTGGCTTTCTTTTCTTTTCATAGATGTGGAAGCTGCAGCACAGTATTATTTTAATTTGGCCAAAATCACACCGTGAATGTGGCAGAGTGAGATTCCCGAGCACGGGTGTTAGCCAGCAGTTGTTCACATCCACAGACGCAACACTGCAGGTCAACAATCACCCCTTTGTCCACCTGGCCTGGCTCCTGTGACCACAGGCTTCCAACAGCACAACCAGGACCTGGGAGGGGAGGCCCCGCCTTCCAGAGCGGTCTCCGGGAAGGACTCACACACCCTCATCTTTGATACAGCCATGTGGGGCGCGGTGGAGAAACGGGGGGCAGTTGCCAGACACCAGCTCCCATCTGTCCTGTCATCTCAATTGGAAATAGAATTCCTCCATCTGAACACCAGGGCCATTTATTTAAGGTGGTTAAGAATGGAGCAATTAGGTACCGACAAGCAGATTAATTCCAAGATACAGTCTTTGAACATGATTAAATTACCAAGTAAGTCTCAATATTTAGATTGCATCAAACACAATCAAAGCTAATTAATACAATTGTGAGGCACTTCTTTCCTCCCCTCCTAACTTTTAGAAATGTTTACGGGTTTTAATTTTGAAATTAATGGTGGTACTGAAAACTATACTTAGTTTATTGTCGTTTTCCTCATCAGGTACTCCTAGGTTATTCCTGCAGGTCCAAACTGTGAGGAGGAATCACCTCCTCACGCGCCACACTGCTCTCAACACGTCACTCCCTATGATCCCATGGGAATCCCACCCGACCTCCTTTCTCAGGACACAGGTCTGTGGTCCTTAGGATCCATCAGAAACATCTGATAGAGGAGCAGAGAACCGTAGGCTATTTGGGTAAAATGTGAAGGGGGAAATGTAACCAAACCTGGCAGAGCTCAAAAAAGTTGTAGGTCATGCACCCATTTACACCTTCAAAACTGGGTGACATCTGACCCTATTTCATGAGAAAGGCAGATACTTTCTTGACCCCCCCCCCCCCCCCTTGTGAAATCAAAGCACAGATATGTGTGTTTAAAAGAAAAGCCTTGAGAAAATGGGGGCGGGGAGTTTGGTGAATATGTTTGTTGTCTTGATTTCATTGGTGGATTCACAGGATATACATATAGAAGAACTTATCAAAGGGCACTCTTTAGAGATGTGCATTTTGTTGCATGTCAAGAATTATGTCAGTAGCCCTAACTGGTTTGGCTCAGCGGATAGAGCGTCGGCCTACGGACTAAAGGGTCCCAGGTTCGATTCCGGTCAAGGGCATGTACTTTGGTTGCGGGCACAGCCCCAGTAGGGGGGTGTGCAGGAGGCAGCTGATCAATGTTTCTCTCTCACTGATGTTTCTAACTCTCTATCCCTATCCCTTCCTCTCTGTAAAATATAAATAAAATATATTTTTTAAAAAGAATTATGTCAATAAAGCTTTTAACAGAAAGAGAAGCATCAATCAATAAAACAGTACATTAGCAGTGTGATCAGGAGAGCGCACACCTCAGAGGGCAGAGAATCGTATGTCCTTAGGAAAACACAGGTAGGATCCACCCAAGGGAGGTATGCGTTTTGCTGCAAAATTACTGCAGTACAGATTTGGCTTTCACAAACTTATGAAACTGCTCTAGCTTACAAGTAGATACTACACTTTTCGAGTTAGGTAAATCTGAAATCAGAAAAAAGCTTATGCAAAACCCAAATTAGGTTTCCAAAAAAAAAAAAAAAAAGGATCACATGACTATCATGTGCAAGTGTGCAAAAGGTTATTGTGGAGTCTAAAGTCTTGATCCCATTACACATGTTCCAAGCACAGGTCCACAGAGAGATAGAGATTTCTGTGATCCTACAAAGTGAGCAAATGCAAACAAATCTGTAACGGTAAATTCCCCCGCCAGAGCACGGGCACGTGAAATGGGACCTGGAAGCTGAGTGGCTGGAAAGAAGCAGAAGCCCCGAGATGAGGTTAGTTTTCCCCTGTTCGCCTAAACATAACTATCAGAGGTCTTAGCATGGACCACCCAGCATGGAACCAAAGAGGAAGGTCCAACCCTTATCTCTCATCACCAAGGGAACTGAGTGTGTTCTAAACGCTCTTACCTGAAACACTAGAATTCCTGTGTTCGCAACAGCCAGGTTGATCTTGGTACCTTCCCTGTCCTTCGCCGGGTGCAACCGGATCCCGTACATCTCCAGCTTCCGGGCAATCTCCAGGAGCTGGAAATCCGATTCTGCGGGTGTTTGTCCACTGACAAAACAAAAATTACAGAGAAAGGCCAGGAGATTTGAATTCCCTGTGTCTATTAATTTGAGATTAAGGAGCTTCTCTTGGGAAATAAAAAGGCATTTCATCACAAACAATGGGGCTACCCGATCAGATGACACCCAACCTCCCATTCATTATAACCCAAAGTCCAGCAGCTAGAACAAAAGCGCTATTGCTTGTGTAACACGAAACTCCAAAAGTCTATCTCAAGCTTGGGCCAATTTTTTTGAATCTCAAAGAGTTCCCTTTAAGGTCACATAAAAGCAAAACACCATCGTGTTAAAACAAGTTTTTAGTCACTCACAATAGACCTTAACTTGCAAACAAAGTTCAAGGCACCATTCTCTCATATTATCATCAGCACTCAAGCGCCCTCCTTGAAACAACAACAACACAAACAAAAGGCACAGAGACGCCTTTGAAAATGTTTTACTGATCCAAACAAAAAAACCGACGTGGAGATGGTACAAAGGTTCTAGATTTTCACAATATTCTCACTTTGTCCCTAGAATACCATGTCACTTTCCCAATCTCCTATTAATTGGCCGTATACGCTCCCTTTTATTCCAATCTCCTATTAATTGGCCGTATACGCTCCCTTTTATTCCAATCTCCTATTAATTGGCCGTATGCGCTCCCTTTTATTCCAAAGCATGGATTGTCCTAAAATTCCAGCGTTACTCTGGTCTCACAGTAAAAAAAAGCCAGGAGTCCCGGAGCGCTGCTTTTGAGTGGGTAACCTGCATTTCAGAGACTCCTGGGTGAGTCATAGCAATCCCATGAGCCTCTGGGTTCTTCTCGCTCACCCTTTGCATATTTCTTCCCATGTATGTGGGAAGGATGGAGAGAAACAGGTAAACGGAAACGTAAAACAACGAATAGACTTACATGTGGTTATGGTGAAATTCCACAATTTTGTCTTCTAGTGCGTCTTGCTGAGGTATGTACTTATTTTTTGCTAAGTGTTCTCTGTCCGATGCTTCATCAAAATCCCCAATCTCGGCTACAAAGAGACAGAGAAAGAAAACCCAGCCCATATGATTAATACTCCACAATTTGATCTATTCCCAGTGGAATATTCTCCAGCTAGCACATCAGAAGCTAGCCAACAACAGCCAGGCGATCCAAGCTGGTGGGTACCCTAAGGGCTAGATGTCAGAAATGTGGACGTGAGGACATAGTTTACAACTGCTCCAACATAGAAAGATGGTTTCCACTCTTTCTCATCTCTAATAGCTGGAAAGAAAACTTCAGAATTATCCATCCTTAGCCATCCATGTTTCCTGGGGTTTGTTTCTTTCCTCCCCACACAACTAGAGGTTCCTTCTCTTCTAGGCAGTAAGTTGAGGCATGGAGTTTATGACCCATGACTTCTAAAGAAGCTCCCAAATTTCAGAACTTGACAAAATCAACTTTTGAAAGTCTTATATATAACCATGATTAGTAAGAACCCCAAACATTTTATTATGTAGAGAAAAGACTATTGTAAATAGGTATAAAGGTATGGAACCTAATTTGGGTTTTTTAAAAGATAACTGCTTGCTAAATTTCTTGTAGTCCCCTTATCAGAAATGATTGGTCAGCCCGGCCAGCATGGCTCAGTGGTTGAGCGTCGACCTATGAACCAGGAGGTGACGGTTTGATTCCTGGTCAGGGCACATGAACAGGTTGTGGGCTCAATCCCCAGTGTGGGGCGTGCAGGAGGCAGCCAATCAATGATTCTCTCTCATCATTGATGTTTCTCTCTCTCTTTCTCTCCCTATACCTTCCTCTCTGAAATAAATAACAATATATTTAAAAAACAAAAAAGAAATGATTGGTCAGACTATAAAAGCCTATACATTTTTTATCTACAAGAAACAGGATGCGTCTTTCTCTCATGTAACCTCAACAGAGTCCTCAGATTGCTGTAATCTGGATTGCTGTAATAGGATAGAGCTCTATAATAATAATTGTACCTTAACAACAGCTCCACTCCATCTATACAGTTTAACACGTCTGGGACAGCCTGCCCTTTGCTTTGTTTCATGTGCTCTGTCACAAGCTTAAGAAGCAGCAGCGTAATGACCAGTGCCCAGCTGTTCCGAGTAAGAGCAAGTGAACTGTTGCTATGAAACCTATCGTCCTCTTCATCATGTGAAGCAGCTTGTCATACTTTAGCCAGGGCCCCTCCAGGACTCCTGCAGGATGTTGCCATAAACCTCACCCTCTGGGAACATTTGCTCTGCATAAAACAGTGCCAGCTCACCAGGCATCCCCTGGGAGAATCAATCGCTCACTTCCTGCTGCGATGACAGATCAATAACACGATTTCCTAAATGCCTTTCCTAGACTACGTCTCCCTCCCTGGGTAAAGTTGCCACCCTCCCTCACAGAACACAGCGCAGAAGTGGGGGGACCTCGCCAAAACCAGTTTGGCTCAGTGGACAGAGCGTCGGCCTGCGGACTCAAGGGTCCCAGGTTCGATTCTGGTCAAGGGCATGTACCTTGGTTGCGGGCACATCCCCAGTAGGGGGTGTGCAAGAGGCAGCTGATCGATGTTTCTAACTCTCTATCCCTCTCTCTTACTCTCTGTAAAAAATGAATAAAATATATTAAAAAAAAAAAAAAAAAAAGTGGGGGGACCTCTCTGGCCACACTGCCATCCTCGCCGGCTGCCTTGATGATGGTGGCACTAACTTTTCTGCAATTCCTTCTATTTGGCCTCAGGAAAGTACAGTTCATTCTCATTCTTACAGCAGTTATGTGCTATGAAGACCCCATGAACACTGAATTAGCAAATACTAACCATTGCTCCCAGAAGAGATACAGGGTTAGCAGCCTATGAGACTCTTGGGGAAAAAAATGACATTTTGGCTGATTTTGTTTGGTGTGTTTCTGTTGAAAGTCATCCTATTTTATAGACATTTTCAATTCATTAGCATGGACCTTGCGGCCAACAGCACTGTCACTCATGCCTGAGCAAAGCTCAGCGGACACACGTATGTTCTCCAGAAGGCACATCTCAGCCTTCCTGCACTGAGGAGCACGAGGCAGCAATTCAACACGGCACTTGGGGGCCATCGTAACAGGGGAATCACCAACAAGAAGCACAAAAATGAGAAAGTGTGGCACCAAACAGACCGCTGGAGGCACCCTATTTATGGTATGGGAGCTGAGACAGGGAGGCAGAGCGCTGCCTTTTCCGACCTCAGCCTGGAATGGGTGTGTGGGACGACTCCCGTTTTCCACCATCTTGTATGTGTCTGCAGTGACCACGAAAGCACCACAAGTATTGATTTGGGGGTTAAAAATAACTTTTATAGGGTAGGTGAATTTGCACATACAGACTGCGTGTAGAATAATGCAGACTGACTGCATGTGGGGGACTCGCCTGAATCCCAATTTCTTGTGAGCTTTAAGTTTGGGCTTCTTAATGCATATGGATTTTATAACACACTCCTTTCCCTAATTCAATGTAATAAAAGAATTAAGAATTCCAGTTTTTCCTTTGGCAACAGGATCAATGCACCTAATTGTCTTTTGTTTTTGTTTTTGAAATCCCTTTGCCTTTCCCTGCCTGCCTAAAATGCAATGGCAATATAGGACTAAGAAATTCATTTTCTCCTCAGTGTGCCCTTCTCTGAAATATGGAAATAAGCTCCTCCTTATACGTGGAGTGTTTAAGAGCTGACAAATATTCAAGAAATGATTTAGTATTTTTATGCCAAGGTATCATATTTGCTTACACATATTCTAAATTCCATAGCAGTCTAGTCATGGTAAAAAGTAGGGACAGCAAGAACAACCCCAAACCTGGGATTTACTACGTGAAATCTCCTGAGGATGTGCCCGGACAACCCATCTGCCATGTGGAATCTTCAGCGTGGAGACACCCAACCTGAAATGCAGCCTCCAAACCACCCCGGTGGAATAGTAGCATCGGGGCTATCTAGTGATTGGCTCTTCATCAGCTTGTCTTACTTAACTGATTCATAATAAATGAAAGAAAATTAAAAGTTAGAAATATTAAGGGGCTATATAAGGCCAGTGACAAATGAAAAAGTATAGACTGTCTGAAAGAAAACTCCATGAGTTCAAATAAAAGAGGAAAATTTTTAACAAAATTCAGATTGTGTATATAGATACATCCGAGATGAACATACAGCTCACTCAAGATCATTGTTCCATCAGCATTAATGTAGCTTTTGAAAAAGAGAGATGAGTTAACCCCTTGTACCTTACAGATAATGTAAATAATCAAAAATAATTTTTTAAAAATATATATTTTTATTGACTTCAGAGAAGAAGGGAGAGGGAGAGAAGGAGGGAGAGAGGGAGGGAGGGAGGGAGGGAGGGAGAGAGAAGAGAGAGGGAGAGGGAGGGAGAGAGAAGAGAGAGGGAGAGGGAGAGGGAGAAGGAGAGGGAGAGGGAGAGGGAGAGGGAGAGAAATAGCAATGATGAGGGAGAATCATTGATCAGCTGCCTCCTACATGTCCCACACTGGGGATCGAGCCTGCAACCTGGGCATGTGCCCTGACTGGGAATTGAACTGTGACCTCCTGGTTCATAGGTCGATACTCAACCACTGAGCCACGTCGGTAGAGCTATCATCAATAATTTTAATCGACATACTAGTCACAGAGTATTGTGAAATTTCTCCTTTTATGACTGAGTGCATGGGATGGTTAAAAATGCAGAAATGGGACTTTAAAAATATAAGATTATAAAAATATTGTGTGCCTCATTAGTGAATAAACAGTATGCAAATAGCAGGCATATTTTTTAATCTATCTCATTTTCTCTGGAGAAATCAAGGTTCTCGGGGAGTTCTGAGCCTCTTGTTGGTTTCCTGAGTGCTGGTGAACCTCCACTTCCCATCTGTGCGAGTGAGATTTACTGTGCTGACTGACTTTACAAAGAAAGAAACATAAGAGGAACAAGCAGGCACAAGACTAAATGGCATCAGGAATAATAAAAGCCCAGGGTCATAAAACATTTCATAAAGTTACTATTCCAATAAGGAAGCTTCACTTAAAAATGTTCCATTGTTTGGAAAGGGAGGCTACAGGTGAGCGAGGTAAAGAAAGAGAGTATGTTTACCCAACACCTAACATGTATTGGGCATTTATGCTAGCATTTAATTTTCACAGCCTTATGAAAAAGTTTTATTATTTTCATGTTCCAAAAGAAATAAGAGGTGGAGCCCTAACTAGTTTGGCTCAGTGGATAGAGCGTCAGCCTGCGGACTGAAGGGTCCCAGGTTCGATTCCAGTCAAGTGCACATGCCCAGGTTGCAGGTTCGATCCCCAATAGGGGGAGTGCAGGAGGCAGCCAATCAATGATTCTCTCTCATCATTGATGTTTCTATCTCTCTCTCCCTCTCCCTTCCTCTCTGAAATCAATAAAATACATTTTTAAAAAAAAAGAAAGAAAGAAAGAAGAGGTGGAAATAAGAGGTTGGGGGCGGGGTGAAGTTTAGTAACATGCCAGGGTCATCAATCAACTAACAGAAATCAGGTCTGCCTGATTCAAACCCTCCTCTCTCCACTACCATATAAAGAGGGAAGACCAAACACAAAAGGCAAGAGCTATGTTACTTTCTGAGCCAAAACTTCCTCATTTGTAAAAATGGAGATAATAATAGCACTGACCTCACAGAGTTGTTGTGAGAATGAAATGAGATACTATATAGTGCTGGAACATAGGGAGGTTTAATAAAGGATACCTATTTCTGTTGTTGTTCTTTCTTACACCGGTTTTTCAAATTGCTAAGAAAACATCTCTCTGCTAAGTCTGGTAGATATTCAATAATGCCCATATACCAAAAGAAAGAAAGGTAAGCGTGGTCTATAATAACACCTCATCATATTAGACTAAGACAGTGGTCGGCAAACTCATTAGTCAACAGATGCAAATATCAACAGTACAACGATTGAAATTTCTTTTGAGAGTCAATTTTTTTAAACTTAAACTATATAGGTAGGTACATTGTTATTAACTTAATTAGGGTCCTCCTAAGCTGGCCTTTGCTAAAATCTCAAGGGGCCAAAGAGCCGCATGTGGCTCGCGAACCACAGTTTGCCGACCACTGGACTAAAGTAATTTGTTGACTACTACGAATGGTATTTTCTACAAACCTTTAGAAGTCTTATTAACTGGGCAGCTATCAAATGGGATGGGGCTGATTAAATGGGACTACTTTGTATACAATGGAAATTTTAAAATGCTAGCACAATCTTTTTTTATACTAGTGTTTATGTATGTTGGCCTTCGTCTATATACGTACATAGTTACCTTCCCAAAACACCAAGTGTATATCCCATTCAAGTATGGCCTTGGCCAAGAGGAAAAAAATGCTCAGGTGGGCTGTCAGTAAGTCTCAGGATGAGCACAATCTAATTTGTCCTTTGTCTAGGTTAAGAAAGTTAAAATATTGCATTTCAAGCCCTGGTCAGTTTGGCTCAGTGGTTAGAATGTTGACCTGTGGACCAAAAGGTTGTGGGTTCAATTCCCAAAGGCACATACTTTGATTGTGGTTCCATCCCCAGCCCCAGTCAATGCTTCTTCCTCCCTCCCTCCCTCCCTCTCTCTTTCTTTCTCTTTCTCTCTCTCTCTCTCTTTCTCTCCTCCCCCAACCTCCTTTCCACAGTAAAAATCAATGGAAAAAAATTACCTCTAGTGCGATTTATTTTTATTATTTTTTTTTAAAACATATTTTTATTGATTTCAGAGAGGAAGGGAGAGGGAGAGAGAGGAACATCAATGATGAGAGAGAATCATTGATCGGCTGCCTTCTACACACCCCCTATTGGGGATCGAGCCCACAACTTGGGCATGTGTCCTTGACCGGAATTGAACCTGGGACCTTTCAGTCCACAGGCTGATGCTCTATCCACTAAGCCAAAATGGCTAGGGCTCCAGTGTGGATTTTTAAAAAAGTATCACTAGATCCAGTCCAGCCTCATGTGTTCTGTACTAAAGAGCAGAATACAAGTGAAATCTTTGACAGTTTTATGTTGTTCAGCTATCGTGCCACAGTTGATGATAAAGGACAGAACAAGTTTAGTCTATTTGGCCCCTGTCCCTCTAAGCTTCTCCTTTGAGACAACTGAGATGTCGACAATTGCACTGGGCCTTGAAAAGGGTAGATAAACAATAGAACACAGAATTCCTGGGTCAATGTTTGCGGGACACGCATATTAAATGAAATTAGAAGTATTGTTTTCCACTCATATGCACTCAGGCTAACAGCAAAAGAACATGAAGACATCATTATGGTTGTTAGTGGATCTGATTTTCTTTCCAATCAGATCATTGTGTCATTTCCAACATGATTTCTAAAGGAAACCGACAGCACTTACATTGTACAATGTGCGAGATCAAGAGGGCAGCGCTGGTGTCATTACACGTCAGCCTGCCCTGAGCCAGGTCCTGCTTCACTTGCAGAGCAAACAGGTACCTGCAAACAGAGAGACGGGCGTTAGAAACACAGAGATGGGCCTATGGAGGGCGGGGAAGGTCAGCATCTAAGTCATGCTCACCCCTGGCAACCTGTCCACACCGTGAGCAACTAAAAAAAAAAAAAGGTACAAAAAAACAAGGAAAAGAAAGTCCGCAAGGCTGAAATTAATTTCTGAGGCCTCTGACTGTCCCGTGAATACACACAGCTCCCCGAAGGACTGGGAGACACGTGCTGCAATCTTTTCACGCAGTGAGTAACACGTTTCATTTTATATGGAGGGAAGCAGCGGTTAAATATAGGTACACGATTACTTACCACCCTATATATTTTTGCAAGGTAAAGCAAACAATTAACTTTTTTCACAGAACAATATACTAAAAATGGCTTTATGGCTCAGACAATAACAGTAGTTCATTATGGTTAGTTAAAAGCTTTGCAACGGGAAATGGAAAGACAAGGGTGTCTTTTTTGTGGTGCAATATTCACTTAGCCACTTCCACAAGGTTCAGCTCTCAGATGCATAAAAAAATCAATTTACTTTGAAATTCTTTTCTCTATATTGTAGGATAAAGCAAGTAAACACTTTTGGCAAAAGAGAAAAGAGATATTTATAAAACAACGAAATTATGGGGAAACAGTCAATGTTAAAATTGGTTGGAAAATATCAGTATGACCTCATAACTTTTCAGAAAAGACATTTCGTAGTTTTGCCCACTGCCTAAATGGGCAAATAGTAGTTTTGCCCACTGCCTAAAAGTGTCATCTCAGAAGTAACTCTTACCAACCAAACCAGATTCTGGCTCCCACCTAATTACCCCTTG
This sequence comes from Eptesicus fuscus, assembly GCF_027574615.1. Lineage (NCBI taxonomy): Eukaryota > Metazoa > Chordata > Mammalia > Chiroptera > Vespertilionidae > Eptesicus > Eptesicus fuscus. The sequence goes on along the minus strand of NC_072480.1, from coordinate 63,520,723 downwards.
GAAGGACACAGAGAAATGTAGATTCCAGATTGGGTAGGAAAAGGTGCAAAATGAGTCTGGAATATCTAGCTATGCCAGAAAGCAAGGCAGCTCCCAAAACAAATGTGTTGCATTGAAGGGGCATCCATTGGCCAAAGTGGCAATAGCTTGAGTAGCAACAAGAATGATTAAAGTGAATGGAAAATTCAAGATTTCATATGACGATACTTAAAAAAAGAGAAAACAGGAAAAACAGAACGTGTCACCAACTTGAGGAGACTATTTTAGCAATTCTTTATGCAAAAATTGGTAACCCGTGACCAAAACAGTGGTCATGTAATCTGCCTCTCCTGTAGGAAGGATACTTGGACTATGTCCAGATAGTCCAAGTGGATGAGGCAAAGTTTTATCTTACAGAAGAATGCTAACTAATGGTGCAGCAGGAATAACAGAATGAGAAGATCCCCATTCTACCACCTCTAAAGAAATTATTGACTCTAACAAGGACTGTTAGTTGGTGTAAAAACCACTTAGGAAACTGGACTTTTGCATAGACAAAGTAACATGACCTTACTTCATAATGGAAAGATCAGAATGCCACCACTCTACTGATCCATCTTAGTATCATTAATGATGTAGGAAGCACACATTACTTATGATGAATTCTGGCCAAAAATGTTTAACTTGTATCTGTCAAGGCTTTAGAACTAACTTCCAGTTTTTAGGAAATACAGAGGCTAGAGCAGTGGTCGGCAAACTCATTAGTCAACAGAGCAGCAAACCGCGGTTTGCCGACCACTGGGCTAGAGGAATAAGCTAAAAAGACAAGAGGTAAGATATTCTGTAGTACAACTGGTCCAGCTTCTCTACCAAGATGGTATCTTGAGGTCCAGGGACACGATAACCAGACGCAATGTGTGGTCCTTCAGTGAATTTCATTTAGAATAAGGAGATATGAATGGCATGGGGAGGAGGGGGACACAAATGGGGAAATTTGAGTAGGGCCAGGGTATTAGATGAGATGAAAAGTACATGCATATGCATAGGGAAAAAATCAGAAAGGATGTCACACTGATGTGTTAATAGTAATCTCTGGGCAACAGGAATACAGTATTTTTATCTTCTTAGTCTTGTTTATCTACATATTCTAACTTTCTCCACTGTACATTGATTACTTTTGCAATAACGAAAACTTATTTTTAATTTTGTTAAAAAAGGCTTTAACAAGAACAACCACAGGTTGCCATCAAATGCAACATGGAAAGCACAGTGACTAAAATAAAAACAGTCAATGAATGTTAGAAACTTTTTTAATAAGACAAAAACGAATCTTCTTTAAGTCATTTAAAAAGTTCCATTATTAAGAACTAAAAAACAAGGTGCAATTCTGTAACCATCAAAAACAGAACAAAAGCTGAAAACAAAACTAAATCACTCATATATCTGCCAGGTAACAGTTGATCTCCTCCCCTCCCCTCCTCTCAAGGCTTATTTAAATGTTTGTGTTCTCTCTCTCTCTCTCTCTCTCTCTCTCTCTCTCTCTCTCTCTCTCTCTCAAGGGAAGAAGGGCAGAGAATATAAAATAACACACATCAACATACAGGTTTATGTGAGAGGCAGTATAGACCATCTCTCGACATTAGGTAGTGGTTATGGTCTTTTGAACCCAACACTTCTTAGAGCTATAGGCTTTAATTCCCGCCTATATGGTCTATTTTAAAGTAAGCAGGAGGGCTTTATGTTTTAGAAACATTACATTCGGGACATTTTAGCATCTCAAATTCAAACATGGGGTCCTGTGTTCACAGGGAGGGATTCAGAGTGAGACGGGCTTCAGGGGCCTTTGGGGACAGTCTCGTGTGGGCTCGAGGTGGCAGTGGGTCTGAAAGATCCCGCACGTAGTTAGAGGGCAGTGTCATGTTGAAGACCGCAGGAAGAACTTGTCACCCTAAGTACGCGGACCCTTTCTGTCCCAAGGCCCTGGTAATACGAGAAAGACTTTCCTGGGTACTGATTTCCGGATGACAGCTGTAAGTCGAGCACGCTGGCTGCAATGCTAACTTTAGAGATTCAGCAACAACCTTTCGTCCTATAATCTGAAGCAATTCCAACCAAATTCATGAGCTAAAGGCTAAGGTGTTCTCAGCAGACACTAAATAAAATTAAACCGGCAAACACAAGGAAAATGCTCAAAGCGCTCAAAAGGACCCAGTCAGTGTGGCTCAGTGGTTGAGCTTTGACCTATGAACCAGGAGGTCACAGTTTGATTTCAGATCAGGGCACATGCCCAAGTTGCGAGCTTGATCCCCAGTGCGGGGCGTGCAGGAGGCAGCCGATCCATGATTCTCTCTCATCATTGATGTTTCTCGCTCTCTTTCCCTCTTCCTTCCTCTCTGAAATCAATAAAAATATATGTTTTTAAAAAGCACTCAAAAGGAAATGGACTAGCTTTAGGATGGGAGGAGGAAGGAGATGACAGTGGCAGGACTAGTCAAGAAGGGCTTCGCTTCCTGGGACTGCAAATCACACCCATCGGATGCCTGGTTTTATTTTTATTATTTATTTATTTAAATATATTTTTATTGATTTCAGAGAGGAAGGGAGAAGGAGAGAGAGACAGAAACATCAATGAAGAGAGAGAATCACCGACCGCCGGCACACCCCCTACTAGGGATTGAGCCCACAACTGGGGCATGTGCCCTTGACTGGAATCAAACCCGGGACCTCCAGTTCGCAGGCCGACACTCTATCCATTGAGCCAAACCATCTAGGGCAGGATGCCTGGTTTTACACATGTCTATTTCCATTCATTTCATTTGGGAGGTCTGATTCTTTTTCCTCTTCAGTGTCACGTCCAATTTCTCTGCCAGCCTAAGAAACACCCTTCAGCAGACCTTGCACAGCAGCGAGTTCCGATAGGGTCTCTCACCTACCCGAACGCAGCTGAGTAGAAATCAGATTTGATTGACGATGGGATGCCCAGTGAGAAGTGTGCCTGACCGCATTAGCATCAGAAAAGTGACTCAGAGCTCTGCAATAAGAGAGCCTGGTGACTTATTTTCCAACCAGCTTGCCCTACCTTTTAAAACTGCACCTAAGAGTCGGTGATTTTCCCCTTTTGTCCATAGGACAGAGTTTCACCGCAAGTGCAGTCCGAGAAATAGACAGGTACTCAGCTTCCTGTTGAACCGCCAAGTGCAATGTAATCTTCCATCTATGTAAATGGGGAGCACGGGGCCAGAGTCCCTTGGAGTAGGCCAAACTGAACAGTCTGCAGGCCCGTTTCTGTCTCTCTTTTCCACACATCCCTTGTCTAAATTAGCACTGACCACGCAGACCTTCTCCTAAGCCCCTCCTCACCGCCATCTGCTATAGAAAAGTAAGTCCCTGGAATCTCAATGGTTACATCACTCCATTTTTGCTTACACGGGAAGTTGAGTGTGTGGGAGTCAGCATATTGGATCTGGGAGGTCCTCTTCTGGTTATACCTCGTGACAAAGTGGAAAGTGATGAGTTTCATAGCAATTTTATTCACCCTTGGACCCAAAGAATTCTCTCTTCGGGGAAGATTTTTTAAAATGTCAGTTAACAGTGGGAGCCAGACAACAAACACCCAAACCCACTGCATCCAGCTGAGCCGTGTCACGTGGGGGAGCTGCCAGATCGGCCACAGCAGCTGGCAAGACACCGGGCGCACTTGGCCTGAGGGTAACTAGTTGCATGAAATTTTATAACAAGGACCAGAATGGAAGAAAACTCCAAACCTCTAAAAGGCAATGAATCATAAAAATTGAAAAGGTGCAAAACTCATTGCAAAGTAGAAGAGGGAGGAAAAGTGGGGAAGAATGGCTTTATGCTGCCAAGTTCCGCAGCAGGATAGAGCCCCAGTGGGACTCCAGAGGAAAATGCACACTGCTGACCAACAGCTGGCCTCGCCCGTAGATTTATTTCAATATTCTGAGCTTGGAGCAATGCATGTTCCCACGACAGGAAGGCTGGCCCCAGAAATGGAGACACAGGAGCCCCGATAATGACACCACATGAAGACGTGTCATCGGCCCCTCTGTCTTGTGCAGCTGGGTGTAGTAGCTCCAGCTGCCCCTCTACTTCAGCGTCCTGGCAAACTGCACGGTTCCCAGAGGCCGATGGCTTCTGCAGCTCCCAGCCGCCTCTAAGCGCTTCATCGATTGGAGGATTGTAAGTGGAGGCAAACAAGCAGTGGTGACTCGTTCAGAAACACAACGCCTTCACCTCTCGCGGGAATCCATGTACCCAATGCCCTTCCTGCCGCATCCATGTGATGTCGAGTAGGTGTCTCAAACACAGCCTTGCAGAAGCAAGCTCCTAACTCTCTTCGCTCCCAGTCCTCTATTTCCCTCCACCCATTCCACTTACTCATCACCAACACCCAGCCAGTTGCTTCAGTCAAATCTAAGCATTCCCTCTACTTCCCTCAGTCTCCATCCCCAACACACCACCCAGATGGATGGACCCCACCTCCAGCAAGTACTGCAAATGCAGCCACACATCCCCATTTCCACTCCTACCGCCTCCTCTGCCACCATCATCTCGGCCTGGATGATGGCAATCGCTTCCTCACTGGATTCCCTGCTGTCATCCTCCCCACAACTTCCACGTGGCAACTCATCTTTCAACAGTAAGTACATTCGGGCCTCTGTCCCACCTCACTGCACTCCGCTCTCACTGTTCCTGCCACTCGGAGCACGTTTTTGATTGACACCTGTCACTTGTTCCTGCCTTGGGCACTGCCTACTTGGAAAGGTCTCCCTCCGAAAATGACTGACAGATCCTCGTTATTTCCTCAGAGAGGCACCCCAGGCTAACCAATCTGAAATCGTCACCCAGTCACCTTCTATGCCATCATCCTACTTCAATGACCTAAATAAAGAGCCCTACCATTATCTGATTTTGTTGTTGTTTATTTAATAGTTCTGTCTGTTCCCATGAGAGGCAGATTTGTTTTTTCATCACTATATCCCCAGTGACTACAACAATGCTTGCACAGAGTGTACACACTTCATAAATCCTTTTGACTGAATATCTTCATCTCTTTCATAAATGATGGTCAGCCACCCAAGATATTGTGCTCTGTATCAGGAATGAGAGGATGAGAAAGGTGTCACAGCCTTGGTCTGAAACAGTTACGTCTTAAAAGGCAGTGTGGCAAGAATTTGGCTGGTCAGACTAGTGTACTCCAAGGGAGTATACTGAAAAGGGAGGCATTTTATCTTCACGTGTTCCCACTGGGCTCTGACCTCCTTTAGAAACCCACGTGTTTGCCACAAATTATAAAGTCAGTGGTAGTACTGATGATGATGACAATGATGGTGATGGTGATGATAATGGTTACCATCCATGGCGTCCCTCCTGGGTTCCAGCCATTTGATGTGTAATAATGCTCATCCTCAAAACAACCATAGCCAGGCCAGCCTTACAGTCACACTGACACAGAGGAACTGAGACAGGTGGAGAGGGACCAAGTGACCGGCCAGTCACGCAGCTATCAAAAGCAGGACTGCCGCCAAAGCTGACCGAGGCTCACGCTTCTCCCACTTGGCCAAGCTGCCAAAGAAACCAACCACAGTTCTTGTCCTCCCACCCAGGACAGCAATGAAGAGAAACTCTGAGGTAACATCTTGGTTTCCCAGGAGGGATTCACTTTCCCAAACCATCTTGTGATAAGATAGATAAAGAGGGGAAATATGGCAGTAACAGGGTTAAGTCTGATCCACTTCATCACTTCTCGGCCTTTTGGCTAAGATCAAGTGTAGAAACCAGGCTTTAGGGAAAACGTGGTACTTACCTGCCCCCATGTTTATAAGCATAACTAAAAAGCGCGGGGGGCAGGGGGGTGGTTAAACTGTTAAGCACAGAGTGGATGCTGGTTAAGGCTGGTTAAGTAGACTTTGAGAAAATGTTAATCAAATGGACTTAGAACATGAACTTGTGCTTCTCCTCGGCACCCCATTGTAATAAACAGCCAAACCACTAACCTTGTGAGTTCTTCTTGGAGTTGCGTGTGGTCAGGTGGAAAGAATTTCACCACAAACCTAACAACAACATGCTTTGGCCCTAAAGAAGGAGGAGGAAAAAAAAAAAAGCAGTTATTGATTTCTGTTTCAAATGCATTTTTAACGTTTTTGTTTAAATTGATTTTTAGAGAGAGAGGAAGGGAGAGGAGAGGAGAGGAGAGGAGAGGAGGGGAGAGGAGGGGAGAGGAGGGGAGAGGAGGGGAGAGGAGAGGAGAGGGGGGGAGAGGAGGGGAGAGGAGGGGAGAGGAGAGGAGGGGAGAGGAGAGGAGGGGAAAGGAGAGGAGGAGAGAAGAAGAAGGAGAAGGAGATAAGAGGAGAGGAGGAGAGGAGGGGAGAGAAGAGGAGGGGAGAGGAGAGGAGAGGAGAGGAGAGGAGAGGAGAGGAGAGGAGAGGAGAGGAGAGGAGAGGAGAGGAGAGGAGAGGAGAGGAGAGGAGAGGAGAGGAGACTGGCTGCCTCCTGCACACCCCTACTGGGGATCGAGCTGGCAACTCGGCCATGTGTCCTGACCGGGAATCGAACCGGTGACCTCTTGGTTCCTGGGTTGATGCTCAACCACTGAGCCACACTGGCTGGACTTGTATTGTTGTTTTTAAACTGTGACAAAGGTATCACATGGAGATATTAGACTTTTTCTCTGGAGATTTCAATTGTACCCATGTTTGAAAGGCATTTTTCTCTTTTAAAAATTGTGCCTAATTAGCTAGTTTCGTCCAAGTACAAGTTTTAGATCATTTTAAAAGGAGATAATGAAGATGTAAATTAGTCATGTAATTTATTGTTTTTAACTATCTACAAGGTACAGCTGTTAATGTGTTCATCAAATATGTATATAGCACCTATATGCCAGATGCTATCCTGAGGTGTGGAGAGAAACGAAACCTCAACAAGACCAGGCCCTGCCCCACCACCGTCAGCCCAAGCCTGTTAAGTGCCTTATAAACCATATCGATGAGTTCAGACAAAATCAGGAAGCAGATCTGGAAGGGGTGGTCAGGGAGAGATGATGAGGGAGATGAATACATTCTGTTTTTAGAATTAAAACAGAACAAATAGATTATAAAATAAAATAATAATTTGTAATCTGAGACTGTTTGATGTATAAGCTACAATGCAAGGGCAATCTTATAGGTTCTGCCGTTTGGAATGATTGCAATGAGTTTATGTTCTATGAAATATAAGATACTACAGTGAAATCCCAATTTTAACAGTACTCATATGTTTGCTCTACCTTTCGCTATCACAAAGACAAATGTTGTATCATAATTTCTATACGAACACATTCAAATTCAGGAAAGATACAAAAATAACACATCATAAGGCGAAGATGTCACCAACATACAAAAAATTAGGAGGAAGGAAACAAGGCACAGAAATACCGAAGCCAAGAGAAACTGGGATTTTCCCTAATCACCAAAAATTAACAAAAACCCTGGCATGTCAATTCTGGGTCACAAAATAACAATGAAAAATGGGGAAGATGGGGAGGCCACGCTATTTCCTCTCAGTTACTTTCACAGACAAGGGGATGAAAGGCGGGTGCTGAGACCCTCAGAGAACCTGACGTGAAGCAGATGCTGGCACTAAGCGAAAAGGACGGCTCGTCACACACGGCTAGTCACAGCCCACGGAGGTGAGCAGGCGCCCAGTGCTGGCCCCTGTCCTCACATCTGCTAATGTGCTAAGAGATTCCCTTCCACCATTAGCAGTTCCGCCACTCGTCTTTGCAGGGACAAAGGTCATCATTCTAGACTCTTTGCGACCTCCACCCACCAGGCCTGGGGCTTCTCTCTGTAATGTGTCTCCCATTGGATCACTGGCCAACCCCCCATAAACATTAAACAAACAATGGCGGTTTCATTTTCAGCATCAATAATTGCTTAATTTAAATGACAGCTCAACATCAATTTCGATGGCATAAGGGCTATCCAGGCACTGGGTGTCCATTTATTACATCCACATAAACGGCTGTAAGTGGCCCGGTGGGGTTTCTTAATGAGACAGAAAAGCAATCCCACAAGGTATTGTGTGCTGTGGGCTCAGCTAAAGAAATGGAGTTTTGTTACCATCCCCAGACTCTGCCCAGTCTCTGGCTGCAGTGAGGAACTATTTGGAGTGACTTTGAGAATGGAGCTTAGCTCTGAAATTGACCTTGGAGCAGTGAGAGGGGAGGCAGGTCCAGTGCTGAGGCATGATGGGAAGGGAGAGAAAAACCAAGTGTTCTCTTCCCGTCCTCCTCTCCTAGACCCTCTTTAATCTTTTCTCCAGCACAGGGTCTAAATGCAAGCCAGGCTCCCTCCAGCGCTGCTTGCCATTCAGAAATTCAGAAACACACACACAAGCTTGCATCCTGATTTCACAGGCTTTGAAGAGGCAGACAGAAAACCTTACACCAATTTATGAATAAACGGCTCCACTCCCCGCCCCCCCCCCCCCCCCCTTTGCAAAAGTGACAATAAGAAACCCGGGTTCAGACAAGGCAAATCTATTATGGCTTAGTAGCATGGTTTAGTTGTTAATCAAAACCATATTTGATTTTCCAAGCAAAATTTTGATTACCAAACTGTTATATATTAAAATTGCAGAACACATTTTAATAGTACATGGGTTAGTGGATGATGAAAAGCAATTATGGGGTAAAATAAAAATCTGTATCACTAAGTGCTTGACGCCACAGGACAGCCGACGTCTAGACGAGGAAACTGTCTGGCTCGATGTTTAACAAAACTGTTACACATACAGTGTATACTTACTTCTAATCTGCTTGACAATAGGTTTTAAGAGATCCAGCCACACCTACAAAAGGAAAAAAGAACAGATTGAGACACAAACTCTCAATGAACGAGTGTATTTTGAGTCTTTAACTTGGAACTGTTTAAAATAAAATTTTTGTGTACTGGAGGCTGTCCCTCTTTTCTCCAGAATTCCGTATCTGACATCATCCACCACTTTCACAGGACAGATCCGAATTTGCTAACATTATCCCTAAGCTGCAAAATTGAGATCTCTCCTAGACTCAGCAAACTAAAAACTCTTCTACTCTCACTTGTACTTTGGTCACAGTTAGCGAGTCAGCAAATATTAATGTATGACTGCATGTCTGGCTGCAAGCTGAGTGAAATAGGCACGCTCCTTAGTGAAACAAAACATGTGTGTGCGCGCGTGTGAACGGATCGGAAAGGGGATGGCTATCTATAGAATACCGCCTGGGCACCAGGCGCTATCCAGAAGCTATTTACCTCTAAGAACGAGGCCAGAAGGATTCCTGTTACCCAGGAGAGAAACCTGAGACGTGGAGAGGTTCAATAACTTGTCCCCGGTCTCCCAGCTCTGCAGCGGCAGAGCCAGGACTGAGAGAGGCCTGTCCAACTTCAAAGCCCAGACTCTTTTCACACGTACTCGCCTTGGCATGCAGTTTGAGTGGCAAAATTTCCGAGAGACTGAGAGCAGAGGGAGAGAGCGACATAGCAAGAGAGACCAGCTGCCCTTATTAATAAAGTACTTTAACCATATTATCCCATTTCACACATGCTTTTCTTTAAACTCGCCTTGAATTTGTGGCCATTTGAAAAGGGTTCTATGGAGGCTCATATTTACATATATGACAAAAACAAGGTTAATGTGCTTAATGTGAAGATAGTTTTTTTTTTTAATTTCTTTATTGATTAAGGTATCACATATTTGTCCTCGTCCCCCCATTTCCATCCCACCCCCCTCCCCACACATGCCCCCATCCCCCTGTTGTCCTTAACCGCTGGTTGGGCTCATATGTCTGCACACAAGTCCTTTGGTTGATCTCCCCCTTTATCCCCACCCTTCCCTACCCTCCCCCTGAGGCCCGACAGTCTGATCCATGCCTCCTTGTTTCTGGGTCTGTTCTTGTTCATCAGTCTATGTTGTTCATTATTTCCCCTAGATGAGTGAGATCATGTGCTATTAGAAATACACTTATAAGAACCGAAAATGAGACAAGCAATAATGGTTATGGTGACAGGCGTGAAGATAGTTTTATAAGTAAACTAGAGGCCCAATGCACGATATTCGTGCAAGAATAGGCCTTCCTTCCTCCAGGTGCTGGCACCGCCTTCCCTCCAGCACCTGGGACCCGGGCTTCCCTCTGGCCGCCAGCAGGCACCCGGGACCTGGGCTTCCCTCGCAGCCCCGGCTTCGTCCGGAAGGACATGCAGTCTAATTAGCATATTACACTTTTATTATTATATAAGATATGAGGACATTACAAAACTTTGCCAAGAACAACAGGTAACTGACGAAGAAAAAATGACAATGGCTAAGGAGAAAATGTTCGAATTCAGGAGTAATTTTCACTACAAATGCAAATTTAAATAACCATATACCATTTCCACCCATTAAACTTGTATCTAGATATGCCTGTGTGTGCATGGTGCTTGTAGTTTATAACACCCCAGGGTGCAGGGAGAGTTACTCTGTTGGTGGATGTATGAATTGGTACAATGTTTCTGGAGACTAATTAGGGAATAATTATCTAGAGGCTAAAAAGTATTCTGACACATGCTCTGTCACCCAGTAATTCAACTTTGGGAAATTATGCACAGAAAGATTTATGTACAACGAGTGCTAATTGCATTTTTACAACAGTCAAAAATTTTACAATAACCTAAATAAATAAGTAAAATGGTCCACGTCTATAAAACATTACCATGCAGGAATTAAAAATGATGTTCTTGATAAATACTTGTGCATGTGGGAAAATGTGTTTTGGAGGTTAAAAGATGGGTGAGTCTTGTCTGCCTCTTAACCGCCTTTTGTATTATCCAAACTACCTTAAATAATCACTAAGAATTCTCGTAAGGAAAATAACTAAAAATTTTAAGTTCCCACCTATTCACATTAAACTCCCCCACCACCTTTTCAAATAAATAAGATTTTATAACGAAACTTTCATTTCTGTATTCCCCAGCCTACATCACTATCCTATAAGAGAAAAAAATAGTGGCATTAGTTGATTTAGAATCATCTCTACTGTCAGACTCATAAACCTCAACCTTAAAAGAGAATAATCATTCAAAACAGCAATTATCATTTGCAAGATATATTCTTTTCCTCCTAAGAATCCTAAAAGATGAATGAGGTGACAAATGTTATCTTCCTTTGATAAGAAAACAGATTCAGAGGACAGACGCCCAAAGTTGGAACGTAAACCCTGTTCTTCAAACTCATTTATTAATTCAACAAAATAGTACTGTGTCCCTATGCTAGGCTCTGGGGAATGGTGAGAAAACCAACCATGGTCCTCACTTCATGGAGCTTATGGACTAGTGAGGCAGCAGACGGAAATCAAAAAGCCTTCCCAACAAAAATGAAGAACCTGAGACAAATGAATGAAAAGTGAAAGGGAGTCCCCGAGGACTCACAGTGTCTGGGATAGGGAAGTTTGACCCACTCATGGGAGAAGCAGAGGTCGAGGGACTGTTCAGGGACCATGCCCCTGAACGTGACATTGTGCTGGGATCTGAAGGGGAAGAGAGTAAGGAGAACAGATGAGCACACACAGTAAAAATCCTTGTCTGGATGCCTGAGGTGAAAGGAAACCAACATGGCTACAGAGCAAGGCTGGAGCATCAGGAAAGGGTCAGACCCCACAGAAGCCACGTTAAGATTCTTCATCCTTATCCTAAGAACAACGCAAAGGGTTTAAGCATGGGGCTGATCCAATCTGATGTGAACGTTAAAAACATCCATCTGGCAGTGTGAGAACAGATAGGGGGAGCCAGAACAGATTCAGGCTGACCTGTTGCAATTGTCCAGGCAAAAGAGGATGGTATTTGGACCAGGAGGGCAGAAGTAGAGTTTGGAGAAAGTGGGGGGATTTAAGATAAATTTAAGAGGTAAAATCCAATGGGATTTACTGATAGACTGGATATGGTAGCTGAGGAAGGGGACAATGACCAGAATGACACCAAGATTTCTGCTGTCAGACCCATAAACCTCAACCTTAATGCCCTTGGATTTCATGAGGAAGAGACAGTGTGGAAATTGTGGGGCACGCTGGTCCAGAGCTCAGAGGAGGCCTGGGCAGGATATCTCCGTTCAGAAGCCGCCGCCACCTGACTCCGTGGAGGATAAGGTCGCCTCATAGAGTCCAGAGGATGGAACCCATGAGCACTGAGGATGCCTCCACCACGCAAAGCCAGGTGAAGCACATGAGGGTGGAAAGCAAGTAAGAAGAGAGTCGTGTCATGGAAGCCATGGGAAGGTGGCGTTTCCAGAAGGCAGAACATCAAGAACTGCTGAAAGGTAAAATAAGATGACAACTAGAATATCTGATGGTCAGCTGACTCAGGGATGGGTCTGAAAGTACGGTGGGCGGTGAAGAGGCAGGAAGGATGAAGAGATTTTCCTTTTGAAGAAATTTTTTTCAATTACAGTTTGCTCCCAATATCATTTTGTATTGATTTCAGGTGTACAGTATAGTGGTTAGGCAATCATATACTTTATAAAGTGTTCCCTCGATATTTCCAGTATCCACCTGGCACCATACAGTTATTGCAGTATTATTGACAATAGACCCTATGCTGTACTCTACACACCCGTGACTATTTTGTAACTATCAATTTGTACTTCTTAACTGATGAACGGCTTTTTCAAGAAGCTCAGCTATGAAGGAGGAGGAAGACAAGAGACTAGGAGTACAGAGCGTAAAAAAAGTCAAAATAAGGGCATTGTGTATTTGCTCGTTTTTAACAGGAAGGCCCTGGGTACTTTCAAAAAAAGGGAGGGATTGAGACTATGAGCAAGAAGAGATAACCGATGTCCAAAAGCAGTGGTCGGCAAACTGCGGCTCGCGAGCCACATGCAGCTCTTTGGTCCCTTGAGTGTGGCTCTTCCACAAAATACCGCATGTGGGCGCGCATGTACAATGCGATTGAAACTTCATGGCCCATGCACAGAAGTCGGTTTTCGGCTCTCAAAAGAAATTTCAATCGTTGTACTGTTGATATTTGGCTCTGTTGACTAATGAGTTTGCCGACCACTGTCCTAAAGGACCTGAAATGACGTGAGAAGGTAGCTCTGAAACAGAGGGCAAGGGCCTGAGTTAGAAAGAAAAGCTCTTCCATTGCAGGGAGAGAGAAAGACAGAAAAGCTAATGACCAATGCAGTTTATATTTCTGTGCTGGGAGGATAAGAAAGTTCCTTTTTGAAGCCTTCTGTTTCCCCTGTAAAATCTGAGAGCTGGTGGACTGAGGCAAGTGGAGAAGTGATGCTGTATGAGACACTGAGTTAACTGGGGAATTCCAGTGGGATTCCCAGGGCTGCGGAGCGCTCACTCATGCACCTGCCACCCTGAGCTCTTTCGGCCTCCACGGCTGCCTCGGGAGAAGCATCTCTGAGACCTTTCACCATCGCCGACTCTGCCACAGAATCGGCCTAAACTCTGCAAACCGCTCAGGACAAAACAACTACGCTCTGGTAGCATAGTTGCCAATTTTATGAACTGTTTTAAAACATCTCTTCTGTTTTTGGCATTTCTGTGGAAAGCATCAAATACAAGCATCGATTTGAGCCAACTGAGCATGTGGTTTTAGAACATGTCGGTCTAGAAACATCAGACTGGCCCAAATTAGCCCACTTGGTTGAGCTCTGCAGCAATGATGCCACAGGGCATCGATCACATCACAGCTGGCCTGGGTGAGAACACGGAGCCTTGAGAACCTATCCAGTCACCAGTTAGAATGACAGTTGTAGAGCGGAGAGAAAAGGCCTTGCACACACAAGACTAAATCTACTACAAATGGGTGAGCTGGAAGGAGCTTCTCTTATTTCTAAGAAGAAAAATAGGGTTGCTGCTTGACTAGCGTTAAAGCACTGTAGTTTGATATATGGGGAGGGCTACTGGGAAGCATATGAATTGAATCAGATCATGTTAGACAAATCACTTGTTCACTCAACCTAAGTGGAACAGAAACAAGCTCCAGATGAGGTAAAAAGGTGACAAAGCACCACAGTCTTCCTTTCCCTGCCCACAGATCGCTAGAGGGTCACAGCTGTAATGATGTATCTCAAACCCCACCCTTCATCCTTTCAACCAAGCCACACCTCCCTGCCCTCTCTAAACCACACCACTGAGCATCAGAGCTCAACTGCACAGCCACAGGGATGTGCAGGGATCTGGCTGTAAAGGGATCTGGTTAAAATGAATGAACTTCTAGAAAGGTCATTCCCAGTGAGTGGGACTCACCAAATCAAGGACATTTTCCCCACTGAGATTTGAAGGTCTATGGCAGTGATGGGCAACCTTTTGAGCTTGGTGTGTCAAACTTCGCCAAAAAACTGAGCATAACTCGGGTAGTGTGTCACTTTGAGGAGAAAACATTATTTCGCAAATGTTTCATCCTCAGCGGCCGCATGTCATCAGAAATGGCTATGCGTGTCAGTGCTGACACGCGTGTCATAGGTTCGCCATCACTGGTCTATGGGAAGAGTTTGCTAGGGCTGCCGCGACAGAGTACCACAGACAGGCAGGCACGGACAACAGGCATTGATTTCCTGCACTTCTCAGGAGGCACAGGGTGTTGCAGGTTCAGTGTCTTCCGAGGCCTCTCATTGGCTTACAGGTGGCTGCCTTCTGGCTATGTCCCCACATGGTCTTCCCCCTGTGAAGGCACGCCCCTGGTATTTCCCGGGTATCTCCAAATTTCTTCTTCTTAAAATGGTACCAGTCAGATAGGATTAGGGCCCACTCTAACAGCCTCATTTTAACTTAATCACCCCTTCCAAGGCCCCGCCTTCAAGAACAATCACATCCTGACATACTGGGCAGTAGAGCTTCAACATACAAACTTTTTTTTTTTTTTTTGGGGGGGGGTCACAATTCAGTCTATAAATGCTATCTTCCACAATTTGATTTCAACACAGCTTTCCAGCCTCCACATCCCCAGCTTGCATACATTTTATTCAGGCTCCCTCTCTTCCTCCCATCCCCTGTTAATATCACGTTCCCCTTTGGAATGTGCTCTCTGCACTGAAACACTGTTTGGTGAGAAGAAATGGTTTAATGCCTGGGTATCAAAGGCAAGGCAACATGAGTCACTATTCCCAAAGGCGTTCTCTTCTTTCCCTTGATAACTGTTTGCCCCTATTATTTTGATGAGTGACATTTTAGGGTGGATTTTGTAGGCAACTGAAATATCTGAGGTATTTTGGAAAGAGTCCTACTAAAAGAGATTCATTTACATGATATCAGACAGCGGGTAGGGAAAAGAAACTGCTTCTTAAGCACCTACTGTGTGCCAGGCACCGGATGGGTGCTTTATACATTCTCATATAATATTCATAACAATATGGTCATTTTACACAGGAAGGAAGACAAACTCAGAAAGCTTATTAACTTGCCCATGGCAACATAGCTGGGGTTCAACATGAAGCCCATTTGACTCTAAACCTGTGCTTTATATGTAACAAAATATCCTACCCCTCAAAAAGCTAAAGGACTCAACAATAGTTCAGCTCTCCTCTTCAGGTTTAAAAATCAAAACTGAATATAAGAAAAATATTTCATCATCAACTAAAATGTATACAGGAACCAGATAATATAGTTTATAGAAAATTATTCAGTATCTAGAATTCATTGCAATACATTAGTCTTTCTTCAGGCTGACTCCCAGAAGAAATAACTTTATTTTGAATTTTTGTTTGTAAACATTTGTTTGAATGTAATTTTCATATTAATCTTAATTATCTTATTAATTTTACATTAGTCTATAGTTGAAAGATATGTAAAGTGTGGCTTTCATTTTAAAACCAATTAGGGGTTTCTGATTCTGGTCAAAATAGAGTAAGAGGAACTGGATCTTCCTACATGAAATACACACCGGGGGGCTGGGGGTGGGAGGGGGAAAAGGAAACAATCAATACATAACACAACAGATCTGAATACTTGGGGCACCAGGCAATGAGGAATAGTGATTCCCTGAGACAGAACAAAATAATCAGGAACCCTACAGTGCCCCAGCCTTCTGCCTTGAGCAAGCTTCTAGACTGTGGTGCAGGGAGGAAGAACCTGGCAAAATCCACAAGTTAAAGAGATGGGGCTGAGAGTGCAGAAACCAAGGTAGTGAGCGTTCACAGGAGAGCCCCAACGAGTAGAAAAGCTCTCTCTAGAAAGAGCGTTTAGGAGAGTGCTGAGGCTTACCCTTGAGTAACCAGCTTAATATTGATCACACATGCTTATGAGAAAATACCCAAGACTGGGGGAAATAACCTATGAGATTAGAGGTAACACTGCCTTGGTGTTCACATAGGGCCAGGAACAGTACCTATTCTCACCAGGCAGATTGGAAGACCTCATGATTCATGGGCATTGGGTAGAGTACTGAAGAGGCATTCCTAGCAGCAGGAAATAATTTACCCCATACTGTTCACTACACCAGTTCCACCTAACAAGTCTTAAAAGCCAGATCTGGGAGGACTAAATTGTTTCCAAATAACTTAAGTGCATCCCAGAACACTCAATAAGTTTTATAGAAATACAAAACTATTAAGCACTCAACAATGTAAAATTCACAATATCTGACATCCAATAAAGAAAATCAACAGGCCCAGCCGGAGTCAGAGTGACTCAGTTGGTTGGGACATTGTCCTGTGCACCGAAAGGTTGTTGGTTCAATTCCCAGTCAGGGCACATACCTGGGTTATGGGTTTGATCCCTGGTTGGGGAGCCAGCCTATCGATGTTTCTCTTTCTCTCTCTCTCCCTCCTTCCCTCCCTTCCCCCTCCCTCCCTCTCCCTCTCTCTCTCTCCTCCTAAGCCTGTGTCCCTCCAGAATTCATATGCTGAAGTCCTAATCCCAAGGTGACTGTATCTGGAGATAGGGTCTTTAAAATGTAATTAAGGTTGAATAAAGGCATTGGGATGGGTCCCTGATCCAATAGGACTGTGCCTTTATTAAGAAGAGGAAAATCTCCCCCCACCCCCACATGTGAGGACAAAGAAAGAAGGTGGCCATATGCAAGTCAGGACGGGGCTCATCACCAGAATCTGACCAGGCTGGTACCCTGGTCTCAGACTTCCAGTCTCCAATACTGTGAGAAAGAAATGCCTTTTGTTCAAGCCACCCAGCCTATGGTATTTTGTTATGGCAGCCCAGCTAAGACGCCTACCAATGGCAAACTTTTCTTCTGGCATGGAGAAGAATATATAATCAACAAAAAGATGCCAACCTTCTTCCTGAGCTTTACCAACACTTACTGATTAGAAATTAGAACTGTTTTATCAAGTCACTAAGCAATGTAGCTTTAATAAAAGAATAGCAGGCCAGCATCACTGGTTTCTGAGCTTGAATGGCAAGCATAAAACACAACAGATAACTGAGTGCCTACTATGTACCAGAAATCCTGCTGAACTCATGCTTGTAAAGTACCAGTGTTACTCCTTAAGGTAACCTTGTACAACTGTCATTTATTAATCCCAGAAGTTCAGAATCTACCCAGCTGCTAAACAACAGAGCACATGTTTAAATGGAGATTTATAGGCCACAATGCAGAGCTTTTCCCACTATCTTCAACAGGCTAATAAGGTAAATTTTAATTATCACCCATCTCAGCAGATGAGGTGTGTGCAGCCATTTGAGTTGGAGGAAGGTAGCCAAGTGTGGCAGAGAGCGCTTACACTGAGGCAGGCCCGCATGTGCATCCTGGTTATCAACCTGGGTTTCCAGTTCATTGTTAACTAGTGGGCAAGTGACCTCTCTGATTGTGCTCACTTTGAAATGTGAGTGATAAAATACCTACCTCAGGCTAAGTGAAATAAGCCAGTGAAAGATAAATACCACATGATCTCACTCATTTGTGGAATATAAAGAACATTATAAACTGTTGAACAAAAATAGATATAGAGGCAAAGAAGCATCCAACAGACTGTCAAACTACAGCGGGAAGAGAGGGGAGGGTTGGGGGGCTAAGAGATCAACCGAAGGACTTGTATGCATGCACATAAGCATAACCAATGGACACAAGACACTGGGGGGAGGGGAGAGAGGGCAAGTACAGGGGGAGTAGGGGGTAGGGGAGGTCAATGGGGAAAAAAATAAAGGAGACATATGTACTACTATTTGTAATACCTTAAACAATAAAATAAAATTTTAAAAAAGTAAATAAAAATAAACATGCAGTCTCCCCCTGCCCCCCTCCCAAATACAACGAATTGTGAGGTTACAAATAAAATGAACCTTCTGAGAAGTCAGTTATGATCTGGGTAGCAGCAATAAACTTATCTATCTAAAGATGGCAACAGTTAAAAAAAAAAAAATACCTACCTCGGAGAAATATAAAGATTGGCAAACTGATACCCATGAGCCAAATCCAGCCTACCACGTGCTTTGATACAGCCTATAAAAACTCTATAAAATTCAAACATCCATGCCCATAAGTAAACTTTTATTAGAACACAACCACACTCATTTGTTTAGATACTGTCTGTGGCTGCTTTGTGCTGCAGTGGCAGAGCTGGGTAGTTGCCATAGAAACAGTATCACCTGCAAAGCCTGACATATTTACTTCCTGGCTCTTTTTGCAGATGCCTAATATGAAGGAGAAATGAGATATATTTAGGTTTACGGCAGAGTCCGCAGCACACAGAAGCTCAAGGACAGTTAGCTGCCTGAGTCCACCCCAGAGGCAACCTAATGTCTTTCTGGGCTTTTACCAGGCAGGTACCAATTAGCTGGCATATTAAGTACAGGGTCTTGATTCCTAGGATCAATAGTGTTTCTACCATGGGAAGACCAATCAATTTTTTTAAAAGCTGATTAAAAAGACTTCTCTGCTCCTGCAGGGCAATCTCCTGGGGATGGCTGCCTGGGCTCAAGGGCAACAGCAGGCCAAGCTCACATGTAAGTGCAGCAATCAGCTCCATCAACTGACAGGCCTGAACAAGTCTAGTTCAGGGTAGACCATAATTGATTCCTTCCTAATTATCACCAGTGTATTTCCAATCTTGAGAGACACATCTCAGACCAGGGGAGAGCACTCATGCCCCCTTAGCTTTTTAAAGCCTTATAATAAAGAATGCTTTGATGTGGCTATTTTCACGATAAAAATGATGAGAAAAGGGGCAGAAGGCTGGGATGGAACGCAAGTTGCCTGAGTTTACCACCTAGGGACAAAGGTCCATAACCTTGTATGTCAGAGACTGTGGGGTTTCCCACATATCACACACACGATAAAGGGGCAAAAAGCGTTGTGACAGTCCACATTTGGCCATTTTGAGGCCAATCATGCTTCCTCTTACTTTGGCAGATATGTGAGTAGACTCTCAAATAGAACTTGGCAGACATAACAGTACACAGTGACAATCACAATGACGACACACACATGTCTATTGCAGCATTGTTCACAGTAATAGAGGGGTGGGAGCAACCTGAGTGTTCATCAACAGGTGACTGGATAAGTAAAATGTGGTGTAACTGTGCAATGGAATGTTATTCAGCCTTGAAAAGCAAGGAAATTCTGTCATCTGCTAATATGCTACAACATGATGAACATTGAGGGCATCATGCTAAGTGAAATAAGCCAGTCACAAAAGGACAAATACTATGTGATTCCACTGATATGAGGTTTCTAGAGTAGCCAAATTCACAGATACAGCAAGTAGGATGGGGGCTGCCAGGGGCTGGGAGGAGGAGGAGGAAAAGGAAGTGGCTATTTAATGGGTATGGAGTTTCAGGTTTGCAAGATGAGTTACAGAGATCTGTTGTACAACAACGTGAACATAGTTAATGCTCCTGTACTGTAGACTTAAACATAATTAAGATGGGCCCTGGCCGGTGGTGCTCAGTGGTTAGAGCGTCGGTGAGCGCACTGAGGGGTCACGGGTTCGATTCCCAGTCAAGGGCTCGTATCTGGGTTGTGGGTTCCATCCCGGCCCTTATCGAGGCGAGTGTGGGAGGCAACCAATTGATGTGTCTCTCTCACATTGCTATTTCTCTCTCTCTCCCTCTCTCTTTTCTTCCCTCCTTCCTTTCTACTCTAAAAATCAATGGGAAAAAAATATCTTCAGGTAAGGATTAACAACCACAAAAATAGTTAAGATGGTAAATTTTATGTTACCTGTTTTTGAACACAATAAAAAATGATGACAACAACAATATTTCCACAACTAACGCTTTCTGAACACTTTAATAGGCCCCAGGCATGTGCCAATAGATATCATGTTTGATCCTTTCCAAAGCCCCCCAAGGTGGGCACTAAATCTCCATTCTACCCAGGAGAAAAGTGAGGCCTGCCGCCTGCCCCAGTCACCCTGCTGCTGAGAGGCAGAGCGGCGATGGGAGGGCTGGCAGGCTGATCACAGCGTTGCTCTCATCTACCGCCATAAGACCACCCAGCTAGAAAGCCCGCATTGACAGAATCTGGGAAGGAGACCAGAACTCTATGACACAAATCTTAAATTTTGAAGCTGCCTTACTGAGAGCAGAGGTAAAAATGCAGCTAGAGTTTATTGCTCTCACCAGGAGTGGCTCTTCCTCAGGTCATCCAATTAAGACTTAGCCCTGGCTTTTCCAAAATAGGTTCCCTAAGCTAGCCCCTGGGTGCTTTTCGGTCATTATTTCTGCTCCTGTGCGCTTTTCTCCCACTGCCTTTCGGGGTAAACTTTTATTTTATATGTACATGAATACAGGTTATACACACACATATATAAAATGTACACGTTATAAGTGTACAGCTCATTGAATTTGTACAAGCTGATTGCACCCATAGAACCAGCACCGAGGTCAAGAAGCAGAGCTTGCCCAGGACCCCAGGGGCCCTTCGTGTACCCTTCTGCAGTCTCTTACACCGTCCAGATCCATTTGTCAAAACAACCCCGTTTTAAATTTTATGAAATTAGATCTCGGGCTGGAATTTTGCTATGGACAGGGAGCAAAATATAGCTATATGGTAAGCCTGGAATGGTGACTGAGAGAGCATGGCTGTAGTTAGACAGATTCGGCCTAGAATCCCAGCTCTAGCATTTCCTCGCTGTGTGCCTTTTGGGAACTTAACTTAAACTCTTTAAGAAAAGGGATTTATAACGGGCCTACCTGGAATGAATAAAATACTATAAGCAAACCGAATACGATGCCTTGCACAGAGTTTATTACTCTCCAGAGCAGGTGTTGGCAAATTAGGGCTTTCTGTATTGTCAATGAAGTTTTATTGAAACGAAGTCACATCCTCTCATTGTTTCCTGTCTGTGGCTGCTTCTGTATTACAAGGGCAGATATGAATAGTTATGGCAGAGACCCTCTGGCCTGCAAAACCTGTATGTGGTATTGACTAGCTGGCCCTTTACCAAGAGCGTTTGCTGGTCCCTCCTTTAGAATGTGAGCCATGTTCGCTGTGGTACCACAGGGACTGGGATGGTCTGGCATGCGGTAACCACTCCTGCGGATGCTCTTATTTGTATTATATATGACCAACACTATTTCTTTATGTCATCACTATTGGGTTTTCTGAATTTGGCAGTTGAACGTATTCCTAAACAGTACTAGAAGGAAGTAGTGAAATCATAAAAACCAACCCAGATAAAATGAAAGAAGTCAGCCCTGGAGATGGCCAGGGAGAGCAATAGGTTTGTAAATTCTAGCAAAAAGAAGCCCGCACAGATACAGCAAAAGGCACTGAACTCGGAGTCAGAGGAATAAGACCAGAATCCGAGCTCTGCTATTAGCTAGCTGGCTGACCCAGATAGGGAACAAGTCTCAGAGTCTCAGTCCCCTCACCACTAATTTACAGTTTAGGAAGGCAACTCCAGCTGGATCGGAACAGGGCAAGACTATAGCCGAAAAAGCCGTTAGGACCCTGCAGTAATTCAGGCAGGGTTGTCAGAAAAAATGAAATACCAGATCTTCAAGGGCTTTGAGAATCACTATTTTCACATAAAACAAGTTTATGAAACAATGTTCTATAGAACTTGCTACATCATATAGTTATTATTTGTTTCCTTAATCTGTCTTCCTGCACTTCTAATGGAGACCATAACTACTTCTTGCTGTCACTTTAGATCACGTGTCTTCTACAGGATGAAGTGTGATGGCTGACACAGTGTAGGCACAAAATCATTCTTAGATGAATTAATGAACCTGGAATTACATCCGGCCCCTCGATGGTCATTTGCCACACAAGAAAAAGGACCGGGAGTCAGGGAAGTTTCAATTTGACGCAAGCACTAGAAAATGGGCAAAGGGTATTTAGAGGTAGGAATACATTTAGAAAACAAAATTTGCGCCCATTTCTAGGTACATGACAGATTCACTCATTCACCACCTACCTCCTCTCCTCCTTCCCTGCAATGCTGCTTCCCTTGCTCAACGGTTCCCTCTCCGGTTCTCTCTCTCTCTCTCTCTCTCTCTCTCTTCTCTCTCTCTCTCTCTCTCTCTCTACCCCGTTGAGGGTCCGTCCTTGTTTATTCATCCCTTAAACGCTGGTGTTCCCCTCTTGCCTCCTATTCACGTCCTACTCTCTCATCTAGTTTCAGAGCTTCAATTACTATTTAAAATAACTGTAGGGTTCTTGGTTTTCAGCTGGGATCTCCTTCCTGTGCTCCAGGAGATACACCTACGGGTACTGCCCACTGGACATCTCCATGGGCGCCCACTCCTTGTGACCCCGTGGAACTCGTGTCTTCACCTCTTCATGGACACCGTCTCTCTGAGGCTTTGCCTCTCCAGGGACTGGTGCCACTGTCCACCCAAATGGCAAAGTGGGAAAACCCACCAACACTGGGCCCTCTTTCCCTCACACGCCATTCCATTCAGTCATATCCCTAACCCCCCCATCTCTTGAATTCACCCCCCTTCACCCCCCTCCAGCCCTCCCTGTGATTCTCCCTCGGTCCAGTTTGCACCACCGCCCACCTGAGATGCTGGGAGCTCCTGACAGCTTTGCTGACTCCAGTCCTGTTCTTTTCCAATGTGGCCACAGTTCTCTTTCTAAGCCATACATGGCTCACATCGTGTTCCCTTTAAAACGCATCCAGAGTTTCCCAAACTCATTAGCTGGGGACAGAACGGTGCCACCCAGCACCACAGACGCCAGCTGCGTGCGGCTACTGAGCACTTGGAATATGGCTGGTCTGTGTCAAACACACACCAGATTCGAAGACTTAGTGCAAAAATATGTAAAATATCTTATTTATAGTTTTGGCATTGATTACATGTTTAGGATATATTAAACTAAATAAACTTTTTAAAATTAATTTTACTTTTTAAACCATAACTACTAGAAAATCTGAAATTATGTATGTGGCTCCATTTCATTTGGACAGCAATGGGACAAAAAGTCCTTACCTTTCAAGCACCTCTCTCTCTCTCTCTCTCTCTCTCTCCCTCCCTCCCTCCCTCCCTCCCTCCCTCCCTCTCTCTCCTCTCTCTCTCTCTCTCACCCCTCTCTCTCTCTCTCTCACCTCTCTCTCTCTCTCTCTCTCTCTCTCTCTCTCTCTCTCTCTCGCTTCCTTCACCAGAGCCCTCTCCCCCGCACTTGTACACTCCATCTGATTTGCAGGCTGCTGAATGGACCACCCAGTTTGGCAGTATCTGGGCGATTTCCTGAACACAAACGTTGTGTGTTGTCCCCACTGTCCAATGCCCCCTGGCTCCAGTGCAGCACCTGTCACCTGCCCTGTACCGGTCACTGAATAAACTTGATGCCCTGCCTGCCTGGGTTATACAGTCTCTGCGTCTTACTAATATGGGATCTCCAACAAAAATTCTAGGGACTCAGCAGGTAATCAATGAAAGAATGAACAGAAATGCAATCAATGAACTTATAGTCTAAAGGGGTGTCTAATAAAAGATAGATCCAGATATAGCCTAAAAGGTGACATTAGCCAAAAGAGACTAAAAATAAAGTCTATATAACAGTAAGCTATGTTGTAAAAGAACAGTATGACATACAGGGTGGGGCACAAATAGGTTTACAGTTGTTCACATGAAAAATAATATAATAATCAATAAATAATAATATAAGAATAAACTGTGGAGGGCCTGTGGAGGGGGGTGGGGGTGGGCTGCAGGGGGTCAATGGGGGAATAAAGGGGACATATGTAATATTTTCAACAATAAAGAATTATTAAAAAAAAAAAGAATAAACTGTTTTGCGTACTCACAACTGTTAACCTACTTTTGCCTCACCCTGTATTTAGCAAACTTTGATATAGTCAGACCCATGGATTAGGCAATATGTTGGCCATGAGTGCAAACATAAAAATGCATTAGAATTTTCACTGCAGCATCCTTTATAACAGAAAAGATTGGGGACAACCTGTACCCCATCATTTACAACAGAGCTGGTAAATTATGGCATATACATTCACTGGAATGGTACAAAACTATTTTAAAAAGGAGGAAATGAATCCTATGTCCTGAAAAGGAAAGATCTCTGTGATATATCAATGGGGGAAAGTATGAAAAGTATACAAGTGTGTGTGTATGTGTGTGTGTGTGTGTGTGTGTGTGTGTGTGTGTGTGTGTAGACTTGGATCAGAAGAAAACTTAAGAAACTGGTAATGGTGCCCTGACCGGTTTGGCTCAGTGGATGGAGCATCGGCCTGTGGACTGAAGGGTCCCAGGTTCGATTCCGGTCAAAGGCATGTAACTTGGTTGCGGGCACATCCCCAGTAGGGGGTGTGCAGGAGGCAGCTGATCGATGTTTCTCTCTCATCGATGTTTCTAACTCTCTTTCCCTCTCCCTTCCTCTCTGTAAAAAAAAAAAAAAATCAATAAAATATATTTTTTTTAAAAAGAAAGAAACTGGTAATGGTCCCGGAGGGAGAGATGAGGGAAAGAGTGAGAGGGAGATAGCCTTCATGTGTATTCTCTTTGAATTTGCTAATGCTGTGCACACATTACTTTCAGAAAAAGATTAAAAACGCTTTCTGGGTATTTTCCCTCTGTGTATTTCTGTATGGTCAAGAAAAGATCCTGATTACTCCCTTCTCCCAAGTCAAACAGATAATAAAATAGCAACATCAACATGGCATCCCCTACCGTGATCTTCTTGTGGTCAGGAAACTCAAGGCCAAAATAGTCGCCCTCCACGAGGTTGAGGTGGTTGCAAACTGCATCCAGCAACACCTTCCCCGGGGCTCTTTGCTGGGAAGAGAAACAAGAGGCGTTACTCCCTCCGACACAGGCAGGAGCACAGAGTCCCCAGACACCGCTGCCTGCCACACACACAGTGTCCCGTTATTCACAGCTTGCATTAGTGCAGCGATTTTCAACTGGTGTGCCGCAAGAATTTCTAAAACATGTTAAGACCTGACCAGTTAGTCAGGGGCACTCACCTCTTTCCCCTTACACTGTCAAATTAAAAAATGACAACAACAGCTGTCTGGTGTGAATGAATCAAAATTATACATTTTTTTTTTGGTCAGATTGGCAAAAAATATAATTTTTTTGGTGTGCCGCAGAATATTAGTAATTAGTTTCTGTTTATAAGATTAAAAGGCTGAAGGTTGCAGCATTAGTGGGATATATTTGCTATAATTATTGAGCCAACACTGACACATTACTATCACCTGAAATCCACTGTTTACATTAGGGTTCACTATTTGTGTTGCATAGTTCTGTGCAGTTTGACAAATGTGTAATACTATGGATCCACCTTAACAGTATCACCATCCCAAAAATCCACTGTGCTCTGTCCATTCAACCTTTATCTCCCTCCTCCTTAACCCACGGCAACCATTAATCTTTTTACTGTGTTTGTAGTTTTGCCTTTTTTAGATTGCCATATAGTTGGAATCCCAAAGTACCGTATGGAGACTCTTCAGATTGTCATCTTTCGCTTAGCAATGTGCATTTAAGCTTCCTTTATATCTTTTCCTGCCTTGATAGCTTCATTTCTTTTTACCACTGAATAATATTCCATTGAATGGGCCACAGTTTGTTTATTCATTCACCTACTGAAGGACACTGTGGTTGCCCAAGTTTTTATAATTATGAATAAAGCTCCTATAATTGTGTGCAGGTTTTGTGTGGACACCAGTATTCAACTCAGGATCCCACTGAAACCCTGCCCTGTACCTCTCTCCCCAGGAATATGGTAAAATTTCAGGCTTTCTTCTCTTGGTTATTATAATACTCTGTGCATACTCTCATCTAGTCTACATGTAGACTACACATCTATTGAAAGGAAAGGCCATATTTTATTAATCCTGTATCTACAACGCTTACAGACCAACCAATTTTGTTAAAATGAATGAACAAACAAATCAAGAAAAGTTACTCATTCCACAATATGATATAAATTAAAGAGCTATGAGTCTGTCTCCCTGACTAGGTTCTGAGTTATTTATTCACCTTTCTATTGCTATTGCCTAGCAAGGCATCTGACACTCTAACAATGTCTGTTAAAATCAACGCTGCGCATGTATGTTCTATACACTGAATCTATAAGCAAAGAGAACATGATCTATAAGGACCCATTTTCTACCCTAAAAGCTTAGAATCATACGCCTTGGTTTCTCTTCACTATCCAGCAGACTTCTAGTGACCCACTAGTGAAACAGACCCAACTCCACCTCACAGATCAAACACTGAAAGAAAAATGTTTCAAAGACATGATCATCTCCAGTTACTGCTTTTCTAGTTTCACCTCCTCTCTGAGAAGAGCAGAGCATCTGAGGAACCCATTAGTAACCCAGGAGACCAGCAAGTCCATTCAGCCTGCCCCAGCGTGGCCTGAGGAGCCTTCAAAGGTGCTTCAGTGTCCAGCAATAAAGCATCTTCTTTTTTAAAAGAAAAATATTTATTTCAGAGAGGAAGGGAGAGGGAAGGAGAGATGGAAACATCAATGATGAGAGAGAATCGCTGATGGGCTGCCTCTTGCACACCCCACACTTGGGATCAAACCCGCAACCCAGACATATGCCCTGACCAGGAATCGAACCATGACCTCCCGGTTCATAGGTGGACCCACTGAGTCACAAAGGCTGGGCCTTTCTTTTAAAACAGATGCCAATTTATGCTCCATAATTCCTCATCATTGAAATCCAGAAGATATTCACAGCCATCTAATGGCGTGTAATATTCTCCATGGATAATTCCAAACTCTAAAGCCAGGCTTTAGACTTTGAATGCCTGGTCCAAGGGTTACTGGTAGAGTCATTTTACTTGTACCGATGGATGGCAGGAGTAACAGGTCATTGAATGTAACCCATTCTCTTCTATCAATCATACCCCACCCCCTGCTGCCCACATACACCTGCATTTAACCTGTGGATTTAAGAGCCACATGGATTACTGGTCACCAATCTTATTTTTCCTCTCTTTGGGACACACTGTGCCCTAACCAGTCATGCTGAGAGCACTTGGGAATTCCTCAGCCAAGCTAAAGCAGGGTCCTGGGTTCAAGTTCTCACTCCTGCCCCCAAAGAGCTACTTGAGTAACTGACACACAGTTCTTGGTTCTAGAACAGTGATGGCGAACCTATGACACGCGTGTCAGCACTGACATGCGTAGCCATTTCTGATGACACGCGGCCACTAAGGCGGCTGCATGCCAAGGATGAAACATTTGCTGCTCCTGAGGATGAAACATTTGCGAAATAATGTTTTTTCCTCAAAGTGACACACTACCCGAGTTATGCTCAGTTTTTTGGCGAAGTTTGACACACCAAGCTCAAAAGGTTGCCCATCACTGGTTCTAGACCCCCCTCTCTGCCTGGTAAACTCTGCAGGCATCAATAAGGACATTATAAACAAAGGCCCGGGCCTAAGAAGTTGTGGAAGCATTCCTATATCATAACATGTTTGTTAAAGAGAAGACCACAAGCCAGTTTCACAATTCCTGACATTTCCTATTTGTTAAAAAACAAACTATCAATTATCTGACCAGCTGGCAAGCACTCACATTTCCAAAGAATCCCTGGAAATAAGTGAATTGGAGAACTTCATCATGAGACTTTACAATTCCATGCTGGAAGTCCAAACAAACAAAAGAATCAATATACAATGGATGTTTTTAAAGACATGCTGTTCAACTAAGTGCCTTATGGAACCCACAGGCGAGGGGGACTTTCCACCTGAACGGAGTCAGCAGAGCGTTTTGTGAATGTATCCAACATACATTGATAAAAATAAGGGGGTGGAAATAGATGCCTGGAATCTAGTTGATAAATGATACGAGTCTGGTCTCAATTCTTAACAATTTCCTTAAAGTTGATTATGTTGTATAAATCCTTTGTGTGAAATGATTTCTCGATGATGCCAACATTTTTATATAGGGAGAAATGAATTTAGAGTTTGAATGATATTATAGCTCCTCACCATCATCATAAAACAGATGCCTGAATTTCCCTAAGAATGCTGGTGATATTCAGGGTGCATCAGTAGAAAGTATTTATAAGGGTTAAATGCAACCACTCCATGACAGCTTCATGGGTAAGTGGTCCTCAGCATTAACACCCCAAAATGTGCGCGGGCACAATGGTCGAAAATGCTCCCAGACATCACAATTCCAAAGCTCAAGGACCCAGTTCCCTTTCTTCTAGGAGCTGGGGTAGAACTACCTGCGAGTATCCATGCACAAGGGCTAAATTCTACCGAGAAAACATCTTGGAGGAGGGAAGAAAAGTTGCGTCCTTATTCTTTATGAAAAATTATCCCTCTACTTCCTCTTCCTGTGGTTTTTCTCCATCGGTCCGCAACACTTCTCTACACTCGTCTCCAATGAATTTCTGAGCCTCACACTAAAAGTAATTCTGTTCAGAACCGTATCACAGAACATAAAATGAATAGTGGTGGTGACGGCACAACATTATGAATGTACTTAATGCCACTGAATTATATACTTAAAAATGGCTGAAATGATCAATGTTATGTTATGTCTATTTTGCCACATTAAAAAAGAAATGCAGAGGAAAGGGTGGGGGGAAGGAACTGAGGAACAGGCTTCACATTATAATCAACTGAGGAGGGTCACTCACAACAGAATCTATTTACTTCACATCAGATCTTAAAACAATATTGAGGGGCTGGATCTGGCTCAAGCAGAGTGGCTGTGAAGAGGAGCCATCACATGGGAAGAGTGTGTGAATATCCACACATGTGCACTAATACTTCTCAGCACAAAGAGCTCTTCTGTGTGTCTGGCAAAAAAAAGTCATAAAATAAACATTGGTGGACGTAACCACAAATTATACATTTGGTGCAGGCTCTGCACTGAAAACTGATGCTGGGGTTTAAAAGCTACCAATCCACTAGCCCCTTATTGCTGAAACGAACGTGCAAGTCAGTCAATAAAATCTGAATGGGGGTAAAAGTGGCAACGGTATAGGTTAAACTGGGAGAACAGATCCTGAGGAAAATTCAACTGTAAAGGGATTTTTTTCAAATAATAACTTACTTTCATACACACACACACACACACACACACACACACACACACACACACACACTTATATTATGGCCACATAAGCTGTCATATATAAGGAAGGAAACCAAGTTATTTAGTCATCATTTGAAAACCTGCATTTGTTAGTAATGGTTTAATATGAAAGGGATCTTATGACAAATGAATCAAAAACATTGTCCCCAAGAGTTCGAATTGGGAGAGGGCAGGCCTCGAGGATTCCCACAGCCTCTAAGAAACTGTGGCCCCCCCACATGGCCAGCCTTGGTTAACATATTCTCGAAGGGTACTGCTCAAAGAAAAGAAGCCAGGTGGTAATAATGTGCCATGTTTTAGAGAGCAAACCAGAGCACAACTACATAATCAAATGTTACCACCTTCTTCTCATTGGCCACTTTTAATTATGCTCCAAGAGGCATTTGAATTTTAATCTAGTGGACAAATAAATTGGCTGATTTCAAACTGTATGTCCCTTGGCTTTTCACGCAATCCTACAAAATTAAGTTTTAGGAGGAGGTTTACATTCTTGGGGGATGTCTGGCAAGCAAGCACTGAATAATAAACAGTATGAACATTCACATACAGCTTCAAGCTATTAAAAACTGAACCAAAGTTGCTTTCGTTTATGGTGCTTTTAAAATATGTCTGTGCCTTCGGGTAATTTCTGTCCCATAAAGTTTTATGGGGGAGTAGTTCTTTTCCTCCTCTAAAAGAATAAAGACACGATTCTTCCTGGGTTGGGGGTGTCTTCTCCTCCCTCTCTAAGGGTCTGAAAAATGGTGCGTCCCACTGAATACGAGCTAAGGCTCTGCCTTTCTGCAATAACCTCATAGACAGATCTATCAAGATGACCTTTGACCAGGTTTATAAACTCTGCATCTGCACAAGTTTCAGAGAGCTCTGTTTTGGGATCAATATCGCCATGGCAACCAGGCCATGCTCTCATCCAGCGGAAGGGAAAGGTGTCTCTCAAGGGCCTTGGCCCCCTTTCTGCCACCATTAAAGCTCATTAGAATATTGTTCGAATCCCCACAATTCACTAACCTTCAACATGTCTGATCTTAGGCCGTGATAACTGCAGATTTCCTCAGGCTCTCCGGCAGGGTGCCACCAGGTGAGTGGAAGTGTTAATAACTACTACGCTTTGAGGCTCCTGGGGTACATTTATCAAGCAAGTTGCCCTGTGCCGGAGCTGTGCTAGGTGCTGAGGGAAGGAGATCAATAAGGTAAGTGCCTCTTTCTGAGTTGGGGTGGAGACAAATAAACAGGCAAATAAGAATATATGGTAAGTGCTATGTTAGAGGAGGGGGGTAGGTGAGTGAGTGAGCATTTGCTCTCTGGCATCTCTTCTTAGAAAAACCCTAATCCTCTGGGACCAGGATCAGGATCAGGGCTTCACCTTATGACCTAACTTGACTTGGCTCCAAATCCAGCCATACTGGGGATTAGGGCTAGAACCTATGAATTAGGGGGGGGAGGGGGGGGGGACCACAGTTCAGTCCACAGCACATGGAGTCATGAAAGGACTAGAAATATTATCTACTTCCTAGGATCAATGAAAACTAAATAAAGCAATGACCCCAAAGTGTTTGGCAAAGAGTCTGGCACACAACACAAGTTCTCTATTATTGCTGCTGCTACTGTGATGGGGAAATGTTAGCTTACAGAATTCATGGCAGGCCAGTGGGTTGACACTGAAGAGGAGGAGGTCCATTTCCCGGCCTCAAAGGCATGCCTCAGCATTGCCACAGAGTGCAAAGCCTGGCTACCACACCTACACAGTGCCGTGTGACCATGTTCCCAAGGGCAGCGTCCACACCTGGGCCCCTGCCTCTTCTGCCCTAGAATGCTGCTGGAGGCGGCTCCAAACAGCACTTCTCTGATTTACGGACCCACTCATCACCTGCGGACCTTGATAAGCCGCAGGTGCTGGGTGGTGCCTGAGGATCTGAATTTCTAACAGGCTCCCTGCTGCCGGTGGTGAGAAGCCTATGCTTTGAATGGCAAGGTGAGACTGAAGTGATACAGCCGCAATCCAAGGAAGCCTGAGGAATGATGGCTCCCACGAGAAGCTGCAAGGGTACCAAAGGGAAATTGGCCCTGATGATGCCTTGATTTTAGACTTTTAGCCTCCAGAACTGCAGGGACAGGGACAAAGCGCTTATGTTCCGCACTGTCCCTTTCAAATAAAGGGATTAAGACAAATGAATAACCCAAAGAACAGATTTGAGATAAAAATTCTGGCCTTCAAAACTTCTCTAATTTGACAATCAAATATATTCAACAAGTAGTGGACTAATTATGGGAGGCAATTCATTTTTCCTGCTAAGAGGTGTTCCCCTTTTTACTATTGTTGCTTTGGATGTGAATGATGCGCTATAACTGAAGCTCTTTTTACAAAATATTCTCTTTTGAGATGCTTCCACAGGGTGAGGTAGGACGGGTGGGATTCAGGCTCAGCAGTCACACAGCTCACACGGCTTTCCCCCCTCCCCCCCCCTCAGCTGTCCATCCAGGGCGTCACCTTCCCCGCCCCTCTGCACACAGTCAGGAGCTATCAAGCAAGTAGAAGTTCAAGGAGAGTGCAATTTGAGAAATCTACAGGAACCCACCTATGTGTCTGTAAAGCACATTTTCTTAGAAATTTTAGCAGACGGCCATTGCTAGACTAGACGCAATATAACTGATGAAAAGAATGTTGGGCTTGTGGCTCAATAGGGCAGACTGAATACATGCAGCTTTTCTCCACAATACCCAGGAAGCCTGCTTAAACTAACACTCAAATAATGAAAACAGGGGGAAAGGAATAAATTCAGAGAAAATGAAAGAAGAGACAGCAGGTGAGAAATTTCTCCCAAATTCTAGAAGACGACAGAGGAGAAAGCTGACATCTAATTACAGAAGACAGGAGAGAGAGTCGGCAACAGGAAGCAGCCAAATTATGCAGAACTCCCCGGAAAGTCAGAAATGGGAGATGCCAGGTACTTTCGATGATGCAGGGTAGAGTAAAAAAACTTTTAAAAACACTGTAATTTGTATCCTCGTATAGCTAAGAGTTTACAACTTAAAAATAAAACCCCAGAAGGTTATAACAAGGAACATTTGGATAACAAGAAAGAGCTGTTAAGAGTAAAAATAGCAGAGCAGAAAGAAAACTTGCATTGGAAGAGTTTAAAGATAAAAGTTGAAAATTCCTAGAAACTAAGCCCGAGGACAAAGAGATGGCAACGAGGAGAGGACAGGAGACATTTAACGCTCAGTTCCACTTCCAACACTTGAACAATGTGCCTTCTGCACAGGGAGACCCACAAGGGGAGGAAATGATGCAAGAATGACATAAGGATCTTAAGGGTTTAACTTTTTAGATGAGTGATGGGCAACCTTTTGAGCTTGGTGTGTCAAACTTTGCCAAAAAACTGAGCATAACTTGGGTAGTGTGTCACTTTGAGGAAAAAAACATTATTTCGCAATATTTATAGTTTAAATAACATAAATGTATAATTGTTATATATAATTATATTTAATAAACCAAACACTAAATATTTAGTGCTGACACGCGTGTCATAGGTTCGCCATCACTGTTTTAGATTGATAAAGGCCAGAGAGCCTGGCCGATGTGGTTCAGTAGTTGAACATCGACCTATGAACCAGGAGGTCACGATTCGATTCCTGGTCAGGACACATGCCCGGGTTGTGGGCTCCATCCCCAGTAGGGGGCGTGCAGAAGGCAGCCAATTGATGATTCTCTCATCATTGATGTTTCTAGCTCTCTCTCCCTCTCCCTTCCTCTCTGAAATAAAAATATATATATTTAAAATATATATAATTAGAAATAAATCTTTAAAAGACAGAAACGGAATAGCTGAAATGTGCGAGATGTTTCTTGTGTTGTTCGCCCAGCCTCCAGTGACCTGGAGCGGCTGTGTAAGATAATCATCACTAAGAATACAAACTCTGGGGGCTGCCTTCTTGCCAATTCCATGGCAGTATGACCTTGGGCAAGTTACCCTTTGGGCCTCAGTTTTTTTCCTCTTCTGTAGAGTGGGAATAATGGTTGAACCATTTCATTGGGGTGTGGTGAGGATTAAATGACATAGCAGACATTGAGCTCTTAAGATGGCATCCAGTACTCAGTAAGCTCTACTGGGTATTAGCGATGCAGGAGGAGCAGAAGGAGGCAAGAAAAGTACTCAAAA
Organism: Eptesicus fuscus; assembly: GCF_027574615.1. Classification (NCBI taxonomy): domain Eukaryota; kingdom Metazoa; phylum Chordata; class Mammalia; order Chiroptera; family Vespertilionidae; genus Eptesicus; species Eptesicus fuscus. The sequence continues at coordinate 63,487,128 of NC_072480.1, read as the reverse complement.
GCCCAACAGCAGACCTGGTGGTAGCCTGGTCAGCACACGGTGTGATCACGATGGCTGTGCAATGCCAACCAGAGCAAGAACAGGAACTACAACTTTAAAACCCAAGTCCGGGGAACTGGGACAAGGCCTGCATTCTGGAAGGATGTAGCTAAACGTTTAGGCCTGCCCATCCACGGGGTCCACAAGCGCAGCGATTCTTTCTCCTGGCCGTGGCTCCAAGGGTGGCCACGCTGTCTGCCAGGACACACTGTGCTCCTTGTTCCCCTCTGCACGGAGACCCAGCGTTCAGAACACTCATTAAACACCCTTCAGATTGGATTTCAGAGTCCCGACTCCAGGCCGAGAGGAGAATGGGCCCTTTCAGCTCCTGCGCTGGAATTTAGCTACGTTAAAACCACAGCGTCATTCGTTCAGAACCGCCCTTCTTCCTTCACGCCAGGACTGCGCGATGTGTGTGTGCATGTGTGCACGTGTGTGTGCATGCATGTATGTGCGTGCGCGCACACACTCAAGTAGTAGTGGATTTCTATTGCTATCTTGCAAACCTGTAATGTAAAATGTCTATGGAGAATTCAGCTATTCAGAATGGCTTAATCTGCTCTTGATCTTGAGCAATTCATTGTCTTTTAATCACTTTTAGAAGCGGATGAGTAAAAAAATTCCAAAATTTACCACACACACACAAAAAATCTTGCACAACCTCCTACTGCTTTAAATATCCATCAGGCAGGGAATAAACTATCCCACAAATAATGAATAAGGCAAGCAGAAACCAGATTATGACTCAAGGAAAGCATTACACTCTTCCCAGCAACAGAAGAATGTGTGCATTTTCCTCAATGTCTATTTCGTTTGGCACTTTTCTCTTTGGGTTCAGTGGTCTAATTAAACCTCAAAAGTGCATCAGCCTGCTGGGCCTGAACTTTCTGAAAATACACCTGCTATCACACACTTGGCTTCCAACATTAACATTTCAAGGGACAATGTACGGTAGATACTTCAGTGAATGTAGCTTAGCGTCTGAACAGCGAGGTAAAGACTGCAGAACAAAGCCACCCAAGGTGGCTCCCGGTTCCACCTTCCCGCCGGCTCTTCTGCCCTGTTTCTGAAGTACAGCCTTCCTCCAAACCCATCTCTAAGGTTCCTGGAGAACCTCTAAGAACATTAAATGAAAGAAAATTACTATGTTAGATGTTAACAGACTCTTTAATCCGGAAACATTTTTAGTGTTTTTCAAGTAGTCAGTGGGGAGAATGGGAACATGTTCTCAATCCTGAACAGGGAATTTAAAACAATTTTTATAGCGCAAGGCTTTTAAATTTGAAAATATGTAAATCATGGCTTTCAGGTTCCTTTAAGAATTCTTGGCTCTGGGAGCACCCAGAAAACCTCGGAACCAATACTCTCTACTTGTCATTCTTTTCGGATACTTTTCAGGTGTCATGTTCTGTTCACAGTGGAAGTGACTGAGGTGGGAGTGGGGTCCAGCTCCAGGTTTGTGTATCTGCAAGGAGGTCAGAGTTGTAACCATAAAGTTAGCACTTCTCTTCCTTTAAAAAACTGGAATGCTCAGATTAATGTAAGCACACACTAGATTTAGGGGAAAGAAAACTTACAAATAAGTCTATAATAAAGGTACAAGAAGCATATGCAATAAAGACAGAAAGCAGATGATACAGAAAGTAGAATAGTGTCTCCCAGGGCCTGGGAGGAGATAGGGATGGGGAGTTCTTATTCAGTGGGCACGGAGCTTCAGTTTGGGAAGACAGAGAGAGCCATGGGGATGGATGGTGGTGACAGGTGCACAACAAGGTGAATGTACTTATTGCCATTGAACTGTATACACTTACAAACACTTAAGATAAATGTAAATTTTATGCTTTGGGTGTTTCATCACAAAGTTGAAAAAATTCAAAATAATGAAAATCTATTGAAGGGACTGGTAAATTTAGGATGGGGGAGAGCGCGAGAGAAAGTCAAGCACCATAAAAAGAATTTTCATTATAAAAGTAGAGGGAAACCTAACTTTTGCATCTCTTCCAATAAATGAAGCTATTACTATTAGGTATAAAAATGTATGAGATTACATGTGAGAGCAGCAGAGTGAGTTTCACTGGGCCATAACTTCGATGCCTGGTTTGTCACTTACCATCTAAGTGGTCTGGGCAAGTTAAATGGCCTCCCGGGGCATGGATTTTCCCTCTGAAGAATGCAATAATAATACCCCCTAAGGAAGTAGCTAGGTAAGCAAATGAGATGAAGACACATCAAGTGCCCACATTTAGAAGGTTCTCAATAAACCACTATTAACCATTACACTTCATTTTTAATTGAAACCTTTGCCAGGTTATTTCCATGATTTGGTAGCTATGCAAACTCCCTCTTGAGTATTTTTTAAGCCTTACTACACTTTAACCGCTATAAAATAAAATGTATCCTTTCCCTTATATTCCAGTACCTTCTGATGAGGGCGTTGAGGAATGAGACAGTGTCTATAAGAGAAAGTGGTGGTTGGGGTTTAGGAGGGCTCTGTTATGATCAATGAACTGGAAAAACCACTAAAAAGCAAAACAATGATGTGTTCACTGTTGATGACAGTCCCTTCCCACCAGCACCTTGCTAGAGTAAGACAAACCCTAAGCACACAGACCCTAGATTTGCGAAAAAGAAACGAATACGTATATAGCAAAAGCATGGAAAGCACATCCAAAAATACTCTGCCGGAAGGACTGCCAAGAGTCTGAATTAAACACATTTTTCCTTTAAGTATCAGACAACAAGCCCCTTGAGTGCTAATAAACCGCAGTGCTGACAAACACGATCATTCTGCATGGCGTACGTCACAGATCCTCTAAGTTTTTACAAACTTAATAGGAAGGAATGCTGATCAGCAGCCAGGATTTAATTACGGAGCTAGTTCTAGCGCAGCAATGATTCTGAGGGGACTCTGAAAATCAGGTTCACCTGGAAACTTCGGATCACCCACACCCTCAAACGCCTCTATGCATGGAGTCTCACACGCACGAAGAGTTTGGGGGAGCATCGCTCAGTGATTTTGATTCACACCCACCGCCATGGCACACGAGACCTTGGAAACCACTCGGCTGACTTTTTATAACATTCTCCTCAAATTCACCTGTTGGAACACCTTGATGAAATGTTTTCATGACAACTTCCTTGTATTTCTCTGCTGCATTTGACCTCGGTCACTTACAACTACTATCTGACTTACCACATAAAAAATTCCCAAATAGCTTCTCAGCTCTATCGGAAACAGTCATCTTCTACTAAATCAGATGTGTCACCTCTCTGCTCAAAACTCCGAGTAAACGCCAGAGTCCTCACAATGGAAAGCAAAGTCCCGGGACGTTTGCTCCACCCCATGTCACCTGTCCAAGCTCATATCAAATGGCTCTGCCTCACGCTTACTCTGCTCCAGTCACACAGGCCTCCTGGCTGTTTTCTGAGCATATCAGACACACACCTGCCTCAGGGCCTTTGCACGGACTGCTCCCTCTGCCTGGACCATTTTCTCCCCCAGAAATCTTCATGGATGAGTCCCTCACCTCTTTCCAATCTTTACACAAATGTTGGCTTTTCAGTAGGGCTGACCCTAAACACCCTACTTAAAACTGTAATTTGCCCGTCACATCTCCATCCCCCTTATTCCACTCTATTTCTTTTCATTTTTCACTTTCACTTATCACTCTGTAGCATCCAAAACAATGTATTTCTTTATAGTGGTTCTTATACGTGGCTGTCTTTCTCTGATAGCCGGCAAGCTCTGCTAGCACATGGATCTTCATCTGTTCTGTTCAGCAGAACAGCATGAGACGCAGTGGGTGCTCATAAAGATTTGCTGAATGGATGAATGAATGGAATCACTTTAAACCTACAATTCTCATGGAGAGACTAGAATAGCACAGCCTTTAACAAACACAACGATAAGCTGGGGTCTAGATGCTAAAGCCAATTTGAATATATTTTTACTTCAAGAAACTGTTGCTCAAACAGCTGACAGCTTCCAAAAGCCATAAAAGCAAGTCACTCATGAAAGGCCAACCATAGGGAAAATGTTAAAAGGAAAATGAGAAAATAAAGAATGACATTCTACGGATCAGGAAACCTATGTCAAGCTGGCAACAGTACACAAGACTGGACTGGCAGGGAAACTGTCTCTTCACCAGCGTTAACTGGCCATGTGGCCGTACCCCTCAGATGCCTTTTGCAAACAGAATATGTGAACTAACAAGGAGGGTTTACCCTATATAATAAAAGGTTAATATGCAAATCGACCAAACTACGGAATGACCGGTCACTATGACATGCACTGACCACCAGGGGCAGACGCTCAATGCAGGAGCTGCCCACTGGTGGTCAGTGGGCTCCCACAGGGGGAGCATTGCTCAGCCAGAAGTTGGGCTCACAGCTGGTGAGCGCAGCAGCGGTGTCGGGAGCCTCTCCTGCCTCCACAGCAGTGCTAAGGATGTCTGTGAGAGGGCGCAGGCCAGGCTGAGGGACCCCCTCCCCTACCCTCAGTGTCCGAATTTCGTGCATCGGGCCTCTAGTGTTCGTATAAATGCTTCTGAGGCCGTGCTTTTGGGGGATCCAAGCCATCAGCTCCCTTTTGAGCAGGTTCATTAGTTCACTCTTGTGTGATTATTTCAAAATGTGGTCAAGAGGATGATGCCTTTGGATTGAGCACATTCTCCTGGCTCAGTGCAAACGCCTTGTCTTAAAGCCGAACATTCAGCAATCACCATTTTAGTGACACTTCACCTTCATGGAGTGTCACCCATGCTCAAAGTTAACAGGGGGAAAATGCAAATGCAAGATAGGTAATAAAAAGCACGGGTACGGATGACACCTTTTAAATAAAATTCTGCCCATTATAAACTTATAAATGAAATTTAGTAACAGAGTCAGCCTCCAGTGACTGAATATCAGCACTGGAGAAAAGCCATGTTGGAAAACATACAGATGTTTCTGGAAAGAAAAACAAACCAAAAACAAACCAACAAAAACAAACAAACAAGCAAAGCCAAGCAATTAAAGGCCGTCTCTGAAAAGTCTCCATGATTGCACAGCATTCACAATGTTCATCTGTCCTGGCGACATACAGCAAGGATGCAGGCCACTGAGAACTGAGTGTGTCCCCTCGATAAAGATGGCGTTACTCAAACTGACAGCATTCTAACAACAGTGTGCAGTCATTGAATGCATTCTGCCCCAATTTATAAACAATTACATTAGTGCTAAAAACAAGTCCAACTAAAATACTGGAGGGCAATAAGTGTGTTTTTGAAACAGATTCCATCATCTGCTGAAAATTAAATACGCCCTGATGGAAGAGGCAGAGTTCACAGGTTTAACTAGAAATTGGATCGTCAGACTCAGTTCTGGCTGAGAGAGGCAGGAGAAAGATCTAGTTTTCAAGGCGTTTCACCATCTAATTTCTTAGCTAATCATGCAAGATGACTTTAACATATTTTAAACAGTGATGCCATGTGCCAAAAGAAAAACGAACTGGAGCCCCCTATATACTCCTGGGTAAAAGCTAGCTCTCTATTTTACAAACTCACTGTGAAATGACATTCTGTTCTCTGTTCCTTAGAGGCATGACTTAGTCCCAACTGCGCTGAAGCAGGAGAGAGGACTCAGGACTGCAGGTTTGTAAAAGAAAACAGGGAACAGATTCTTAGAAATGGCAAGTGGGATGATGGCTGTCAGGGGCTGGGAGGAGGGGGTGTTGTTGTTTGTTAATGGGTCTCGAGTTTTGTATCTGCAGGATGGAAAAGTTCTGAGATCTGTTTCACAACAATCCTAAATAATAATAGACAAATATGCAAATTGACCATACCTCCCCTACACCCAAGCCACGCCCACCAGCCCAAGCCACGCCCACCAGTCAATCAGGGCGAGTATGCAAATAAACCGAACCAAGATGGCTACAGCCACCGAGAGCAAGGTTTCCTAGGCAACAGAGGGAAACAAGCTTTCCGCCTGCCCTTGACAGGCCTAAGCCTCCACTCAAGCTACAAAGTTTCAATTATAGAAGGTAAACAAATTCAAACAGAATGGCGGCAGCCACAGAGCTGGAGAGACCAGGCCAGGGTTGCCCGCGGTAACGGAGAAAGCAAAGCTTTCTGCACACCCTGGCCAGGCTCAGGCCTCTGCTTAATGCTACAAAGTTTCAATTATAGAAGGTGAATTAACTCAAACAGAAATGGCTGCCAGCCATGGAGCATGCAGGAGGCTTGGCTCCGCTCCAGGCTACAAAGTTTCAATTGTAGAAGGTAAATAAATTCCAAATACCAGGGCCTCCGCTTGGGTCGCCAGGGGGCGTGGCTGGCCTGCAAACCACCACAGGCCCCTTGCTCAGGCTGCCCCATGCCCCAAGGGAACCCCCACCCTGATCCGGGACACCCTTCAGGGCAAACCAGCTGGCCCCCACTCCTGCACCAGGCCTCTATCCTATCTAATAAAAGAGTAATATGCAGATTGACCATCACTCCAACACACAATATGACTGCCCCCATGTGATCAAAGATCCTGCCCCCATGTGGACACAAGATGGCCACCACAAGATGGCCAGAAGGGGAGGGCAGTTGAGAGGCACCCAGCCTGCAAGGGAGGGAAGTTGGAGGTGATTAACCCTGCAGGGGAGGGCAGTTAGGGGTGACCGGGCCGGCAGAGGACAGAAGTTGGGGGCAAACAGGCTGGCAGGGGAGCAATTAGGCATCAATCAGGCTGGCAGCAGAGTGGTTAGGAGGTGATCAGGCTGGCAGGCAGAAGCGGTTAGGGGCAATCAGGAAGGCAGGCCGGCAAGCAGTTGGGAGCCAACAGTCCTGGATTGTGAGAGGGATAACCAACTGCCCATTAAATGGGCAGTCGGACATCCCTCGAGGGGTCCCAGATTGGAGAGGGTACAGGCTGGGCTGAGGGACACCCCCCCATCCGTGCACGAATTTCGTGCACCGGGCCTCTAGTGTAAATATACTTACCACGACTCAACTGTATCAAAAATGGGTAAGATGGTGAATTTTGTTTTTTTCTTTAAACCATGATTTAAAAAAGCAAAGAAAGGAACTCTAAATGTCTAAGTAGCAGACTGGAATAGAATCTTTCCTTCATGATACTATAAGCCAAGTGGGTTTATTACCTGCATGGAACAAAAATATAAAGAGAAAATAAAACACTATAGACAGGCGGTACTCATGCAGGCGAATGTTCTTTTGCGTGTGCTTATTCATTTCTGAGGGAGCCATTTGTGTCTTTATGTTTGATTTTCATTCATTTTTCAAAGAAGACATCTACTGATGGATGGTCCAATGGAAATTTTCAAAAGCATTTATTATATCTTTAACAGCTTCATTTTAACTCCATGTGCCTCCAAGCCTGTCAGGCAAAACTATGAAAAGCAGCCATAAAACAAGCAGTGTTTTCTCTGCTGAAATGCCCTGTGGCTGTTTCAGGGTATTAGGAACAGTGCAGCTTTCAGAGCCTGGTGGTTTCAGTTTTTACTTTTTTTTTTTTTTTTTTAAACATGAGACATAAATTGCACTTCACCAACTCCCCAGCCACAGATTCTTTCTGTCTGACAGCTCTATCGAGACCAACTTGGAAAATCTATAAATATGAAGGTAAATATTCTTGAGAGATCTGAATATGTGTTAAGAAGGTATCAATGCTAAGCGAAATAAGTCAGAGAAAGATAAATATCACATGATCTCACTCATTTGTGGATTATAATGAACAACATAAACTGATGAACAAAAACAGATCCAGAGACAGAGAAGCATCGACCAGATGCTCAAACCTCAGAGGGAAGGTAGGGGAGGGTGGGAGTAAGGGGGAGAGATCAACCAAAGGACTTGTATGCATGCATATAAGCCTAACCAATGGACACAGACACTAGGGGAGTGAGGGCATGAACGGGGGAGCGGGGGGGGGGGGGGGGGGGGGGAGATAAGGACACATATATAATACCTTAATCAATAAAGAAATAAAAAATAATAATAAAAAGAAGGTATCAATGCCTTTGACACACATCTAATACTGAGGTGAGAAACCTGACTTTGAGTTCACAGGTACAAAATCAGCAAGAGAGACAGGATTAGCATGTCCCCTGCTGCCCCTAGACTTCATTTGGAACCCTCCACCCGGAAGTCAGCGTTGGTTCACAGTGAAGAAGCTGGACGAGTGCCGGGAAGACTGTTTACACCCCAAATGGCCAATGAGGCAGGCAAGAGCCTCCACTTTTAGCAACATCGTATGGATACCCCAGTACCAGGAGCAGCACCTAAGAGTTAGAGAGCCAGTAACAAAGGTCAACCATTTTAATAATCAAATCAGTAATAAGTTGCATATAAAGCCGAGTCCAGTGATATTGTAAAAAAAATTAAATATATATTCCTAGAAGTACTGTGTTCAGTACTCATGGGAATATGAGTATAGGCAAGAAATAATTTCTCCCATTTCAACATCAAAGGCATGAACTCAGCACCTGATACAGTAGACTGATTGTTTGTGTCGTCATGCCCACCCACCCCCAAATTCAGATGTTGAAACCTAAACCCCAACGTGATGGTGTTAGGAGGTGGGGCCTTTGGGAGGTGATTAGTTCATGAAGGTGGAGCCCTCGTGAATGGGATTAGTGCCCTTAGAAGAGAGCCTCCCAAGACCTCTCTTGTCCCTTGTACCACGTGTGGACACAGGGCGGGTTCTTACCGGACACCACCTCTCCAGCACCTTGATCTCAGGCTTCCCAGCCTCCAGAACTGTGAGAAATTCATTTCTGTCTAAGGCAGTCTGTGATAGCAGCCAGAACTAAGACCCCTGGGTGACTCTAACAAAACACATTTTGCATTAGAAAAAAAGTGTGGGAGAGCCTGTACCCATGTTCTTTGAAATCTGACCATCCAGGAAAATTACATGTGCTATTGTCCTTCTGCAGAGAGGTAACTGCTGAAATATGGAGGGATTCATGAGAAGTAAGGGCCACCCAGATCTAGCAGGTAGGAGAAACAGGAGCCAGCAAAGAAACTGTAACCTTAGAAAAATTTAACAACTTTCAGTTCTTCACTGCCTGAGAATAGCACAAGGAGAGCAAACCACTCATGGTGGGCAGTTAGACAGGCAGGAACAGAGCAAGGACCAGGGCCAGGTACAGAAGGTCACCAGGATGGAAAGCTCTGGGTGCCTAGCAACGGACAATTGCAGGGTGGGACCTTGCCTCCAGGGTGACCTTTCCACCCCTAATCTATCACTAACCTAGAGATAACATCTAGGCCTCAGTTGTATTTCAGCTCCAGGCCCAGAAAAGCAGCAAAACCAGGCAAGCAATGGCAGAGGACAAGGCTGACCTCAGGACCAGCTGCCCTGAATAATGACCCCCGGCCCTCCCTGGTGCTGGCCATTCAATCCGTGGAGACTCCCATCCTGAAAGGACAAACCTGAACACCGCTGAATGTTCTGTCGAGATCCTCCCCTGGGTCCTCCCCTAAAATCTCCACCCTGAAAACTCTTAGGAAAGAGGACCCAGCTGCTTTCCCTCCAGGGAGCACACCATGCCTTCCCCACCCCCCTCCCCCCCATCTCCCTCCCCTTCCTCCTCTCCCTCCCCTCCCCCAGACTCCCAGACAGGTCACCTTTCCCTCCCTCACTTCGGAGCCTCAAGGGCCCTCCCTTTACCTCTATGACTTGTTTCCTACGCCCATTTCTTACACAAATTACTTCTACCTCTGTGATCTGCCAAACAGATGTTCTCTTATAGTTTGAGTCTTGGCTTTGAATTCTTTCCTAGCTAGAACTCAAGTACTGAGGTTGCTGAACCCACGGGTCTAACACCTGGTACCCTGCTCGCCACACCCAACGAAAGGACAGAGACTGTGGATGCCATCACCTCCAAGCTCTAGAGCAGCCAACCTTGTGGCTGATAATGGAGAGTTATTCTATTGTTCCAGCCAGGAGAAACAGGGCAGGGCGAGGGCTCAGAAGGCTAAGCAAACATCAAAAATTACAGGAAAGGAGATTTTTTTAGCTCAGAGAGAATGAATCTTCTAATATAAAAATATTCAACAGCCTCACAGTGTGTCTTGGAAAGAAATAAGCTGCCACCTCCAACAGAGTTTAAATATACATTGGATAACAGAGAAGATGCTGGTGTTAGGAACAGCGCTGCTCTCTCCTGCTTCATTCCTGGTGCTTTTTCTTCCCAAATCCCAGAGATTGGTTCTCCTGCTTTGCCTTCTAGTTCTTTTCTTACTTATGGGTGGGCCCACGGTTAGATTTGTGTGTTTTTTTCACGGTTCTAAAATATAATATAAGGCAGGAGATTCGGTTTCTAGATAAGTAAAGTTCTCAGGTGCCATCAAATACTAAGATACTGGGATCCAGTGGGGGAACAGAAAATCACTTGAAACTATATGGTTGGATCGAGTGCGCAGAATAAATGGATCTATGAATTGATGGTTATTGACATGCACACGTGGGTTTGTGTGTACATGCCCACAAAGTAGTTTCGCAGCAACATTTGCAGATGGCCTAGTGATCTGTATCTCAAGCACTGATCTTGTAGGAGACAGCTGGCTTCTTACCCCAGCTGGTCTGGGCTGTCAGTCCAGGTAGAAACGCTGTGCTGACGCTTCATCAGCAGCCAGGACCCAAATCTTCCCACACCTTCTTTCACACGTACCCCCACCGAAATAAAGCAATGTTACCATCACTATTTAAACAGCACTCAGAGACATTTGCCCCTTTTTTAGGGGAAAATATTCCACAAAGTTTCGCTAAATCTTTTTAAAATCTACAAGAGGTGACAGAATTGAAAATGCATGACATCAAAGAGACATCTGGAAAAAAAAAAATCTAAAGATAGAATTAGTTATAAAAGGAGTGAAGGGGGAAGGAGCCTGCAGTCTGGGATTTCCCAGAAACTGGATCCAATTTTGGCTGAGAAAGGAAAGGAAAGGAGACTATCAAATGAATTGTTGTTAAAGAAAGAATAAATGTTTTCTATTGTTCCCGGCTTCAAGAAAAATGTACTGTGATTAATCATAGTCATTTTAAACACCAAAGAGAAGTTGCTTTAAGTTTCTAGTATAAGGAACTCCTCAAGGCCTTTCATATTATGTCAAGTACTTTGGGTGCTAACAAACACTATTACTGAGTCTAATGAGGTATCTTGAAATTCTACACTGCATAATGTTAGGTTGAATGCAACCTAATGCAACTATGCTTTCAACTTCATATTAAGCAGGTAAACATTATTCTTTAAAAGTATTTCATTGTCGCCCTAACCGATTTGGCTCAGTGGAGAGAGAGTCGGCCTGCGGACTGAAGGGTCCCAGGTTCGATTTTGGTCAAGGGCATGTACCTTGGTTGCGGGCACATCCCCAGTAGGGAGTGTGCAGGAGGCAGCTGAATCGATGTTTCTCTCTCATTGATGTTTCTAACTCTCTATCCCTCCCCCTTCCTCTCAGTAAAAAATATATATAATATATATATATTTTAAAAGTATTTCATTGTCACAAAAAAGACAAATACCATATGTACATGTGATTATACTTATGAGGTATCCAGCACAGTCAGTCTCATAGAAACACAAAGCAGAATGGTGGCTGCCAGAGGCAAAGGCGAGGGAGAAATGGAGGGTTGTACATTGTTACAGAGTTTCAGTTTTGCAAGATGGAAAAATTCTGGAGATTGCACAACCACGTGAATATACATAATAATACTGGACTTAAAAATGATGGTAGATTTTATGTTGCATGTATTTTACCACAGATAAAAAAAATGTAAGTCTGTTATTATGAGAAAGACAGAAAATACCAAATACTGTATTGGTGAGGACATGAAGCAACTGAAAACTGTTGGGAGCATAGGTTGGTATCACTACTTTGGAAAACTGCCAGGCAGTTTCTAAGCTGAACCTATGCATAGACCCAACAATTCCATAAACATGCAGCAGAAAGTGGTATACAAATTCACCAAAAGACAAGGAACAGCCCAAAGTTAGAAACAATCCAAATGTCCACTAACAGTAAAATGAGTGAATAAATTGTGGAGCTCATTCCAGCAATGAGAATGAATGTACTATCGCCACAGTAACACTATGGATGAATCTCTGAAATATAATGCCAACTGGAAGAACTCACACTAAAGAATAAACATTTGATTCCACTCGCCATGAAATCCATTTGCCATACAAATCTATGGTATTACAAGTCAGGATAGTAGCTGTCCTTGGAGCGGGGCGGGGGGGAAGTGGTAAACAAAAGGGGTCACCAGGAGGAACTTTCAGGGGTTGAAAATCTTCTATTATTTGATCTGGGTAGTGAATACCTGAGTGTGTTCACCTTGTGATTTGGGCATGCTCTGGTATGAGTTGTTGTCCTAACTTGATAGAATTAAATTTTCATGACTCCTGAAATCGTACAAATGAAGCATCCATCTTATATAAAAACTGCTGTTTGAAATTTTAACCTGCTATTTGGCTTCTGTAAATGCTTACTTGCTTAAATAATAAGGAAAATAAGACTACTCCCACTTCAGAGAGGCCATTAAACCTTCGCCGGACAAAATTATCAGTGCTGGCATCAGGCCAGGCCTTTGGTTGAGGTCTCAAGGCCCCAGCACGTAGGGGCTCTTTAAGAACTTGCAAAGGAGGCCGGAAACACCCCATATTTGGGAGACAAAGAAGGTAAAAACATATAAATAGGGAAAGTTCCTCCATGTTGGGGACCAGAATTTGAGAGACATTTTCCTCTGGACCCGCGTGTAATAAATGTAACTCCATCTCTCTAAGTATTGCTTGGTTCTTCTCCGGTTTTCTGTAACACAAATACCTAGGACATAGATTACTCCTCCACTGAGGCTTCTGCAACATGAACACGGGGTAGTTCTGAATAGCAATCTGCTACACTGGCCCTCCACACTTCCTGCTTGTGGGATATATCACGGGGATCCATAAGAATGCTAATGCCATCCTCTCTGTTACCCTAAAGTAGACAGCTTCTGCTTGCTGCTCCTTCCATTCCCTCCAGTGTGGGGTCTGGGGGGAGGAGGAGGAGATGAAGACGACCTCCACAGCTGATGCTCTGTGGGTTTCTGCCAAGATCACCATAGGCCGAGGGGAGAATGAGAACTAGACGGCGAAGGAGCTGCTCTTCCCTTGCCATGTCACAAAAATTCTATTTCCTGTTCATCATACCACCTGGGTAAGAGGAACTGTGAAAGGTGACCAAAAGGACAGAAGACCCACCCTCCAGAACTGACCTTCTACTGAAGTACATGTTTCTTGGCATCCAAAACTCATAAAAATCACACACTTCAAGGACTTCTGGTACAAACAGGATTAGTGCACCTTCCATTAACACACAAAAGGAAACCACATAACATAATGAGATTTCAAGATAGTGCTACTTAACTATTATTTCATAATAATTGCCACTGTGTAGCAAGTAATTATTATTCTTTTTCATTTTATTTCGGGAATCTTCTTTATAAGTGATTTACCAATTAAGCTGAAAAATCTTCCTTAATTCCCAGTGGTTCATAACAGTGTCCTGAATTGCTTTAACGGTATCTACTTCACAGCTACCCAATTTGACAAAGAAATTTCAATTACCTTGTTAAGATCTAAAAAAAAAAAAAAAAAAAAAAAAAGTTAGGCATGGCCAAAACAGAATCCTGCAATGCCTACCATAATAGGTAGGAGGCAGCGAAGAGTCACGGGGGCCAATAGATAGTGAAAAGCAGAAACACAGCACCCCACAGACCCTGAGAATGAGGCTGTAGCTCCTCAGGGCCTTATGCTTCCGGCCCAAAGGGAAAGAGGAAAGGAGTTTGGAAAGGGAATGGTTGCCTAGGCAGAGGCTGTGGAAGATGCTCAGAAACACAGCAGGTTTGTTGACACATTTTGACCACAGACAATAGAACAGTGAGTGCTTGATATTTTTTTCCTGAAGATGGTAAACAACTTCTTTCGTAAAAGAGCTCCGTAAAGGCAACCTATCAAAAAGTACTCTTTCCAGGAAATGTCAAATCATGATTCCATCAACTATACAGAGGACACTGATGGATCGTGACTTTCAGCTCGGTAACAATTTGCAGACAAGTTGTAAATTAAATGTGAAAACTGAATACCAAGGTTACCCGCTACAAAATAAATCTTACATAAGAAGCAGCGGGGACGGTACTTTCCTTGTCCCTCTTGCCAAAATACACAAACTGGACTAGGTGTGCCAAGATTTCCTCATGAAATGGGACTTCCTTCATGAAAGACAGGGCGATAAAGTATGAGAGCAAATTGAACATTTTCCCTCCCAAGCCACAAATTAAAACACAAGGGAAACCAAGAGCCACCTGGAAATGAGAAGACATCTTCAAAAGCAGCATTATACAAAAACTCACATTTATAAATAAAGTGAAGAACTGTTTTAACCCTTAAATCACAACAGACCTTACGAACAAATGTTCTCAGTGCACTGAATATATTAACTAAGTAATACAACTCTGATTTATGTACAATTCTTTTTGTTGTTGTTGTTAACCCTCACCCAAGGATAGGTTTTCCATTGATTTTTAGAGAAAGTGTAAGGAAGGGTAGAGACAGAGAGAAACATTGATGTGAGAGAGACAGAGAGAAACATCGATGTGAGAGAGACACTTCAATTGGTTGCCTCCCATAGATGCCCTGCTCAGGCCGGGGATTGAGCCTGCAACTGAGGTACATGCCCTTGACCAGAATCAAACTTGCGACCTACCCTTCAGTTCATGGGCCAACACTCTAACCACTGAGCCAAACTAGCTAGGCTATATACAATTAAAAGGAGTTTTTAGGGGTAAAATAGGCAGGTTTAGGAAATTTTAGGAATTAAGGTGTCCATGGAAAAAGCACAGGACTACAGAACTGCAGAAGGTACGTTTCCATGGAATAAGGGAGCTGGGAGCTGCAGAAGGTGCACATTTACAGAATAAAGGGGAGGAATCCGCTCATTCAGAAAGGGAAGAGGAAAGTCCAAAGGGAACAGGAAAATAATAAGGGAGAAGCAGAGGAGAACCTCACGTACCTCATGTGAGGTTTGAACTCTGAAGTTGCTAAAGTGACCAAATCAGAGAGGACAGTGACCAATCAGAGGGGATGTCAGGGCACAAAGAACTGCAGCCTTTATAAACCGTGGGGGGGAGGGGAGGGGAGGGGAACGGACTTAGTGGGACTCTCTCTTCCTCCCCACATGGGAGTCTGTGCTTGTTTCTCAATAAGTTTCCATCTTTTACTCTACCACCTTCTGTCCCTGGTTTCATTCTTTGACTCCACCTGGACAAGGGCCCGGGAACCATCCTGCCAAGGAGAACACCCCGTGTTCCCGCCCAATTTTCCCGTTTCACAATTCTTTAGACATAGTTCAGTTGTGATGCATCTCAGAATGTATATTATTTATAAACATAAATATAACTAAATTCTATTCTGGCTCTTGAGCATGTAATTGCTCTAAAGTTAACTTTCTTGGAGGCTCAAAAGAAACTGTTGACATTCAACAGGAAGACAAAATTATGGGGCTTTGCAAATATTCTCTGAATTATTCTAAAAAGGGAGAGAATTTTTTGTTCCCTCTAAAGACCAAATAAAGTGAACAGCGAATAATAAGAATCTAAATGTTTTGTGTGTTTTTAGTAGCAAAATAAATTACACATAGATTTGTTTGCAGACCTGTTTTTCCAGTCTCCTTTAAAAGTAAAAAATTAATAACCAGAGATGTACCAATCAGGAAAACCTAAATGATGGCCTTCGAGAATTTTTCTTTAAAATGAAGCCATAAAGAACTGATAGACATGTACATCAAAACAAGTATTTAATATTTTATGTGTTAGGAAGAGGCCAGAAAATATTCAATAGGCATAAGTTCCATATATTTCTTATTGATATAATAATGATGGAAAACTCAAATGGGAAAGAGAAAAGACTATCTTAAATAACCACATCTTCAAAGCCAGCAGGAAACTTAGCAAGAAAAAGAAAAAAAATTATGAATTTCTCATTATCAAGGCTATTTGAACCATATTTTAAATAAAATCTAGTTGCCTTTCTGATTCCACTATATACTAATGAAAATTGCAACAACAAATCTAAAATCTTTTATGACATAATTGTATGGTAATTGTTTCCAATACCCATCCAAAAATCAACCTTCTTTCAAAGGTGTTAAAACATATTAAGCCCTAGCTGGTTTGGCTCAGTGGATAGAGTGTTGGCCTGTGGACTGAAGGGTCCCGGGTTTGATTCCAGCAAGGGCATGTGCCTGGGTTGCAGGCTCAATCTCCAGAAGGGGGTGGTGTGTGGGAGACAGCCGATCGATGATTCTCATCATTGATGTTTCTCTCCATCTCCCTTCCTCTCTAAAAGCGATAAAAATATATTTTTTAAAAACATTGACCATCTTATTGATTATAGGCAACAAATGCTTTCTTTCATCTCAGATGGTTACAAATGAGATAAATATAGCTATTTCTGTAAAGCAATTGTGTGTGTGGCTGGCATTAATGTGTGTGGTATGTATGGTGTGTTAAGTGTGTGCTAGTTTCCAGTTGGTTTGGCTTTGCTGCCTCTTGTGCAAGATAGCTGCTGCAGAAAATGAAATTAAAATCTGTAAATTCCACAGTAGTACTAGAAATTCCTCAACTGAGCTGTGATGCTTGGATAATTCCCAAGCAACAGCCTCTATTCAGTTAGTGCCTTCTTCCATGTTCCTCAAGAGTTTTCCTTCTGTTTCCAACAAAGAACACCTAAGCAACATCCCGGTCTTCTTACATGGTATTCAGAGCAAACCACATTCAGCCAAGGAGCAATGACAACGGAGAGGAAAGACAGTGCAATCCTCTGGCTGTGGCAAAGGCGGGTGGAGAGCGGGCCAAATCACAGAGTTCAAGGACATACGGACTTGGGCCAGAGGCAGGCTGGCATTTGATCTGGGAGTCACTGCATGTCACCAAAGTTTTTGCACACTGGCAGTATTATTCATGAATTACCTCTTAGGTGTTGCTGTCTGCTATACACTATGCTTATGTACTTATACTGCTTACAAGACATCCACGTCAGATGGAAAGATATACAAACTGAAAGTGTGTATGGGGGGAAATAGTCCATGCAAATGGAAACAACCCAACAAACAAACAAAGCTGGGGTAGCAATACTGATATCAGACAAAATAGACTTTAAAACAAAGATTATAAAAGGCCACAAAAAAAGGACACTTCATAATAATAAAGGGATCAGTCCAACAGAGGATCTAACTTACAAACATTTATGCACCCAATGTAGAATCAACTAAATATGTAAAGTAAATATAGATGGATATAAAAGAAGAGGTCCACAGTAATACAGTCATAGTAGGAGATGTTAACAACCCATTTAAATCAATGAATGGATACATCATCCAGACAGAAAATCAACAAGGAAACGGTGACCTTAAATGACACATTATACCAGATGGACTTAATTGATATTTTTAGAACATATCACCCTAAAGCAGCAGAATATTCATTCTTTCCAAGTGCTCAGGGAACAGTTTCTAGGACAGACAAAGATTAGGCCACAAAACAAATCTCAATAAATTTAAGAAGATGGAAATCATATCAAGCATCTTCTCTGATCACAATGGTATAGAACTAGAAATCAATTATAAGAAAAGTGAAAAACACACAAACACATGGAGGCTAAATAACATGCTACTAAACAATGACTGGGCTAACAATAAGATTAAGGAAGAATTCAAAAGATATCTATAAACAAATGAAAATGAAGACACAACGACCCCAAATTTATGAAACATGGCAAAGCCAGTTCTAACAGGGAAGACCATAGCAATAAATGTCTACCTCAAGAAACAAGAAAAATCTCAACGGAACAATCCAACCTAAAGGAACTAGAAAAACAACAAGCAAAGCCCAAAGTGAATAGAAGGAAGGAAATAATAAAGATCAGAGTAGAAATAAACCAAATAGCCACTAAAAAGAAATACAAAAGACAAATAAAACCAAGAATTGGTTCTTTGAAAAAATAAATAAAATGAGTAAACTTTTAACCAGACTCATCAAGAAAAAAAAGAGAACCCAAATAAAGAATTACTATCCTTCTGGAACTGTTCCAAAAAACTGAAGAAAGGGGAAGGCCCCCAAGCTCATTTTACGAGGCCATCAATACCCTGATACTACAATTAGACAAAGGCATTACAAAATAAAGTTATAGGCCAATATCCCTGATGAACATCTTCAACAATATATTAGCAAACCTAATTCAGAAATACATTAAAAAGGTCGTGTCAGGCACCATGATCAAGTGTGATTTATTCTTGGGATGCAAGGTACATTCAATATCCACAAATCAATTAAGGTGATATATCACCTGAACAAAATGAAAGATAAAAATCATATAATCATATCAATAGATTTAGAAAAAAAACACACATTTGCGCCCAGCCAGTGTGGCACAGTGATTGAGCATCAACCTATGAACCAGGAGGTCATGGTTCGATTCCTGGCACATGCCTGGGTTGCAGGCTTGATTCCCAGTGGGGGATGTGCAGGAGGCAGCCTATCAATGATTCTCTCTCATCATTGATGTTTCTGTCTCTCTCTCTCCCTCTCCCTTCATCTCTCTGAAGTTAACAAAAAAATATATTAAAAATATTATTTTAAAAAGCACTTGACAAAATCCAGCTTCCATTTATGATAAAAATTCTCATCAAAGTGGGGATTGAGGGAACTTACCTCAACATAACAAAGCCAACATCATCCTTGACAGACCATCTATAACCCAAAGAACATGGCACCGCCAAAGCCCTGAATGAAACGGTGGTGACTTTCGTTCTTAAACCAAAGCTGCTTAATTCTCAGACCCTTTTTTCAGACCTAACCGTCTCTAAGTGGAAGTGACACTTGGGTTCACGCGTTGACATGTAACTCGGGTTTGCTTTAGCCACCTGGACTCAAGAGCTTTCATACCTTAGCCCGCTGGCCAAGGGCTGAGGACGGTGTTTCTTGATGACTCTACAGAGAGAAATGGAATCCCCAGTCTCAAGGCACTGGGAAAGCCGGCCAAGAGGTGCCAGATGATCGAAAGAGAAGGGGGGGGGGGGCTCTATTCCGTGAGATCAGGGGTGACAGCTTGGCTTTCCCAGGCTTTCCAGGCCCGCAGCACCGGAGAGTTGGTCTGAACCAATCTGCTTCGGGCGGACTAACATAACAGAGCTTTAAACAATGTAAACGGAGCCCTTGAGTGGTTGAGGGTTCCGGTCACATTCCTCTTACATAACTCAAAGGGCTCCAAATCTTTGAATCACAGACAATGAGAGGCACCTGCGGTGGTCACCTGTACTTTCCCAAACTGGAGATGCCTCTTAGGGAGTAAATTCAGCTCCAGTTTCACAGGAGGCAGAGGCAATGGAGAGCTGACACTCAGCTTCCAAGTAACAGCGCTGCTGGCACAGGGCTTGGTTCTGGCAGCTCCATCAACCTGTGGAGTTGGTGGCTTTTCATAGAGGGGACAAGAACAGTGCCCGCTTTTCTTCGACGGCCATTGTTGGAGAAGTTCTGTTCCCAATTCAAATTCCAACAAATCCTAAGGTTTATCTAATAGTCTAAGGCAGTGGTCGGCAAACTGCGGCTTGCGAGCCGTGGTTTGCCGCTCTGTTGACTAATGAGTTTGGGCAAACTCATTAGTCAACAGAGTCGCATGAGTCAACAGAGCCACTGGTCAAAGGTGCCACATGACACCAAGAAAGCAAGTTGAATCTGCTTATTCTTATCTGACTTAAGAAACCATGGTAGCATTTCACCAGGTTTTGCACCATCAGCTACGGGGATAGAAGAAATCCAAGGAGAAGAGAACACCTGCTCTTTCCATTTCATTCTAACATTCTAAAGGTGATTCAAAAATTCAGCCTTGCATGGCTTAGAATGGGTGCAGGCGTTATTCCCAAGTGGTGTGTGGCGAGCTGAGCAAAGACAAACATCTGGCAGCAAGAGATGCACATCCAGATGTTCTAGGGGGGAGGGAGAAGAGGGACAGAGGGAGTCTTCAGCACAACTGGGCCGATCGGAGAGCCTTTTCAGGAATTTGGAATCAAAACTGAGAAAGTAACATTGCATCTCTCCTTGCGGTAGGGCTTGTGATTCTGGGCTCACGTCCAAGAATGGGCACCTTCCACCTTCCATGAGGCCTGGAGAAGCCAGGAATGCAGGTCTGCAGACAGAGAGAAAAGGGCAGACCCGCAAGGGAAGGAGATAGTGTGTCTGACCCTCAGACCAGGTTCACATAATGTCACAATCCTCAACTGCATTCCAATGCTAGTGTCTGAGACACTGTGCAGCCTAAGTGAGAATCAATTTTAATTCTCTGCTTACGTCGTCTTCATTTACAACCTAAGATGTCCTTAGTAATTCAGAAATACACTTTTAACTTGTCTTCCCAGTGAATATAGGTATCTGGATTTCAAAAATAAAGACTGGGCTTGGGTATATATTTAAAATATTCTAGAATATTTTTACTCTGGAGGGCATTATGCTAAATGAAGTAAATCAGGCAAAGAAAGACAAATACTGCATGGAATCTTAAAATTAAAAAAGTCAAACTCACAGGAACAGAGTAGAAAAGTGATTGCCAGGGGTTGGGGAGAGGGCAAAGAGGAAGAGTTTGGTAAGAGGATACAAGCGTTCCGCTATAAGATGAATAAGGTCTGAGGACTTAATGGAACACATGGTGACTATAGTTGATAACACTGTATATACTGTATAATTGAAATCCACTAAGAAAGTAGAACTTAAATGGTCTCACCAAAAAAAAAAAAAAAAAGATAAATATGTGAGGTGATGGATGTATTAATGAACTAGATGGGGGAACCCTTTCATACTGTGTACATATAACAAACCACCGTGGTGTACACTTTCAAAATCTTACAATTTTATGTCAGGTATACATCAATAAAGTTGATATTTAAAAAATATTCTAGAATAGTGGATTATAACAAGTTATTTGAGAAAAACAAAAATAATTTTATCCTGCAAGTTCTACTGGAGTTGAGAGTTGTCTTTCCTATGGGCTTATACATAAGATTATGGGAGGAAAGTAGAGAAATAAGTGAAGACTGTGAACTTACTTTTGATTTTTTTTATAGTGGATTATATTTTTCTCTTCTAAGCATTTTAATCACTGTTTAAAAACTACACTCCAAAGGGTGTACTTTACACCCATCTGAAGACATATGCATTTTATACATCACAGAGATGCATAAACAAAGCACACATACTCCATATACAAAAGCCACAGGTGCATGGGCAAGCCATGGAAACCCTCGCCTACTGCCTGGAAGTGGAGGCAGGGGCAGGGAGCTCAGAAGGAACACAGCAGAAGGCAAAAGAAACAAACAAACAAAAAAGGTGGGTGGGTGGTGGGGCAGTAGCTACAGCCTGGATACCAGTGCAGCCCTCACCACCTGAGAGGATGCAAGAACAGACAGAGAGAGTGGCGAGAAGCCCAGGAAAGCAACAGGCAGATTCTGAGGGTGGTCTGATCTTCTGCCCCAGGCGCCTCCCAGTCTCTCCTCCCTGATTATGTGAGACAACAGTCTTTCATGGACTGAATTGTGTTTTTCTTAAAAATTCCTATGTTGAAGCTCTAACCCCATAGTGTGGCTGAGTTTGGGGGAAGGAATAAGGTTCAGTGAGGTCAGACGGGTGGGGCCCCGACTGAGGGGATTAGTGTCCGTAAAAGAGGAGACACAAGGATGCTCTCTCTACCCCAGGTGAGGACACAAGGTGAAGGGAGCCATCAGCATGCCAGGAGAGTCCTCACTAGGAACCGAGTCAGCCAGCACCTTGACCTTGGACCTCCCAACTTCCAGAACTGTGAGAAAATACACACTTCTGTTGTTTAAGCCCCCAGTTTGCAGTATTTCATTATGGAAGCCTGAGCTGACCAAGACAGACAGACACTTATCTCCAAAGATTAAAAATTCTACTTCATTTTTACCTTCTATGGAAAACAAGCTGATAGAAACTAAATCACCTTCATAGTTGACAGGGGCCTTAGAATATAAGGAAGGACATTTCGTCTCAAGAACAAAAGTCCTTTTCCTAATACATTTATAGAGTCGATGCCTCCAGTTCTAAGCAGTGACACAGACCATTCAAAATGGAATTTCACTGTAAAATCTCCCTCCCTGTCTGGTAACGGCAGATTTGCTCTGTGCTCGGCTTTGGTCAAAATAAGAACCCACCTTTCCAGAGGCAACAGTGGGACGAGGGGGTGGGAACCAGGGGACTGACGCTTCCCTGCACTCACTTTGGCTTCCAGAAGCTGGGAGTCGAGTGACTTGTTTACTAAGAGGAAGCCCTACACTTACCCTCAGAGTTTCTGCTCCCAAAGCCGTAATCTTGGGGATATTTTTAGCACCAGCCTTACAGGTTTTCCTTCTACTACTCTAGCAAGAACACGTAACAAAAATAGGATGGAAAGAACGCGTCTCTTTGCCTTCCAGCCAGTTGCTTCCCGAGCAGGAGTTGATTCTTTACAATGAGCTACCGATCACACATGCTCAAATGTCAGGCCTAATTTTATCTCTGCCTACATCGCATCTGTGGCCACTCAGATGCCACTTAAGGAGACAAGACCCATTTCGCCCAAGTCTCCCAATAACATAACCCTTGGGCAAAATGAAATACGTGCTTGAAGGGTGGTCCTTTAGAATCCGCTTGTTATTTATGAAATTTTAGCTGTGCTAACGGGTGGCTTTGGCCCTGGCGCAAACTGTCACTCAAAGGTGGGAAAGGAAGAAGCGAGGGTGAGGTGAGCAGGGCTTGGAAGGCCCCGAAAGCAAGCTAAGGGCAGCTGTGCAAACAAGGGGGCTGCGTGGGGTGCTGCCCCCTCCAAAGCGATGGTCTCACATGTGGGGGGCGGGGCTCAGGCCCTGTGCTGATAGGGGGCAGCACCAGGAGCTTCAGGGGGTCCACTGTGGCTGCTAGAGGGCAGAGTCTGCCCCGTGGGAGCTGTGTGACCTCGGGTAAGTTCTTCAGCCCCTCTGTGCCTCCATTTCTTCATCTACAAAATCAAGGATGATAAAAGCACTTACCTAGCAGGGTTCCCCTGGACATTAAACAACAAGGTGCTATGCGTAGGTGTTGTTCGTCAACCCTGTCATGGCCTTAGAAAGCAGGGGCCCTTGGGGGTCCCGGGGGACAGCTGGTCCTAGCCAAGGGGCAGGCCTCTCTTCTGAGAGGGAATGCAGAGTACAGGAAGGAAATCATCATACAAACTACACCAAAAATCGAAAGTCCAGGGGTGGCCCATGGACAAGAAATACAGAGCACAATCCCAGGTGTAGGACCGTATGGAGCAGACAAGAAACTGATTTTGCTGCCTTAGCTTGAAGCATCCATTTTATATAAAAACTGCTGTTTGGAGTTTTAACCCTGCTATTTTGGCTTCTGTAAACTCTTGCTTGCTTAAATAATAAGGAAAATAAGACTACTCCCATTCCAGAGAGGCCATAAGCCTTCCCCGGACGAAGTTATCAGTGCTGGCGCCAGGCCAGGCCTTTGGTTGAGGTCTCAAAGCCCCAGCACATAGGGATCTTTAAGAACCTGCAAAGGGGATCGGAAAAAAAAACCTTATTTGGGAGACAAAGAGCTAGAAAAAAATATAAATGGGAAAGCTTCCTCCATGTTTCTTTGCCCAGAATTTGAAAGGCATTTTTCTCTGGGCCCGTGCATAATAATAATAGAGTGTGACTCCATTTCTCTAAGCGTTGCTTGGTTTTTCTCCGGTTTTATGTAACAAGCTGAGTCAGCAGGAAGGAGCTGAGCCTGTGAGTGAGGGCCACAAGCTAACCCGCGCACTTCCCCTGCCGCCCCCCACCACTCCGTCCCCGGCCTGGGGCTACCATGTCTGCCCACAAAGTTCACTTCTCCATAATTCATCCTCCCAAACGGGACCTTTTTCAAATTCACACAACTGTGCCAAAGAGCCCAGGCACCTTCCTGAGACAGGGCTGGACACCAACACCGAATGAGAGAACAGGCTCCAGTCGAGCACTGACACAGGCAAGAATTCAATCGCAGCCGACAGTCTGCTTAATCCAGCGGAAACTGTCTCCTTGCGCAGACACCCCAGGCCGTTACATAAGACCGCATTTATTTTTAAGTGGAAAAGGGTTGGCTGTACTATCCGTAGGAGGGATAGGCCTGAATTATTAATGACAACTAGATGCTGAAAAACGTGAAGTTCTAAGAGCTATTTCATTTGAGGAGAATAACGATGTCTCAGACTTGAAACCGAAATCAGCCTGACCTTTCTCACTGCTCATCTGCTGAACGGGAACTCAAAAACCCTCAGCGAACCCTCCTAACTGTAGTGACTCAGACACTAAGAATGACCTTTACATCTTTGCTTCTCTCTCCGCCACGCCCTGAGGTGCCGGAAGGAAAAGAGTGTATTCCTGAGGACTAACTTGGACCCGCGCCTGAGTTCATCTTGGTCTTCCCAAGCACAGCCCGATTCTCCCAGAGCACACTGTCCTTTCATATAAAGCCATGCATCCTCCCAATCGCTCCCTAAAACCTCCTGCGGGTGGGCACAGGTAAGGAGGAACTTGAATGGTGAAGTTCACAGGCTTAAATCGGGTAAGTGCTTGAATGAATAGCATTTCATCCTTAATTTGCAACCACTGGAAAAGGCTCAGCCCCAGCGCCACTAACCCTTCATCCATCTGCTGCTCAGCCCTCCGCGCTGGCGCGCTGGCCCGGCGCTAGCTCAGAGCTTCCTCCTCGCCCCGTCCCTGGGCCTTTTCCAGACTTCTTCCTCCCAATCTGCAAACCATCTGCTGCCTCCAATCTGAGCCCCCAGGAAAACAAAAAGTTTCTCTCGACAACACATAAACACAGTATGTAAAGACGGCCTGCTTCTCGCCCTTCCCCAATCTGATCAGTCTCCTTCCCCAGAGGGGCCGGGTCACCAGGGGAAGCGCCACCCTGTATCTGAGATTTCCTTTAAAAACTACTGCCGTCACATCCAACTACATAGGATTCCACCACAGACTTGTCTCTCTCTTTTTGGAGCTATCATGGTACCATGAGGGCAAAATACCACTTAGCCAGCATTGTCCTTACGTTGTGTGATTTGATTCTTCAGGTTTTTTTTATGTGAAGAATAGAAAGTCACCAGCATTTATTGAGCAACTACTAGGTACTCCATATACACTGAGTGGCCAGATTATTATGATCTCTGAACGCATAATAATCTGGCCACTCAGTGTACTTCTCTTGAGTACCTCATTCATTTGATATCAAAGATGCTATAAATCGTGCACCTGATCAATTTTCCCCTTTGCACTGGCTGATAGAAAGCTCAGGGCAAATAGGTGTTTGATCTCCAGCAAAAGTCTAGAATACTTTTGGTGCCCATTTGAGATACAAATACACTGAGTGGCCAGATTATTATGCGTTCA
This sequence comes from Eptesicus fuscus, assembly GCF_027574615.1. Lineage (NCBI taxonomy): Eukaryota > Metazoa > Chordata > Mammalia > Chiroptera > Vespertilionidae > Eptesicus > Eptesicus fuscus. The sequence continues at coordinate 63,461,626 of NC_072480.1, read as the reverse complement.
GAGATCATAATAATCTGGCCACTCAGTGTATATTACCTTGTCTAAGTCTAATAGTACCCTGACAGGCAGGAATTATTTGGGGAAAGTTTTAATTATTTTTAAATTAAAATTTAATTAAATTACTTACATGGCAGTGTTTTAACACATTTAGCGCCCAGTCAGTCACCAGTGACTGACACTATACTTTCCGTCTGGAAGACAAAACAGGCTGGGCGCTTAACGTGTTAAGGAGTAAATAAATACTTTCTAGTCCCCATCAGAGTACCACATATATAGTAGACTCTTGGGAAAATGTTCATTCCCTCTACTTTCTTACCGAGGAGAACTTAAGTTATACAAGCGCCTCCATGTCATGCACTGAAGACAACAGGGAGGGTTCAAATCAAGCCTACTAGTACTAGCCTCCACCTGGCCTGACCTGGCTCCATGCACACACTCCACCCAGGAGCTTAGACCCAGATTAGCTCATTATACACACAAGACACTGCACCGTGGGGAGGCCTGGGAACTTGGGAAGTCTTAGGGCAAAGAGGTGAAGGAGTTGTCAGAAAGTGACCCCTCCATCCTAAATCCGGTCTTTGTTTAGGCTATGATGACTTTCAAGAAGTACATTCTTCTCTAAAAGTGAAATATCATGACCCCTGGTGGGCGGGGAGAAGCGGGCAAAGTATAAGCAGAAAGGAGGGAGGTCGGTTCTTTGCCTTGAACCTTCCCGATGCTTTGCTAGGTAACGTCTTCTCTATTTCTTTCTCTGAAGGATACTTCCCCTTTGTTTGCTGGAACGAGGCTAGACTCATGCTGAAGGGCAAGGAAATAAAACCTGGGAGTGCGAGGGGACTGTCGGGTATCACAGAGAGAGATAAAATAAGTGCCCACAGCAGCCTAGTGTCCAGGCCTGCGAAATCTACTTCCTCGGGCTACCGTGACAAAGTACCAGAAATGGGGTGGTTGAAAAGCACAGAAATGTATTCTGTCACAGTTCAGGAGGCCAGAAGTGTGAAATCAAGGCTGGTTCCTTCTGGAGACTCTGAGAACCAGCCCCACACTGTCCCTGAGTTCCGGTGGTGGCTGGCAGCCCTGGGTGCTCCTCGGCTTGCAGACCCGCCCCTCGGATCTCTGCCTCTGTCTTCCCGTGGCTTTCCCCCGTGTGCCTGGGTCTTCACGTGGCATTCTTCTCCCTGTGTGCCTCTCTCATGAGGACACGAGTCAAGCTGGGTTAAGAACCCACCCTACTCCAGTGTGATGTCATCTGTGCTTACATGTTCATTACATCTGCAAATAGGGTCACATTTTCCAAATAGGGTCACATTTATAAGTCCCAGGGGTTAGGACTGCAACATGCCTTTGTGGGGAGGAGGCAAAACTCAATCCTAACGGCCTATCTTCCTTAGGCTATTTTCCCATGAAAAGTCCTGCCCATTCTTCCTCCGGCCCATTTTGTCTAATTATGTCTGTAATGCAGTCAGTAATAACAATGTAAATATATCAAGTAAGCTGGTCACGCTGGCTGAGAAAGAAGGCAGACAGAGCCCTGTGTTGGCCAAATTCAAGAGCAACCCAAGAATGAAGGTCAGCTGCACTCAGCTCTGTTCTGTGTCAAAATGTACTCTTGTTTCTTTAAAAAAAATTTTACTCTTGTTTTTATGCAAATTAATACTTGTTGTTGTTTTTTCTTTTATAAATAATGCCCCCATCCTCCAAATCCTCCTACCTTAAAACAAACAAACAAAACAACCCTGGCACAACAGGGTGAATTAATTATTCCACTGAGTGACCTTAACCTCCTTTCTAATGAAGAAAGCATCCCAAAATTTCTTCACACGTCATCAAAATTAGAACTAAAATGCTGGAAGAAATCTATCCTTCTCCATCTCTAATCTGTACAATTTGGAGAGCAAACACGAACCTGGGCAATTTAGCAAAGATCATCTTAAAAACGGCGCTTACATGGCAGGCAGGCAAACCCCATGACAGAAGTCCAGTCCTGCTCATCCACATTTACTTTTCAAACTACAGTTCTCTGGGGAGTTGAGGAATACATTTCAAAGGCTCTTTAAAATTCCTCTAGAAAGAGAGATTTTTCAAAGTAGAAAAAAAAAAATGTTACCTAACAAAACACTGAATTACATTTAAGAGCCACCACTTCACACACACACACACACACACACACACACACACACACACACACACACCCTGACTAGCCACCTGTCAATTTTCAATTTTCCTCCCTCTCAACTGGCAGGGAAAGGTTCAGAGTGCTTATCATGGAACTAAAAGAAGCTCAGCATCTCAAAGGTCAAAATTCACTGCCCTGGCATGAAGCAAACAGGGGTAGGGGATGGAAGTGAGGGATTCAGACCTGCTGGTACTTGGGCAATCACATTCCTCTTGGTGAAAACCTGGGATTAACCCCACCTCACCACTCCGCAGCCATCTGACCTGGATTAGACATGGACCTTTGGGGGCTTCGGTTTCATCATTTGTAAAACAAGGATCATACAACTTCCCTGGCAGGTTTGTTGTAAAGGTTAAGACTAGCACATGTAGCCCTGGCTGGTGTGCTCAGTGGTTAGAGCACTGGCCCACACATGGAAGGGTCACAGGTTCGATTCCCAGTCAAGGGCACATATCTGGGTTGCAGGTTCCATCCCCTGCCCTGGTCAGGCCAGGGCACCTGTGGGAGGGAACCAATCAATGTGTCTCTCTCATCCATGTGTCTCTCTCCCTCTAGCCCTCCCTCCATTTCACTGTCTCAAAAAAAAAAAAAAAAAAAAATCAATGAAAAAAATATCCTCAGGTGAGGATTAACAAACCAAAAAGAAAACACCTATTACTTGTGAAAGGTTCACTGTAGGGCACCGGACCCTCAGTGGAAGTTCAATAACAGCCTTGTTCCGGTAGCTGACTATTATTGTTTCTGCTGTAATTGTATCTGTCGTTGATATTATTAAGGAGTATATAAGGCCAGTCTCCCGAACTTCCTCACTACCTGCCTCCCTGTCTTCACAGCCTTCAAAATGGAGCCCATGTCCCACTCCCAGACCCCGGGCAATTTCTGGGAATGACACCACCTGCACTTATACCTCTCCTCCTCGGGTAACTGGGAGGAAGGACAGACGGATCCCCTGTCCCAAGGATGACTCTGACCCTCTTGAAAGAGATTCTTCTCAAAAGGGAAATTTCAAACAAAGTAAAACCTCAACAATTTGAGTGTATACTTAAAAATACTCTATTTCTTGAGAGAGAAAGTCACTATTTGGGAGAACTCTACATTATGACCCATTTCACCCATAACCAGCTCAGCCACTGGTCTAACTGCACAATGCTTGCAGGTACCAATTCTTCCTATTGTTTAAATTTTCTAGTTTTTCTACTTGTAACTGATATGCACTCCCACCTTCAAATGTCAGATTAGAGCCTCCATGTTACAAAACCTATGAATTAGTAAAATAGTAACTAAAAGTTTCATTAAGAGTAGGAATTTTAAAAAATTACTTTAGTTCAGATTTCTCAATGTAATGTGCTCTGGGTCCCGTTAAGCAGCTGCGCCTAGATGTGTGCACAGCTGTATTCTATATAATAAAAGCATAGTATGCAAATTGTCCCCTCCACCGGGGGCAGGGGTCGGGGTCGGGGTCGGGGAGATCGTCCAGGAGTTCAACCAGGGGGTGGGGCCGGCCGGGAGAAGGGATAGAAGCTCCGGCAGGCAGCCGGCAGCCGGCAGCCGCTAGGGACCCTACCAGTGCACGCGGCCTCTAGTGTACTGATGATGGTGTACGCTTCATCTTTTTTTTTTTTTTTGCTAAGCCTCACTTGAGGATATTCTTCCATTGATTCTTAGAGAGTGGAAGGGAGAGAAACATTGATGTGAGAGAGACCCATCGATTGGTTACCCCAACTAGGGCTGGGGATTGAGCCTGCAACCCAGGTACATGCCCTTGATCAGAATGGAACCTGGTACCCTTCAGTCCACAGGCCAACACTCTATCCACTGAGCCAAACTGGCTAGGGCTGTATGCTTCATCTTGAATCGAATTACGGATATTCAGACGTACTATAATCTATAGCTATAATTCTTCGAAGGAGAAAGACTTTAAGCAGTGGAATTGAGGAAATGCCACTAACAGGGCAGTTCCTGAGGGGGCACAGAGGTGACCTGCCTCTCCCAAATGAATGGACCCACATCTAGGTCAAAGCTGCTGCCACCCAACAGCGGACCCTGGCAGGAAGGAACTAAGCACACTGCACTGTGGAAATAACATTCACTTTCTATCTTTATTTTTTTGTACCCCGGCAATAATTATCTTAAATTTAAGGCTACTATGGGAAAATAAATTATCTATTAAGTGGAATAAAAAAGTAGGTTATGAGGAGTATATATAAAGAACGGCCCCATTTGCATAAAAAACAAAATATAAAATGCATACAAATACAGAAAGCGATATGAAAGATGGTGTTAAACCAAGGTTTAATGCGATTGTTACTGAAGACTAGAACTATGGGTGATGAATGTGTTTTTTCCTTTCTGCTTACTTCATTCCCTAAGTATGCTAAGTATGACTTCATGAGGGAAAGAAATCAAGTCTGTGCACTGTTTGAACTAGGTCTGCCTGTTTTAGGTGAGGGACTGCCTATGCCAGTGGTCGGCAAACTCATTAGTCAACAGAGCCAAATATCAACAGGACAACGATTGAAATTTCTTTTGAGAGCCAAATTTTTTAAACTTAAACTTCTTCTAATGCCACTTCTTCAAAATAGACTCGCCCAGGCCGTGGTATTTTGTGGAAGAGCCACACTCAAGGGGCCAAAGAGCCGTATGTGGCTCGCGAGCCGCAGTTTGCCGACCACGGGATAGGCTCTGCTCCACACTCCTTATCCACAATAGTGCCTATCATCCAGTGTTTTCTGTCTTCCTCTTAACTTCTCACAGTGTCTGTCCTTCTCACTCTGCCCAACAGGGCCACCCAATTCCCTTTCTTTCCCCTGGATTCTTTTTTAAGCATCTGCCCTTTGTTTATCATGTCCCTGATCCTTCTGATTCCTATGGCATCTCTCTAGCCCAGCTGTGCGAGAGAAATACAGTGTGAGACACAAATAACATTTTCTAGTAATAATATTTCTCAAAGTAAAAAAAAAACCCTGATGAGCCCTGGCCGGGTGGCTCAGTTGGTTGAGTGTTGTACACCAAAAGACTGTGGGTTCGATTTCCGATCAGGGCATATACACAGGTTGTGGGTTCGATCCCGGTCTGGGTGAGCATGGAAGGCAACCAATCAATGTTTCTCTCTCACATCAATGCCCCACCCTCCCTCTCTTCCTCTCTCCTTTCCTATCTCTCTGAAATCAATGAACATATCCTCAGGTGAGAATTTAAAAAAAAACCCACCCTGATTAAATTAATCTTAATATAGTATATTTAATCCAATAGATTCAATTGTTACTATTTTAACATTAAAATCAATATTTTAAAATTGAAGTGTTTTACTTTGGGGGCAGGGGGTCCTAAATCTGAAATCAAGTGTGTAGTTTGCACCCACAGCACATCTCAGTATAGACTGGCCACATTTCAAGTACTCACTGGCAACATGTGGCTTGCTGGACTATACTGGCCGAGCCTGTAACCCTACCTTCTATCTTTATCCACCATCCTTCCTACATGATTCATTCCATACCATCTAAATGGGGACCAGACTTGTCACAGTTCTCAACTGCTGGACTAACAAAGGATGTCCTTTAACTTGGTTCCCTAAGCCTAACATGCCCCAAATGAGCATCAGGAGAGCAGTGGTCTTGAAATCGACTCAATAACGAAATATTTACGAAATGCTCACTATATGACGAATGCAGACATGGCAGTAATTGTCCTCAAGGTCTTCACACAATCCTTTGGGAAAAGCCACATAACTGAAGCAAAATACAATTCAAGGAATGTATGTGCTCAAGGAGTGTTGTGTGGGCTGCAAACACAGGGGAAGGAACCGTTATGATGAATTCTGTGGGTTTCAGAGCCCAGGACACCCACAGATATGAGTCTGTCTGAGGAAGGGGAGGGAGGAAGGTCCAAGGCCAGGGGAAGACTGTGCCAAGGCTGAGAGATGTGAACTTGCACATAACATGCAAAAAGGGGGAGGGAGGGAATTGGGCAGGAAGTTAGACCAGCGTCAAATTGTAAAGGATCTATACCCTGCTAAGTGATCTGAATGATATCCTGTGGGGAATGAACAATCGCTGAGAGGTGTATTGTAAGAGCATAACATTAGCAGATTTGGGATTTAGAAACTCTGGCAGCGGATATGGTAATGGCGGAGAAAGAGGGCTCACAAAAACGTAAGGAAAACAGGCCTCATCACTTCTAGTCAGCTGCTCTAAAGAACCAAACAGAGGTCACTGCTAGGTCTGATCAAATAATTGAATCGATATCCCTTCCCCTGGGAACTGACCTTTAAGCCTCTTCACAACGGACATTCTCTCTCCCCTCCACACTTTCCGGGAATCCAGACGTGCACAGAGAATTCTCTGCCCAGAAAACGCCCGCCTAGAGTCCTTTAAAAACCTCTGACACCCCATCTTTGGGTGCTGGTGCCATTTGGGGGCTCAGCCCATCTGGTATCTAGATGACCTAATCCTATATAATAAAAGGTTAATATGCAAATAGACCTAACGGAGGAACAACCAGTCGCAACGACGTGCACTGACCACCAGGGGGAAGACGCTCAACCCAGGAGCTTCCCCCTGGTGGTCAGTGTGCTCCCTCAGGGGGAGCTCCGCTTAGCCAAGCGAGCCTCTCCCACCTTCAAGTGCTAAGGAGCAGCGAGCCAAGCCGTAAGGAGCAGCGAGCCAAGCCGTAAGGAGCAGCGAGCAGGTGGTCGGTAAGGAGCGAGGGCTCCTGGACTGCGAGAGAAATGTCTGACTGCTGGCTATCCCCCGAGGGGTCCCAGATTGCAAGAGGGCACGGGCTGGGCTGAGGGACCTCCCCTGACCAATGCACGAATTTTCGTGCACTGGGCCTCTAGTAAATTTACAATCCCTTACCACGTTGGCCTCATGCATTCCTCCTTCGGCAACCCTAACAGTCACCAGCAAGAGAGATAATAAATGAGAGGAAATAGATGTGAGAGAGATTTATTTAGCAGGAGAGGCACTGGGAGTTGGTGTAGCCTTGAAGAAAAGAGGATACAGATCAGACAGCGGTGTTAATTCAGTTGTTGTGTCTGGTGTGGAAATCTCTGAGATGTGAGGCCTGTGGGGTGAGAGCAAGTGTCAGGCCAGAACCCAGGGGCACCCCACTGTGGGGTGTCTAGGGAAGGAGTCAGTCAATGAGGTGGAGAAGACATCAAAGGCCAGGAGATGGGACCCATGGACCCAGGACAAGAGACGTGTTCGGTGGGGAAAGAAATTACTTTCAATAGGAATTAGTTCTACAAATTCAATCCATAACATGATCTGCGTCAGGTATTCAAATCCAATTTTTATAAGTTTTGTAAAATTCCTACCCTGATTCAAAAATCATTAATTTTATATTAGCCAAAACGGCCTTTTGAAAAAAAAAAAAAGTCAACGTTTCTAAGTAAAATCCTAAACCTTTGCTTTTTGCCAGTTTTCTAAGCTGTTGAGCCACAATTTATAAACGAAGAATTAAGCTATAAAATAAAACCAATGCTCGTTATTCGAAGGATGACTAGACTCTGCCCATCGTTTGCAAAGTTTGATTCTCCATAATTAGCCAGCGAGTGACGAGGTTAGTTTAATCACAGCTTCTCTGAGATTTGCACTGTTTCTCCCCCCCTCTCCCTCGCCTTTTTAGTAAAAGAACTAAAGTGGGTCAAGCAATTGTTCCTTCCCCACATTTGTAAGAATACAGGCAGTCCCCATGTTGTGCAATTGATATGTACCAATTTCAGGTACCATGGTTTGGTTAAATATCACCAGTCTCCCAACAACACAATTCAAGTGATAGTATACTTAACCCTTTGTACGCCATAAGCATCTATAGACACAAGCGGGATGGTTTCCCTTTTGGACGCGTGGCAGTTAACTGGTTAATTGGAAACTGGGAATAACTGTGGTAAAGTAGTCTTGCTATTAGTTCATAGTCTACACAGCAGTGTAAAGAATGTACGTCATTTCAAAAAGCCTTTTATAATCTACCGTATAACCATTTAAAAATAATTTTTTTTGCCCATCCAGTCCTTAGATAAAAATCATAAAAGAAAAACTCCTGGTGAATATGGGGTAAAAACAAGATCCTTCAATTAAACAGCTAGAAAGTCCTATCCCAACAACTGTAATGCCCTTGGCTTCAATAATCAAGTCCAGCAGAGTAGGAGAAGCTTCTGGAAGGAGGCGTGGGCCCCACTAGTTGCATATCAAAAGGAATCTATGGGTGGAGGTAGGAGAAGGGAAGCTTATATCTTGTTTTCACCAGACCTGCAGCGACTTTCAGCAGCCTTGCTAATAATCACAGCATTCCCCCAAGTCAACACAGGAGTTATCTAAATACCAAGGGAAAGGAGACTCCGGATTAAATCCAGACCACCACTGTGGTCAAATAACGCATGAACTCTGATGGAGGGAACTTTCTAATTAAAGGGGCATTCATTAGCTCTGTCGGTCTTCAATCTGCTAGTCAAAGACACTCCAGATTCTTTGAATTTTTTATTAATCTGCTGTTTTACAGTGTGTGCCTTCTAGCTATTAGCCTTTAAAGTCCCTTCCAACCCTGAGATTCTAGAGAATTTCACTCCTTTCACACATACAGATGTTATTAATTTGGATAAATTCAATTATCCAAATTACTGAGATTTCTCTGTCTATACAAATGAACTATGAATTTTTTTATATTAAGCATTTCAGAAAATGAAATGAGAATTATATAAGGTCTATTTACTGAAGCTGAGGGAGCAAGTTCAGAATAGGACTTTGTTTAAAGGTTCCAACTGGCAACACCATTGTTCATAGTCTAGTTTCCCAAAATTGAAATTAACATAATGGGGACTAAGTCCATACCATATAAATCTGTTTTTAAAATATTGTTCTTGAATTCAGAGAGGAAGGGAGAAGGGAGAGAGAGATAGAAACAGCAATGATGAGAGAGAATCATTGATTGGCTGCCTCCTACACACCCCACACTGGAGATTGAGCCCACAACCCGGGCATGTGCCCTGACTAGGAATAGAACCGTGACCTTCTGGTTCATAGGTAGACGCTCAAACAGTGAGCCACACCGCTGGGCCATATAAACCTTTTTGTAGGTTACTCAACCCCTCCCCACAAGCCAACCATCAAAACCCAATCAAAGTAAAATTTCATTGAAATATAATTTAAATCTTATAAAACCCAGCCATTATAAGAGTTCAATTCAATGATTTTTAGTACATTCATAAGGTTGTGCAAACATCACCACAATCCAGTTCTAGAACATTTCCGTCTACCCTAAATGCTCCTCAAGCCCATTTGCAGTCAATTCCTGCTCCCATTCTTGGACAACCATCTGCTTCCTGCCTCTTTAAACTTCCAGACTCTTCCTCGAATGGAAGAGATAGGTAGACATTTGTACCTGGCTTCCTTCGCTTCGCATAATGTTTGTGAGCCTGTCCCATTGAGGTACGTTTTCTTGATATTTATTCCCTTTAGGATTGAAAAGAGCCTGCTACCCAGAAAGCACACCCAAGGGAAACCTAAAAACTCCACGGGGGCCAACTGGTCACCTCCAGACTTTGAGCAGACTACCCCCTCTGCTCAATTCTCGTCACAGGAACTACCTACCACACTAGGGTCTGCCCAGCACCTCTTCTCTCATTCACCCAAGTGGGCTTATTTCACACCTTTTAACTCTCCATCCTCCCTGACTTCAAAACACCCACAAGCTGCAGCTCAGACTCCTCCTGCCTCTACCCCAGTCCTGAGGGCTTACTATGCACCAGGCTACCTCCCCCTCATTCTCTCTGAGAAGAGAACCTCCCATCGCTGAGAACTGATTGTGACCATCGTTTCCCTAATAAGATCGTGAAGTTCCTCCTTACTCTTCATCTTCCTTTTCTCTTATCTATCCAGAGAACATTACGGAGAAAATAGACGGTGCTTGCTGAGGATGCCCATAAAGGATGAGGCTTGGCAAACTAGATCTGCCTGTGGCTGGGAAGCAGTGGTGCAGGGAAAGCCAACGTGATCATCTTTGACCCCTCGACTGCAGTGGTTAAAAAAAAAGTGTGGCCCTGGCTCGTGTGGCTCAGTTGGTTGGGCATCAGCCCAAGCACCCACAGGTTGCTGGTTCCATTCCCCATCAGGGCACAAGCCCAAGTTGTGGGCTTGATCCCCAGTAGGGGCCTGCAGGAGGCATCCAATCAGTGTTTCTTAAGTAAGTGTTTCTCCACGCGCCCACCGCCCCCCTCCACCTTTTCTCTCTAAAAAGCGATTCTTTAAAAAAAAAAAAAGTGTGTCCTGTGCAGGTGGGAGAGGGAATTGCAGCAACTTGGCAGAATGGAGGAATGCAGGTGAGACACAAATCCGTTCGCTGAGACAGACAAACTGACAAGCACAGCGTGGCACCTGGTCCTCACGGGAGAGTCTATAGAAGCGCAGAAATGAATCTCGAAGTGCACTCGCCCTGTCATGCTGGAGGTTTGATTAGGGTTTTCCATCAGAGTGAGTAATAGCTAACTGGTGGAACTCTGCTTTGGTGGCTGCTGAACCCCAAAGCATGGAAAGTTCCTTTCTGCTTCCTACTTCTCGGCAGAGGAGTTACGGAGGGGGTACAGAGAGGGTCGGCATATAGGGTCAAAACTGAGGAGTGTCTACAGATATTCCTTAAAAGGACTCAGGCTTCCTTAGAGAAAACAGCCCGGCCATCTGTTTTGTTTGTGAAATCGGGTCACCCTAATTAACCAGATTGCTCTGGGCAACCTCCCCACCCTCTCCCGCTTTTGCCCAGAGGACAGTTTTCAGTTTCTGCTTTTTAAAGAGGTCAAGCCATGTGCCGCTGAGCACATGTGCACTTAAATAAATAAACAATAAAAACATGTGCTCCTTAAGGCAGGCAGGTTAAGTATGCCTCTGTGTGTTTTCAATGTACCATCATTTCTTGGCTTGTTTTTTTCTCCCTGAAAAAGTCCACCAAAAGGTTTATACAATCATGTTCATTTATTTTGTCGAAAGGCCTCTTCTTCAGGCATCAGCCCCTGGGAAGATTAAATGATACACTATCCTCTAGAAAACGCTAAGCCTTTAACAATCCCCGTCCCTGGAATGTACTGGAAATATGGAAAAGTAAACAAACGCCAAGTTTCTAAGTCACTGCCAGGAAAACTAAATGAGAGAAGAAAATGAGCCACACATTTTTAACGCGGCTAAGAAAACCGACACCTCCACAAACGTGGTGACCTCAGGCTTCTCACATTCGCCAGCGACACCACACAATGGAAGCTCTGTTTGCTTTAACGGAGCCCATCTGACTTCTCCCCGAAGAGCCCATCTGACTTCTCCCCGAAGCAAGCTCCGCAGTCTCTTCACCTCGAGAAGCGAGAAGCGTCAGAGGGCAAATGGATGATGGAAGTGGCACGCGGACCAGAGAGAACCCTGTAAGCCCAACAGAGAGGAAATGCAGGGGGGGGCAAGGTCAGGAGCTGGTCACAGCACCTCCTCCGGCTCCCTCCAGACGGGAGTTTCTCAACCTTGGCACTGCTGGCATTTTGAGTAGATAATTCGTTGCTGTGGGGGGTGGTGTCCTGTGTATTATAGGATGATCAGCAGCATCCCTGGTCTGTAGGCACTAGATGCAACCAAAACAGTCTCCGACACTGCCAAAGGGCCCCCAGGTACCGACGGTTCATCTAGATCAGGGGTGAAATTATCAACTTAAAAATTAGCCTGCTGTACTTGGTGAAACATTTAATTAGCTCATCCCTAATGCCTTGGCAGGGCCAGACCAAATGATTTCGAAGGCCTTATATGGCCCAAGGGCCGGGGGTTCCCCACCCCTGGTCTTGGGCTGCATAAGGAGTTAATTAAATGTTTGACCAAATATAACAGGCTAATTTTTAAGTGGATGATATTGTATGGCCCTCAAATGATGTTATAAATATCCAATGGTTCTTGGCAGAAAAAAAAGGTTCCCCACCCCTGATCTAGACCAACTATAGAACTTCAGGTTGGAGAAACCCAGGAGGTTATCTAGACCAGGGCCCTATCGTTTAGGAGAAGTTAATGGAGTCCCTTAAAGGGCAACGCTCCAAGGTTACTGAGCCCATAGTTTGTGGCAACACAGAAACCAGAGGCCATGGATGGCACAGTGCACTGACCAGGACAACATTTTTTGGAGAAGTCTTTAAAAAAAAAAAAAATGACTGAATTTTAAGACCATCCTAAATATTCAAAAAACACTATTTGGTTAGCAAAGTAGTGTTGATAATACTGTTCTATCTTTATTTAAAAAGAAAAAAAGTACAGAGGAAGCAAGGAAGAGAGTGGGTCCCCTGGGACACATGTCCCCCAGTGCAGAGATGGCAGATCCGATGAGGCCAATGGGCAGAGTACAAATGTAGTTTACATCTACAGACTACACTTTGTATATGTTCATAAACTTACTATTTATGTAATAATAATTTCCTCCTGGATACCAACCCACTCAAAAATAATTTAATGCACACACATCCTGGGTGCTCTATGAAGAAGGGCTCCGAGCATCTGGCCATCTCCCTTCACTGCCATTCAAAGAACAGCCTATTAAAAATAAGACAGTGCTGTGGTTTGGACAATGACTACCAATCCTGGAGAGACACAGGGTCCATGCGTTCCCAGTGACTGCCGAGCGACTTACAGGAAAGCCTCATGTCATCACCTAAACCAGGAAGACAGTGTGGACTGCTCTCCTGGTACTCCAGGCACCTGCTCACTAAAGAGCTACTCCCTCTGTGTCTTAATGGATATCTTAACCTAGACACAGTGCTATTGGGAAAGGATGTGGTCAAAATCTCACTTTGGTGGCATTCTTGGCATACTATGAGGACCAAGAGGGAGTTTATCAACAAATCCTGAAAAGATTACTTCAGGGAATGTTGATGACTATTCAAAGATGAGATCAGAACAAAAGAGGGGATTTTCAATGCTTCTGTAGCATTTTAGTCCCAACTGATTAGCACTCTATACTTGAAGCAGCAGGTAATCTGGGAAGGAGACAACAAGAAAAACATGTAAACAAAGAACAATTCAAAAAGAATAAAGAGCAGGATCAAATGCACTGGTTATTAAAATAGCAATGATTTTACTTGTACATGCACTCCAGCAAGCAACTTTTGGTTATTATTTATTTTCTTAAACTCTCAAATGTAATTAAAGAGTTACATTTCTTACTAAGGGAAGGAAGGACCTTCTGTGTAGAATTCTTAAAATTTGTGAATTCAGCCCTAACCGGTTTGGCTCAGTGGATAGAGCGTTGGCCTGCGGACTGAAGGGTCCCAGGTTTGATTCCGATCAAGGGCATGTACCTTGGTTGCGGGCATATCCCCAGTGGGGGGTGTGCAGGAGGCAGCTGATCGATGTTTCTCTCTCATCGATGTTTCTAGCTCTCTATCCCTCTCCCTTCCTCTCTGTAAAAAAATCAATAATATATATATTTTTAAAAATTGTGAATTCAGGTTTCCAAGTTGACTGCTGGAGAAGTTAAGACTTTAATGTAGTTCTTCTGAGTCCAGACAATATCTTTATTAATGTTTTTCCTTCTTTAGCAATCACACTGCCACCCAGGAGCATAACTCTATCACAATGCTCAAGCCTCACAAGTCCTCTGTAGAACAGGAAAGGAAAGGAATCATTTGAATGCATAATGTCCAAGTCCTCCAGTCAGTAGGCAGCCTCTGCATTTCCATACACTTCACCTGCTGAGATCCATCTTTCAGAAGGAGCCGGCCAGAGCATGCTTTTATGCCTCTTGGCTGGTAACTGTTTTATTCTCAGAGTATGACAGGAATAGTATAAAGAGAAAAGGTTGCTTTTAGCAAAGGTCAATATCAATAGGATATCCTACACAGAGAAAACAGACACCAAAATTTTATAACAATGCTCAACCATGCATGGTAGCATTTCTTTTGGGTATTACTTTCTTACTCAGAATTAAAATAAGTTAATGTGTTGTGTGTTGTTGTTTTTTTAATTAAAAATATCATCAGTATTATCTGAGGTTGTGAATTGTGGCGGCTGGAATGCCGAGGCCTGCTCCCTGCACTCCTAACCAAACCTCTGCTTCCCCATTCCACCCCTCCAGCCAGATGGCATCCGCACAGGACGCCTCTGCATTTGGCAACCCACTCGGCTTACAACGTGCTAGTCTTATTGAGCACCAAGTCTGAAACCTCTTACATGGACACCCATCTTATATATGGCCAAATTAATTCCCAAAGCCTGCTCACTAGCTCCTTTATATTTCAGCAATATAGCAAGAAATATAGCAGGTAAAACTCACCTCATTCAAAGCCCTACATTACTGTACCAACCATGGTGCTGAAAAGACAGAACACTCCTTTATGATGTGCTAAGCTCCTGCCAGACAGGAGCTGTGTTTAACTTCTCTGTACAGTGCTTAGTTCCCGTAACCAGAGAATGAATAAACGGCTGACGAAGAAAACACTGCATGAAAAGGTCAACAGCAAGAACACAGATAAAGACAAAACAAGGAGTTTGCTGCATTCCTGGGAACAGTGGGCAGAACTAACTCCAAATAATTGAAAACCACGGGTAAACCAAAAAGAATTAAGCTGATTATTGCATCTTGACCGAATCTTTCATACAAGCTGATGACACAAAGCAAAGAAACCAGGAAGTGCAGCACCAGAAGAGGTTATTTCTACCGCTTTGGGATTTTTGTTTCCTATGTTAGTCAGTCAAATCTGACAAATATTTCCTGGGCCCCACCTCTGTGCAGGTATGAGACCACCCCAAGGCAGTCCCATACTGCAGACCTCAAACATCAGTCACAGTTTCTTCCCATTTCCTTGGTAAGATGCGGATAATCAAGCCTCCTTCAAAACACCAACATCTGGGCTAAAAATGAAAGTATATACAAAGGGCCTGGTATCTGACAGGTCCTCAGAAATGTAGGGTACATTCAAGGCCACCATGTCACACAGCTCTGGGGTCGAGGGGCATTCCCATCACAGACCTGCATAGCATCTTCCACGAAAATCCTAGACATCTCTTCTCTTAACTTCCTGTTTTGTGGTTCATTTTCCACGTCTTTGCCCGGTCTCATCAGAAATGTCAAGGTCAAAATGCAAATGCATAGCATAGGACGATGGCAAACAAGACACAGGATTACGGGTAACTTAGAAAGGAATGGGCTTCCGATGGAGATCTACTTCTATGTTGTAGAGAAAGACAAGCAACTCATTCAAGCTCTGTCCTTAACGCCTGGATACCACTGACAACTTCAAAGAAACAGAAAACATGCAATACTCTCATTCTTCTTGGAGGAAGGGTTTCCACATATCCTGTTGAGAATTTGATGAAAGAGAGAGGCCTCCTTCCCCCAAATATATACACATATCCGAGTTTTGCTTACATTTCAAGACAGTCCATAAACACACATCCCTCTCCTAAGCCCCTGCCCCACAGCAGTAATAAAAGAGAACCAGGCAGACCTTATGATTCCAATGGGGAACAAGCTTTTAAAAATTACTGTACATACAGCTGGCTGCAGGCCCAATAATTCTCTCTCTCTCTTGGTTGTGTTGAAATTCCAAAGAACAAATTCCAAAGAAGAAAGCCTGGGAAGTTTGTGAAACCAGTCTCCGGTCCAAAAATGCCTGCTGCTTCACCAAATAATTAAGCCATTACTTCATCTATTGCACACCTGCAACCTAACTGCTTCACAAAACCACACTCACAGATGGCTCTGAGATGTGTAAGCGCACACAATTAAAGCTCACTGGCGGCTCAGTTATTTGGACAAGGTTTTAGAATTATGGAAATGCTGCCCAAGGCAAACACATCATCTAATTAGCTCCAATTGATTAGCTGAGCTGCACTCTGCAGTGGAGCCATGGAGAGTCCCCGACATCCTGTCTTTTGGGGGGGTGGAGCGGGGAGGGGAGAGGTGAAGGGGGTGGGGGGAGAGGTGAGGGGGGTGGGGGGCTGTTGCATCCACCTGGAGGGCAAGCAGACTATATTCTAAACAATAAACAAAGCACAAGGCCCCACATTCTAACTTGAAGAGTAGTCTGTCTATGTGAAGTTGGCAATGAATATTCATTTGCTATCATTTAAAGATCAAAACTTTTATTTGTGGATTCTAATGAACAAAATGAATTGACCAACAAAATAAGACCCGAAGCATGGAGGCATGGAACAGGCGGACATACCTCGATGTGGGGTTGGAGGGATGAGAAGAGATAAACCAAAAACTGATATGCTTATATGCATAGCCCATGGACATACATAGGCAATAGGGTAGGGAAGACCTGGGAGGAGGGGGGTTAAGGAGGAAAAAATGGGGAGATATCTGTAATACTACCAACAATAAGAATATATTTTAAAAATAAGTGAAGGATAAAAAAATAAAGATCAAAACCAATAATAAACATAAGCCACTTTATATTTATGAAATGCTTTATTACAAGCACTTTAACATAGCTCAGAATCTCAGAAGGAAAGGCAGATACAATGTCCGATCCACTCATTCATTAGCAAATGCTTTCTGAACACAGGTTATGCTGGGTGTGGGGGAGTCAGGGGCGTGGTCCCTGTCTTCCAGGGGTCAGGGGAGCACAGCAGAAGAATGACAAGTCTGCCCTGGGGAGGGGGGTTTACAAGGGAAGGAATGCAGAATGATTCTTAGGCAGATATTAATGATTCTTAGGCAGACAGTAATTTTCTAGCGGAGAAGTGGAATAGGAAGAGACTGGGGAAATAGCAATTCAAGGCAGAAAGAATGCCGTGTGCAAATACAAATGTAGAGAGGTGCGAATGGGCTTTGTTCTCCTAGCTAGGTGTGCTGGAGCCCGAGGAGCCTGGACAAGGGGAGGGAGTGTTGGGGGATGAGGCTGGAGAAGTAGATGGGCCACATCAAGGAAGGTCTTTCCGGCAGTGGATATGGGGGTTTATCAATAAGAAAGCTGAAGAAACAGATCGGCTAGAGCAGTTGTTCTCAAACCACCACGATGTGCATTAAGACCACGCGGGGAGCTTCTAGAAATTCACTGCCCCTCGGTTCCCACCCTCAAAGACGCGGATTCAATTAGCCTGGTGTGAGATCTGGGCATCTGGAACGTTTCTAAAGTTCCCCAGGTGAGCCTAATGCGCAGTTGGTGTGGGAAAGCACTGGGCTAGAGGTTAAGCAGCCACCAAAGGTCATCCAAGTTCAGGGCTCTTTCTTGGGCTTTGACCTGCAGAAATTATTTCCCTTTAATTTCATATATCCATTTTTTAAATATATTTTATTGATTTTTTTTACAGAGAGGAAAGGAGAGGGATAGAGAGCTAGAAACATCGATGAGAGAGAAACATCAATCAGCTGCCTCCTGCACACCCCCCACTGGGGATATGCCCGCAACCAAGGTACATGCCCTTGACCAGAATCAAACCTGGGACCTTTGAGTCTGCAGGCTGACGCTCTATCCACTGGTTAGGGCTCATATATCCATTTTTAAAATGCCACCCCCCGCAAAAAAAAAAAAAAATGGAAAGAAAAGGCTCTCAGTACAACAACATACAACAGATACAGCTCTTCATTATAGCTAGAATTTTAACCTTTGCATATTTGATATGCAAAATGCCCTAATTAATGTGATGTCAACAAATCCAAACTGACCTTTATCTCTGGATTACCTGTTTAGGCTTGGTGGAAAATAAATCTTGAAGGTCTCCTGATAACTCAAACCATTCCTTAAGACCATGACGCTTTGCTGAACAAGATCAACGAGTCCAATAGGCATCATAAGCTGACTCACTCGGCCAGCACAATATGGGGGGAGAGAGGAAGACCTGGGAAATATTTATCAGAGGAGAGGCAATACTTTCAAAGGTCATCTGATTGACACATTCAGATAATAAGCACAACAGGTGAGTCAGAGGTAGTGACCCAGCAAACTTCTATAAATCTAAATGGCTGGCACTCCCGGGTAGCAAGGCTGGCAAACCTGGGTCATGTCTACTGCCCCTGCATCCTTCCCATGTCCAACGAGGGAGGACACCACTAACAGCATTGCCTGCTCTCAACACGGTGCTCCTTCAGCCACCACGAATCAACTGGACTCAGCAATGAAATCAAAACCAATTTAGGATGCCTGCCCCATAATTTAATATCACTTTGGGGAAAAAAAAAAAACACTCGCTAGGACTACTTAGAAAGAACACCAATTTATACCCAGCAAGAAGCCCACACATAGATTCCATTCATTTCAACTAACCATGCACCCTTTTTGGTAAGAAGTGGACTTGCAAAAAATGTTTGAGGACATACATTTGGGGGGAAGAATGAAATACTTTTCACTCCTGCCAGAAGAGAAAAAAGAAAAAAGAAAGAAAGAAAACAACAACAACAATCTCAAAACAGCCTTTGGTACTAACCTTTGAACCTTTTCTCTTCAAAAGTAATAATACAGATTCACCTTCATTCCAAGAGCTGGTTTGTGTCTATTTCATTATGACACTCTCTGTAAGGACTCACACAGAGAAGTGGTAAGGCATTGCCTTCACCTCGCAAATTATTTTATTAAATTAAGTAATATGACAACTAGGAAAGCCCAACTGCATGGCATGATACAAATAAAGTTTACAAAAATATTGTAATAATATTGATCAATATTTCTTGGATGCTTGATAAGTGAAGGTTGCCTTTCCGGGTACATAACAATCTGCCTTCATTAAGTTAGTTGTTTTTCAGTCTGTCAAATTACAGCAGGAAGGTTAGGGAGAGGTGGGGAAGGTAAGAGATCAATCAAAGGACTTGTATGCATGCATATAAGCATAACCAATGGACGCAAAACTCTGAGGGGTGAGGGCATATATGGGAGTGGGGTGGGGTGGGGGGGCAATGGTAAGATATGTACACATATAATACCTTAATAAAAAAATTGAAGAAGAAAAAAAAAGTTAGTTGTTTTTGAAGTTAATTGCTTTACCAACATGTCTTTAGATCAGCATATCCCCAGGAATCATCACATGCATCTACCTCACACCTGGAAACCCAGCCATGATCAAAAGTTTTGCTGACTCGATAGTAAACATGAACAAAGTGGCCATCTTAGCGACACTGGGTCCAGCAGGAACCTTCCCTGCTGGCCCATGCTGACCTGATAAAACCTTGCTCTACCTGCCCCCGGGCTCCTCCTAGTGCTTCTGTCATTACAACATCCCTGGCTTCATTCCAACACACATTCTTGATAAGCTGTGAACTTGGAAATTCCAGTGACTTATACTGACTGCATTTCACATGGCCGTGACTGTTTCCTTGGGCCATTTGGAGCCCGTTTCCTAGCCTCTCTGTGGGTGGGCTGCATTGCACCTGGGAGTTTTCCCGTCGGCTCTGGGGCCACCAGAGGCCTGTCATTTGGTGCCACAGAGAAGGGTGACATTTCCTGAATGGTCTGGGTTTGAAAGTCACTGTACCTTCCATCAGGTGGTCTGGAGTCACCGCCTTTGAAGTAATAACCCCAAGCCTCCTGATGCACCTAGAGCAGTGTGTGAGGCAGCTCTGCTATGAGGGGAATGTTACTGGCTCCCGGGCATCCCCAACCCAGTCCTGTTCTCACAGGCCTAGTCAGCTTAGTAAATATTTACCCAGCATGCCTGACCCAGGCAAAAGCATGCTTACCACACTTTGCGTGCTCTTCACACTAGAAAAGAAAACAATTCACTCTATTTAAACATAACTGATAAATAGGGCAATGACATGTCAGTAATCCACAATCAAGTTAAGAAAAGATCCCTCCATCTGGTCGGCTTTTATTGAGAATCGGAGCATACAATACCCATAGGACTTTAAAATTTCCCCCCACCTCTGCTTCGTACATGTTATGGCCTCATTAATTTAAGCCACTCCATTACTTTCTTGTAAAACAGCTCATGTTTTTATTTACATGTCTTGGAAAGAAGCAACCATGTTATCTGCATGGCAAATCCTTACTGTCCTTCATGCACAGTTACAAGCAGGATCAAGGTCTAAACCAAAGGATGCAAAAGTGAGCCCCTCCCTCCCATGCAACACCTACAAGATCACACCATTTCAGAAGACTGAAGATTTTCTTCCAGCCTTCCAGCACATTGCTACCTTCAGGCCCTGAGCTGGATGGCAATGAGTGTAAAGTATGATAATTTATTAGAAGGTGGCCGGAGGGGCGGGACTGGGTGAGACGGGCCGGACATGCCCTAGAGCTCGAGGGCATCTGCAGCTCGCCAGTAAACCAGATTTGGGGCCAACAGTACCCCAGCAACAACATAACCCACGGCTGAAGGTGGAATCGCACGGCCCTGCGAGGCATCAGGCTCCCTCCTCTCTGGTTCCAGGGTACGTCACCTGAGAACCACCACTGCCAAGTCACCGCAGCTCGGCACCTGCTGCATTGATCATCTGCCCCTTGGTGGTCAGGGTGCGTCATACCTACCGGCTGGTCGGATGGTCGCTGAGCCTTTTATATATATAGATTCTAGATCAGCACCGTCCAATACGATGTCTTATGATGAAGGAAATGTCCATAACTGAGGTAATACAGCAGCCACGAGCCACAAATGGCTACTGAGTACTTGAATGTGGCTAGTGCAATTGCATTTTTGATTGATTTCCTTGGATGGTGCACTTCCGGACCATGAGATACGTATTCTTACTTTATCTAAACTAATGTGTTTTGGCAAATACATTTTCCCTTGTGGCTTTCCACCATCCTATTTCATTTTTACCAAGAACTTACTTACCATCTTCTATCACTTTTTAATTTAAGAAAATGTTAAGAGTTCATTGGGGAAAATGTGAGGTGGATTAATATATGCACCCCTATGTTCATAGCAGCGCTATTTACAATAACACAGATCTGGAAACTACCCAAGTGCCCATCAGTAGATGAGTGGATAAAAAAGCTGTGGTACATTTACACCATGGAATACTATGCAGCTGTGAAAAAGAAGGATCTCTTACCCTTGGAGACAGCACGGAGGGACAGAAGGGGTGTTTGGTGGGAAGAGATTAACCAATATCTGCATAACCCATGGACACAGACAATAGTGTGTTGAAGGCCTGGCCAGGGAGGGTGTGGGGTAAGGAGGTAAATGGGGAAAAAAGAGGGACATCTGTAATACTTTCAACAATAAAGATTAATTTTTTTTTTAAAGTTTAGGTTTCTAGTTAAAACCACTGATGCTCTATGTTGAACTCAGCGAGTCCTACTCCCCCCCCACCTGTGTGACAAAGGGGTACCCACCGCGTGTAGGATACGCTGAGATGACCGCGGATGCTTTCACGGCTGCACACGCCAGGGTGCGTGCCGTGCTTTGTCACGGAGCAGGAAAGGCCAACAGAAAAGCCCGACAAAGGAGGAGAGTCACATTTTGCTTCCTGCTCTTGAGAAAGCCTTTTCAACGTCCACCCACCCAGTTTAGTTTACTCTCCAGAGAGGTTCTTGTAAAGAACACAGACGCCATTGTTTCCCCCAACAACCCTCCTCAAATAAGGCTTTGTCTCCATGCTTTCGGAGACAATCACTCTCCAAGAAAACGCTGCTGAGTAATTGGGCCAAATTGTATCAACTCGGTGGCGTTTACACAGACTGTTCCCAGAATGACGGAGAGAGGTGGCGGGGTCACCTAGCACCAAAGAGTTGAGACACAGAGGCCATGTCAGTCACCCCATCCCAACGGGAGAAAGCTCCTTGTGGCAAGAGGCGCCCCCCCCCCCCAATATTGGGGGTAGCTAGCTGCGGCGGGGGAGGAGAGGGGAAGGGGTGAAAGAGAATCATGCTCAGTATGGGATAGAGAACCTTCCTGGGCACGAAGAGCACTGGGGCCGGTGTGGAAAGTGCCCACTGGCAGACACGAGCCCATGGTGAGCGTTCCTCTGGAACCCGCCCACAGAGCTGCTCTGAGCCCAACACTCTGTACGACCGGAGACCTGCCAGTAACGGAAAGCTGAGGCCCACCGCACAGACCTGGCCGAGTACTCTCGAACATCAGGCAACCGGAATATTTACTTTTATATTCAGAGATATGCATCTTCCCAATTCCACGTCCCTCTGGTACAGAGCAAATAAAATAGAGAAGATTCAGGGCAAACACTCTTTTCCACGTGTTCACTTCCTGGTCCTCCCCTTTGCAAAACTGGCAACTCCATGTCACCCACTGCTCGGGCCAAATCCTCCAAATCATCTTTGCTTCTTTCTCTTTCACACCCACCACCCAGTTCCTTAGCAAATGCTGTCAGCTTGACCTTCAAAATATATCCTGGACCCAACCACAAAGCACCACCATCAGTCTCCGTGCAGCAGTGTTCGCATTGGCTTCCTCACCCAAGCACTACGGTCGGCTTAACTCAGTATCTGGTGTGATCCGTGCACAAGGTGCAGTCAGATCACATCACTTACAATAAAGTCTCAACTCCCTCTCCTGGCCTACCAGTCCCCCTGTCCTTTCTCTGGGCACCACACCCCCTGCTATTCTATTTCTTGTTAATTCTATTAATCCACGGTAGTCGCCTTACTGTTCCTCAAATACACTGAACACATTCCTATTGCAGGGCCTTTGCACATCCTGTTCCTGCTCTCTCAAATGACTTTCACCCCAAAATGTAGGACTTGCTTCGCACTTCCTATAGGTCTCTGTTAAATATCGTTTTATCATAGAAGCTTCCTTGACAAGTTTATATAAGATATGGACACACACATGTCCATATGCATACCACTCTCTCCCTTGCTTTGTGTCTCTCCCCTCTCTCCCTTGCTTTGTTTCTCTTCTTAGCACTTAATACTACCTGGCATATGATGTATTTGGTTCTGCTTCTATCTTTTTCTAATAGAATATAAATTCCATGGGGGCAGGAGTATTGTCTATTTGGTTCACTGCTGATCAACACCAGGGCCTGCCTAGCACAGAGTAGGTGCTCAACAAATATCTGTGGGTTGGTCCCTTACAAAGCAGAATTCTATCAAAATGAAATTCATGTGAATGTGTAAACATCATGAAGAAGATTCGCGTAAGTTATGGACCATAAAATTACAATTTAGTTTGTAGAAAGCAAACAAAGTTAAGACAATATCATTCTGTATAATTGGCTCTAGATTCAAAATTACACTCTCTTGTTCCTCAATGAGTTCTTTCTCCGAGGCATTCCCTCCAGTTCTCAAAGTGGAAGACGCACTTGCCCAACGGGGCCACTCTGGTCAGAGAGGGACTCTGGCTCCCCTCGGCTCTATAAAACGAGGGGAATAAGGGTTAGTGGCTGTAGAAGGTTCTCTCCCACTTAAAAAAAAAAGAGCAATGTCCACGACACGTGTTTACATCCAAGGGTTGTATAGTCAGGTGTAAAAATGAATGTGCGTGCGGCGTGTGTGAAAAACATTTACTTCCCTGTCAGGAAGTCTATTCAACAAACCCCGAGTTTCCTCCTTCTCTAGCACCAGCAAGGGGTCTTTGTGTTCCTCCGGACCTGCTCCTAGAAGGCTCTAAGCTCCGCGAAGACAGCACTCTTGTCCTGTAGGCTCACTTGTCTACACCCAGGGCTTCACACAGAACCCAGAACATTGCATGGGCTCAAATACATGTCTGCTGAGCAATGAAGATACCAGTCCAGAGCTGGGAGCATCTGACAGTTAAGAACCGTCCCCAGTAACCCTTAGATGGCGAGACTCTACGGCATGTTAGACATCATGGGGACATGATTGCTTTTACTTTTTAGAGAAAGTTGACCACGTAGTGAAGTTTTTCCCATTTATTTCCAGGACAGAAGTACGTGTGTCATTGATGGTTCCCGTGCTCTTTGTGCACGAGCTAACTTTAATTCCATCTCATCAGATACCTTCAATAATAGATGTTGACAGTCCCAGATGCCAGGCCTTTGGCAAGAGCATCTGCTTATCCCCTCAGGATTAAACTAAACAACTTAATCTCCAGGATAACAGGTCTTCCTCCAGGGCTCTGCAGAAGAAAAAGCAAACGGCACAGACCAGGCCAATGGCCACATGAGAATAACTGTACTCAGAGTATCTGTCTGGTCAGTGATCTCCTTGTGAGCAGGAACCTTTTCTCATTCATCACTGACCCAGGTTCCTCTCATAGGATCTATGCATGGGAAAAGCTCAATGAAAGCTTGAAGATTGTCACAGGAAGTGGCAAGTACTGACCAACTGAAAATTAGTAGTTAACCGAACATTTTATAGATTGTTTACTACATAAGAATGGCTCAAATAAATGCTTCTCATGTTGGGAACAGATGTAATCTTTTAAGCATCATACTATGTGTTACAAGAGCTCACATTAAGTGTATGATCTTACACACCATGCATGTGGCCAGATTTGCACTCCATAGGAATGAAATTGCTTTCTATCTCATGGGTAACCTGTTAGAATTTCCCATGTTGCACTTAATTTAATTTGGATATTTTGCATTAGCCAAAGTCACATTAAAGTTAACTCTTTGGAGAAAGGCATGGCTGGATTGGCTTGCCCGTGGGTACACATACCAGACCAAGCAAGTGTCTGCCACCAGATTCATCGCGCTCCCTTGATTCTTGGCACGGGACTAAGATAGCAGAAAAGTACATTCTGATGGTCTGCAGAATCAACCGCAATGGTAACTGACAGCTGACAGTGAATAATATTTGGGTACACAGGATCACAAACATTAATGTTATAAAATAAAAATAAAAACCATCATCCCACTGAGTCCAATTGCTCATACACAGGAAAAAAGCACCAGGACAGCAGTTCCTACACAACCCAGAAATAGAATTCATAACATATGACGGGCTCAGTGAAGACATCTGAGAGCTTGGTAAAAATAATTAATTATGTAATGGAAACCAAGCAGTGACAACTTAGAATCAGAAAATTTAAATGCCATGTAAGCCAACATCCCACCAAATACAGAATCTCACTCAGCCGATCTCTGACAGGGGTTGAGGTGTCTACTTGAACACTTACAGAAACCAGATGTTACCACCTCCATCAATACAATGGTTCCATTTGTAGGCATCCCTTACCACTCGGCCTACTGAGCACCTATTTTATGCTAGGTGTTGTGCTCGTTACTAAGGATAGATTGATAGAAGACATCATCTCTGCCCCCAAAGGTCTCAGAATCTACTGGAGGAGAAAATAAATATTGTGTGGGTGAACTGATCAGTGATGGGGCACAGAGAAAGCTATGGGAGGACAAAGGAGAAATATCACACCTGAAAATCAGAAAAGGCTCACAAGAAGTGACTGTGTGAGCTCCATTCTTAAGTTTGCCCAAGAAACAAGGGGCCAAGACATTCCAAAGCAGCACATTCCAAGGAAACCTAGGAAGTGCAGTGAGCTTGGGAGATCTGTCAGCATCTTAGCAGGTCCCAGCCAGTTCATGAAGGGCTTTGTATACAGGCTAAGGAGTCTGGGTTTTATTCCAAAGATAAAAGAAAACCACAGAATGACATGCTCAGATATGCCCGGTCACAGCCCTAACACCACTCAACATTCTTGGTTGTGCTAGATGAATGTCAGTCCTCCCCTCCATAAGCCTAAAGCTCCATGGGAGTTGGGATCCAGTCTGTTCTGTTCATCCATGTGTCACCACTACCTAGTAAAGTGCCTGGGACAGGCAGGTATTGAGTACACATTGAATGGGTCAATCAATCAATCAATCAAACAATGAGTGGTCTCTGGGAACACCAAAGTAGGCATAGAAACCAACCATTCCATTGCCTGGTTATGGAGAAAAACCAAAGGTATCTCTCAGGTATAGTCTGGGTAGCTGGGTTGAAGGGACAGTAATTTTAAGAAATTCAAGAACAAGGTATTAAGGACAAGTGAGGGAGAGTAAATTCAGTTTTAGACATACTGACCTTGGGGTATCTAATATCTAAGGAGAAACAAAGGGGCGTTAGCAAGTCATACATGGGTCTGCTTACAGACAGAGGGAGGAGTGGCCTTAAATAAATATAGAAGGCCACTTAAGGGCCATGGAGGGGGCCCTGAGGCCACGGGTGAAGACACAGTAGCCTGGAGAGAGGATTCAATCTAGATTGAAAACTGGGATGGTTTTGTGTCAAATAACTCCCATCAAATTTCCTATTATTATCACAAATGATCGTTGGAAAGCAACAACTGATCTTGCTGAGCAATTTGCTGTGAGCATTTCCTTTGCAACTTCTAAGATTGCTCCTAGCTGAAGCATGAACTAGATTGTGTCCATAAAAAGATGACAGCAATTTGCATGCTGGCTATTGGGTTAAAAAGGAGTTGAAAACAAATATGCATAACAAAATTACCCCAAATGTCCTATGTAAAAAAGACTGATGAGGACTCTTTTCATTACAACCAGGACCCACTTAGGTTTTGAGTTTCTGTGAGAACAAGGGAGCAGATGATAGGACAGATATAGTCATGTTTTGATGTCTAGCAAGCATCTGGCTTTCTCAGATGGAGCAATGACATCACTGAGCAGCCGTGTGTCTTGCTGGAGCCCCTGCGATGAAGAAAACTGGCTCAGAAAATTCTGAATGAAATAAATGAATAGCTGATCCAGTAGTAACGGAAATGGGACTATTGAGAAGAGGTTAGGATTCATGACTACAAACTCTAAATTAATCTGTTTTATTCCAATTTTGTCAATTCCTTATAAGTTAGATAGTCTCCAGGTTGGAGGGAGGAGGATCTTCTCCAAATTAGAACAAATTTAGGAATAATTTTAAAATGTGTACATGTTGCTCTTTTTTAAATTTCTTCAAAATTAAATCAGCTTTGTTAAGTCTGACCAAGGGAAATGTACACTGTTATAACCTAGATCGCCTACTTTATTGAATGGAATAATGTCCCTGAGAACATTACTTTTTAGACACTAAATAAAAATAATTGCACATTTTTTCAGAGTAGCAACATGGAGGCAGCTTTCAAAATCTTTTGTACTGAAATCAGGTCACGAGCCAGACCATAAAGAAGACAAAGTCCATGTGGCTTTCAGACCCCGGGGAGCGCATCGAGGAACGGTGTTTTCCCGTCTATCCAACAGGGAATGAGTACTCTGAGCATTAGTGAGATGTGCCTTAGCTGAAGGAGAGTCATAGCCAGTAATTCACAATGAAAGAATCATTTCTGTGCCTGGTTTTCATCTCACACGTACTCAGATTACCCTGAGGCACACCGAGAGCCTCTGAATATCAAAAGTTAGGCTTCTCAATTCATTATGAGGCAAACTTCACTTGGAAATACAACCAGGAAGAGACACTGAGGAAGAGAGGGAGTCCGCAATCTTCATAAATAACTGGGATTCATAATTCTGGAAAGTCTAGGAATCCCTACTGTAGCCAGGAGAACGATAAGGGCAAGCTGTTCATTCAATTAATTGCTGAGGTTGTAAAAAATTCTGGCTATTTTTCCCCAAGTATCCTGTGTCTGCCGAAGCCAGCTTAGCCACCTGGTCCTTGGGATTCATTTTCTCAGGTTGGTGTGAACATTCAGCATGGAATTAGCTTTGTTGCCTAGAGAGGTGACAGCAGGGCTGGTGCAGGACATTGGTAGGAAAAATTATGGGGTATGTATCATCTCTGACTTTTAAAGACATCTACACAAAGAGGGCAGGTGGTGGCAATGGTTAGCCAACTGCGGACCAAGAGAGCTTTCTGTAATGATGGGAATGTTCTAGATACTTACCAATATGGTAACCACTGAAAACTTGCAACATGGCTGGTGTGATTTGGGAACTAGCATTTCGAGTGTATTTAAATAGCCACATGTGGCTTGTGGCCACCATGTTACAGTGTAGACTTAGAAGATACAACCTACATTCCTTGTCAAACGCCCACTCAAGTATGAAATGCTAACCTTGAACGTTTTAGGATTATTTAAGGAAGGTGTACATCCTTAGGTATAGTCAGCAAAAAACTGTATTCGGGCCAGTGTGTCCTATGAACAAGCTAATGAATTAACCTTCATATTCAGAGATATACAGGCAACCCAACTGCACAAATTTTCACTTACAGCTACATCAATGATACAAATGCACAAATCTTTAGTTTTATTTCTCCAAAGGAAGTAAAAGCAAATATCTAGACAAATAATACTGAATAGGCTGATAAAATTAGATGGTTTATTATTTTAAGAAAATTAAGATGAAAGAAAAAACAACAATGCCGGAGAATCCCGTAATGAATCTCAGGCTTAGCTGCTGTCACACCATGTGACTTGAATCCTGTGTGGTCCTGGGGCCTCTCCTTTCTCACCCTGCCTCTCTACCAGGTCTTCTGGGCGATCATACCAACACCTCCGTAAACTCTGTTGGTTCCTTAGGCATTCAGAGGAAATACTAAGGTTTTAATCACCAGGCGTGACATTTCCCAGAAGAAACACTTGCTGCTTTCTACTGTTCTGAAGAGCATGAGGTCAAAAGCCCCAAGCAATTTTAGCCTTTCTGGACATTAATTTTGCATAAATAGCTTCCTCTAAAATCTCTCTTTTGGTTTTCTCCTTGGAATGAATTAAGATGTCCTCATTTACCTTATGAAAATTTTCAACTAAGTCAAGTTACTAGACAGACATTTTCTTTCACCAAAGCACATACACAGATTACAGCGTTTATGTAGAATTATCCTGTTTAATCAAGAAAAATTATCCTTTTTAAAGTATAGAAAGACAAATCCTCTCAGGTGCACATGAAGTCCTTCATTATACAGAAGAATGCATAATAACATGTGCATATTTAACATAATTACTGTAGTGAAATGCATCTTCTAAGATAGGTACAATAGCATCTCATTTATAGCAATGTCAAAAAATACAGCATTCAGAAGAGAATTTTCTAAAACTTCCCTATTAAGTTCAAATTTCTTTTAATTCTCTTTGATAGAAATCATTTCTAAATATGTTTATAATTCCTTGATTTCAGAAAGAACTGAATTTCAAACTTGTCATGGAACATCCATTATTATGATTACTAGAGGCCCGTTGCAGGAAGATTCCTGCAATAGGGCTTCCTGCGGCGGTCTCTGCTGCCCTGCCTGCTTCCCTCCCTTCTCCCTCGCCCCGCCTGCTTCTCTCCCTTCTCCTCCGCCCCGCTTGCTTGCTTCTCCGCAGCTTCGCTCCCTTCTGCAGCGCTTGGCTTCCTTCTATGTGGTCTTCAGTCTTCGCTCTGTGCCTGGATATGCAAATTAACCACCATCTTGGTTGGGTTAATTTGCATGCCCACTCCTGATTGGTTGGTGGGTGTGGTGTGTGGGCGGAGGTACAGTCAATTTGCATGTTTCTCTTTATTAGATAGGATTATTACTATTCTGACTATAGTTTCTCACTCTCTGTGCCTGCTTTTTTAGTTCTCTTTACTTCTTCAAAGTCAGCAGCAGATATCAATTCTCACAGCTTGCTTTGCCCCATCTCCTGATTTATGGCTTCCAATTTCCCATGGAGTAGGAGCCATAACCAGGCCTGTGTAGTTTAACTGAGTCAATCATTCTTTGAATGAGGAACTAAAGGGTACAGGCTGAGGGACAGAGGATTTCTGCCCAGTGAGGCACTCACAGGTTCCTGTCCCACCCTCCATCCACGTCAGAATTTGACATGTGCTGAAGTGGAGGATGAGGCCAGAAGTGTGGCCTCCAAATAGCAACTAATGTCCAAATTGCAATTAATACAAAATTAACTGGTTAGTTT
Organism: Eptesicus fuscus; assembly: GCF_027574615.1. Classification (NCBI taxonomy): domain Eukaryota; kingdom Metazoa; phylum Chordata; class Mammalia; order Chiroptera; family Vespertilionidae; genus Eptesicus; species Eptesicus fuscus. Next base: position 63,431,818 of record NC_072480.1, on the reverse strand, counting down.
TACTGTTAGCCAGAATTAAGTGGACCATATCATTCCTGTAATATTATTATTAAGAGAGACGCATAGCTCATTAAAAGCTTAAGAATGCCTGTGCCATAAATTTTCCAAAGCCAAAGGCTTTATCATCTTTAATGGTGACCACACAGCAAATTCTCTGTTTGTAGTTAGCGCCCTTTAATTTTTCCTGTTAAAATTAGCTACTGTGTAAAGCATTTTGGTGGCCTGCTTTTAGTGACTTTCTTGTGCTGGTTTTATAGGAAGGTGAGGACCTGGAGTGTATGTGGTCTGTACCTGAATGCAGGACTATGAGAAAACGCAAGCCAGAGGGCGCTATACAGGGTGGGGCAAAAGTAGGTTTACAGTTCTTGGGATGGAAAATAATACAGTGATTAACAATAATACAAGAGTAAACTCTGTTTCGTGTACTCACAGCTGTAACCCTACTTTGCCCCACCCTCTACTGAAGAGAATAGCAATGAACAGTTATTGCTCTGAAAACTCTAAAACAAATGATTTTTATCAGCTGTTATCAATAAATGTAAATATTCTTTTGCTTCTGCTTTCGTTATTTAAAATAATTGTCAAAAATATTTTTTAGTATTATACAAAGTCCTTTAAAAATTTACTCCTAACAAAGGCAACTCTGTCTGTATTTTTACTTTTCTTACTGAGAACCCAGTCATCTATAGTCTATGATTAAAATATCACGGGCCCTAAATGAGTGGGCTAACAGCCCCCGGAATAAGAATATAGTATTTTTGTAAAAAGAAAAATATGAGTGGAATCAATGAGACTGAGCAATCAATAAACAAGCATAAGGGATAAAAAGTCCAGGCAGTCGGATTCTCTGCAAAATTCATTATTTTACCAAATTTAGGATTTAAAGATTGTGCACAAACAGGAACCAGCCAAGACGTAGGTTTAATGATGAACTTGCCCATGCTGCCCATTCCCCAAATGTAGTCACCACGTGCACCGGGCACTCACTGTCCTGCCAGGCACCGTTGAGCTCTGCGGATCCAACACAGGAACAGGCTGCGGGCACCCAGGAAGGACCCCTGACCATCCTGGGTGGGTCGAGTGGGCTTCCTGCAGGGTCATCGCAGCCAACACAAGGAGAGAGCCTTCACTGAGCCGTGGCGGAGTGCAATTCAGGAAGATGTGAAGGAGGTAGGAGCGGGGGCCTGGGAGCTGGCAGGCCCAGCGGCAGTTCCGGGTATTTACTGAGGTGGTTGTGGGGCTGGGTGAGGGAGGAGAGGGGACGCTGCAGAGACAACTGATCCTGAAGAAACACATTCAGGTGTGTGTTTCTTAGGGAAGCCATGGGCTGTGGTCTCAGATGAAGTAACGGGGGAGGGGGCGGGGGAAGACAAGAAGAGGAGGGGGAAGAAGTGGAGGCCAGATGTATGGGGGGAGCAGGCAGAGGGTGCGCAACAGGGACATTGAGGTGACAATGGTTATCCCCTGCCAGGAAGGAGGCAGGGCAAAGGGAGAGAGGTTGAGAATACCTGAAACGCGTATCTGCACATTAGAGCTGGCTGTCTGAGGACATGGGTGGGCGTGTGAACTGCATCTCCACCCCACAGAGCCATACCCTCTGACCTAGGTCCTTTCTCGACATCACACATTCTGACTCAGGCCTCTCCGAGAGTACCAAAGCGGGGGGCAAGAGGGGGGCGGATAGCAGAAGACATGCCATCCATGGGGAGGGAAACTACTAAGATGGGACGTGGCCACCCCGTGTCACAGCTCAAGCAAAGCTCTTCTTAGGCTGTGCTGATCAAGCCTCGAAACCTGCCCTGCCCGCTCGGCAGCCACTAGCCACGTGTGGCTATTGCAATTCCAATCGATTAGAATTAAGTAAAATTAGAAATCCCGTTTCTCCATGTGGACCACATTCCAGGTACCTACCAGGAGCAGCTCAGACACAGAACACGCCGTTCACAGGGGCTCTGGCAGGCATGTGGGGATTTGTTTCAAATGGCTTATGCACAGGGTGAATAAATTTAATGTTACTAATAAAAAGAGACATTTCCCTGCACCATCACTGACTATTCCCACAATCTCAGTGAAGGGAATCAATGTAGAAAACAAATATAAACACCAACTTCGAAATTGCCTTGAATATATAAAATATGCAAAGAACTGCAATTGAAGCAATACATTTCAAATGCCAGCACAGCTAGCTAAAAATATTTCCTATTGTACATGTTACAAACTTAGCATTTATTTACTATGCTGTCAGTGTGAATAAATAACATCAAAATGGTAAGAACACATTGCTATCTAGTCGTGGTAGGCATCAAAAAGCTTTCATAAATGTTCACAATTCATGCTTTTAAATTTATGACATATTCCATGAAACTAGAATTGAGGAACTGCTGAAAGCGGCGTTTGAAAACCATTAAATCTAGCAAGTCCCATGGGCCTTTTCAAATGTTTACTGCCAGATAATAGTAGTTATAGCAATAAATACATACAGGTAATATTCAAGTAGCTATTTGAATATACTCCTGAAAGGTAGAGACAATCCCATATAATAAAAGCCTAATATGCAAATTGTCCCCTTGGGCTGTTGTTCAACAGGGAGACGGGGAGTTTGACTGCTCGCTATGACATGCGCTGACCACCAGGGGGTGGCGCGGAACATGGCAGGCGTCAGTGACGCACTGTGACCTCTCACCGGCTACCTGGGGGTGGGGGTGACAGGGACGGAGGTGCGGTGAGAATGTGGGGTGTCCACCGAGCTCACTCTCACTCCCCCTGCTACCCTCCCCGCAGGATGCCAGGGAACCCCGCACTCAGGTGCTTGGGTGCCTGCGAGGAGCCCGCCCTGCACCTATGCGGCCTCTTCCAGGTGAGCCGGGCTGTAGCCACCGGGACCACAGGGGCCAGTCGGGATCCCCGTGGGTTCCCACAAGAACCAGTCTGTGAGGCTGGCCGGGAGAGAGCACGCTGCCTGCCCGGCTTCCATGCGGTGCTGCTGGGTGGCCCAGAGGCCCATGCTGCGCCCCGGCCCGTGGCGTCCAGTTGTGCTCACCGCACGTCCGCGTGGGGACTCAGGTGCCATGACTCAGGCGGAGGGAGTCTGCGGGGGCCCAAGGGTCAGGTGCTGCCCAGGGCCCAGAGGTCAGCTGGGACCTGCCCTTCCACACCAGACGCTCACTCGCACTTCAATCGCCGGCCAGGCCTAGGGACCACACCTGTGCACGAATATCGTGCACCGGGCCTCTAGTATTCAAATAAAGTGAGACAATCCTATCTAATAGAAGAGTAATATGCAGTTGACCATCACTCCAATACACAAGATGGTTGCCCCATGTGGTCAAAAATACTGCCCCCATGTGGACACAAGATGGTTACCACAAGATGGCCAGCAGGGGAGGGCAGTTGGGAGGGACTGCAAGGGAGGGCAGTTGTGGGCGATCAGGCCAGCAGGGGAGGGCAGTTGGGAGGGACCAGGCCTGCAAGGGAGGGTAGTTGGGGGTGATCAAGCCTGCAGGGGAGGGCAGTTAGGGGTGACCAGGCCGGCAGAGGAGGGAAGTTGGGGGTGACCGGGACTGCAGGGAAGGGCAGTTGGGAGGGACCCAGGCCTGCAGGGAAGGGCTGTTGGGGGGGACCCAGGCCTGCAGGGGAGAGCAGTTGGAGGGGATCAGGCCTGCAGGGGAGGGCAGTTAGGGGCAAACAGGCTGGCAGGGGAGCAGTTAGGCATCAATCAGGCTGGCAGGGGAGTGGTTAGGGGGTGATCAGGCTGGCAGGCAGAAGTGCTTAGGGGCAATCAGGAAGGCGTGCAGGCGAGCAGTTGGGAGCCAGCAGTCCTGGATTGTGAGAGGGATGTCCGACTGACCGTTTAGGCCCGATCCCATCGAGATCGGGCCTAAACGGGCAGTTGGACATCCCTCGAACAGTCCCAGATTGGAGAGGGTGCAGGCCTGGCTGAGGGACACCGCCCCCCGCCCCCCGCCCCCCGTGCACGAATTTCGTGCACCAGGCCTCTAGTATTCAAATAAAGTGAGACAATAGTCAAATAAAGTGCTACCTCTCAACCTCTCTACACATTAAGGTCACCTGAGGAATCACAGTCACTCATGCGCACACCCACACCATTGCCCAGTCCCAGACCATGTCCTTCAGAAGGGGTTGGAGGTGGGAGGCAGGGACAAGCACTAGTGTTTTACAAGAGCCCCCGAGGACACACTAAGATGCAGACAGGGTTGGAAACAACTGCCAGGGATTAAACAAAGCCTTCACACAGTCTTAGTGCAAACCATTAAAGTCTCATTAAGGACCTGTGGGAGAAAACAACACAGCCCTTTTTAATAGTCACAATATTTTTTTTAAGCTCAATTTAAAACAATGTCCTATTATCCACCAGGACACTGGATTTCAAGCTTGGCTGCAGGTCAGAATCACCTGGAAAGCTCTTTAAAAATACTGATGCCCAGGCCCCCCTCTAGATCAACTGAATCAGGATTTCTGGTGGTGAAACTTGGGTATGTGTGTGTTTTACAAGGTTCCTAGGCGATTCTAGGAGGCAGCGAAGATTGAGTATCCCTGCACCACATGAAATGAATGCCTTGTTCTTGAGAAATTGAAACATGACCAAAACAAGCCCAAGGAAATCGGACTCACTCTACTGAATCTGTCCAAAGCTTTGCCACCACGACATGAATTTATCCTCAAGGCAGCACCCAGGTGCTCACAGCAAGCCTTCACTTAATTCCCCAGCCCCTCCACCTCCCACCTCCTCACAGTATGTGACCATAACCGGCACTCAAAAACAGCTCACTGGACAAATGGAAGCAAGGTATGTGGGTCTGAATAATCTTTTTACAAATGGTGAGTAAATGAAAATGTTTGTTTCTCAGGGAAACCCAAGAATTCTGATATAGCCTGGAACCATATCCCGTTTCGATTTGACAAATCACTTTGAATAAAAATAGATATTTGTATTTATAATGTTGAGGCTTTTATATCAATCAGCTTTTGCCATCAAAACAAAATATCAGCCCTGGCCAGTTTGGCTCAATGGTTGGAGTGTCAGCCCATGGACCAAAGGGTCGTGGGTTCGATTCCCAGTCAAGGGTACGTACCTCAGTTGGAGGTTCAAACCCAGACCCCAGTTGGGGTGCATACGGGAGGCAACCAATCGATGTTTTTCTCTCTGTCTCTCTCTCTCTCTCCCTTCCATTCTCTCTAAAAATCAATGGAAAAAAATATTCTTGGGTGAGGATTATATATATATTTATATCAGAAAATCTTAAAATTAAGAAGAGAATAGCAAATAATCCTGCATGTGAGCAGTAATGGAATCTTCTCCCTCTTCTAATCTCTCTTAGGCACAGTCTTGCTAGAAAAATACCCAGGGTGGGTGGTAGGTGGCAGTGGCGGAGTCCCTCCCTCTTCTTGCTCAGGGTTGGGGATAAGGATCGCAGGAATGGCATAGGGATCCGCTAAATGGTATTCAATTACATTATGGATTCATTCATCCTTCCTACGTACTTAACCACTACCTAAACCATTGCACTAAGACAGGAAAATTTCATCTTTGGAACTCTTTGAATACCAGAAAGCTGACTTACTTTACTTCTGTACACAAAAATCCAACTGTAAAACAATATCACACACACACAAAAATAGCCATATTCCCTTTGCCCTAACACAACTATTTATAAATTTGGTTAGGTCTTCTATTTTGTTCACTATAGAAGTACAACATCATCATACAGTTTTTATAATGAAGATTTACATATAATCTCATATTCTGCTTTGATCAGTTACTATTGTGCTGTAATAGATGAATCAACCTCTATATAAAGTAGGCAGAGTTGGACATAGTGCCCGAGGAAGAATTCTTATTCTGTAACACTGCTTACAAATCCTGGACACCCCAGGCAAACTCAGCAGGCTCTGAGGCTGCAAAGTGTCTTTTTCAGTGTCTGAAATACTCGGTAATCTAGAAACTGATCTCATCCTTGGCATTTAGGTCCTCATTCCACCAAGTACATTAATAACGGGAAGGCTGAACAAGTGCTCCAGCTTCCAGTTATCCTTAATGACACTGGTGACAGGCACAGAGCCATCAGCTGGGAGGGCTGCCATCCTGAGAATGTCACACAGAGCTGTCAGCATCAAAGTGGGACTCCCTTGGCCGACAGGCCTGAGAAGAAGGAAGCCGGCATGGCCAGTGTCACTTATGACCTCTGATGACTACACCCATCGGTTGCATCCCCTGCCTCTGTTAGTTTCACATGCAAATCGGAATTTTTTTGCAGCTTCTCAATTAAAACACTTTTAAAATGCATTGAGAAATTTAGGCATAGGGAGTGTTTCATGTCTCTCAACTGTGTTTAAACTGTTACACAAGATCACGCTACCTGCAGCCCAGACAGTGACCAGGAGGTCAGAAGTCAGCCATTCAGCTTTATTCTCTTCTCAGGCCTGAACTTGTCAGTCACCAGTGCCAACCAGTTGCTGGGAAAGTGGGACAGTTTTATACTAATTGTCACAACAGTTCAGCTCAGTCTTTAAGAAATTTGAAAAAAAGGGGCAGGGGGGAGGCAATTAACTTTCCAAAATGTAAAAAAAAAAAAGACAAATTATTCTATTTAACCAAGCATTTTCCTAGAAATTTGTCAGATTTTGCCTTTAGGGAAACAATTAAATCCATTAAAAATTTTTATTATAGAATATTTAAAACATATACCATATTACCACCCAATCTCAACAAGGATCAACCCATGGCCGATCCTATTTTGTTTATAACATCCCTGACAACAGTCACACACACCAACACCCATTTTATGTGGAAGCAAATATCAGACAGCATTTATTACATGTATAAATAGTTCAGTATGTTGAGTCTGCTTTGAAGGGCAAGAATCTGAATTCACTTGTTGGTGTTGTTTGCAAATTTCTGTGACATCGGAGATCAAGCCAAGGCATTAACTTATTACAGAACCACTAAAGTGAAACCTCGCCTCGGCCCTCTTCTCACAGCCCTGCTGTTACTTTGCAAAGATATTTGCCAGATGACTGCAGCCCTGTGTCACAAGCTAACTCACTGACTCACTCAAGGACAGCAAGATGAACAGCGTGACACGCCTCGAGTTCGCTTTTTAATAAAATCATATTAGTTGGGAACTAACAAATCATGTTACAGCCAAGTATCTCAATTATCCGACCTAAATTAAAACCTCAAAAGAGAAATGAATTGATCTGAATACCAAATGTACCTGACGTGTAGATAAAACCCTAACATTTTTAAAGAGGTTTTTACTTACTTGAATGATAGTGGTACTTCTAATTTTTATTTTTGATATGTAAGATTTTGGATGGTCCAGACCAACATGGGAGCTGATGAGTAGTAATTTTGCTAGTACTTAATGTTTAGACTAAAACCCTCTTCATGTACCATGCAGGGCCCCTCTGATTTTATGAAGTGAGAATGGGAGGCAGGGAGGAATTTTTACAAAGACTGTTTAAAACAAAGCAAAAATGTTCAGGTAAGCTCCTCCCCTAGAAGAAATGAATGAATCAATAAAGCCCTTTCCCTCTCTGAGTTTCTTCTCCAGCTGGGAAGGGGGGGGCAAGGGGGGAGGGGGCGGCGGTGAACTGAGGTCAGTTAAGAGCCCAAGAAACGCTGCATTTCAAAGAGAAAGCTGAGCAGCCTGCAGTGCATTTTCTAACCCAAGCTCGTCTGTGTACCACAGAAAGCTCCAGGGGATCTGACTGAATATCCTTGTTTATCTGTTTTCAAGTCCTAACTTTTTCTCTAGGGAGATCACACGGACGAAATGACCAAGCCCACAGGCTGCCAACTGAGTAATGATAAAGCGTGATGAAGGAAATAACTACCCCATGCAGAGAAGCAAGTCCTTCCATGCGTTAGTGGATGGACATGCCTCCTTGGAAGTGGCCAAGGTTAAGAGCCACACCTAGGAAACTCCATTTTTTAAAGTCCCTAGCCACGTAAAACTATAGGTTTTATTTTTTAAAAATATATTTTATTGATTTTTTACAGAGAGGAAGGGAGAGGGATAGAGAGTTAGAAACATCAATGAGAGAGAAGCATTGATCAGCTGCCGCCTGCACACCACCCACTGGGTATGTGCCCGCAACCAAGGTACATGCCCTGGACCGGACTCGAACCTGGGACCCTAGAGTCCGCAGGCCGACGCTTTATCCACTGAGCCAAATCGGCTAGGGCAAAACTATAGGTTTTAAAACAAAGAGACTAAGTGGCTAAAATCTGTCACTAGCCTACATCATCTTTGCATTTTTCTTTTGTAGTAAAAAGAAGATGGGGCTTTGTGCCAGGATACCAACCTAGGTTCAAATCCCTACTCTGTTGGTCCTTCTATTATTTGACCTTGAATTCCTTCCTGGAAGTCAAAAACAACCTTCACAAAGCTTAGTTTGTGTGATCTCTGAATTTCTATTTCCCTACACACAAAATAGCATTTGCAACCTCACAGGATCTATATAAGCAGCAAACTTTAAACAATTTTATTCAACATTAATCAACAAACACTTATTGAATGCTTATTTGGTCGGTTACACTGTGGACAAAAAAATTAGACTAAGGCCTGGCCCTTGCATAGCTTACATTCAAGTGTGGCCCCTTCTAACTCTATAGAAAACTGGAAATATTTGTTTCTGGTACCCTGTCATAGTCCAACCAGTGCCCCATGGCTCTATTCTGAGCTCAGTCCTCATAATCTTCCCTAATTATCTCGGAAATGTGAGCTGCCAAAAGCTCAAATCAAAGAGCAGCAATCTTGGCATTGTGTCACTCCAGCCACTGGCTTCACTAATCCAGCACAGTGCCTTTGACCCTGAACTTAAACTCCACATCCTTCTGGACAAGATATTCCCAGCAGCCACTACCAACTGATTATAAAGTTAGCACAACTGTCCCCACTAACTGAAATTCTTCCCATGTATTTGCACTTTAATATCAGGCCCCTGAAGACTTAAATACAAAGATCCCTTAAGTTCCCAAAACCCAAAGCAAGTTAGAGGAAAAACCTGAAAAACATACATATCATGAGTTGGTCCCCAAGTTAAAATCTCTTATCTTTTAGTTAAAATTCTTCTTCATAATAATTGTTAGGCTTTTTTACTAGAATGCAAAGAGGGCTATTTTGTGGCACTTTAAAAATAATATATGTTCATCAGTGAAAGAAGAGATAGACTCATCTTATGTTGATGAGTCTATTAAATAGTCTTATCAATATAAGATGAGATTCAGAAAACTGTTAAATAGAGCATTTAGCAAATGACACCAAATGGTGCCTTCATTGATCTCACGTGTATGTAAGGGGAGTGGGGCGAGGGGGGGGGGGGGGTCACTTACTGAAAGCTTTTGTAGAATGCTTTTGTATGTTTGTGGAATGTCTTATTTCTTCCAAACTCTAGGTTTCGTGAAGGCAGATTCCAGGTTTATTTTGTTGAGTGTTGTTTCCCCCAAAACTAGCATAGTGCCTAAACCACAGCAGACCCTCAAATATTTATGAGTGAAAGAAACAGTTCTCCATTTCCTTGAATAATTTTAAGTAGGCTGTTTAACTTTCCTATCATCCTGACTTGGGAAATTATTGTGACATCCGCAAAATTTATAATAATACTCACAAAAAGAGAGCTTGGATAACTTTGATCTGTCCTTTCTTCATGACTCTGATCTAGGGGACAACAGTGTGAAACTGTGAGGAAATTATGGCTCAGAATTATTCATAGAGTAGCTTTCTAGATTCGTATGTTGGCCCTGCGATCTCAGGCCACTGCTTTGTCAGGTCACCACACTGTCTTCATTCACTGCCTTGAATCAATGTTCCACTATGAAAATATATATATATATAAAGAGAAAGAAAAATTAAAACACACACACACACACACATATTCAGTTTTTTTAACTATCTCCATTCTCAGATTAAGTGAACTGTTCTCCTCCAATAAGAAAGTTGGCTGTACAACTAACATAAACCATGACAATATTCATATGTGCCCTACATACCTGATACAGATCATGACCTATTCACAATCCCTCCTCATTCCCCAGCAGGTTCAGTTGGGCTATCATGAAGCTGTGACCTGTGAGCACATCAGTTTCACATGCACACAGCTGTTAACAAAGGAACTTTCAAGATCCCACATGCTGCCTAACATCTGGGAGGGGCGTGCAGTCATCATGTCAAACATTTAGCAAAATGGATTTTTCTAAGAAAAATATACTGAGGCATTCATTACAAATCATGAATAGTTTAAAAACCAAGCCCAACAAGCCCATGTATACGCATATTTAAAACTAGATGTGCAACCTCGGATCGCCCCACATAAAGAATTTAGGCCAGGGACCTGATCCAGTAGGCTCAGTTGGTTAGAGCATCATCCTGATATGCCATGGTTGCAGGTTCGATCCCCAGGAAGAGCACATGCAAGAACCAACCAATGAATGCATACATAAATGGAACAACAAATCAAGGTTTCTCTCTCTCTCTCTCCCTCCCTCCCTCCCTCTCTTTTCCTTTCTCTCTAAAAATCAATAAATAAGATTAATTTTTAAAAAGGGACTTAGGTCAGTCTGTCCCTGATTGCCTCACTGTCCATCTCCATAGTGACCTGTGATGGACCCTGATTAAATGGGAAAGGATTATTATGGTTTATTACATGTTTTCCTAGTGGTCAAAAGTGAAATGAGCCATTGAAAAATAACCTAAATTTACCTAGAATAACGATAATATATTTTACCCAGTCTCTGAAATTACTTGTTCTCAAAGTCTTTCATGATTAAAGGCAGTATAGTTGGACCCATGGTAAGTCTTAAATAAATAACAGTTGACTTTTATTCTTACCTGCAACAAGATTCTTTCTCAAACCCCCACTTACTCAGGCAATATGATCTAAGTAATCCATGTTTTTAAAGATTAAAAAAAACACACACTAAATTTCCTCTTCCCCCACCCCTCCCTTAACAAACAGCACCAAAGCACAGAATCAAACAGTCACTGGAAAATTAAATATTATGTTAGCCCATAAGAGGGACAAGGTTCCTATCCCTGATCACCTCACTGTCTCAAGAATTCAACATTAAAATTGGATTTCATGCTATTCTGGCTACATGAATAGCCTTATTTTTTGGAGATACACTCTAGAGAATTTAAGAGTGAAGGCTTTGTGAAAACTCATCAAGTTGCATACTTCATTTGTGTGTGTGTAGTTCATATCCAAATGCTTTAATTAAAAGTATTTTTAAAAGGGAAAGTGAAAGATCCTGATGTCTGTAATTTACTTTCAAAAGGTTCAACAAGTAAATAGATAAAGAGGTAGGAAGGGTGGATGGATGGGTGAGTGGGTGGATGGATAGATGGAGTTGGTGGATGAAACAAATATGGCAAAAGTTAATTGTTGAATACAATGAATGGGAATATAGGTGATGGGTGTCTACTATGTTTTAAGTTCTTAAAATACAAATTTTAATTGGATTTCCTGTGTGTTCATACAAATAGTTGCGGTGTTTTACAGGAATAGCCCTCGTGGTCAGCAGGATCTCTGACGAAAGGGTAAGACTGATGAGAGGGAAGAAGACACAAACAACCCACAATGAGCATGGAATTTTCTAAGCTCTAGACAGGCATACAACAACCTCCACATCCAAGCCCAAGGACAGAACTGGGGTGATTTGTTTCCGTCACACAAAAGCAGGAAACAGGAGGGGGAAAAATGGTAAAAGAAAGAAGAGAGTAACTTGAGTAACTGTGACAACCAAGAGGAAGAGGTGTGCACTGTCCAATCAAGACAACAGTAACAGAGTCTCTCGCAAAGGAGAGAGGAATCCTCAGTGACTTCCAAGTCCACTGTCATCTTCGTTTTATAAAAGTAGAATTTTTTCTCCAGGGAAAACCTGGATCTGAGCCTTTGGCTCTTCATGTAAGTCCCAGTCCCGACTCTTCTACATTTCGGAGCCTGACAAATCCCTTCTGAACTCTAAATGCCCAAAGTCTGCTCCACTGACCTCAGAGGGCTGCAGGGAAGATCATTCAAACAGCACCCGGCTTGAGAAACACCCATCACTGGAATCATCTCAAGCAGGTGCCCAACTTAACTTCGGAACTGAATGAATGGAGAGGGCTTCTAAATTCAAGCTCATTTTCCTCTTACGTTACAATAATCTACAGGATTTTACTGTTTTCATTCATGTTGCCCAGGTAACTACCTACATCCCTCTTCACGGATAATTTAAGAGAGAAAGGGTAAAAAAAAAAAAAAAGCAGCTCATTTCTTTCGCCTGCACAGCTCATCATTGGAACTGCAAGTGAAGAAGACTCGTTTCTATGGAGCTGACTGATTCAGACAAAGTAAGAGGGTGACAAGCATACAGCAGTTTCCGTTTTGCAAGATGAAAAGTGCTGGAGGTTGGTTGCCCAACAATATGAATATGCCCAACACGACTGAACTCTACACTTAAAAATGGTTAAGATGGTGAATTTCACGTCATGTGTGTTTTACCACAATTAAAATTTATTTTAAGTTTAAAAAAAAAAAAAAAAGTAGAACCAGTCCTACTGGCCTATGAGCTGTAGTATGCTGGCCCCTTAATAGAATCTCACCTCTCAGCTTCGTTCTGACACAGGATGTGAGATGCACTGCAGGTGAACCCCAAGCGACTAGAAAACAGCTATCAGACATCACCAGATACGGCTTCTGTCACAGGTCACAGTTAACCCAGTCCTGGAACCTTCTGTGTGAGGGCGTAGACATTGCTTGGATTCCTGTCATATTTCTCTTGACCTGGCCTGCGGGCCTGTGAATGGAGGGCGCATACCTTTCGCCTGTGGGAGCCTATGGAACTGGAATCCTTTCCTGCAGGGGAAAAACTGGATTTGATGAAGGATCCATGGGTCCGCTCAGCCGCCACCCACCTGGCCCTTTAAAGATGCACCACCCCGTGTCTGAGCAGGGGAAGGGGCCCAGGGCTTCTGCAGAGGGCCTGGAGAAAAGCCACGTGCCCGTCTGATCTAAAAAGTCTGGAGTGAAGTGGCCAGGCTCTGGCAAACAGCTACACCATCACTGAAGGAGAAGCAAGCCGAGTTTACAAATCCCACACTGCCCACATCCACGCCAGTAGCCAGACGGAGATAGAGAGGCCAAGTTCACTCAAAGCGGCAACTGTGATGCAGGAAGACATGCTCCGAGGATAACTGCAGTCGGCCTGCACCCCCACCCCCACCCCCACCCCGACACCGCAAAACCAAAGGGTCACGTCAGAGTGAGAGGGATTCCTTAGGAAAAACATAGCGGCCCTTGTTTCAGAATTAGCCTATGGCTAAAACTCAACTGTTTACGCAACGTGATATTTTCTTACTATATTAATTTGCTAAACACCTCGGTAAAATAACAACCCCTTTCTTGGTGCCTCTGCTCCATCCATTTATAGTTCTCAAGGATGGGTTTTAAAAACAGCTAAAGGCATCCTGGGGTAGCTTTTCGTCTTTATTCTACATGTAATAAAACAGCTGGAAATTCTGGAAACCGGTTTGAAATCTGTGACTTCGGAAAACTTTTCAAACGCGGTTGTTCCAAATATTGTGACTCACGACTAATCTAGAACTTTCGCTTCTCCACCAACCAAGTGGCTGAGTAAGCTCCGCGTTCATGTTCGAACTTCATCAGTAAGGCCTGGTGTTAATTCCAGGTGCTGGGCCCTGCTGTCTCATCTCCATTATTTCCTTCAAAGGACAAAGAATGTGTTGTTAACCCCCTTTTACAGAGAAGGACAATGAGGCCCAGAGAGCAAGCTGCCCAAAGCCACACAGCTCCTGACTGTTGAGCTGGGACTGGCGTTCAGAGCTCTGACACCAAAAGTAATGCTTCCCCTGGCCCGCTGCCTTTCAGATGGATTTCACAGGATTGTGATCGAATAAGGCGGGAAATCACTGCTAAAGTGAGCTAGGAAACCATTTCCAACAGAACACTGGCCTCTTGGCTGTTCTCTCAAGGGCTCACTCGTCTCTTCTCTAAAGGAATGGGTGGGTGCAAATGGCATCTATTAGCTTCATGCCCCTTAACACCCATTTTGCCCTCATTAGTCAGTCATGCCAGGAAATAAATGAAAAAAAGCACTTAAAAGTCATCTGGCTGTTTTTAGTTTATTTTACTGTCAGAGAAAACGATCAACATCACTCTTGGGAACCAAGGGGATTGCTCTGGCAGGGCAAAAAGCTTTACAACATGTCACAGCGAAAATCGACCAGTCGCAGAGTACCAGCTGACGGCCGGTTTTCCACACGGAGTTCACGCGTACATCTACTGCCTCCGCCATCAGACTGCGCGTTCTCAAACAGCACCCCCACCCCCACAGGATGCAGAGCCGGGAGCAGAAGAGAAGTCCAGTGTGCATGTGATGTGGAAAGTGCGTGTGTTATGGAAAGTACGGTTGAAATAAACTTTTAAAACAAACACTTGGAACAGCATTAAGGGCTTGGTATAGGCCAGAGAAGCAGAGTTAACATCACCTATGTGCCCACACAGCTGGGTGTGAATTCACTAGACTGATATCAATTCACCAGGAGTGGTGTGTGCACCAGGCTGTGACCAGCATTGCTAACACAGAGATCACATCCGATTGTCCAATGTCACACCTGACTATGCTCAGGGATTCCAAAGGCCCTCCCAGTCATACTCCCTTTCATATGCTTAGCATTCCACTTTTCAGAGTGCCTTCAATCCATTTCCACAAACACTTTCTGAGCATCTGGTATGCCAGGGCCAACACGTGGCACCCAGTAGAGTTGTAAGGTTAGCTCAGACCAGCATTTTGCCCCTAATGAGCTCCAGTCGGGAAGGTATAGTGCTATGCAAGCAAGTACTAACAATACCATTTGTAAGGTTCAATAACAAACCACATCAGAGATGTAGAGGTGGCACGGGCATCCCAAATGAGAAAATGTCCCAGCAAGGTTTGGAAGGGGAATAGTTTTCAGGATGGGGGCCGGGGAGCAGGGAGATCATGAAAGAAGGGTATTCCAGAGGGAGCAACAGCACGTGCAAAGGCCCTGTCCCAGCACACTGGGCGATGTGTTTGGGGAATCAGAGATGGACCTTTCCCGCTACAGGGGAAAACATGAGGGAAAGATGTATTCTGCCAAAGTATCTCCCCAGGTGCTCCCTACACTGCTTGTGGGAGATGAGGCAGGTATTCGTTTCATTCGGTAGATGAGGAAACCAGGACAGAGGTGGGCACTCCAACCCGGTGGGAGTTGTGCTTAAGCCGCCTTGTGTTCTGCTGTTCCCCTCCCTGTCCAGAGCTTGGGGTTCAATGAATGGTGACTTATTAAAGGACAAAGAGAACTAACTTTCCCAAGACCACCAGCCACTCGGTGACTAAGTCTAAGTTAGACTCAAGGATGTGCCAATGCTTACAGCAAAAGTTACTTTATTTCCAAACCAGGTAGAGATAACTAATAAAAATTTGGGACGGGGCAGGGAGGAGGCGGGGGGACGACCTGGAAAACCAACAGAAGGATGTCACAGTGTAAAAGGTTCAGATTCATGGTGATCTCATATGTGATCAATTCTAAGAAGATAAATATCACATAATGCTTAGAGAATATTTTGCTTTACACATGTACCATAAGTTACTCAATCCCATACCACTGGACATCAGAAGCTAGAGTTTTGAACATAAACCTAGCTATTCCTTAGAAGAAATTCCTTCAAAGAGAAATCACCAACCAGAAAAGTATGTATTACATACTTTTGTATGAGATCACGAGGGATTTTTATTTCCTTCTTTGTACTTTTAATATTTATGGATTTTCAAATAATAGGCATAGATTTTTTTGAGAAGGGTTTTTATAATAGTTAAGTACAAAAAATTATTTTTTAAAAAATCACATATCCACCATCCAGAAATAATATTTTGTCACTTTGGTTCAGATCTTTTTTTTAAAAATTGAAATAATATATTGTGGGTAAAATTATTCCCATTCCATCTTCCTATATCTGAGGAACCAATCACTATCAGCTAGTTTGTGTCTTTTCGATCTATTTACAAACTCACAGATGTGGCTACCTCATCCCACATCTATAGAAATCTAGAAAACTTTTTGCATGTATATTTTTTTAAATATAAATTAAACCCTAGGTCCAATGTTATGTTCTTGAGATCAACCTATGTTATTCTCTATAACTATAGTTTATTCCTTTATTTCTGACATAGTATTGGTTTAAATATACCATCTTCTATTTATGTAGCCACTTATGGACATTTATGTTGTTTCCAATTTTTCTCTAGAAATATAAATTCAGTAATAACTACCCTTATATTTGTCTTTTTGGGATATGGCAGAGATTTCTGAATATAAACATTATAAATAAAAATAATATTTAAGATGAGACTGTATTAGGAAGGTAACATGGTAACAGTGGCTCACTTAGTGCCTCTCAATAAGAATGTTACAATCTACTGACATTTATACTACACCACAGTAATATTTGTCATCTCAAAACAAAAAAAAACACCCAATCCTTCTACATCCCAAACAGTAATTGAATGGTCTGGTAAATTAAACTTGGGTCTGACAGATTAGAAGCTCTATTCTCACCGTTCCAATCATACTTCCTGAAGAAAATGTCAACTAAAATTCACATGCAACTGACATTACCAAAACACCATTTTAACACAATTCAATGCTGGTACTGCCATCGGGTTACCTCCAATGACTACAAAATGCACGGGTTCCATGAACACTTGCCTGGAGTGACCAGTTTCCATTGTAACTGGACATCTCTACTAGTCTCCACAATGAGCTCTGCCTTCCATGATCTTAAATGGAAAAAACACTTAGCTACCTCACCCAGCACAGAGGGAAAGCATATTTATACGCTGCCCTCCAGCAGCGTAAGTGTCCCTGAAATAAGCTACGTGTGCTGAGCATGACATGTTTGGAGCCTGGAGGAAGAGGAATACTCAGCAGATAAGAACGATGTGGTATCAACCTGTAGGAAGCAAAAACAGCACCCGGAGGGCTGTTCAAGGAATCGTTCAAGTTGCAGAGAAACTCAAACCATGTGTTGCTTCTTTTTCTTTCTTTTCCGCACTCCTACACAAGCCTGCTATGTCTCAAAAAGATAGCATCTATATTACCAACTGCTATTTTCACAAACATCAGTACATGCTCCTCCTACGACACCATAAACTCTATCCCACATTAACAACCAGCCCCTCATCTCCATTCCATTCAGAGCAAAAGCGAAGCTCCCCATCAAAAAAGTACAGCCCCGCAGATTTATGGGAGCTGATTTAAATCTATGAGCAGGAATGCTGTCTGGTCCAAGGAGAGAGGAGGATATGGAACAAAAGGTTGCATTCAAAGGGAGGTGAAGGCAAAAACACACCAAGATTCCTTTCTGGAAGGCAGGAATTTCCCCCCAAGGAAGGGCAGCTTCACAACATACCCCCACTGCTCAGGCACCCACAGGTGAGGGCCGGCACCCCCCGTGGGGCCCTGGGCAAGGAGCCCTCCCCACTACCTCTGTGTCTGCCAAACTGATTGATATTGGGAGCCTCGACTCCCCAGTCCGTGGGGCTCTGAGCATCCTGTCTGTGGCCTCATTTAACACTGCTCTTGGCCTGGTAAACCTGGCAAGTAGCAGATGAAAAGTGAATTTCAAACCCTGGCCAGCTTCTTGGTGGGACAGGATGAGAAAAGCCAGAATGTGGTGGACGTGTTAGGACTCACTGACTTGGAGAACATGAACAAGCAGCTCTAGCATCAGGGATTCCAAAAAGGCGTCCAGGCATTTTCAATAGCAAAGTACTGGTGGGCAAGCGTGAGGCTTCCCCTCATGTTCTGCTTTCACAGGCCCGGAGTCGAGCTGGGTTGAGTTCCAGCCTCTGGGTACCATAACCTCGATCTTTCACAAGCTTGCACAGTTCATCCGGGATGAGGTGAATGTGCAATGGCTGAACTCAACACAGATGAAGGAGGCCACGCTGGATGAAACTTGTATTTTTTTCTTAATGGAATAAATGAAGAAAAGCAAAAAAAAAACAACCCACAAACACAACAACAACAACAAAAAACACTTTAAATGAAGCAATGTTTCACCCATCAATAGGCAACAGAGGGGATGTTAATAGCATCTTAAAATTTAAGACAAACTTTATGTATTTTAGACAGTCAGATAAATAATGAATAAAAAAATATAAACACAAGAAGAATATATTATGCCTTTTCCATGGTGTCCTGAACCAATGCGGGCAACTAGTTAGCATCCTAAGTCCACAAAGAAGAAAAGGAATCAAGAAAGATGCTCTGTCATTCACTCAATCGGCTAATATTAGGAACACATAAATTCTTTTCTGGGGCAGAAAAAAGCAATAATTTTATTAAAAGTAAGAAGTGTCCCTTCCTGCGAGAGGAAATAAGGCTCTCAGACTGTAAGTGAACAGTGAAGGAAAAGATGTATTATGAAGCCTAATCATTGCTTTTTTTTTAAAATGTGTTTTTATTGATTTCAGAGAGGCCCCCACTTAGTATCGAGCCTGCAACCCAGGCATGTGCCCTTGTCTGGGAATGGAACCTGGGACCCTTCAGTCCGCAGGCCAATGCTCTATCCACTGAGCCAAACCGGCGAGGGCTGATCAGTGTGGTGCTTTTTTTTTTTTTTAAATATATTTTATTGATTTTTTTACAGAGAGGAAGGGAGAGGGACAGAGAGCTAGAAACATCGATGAGAGAGAAACATCGACCAGCTGCCTCCTGCACACCCCCTACCAGGGATGTGCCCACAACCAAGGTACATGCCCTTGACCGGAATCGAACCTGGGACCTTTCAGTCCGCAGACCGATGCTCTATCCATTGAGCCAAACCGGTTTCGGCAGTGTGGTGCTTTTTTATTGCATTTACCTAATGTAAGGACTGATTATTCTAGACTTTCCTTGAAATGGACTGTCCATCTAGCAGATGCAGGAATTTACTCATCTAATATAGTCCAGAAACCCAGAGAACCTAGGAGAATTAATTATTGTTTTATGAACAATGGAACTGAAGCTATCAGAGGTAACTGACCGAGGTTACACAGCCCAGTGGTCTGAGCTGCCAGTGGCCAGGAAACCTTGGGGTACAAACTTCCAGTCCCTCATGCCGAGTCTGGGAGGCCCAACACTGGAGGCAGGTGGGCACACACAGATAGGCTGCACAAAAGCCCATCTCCCCCCAATAAATTTCTAAACCTCATTACAGACTAGCAAATATGTGCTGCTGGTTTACAAAAACACACACACAACACACACACACACACAAACAAACTGGAAATCAAGAACATTTTAAATTCTTCAATTAATTACCAAATGAAATCACATAAAAGCATATAAAAAAAATCCTACTAGATGGCAGCATTCCTGGGTTGCTTGATCTGGAGTTTCATACCATTTCTTGCCACATCATCACGAGGGCAAGAAATTAGATGCCTGGCAGAGAATGAGGGGCTTAGCCGACAGCTAGTGACTTTGGCTTTCTTCTTTCTTTACCATCTTTGCAATTATTCAGTTTTTTCCGCTTCAACTTGGACTCTCGGTGATTTGACCTCAAATTAAATGATACTTGTCTAAGGCGACAAATTAGCAAGCATCATGCTCAGTGATCTAACGCATTATCAGGATATACTGACATCTTGACATAAAACCATACTGGTTAGTGATTTTATAAACTCTATTATCAAAGTTTTTAAAGGAAAAGGCATAGTAGGAATGAGAGGGTTTCACAACCTGCTCTTTTCAGGTCCTGGTCATTAGGTAAATGATGAATAAAACTTCAGGATCTGAGAGATTGAAAGTTTCAGCTTGGACAGCTTCACTGTAGCCACACATCAATTAGAGTTCTACTTCTTTTTTAAAAAAAATACTTTTATTGATTTCAGAGAGGAAAGGAGAGGGTTAGAGAGATAGAAACATCAATGATGAGAGAGAACCACTGATCAGCTGCCTCCAGCACTGGGGATCGAGCCTGTAACCTAGGCATGCGCCCCTAGCCGGAATTGAACCTGGGACCCTTAAGTCTGTAGGCCAAGGCTCTATCCACTGAGCCAAACTGGCGAGGGCTAGAGTTCAACTTCTTAACGAGGGATTCGGGCAGATAGATGCATATAGAGCAGAAGGAGGCAGTAGAAGATGAAGAAATAGTGAAGAAAAACAGAAGAGAAAAAGAAAAATGCATATTTTCGTTTTACATGATTAGACTATGTCAGCAAGAAAGATTAGCAAATTCCATAACACTCTCCCTACCATGTCCAAAAGCTTCCAGAACACTTTCTATTGTATCAGATTACTGACACTGCCAAGGCCAGAGATATTCTAAATACACAGGTGATTCCATCTCCGAAAAAGTGTAAGGAAGTTGAGAAGAATAAATACTGTATTTTTTAACAAAATAGTTTTTCTTTGTACTCATGATGCTAAGACTTTTTTTTAGGGGCGGGGGGAGAAATCAGTAGTTTTTATTTGTGTAGTTACACCCTTTGGATGGCAAAGTCCCATTTCCCTTGAACCAATCCTGGAAAATACGAAGCTGGGGCTTCAATAAAGACAGAAGCAAAGCCAGTGTCCAGATGTATGTTCTGTGGAGGAGTTGAGCCCAGCAGAGCATCGGGCCAGATTCAGTCCATTAGCCCGTTGTGTGGGTCCCACACGGCTGTGAGCCACATGGCAAATGCAGGGGAGTGCACCCCCTGCAACAGGAGTCCCAAGAGAGCCAAGAGCACACGAGCCAAGAGAAGCAACTCCTTTTGCTTAGGAGTTTAAACAGCAAATCTTCCCATGTTGGCAGTGGCCACTAATTTGTTCCCAGGTATGACTGACAGGTAAGCATCTTCCCACATCACCTAGACCTTACTGGGCATGCGTCTAAATTGTAGCTTTCCTTTACTCCTATTTATTAATGAATAACCAGGTTATTACAATGGTAACACAATGAGCTGCTGCTGCCCACTGCTCCCTGGTTGCAAGCCTAGTGGGGTTCCCTAGAGTTTAGGAGATGCATGCCTGTGGGGGAAGTGGGGGGAGGGAAAGGGAAAGGTTCCGGTGTGCAATAAGATATTTTTTCTTTTATTTATTTATTTTTTTAATTGTTTAAAGTATTACATATAGTAGTACATATATCTCCTTTATTTTCCCCCATTGACCTTCCCCCAGCCTCCACTACCCCGTTGCATGTCCTCATCCCACCCACCCCCCAGTGTCTTGTGTCCATTGGTGTGCTTATATGCATGCATACAAGTCTTTAGGTTGATCTCTTTCCCCCCACTCCCCAACACTCCCCAGCCTTCTCGCTGTAATTTGACAGTCTGTTCGGTGCTTTACTGCCTCTGTATCAATCTTTTTGTTCATCAGGTTATAATGTTCTTTATTTTCCACAAATGAGTGAGAACATGTGGTATTTTTCTTTCATTGCCTGGCTTATTTCACTTAACATAATGCTCTCCAGGTCCATCCATGCAGCTGTGAATGATAAGAATTCCTTCTTTTTTATAGCAGAAGAGTATTCCATTGTGTAGATGTACCATAGTTTTCTAATCCACTCATCTGCTGATGGGCATTTAGGCTGTTTCCAAATCTTAACTATGGTGAATTGCGCTGCTATGAACATAGGGGTGCATATATCCTTTCTGATTGGTGTTTCTAGTTTCTTGGGATATATTCCTAGAAGTGGGATTACTGGGTCAAATAATAAGATATTTTTGATAAGTATTTTATCTGTGATAATGTTATAATAATTGTGTGAAAAAAATGAGTATTTGAAGAGATATATACTAAAATCTTTATAATTGAAAGCAAAGGCTTCTTTCAGAAAGCAAATCTTTCCACTAGTGAGGGATGCCCACATATACATCTTAAAAGTCATTATTGTTAACACTCAGTTATTTTATTATTACACTAGAGGCCCAGTGCACGAAATTCATGCACGGGAGGAGTGGGGGTCCCTCAGCCCAGCCTGCACCCTCTCCAATCGGGCACCCCTTGGGGGATGTCCAACTGTCAGACATCCCTCTCACAATCTGGGACCACTGGCTCCTAATAGCTCACCTGCCTGCCTGCCTGATCGCCCCTAACTGCCTTTGCCTGCCTGCCTGCCTGATTGCCCCAACTGCTCTCCCCTGCCAGCCTGGTCACCCCTAACTGCCCTCCCCTGCTGTCCTGATGGCCCCCAACTGCTCTCCCCTGCCAACCTGATCACCCCCAACTGCCCTCCTTTCCCGGTCTGGTCGCCCCAACTGCCCTCCCCTGCCGGCCTGATCTCGCCCCCAACTGCCCTCCCCTTCCGGCCTGATCTTGCCCCAAACTGCCCTCTCCTGCAGGCCTGATCTCGCCCCAACTGCCCTCCCCTGCTGGCCTAATCTCGCCCCCAACTGCTCTCCCCTGCTGGCCTGATTGCCCCTAACTGCCTCTTCCTTGGCCCCCACCACCATGGCTTTGTCCAGAAGGAATTCGGACATCCAGAAGATGGCCGGTCGACCCGGTCTAATTAGCATATTACCCTTTTATTAGTATAGATTATATAGGATAGGATTGCTTAAATTGGGGGGGAAGCCTTTTTCAGCAGGAGGAGATGCTCTTGGCAGACAAAAATACATAATCCCTATATCTGGACTGATAGCCAGCCATATGCACTATACTGCCAAACAGGTCATTAAAAAAATTGAACCGCTTTCTTACACCTTACACCAAACAGCCATTGCCCTTAAAACCCCTCCTCAGCCCCCACCTTAGGTTCTGCCTTCGCAGTTCACCCAGGTTAGGTTCTGATTGGTTGGTTTCTATGCCAGTCTGCGTCAAAAGCTCCGCCTCCTAGGCAGCCATTGGCTCCTCACAGTTCACCCAGATTTGGTTCTGACTGGTTGGTTTCTATGCCAGTCAGTGTCTCCGGGCCTATCTCCGGGCCTGATCTGCAGCCTCCACAGCAGCTGCTGATCGGGCCCCGCCTCTCTCTCCAGGCCTCTCTCCGGGCCTGATCTGCAGCCACTGCAGTATCAGCGAGGTCGTTAGGCTTCCGGCCCAGCTCCAGGCTGGAGGCTAACAACCTCGCCGCACCCGCCTCACCCACACACACCCCCGCTGCCCCGCCCACCCACCAGCTGCCAGCCTTGCTGTGATAGGAGCCTGTGGGCCATGGGGGAGGGACTGAGAGGTGCTCCATGCACTTCCTGGTGACCAGTCGTCCATCTGGTCGTTTAGGTCGCGACGGCCCCTGGCCTTTTATAATGTAGATTTCCATGTTTAAAAATTTGTAGTAAAAGTATATGACCATTTTTAAGTGAGCTGTTAGTTCAGTGGCATTAAGCACATTCTCACTGTTATGTAACTTTCATCACCATCCATCTCCAGATCATTTTCCTTCTTGCAAAACTGTACCTGAGGACCCATTAACCAATAACTCCCCATTACCCCCTCTCTCCAGTCTTTGGCAACCATCACTCTACTTTCTGTCTCTACTATGCATACATTTTACAGTTTCTTGAATTCAGAATTCATAACATCATACAAAAAAACCTCTCAAGATTTCAAATACTGATTCATTACTTTATAAACATAGTATAACAAATATTCAATTTTATTTGCAATAAAAACACTTATCAAACATTTTAATAGTTATGTAGAATTCTGTGCATGGGCAAACAATAATTTAAGTGGATTTATGGTTTTGTTTCTATTATTAACATCACGTTCATGAACATATTTCAATGGGCTTTTTTCTATTAGCTCTGGAAGGGCACTTCCTAGAAGTGAAATTGCTGGAGCAAACTATGCACATTTTTAACATTTTTGACCAGTTGCCAAATTGCCCACCAAAAGGGTTGTTGCTTTAACTTTTAGTGATGCTTCCAATATGCAGATACATTGTTCTGGATTTGGGGGGTGGGGAAGAAGGCTACAGGATTCTCAAACAATGACCTACAGTTCTGACTAAATTATTTCTACTATACATCCTTTTCTTGTATTGTAAGAGACCTTTCCCACATGATCTCGGCCTGACATATAAGAAATCTACAAAGGTCATGAACAGTCATGAAGTGAAAATCAGATTTTCTGAAGGGGACCCTTTTTTATTTAAAAAGCTGAAGTTATGGTATGTGAACCCTGAGGACTAAGAAAGGCTACTCATGGCTAATTGTGCTCAAATTAAATTTTTTTTAAAAGCAAAAAGGCAGAGCCTAGCAGCCATTTCTGCACGGAGGTCTCTCACGCAAACTGTGCTTCACAGACTCTGTGCTTTGCAGACTTTCTCTGCACTAACCTGCCCGTGTCCAAAGTACTGTATTTTTCCGTGTAAAGATGCCCCCATGTATAAGACGCCCCCCCACTTTTCCAACCCAAAATTAAGAAATCAATATTTTAAACATGAAACAGAACACGTTTTTATTTAGCAACTACCGCAGGTAATGTTTACATACCAGTACCATATTATGCAGCATATCACCTTATTTAGCCTCTGTTGCTTCACTGCTCTCTTCATCACTATTAGCTCCAGACATATCAATTTCTTCAACTTCTATTGTATCACTGCTGTCTTCTGAGCCACTGTCTATATATAAGATCATCCTCAGCCCTGGCCGGTTTGGCTCAGTGGATGGAGCGACGGCCTGCAGACTGAGGGGTCCCGGGTTCGATTCCAGTCAAGGGCATGTACCTTGGTTACGGGCACATCCCCGGTGGGGTGTGTGTGGGAAGCAGCTGATCGATGTTTCTCTCTTATCAATGTTTCTAACTCTCTATCCCTCTCCCTTCCTCTCTGTAAAAATCAATAAAATATATATACTTTTAAAAAAGATCATCCTCATAAACTGGTGGCATTTTCTGAGTGAACTTTGTTCGTGTTCTCATGGCCAACAATAAGGCTCATGATTGGAGGAAGCCTGTTTGACAAGATATGAGCAGCTACGCACCTGCGCGGCTCCCTCCTCAGCAGACTTCCATATATAAAACATCCCTCAATTTTCGGTCTAAGGATTTTAGAAAAAAATAGCATCTTATACATGAAAAAATATGGTAACCTGACTGCTTGCACTGTGTGTCTGCCATCTGAACCAGCCCTTATAAAGGAGTTCCTGGAGTCCTATTTCAACCAATAGGACTGAGGCTTTCCCCATCCAATCGGAGCTGTGCAGTTCTGAGCAATCAGAGTAGCTCTATTCTGACCAATCAGGGACCAGGGACAGGAACTTTTGTCTATATAACCCAGCTCCCCTCTTGATAGGGAGCACACTTTCCACCAAGGACTGAATGCTGCATTTCCCTGGGTGACATCTCAAGCACAGGCCGATTTTACTGCCTTGCAGTAGCACTATTGAGCTGTTCTACAGCAGTGCCCTTTCTACAGACATGCTGTATTACTGTTGAGCTGTTTGCACTAAATAAAGTTTCCTTCTTCACCACACCCCAAACTGGGGATTTCTGTTGGTGTTGAATTGGTGCCAACAACCATCAGTTGGCAGATAATCACCCTTTACTAACTCTGAAAGAAATTAGCTATGTAGGAGGACTGTAAAAGAGGCAATTAAAAAAAAAATACACAGTTCCATCTAATTCTTATTACTAATATTTTTCAAAATCTACCCAGGAAGAGTAAATTTAATTAAAAAGAGCTGTTTTATAATATTTAAGTTATCAGCAAATTGGTGTGTTTTATGATTACATAGCAACCACTTTTGCATTCAACAAAAGAAAATTGCAAAATCAACAACAATTTCTGCTTTTTAATTTTCTGTCTTGCCCATTAATTTAGCTTATTTGGGGTGGCCAAAGGAGGCCTAAAAAAAGAGATCTCTTCACCTCTTGATTCTCCCTACATGCCCCAAATCTCATTTCTTAAATACAGCTAAATTCTCTTGGTTTGGGAAATTCATTATTTCATAAATTCCTTCTAGAAATAAAAGTTGCTTCCTTTGCTTTTCAACGCATAACAGTTTTTTTTAAAAAGGGACTGCCATAAAAGGGACTTAGTACTAAATGTATCTTGTTCTTTCCCCCAGCTGTGGCCAAGCCAGCAACTCTTCATGAAGTAGTTTCTGAAAATCCTTGTGGTTACTTCTCCCATTTCCCCACGGCCAGTTATACTAACATATGTTTTCATTTATAGCATTATGGATATTCTCTAGACAGTCAGTCTGTTGAAAAGAAATTAATCCCAGCAGTGAGCTATGATCCTGAATTCTCAGCAATTTCTTGTGAATTCAATGGTAAGGCTATTTATGCTGAGGCTGAATATGAATGTGTAAACAGCTGACCAGGGCTGAACTATTATGCATTTGGCTTATCTGGCTTACATCTCATTCTGCATTTAGAGCAATATGGGCTGAAGAATACTTTTCTCATTAAAAGACTCAACACACATACAACAGACAAAATTCTTACAATAGATTCATTGTCACCTGGATAGAATACCTACTTTTTGTTGAGCACCTACTAGGTGTCCAGAGTTATCTATTTCACATGTGCCAGCTAGTCATTTTGCAGGCCTATTGCTAACGCAAAAACAGACCAGTATTATTGTCATGACTTTACAGTTAATGTAACGGCGACTCACCAAAGTAGTCAGAATCACACAATTATTAAGAGTGGAGCTAAGGTTTGAACACTTATCTCTCGTCCCAAACCCAAAGTGCTAAGACAACACAAACACCAATAATGGTGCATAGCATTATAAGATGGCTACTAGGCGATGGGGGAGGAGGACACAGTGCTTTTCAGGGATGTCCACTCATATCTCCACTTTGCCCAGAAGCTCCAAGTCCCCAGGAGAGGGGAGTGAGATGAGGTGGTCTCAGAACACAAGTTACTGGAATGATCACATGGAAAAAAAGGACCGAGAGTGTTATTTTCAAAATGTTCACAATGATCTGGTAAGCTCCAATCTGTGTTATGAAGAGAAAAAAATGCTGATCAATTTGTTCCAGAAATTCTGCCTCCACCCAATGCTGTATTCATTATGACAAACCTAAAATTCACCACACGGCTCAGTTTACATAAAAATCTGCTGTGAACTGATAAAGGGCTATGAAGTTGAAAGGGTCAGAGAGCCTGGGTTTGAAACCGAGGTTCAAAACTGAGGTTTGAAACTAAACTCAACATTTACCAATGGTGTGTGTGACCTTGGGCAAAAACAGTAAAGGCAGCAGCAATCTACACAGACTGTGCAGTCGTCCCTTGGAATTCTCGGGGAACTGTTTCCAGGACCCCTCAGGTACCAAAATCTAAGGATGCTCAATTCCCTTATATAAAATGTTGTGGAACAATTCATACAGATGGCCCTCTGCATGCTCAGATTCCCAATCGTGGTCAAAAACAGTATTTCTGATCCACAGTTGGTTG
The DNA here is from genome assembly GCF_027574615.1 of Eptesicus fuscus. Lineage (NCBI taxonomy): Eukaryota > Metazoa > Chordata > Mammalia > Chiroptera > Vespertilionidae > Eptesicus > Eptesicus fuscus. Next base: position 63,404,450 of record NC_072480.1, on the reverse strand, counting down.
AATCTGAGGATGTGAAACCCATGAATATAGAGGTTGTAACTTGTCAGCTATGTTTCATTACTACACACATTACCTCCTTTAATCCTCACAACCACCTTTTGAAGTGGGAATCGTTATCCTGTTGTGAATGGCAAAACCCAGGACACAGTAACAAATGTGGCAGAAGAAGGATTCAAATCCAATTTTTATCAAACATCAGTCTTTGATATGAGCCTCAGTTACTTCACTGAAAAACCAGATCTGAATATCCAACTCATATTCAGAGGGATGCTACAGTGATTTCCTGAGACAACTTCCACAAAGTAGGATGTTTTCCTTAAACAGGACTCAACAAACAGTAGCTACTTACTGATGTTTTCATCATCACCATTATCATCATCATCATCATCACCATCCCCACCACCACCACCATCATCATCGTTGTCATCGTCATCATTATGTTATAGAGAATAAAAAGGTAAACTTAGGGCTACTGTCAATAAACATTTAACAGCAATCCTTAACGCTTCAAATTAGTTTTATCTCCCAAAACACCCTTTTCAAAGATTAGAAACTTCACATTTTTCGTTACTGAACAAACTTGGCTTGAAAACTGCTTTTGTTGCAGCTAAATCAACATACAGCTATTAATTCATCGCAATCCACATTTATAGAATCAGTGCCAACCTCTGGAATTCAACTTACTCATAACCAAGTAGCTGGTTTTATTTTGATAAAAGCTACTTGAAAATCTCAGGGGTCCATGCTTGCCAAAATCAAGTGGAAAAATGTTGGGTGTCACACAATTTGGAAGTGCTCTAAAAATAATACTCTGAGAATGTGAGGCAGTTGTATTTTCCTCTAAAGTATAAATCATCACTAGGGCTCTCGAAGTCATGGACCCGAATAATCTCAGCAGGCTAATGGATAGCTTTCTTTAAAGACCAATACCAAACTTAGCACTGACTTACACATAAACCCAGGCCCTTGGGAGGCATACACAACTAAGCGGGTTGGTATGAGAGATAAAAGTCTTTAAAAGTGTTTAAAGCACAAAGTACAGAAACAGCTGCCATTTTCAGAGGGCATGTGCTAAAGCAGCCCCGTGAAAGGGGAGGCCCTGTCTTAAGTTACTGAGTGATACCACGTGCATTAATTTTCTTTTAGCCTTGAGATTCTCACACTAAATAATCAAGAAGTTTAGACAGACCAAAATTATGTTCCAGCAAGTATTTTTGAAAAATTCATCTGACAATAAAGTCACTCTAATATCTGATTATTCTAATAGTATCTATATCTAATTAACTGTCTGACGATCACAATCTAGTATCTTTTTTGGTTGAATAGGGATCTCATCAAATCACAAAATCTAATGTGTGAATTTGAGAGCTTTTGTAGTAATTTGCCCCCCTCCTCTCCCAGGATGGGGACTCCCTGTTAAGCGGAAGAAAGCCATTCACATCTCTTGAATAAAACTATCCTGGGAGTGCCCTGTGTCCTAGTTGAGAGAATCCTAGGCAAGGAGGCAGGAGGTGTAAATTCTGGCCCCGATTTAGCCACCATTAGCTAAATGACTTCGGGCAAAACAGTTACCTGGTTTGAGTCCGGCTTTTCTACTTTGTAAATTGGGTTGGCCTTCCAGTTCTAACAGCCACTCGCCGAAATTCATGTTCCAAGATTCAATTTTGATATTGCTTACCTTTATGATTATTCAAATACTCATTTATTTTCAGTCATAAATTTGAAACTGTTACGTTTACAAGCATAAACCTTTTTTATTTATTCATTTAATCCATAAACATCTATGAAGTCCCTGCTATGTACCCAATGCTGTGCTTTAGGCTAGGAATAGACCGAAGATCAGAATTTAAACAACTGCTCTTTCCATGGTTAAATGCGAAGGGGGGCCTTGAACAAATAATTTAGAAACCAGTTATGCTATCGTTTATAATTACACACATGTGCCAAACTCTAAAGAGAAGCAAGGCAATGATTAACACAAAATTCGGGCTGTGATTACTTCTGCGAGGGGGAAGTGGGGTGTGGAGCAATGAGGGAGTAGCTCATCATGGGAATGTTATACTTTTTAACTTGGATGTTCATGTTATTATTTGTTACTATACTTGCACATTTTATAGCCTCTTTTGCAAATATCTCATATTTCACAATCTAAAGTTTCAACAGATTACGTAAGAATAAAATCATGTACAAACCCAAAAAAATTGGCATCGTAGAACATTTCTTTGGAATCTAAAGCATCCAAGACATAAATGATTTCAGAGTTCAATATTAATAGGTCGGATGCCACTTGAGATGACATGTTAAAGGACAAACTCAGCTTTGTTTGTAGTTTAATCCCACATTTCTTTTCAAAGTGCCAAAGTTCTTCCAATTAAGTCCATGGAGAGCTCCAATGCTGAGTGTTTGGAAATCACTGGTAAATCTCTTAAATAAATTTAAAGTAATGCATTATTTAACATACATAATCACACATTCTTTTCTCTTTTATTAAATGCTGATCCAGATTTAAGACTCAATAACTTGAAAACTTATAAACATAAGTCTTATTAGGTTTTTTAAAAGGTCAATAACCTAAAAGATACCTGGGGAAAGAGCTGCCAATTATCATATATGTAACCGAAAGGATAGAGGCAGAGAACCAGTGTTCATTTCCCACTGGAATTTCATTTTTTAAACACCCTGCCTGGAAGCCATCATTAAAAAACAGTATCGTTTCAGGTTTGCTCTGGTCTTTCTTCTTCTACAATCTCAAAGGCAGGTATGAACTCAGGGGCCCCAGGGATCTCCCTGTCACAGACATTCACCTGGTCACCTTTCCGCCTTCCCGAGACGCAGCCCTGTGTGGTGGCATCAATCACTTCAAATGCCAAATAAATTATGTGTCATCACTTGAGAAGAGGACATGGGAGGAAAACATAAGATTCTTTCTACTAAAATATCACTGTGGCATAGGGAAGTGAAAGGCTGTCTAGACCAAAAGTTATATTTTTAACAAGTAGCCCTGTGCACGAATCCATGCACCAGTAGCTCTCTGCAGGGCCTGGCCGCTCCGCGCCCACGGCCCAGAGGCTCTCAGCAGCCCAGAGGCCCGTCCATGGCCGGGCACGGAATGCTTGCCTCGTCACTACAGCAACAAAGCAAGCATTCCGCCAGGCACTCACGCTGCCCGCTCTCAGCAGCCGCCCCCCCAGGACTGGTGGACTCCGGTGGGGCCAAGAGGACTGGGCACCGCCATCTTGTGGCTATGGGTGCTTCCATCTTTGTGACAGAGTGACAGTTAATTTGCACATTACCCTTTTATTAGATAGGATGCCCTAGTACTCAAGTAAAATTGCAGAAAATCTCTTCCCTAAGTAAATGGGTCCAAGTCTGATCCTTGCAAAGAGGGTTTTTAATATTACCAGTGTTTAAGTTCTTGCAATGTCAAATAAAAGTATCACACCACCCAAAATATTTTCCCCAAAAGTCCCTAACACATTAACAGGGAACTGTTACGCTTGCATGTTTCCAAAGGTGAAGTTGGAACAGTAAAGAGGTTTAATCAAAGCATCACCTGATATGTGCCCATTTGCATATAAGATACCTGGAAACTCCTCCAGGCAGTCCTTGGGTTACGAGGAACTCGATGTACGTCGTTTCGTGGTTATGTCGCCATTTCCCATTTATTTATAAAAAAATTAAGTTCCGTCATTTCAATGTATGTACATATGTTCTTTATGTTTTTTATTATTTATTTACCACAAGTAAAGGTCAGGAATTGTTATCTTTCTTTTAAATTTTTTTTACTGTTTCACTTCATTACTGCTGTGTATGTGCTCCATGTGAGTGACTTAGGTGCTTATGTAGGTGGGTTCCGAAAATCGCGTCACCTTGTGCCATAGGAATGGATATCCGACATAACCCAAGGACCTACTGTATTTGATTATTAAACAAAACTGAGACACAAAAAGCAGTTATTGCTTAACTTGGGTGTTCATTTCATTGAAATACAGTTGATTATCATTCTTTGCTGTAGTTATGTTCTAAAAAGTTACTGCTAAATTAGGGAATACTGAACCAGTGCTCCCAGGGAAAATATAGGTTTAGGTTTGTAGGAGCCTCTGCTCTCAACATTTTCATCAACTGACCAATGCACAGCCTTGTTTTACGTGTTTCTGTTTAAAGACACCTAATGTTAATTAAAATATTGATTCATGAACATTGAACTCACACATGAATTTTCCCCACAGATCACATCATAGCCCTCTTGTTCTTAGGGACGCCAGAGAGCATTTCAGCTCTACACCTCGGGGCCATTTTCAACAGCAAAATTGCCAAGGAAAGGGATAAAAATGTGGACAATGTCCCCAGCTCTGCCTTCTTGTTTCAGCTCTTAAGAGTTAACAGGTGTCCTTCTGGTGGTCTCTTTTGTGCCCCATTGGCCACATTTTTTGTTGTTTTTTTCTTGGTCCGTGAACCTGTCTCTATGAAACTGGAGATGTTGAGGATGTTGGCGTTTCCTTCACAAGGACATTCGGTTCATTTCCGGTCTTAGTGTCAGAAATCTGTGAGTCTCCTGAGACTTGGTTTGTTCTTATCACACAATACGTCAAGTGCCCAGTGAATATCACCCTTTACGATAGCTGGGAAGCTCACGGCTACATTGGTGGCTCACTGTAGGGAGTGATGGCACTCATTTTATGAACTGGCCTCATTCTTGGATCCAGTTTATATCTTGCCCTGATTCTCCCTATGCTTTGTATTTTTTTTTTTCCTCAATCTACTTCCAATGTACATTATCTATACTGAGTCTTTGTAACTAATTACCTTTAATCCTTTGTAAAGTTGCGGGGAGGAAGGTAAATAATCTAGCCTTTCCTCCACCTTCCCAATTTCCCCTGGTGAAGGTCCCTCGGTTCCTTTTGATTCCAACAAAACCCTGAGCTTATCTCCTCCGTTTTCCTGCCATCACCTTAGGTTAGTTCAAGTTGCTCTTGGTGTTTCTATGGCCATCCATCCTCCCAGGATGTTTCATCCGGCAGGGCTGTGGGTAGCGAGAGCCCACATAAGTCATACTGAGGACTGGGATGTCCAAGTTACTGACCTGGCCCACTCATGTAGGGCTCAATGTGACTTTCTCAAAGAGCAATTAAAGAAATCGTATGTGGGAACAAAAGTAGATCAGCCATGTCAGCCCGGTGTGTGGAAGGCTGCACAGAACCAGCAGGCCGCACACCGCGGGCCTGACACCCTTAGCGGATGGCATGCACACTCCTCCAGCTGTGTGCAGGAGAGGCTGTCTTCCTGAGAAGACAGGTGTGCAGGACACACGCACCCCCGCTCTCAGTTCTATGCAGAGAGTGCACAGGCAGGATACATGGGTTCAATGAACAGCTGGATTCTTTTAACATAATCGACAGTCAATGTTCCAGTTCAGGGCTCTGGTCTAGAAAAGCACTGACAAAGCCTCTATTCATTAGAGTGCTGTGTTCTTAGGTGACGTCAGTCTGTCTGTTTGCAGTTTAAGTACCTGGTTAAAGTTAAACTTTCTAAATGCCCCACTTATGGCATCGTTTCCATATCTGAGAGTAAGGACTTTGAGCTTTTTCAATTATTCCCAGGGAAGAAGAGAAGGAACAGAGTATGAACACACACACACACACACACACACACACACACACACACACACCTTACTTTTGAGAATTATCTAACAGCAACAAAAAATTGAGTCACCTTTTCTAAACAAAAACTAAAGAATCTAATTTTAAGTTACACGAATGAAAAGAGTAAGCTTATTTTCTTGATCTATCCATAAACAATGAACAATTCACTTCAAAAGTTAGGAGAGAAATGGGGCACATCTCTGTTTTTTCTGTACTATTTAAAATTGTTATTGCCAAATAATCATGTCATACCTTTGTGATTACAAGATGAGTTTTTCTTTTAAAAAATTGTTCTATTGCCCCAGCGGTCGGCAAACCGCGGCTCGGGAGCCTCATGCGGCTCTTTGGCCCCTTTAGTGTGGCTCTTCCACAAAATACCAAGGACTGGGCAAGTCTATTTTGAAGAAGTGGCATTAGAAGAAGTTTAGTTTAAAAAATTTGGCTCTCAGAAAAAATTTCAATCATTGTACTGTTGATATTTGGCTCTGTTGACTAATGAGTTTGCCGACCACTGCCCTAACCGGTTTGGCTCAGTGGATAGAGCATTGGCCTTAGGACTGAAGGGTCCCAGGTTCGATTCTGCTCAAGGTTGCAGGCACATCCCCAGTAGGGAGGGTGCAGGAGGCAGCTGATCGATGTTTCTAATTCTCTATCCCTCTCCCTTACTCTCTGTAAAAAATCAATAAAATGTTTTTTTTAAAAAAGAATTGTTCTATTAACCCCAAAAGATTGCTCAAGTATTAATGATGAAATAAACAGCTGCTATTCTAACTAGTTCAGACCTAATCATCCACTTTACTCTGAGAAGAAAACTGAAGGAGACTTTTTCAAATAAGCTTTGAGTTTATGTGAGTAGAAAATGTCCCGCATATTACTCTTAATCATCTATTTCAATTTAAGTGTTCTCTTTATATTATTTAGGTGCTACAACTTATATATAAGACTTCATATAACTTCATATAAGACACTGAATTAAACATGGGAGCTGAAAATGTGTTTTCTTATAAAAATAACTGTTCTCATATAAACATCCTACAAAATGTTTACAAAGAAACTGGTAAGATACACATGAATTAAAACATATTTGACTAGCCCGCCTGGTATGGCTCAGCGGTTGAGCATCAACCTATGAACCAGGAGGTCACCAATCGATTCCCAGTCAGGGCACACACCCGGGTTGTGGCCCAATCCCCAGTGGGTGGTGTGCGGAGGCAGCCAATCAATGATTCTCTCTCATTGTTGATGTTTCTACTTCTCTCTCCCTTCCCCCTCCATTCTGAAATCAATAAAAATATTTTTAAAACCACATTTGGCTATATTAGTCTTTAATAATCCATTATTTGAATTAAGTAACATTATGCAAAAATTACTGCAGAATTCTCAGAACACAGTTATAGAGTAAATGAGGTGTTTCTTTTAAATTTAAAACCTTTCAGGAATTGAACTGCAGCAATTCCAATTAACATTGTAAAACTAATGAACCCAATTAAGAGATCACTTGGGAAAGGGAGATGGTTCTTAACTTCACCACTAGCAATAAACCAAATTCCTCTCTTCAGACTACTTTATGGATGAAATAGAAGGAAATCTTTCCCTGGTATCAAACAGTCAGGCAGAAAGGCTTTCTTACTCCTCTGTAAGAGACACCAAATCTGAGGGAGCCCAGTCCCGCCCCAGCCCCAGACCTGGGGTGGGCCTCACTGTAAGGGGGCTTCCCTGCCTCAGAGACCTCCTCATCTACACACACACACACACACACACACACACACACTTTTCAGGAAACCAACTTTTATCTGGCACTGAAATGTGTTCTTATCACATTTTAATATAACTTCAGCCAACGCCAATCATTTTCTTCAAATGAAATAATGAAACAGGACTTAAGTCTGAACGTGATTGAGAATAAGAAGTTCTTCGGTGATTGCTACTCCTAAGCTCCTACTTCAAGCCCAATTTAGGTAAGAAATAGAGCCTTTCCTTCAGATGAGCAAAAATACAGCCCTCTCCCAACTCTTCAATTATATGCAAATTGCTGGTTAAGTATCAAGTGTCTGGGCTTCAAACCACAGCAGCAGAGGAGGATGGGACCACTGAGCACAGCAACCCTCAGAGAGAAGAGAACAAGGCTCTTCTCTTAAGGGCATTTGTGGGAAAATCCAAACTGCCAGTGAGCAATCAGCTACAATCAAATACAATAGGACTGTGTTTCCATCATAAACTGTACCCGATTCTATTCCACTTCAAAATTACGCAAAATTATCTAGTACATGATTATATTTAATTGAATAAAAGGCCTCTCTGAAATTTTAATCAAGTTTAAATTGACCCAAAGGAACTTGATCATTGATATTCTTTTCAAGAAGATTGTTTAAAAAAAAGAAAAGAAAAGATTCTAGAAATACAGTGCTAGGTAGAGGGACAGTATTTGCTTCTTTTGTAATTATCGAGTAGCAAGATAATAAGTTTCAGGTAGTAGTTTTTAAAATTCTGTTTAAAATTACACTGAAACCCAACATGTGTATGCAAGGGTAGAAGGGTAAAAATGTAATACCCTTCTCAAAAAGGCCAACAGCAAAATCAACTTTAGGTCCAGTTTTCATTGCGATAGTAACAACAGATGGTCAATACTGAGATCCTCTGTCAAGCTGGAAAAAGAGAATCAGTTTTCTAAATGGGCAATGCAGCCCTGGCCAGTGGTGCTCAATGGTTAGAGTGTCAGCCCGTGCACCGAAGGGTCTTGGGTTTGATTCCCAGTCTAGGGCACATGCCTGGGTTTCAGGTTCACTCCCCATCCCCTGGTCGGGGCATGTGCTGGAGGCAACCAGTCGATGTGTCTCTTTCACATCAATGTTTCTCTCTCTCAATCATGTCCTTCCCTCCCTCCCTTCCACTCTCTCTGAAAGCAATGGGGAAAATTGCCTCTGGTGAGGATTAGCGAAAAAATAAAATTAAAAACAAAAGAAAAGGGCAATGCAAGCTATAGATTCTTCTTCTTCAATGGACTACAACCACAAGGTATCTCTTCATGACTGATTTCACCTCACAGACCTGAATAATTCATTGAGGGTGAGACATACTCCATAACACGCTGAGTTCTAGTTGATCTGAGCTGGACAAAAAAAAAACACAAAACTAAAACAAAAGAACAAATAAACATTTCAAAACCTAACCCCATATCCTAGACTGGGAAATACCATATGTCATTACTGAATTTTTGGAGGTGAGGCATCTTATTGTGCATCTGCTTTTCCACTCTCACACTAAAACATAACAAAAACCACTGCTTACTATCTACAAGTCTGGGGAGAATGGATTCCAGTTCCTCACAAAAACAGGAAAACTTTATACATAAACGAGCATGAGTCTCCTTGCCCATCAGAGAAAGAACAGTGAGCTTGGGACAAAAACATAAAAGTCAAAATGAGCAGTAAACAGTTTTCACTTCTCTCAGCTAAATGTCTAAAACCTAAGTTCTTTCCAAAGAAAACACATTTTACAGACAGATATAGAAGCTTTGACTTAGGAAATTCACAAACATACACGTATCAAAAAAATCTCTTCTGAACTATATTTATATAAATAAAGATAAAGTTAGCCTTTTACAAGATTGTGTGCATTATTCAATATCCTTGAACAGTGCTTGTTACTATGCTTTTCTGTATTCTTATATCTTTGAAAGAAACAAAGGAGGTACCATCATATATGCACGTACACATTCTCCTAGGTATTCCCACTACCTTTGAGGAGGAATAAAGTCTACTTTCTAAATAAAACCGAACAGCTTTGAGATTAATTACACTGCAGATATTGACCTTAATTGAAAGCACACACATATATATTTTTGTGTGTGTATATAAGATAGTATTATAATAAAGATATTATAATATGGAAAGTATACGTATACCCACTCAACTTATGTTCACTGTCTTGATTTTTCTTTTTTTAAGCAGTATCATTGATTGTATTATTTTGATTGTTTTCCAGCTTTATTGAGATAAAATTGACATGTAATAGATGTTTAAGGTATATATCTTAATGATCTGATAGATGCATATATTAATGTATATAATGTATTAACTAACCACAGTAGGATTAGTTAACACTTCCATAGCCTCACATAATTAGCATTTCTTTTGGAAAGGAGAACACTTAAGACCTACTTTCTTACCAGCTTTCAAGTCTACAGTACAGTATTGTTAACGATAGTCACCATGCTCTATATTAGATCCCCAGAACTTATTCATCTTATAACTAGAAGTTTGTACTCTTTGACTGAAGTCTCCCCATTCCCCCCTCCACCTCCAGCCCCAGCAACCACCATTGCATTGTTTCTGTGAGTTATATAATCTTAGATTCCACATATAAGTGAAATCATACAGTATCTGTCTTTCTCTGACTGACTTATTCCACTTAGCACAACGCCCTCAAGGCCTACCCATGTTGTTGCAAGTGGCAGAATTTCCTTTTCCCCACTGGCTCCTAGGTAGTCCTTTTTCCATTGTAGGTATGTGTGCGTACAGATCTACCTGCACCTGTATGTATACATCTTTATCTGCACAAGGACACTTAGGCTGTTTCTATATCTTGGCTCTTTTGAATGCTGCAATGAACACAGGAGTATAGCTATCTCTTCGAGATCCTGCCTTAATTTCCTTTGAATATATACCCAGAAGTGAGATTTCTGGATTATATGGTGGTTCTATTTTATTTATTTATTTTTTTTAGGAACCTCCTTATGGCTTTCCAATAGTGGCTGTAACAAGTTACAGTCCCATCAACAGTGTACACAATTCCTTTTCCCACAACTTCTCCAGACTTGTTATCTCTTGACATTTTGATAATAGCCATGTTAACAGGTGTGAGGTGGTATCTCCTTGTAGTGTTTTCCCCAGTTTTATTGAGAAATAACTGACATACATCATGTATAAGTTTCAGGCGTACATCATGATGGTTTGATTTACATACACTGTGAAACCATTATCACAATAGATTCAAGCTAACATCCATCTTTTCATATAAATACAGTAAAAAAGAAAGAAGAGGAAAAAATTGTTCTCCTTGTGGTGAGAACTCAGGTTTACTCTCTTAACAATTTTCCTACCCATCATGCAGCAGTGTGAGCTACTGTCATCATGTTGTATATTATATCCCAGCAGGATAATCTAAAATTTAGTACTATTGCAGGCAAAAGCAATTTATTTTTTTAATTTACTGGGGGTGACACTGGTTAACAAAATTATACAGGTTTCAGATGCACAATTCCACAACACATCATCTGTATGCTGTTTTGTGTGTTCACCACCCCAAGTTTCCTTCCATCACCACTTATCCCCCCAACCCCCATACACAGACAAAAGCACTTAGAAAGCCACTTTCAATGCAGATCGTAGATACTAATTTTCTGTTTCCTTGGGGGAGGGGAGAACACTAGAATTATTTATATATTAAAGAAATCTAGAACATAACTTTCAGGGTGGTCCATGCAGAAACAGGTCATGTTTAACACGAAATGACTTTAAGCAGAGCCTGCCAGTCCAAGACACATGGATACATCTCTTGCATAAAACAGAAAAATAAACAAGCTGTATGTTAAAGAAAGAACAGAACAGAGGCTTGCATTTTAGTCCAGATGAACAGAATATATCCCCCCAAAAGAGGCTCCCCTCCCATTTACATGCAGTGTAGCTGAGTCCATCAAACACAACACTCTGGGGTGTAAGGGCCTCACCCGTCAAAAAGGCTCATCACTTCCACACTAAACATCCGCCACAGGGTCTCCCTGGCCCCCTCCTGCACACGGCATGCATCTCTCCGCAAGCACTCTGGGCTCCTTCCTACCAGCCGAGACCCCTGGAATTCTGCCCAATGGGTCCATGGCCTTTTTTAAAACTTCACTCAGGGCTTATCTATGGCAGAAATCCCCCTAATCCTCAACTCCACCCAGCTCTTCACGACTCCCAGGTTTTACGTTCCCTCACTGCTCATGAATTTAGCTTATACCATACTCTAGTCATTTATATTTACCCATGTTTTTATGCTGTAACTATTCGGCAGCTGTTGCATGTACGTGTCGCATTAGCATCTTAGCTAGGGAGCCTGTCTTCTAATATCTTCCTACTGACTCACCCTCTAGAGTCCTGCCATAGCGTCCAGGATTGTAGATTCATAGCATGTAACTCACGATGAGAAAGGAGAAAACTCAATGCGTGGCTTAAGGGACTACTGAGTTTCCAGATTATACTACATTATTCTCAGTCTGCTTCCCATTCTAAAAGTTTCACTGTGAACAAAAAGATACTGAAAAACTTAATGGAAGTAACCTTCACTCTCGGGGGTAATATCTGTCAATATGGTGATGGTGTGTGTTTGCATGGTTTAAATTGTCATTCTCTGTTGAACAGTGAGGTAACTAACTTCATCACACAGGGAGTTTCAGGACCAGCATCAAGTTGTCCTCCAACCCTTCTTATCAATGACTTCTTTTCCTTCCACTTTGTCTTTAATATGTTCATTTTCCACCAAAGGACCCAGAGTAATCACAAACAAAAGACCGGGTATAGCCCTAACAGGTTTGGCTCAGTGGATAGAGCGTCGGCCTGCGGACTCAAGGGTCCCAGGTTCGATTCCGGTCAGGGGCATGTACCTAGGTTGCGGGCACATCCCCAGTGGGGAGTGTGCAGGAGGCAGCTGATCGATGTTTCTCTCTCATCAATGTTTCTAACTCTCTATCCCTCTCCCTTCCTCTCTGTAAAAAATCAATAAAATATATTTAAAAAAAAAAAAGACCGGGTATAATACTCCATTTTTAACTTGCTAGTCATAAATACCAGGAATGCATCCGTTCCTTTTTTTGTTTGTTTGCCTCCCAAATTTCCTACATCTTCTTCCTTCTCTCAGAACTGCCAGGAGAGAGGTAAGAAATTCATGGTTCCCCAAACCCGAAACACCCACCTTTTCCTGCTCTGCCCCGAGCGCCACTCCAGCCATCGCTGTGGAGACAGAATCACTCGGAGCCAACGAAGCAAGCTTCGGGCGGTCACTCGCTGACCCTTCCAAGGCCTCACACCGAATATTTCATGCATACTTTCGTGTTCTTTTTTGAAAGGAAGGCCTCACAAAAGGTGCGTCTGCCCTGTTATTAAATTCACACTTTAGCCACCAGAAGGTACAGGGACTGGCCAAAGTGCCTCCTCGCCCTGGGCCACAGCCCAACCTGCTCCCACACCTGCTCCGAGGGGAAGAGAGGGAGGACCCCTTCCCGTTCCAAGGGCTGCCTGAGCCGGAGACAGGGCCCCTCCCCGCCTCCTAACGCCCCGACTTGGCCACCTTCCCCCCATGGACTGATCATGCCACAGCATCGTCCTGTCTCTGTATCATCTCTCTCCTGCTAGGGGTCCCTGCCCAGGGTGACCCTGGCTCACCCCCTCCTTGCGAGCCTCCTGAGCACAGACAGCAGCCCTTCCCTCACTGGCCTCTTCCTGGAAAAGCTCCAGCCCAGCACAGGGAAGCACCACCACCATGTGCCCAGGGCGCTGCATGGAGTGTCCAGCTTGGAGCTGCAGTCCGCTGACCTCCTCCCCCTGACACCTCACCCTAATTCAAAAGGACCTTGCTCTCTTCCGCTGTCTCCCTGAGCACACCTCTATACGCAATGCCACTGGCCATCCAGTGGCCCAGCCAGAAACCTGAGCATCCTCTTCCCTGTACCCCCCCCAAATCCACCTAGTCCCCCCAAAGTGTCTTCTATGCCCGGCTCCCGCTGGTCCGCGCTCCAGCATGGTCTCCTGCAAGAACTTCTAAACAGCTCTGCCTAGCCCTGACCTCGGCCCTCTCCACACTGGAGGGTCAGCCCTTCCGCTCCCATTACGTCTCCGAGCCACTTAGCATTCTTTCTCAGTAGAGAAATCACTTAGAGTAACTAAAAATCTGGATAAAGGATAAACATCTTTGTCAATGAACTACCGAAAACAAAGTAAGAGCACTCAGATACACAGAATAGGCAATAAATGGGACAACAGAGGCAATGGCCCTGAGGGCCTTTGCTAAACCCCGGTTTTTATAAGACAGATAAGAGAGAAATACACCCAGGGCCTGCCTAGAGTAGGCGTCAAATAGGAGACATCTGCAGAAAGCTAAAACACATTCCCTTTAGGGGCCTATCTTGACGTGACATTTCTTACTTTAAGTGTTCCAATGTACTGAATTCTGGTGTTAATTATTTTCCCACAGCTGCAGAAAGCCTTCAAAAATATGCTGGAAAAAGTCTGAGGATATATTAACCCATAAGGAAATTAAATCCTCTTTGAGGACTGAAAGGTAAGATCTAGTCCATACCACTCATCTGTCTTTCCCAGACAGGAAGCTGTTGTTTTCTCCCTAAAATAACAAAGGCAAGGCACGCTTTCTGTTACCTGCTTTGCAATCCCAAGTATTATTTTATTTTAGAAATACATATAAGAGATGTTGGCAACATTTATGCATTTTCTGTTCCAGTTCAGTGAGTCTCTGAGCAGGTAAAACATGACTAGATGTATGACCATATATGGTTTTAATTAAATCTCTTGCTCAGAAGCATTTTTCTTTTTCTCAAGTCTTCATGCGGGTGGCACTTACATGGACAAGATCTTGACATCTTAGCAAAGTCAGTTTTTCCTGTCTACAAGTTAACATTTTTGAAGAAAAAAAAGTGCCACTGGATCCAGGGTTATGGCTATACAATAAGTTAATGACTAAAAAAAAAAAAAAAAAGAGGTTTTGTATCGCTAGCCAGTTTGGCTCAATGGAGAGCATCGGCCAGCAGACTGAAGGGTCTCGGGTTCAATTCCTGGTCAAGGGCACATACCTCAGTTGCAGGTTCCCCAGCCTCAGTAGGGGCGTGTGTGGGGGGCAACCAATCTATGTTTCTCTCTCTCTCTCTTCTCTCTCTCTCTCTCTCTCTCTCTCTCTCTCTCTCTCCCCCCACGCCCCTCTCCAACCTCCTTCCCTTTTACTCTCTAGAAATCAATGGAAAAAATATGCCCAGGTGAGAATTAAAAAAAAAAAAAAAAGGCTTTGCAAAGCATGTCACAAAGAGCCACATGTTGTATGATTTCACTTATATGCAATGTGCCAGAATAGGCAAATCTAGAGACAGAAGGGAGGTTAATGGTTGTCAGAGGCTGAGAAGAAGAGAAAATAGGGCATCACTGCTCATAGGTATGGGGGTTCTTTTTGGGGTGATGAAAATATTTGGAAATGGACTGTGGGGCTGGCTGCACAATCTGTCAATATGCTAAAATCGATTGAACTGTACCTACTTTAATGAATGAAATGTATGGCCTGTGAATTACATTAAAACAGAATTTTAAAAGGAGCGTGAATGGTTGCCAGGGACTTGAGGGAGAGGAACGTAAGCAGATGTTCAATGGGTAGTTTCCGTTTGTAAGATAAACAAGTTCTGGCACTTGGTTAACAAATAATGTGAGCGTACTTTACACTACTGAACTGTACGCTTAAAAGTGGTTAAGGGGGTAAAATGTATATTTTGGGGCTACAACTCGAAATTTTTAAAAGTATTAAAAGATGAGGGGGGCTGGGGAAGCACAGCAGTGAGTCCAAGCTGCTGTTCCGTGTCCTGTCTCCCTACCCGGGACCTGGGTATGGCATGCCCGAGCTGCCTCCCACTACGGGAAGGGCAGCTCCTCTTCCTCTCCAGCACCGGGCTGACGCACTTAACCACATCTCAGGAGTTCCTTCCCATTAGAAAATCAGGCATATTCCAACGGTGACACACAAGTTACTGCAGCAGGACTTCTCCTCGGATAGTGCCAGTCACTTGCGGCTTCTTTAGGACTTTTAATTTCTACTAGGATATGACACTGGATTCCTCGGGGCCAACAACACGAGGCTCACACACCTCGCTGTGGCGATCGGGGCACTGCATTGGAGAACCACAGAAAGTTCTCATAAAACTGATGCCGACATTAAGGGATCTGAAATTCTGTTCCACTACAGAGCTGAGCAAGCCTGAAGGCAGGGAACAGGGACAGGGACGCGGAGCCACACCGGCCAGCGTCGACCCGACTCTCCCCTTGCCAGCTGTATGGCCCTGAACTAGTTACTTGACCTCTGGGCATCAGATTTTTAACATCTGTCAATAAATAACAATAGCGCCTGCTATGATTATTGTTTTTGTTATTAAGCAGTAAGCTATTTTTTAAAATATTATTCTGTTCATATATTATACAGGGTGTCCCCACACTTTGAATGATTACAAAGTCAGTGTTGATTACACATACAGTTCATTTTCCAAAATTTAAAAAGGATCTACAGAAATGAATACTTTTTTTGTCAATGCCTGTTTTCAGCCTGATAACCGTTCTGGTCCAGGCACTGCTGATAACGTGAAGCAATGGAATCACAAACATCAAGAATCATGTTGCAAGGAGAAACCAAGATGGTGGCATAGGTAAACAACTAAACTGCTGCCTCGCACAACAATTTCAAAACTACAACTAAAAGACAAAACGGACATCATCCAGAACCACAGGAAAGCAGGCTGAGTGGAAATGCTACAACTAGAAGGAAAGAGAAAAGCACACAGAGAATCAGAGGAGCTGCAAAAGGCTGAGGTACGGAGACGCGCGCGGAGAAGACGGGAGGCTGAGTGCCTGGCTGGCTTTCTCTAGCAGGAAGGAGACAAAAGCTCCCAACTGCACTGAACCTAAGTTCTGACTGCACTGAACCCCAGTTCCAGACGAGACCCTGGGGACCCATGCTCATACGGGGGGAATCTGGACTGCCAGGCGGAAACTCAGGGGAGCCGCGAAAGGCAGAGGTCTGGAGGCGCACCCGCGAGTGTGTGCAGAGAGGACTGACTGCTGAGTGTGCCACTGTCTTTCTCTAGCGGGAGGGAAACGGAAGCTCCCGACTGCGCTGAACTCCAGTTCCGGGTGAGAATCCTGGAATCCAGATTCATTGGGGGAGAAACTGGACTGTCTGGCAGCAGGCGAAACTCGAGGGTGGCTTTCTCTCAGAGGTGCTTGCAGCGATTACCGAGGGACACTGAGACCCAGGGGCCTCATAGGGCAGGGCTGACGGGAAGCCAAGACTGTCTGCTCAGCCCTGAGACTCCGCCCCATTCAAGCTGAGCACAGAGGCTTTTGCAATTTTGCAAGTCTTGTCTCATAAGGCTGTCTCCAGCACAGAAGTTCTCCCGGCGTAGACACAGCTGATCCTCACAGCCATTTGGCCTGGAGGTCAATTCCTCCCACTGATACCAACAACAATCAAGACTTAACTACAACAAGGCTGTACACACAGTCCACAAAGGGGTGCACCAAGAGTGTCCACCTCAGGTAACTGGAGAGGCCGACCCACTGGGCCATATAGGACACCTAGCACACAAAGCTACCCTACCAACTCAGGGAAGCAGCAAAAATGTGGAGACAAAGAAACAGATCACAAACGAAAGAAATGGAGGAAAACAAATGACTGGATATAGAGTTCAAAACCATGGTTATAAGGTTTTTCAAGAATTTTCTAGAAAAGGCCATAAATTTAGCGAGACCCTCGAGGATATAAAAAAGGATCAACTAGAAATTAAGCATACACTGACTGAAATGAAAAATATTATACAGAGACCCAACAGCAGACTAGAGAAACGCAAGAATCAAGTCAAAGATTTGAAATACAAAGAAGCAAAAAACACTCAACCGGAAAAGAAAAAAGAAAAAAGAATCCAAAAAGTTGAAGATAGTATAAGAAGCCTCTGGGACAACTTCAAGCGTACCAACATCAGAATTATGGGGGTGCCAGAAGAAGAGAGAGAGCAAGATACTGAAAACCTATTTGAAGAAATAATGACAGAAAACTTCCCCCACCTGGTGAAAGAAATAGACTTACAAAGTCCAGGAAGCGCACAGAACCCCAAACAAGAGGAATCCAAAGAGGACCACACCAAGACACATCATAATTAAAATGCCAAGAGCAAAAGACAAAGAGAGAATATTAAAAGCAGCAAGAGAAAAACAGTTAATTATCTACAAGGGAGTACCCATACGACTGTCAGCTGATTTCTCAACAGAAACTATGCAGGCCAGTCGGGAGTGGCAAGAAATATTCAAAGTGATGAATAGCAAGAACCTATAACCAAGATTACTCTACCCAGCAAAGCTATCATTCAGAACTGAAGGACAGATAAAGAGCTTCACAGATAAGAAAAAGCTAAAGGAGTTCATCACCATCAAACCAGTATTATATGAAATGCTGAAAGGTATTCTTTAAGAAGAGGAAGAAGAAGAAAAAGGTAAAGATAAAAATTATGAACAACAAATACATATCTATCAACAAGTGAATCTAAAAATCAAGTTAATTAAAAATCTGATGAACAGAATAAACTGGTGAATATAATAGAATCAGGGGCATAGAAAGGGAGTGGACTGACAATTCTCAGGATGAAAGGAGTGTGGGGGGTGCGGGAAGAGACTGGACAAAAATCGTACACCTATGGATGAGGACAGTGTGGGGGAAGGTAAGGGCAGAGGGTGGGGTGTGAACTGGGTGGAGGGGAGCTATGGGGGGAAAAAAGAGGAACAATTGTAATAATCTGAACAATAAAGATTTATTAAATTTTTAAAAAGTAAAAAATAAAAATAAAAGTATAGTCCAAACTACATAAATAAATACTCTTCTACTACAAAAATTCAGAAAAGAAAAAAAAAAAAGAATCATGTTGCTCGGTATTTGTGTGCCTTCAATTCATCGACTACTGCCGGTTTTATACCATAAACTTTATCTTTTATGTACCCCATAAAAAAAGTGTAGTGGCACTTTAGGTTAAATTTTCTTTGTTCAAAGCTTAGTCTGACTTCACCCATTATTTCAAATCAGTTAACCCTGAAAAGGAGTGAAAACTGAGTTATCAGCTATTAAATGTGTATACATAGTTTTGGGACACCCTATATTAGTCTGCTTTGGCTGCTGTAACAAAATACCACAGACTGGGTAGCTTCAACAACAGAAATTTATTTCTCAGTTCTGGAAGCTGTAGTCCAAGATCAAGGTACCAGTGGATTTGGTTCCAGATAAGAGCTCTCTTCCTAGCTGGCAGTCAGCCGTCTTCCTGCTGTGATCTCACCGGAGGGAGGGAGGGAGGAGGGAGGGGGGGGGGGGGTAAGGGGGGAGAAAGAAGGGGGAGCTCTCCTCTTATAAGGACACTAATCCTATCAGATCAGGGCTCCACCTTTATAACCTATTTCAGTCCTTACCCCAAGACCACAGAATGTGGAAATCGGATCACTGCAGATATAATTCCTTAGGATGAGGTCATACTGCAGTAGGGGGGGGCCCTATAACAAGGGGAAATCTGGACACATATGCTCACATAGGGGGAACGCCATGTGAAGGTTGGAGTTATGCTGCTACAAACCAAAGGCTGGGCGAGAGACCTGGAGCAAATCCTTCACTAGCACCTTCAGCGGGAACATGGCCTGCCAACACCTTGATGTTGGACTTCCAGCCTCCAGAATGTTGAGACACTAAATTCCTATTGTGTCAGCCCCCAGTGTGTAGCACTGTGTTTCCGCAGCCGGAGAAAACTAACACAGTATCTGTTCCACGCGTGGTCCTAACTAAGGGGTGGGAAGCAGCAGTGAGCAAAACCAGACATGGTTTCCACAGAGCCCAACAATTAAAAATTAAATTACTAAAAAGATATCCAATAGTTGTAAATGCATGCAGGAGGCTTCTGTAGACCCATGTCGACAGAGTATGGTCTCCAATATGTGCTTCACAACACTGCCTCAGAACTATCCAGAATAATTACATTATGTTCAGAATAGCATGACAACTATTACAAAATAGTGAGGTCACAGGGAAATAAACAATCACTTTAGAAACCAACTAGTTAGTGTCAACAAGAAATTTTTTAGATTTATGTATAACTAGAGGCTCGGTGCACAAAATTCACGCACGGGTGCGGTCCCTAGGCCTGGCCAGCGATCAAAGCACGAGTGTCTGGCGTGGAAGGGCAGGTACCAGCTGACCTCTGGGCCCTGGGCAGCACCTGGACCCCTGCTCACACCCACCTTGGCCTGGCGCCGCACGCTCACCTGCTCCACCATCCACCATCCTGCCCCACAGTCCCGCTCTTGTCGAGGCCTGCCGCATCATCAAAGCCCGCCGTGTTCCATGCCACCCCCTGGTGGTCAGCACATGTCACAGCAAGCGGTCGAATTCCCAGTCTCCCAGTTGAACAACCGCCCGAGAGGACAATATTAGGCTTTTATTATGTAGGATGGCTCACTCCAGGACTGCAAATAAACACCACCTTCTCTCTAAACACTCGCCACCAAACCCATTTCCCTTTTCCACTCTGAACCAAGACAAAAACCTACCGAGCAACATCATAACCATCAAAGCCAAGAGACTAAAAAATGTTTGATCTACTTTTATTACTCAATGAAGGGCACAGGAAGAAGGTGAGTTAGCTATGCTTATCCTCTGAGCCTGGCATGTGTGTTAGTTCTCAGCCTGTTTCCTCCCACAGCCTTCAAAATGGTTGATATTATCTCAATTTTATTATAGCATAATAAAATGTATTTTGTTTGATATCTCATTAGAATTGAAAGATATTACGACTCTTGGCTTAGGAAAGGCATTTTTATAAAACTAATGTTTTTAGGAACATTAAAGAAAAGTAGGGAGGTTGGCAATGTGTCAGAGTGTCTGGGTCACACCTGGGGCGATGGGCTCAGAGCCCCTCCCAGGTCAGCCTGCTATCTCCAAATGAGGCCATTTTGTTACAGACGGACTTTCAAAGAGATACTACAAAATCGTTGCGCTGCATCTTCGGCTATTTGTCCATACTGATTTCTTTCTTTTTAAAACATCTGAGGTTAATTCCAGGAAATTGGTATAGATAAGAAAAAAATCAGAATATTGATAACAAACATAATATAGCTAATAATATTTGCTCTACTCATTTTTAAAACTGAGAAAGTACATTTTTAAAATTTACAGGTCCCCAAAACAACAAAAAAAAAAAGAGTTAACATTTCATTTTAAAATACTCCGGCCTATCTTCACAGATGTCTCTCTCAAGCATACTTATATGATCCCTAATGTGGGTGGGCCTCATCCAATCAGTTGAAGGCCAGAATAGAATAAAAAGGCTGACCCCCTCCCCCAAGAAAGAGGGCATTCATTCCCTATGACCTGAATGTTGGGTTTTTCATCGAGGTCATACTTCAAATTCCAGTCTGCTGGCCTTCAGACTGGAATTAACACCACCGGCTCTCCTGGGTCTCCTGCTTGCTGACTCACCTGAGATCCTGGGACTTGTCAGTCTCCATAATCGTGTGAGCTCATTCCTTATAATAAATCTCCTTCTATGTAATACATACATACACACCCTACTGGTTCTATTTCTCTGAAGAACCCTGGATAACACAGATTTGGCAAGCTACTCAGTTTCATTATTTGCAAAATGAAACAATATCAACCAATTTGAAGGCTGTGTGAAGAAACAGGCATTGAACTAACACACGTGCCAGGCTCAGTCAAAGGGAAGGGGGCAGGGCAGGCAGCTGGTACCACCACCAGACCCAGGCTTACACAGAGCATGCCCAGTTACAGGCAGTGACCTGCTCACAGAGAAGCAAATGCCATCTTTTTAAAAGCCCAGATGGTTATAAACACACTCGTTAGAGTAAATCAGAGACAACCTAAGAGAATCGAATACAGAACACTCAAAGCAGACATCAGCAGTCCTAAAAATACACGCTGTGAAAAATCACTGCGAGTGACAACTGAAAACACCATTTTGACAGAAATGTTCATATCATCAAAGCCAAACGTGGAAATTATGAATAAATACATTCAAGGCTGTTCGGAAATAGATGAGATTGCTTCCTTCTCTCCCGTCTAACCATTCATAGACACACCTGTGAGCATAAAACACCATGCGCTCACAGAACCCAGAGTCTACTTCAGAAAACATTATTTCCTTGTTGCTGCAGCTCCAAGTTATTCCGAGGAAATGATGAATTTACTTTCTCACATACTTCAGACCAGCCATCCGGAACAAACCCTACCGCTGAAAACTACTGATAATTTGAGAAAGAATTCTCAAATGCTATTTTTAGCTGCACTGCTAAACTGGCAAGAAAGCATAGGCCCAAAACCAAGGGGACAAGGGACCCCAAGAGTGGCACGGAGCACTGAGCGCGACCAGCTGGAACTGAACCCGAGGTAGGACAGCCCTCATCGCCAGATGGAGACAAATTCACCAACAGGTCTTCCGACCAGCTGGGCCTGGGTGCTTCTGTCCCCGGGTGCAAGGGACCCGAGGGTGGGCAGAGGCAGAGGGAAGGCGGCAGCACATCGGACACGAAGTCCAAACCCAGCCATTCCCCTCAGATGCGTGAGAAAGTCGGGTTCAGAGACGACTCCTGAGTTCTGAGACGTCTGCCACGTCTTCGTGGCACCCCCATGTCAACATGGAAGAGAAGATTCTAAATTCTATGACCGCACGAAGAAAGCCAAGGCGCTGAGTTAATCAATGGACACAAAACACTGTGTTAACTGCAGAGGAGCTGGGCCCCAGCTATTACCAATCCCATGCCTCAACCTTGCCCGAAAGCTGTGTCTCCTCCTCCCCCTCCCCCCCACGCGCGCGCACACACACACACACACACACACACACGCACACACACACACGCACACACACACACACACACGCGCGCGTGCACACACACACACACACACACACACACACACACAGGGGCGCTGGCTACTCGGGAAGAAGCTCTGCCTCTCCTGGGAGTGGGCCTGTTTGCCTCCACCATCACGGAAACGCAGACGATCAAACCGTCTTGGCGACTTGGCGGCAACACCGTTCTCCCCAACCTAGGCCTTGAAATGCACTGTGTGCAACACTCTTGCCCCTTGGAGCAGGGGCTGCAGTGTGGAGGTCAGAGGAACAAATAAGTAGGCTGTTTTTCATCTTCGGTAAAGAGGGTGTTTGCTTCCAATGACTTCCTCTGTTCTAGAAAAAGAGAAGGAGCCCACATCCCAGAAAAGTGAAAAAGAACGGTTAAACAACTAATTTGGAGTCAATTCAAGAGAAAGGTATTTCTCAGGTAGTTGACAAAGAATATGCTCAGCTCACAGAAAGAGGAACTAGGCAGTGAGGTGGGGAGGGGCCTGGGTACACCCCACCAAACATGTCTTAGGGGCACAATTAAGTACAGACAACGGCCCCCAGGAACCGAAGCTAACAGACGTGGAAGGGACTTATTTCGTGGTCCTTTGGCCTCTTGTATTGGGGGTTGCTCCTCCAGACAGCACACCAACTACCAGTTCGACAGGGCATGCTGCTATCCTGAAAGGTATGGGGGGAAGGGAACAGCAGGTGCGGAGGGGGGGGAGGGGTAGCCAGGAGCCTACAGCCAGAGTTGGGCACTAGTAGCTCTGTAGCTGAGACCAACATGGAACGTCATATTTCCCTCCTATGTAGACATGTGCCAAAGACTTTGAGACACTGAAATCCAGATAGCAAACCAGAATGAGAGAGCCCCTCTCTGCCTCTCTCTCAAACCGAGGAGCAAGTACACATTCCGACTTCTCTTCCCTTCCCCATCCCTCTCCCTTCGTCCCTTTGGATGCCCACAGAATCTGAGGTTCAGTAATCATGTGCAGCTGAAAACACAACTGCTTGTTATTTTTAAGGAACAGTGTCAAGTAATTAGAGCTTACATTTTAAAATATGGCACAAATGGGAGTGCATACATGTGTGCATACATGCATATATTTTGCAAGTGTTTTCCTGATTCTGAGAATTAGTGGGTGCAAATAAGAAATATTATCAGCCACATTCCTCTGTTAGACCAAGTCCAGCCCCTCTCCACCACTGCCCTTACTCACCTGTCCCCCCAAATAAGCTCTCCATAAAGCAGCACAGTCTTAAATGTCCAATCAGAAATTTTAGAATAAATAGGCATAATCAGAACCCTAGTCTGGAAATATATTATTGATGCAGAATACAGACTAAGTAGGTTGTAAGAATAGGCAGAATATAAAATCAGGCTGGACAAAGACCATCCTAGACATCTGGTAAGTCTATTGTGTAAATAAAGGCCATGGTAGGTAGATTATGCTCTGAGTACACCTGTCTACAAAAAATTAAGGTCTACTGTGTCAGGAAGAGCAAAAAAATAAAAAATGAAGTGAGGTACCCAGGGTACCTGGGCAGAGGTGGGAAGACATTAGTTCTCAAGTCAAAAGGGTTTTTATTTCTCAAATCCACCAGCTACTTGATTGGCGCCAAGGGTGAGCTGTAATTTTGCAGTTATGCTTGGAATTTCAGTAAGCACAGGGCTAAGGTATCAACTTCAATTCTCCCAGTGTCTACAGCATCTTCAGTGAATTGTTTAGCTCACATTAAAAGTGGTACTTATGAAAAGTTTATAACATGGAAAATTATTATACATATAAACTAATTAGGCTGCATCAATGTGTCCTTGATAAAAATTAGCCAGGGTGTGGGTGTGGAGATGGTCAAATTAGGTTGAAGCTGGTGTATCTGGCAGGAAAAGCAACTTGAATGACTGAATGGCTATCTAGTTTGCCAAATGTTTTCCTAATGTTTTCCTTATTTTTACATTTAAAGCTGGAGCTTTATCCATCTGAAAGTCTTTCTTGTTATCTGATTTGAGACGGAAAAAGTAACACAGCACCACTTATTAAGAAACCATTCTTCTTTTCCCAACCAATTTAAATACACTTTACCATATATAAGTTCCCATATGTACTAGGACTCTTAATTCTATTCCTATACCAGTACTTAATTCTATTCCTATACCAGTTTTAATTATGTGGCTCTAAAATTCTAACATTGGAAAGAGCAAGCCCCAGTTTACATATTTCAAAATGATTCTCATTTATTTATTCAACCACATGAACTTAAAATCGTTTTGCCTGGTTTCCCCATCCCCACCACCTACGAAAGTGATGCTCCGATTGCCAGGGCATAAAATGTGTACATTCCTTTGGAAAGAATAGTTAATGATATTCTCTTCCTCTCCAGGAGTACGGTGTGTTCTTCCACTATTTAATTCTTGTTTAAATTCCTTCTTAGAGCTTTCCTTCTATCAGACATGCTCCCTCCTAGTTAAATTAATTTCTAAGCATTTTTTGCTCTCTGATAGGTTTAACTTATACTGTGGGTGGTTTCTCTTTCCTATTTTTCTAAATGTTGAGTTTTCTATAATGAGAGTGTTGCTTGCATTATGTTTAAAATTGAGGGCAATGGGGGATTACATTTTTTAAAAGTGTTTGAAGTAGTAAATAGACAAAAGCCATGCTTCCCGCTTGGTTTTCCCATCCTAGAGCTCACAGGCAGGGTGGTGGAGGGAACGCCGAAATCCCCCGTTTACCACGGCTTGTCCTCCAGGGACTTCTCTCTCTGATCCAGTGCCAAGGACACAACTGAGAGCCCAGAGCTGCCTTCTCTGAGTTTTTCACTCTTTCTAATGTCTGAGAGTTTAAGTCCCAATAATCTTCCTTTCTGGTTTCATGACCAATAGGGCGGCCAATAAGCCACTTCCCCACTCCCAGCTTTCCTCAAAGAACAGTCCATGAAATCCAGCTTCCTTGGCCTAACAGGGTTCCCCAGAATTCAACTCCCCGTCTAAGAACAAGGTTTGAGAATGGAGGTGAGATAAGGTGAACGGAAGTCACTGTGCAGCACTCAAGGCTGTTGGAAAACATCATCAAACGGAGGCTGGTTTCCCTGAAAAAACAGCTGGCCTGCACACAGCTGACCTGCACCGGGTATAAAACTGCAGGACTCGGCCAAGATGCTAATGCAAAATTAAGTCTTGCCAGAAGAAAATGGAAGTTGGTCAAGTGACAGCTTGGTTGCAAACGTCAACTTTTTCCTGATTAGGGACGAAATCCTCAGAGTCAGGTGTAGACACATTTACGCACACCAAGCGAAGGTGTGAGATAGCTTTCTCACTCTTTCCAATTGCTGGCTTGAAAAGGAAATACACAGGAGAAGATTCCCTGTGGAACTGACAGCTGGATGGAACCTTCCCGAGATAAGCAGGGCATGTTTATTTGAGAGGAAAATCTAAGCAGCATCTGATATCTGAGCACTAACAGGAGATACCAAAGATTCATATATAATGCTTTAAAAAGTCGGTCCACCACCATCTTTGAAGTTTGAAAGGAAGTA
Organism: Eptesicus fuscus; assembly: GCF_027574615.1. Taxonomy (NCBI): domain Eukaryota; kingdom Metazoa; phylum Chordata; class Mammalia; order Chiroptera; family Vespertilionidae; genus Eptesicus; species Eptesicus fuscus. The sequence goes on along the minus strand of NC_072480.1, from coordinate 63,378,590 downwards.
AAAACTATTCCTTAGAAATTCAACACTTCCTCACTGAATTAAGTGGTGAGCGGAGTGAGTCCCAGAGCCCCTCAGTTTCCCCCAAGAAGTCAAACTTCTTCACACATACAGAATCCTCCTACAGTGCCTGTAATAACAAGTAAACATAATCTCCCGTGAGGAACCCTCCTGGCCCTTCCCCCACTCTCACTGGCTCCCTCCCAGGGGTGGGTCTTTATCTATCTGACCGCTGAAACTGGGGAAAGGATCTGGGTCTTCTTACTCCGACCTTTCCTATTTCTGGTCCGTCCTGCCTCCTAGCACAGCGTGCCCAGTCTGGACCGCTCTCACCTCCGGGAGCCTGTCTGTGTGACAGTGACTGGGGGGTGAGTCTGTCTAACCCAGGCACAGTTATCAGCACAGCCAGCCAGCCGAAGTCTATCTAGTATTTACCAGTCTTCGGGCTGACGTTATGATGCGTGGTGGATACGTGCCTCCTCAGTTGGTTCTGAACTCAGGAGAAGGAAGAGGATGTTATTAACACCACCCCCTCTTTAAACAATCCCTTTATTTCAACAAAGAACTCTATATAAACAAAAAACTAAGATGGGCTGAAGGAGGTGCTTTGCCAATGCCCTCCACTGTCTATGCCTTGCTAAGAAAAGCCTGACCCCTGGGCCCGAGAGTTAAACCCACGGCACCACTGCTCCTTTAGGACCCCAAAACCTGCAGCATCAGGCCTAGGAGGGCACGCAAACCTGCAGACAGAGGTCCCCCTAAAGGACACCCCACGAAAGGCCTTCACGGGGTCCTCGCCGAATCTTCTGTAGACAGGGAAACTAGCAGGCTCTTTTTCTGGGTAAAATCAGACCATACTATCAAAAATATCATTCCCTCTATAAAGTTTCCAAGCACTGCACTCTCACAGCAGAAACGTAATTTGTATGTACATGATCTTTTTTTTTTTTTTTTTTTAGTTGATTTCAGAGAGGAAGGGAGGATAGAAAGATAGAAACATCGATGAAAAAGAATCATTGATCGCCTGCCTCCTGCATGTCCCCTACTAGGGCACGAGTCCGCAACCTGTGCCTTGACAGTGAATCAAACCATGACCTCCTGGGTCATAGGTGGAAGCTCAACCACTGAGCCACACCAGCTGGGTGTAAGTATATGATCTTTACCTGACTTACTACTTAGGCACATTAGTGACAATTTAAGGAATCTACCTTCACAGCATGGAAATCTAAAAACGACTTCAATTTTCCCTACAAACCCTAGCAGTTCTCCAAAATAACCTAGCTAGCTAGCTAGCTAGATAGATAGATAGATAGATAGATATATAGATAGATATATATATAGATATATATATATATGCCTAAGCAACCAAACAACTGTTTGACTGGTAGCTATGATGCGCACTGACCACCAGGGGGAAGATGCTCAATGCACAGGCATGGAAAGATGGAACAGACTGACGAATCTCAGAGGGAAGGGAGGAGGGGGGAGGGCAGGAAGAGATTAATCAAAGATCTTATATGCATACTAGAGGCCCGTGCACTGATTCGTGTACCCGGTGGAGTCCCTCAATCTGGCCTGTGGGGATCTGGCCGAAATCGGCAGTCCGATATCCCCTGAGGGGTCCCGGATTGCGAGAAGACGCAGGCCAGGCCAAGGGACCCCCACCGGTGCACAAATCCATGCACCAGGCCGCTAGCAGTAAATGAAATCTGAGCACTGCACACTAACCCGTGGTTTACAACAAGGAGGACTTAAATGGGAAAGGGAGACTACGTGAAGGGAAGATAATAAGGCTCCAAAGATTCATACAAAAAACCTAAGTGACAGGGCAAATCCTAAAGAGGATATTTTATTTTCTACAAGAAAGAGAAAAATACCATGGTCCCTTTATGAATCCTAAGACTGCCACAGAAATGGACTACAAACCAGCATCTCAATGGGAAAACCTATGTTGCCCTATAAACTGCTTTATTGCTTCGGTTGTGCTTCCCCAGCTGACACTAAGCTTGTCCAGGGCTTTATTTTTCTACCATGACTTTTCTATCCCTCCTTGCCCTGGTCTTAAGAATGCATTACGTATCTTCTGTCCAAATATTAGCTTGGCCCAGGAAGTATTTTGGAGTTATCCTTGCTCCCCAAGCCCCTCACAGTGAACTGCTAAACCCATCCCGTGTAATCACAGAGCCGTGGACAAACGGGAGGTAATTTCTCTGAGTACCTCGCACACTCCTAGACTCTTCCTTTTTGAGACCCCCTCCATCCATCAGTAACAGTACGTTTCCCAAGGTGTACAGTATGTTCTGGTTTTATAAAAAGACATTCTCAAAGACAAATGGGGCGGTTGCTTTTTGTTTGGCCGTGGTAAGCTGCCCCAGTGACTCTTCAATAAGCCCTCTTCTATACTTACATTAGCCAGAATCATTTTCGGTTGCTTTCCAATTCAAAGACTCTTGACTGAGAAAATACATAAAACTGTACAGAAATAGCATAAAATATCAATAGCTTTGTCTGGTTGGACAATGGGGGCTTTTTCCTTTAAGTTTTATGCATTTTCCCAGTTTTCTACAATGAACACAGTTTGTTTTAGGGGTAAGTATTAAAGGGACGCAAAGGTTTTACGGTTCATTTTTTTTTAAAGACCAGATGTTTCTCTGGTTCCCACTAAATCCTCCCTCCCTCCACCCCCCTCACTCACCATGGAAGGACATACCAAATTCTCTGAGGCAAGTATAAAGCAACGACTTATTTATCCCATGGCCCCCTGGCTTTGGGTATGACCAGCAACCATCATGCAACCTCCTAGGAATTGTCAATAAGCCATCACAACTTGGATTTTAAAGATTGCTTTTCCCCCCCTCTGAATAATTCTTAAAATGCACACAAAAAATTATATATTCAACCTACTTTTTCTTTTTTATCTACTTCTCTAACTTGCAATGGCCAATGCAGGAGAGATAAATGAGGTCTAGTAACTCAGGGGAGATACCGCAAGTTCCACAGCTCTCCTCCCATGTTGCTGAATCTCCCTTCTAGCTTCCATTCTATGCTGTGCTGTGACTTTATCCCCTAAGAAAAAATACTTATGAGATTATGCTACATGTCCAATTGCCACCGTAAGTAAATACTATTTTGGCTTATTTCATCTTCACAGTCAGATGAGACCTTGCAAAGGAGGAGACAGTGTGGGTAGGGCAAAAAATAGAAAACATATCATTTGCCGGGAATTAATTAGAGCAAGGTCCAAATGGTATGTCTTGGCAGCTCTCTGCCTGAATGTCATACATTACTCAAAAACAATATTTAATTACAGATCTGTGTGCCAAGTGCAGCAAGAAGATACTACTTGGCTTGCTTACTGGAAGGTATGTTTTATGCAATATTAAAAGGCTCTGTTTCTGAGGTTATTAAGAATCTATATCAGCTCGTCAGTTCACATAGAAATTGCCAGAAAATAAAAAATGCATAATACCTTTGTTAACTTCAGTATCACCTTGAAATTATCTTTGCAAAGTCTCCTCAATCGTTAAAAAGTCTAAAATTCAGCAAATAATGCAACTGGGGGTGAATTGATCCTTAGAATTAAGTGATTTGCAAAAGGTCCCATGAGTAGATCAATGAACAAAGAAGGTCTATTAACTTCTTACTCCTGGTATGTGCAAGACACACACTAGCAGCTGGGGAGGTCACAAAGAACCCAGCTCCAGCCTTAAAGGATTTAGCATCTCTCTGGGAGACAAGAGCCATAAATGTTACTAATGATTCAGAAATAGGAGGTACACAACCCATGATGGTGAGACTTAACTGTTACCTTGGATATCTTCAAAGCATCTTCATCAGTCATCCATAAAGCTAACGTCACAATACTTGCAAGGTAGTATTTTAGCTCATGTCTTTTGCCAACAGTTGGATCTATTTCCACAACCCCCAACCCCTGACTGATACACTGTCAGGATTCAACTGAAGTACAGTGCATTGAAAATGAAGGACTAGACTATTTTCCTCAAGAGCTGAAATCAGCTGTGGCTATTTTAACTAGTTTCCAATTTTTTTTAAAAATTGTGGTTAAAAAAACATCCTATATAATAAAAACCTAAAATGCTAAGTGTCTGGTCAACCGGTTGGCCGTTCAACCAATCAAAGTGTAATATGCTAATGATATTCTAAGGCTGCTCAACTGCTCGCTGTGACGTGCACTGACCACCAGGGGGCAGACACTCTGACTGGTAGGTTAGCTTTATGCTGGGCCAGACAGGCATGCCCTGGAGCCCTCCCGCGGTCCCTCCCTGACTAGCCAACCTCCCGCATCCCTCCCCGGCCCCAATCATTCACCAGTGGGGTCCCTCAGCCTGGCCTGCACCCTCTCGCAATCTGGGACCCCTCAGGGGATGTCGGAGAGCTTGTTTCGGCCCAATCCCACAGGCCAGGCCAAGGAGGAGGTGCAAATTCATGCACCGGGCCTCTGGTATAACATAAAATTCTATCTTAACCATGTTAAATGTACAGTTCAGTAGTGTTAAGTATATTCACATAGATCTCCAGAACATTCTCATCTTGCAAAATTGAAACTACAAGTGCCCTTCAGCAGATAATGGATAAAAAAGCTGTGGTACATCCACAAAATGGAACACTATTCAGCTGTAAAAAGAAAGAAAATTTTACCCTTTGAGACAGCATGCATGGACCTGGAGAACATTATACTAAGTGAAATAAAACAGAGAAAGACAAGTACCATATGATTTCACTCATATGTGGAACTGAATGAACAAACTGAACTAATAAGTAAACTAGAGACAGATTCACAAATAGAGAGCAGGCAGATAGCTCTGATGGGGGGAGGGGGGGGTGGGAGGGATTGAGCAAAAAAGAGAAAGAACTCATGGACACAGCCAACAACTCTCCACTTCCCCTTCCCCTATCCACTGGCAATCACCATTCTACTTTTTGTCTCTGAATTTGACAACTCTTGGTACTTCATATAATTGGATTCATATAGCATTTGTCTTTTTGTGACTGGCTTATTTCTCATAACATAATGACCTCAAGATTCATCCATGTTGTTGCATGTGTCAGAATTTCTTTCCTTTTAAGACTGAATAATATTCCAAAGTATGTATATACCACACGTTATTCATTCATTTTTTTCAATACACATTTGGTTTGCTTCCACCTCCTGGCTACTGTAAATAATGCTATAATGAACAGATATACAAATATATCTTCAAGATCCTGATTTCAATGATTCTGAATACATGCCCAGAGTGAGACTGCTGGATCATATAGTAATTCTGTGTTTAATTTTTGGAGACACCACCATAATATTTTCCATAGAGGCTGTCATTTTACATTACCACCAACTGGGCACAAGGGTTTCAATTTCTCTACAACCTCACCAACACTTGTTATATTTCGTTTTTTATAGCAGCCAACCTAATGGGTGGGAGGTGATAACTTATTGCAATTTTAATTTGCATTTCTCTAATGATTCATGAGTCATTAGATAATCATTGGAACAGGTACAACTGTCCAAAGACTGAGAGAATTCTGGGGTAACAGTGAAGGTTTATTTATTTTTTTTCAACCTGGACTAACACATCAAAGGCACAGCTATTTCCCAGAATCAGAGTGAAGGGCATTAGAAATGCAATAGGATGGCAGTAGGAGGTCCTTCACAGTGACTCTTCCATTACTGACTCACTGAAAATTTCTGGAGGAGGAAGGAAATTACTCAAAACCAACCTACTCCTACAGTTCACTTCATTGAAATGCCAAGGTTTCTCATCTAATATGGCTGTCCATATTACAGATCTCATTTTAATTACGCGTGTGTGTGGTTTACAAGTGTGGAGAGCTGAAGGTCTCTTCCACTTACTGGGAAAATGTCCCATTCTCCATTGTGTCCCAAGGGAACCAGAGCAGAAAACCGGATACAGAAGTGGCACTGCTACAAGGCACAGTGGCAAAAGGCCCAACCATTTCTCAAATGACGTTTCTTTCATAAAGAAGCCAAACAGTGTAAGTTGCTATATGTTTGGGTTGAACTGTCTCCCCCATAATTCATATATTGAAGTCCTAAGCCCCAGTCCCCAGAGACGTTATTTGGAAGCAGGGTGTCTGCACATGATCAAGTTAAGATGAGGTCATTAGAATGGGCCCTTAACCAATATGACTGGAGAAACTGGGAGACACATACACACAGAGAGGGAATGTCATATGAAGATGAAGGCAGAGATTGGCAGGGATGCATCTACAAGCTAAGGAACATCCAAGATTGCCAGCAAAGCACCAGAAGCTGGGGAGAGGCCTGGAGCAGAACCTCCCTCACAGCCTCAGAGGGAACCAACCCTGCCAACACCTTGATCTGAGACTTCCAGCCTTAAGAACTGTGAGACAACAGATTTCTGTTATTCAAGCTGCCCCAACTGTGGATCATTGTTACAGAAGCCCTAGCAAAGAATACCTATTTTTAAACAAATGTCCAATTGCATCATTAAGCGAGGAAACAGGCAGGAAACAGACTGCAACTGAAGTGTCACCTTGATGCTACAGCAGGAAGTGGTGCCAGGAGGACTTACAAACATCACGGACTGCCCCGGAGGTTCACGTGGGTACAGGGCACAGAGAAAACGGACTTGCTTTAGTCTAGTGCCTTGTGTTCCACCAAACAATGACCAAAAACAAAACCAACACCCCAGGAACCTTAGTCGAGCATTTTTGGAGCCAGGCAGAGGGCAAAACTAAGCTGGAGACTAAGCAATGGTACTTGTACCCACATAAAACCTCTCTCTGAATGGCCCTGGTTGGCAGGACGCCAGAGGGCTGCTGGCAGTGTCTCGGTTTCTGTTGAACCAGTTTTCTGGAGGAAATTAGGGCTTTATTTTCTAAGACCCACGTACCTTGCAGGAGCTTTAAAACAGAAGCAAGGCCGCAGTGGGTGCTAATGGAAAAGCCCACCTTAGGAAACTGTCTTTGGAATGGAAAGGTAGGGGGAAAAAGAAGACCATCTTTTCCCTTAGTGGTTCCAAAAGTTAGGAAACAACAAGACTCTGCCTGGAATGAAGGTTTTCCTCTTCAGATGTGAATAATGGGTGAGAGCTCCACACACCAGGAGACTGAGCGCTTCATCACGTGGTCAGCCACGGGAACTCCAGTCACACAGTGAAAATGATGAGCTATTAAACACAACTGAAACCCAATTAATACAGGACCGGTCATTCTCGCACTGTACTGTATTACGAAACCAGACCTTCCAACTCTAATAAAATATGTCACCTTGGTACTTAGAAAAATAATTAAATCAGGCTAAGGGATGCTAAGATGGCTAACTCATATATTCAGTATATGTTTCAACTCACTTATATATTCAGTATATGTTGTGTGGTCTATTTTTCTTCATCATCTGGATTCCACTGATAAAACTGCTCTGAATTACATAAAAGCATGTCCATGAATGACAGAACTCACATGTGAAGAAAAGGTACCTGGTGTGAAGCAACGTCCTGCAGGAGATGGGACGAAGGATGGCGGGTCAGTGGTGTAAAGGGGAACACATCACCTGAGACTGCGGGGACAGAAGTGAAGGCAGAAAAGGCGGACAAGCTTAAGTTTTAGAGGTCGGACCTTGATGGAGCCCACGAGGGCGGCCTCGGTTCTCTGTGCGGTAGGAGTCTTGGTCATCTCCTAAGAGAGAAGGTGCCCTGGCTGCTCTGTCTCTCTCTGCCCCAGCTGGCTCACCTCTCCACACCCCCCACCTTGGCTCCCCTGTGGGCTCTGGTTGGGATCAGTGATGAGAGGCACTGATGGGGGCTCATCACCCGCCTCCTCCACAGGGTTCCGTCCTGGCCCTGCTGTGGCCTGGCTCCTGCTCGCCGGCCCCTCCTGCAAGGCCACACAGCATGACCACCTTGGGAACCAATCCCTCTTCTTGCCCCCTTCAGGACTCAGGGTGATAACAGCTTCCCACACCTGCTTCATTATCCCTTACTGCTTCCCCGAGTCTTCCTGTCCACGCTTCTATGAATTGTCCCGTCATTGAATTATTTCCATGTAAAACCTTCTGGGTGTCATGTGTTTCTTGCCGTGAATCTCACTGGTGGGGGTCACAGGAGTGAGAGGACTTGCAAGGTCCAGGAGGTCTGTAACAGCCACCACGGGACCCAGGAAAGTAGAGGCCAGGGGCACCCTTTTATAGTAGCCAGGCAGCTCTGAGGACCCGGTGAGATCTCAGTGCGTAAATTTACAGCGGCAACGACTCCGCAGTGGTGTAATTTTTTCCAACAGCTCTTAACTGCCTGGGTGCAGCGGCCAAGAAGGAAGGCGCTGTGGCTGCTGCCAGAATCACAGCAAGGAAGGGGGGATCTGAGGTGCTGACGAAGGATGAGGACCCTAAAGGCTAATTCGCTGAGATCTGAACAGACGGCACGGGGTCACGGAGGCCTGGGGGCCTGGGAGAAGAGCATGGACGTCACTACGAGGCGAAAGGACAGGTGTAATGGGAGGGACAAGAAACAGAGGCAGTCAGTCAGAAAACCAACTCAACACCAGCACTGGAAAAAGATCGCAACACCGGGCGTGAGCTTTCATTGAAATGTCACTAAATATTGACTACTGGACATCTATCACATTCCAGTGTCTCCTGTCCCCTGAGACCATCAGTCACACATGCCTTTTATGTCTTACTTCTGTCGTTCTACATACTCAGAATTTGGAATTAAGGGATTCTTTAAGTTATCTACCAGATAGACTTACACATAATGAGCCCTAACGTGTGTGTTTTTCCAAAAAATGTTACAACGGAAATCTTTCTTTAAAATTTGCAGCGAGAACCAAGACTAAACTGCTTTATTTTAAAGAGTTGTGTTGAGGGATATATCCTTCTTGAGGCTCACGGTGAAACACATGTTCTTTTCTTACGGTGCTGAACATGCTTCTGTTGGGGGTTGAATTGTGTCCCCCAAATTCATGCGCTGAAGTCCTAACCTCCAGAACTTCAGAATGTGACCTTATTTTGGAAATAGGCTCTTTACAGATTTAATTAAGTTAAAATGAGGTCATTAGGGTGAGCCCTAATTCAATTGGACCGGTGTTCTTATAAAAGAGGGAAATCTGGAGACACCCACATAGGGAGAACACCATGTCAAGAGGAAGGCAGAGATTGGGGCACTGAGTCTACTAGCCAACGATACCAGAGACTGCCAGCAAACCACCAGACGGCAGGAGGGAGGCGTGGGACAGAAGAGACCAACCCTGCCAGCACCTTGATCTTGCACTTCGAGCCTCCAGAACTTTAAGAGGATAAATCTCTGTTGTTTAAGTCCCCCAATCTGTGGTGCTTTGTTACGACAGCCCTAGGAAATGAATACAGATTTTAACAATGAGTAGGGTATTGCTGTCATACCCTAATGACCAATGCTCTTTGGTCTTGTTTTCCAATGCGTGAGACATTCAGTCTTATGTCTAGATCAAAGGTACTTGAGCATTTGAGTTCTGTTTGCTGACAGAAACACATTCGGACAATAACCACTGGAAGACGGCACGGTAGCCAAATGCACCTTACAGCTCACCTCCTAAGTAAGTTGCATCAGAATTAAACAAGCTAATGAGAGCAATCACCCCTATCCTTGGCAATGATTTTTGAAAAGAGTCTGTTGAAGATGCTGTTTAAAGGTTTCCCCGGCCTGGCTTTCAGTTAGGTACGGCAAGTAGCTTCTAGATCACAAGGAAATTGAAATGCAAAGAGTAAATATAATTTTATTATATAAATGGGAACCAAGCAATCAACCTCCATTTGATACTTGCAGTCTGTACAATTTACATAATCACTATGACTCTCGGAGGTTCCTTACAGAGCCACAGATTCTCCTTTGTGATTAAAATAAGGCAATGCCTTTTATTAGCAACATCGGCAGCGCGCCTTTCCCGTCAAGTGAAGGAAGGCGTTATTTCTAGTACAACCGTTGTCAGGGAGAGGCCCGTGCCAGCTGACTTCCTAGCCCTCTGGGACAGCGGAGCGCTCCTGGGTGGTGAGGCTAAGGACTGCCTCTGTCCTCCACTCTCTGGGTGCTCCCTTCACACCGGCTGCCAAGTCCCGGAAATTCTACCTTCTCCGCTTCTCCTGTGTCTGTCAGTTCCTGGCATTCTGTCTGAGGCCCTTATCAGTCTCCATGCTTACAGGACATGGCAGGTCCTCTGTTCGCTGGGTGGGCCTCCTGCAGACTCAGCCCTGATCAATATCCTACCCACTTAGGAGAGCCTGTCACTGGCATCTGTCTCCGGGAACAGCATGACTGACATGCTGGGTTATGCTCCCTAATGGGTCCTCGTAGCCCAGGACCATTGACAGCAGGAAAGCAGAGTGTAAGTGGGGAGGTGCTGGGCCGGGACCCGCCTCCTTGTCCCCAGCTCTAGGACCTAGACCAAGTCCCTTATGCCCCGCAAGCCGCATCCGGGTCAATCATGCCTACCTCCTAGGGTCACTGGTCAGCCATCAGGGAGACAGCAAATGCACAGACTTAGCACAATGTCTGGCACAGAGCAAGGGGCTTTAAAAAGGGTAGTCATTATTTTTATTCATTTTCTTATCACCAGCAAGCACCTTGCCTCGTGTGTCCATAAGCATGTGTGGAACTCATATCATGTTTCCAAGATCACATTCCAAAAAATAACACCAGAGCCACAGAATTCCATTGTGGGTATCTAGGCTAACTTCCTGTTTGCACAAATGAGAGATAAACCTACAAAACTCTCACAGTTATAAAGTAGTAAAGACTCTCAGAATCGCTCTTTTACACAATCATTTTAGTTACAGACGATCCCAACTTGGTTAAATCACTCCATATTTTTCATAGGAGTAAAAACCATGATATCCAAATCAACTGTTCAACAAATAAGTGAATCATAAAAAAAAATCTAATAATTTAAAAATCAGTCTGATTTGTATGTCATTGTGTTTCAGACTGACATTCAAACAGGAGTTGTCTAACCAGCAAGGCCTTGCCTCACCTGGGCCCACAGAGTCCATGCTGTGAGAGATGACCCAGAGGGGCTGGAAACCCAATGTCCAGTCTGTGCTAGATGGAAGCAAGGTTCTACCAGGAAAATCCCTGCTCAAGAACATGGAGGTGCTCTGGGCCAGGTAAGTAGAGACCAAGAACTCAGCACAAAGCAAAAATACACATAAAAATTATAAGCTAAAAGAACACCCCTCGATTTTATTTTATCCTCACCCAAGGATATGTCTTATTGATTTTTAGAGAGAGAAGAAGGAATGGGGGGAGGAAGGCAGAGAGAGAGAGACAAACAATGATGTGAGAGAAAAACATTGATCGGTTGCCTCCTGTATGTGCCCAGACCAGGAATCAAACCCAAAACCTTGGTGTATGAGACAACGCTTCAACCAACTGAACCACCCGGCCAGGGCCACCCCTCAATTTTAAAGCTAACCTAACTAAAGCTCAGAGAAGCTAAAGATATGTTGTTAGTTGTTTTAAAAAAGGAAGTAAATGTGCTTGCCAGAAATTGAGAATTCATCTCCACTATCCAAGGGTCACTTCATTCTTATAGCTTTTCGAAAGCCACTTAGGGTACATCTGTTTCAGGTAATGAATCACCCTCCAAAGAAAGCACACGTCTAATGTGAGACTAACAAAAAGCTGGGGGGAGGGGAGGAGAATTACCCCACCTGACATAAGTATGCAATTTTTTATTTTAAAGTGTTTTCACATGCTTTCTTCTTTCCATTTCATCTACCCCAGTGGTCAGCAAACTCATCAGTCAACAGAGCCAAATATCAACAGTACAACGATTGAAATTTCTTTTGAGAGCCAAAAACCGACTTCTGCGCATGGGCCACGAAGTTTCAATCGCACTGTACGTGCGCGCCCGCACATGGTATTTTGTGGAAGAGCCACACTCAAGGGGCCAAAGAGCCGCATGTGGCTCGCGAGCCGCGGTTTGCCGACCATTGATCTACCCAACAGCTCTACAATAAAAGTAGGATCCCCATTCTGATAAAGAACAATGATGAACCTAAAGCTTAGAATGAAAGAAAAGAAGGACTAACTTTAATGAGAACTTAATATGTATTCAGAACTCTGCAAAGTGTTTGTACAGAAGGTATTTAGGAAGTCTCCTTAGTTAGAGACAAGGAAATAGATTGGGAATGGTTATCTATTCATCCAGAGCCACACAGCTAACAAGCAATGAAGCCAGGATCCAAGATCCTACACTTTTCCCTTTAACCTTGTTTCTTATAATTAAGAAAATGTATCTCCATTTAAAAGAGAGGAGAAAAGCCCTAGCCGGTTTAGCTCAGTGGATAGACCACTGGCCTGCAGACTGAAGGGTCCCGGGTTTGATTCCAGTCAAGGGCACGTGCCCAGGTTGTGGGCTCGATCCCCAGTATGGGCCGTGCAGGAGGCAACCAATGGTTGATTCTCTCTCATCATTGATGTTTCTCCCTCTCCCTCTCCCTCCCCCTCCCCCTCCCCCTCCCCCCCCCCCTCCCCCTCCCCCCCCCCCTCTCTCCCTCTCCCTCTCCCTCTCCCTCTCCCTCTCCCTCTCCCTCTCCCTCTCCCTCTCCCTCTCTCTCTCTCCCTCTCTCTCTCTCTCTCTCTCTCCCTCTCCCTCTCCCTCTCCCTCTCCCTTTCCCTTCCTCTCTGAAATCAATAAAAATGTATTTTTTAGAAAGAAAAGAAAAAAGGAGAAACAAAGCAGTTTCTCTGACTCCCTGCATTTTCTCAGGATGTTGGCCCCTGTAAAGTCAGATACAGACCTTCTCAATGACAGTGTATTCTTTTTATTTATTAGGTTCTACTGAGTGATTCTTTTTTCAGGGAGAAAATAGCAAACAGCTGTTCGAGAATTCCTGCCATCAGTTCAGGGCTCCAGAAACGGCTTTGATCACAAGCGTCCAGAGTTGAAAGGGGCACACACAAGCATTCCGGGCCAACGTTTAAATTCTGCTCTCTGCTTCTAAGGAGCTAGCAAGGAAGGCGAACAGTATTGAGCCGAAATGATTTATGAAAAAAGTTTTAATCTATTAAAATAGCCTTTAAATTTACCCTCATGAGGCCAGGCCCAGACAGCACCATTTATCATTCAAGTGAAATAAAAGTCAGAAGGGGCTATGCAAAGCAGAGTGGACACATAAATACGGTTTCAGAAACTTTGCTCATAAAAGGAGCCAAAAGCAACACTGATAAGGGGAAAGAAACGTTGACTTATTTTTAAAAAGCTGAGTGAACTTGTGAAATTCCTTCTCCTCATTCTGGTTTAAACTGGAGCTGCTTAGGAGGCAGTGAATACAGCTCTGGGTACGCACATCTCCCTTCTGGTTTTAAGTGGCCAATTAAATTTTATTTAGGTCTCGCCACCGCCACCGCACCCATCACCTCCTCTTACGTGCATTTCGTGCAAGATAAGACTAGACTTTGGGTGGTGAGCCCACAATGCAATGTGCAGAAGACGTATTATAGAATTGTACACCTGACACTTAGTGATTCACCAACGCTCCCCCCAATAAATTTAATTTTTTTAAAAAGGAAAAAAAGTAGCCCTGGAACTCATAATATCTACCTTCTGATATCACTATAATCAGGTCAACTGGAGGGACCAAGCCCACGGCCAGGGACTGGTAATCTCAAGGGAGTGAGAAGCAAGACCTGTATTTAAAATGTACATCTCGCCTCTTTGGGAACAAGGGGAGAAGACTTCCAGCATCTTACCAACGAGGGCACATTCCCCCCAGGATGGCTGAAATAAAAATTAAAAAGGGACACGTAAGTCATTCAACATAAACAAGACAACGAAAAGGAAGGTGACTTCCTAAAGACACAGTTGCTCTGAGTGAGCACAAGCCCAGCTCGAAGCAGAGCCTCGGCTTTGCCGGATGTAAAACACACACACACGGAGCCTTTCAGAAAAGACACACTCCTGCTTGCCCTTTCCCTGAGCTCACGCCGCAGCAGACTGAGAATTCCACAACCATGGGAGGCCTTCCCCGGGATCGCCAAGCCCTTGAAGAACAGGCTCTCAATTGACGTCAAGCCCAGGTTTCACTGACAATTAAAGAAATTAAGTGACTGCTGCATTTCAAAAGGTAAGAAAATGAAAAAAATAAATGTTTCATCATTGAAGGGCTGACAGTATGAGACTCCTAATTAGGTCTCGGAGAGAGTGGAGGCAATTTTGCCCCTAGTAAAAACCTTTGCAGTCTCTATTATGACACGCTAGCTAATTACTTCTCTTAAAATTTCAGATGCCTGTTTTAGACAAACCTGTTTATTTACTACTACTAATGTGATTTCTAGAAAATACGTAAGTTCTTTCAGTCTGCTCTCTCCCAATGTCAAGTGGCATATAGTTTGGTCCAATTTAGTTCAGTGAGGTTTATGTAAGTGACCCTCTCCCTTCCACACATACAAATTAAGTCTTCACATTTCCTGATGCCCATAAGAAGCATATCATATATACTGAGTGGCCAGATTATTATGATCTCTGAACATGGTGCATGAATTCGTGCATGGGTGGGGTCCAGCCAGCCTGGCCAGGGGGAGGAGACATGGGTGGTTGGCCAGCCTGCCTGCTGGTAGAACTCCTGGTTGAGGGGACAATTTGCATATTAGCCTTTTATTATATAGGATATACGCTGAGTGGCCAGATTATTATGCTTTCAGAGATCATAATCATCTGGCCACTCAGTGTATAAACCATAGCATACTGACTCATCCTCACCACTATTCTTTTTAGCACTTACCAGGTACATGTAACTACTGTGTCTAATCAGGCTTTGGAAGGTGGAAGCGAGGGGTTATTAATTAAAAATACCTTTCCTGGCCCTAAACAGTGTTGCTCAGTGGATAGAGCATCGGCTTGCAGGCTCAAGGGTCCCAGGTTCGATTCCGGTCAAGGGCATGTACCTTGGTTTCAGGGCACATCCCCAGTGGGAGGTGTGCAGGAGGCAGCTGATCGATGTTTCTCTCTCATCGATGTTTCTAATTCTCTCTCCCTCTCCCTTCCTCTCAGTAAAAAATCAATAAAATATATTTTTAAAAAATAAAAATAAAAATACCTTTTCTCAGTTTACCATCTGCCGGAGGAATTAACAAATCCAGCCATGGAAAAGTTAAATAATCCATCAACAAAGATATCAACACAGGCCTGGCCAGTGTGGTTCAGTGGATGAGTGTCAACCTATGAACCAGGAGGTCACGGTTCGATTCCCAGTCAGGGTACATGCTTGGGTTGCAGGCTCGATCCCCAGTAGGAGGCGTGTAGGAGGCATTGATCAATGATTCTCTCTCATCATTGAGGTTTCTCTCTCTCTCTTCCTCTCCCTTCCTCTCTGAAATCAATAAAAATATATTTAAAAAAGAAGATGTCAACACAGGGTCCCAACTTCCAAAAAAAGAAAAAAAAAAGAAAAGAAGCCTTGGACCAAACACCTCTTTTTGCAGATGAGCAAACAAAGTCTCAGCAGGGAAATATATAAAGGAACTAATTAGGGAGAGAAGCAAGATTAGGGATGGTGACTCAAAGTCTAATTAGAGGTACAGACAATAAGTACTGTACGAAGAGAAAGGTAGGCCCCCAGCAAGAGCCAGGGTTGCGGGGAGGCCTGGACAGTTCGCGGCATTTTGATCTATTTGTTAGAAGTACAGGATGAGTGGTGCTGAGGATGGGGACAGACCCAGAGCAGCAGGAAGGGAAGAACGTGGTGACCTTCCCTTTGGGAGCTGTTGGAGGAATGTAAGCAAAGACCCAATGGGGTGAGGCAGTGGAAGCCCCTGGATCTTATGAGGTGGCGCCCAGTGCAGGGAAGGCAGATGGTGTTGCGGTCATGTGGGCTGAGTTCCAAATCCAGCCCTACCTTAACTCTGCAAATGTGAGGAAGTGACTCAAAGCTTTCCCCAGGGGTTCCCTCATCTCAAGGAAAAGGCAGCACCAACCACTTCTCATAATGTGTGAGTTAAATGACTGAACACAGGTGTGGGTCGGTCACAGGTGTGGAGTATGTGCTGGGTCCAGGCCCTGTTCAGGTGTCGGGTCCAATGATAAGCAAGAACAAAAGAGGCCTTGCTCCCCAAAGAACTCACACTACCTGCGGGAAGCCGAAAATACACACGTAAACACAGAAAATAATTTCCTGGCATGAGATGCTCATGCAGGAGGGGAAACACCCAGGAAAGTGGTGGTGGTAACAATGGAAGCGGCTCAAGAATCTGAGCCATCGACAGCAGACCCTCAATGAGGGCTCCCTCCGCTCTCCCGACCTCCCCAACTCAGAAGTCCATAATTTACCCGCAGGCAGCTGGAAGCTGTAAAAGCATCGAGTAAAGTGATGACAAGACAAAAAAGGCACAGTGATTGTTTCCTGGGATGGCCCCGGTTGACCGTTGAGTTCTTCCTGCCACAATTAACACTGTGGTACAACTTCCTAAAGGCGTCACCACTTTCCACCCGCCTACACCTCTAACTCCTGCTCACTCTTCAACAGAGACTAGGGGTCTCCTTGTCAACCATGAGCATCTTTCCCAGCCATTCTCACCCCGGCTGCTCAAGAGAAGCAAGATGGCTTCGTTTTATTTCCTCTGCTCTTCTTGGCTCTTCCGAGAGTGACCTTGCTAATGAAAACACACAAACTGAATAAACACTCGGAGGAGAAAC
The DNA here is from genome assembly GCF_027574615.1 of Eptesicus fuscus. Taxonomy (NCBI): domain Eukaryota; kingdom Metazoa; phylum Chordata; class Mammalia; order Chiroptera; family Vespertilionidae; genus Eptesicus; species Eptesicus fuscus. The sequence goes on along the minus strand of NC_072480.1, from coordinate 63,361,931 downwards.
CATCTGCTTATCCTAAACACGTCAGGAGGAAGCGTGTTTGTTTACCAGCAGGGTCATGAGGACAGGACACATAAAACCTTCTCAGGGACCTTAAGGGGTGATGATACTGGTGGGGGAGCGGAGGGGCGTCATTAACCCTTTCAGATCCTCAGAGTCCGTTGGTTTTATAACCTCTGGTTGGAAGAGGAAGCTGCATATATCATAAACCACAGGGTGAGGCTTATTTGCACAGCTTTTTCCACATAAAGATGATATAATGCCGAGAAAGAACTGACTCTCTATGTCAGTATTGTTTTCGACCTTTCAACTCTGCAGAGGAAATACCTAAAAAGACTGCCCAAGTTCAAGAGCTAAGGCAGTGGTAAAACTAGCTACAGAGTGGAAAGTCTGACGCTCACTACTGCCGAGGCCTCTGAAAAGGTTAAACTCTTAAATAATTTTTAAAGGCTATAAATAGCAACGGAGGCAATCTTGGAGAGTATTGGTTATCTGTGCCAGGAAATATTTATGGAATTTGCATTTACAATGACTACTTTGCCCATATTCATGGTCCACAATAAACGTCATAAGAAAAGGCCCAGGAAATTCAATCCCCAGGGAAAAAAATGGATCGGAGAAGAATGTTCCCAAAGGGAAACTGTAATGACTTCTGGCCGTGTGCCCTGCTCATCTGTGTGGCAAATGTGAATGAGCAAGGAGAATTCATTCTCTTGGGGCACCCAATGAAAGGAGGATCACGTGTGGGCGAAGGGAACACTTCCAGGGCCACAGAGCCTTGATGAATTCACAGCATCAAGTTTTGGAGCAAAATTTTAAAACAGTTATGGGGAGTTTGTGGGTCTCTTGCAATCCTATGTCCCTCTCCTCCATCCTGAGCACAGGGACTGAGGCACCGTGGCCAGCCTGCTGCCTTCCAGCTGGCTGTTTCAGTTCTTCAAGAGCATAAGGTAGCAATTGAGAATCAGCTTAGTCAATAAAAATGCTGATATCCGCCTTACTACAAGCACTTGTAGAAAACATCTGTTGCCCACTGGTTGAGAAGGAACATTCTAACCAAACTAGAAAAATAAAAATAAGATATGAATGGGTGAGGCATGTGAAAAATTAACCATTAATTCTACTTGTAAAATAAGCTCATTCCGACAGTCGGCAAACATTTAAGTGAGCACCTACTGCAAAACCGATGCTATGCTGGGTGCCAGGGATGAGATAAGGTCCCTGCCAAGAAGCCAGCAGTGAGGTGGCAAACGGACGTCGATACCATTAATCATTCTTGTATTAGGCTCATAGTATGTGCCAAGAATCGGTCCAAACACTTCAGTTGTATCAACTCCTTTTATTCTCAGAAAATAAGGTAGGGTTTATTATTAGCCTTATTTTACAGGTGAAAAATCGAGATACAAAGAGGTTAAGTGCCTATTCAAGGTGACCAATAGGTGTATGAGCAAACAGGTCTGAAGGAGTGAAGAAAAAGCCCCAGCCCCAGTCCCCGCCTCAAGGAGTTGGCATCTGGGTAAAACTGACAGGGCCTTTAAGGGTGCATAGGAGTTTATGGGTGGGGAGTTGCAGGGTGAAAAAGTTTCCCTCCAGGCAGAGGAGTTACAAATACAAAGCACAGACATCAGAAATTGTCAAGTAATGTAATTTTAAAAGGTGAAAACATATTTCTATTCTTATTTCTCAGAGAGCTCCTACAGAATTCCTAAACAGTAGGTAGCTAAGAACAGAGTCTTGACATTCTTTGGTTTAGGGAACTGAAGAGCTGCAATTGAATACAGTACAATGCTTCCTGTAGTTTGTGCACACAACAGCTGCATTTGATCGCTCCCGAGTCCAAACCACATACAGGAACACCATTTAATAGAATGTGTTGCTACAGACTTGGGCCCAGAAGCCTTAACAGAACCAAATAGGAAATACTGAAACTAAATACCTCACCAAACCAGTCTGGCAATGCAGAGAAAAAGTTACAAGGGGGCGGGGCGGGGGGGGGGGGCGGAGGCAGGGGGCAGGCCATGCCTTCTAAAAGGCCTAATTCTAACAGGCTAGCAGGTGCGCTCCTCAATTCAGTTTTATAATTTCAGCAGATTAGCAACAGATTTGTTCACCAAAATACGAAGCTGTTCCCAAAGCCTTGCTAGATACGAATTTCAAAACAAGAAACTTAGAAAGACACAAAGGTTGTCTGCGATGTGCAATAAATTGGTGGTTTTGCACATAGCTATTCGGAGGCTTATCTTTCCCTGAGACAATGATAATTCACAACTCGCTGGACAATATTCTTTGAAATAGATATAATTTAGTGAATCATATCACGTAAATGATTAAATGATGGGTTACAGACGTGGATGCCAACTTAAATTTCAGCCGCTCTAACCAACAGGAATAATAGATGGATCGGCTCCACTTTAAAAACAGGTTATGTTCCCCAAGTGTGTTTATAAGTTGGCTGTTTGGAATTTGAGAGCTATTTTCTTCCCCAACAATGTCAGAGTTGGTGCTTAGTACCCGAGACAGAACATGGGAAACGAAAGCCAAAGTGTGCGGAGAATTCTATGGACTCCGACCCACATAAGGGATCATGGTTCCCGAGGAAAGTGCAGTCCTGGAGATCTGGCCACACACGCCTAGCTCTCCCAGCCTGGGAACAAGAAAGCCTCCATCAGTACATGACTGGTGGGTCCCTCACCGCCAGCAGGAGTTCTATTTATGGAGGAGGCCGGAGAAGGATGAGGGAGGGCAGGGGGGAATGAGGCAGGGACTCTGAAGAAAACAGTGGAAGAGACCAAGGCTGGCGGTTCTTCACCGCCCAGCACCTTAGCTCTGCCCCTGAGACGGCGGGCTCTTCCATTCCAGAGCTGCCACACTGAGGGCGTGGGTCAGGGTTTCTCTGCATCCCACCCCCCACCCACAAACATGGGCGTCAACTTCTCTTCTGAATGAGAACACTCGTGCAGGGCTTAAACAGTCCTCTTCGGGATTTTTCTCACCAGCATGCGCACACGCACAGAGAAAGTGCCTGTGATAAGCAAATTAAACCGAGATCCAGCCACAAGACCACAATTCTCTCCAATTCAAACAGATATAATACGTATGCATATACATGCACATATATATTTGTATCTGGAAAGTCAGTAAAATTCAAGTGATGTGCCCACTGATAGCATTATATAGGCAGTTCACGCATAAATCTAAAGATCAGACAGCTCAGAACCAGAATGGGTCAGAGGAGAGTGTTGGGCAGGGGTGGAGGGGTGGGGAGGAAGATGCAGAAAGAATACACACACCCTCTTCCTGACACCTCATGCCACTGAAACATGAGATGAACCCCCCACCCCCATGCTGAAGGCTGCTCACACACTTGAGTTCAGATATACCCCAACTTACTGGAACTTCAAATGCCTCCTGGGTGTCATCCAGCATTTGGATTTTGATGGACATGAGTTTTCCTGAAGGTGTCGGAGGCGGCTTCTGTCCATGTTCCAAGGTACTGATCCCTGAATTCTCTGGGGCCCCCAGTCGTGATCCTGGAGTTGGCTTCTGCTCTATTTCTCCCATGATGAAAGGTCATATAATATCTGCAGGAAGCAGTGAGAAAGAGAAATACATCAATCAGAGCAGAGACTCACTCATTTACGCCAGCTGTAGCACTTGTCGTCTTCCGCCCTTCATCCTGGGAATTTCCCCAAACCACGCCAGGGTCTCCACTCTCTGCATAGGAACCACACAGGGTGAGGCTTCAGTCCATTGCCTAACAATGTCACCTTATCCACTCAAGGCATGCAAAGAGAGGTACATGGTTTACTCTTCTGCATATTTTTACATATTTCATCCTTTCCTCTTTACAGTAAGCGCTTCATTATTCGTGTCATAAATTCAATTGTGTTCAACATAACGCTAGGCACTACTTCTTATACAGTCTGAGTCTGGCGGGAAGATAATGAATAGAACCTAAGCCATATCATTAGCATCCATTAAGTACCTTTTACAGACACACTAACATACTAAATAATGTGAGTATTATTAAGATAAAAAGATAAAACATACATTGTGGCTCCTGAATTTATAATCTGGTTGAGGAAACTAAACATACACTCACACAAACACAGGTGAAATAACGTAGGGTCTTTTCTCTTGATTTCTGCTTGTTTCTATGACAATTACCTCCTAATTCATTTCTTTCCTACCTCCCACCTTATACCCCCTTTTCCAAGCATATACTATAGTATCAAGAGTTGTTTTCCTAAAAACAAAACACAATCATCTTTCCCTGCCAAACTGTCCACTCTTCTCTCGTGCCACAACCCCACTCCCCATCCTCCCATGCCCGTCTCGCTCCAGGTCATCACATGTGTAGCTCTCTCTGGCTGAATGCTTTGCACTCATTCTCCACCTGGAAGCTTCTACCATCGCTTTAACATTCAGTTCAAATGTCTCATCCCTGACACCTGGGCAGAGCTCAGGTGGTGCTGCCACTCTTGCTCATGACCTGCCGGGCTTCTTCTGCTCGGCAGTCAATTCCATCAGCATTTGCCTGTTTACTTCCCCCATGACATCATAACCCTAAAGCAGAAACCAAACCTTGACTATTCTTGGGACCTCAGCACCCTCCCAGGCACAATGCCTGGCACAGAGCGGAGCTCAATAGTGGCTGCCTGATGTCTGGACCAATCAGCCAGCACATTTATACCAAGCACAGCCAATATCTTAAGTGTGACCGAGCACAAAGAAATGAGATTTCAATGTGAGATGAAGTGGTATTGATTTTTAAAGGGATGTGTGGGCTTCCATCAAAGAGAAGGTAGGGATTCAATTCAATTTAGTCTCAGACGTTGGGTAATACTTGAAAAGAAACAGAAATACTAGAACACAAGGAGAAGGCATGCCAGGAATGCCAATGGCACCAACAAGGCCATGGGACAGATTTACGATGACATATGGGAAGAAGAGTGAGAATTAATGCTGAAGAGTTAAAGACGCATTTGGAAAATAGGTTGGAATCAGACTATAAAGAACCTCAAATGCCTAGTTGAGAAATATGGTCTTTACGCTGCGGGTGGAAGGAAGCCACTGGGGTAAGAATAATGACACAACAGTAGAACTTCTGAAAAATGAATCTGAAAATAATATATACTAAGAAGTGCAAACAGAGAGACGGATGGCAGGGGCCGGGGGTGTCCAGTTTCAAAGCTACTGCAACAATTTGTGCTTCAGGGGATAACTTGGACAGCGGCAATGGGAATGAAAAGGTGATTGTGTAAAACCCACTTTTGTGGAAAAATGAACCTGACGCTGTAATCGGTTAGCTGCTGAGGGCAGATAAAAGTATAATAATGATCAGAAAGTTTTACATCAGGGCATAGGGGAGGAAGCAGGCGAGGGAGGTATGAGTTTGATCAGGGACGCTGTTTAAGATTATAAAAGGACATACAGTAGGCTGTGGGGAAGGTGGAGCCGTGAACTGTGGATCCAGGGTCTGTTTTGTACCAGTGAAAGTGAAGGCAAGTGAGGGGGACAGAAACAAAAAAGCAAAAATAACAAACATGCCCAGTCAAGAGGCCTGTTATTTGCTGAATTGTGTTCCCCCATCCCTAAATGTATGTGGAAGCCCTAACGCCCAGTATATCAGAATGTGACTGTACTGGGAGAAAGGTTCTTAAAAGAGAGTTAAGTTAAAACAAGGCCATTAAGATGGGCTGTAATCCAATCTGACTGTTGTCCTTTTAAGAAAAGGAAATTTGTACAAAGAGACACTGGGGATCTGGGAACACAGAGGAAAAAACCATGTGAGGACACGGCCAGAAGGCGGACGCGTGCAAGCCAAGGAAAGAGGCCTCGGGAGAAACCAATCCCGCTGACACCTTGAGCTGAGACTTCTAGCCCCCAGAACTGCGAGAAAATAAATTCCTGTTAAGACACCCAGTCTGTGGTACTTTGAGACAGCAGCTCTAGCAAACATATACAAGGGTCCGTGGAGAAGACGGGGAAGAAGCAATGACCCAGTGACCCCCTGTGACAAAGAAAGCCATTGGAAGGGGCATCAAGAAGTCGTGTGTGGTGGCAGGTACAGAGCAAAGGGCCGTGTTACTCGCACATTTGAAAATGAGTCTCCCTTCAGCAAGTTTCTTCAAGAAAAACCATTCGGTTTGTTGTGTTAGCTGTAGATTCTTCTTGCCCAACTCACGCCTCCTGAAGGGTCAAGTTTCCCCACCAAATTCCACATGGAAACACCTCCCTCCCTTCTCAGCAAAACCTCTAACATTCTCACCAAGACACGGAGGGCTGGCCCCAAGGTCAGCAGATCAGAAACAATGGAGTCACCTCAGACCACTTAGGTCCTTAACGCCAACCACCCTGAACTAAAAAGACATGTCATTTCATCTGGCAGGAAAGGGATCGCCACCTAGAAGACAGTCTGTACTTCTTACTTCTTCCACACACACTTTCCCTACCAACTTTCCACCACAGCCTGGAAAAGCAGTCATTTGTTCTTATGCAATCCTTTAAGTCAGGACACCTGCAAGGCAATGCTAGTTAAGGACCAGCCTTTCTGAGAATTGCTCCTGCTTTTTTTAATGCCCATCTGTGATTTCACAGATCTGCTATGTAAGTACCTTCCTAATTTCTGCCCCAAATAAGCTTTTTTTTAAAGAACCTACTTCTAATCTGTTTGGCTGTGTGATGTGTGCTCTGCTTAATTCATCTATCAGTCTTGAGAGATGTGACTAGACGTTGCTTATTTATAACTAGAGGCCCGGTGCACGAAATTCGTGCACTGGGGGGAGGGGGGGTCCCCTCAGCCCAGCCTGCACCCTCTCCAATCTGGGACCCCTCAAGGGATGTCTGACTGCCCGTTTAGGCCCGATCCCCTCTCACAATCCAGGACTGCTGGCTGCCAACTGCTTGCCTGCCTGCCTACCTTCCTGATTGCCCCTAACCGCTTCTGCCCCCAGCCTGATCACCCCCTAACCACTCCCCTGCTCCCCTGCTGGCCCAATTGCCCCTAACTGCCCTCCCCTGCAGGCCTGGTCACCCCTAACTGCCCTCCCCTGCCAGCCTGGTCCCCCCTAACTGCCCTCCCCTGCCCGTCTGGTCCCCCCCAACTGCCCTCCCCTGCCGAACCCGTCACCCCTAACTGCCCTCCCCTGCCAGCCTCATTGCCCCTAACTGCTTTCCCCTGCTGGTCTGGTCCCCCCCCCCCAACTGCCCTCCCCTGCAGGCCTGGTCCCCCCAACTGCCCCCGCCCCCGCTTGCTGGCCATCTTTTGGCAGCCATCTTGTGTCCACATGGGGGCAGCCATCTTGTGTCGGAGTGACAGTCAATTTGCATATTACTCTTTTATTAGATAGGATGCCTAGCATAGTGTCCTACAACGAAGTGAAAAAATAAAAAAGTTCATATTTGCTCAATAAATCAAATCTGGATGGTAAACATTTAATTAATTGTGAGATCATTTGTGTTTAAAATGATCTCCAAAAACCAGAGAAATTACTTCCTTGTATGTTTTCTGTTGGTTGTCTCATGGTTAAAATAAATGCACCTCCAGAGAAAACTATGACATCAGTGCAGTTGCCTCCCTCCTTCCCAGCCATTCCTTGCACTTCTCCTTACTTTGGTGTTGATCTCTCCCTACCTCTCCAAGCATCCTGCCTTCTTTGCCCTGCACACCATCAGAATGAGCAGGCCCTGATGCTGGGCCTGGCCACTTTGCCTCCTACAGCTCTGGGTCAGAGAGATGTGGGTCTGACTGTGGCTCTAACTCCCATCCAGAGAGCTGATGGAAGGGCCTCTTCTCCCATCTCTAAGGTGCCAGGGCCCCTTCCTACAAATTCTTTTCTTCTGTCCTACTCAAGCGAAGAGCGAGGCCCCTCATCCCCTAAACCAGTGGTCGGCAAACCGCGGCTCGCGAGCCACATGCAGCTCTTTGGCCCCTTGAGTGTGGCTCTTCCACAAAATACCACAGCCTGGGCGAGTCTATTTTGAAGAAGTGGGGTTAGAAGAAGTTTAAGTTTAAAAATTTGGCTCTCAAAAGAAATTTCAATCATTGTACTGTTGATATTTGGCTCTGTTGACTAATGTGTTTGCTGACCACTGCCCTAAACTAAATCCTGGCTCTCCCTCTGGCCCAAGATCTCCAGATAAATATACAGGGTGGGCAAAAGTTGGTTTACAGTTATAAATACACAAAACACATAGTTTATTCTTATTTATTCATTCATTCATTATTGTATTATTTACTATTATTATTATTATTATTATTATTATTATTATTATTAACCTACTTTTGCCCACCCCTGTATACTGTCACTGTTAGTGCGTTGGCCTTTAAAAATCAAATCGAGTTAGTGATTCATAGATACTTGGTACCTTAATTTCCTTTCCCTTTAGTCTTTGAATGACCTCATGCTTATATTATTTCTACTTCTGGATGTTAATGTTTAAACAAAGTATGTCGCACTGTCTTTTCGTTTTCATACTTGCATGCAGACTGTTGCTGTACATGGAAATACTGTTTAATTCAACTATAAACCCAGCCAAGAGTTCTGAGTTGAGCAGCCTAAGAATGTCAAGGGAATATCTGAGGAACGCTGGCACGTCACAAATGGGTAACCACAATGCATGCTTGATATAAAAACTGGGGAGTCCAGTCATACAGCACAGCCTCCTCGGCAAACACGCCTAACAAACCCAAGACTCCTGTTTATAAACATCAAGCCGTGCTCTATTCTGGTTATTCTGATTTTACCTCCGTAACTTCCTCTGACTGCTGATTTCCTTCAAGAACAGTCAGAGTAAAGGAAATTACTATTTCTTTCCTTGGAATACATTTTCTACTATCATCATTGCAGACCTGAAAATAAAAGGCTGTTTGTGAAACGGCGTTATTCTTCAGAGATATGTGAAAAGTTGTTCAAAGGAAAAAGTAACCACAACACAAAGTACTAAAAATTTTAACGGGTGGAGAAAAGATAGAAAACTGGAGTTGTCTTGTCCTCGTATCCTGGCTTAAAGACTTCCTCTTGGAAGTCACCCAAAGACAAGAAGGAGCGCACACACACCAATGCAACTCCATCCCCGAGGAAACTAGAAGACATCTGCTACTCTGCAACACAACTCTGACCTGCCAGACTTCAGGAAAAGTCAGACAGAGGAGGAGGAAAATGCTTTACGAGGCTCACCATGCCTGCAACACTCTCCAAATAAGTAGAATATCCTTAGCAACAAACCCAGCGCTAGTTTTCTGGAAACGAGGGAAACAGATGTGCAGATTAGCACTAAAGAGATTCCCTGGATGCCGTGTGGTGGGAAATCTCCAGAAGCACTCGAGGTGGACCTGAATGAGAAACTACACAGCCCAGCCGTAGTTGTAGGAAGCAGTCTATTGCTGAGGCAAGGTGAAAAAGACAAAGACAGCACTGGGAATACCACAGTCTCAGCAAGCAAGAGGAAAACAAAGGTTGAAAAGTTTACATGTACACACAGACACACACACACACACACACACACACACACACACACATACCCCTGAGGTCACAAGAATTTCTACTAGCATGGGACACAGATCTGGCTCCTGGCTCTCGGGAAGCTCTTACAAATAGCTACTTCATAAAGAACTCGCCTGATAACAAAAGGTGACCTTTACAAAGATACGTTAGAAGAGCAAAATGAAAAACACCCACCAAAGAAATGTTGCATGTAACAGATCAAAATCTTGCCCAGGTAAAATTTTGTTAGGTATTGTCATAAACTAACAAAGCAATGAAATAATCAATTCTGTAAAGAAATATATAAGAAAATGTACAAGAGCTCAGGGAAGTTATGGGAAAATATGAAAAGGAAATAAAGTATGAGGGCAGGCCCGAAGGGTGCTGGGAGGGAGCAGAAAAATTTGTAAAAATATCATTGCTATAAACTGAATACTTGTGCCCAACTCCCAAATTTGTATGTTGAAACCTAACCCCCAACGTGACAGTATTAGGGAGTGGAGCCTTTGGGAGGTGATTAGTTCATGAAGGTGGAGCCCTCGTGAATGGGATTAGTGCCCTTAGAAGAGAGCCTCCCAAGACCTCTCTTGTCCCTTGTACCATGTGTGGACACAGGGCGGGTTCTTACCGGACACCACCTCTCCAGCACCTTGATCTCAGGCTTCCCAGCCTCCAGAACTGTGAGAAATTCATTTCTGTCTAAGGCAGTCTGTGATGGCAGCCAGAACTAAGACCCCTGGGTGACTCTAACAAAACACATTTTGCATTAGAAAAAAAAGGGGGAGTCTGGATCCATGTTCTTTGAAATCTAACCATCCAGGAAAAATGCATGTGCTATTGTCCTTCTGCAGAGAGGTAACTGCTGAAATATGGAGGGATTCATGAGGAGAAGGAAAGGCCACCTAGATCTAGTAGACTGGAGAAATAGGAGCCAGCAAATGGGATTAGTGTCCTTACTTAAAAAAAATAAAAAAAAAAGCTCCAGAGAGCTCTCTTGTCTCTTCCACTATGTGAGGACACAGTAAAAAGCCACCTATGAACCAGAAAAAGGGACTTCATGAGACAACGAAGCCACTGGCCCTTGACCTCAGATTTCCCAGCCTCCAAAACTGAGAGAAAAATGTCTGTTGTTTATAATTTCTCTAGTTTATGGTACTTGATTATAGCAATCCAATCAGACTAAAACAATCACCAAAATGGAAGTTAGCCAAACAAAAATAATATGCACTGGTGAAAACATGAGGGTTTTGAGGGGATAGATTGAAAAATATTAAAACAGAAAAATGATAGATGTGGAGAGACAAACAGAGGAAATCCAACAGACTCTCAATTGGTGTCCCTATAAGGAGAAAAATTTAAATGGAACAAGAAAAATATTTTAAGGTAAAATAGTTTAATAATTTCAGAAATAAAAAGATGATTCTCCATAATAAATGAACATACCATATCCCAGAAATAACTGAAATGATGAACACCAAGACATTTCCTGTGTCACCACTGATCTTCAAAAATTAAGAAGGAATCAGCCCTGGCTGGTGCAGCTCAGTTGGTTGGAGTGTCGTCCCATATGCCAAAAGGTTGCGGGTCCAATTCCTAGTCAGGGCACATACCAAGGTTGTGAGTTCAATCCCAAGTCAGGGTGGATGTGGAAGGCTACCAACTGATGTTTCTCATACCAATGTTTCTCTCTCTCCCTCTCCCTCGCTCTCGCCATTCCCCTCACTCTAAAATCAATAAGCATGGATTTTTTTAAAAAAGGAAGAAGGAGGAATCATTTAGGCATTTAAGTAAAAAGTTCAAAAAAATATGAGGGACAAATATTCAAAATTATTCACAGCAACATTCAATGCTTAAATGTCCAAAATGTCCTCAAAGAAATCAAAACTTTAAACCTGGCCCAATTTTTATTCAAATATAGTAGCCAAATATTTTAAATAGCCAAGAACTCGGGAAAATTTTATCCAAGTCCAACCAAAGGATAAAATTCAGCAAAACAAGAGGTGAAAGTTAGTGGTGAAACACTGAAAAAAGATTATTGGTAAACTTTATGTTTATACAGTAAGAGGAAGACTAAAATAATTGTGATAGCTACAGAAAATTGTAACACCTGACAATATAGCAATAGCAGAACAAAAACTGCCAGGGGACGGAGTAGAGTGGGTAAGAGACAGTTAACTGTAAGCACATGTTTTAAAATTGATAATAAAAAGAGAGTTTAAATCTCCAAAGATATACAAATGGTTAATAAGCACATGAAAAGATGTTCAACATCGTTAGTCATTAAGAAATATGAATTACATCCACAATGAGATAGGATTTCACACCGACTATAATGAATAGTAACAACTATTGTGGGGAATGTGGAAAAAAACTGGAATTCTCATGCTCTGCTGGTGGCTGGTAGCAACATAAAATGTTGCAGACATTTTGGTGAACATATTGGTAGTTTCTTTAAAATTTAATAAAAAATTTAGCATATAACCCAGACATTGGGTTTTCCTAGTGACTCAGACTCCCCTCCTATGTATTTCCCCAAAAAGGATGAAAACGTATGCCCACACAAAGAGTTGGGTGGATGCAGATGATCATAGCTAAAAACTGCCAGCAAGTGGAAATAACCCAAAAGTTCATCTGCTGGTGAATGGATAAACAAAATGTGGTATATCCATACAAGGAACTATTTATTATTCATCAACAAAGAAACGAAGTACTTATACATGCTACAACACAGACGAACATCAAAAAGATTTTGCTAAGTGAAAGAAGCCAGATGCAAAAGACTACATAGCATTTGACCCTATTTATATGAAACTAGAGGCCTGGTGCACGAAATTCGTGCACGGGGGTGGGGGGGGGGTGTTTGTCCCTCAGCCCAGCCTGTACCCTCTCCAATCTGGGACATCCCTCTCACAATCCAGGACTGCTGGTTCACAACTGCTCACCTGCCTGCCTTCCTGATTGCCCCTAACCACTTCTGCCTCCCAGCCTGATCACCCCCTAACCACTCCCCTGCCAGCCTGATTGATGCCTAACTGCTCCCCTGCCAGCCTGATTGCCCCGAACTGCCCTCCCTGCAGGCCTGGTCACCCCTAACTGCCCTCCCCTGCAGGCCTGGTCCCCCCCAACTGCTCTCCCCTGCAGGCCTGGGTCCCCCCCAACTGCCCTTCCCTGCAGGTCCAGTCGCCCCCAACTTCTCTCCTCTGCCAGCCTGGTCTCCCCTAACTGCCCTCCCCTGCAGGCTTGATCGCCCCCAACTACCTCCCTTGCAGGCCTGGTCCCTCCCATCTTGTGGCAGCCATCTTGTGTCCACATGGGGGCAGCCATCTTGTGTGTTGGAATGATGGTCAATTTGCATATTACTCTTTTATTAGATAGGCTATCCAGAAAAGTAAAATCTGTAGAAACAGAAAATGGTTGCCTGGGGTTAGGGACTGGAGCTGGGACTGACAGCAAAGGGCCAGAGGGATAGAGATCTTTTGAAGGGTGATGGAAATGTTCAGCAACTAGACTGTGGTGAAACGAGATTGTCATACAACTACATGAATGTACTAAAAACCTTTAAGTAGTACATGTAAAACAGGTCGTTACGATACGTAAATGGACACGCCCGGATATTCTTGTGAACACACAGAACCTCTGTGGAAGGACCAAGAAGTAATTGGTAGGAGCGCTGGCTCCACTGAGGCAACCAGCCAGGTGAAGGACAGGACTGAGAGGGACTTAAGACTTGCTTGTCACTGTACACTGTCTTTGGACCTTGTAAGTTTTTGTACCATATACACCTATTACCTATTTAGAAATAAACCATTTTATAAAATGAATGACTCGGCTACGATGACATCCTGTCAGCGACCCCAGCCCCATTCCGAGCATGCAATCTAATGAGATGAAATCAGAGTAAAGGGTGACAATGGTCAAAACAGGCTAATAACCAAGAGGAACTTGGATAAGAGTTTCCCCACCAGTTCTAAATATAAGCCACTTAGAAATACTAGGCCGAGAAAAAGCCATAGAAAGTGTTTATTCACAGGGGAAGCAGCCCACGAGGTAGCTTGTAAGGCGCTACAGGGCTGGGTTCTAGAGCCACCACGTTGAGCATGAAGGAGCCTGCATTTGCCATTTTGTGGGGACAAAAATCAGCTACGTCAGACATCCAGGAAGGCAAAGGGCGAAAGGCGTGTGATCCCCACCAGCTCCATTCATTTGCCTCTTACCTTGGGAGCCAGACACTGCCTGGTGACAAAACCACCTTGTGCTCCTGCCCCCCAGGGAGCCACAGACCAGGAGGTGACCCCTGGGGACTGGAGGGAGGAGATAGGGAGGAGATACCCCAGAAAGGCTGCCGGCCAGGCACCATCTCAAGAGCACAGCCAGCCAAGTTTGGCTTTTCACAGGGACTTTAGATAAGGGGTTTTGAGAAAGTTCAAAAGCAACTATCTGTGCGGATGGATTTGCTTATTTCAAAAAAGTCTGTGAGCAAAAGAAACAACTGCAGATCAGCTGTTTTACATCAACCAGACACTTCAAACAGGCCAGAGGCTGTTCGGTCTGTTTGATCATTTGGGAGAAGGAGACCAGGATACTGTCTGTAAGTAGGGGCCCCATTTCACACGCAAAGCAAAAAAAAAGAGAGAGAGAACTAAACGGCGGAAGCTACATAGATTATGTCTTCATTCTTTTCCTTTCAATCCCTAGGAAAATGAAATTAAGTTACATAGGCCATCCTAAACGCCCCTGACAAATCTCTGGAAAACTCAGAGCAGAAGAGAAATTTTCTCTTTTCACAGAGGTCATTTCAAAAGTCTACTTTTAACCATATCCCTTTTTCTACTCAAAAACTTGAGTCTAATCAATACCGAGTTTAAGTGTGAAAATTCCCAGCCAGGCATTTCAATAATTGGCCCCGATGTCTCTCCTTGTAAATAAACTGTCTCCTAATCCAGCTGGACCCTGTTCAGCACACCTGCATTTTCCTGGGGCTGTGTTACTGCTGTTCTGTTTTTCTTCCTCCTAAAATACTGCCTTGTAGCCGGCTCCAAGGACTCCTCCTCCAGAAAGCCTTTCCTGATGGACTCTTTCTTTCAGGGGCAAAAAACCCCCAACACCTCACTTGACGTTCCCTGGAGTTTTGCTTGTGTCTTTACCACTTCCTCTCCAGGCCTTTCTCCTCCTCTCCTGCATTGTCAACTAGAGGAGAAGTCCAGAGGGTCTGGAAGGGGTCTGGCTGCATTACCTGGGATGTCTTGTTTTAGTGCAAGAGACCGCCCTAGGCTCAGACCAGGAGACGGTGCAAACTTCAGGAAGTCCTGTGTCCATTCCACCCGTCACATTCCTGGCCTAGAACACGGAAAGTCCTGTGTCCATTCCACCCGTCACATTCCTGGCCTAGAACACGGAGAGAAAGCCGACCATCTACCACAGGGCTTCTTCAAATGTGGTTGCAACTCAGCCAGCAGCATCAGCCCCACCTGGGAGCTAGTTAGAAATGCAAATTCTTCGTCTCAGCACAGGCCCGCTGCATCGGAAAGGCTGGGGGTGGGCCCAACCCTGGGTGGCAACAAGCCTTCCAGGAGGTTCTGATGCAGGCTGCACAGAGGTTCCCAGTGAGAACTCCTTAACAGAGCAAGCATTTACCTGCTAGATAACTTCACCAAGGACACCTCTCTGCTCTACGTTTCACACGCGCACCGAACGCGGAGTACCTGCTTTTTTCAAAAGCTCCCAGCAAGAAAAAGTGGGGTTCCTTTCCAATCAAATTTTAATCTATAATCTAACAAATCGTTGCAAACAAATAAATATGAACAATTTTAGACAACACTTTTGTTTGCATTTTCACTGATTTGGTAGAGCATGTTTCCTCCATTAAGTAGACAGGCGAAGACTAAAGCATGAAGAATGGAGGTGGAAGTAAATGATGTGGGAAGAGAAGGCTCCTTTAGAAAAAATAAAAAACCAGGAAACCAGAAAGAAATCTCCAATTTTAATGATGTTGATTTCTTGATAATTCTGAGAGTACAAAATTCCACTTTAGCTCCCTCCTCCATCCCACCTTTAAGTAAAAGGCCAGGGTAATAAACAAAATGTAAGGAGAGTCTTGGCCAGTGTAGCTCCATGGTTAAGCGTCTACCGATGAACCAGGAAATGATGGTTCTATTCCTGGTCAGGGCACATGCCTGAGTTGCGGGCTCCATCCCCAGTAGGGGGTGTGCAGGAGGCAGCCGATCAATGATTCTCTCTCATCATTGATGTTCTCTCTCTCTCTCTCTCTCTCTCTCTCTCTCTCTCTCTCCCTCTCCCTTCCTCTCTGAAATTAATTAAAAAAAATTTTTTTTTAAATGTAAGGAGCGCCCTAACCAGTTTGGCTCAGTGGATAGAGCGTCGGCCTGTGGACTGAAGGGTCCCAGGTTGATTCCGGTCAAGGGCACATGCCCAGGTTGCAGACTCGATCCCCATTAGGGGCATGCAGGAGGCAGCTGATCGATGTTTCTATCTCATCAATGTTTCTAACTCACTATCCCTCTCCCTTCCTCTCTGTAAAAAAAATCAATTAAAAAATATATATAAAGAATGTCTTTTAAAAAAATAAAAATGTAAGGAGATAGGTGGTCCTCTTGAAGACAAGAAGCCAGCTTGCAGCCTCTCCCAATTACCCTGTTCCAATGCCCCTGCAGTGTAAACGGGCTGCACTCTTTCTTTCTTTTAAGAAACAAGTAACTAAATTTTAATTTATTTTTATTGCTGACACTGTTACAGATGTCCCCATTTCCCGCCCCTCCCCCTTTTGCCCACCTCCACCCAGCACTCACCCCTGCATTTCTTAGGCTGCAGCCAAGCTCACTCTACTTAACACACATCATTCCCATCCACTCACTCAAGTCCTCTCTCTCTGTCTTCAATTGACACTGATCAGCCTTCCCAAATATCTGTGGAGAGCACCTAATTCTTGTTTAGCCATAATAAGGTGCAGTGTATTATTGGATTTGCTTGCTCGATGTCAGAAAATAACAGGCTGCTTAAAGTGTACTATCATTCAAGTGTCACAGTAATGGGGATCAGCATTACCAAGCATTCAGGAGAACCTATTATGTTTCAGCAACTACACTTAGCACTATAGGGGACCCAAAGCAGTAATATGGCACCAGGTGGTTTGTCGTTATGGGATGTACACTCTATCAGACGAGAGGACAGGCACGCAGAGATAACTTGTTTACTTCTGACAACAGGTGTATTATGTGAACTTGAAAAGCTACAGAAAAAGAGAATGCCACCTCACTGAGAAGTGGGAAGTCACCTTGGGAAAAGGCTGCTTCTCACCTGAGGGCAAGTGAAACAGTATGGATAAGACACATTCTTGGAGGAGTTCCTTTTAGCATTCAATAAGGGAGTGCCTAGCCCTGGCTGGCTGAAGCACTGGCTGGAACATTGTAGCATTGTCCGTGCACCATATGGTTGTGGGTTCAATCCCTGGTTGGGGCACATATGGGAGGCAACCGATCTATATTTCTCTCTCAAATTGCTATTTCTCTCCCCCCACCCCCTCCTTCCTCTCGCTCTAAAAATCAATTTTAAAAAAACATATCCTCGGGTGAGGGTTAAAATAATTAATAATAATAAGGAAATGTCCACCATGTGCCAGAGTTGTGCTGATGATTGATACAGACCACCAGAAGCAAGAAATCAGTGAAAAGAATAGGAGAAAGGCAGGTGAGAGGCAGCTTTTAGTCTGCCTGAAATAACAGGTCAAGTGTAGGAAGTTCATTTGATGGACTAGAATGAGCCATTGTGACTTTTAAGACAAAGTGAAACTATGCAGTTTTAAGAAAAAAGTTGACAGTGAGGTGTTGGCTAGGTTAAGACACAGGTCAATTAGGAAACACCTGTCATACACCATGCAAGAAAGGATGGTGGGGATAATGAGAATAGATGGAAAGGAGGCATACTTTGGGAATACTTGGACGTTAAGAATCTTTACAAATGGATGACGAATTAGATGTGGGAAAAGAAGATGGAATTATGGGCAAACCCAGAACTTAGACGCAAGAACAAGGAAGTGCCGGGAGGTCCATGTTGTGGCTGGCTGAAGGTCACGGCAGGGTGTGATGTTCTAAAAATCATTACCTCCATTTCCTCAACCTTGCTACCTCCTCTCAAGTGCTTACTTTCTTCCAAGTGTGGTGTTGATAAGCTGAGCATAGGAACCTGAGATTCAGGAATGCATACCAACATTCATGAGTTGGAAGAGGAAGTAGAATCAGTGAAGTAATCACAGAGCCTCGGAGTTGGAGGGACTTTGGGAGAATATCTATGACAGCCTTCTCCTCCCTGAAGGATGAATCCCATGGTTATAAAAGACTGAGCCTGACAATCTTCTCTAAAATCATTGCATAAAGCCAAGGAGGCAAGAGCATCGAGAACCAGAGCTCGAACCAAATGCTGAGCACTGTGGAGGCATCAAGAGGAAGAATGAGGATTAAGAAAAATTCATTCATTAGATCCGGTCTGATCGGGTAATCACTGGGTATGAAGAGTGTCAGCTGAGAAATGGAGGCAGAAGCCAGACTGATTATTAGTAGTGCAGATAGCAAATATATTATTCTACACTAAAATTTTTTAATACTGTAGTTTTTAGAGCAGTTTTGTTTCCAGGAAAATACACAGAGCTCCTAAATACCTTCTTTATCCCCACACACAGTTTTCCTATTAACACCTTGCACTTGTTACAACTGATGGACCGATAGTGGCATTGTTATTAACTCAGTTCCATAGTTTGCATTAAGGTTCCCTCTTTGTGCTGTAGTTTTGTGGGTTTTGACAAGTGCAAAATGTCAAGCATCCATCATTATAATATCATACAGGATAATTTCACTGCCCTAAAAATCTCCTGTTCCCCATCATTCATCCCTGCTCCCCTGCCCCGCTGTCCCAACAACCACTGATCTTTGCACTGTCTCTACAGTTTTGCCTTTTCCAAAAACTCATACAGTTGAAATCACACAGTATGTAGCCTTTTCAGACTGGCTTCTTTCACTAAGCAACGTGCATTTACGATTTCTCCATGTTTTTTCATGGCTTGATAGTGCATTTCTTTTTATCACCGAATAATATTCCATTGTCTGGATGGACCAGTTTGTGTATCCATTCACCTAGTGAAGTACGTCGTGGCTGCTTCCATTTGGGGCTACTCTGAAATGCTTTTCAGTTACAGAAATGGGAGAGGGTAGATGTAAGGTAATAGCTCAGCGTGAGGTTAGAAAGAAGAGGCAAGTCCTGGGGCTTCGTGAGCAGACACTGTGTGGTCAATTTCCAGTCCTGTCAAGCCCGTATCTTGGCAGGCAATTTAGCTTATCTCAGTTCCTAGGAGATAACTCTCCTCCTTTCCTTCATGAGAAAATGACAGGGCGTGAGAGCTTCTAAAATGTAAAAGGCATTAGGTATTTTCTTCAATAAACTACAAAGCATTGTTAAGTTTGTTTCCAAAATAAGCCAGGCTATTCCCAACGGCCTCATTATTCAATCAGGTTTCAGTAAAAAAGTTATCCCACAGCCTACCGTTCTCTGCTGAGGTTTCAAACGCTCTGGAAATGATGCTGAGGAGAGAAATGTCGAACATGCCCTGCCACCTGTATCACATTCCACTGACATCTCTCCTAGAGTGAGGAATGGCCCTGCTTCACACAACTTTAAGGAAAAAGAAAGCATTTCCTAAAGCTTACCAAATCTAATGAATCACACAGGACTGGGCTTCCCTTCAGGGTGTGAAGAGGAAGGCAACCTCGGTTAAACCATTCAAGAACAGACCATTACATTTTCTCACAGTTCCAATGTTATTTGAGAAATAAGTTAGGCAGTATTATCATAGCTCGAATGATACAATAAAATACAATAGGAGTGTAAAGGGTATCACATCCTGGAATACTTCCCCTAGAATTCATTATTAATTTAAACAGTGAAATGTCACGGGAAGAAAAGTACATTTAAAAAAAAAAAAATGAAACCCCTTATGAAAAAAATGAGAACTTTAAATGTCAACCTGGTTAATTAATAAGGCATTTAATTAAACAATGTTGTCCAATAAAAAAATGAACAGTTATGAATAGCACATCTTTGCCATGAATTGATGAAAGGGAAGAAAAAAGATTTAGACACTATCAATTGTCCACCAGATTCTAATCCTAATTTTATGCAATTTTGAAGGTATTATAAAATTAACTTATAATCTTTCCTGGATTTTAGGCTTCTCATTCACAGAACGTGGAAAAAATATGCTATTATTATTTAACCTTAATCAACAGTTATGTAGCACTTTATAAATACTAGCTTATTTACATCTCACAGCCATCATTTGGTAGATACTATCATTGACTCCTTTTACAGATGAGGAAACGGAGGCAGAAGAGATTAAGTCAACTTTCCCACAGTCCCCAGCTGGTAATGTGGAAGATGTGAGGCCAGACTGCAGACCGGATGGTCTTCACCATCATGCCCGGGGCCCGTCTGACCCTTTAAGTAATCTCTATAATTGTCACCCTCTCTTATATCCCAGAAAGCTTATAATTCAGTCATTTTTAGATGCAATTATCGTCTCCACCAACCTCTCACCTTTTCTGGCACAGAGATGCCAATCAAGCTACTGGGATAACCAGCCATGTAAGCTACTAAGGACACCAAAGGGAAAAATCCATCAAATAATCAAAACGCTTATCAAATTGTTACTAGACCTATACAGAGAATGGTGTACTGTCTGAATAGTGAATTTTTGGAATGTCTTAAAACCTTTCTCTCTCTACAAGCAAGGATTTTTCACAAATGTCTATGTATGCAGTGGATCAGAGCGTCCACGGAGCACCAAGAGAAAGGCCCTTACCTTCCCCGTGCCTTCTGGCTTGTGCTATCCTGGGACAAGGCTCCGGAAGCCCTTACTGAAGTCTGGGTTCTTAGAACCAAAGATTCCCAACACACAGGCAAAAGCATCCCTCTTAAATGCCGTTAAAGCTGCAGAGCTGCATGGGGGACTGAGTCACACACAGCAGACACTACCCGGCAGAGTCAAATAAAGCCCAAGGGGGAAATGAAGATAACTCTTCCTCTCCCAAAGCAAACACTCAGTTCCCATGGAATACACTGCTTGCTTTACACGGGCAAACACAAATCCAGATACAGATCTGATTCACAGCCACAGGCCATGAAAGAGAAAAGCTGACAGCAAAGCGGGGCTGAGGAGTAAGTTCCAGATCACTCTCCCACTCAAAGGACAAGTCAACGTGTGAAATGAGACATCAAAGCGCAGGACTTCTATTTCAAATCATTTCATCTCCTTACAGAGTGTTTTCACCTAATAACAGGTACCATTCATCAAGCACTTACTTGCTTTCATTTACTGTTCAAAATTCTACACAACCACCACATGGAGTAGGTAGGCACAAAGTTTTACTCGGAGAATCTGTTAAAAATTAGAACACCAAGAAGGGAAAATGGAACCCTAAAACAGCTCTTGGTTAAAGGCCTGGCCCTGGTCTGACCGTTCCCTGGTGGGGTCTCCCTCATCCTCCCCACAGCCTAAAAATGGTGCCACTGGCTCTGCTTCCCAGAGGGAGTGTCCGAGGCTCACACAGGTGAACAGCCAAATTCTAGAAGGCACCAACATTCTAGTATCCACTCAAACAAGCCATTCGTGAAGGAAATACCAACCTACCCAGAAGAATAAATAAGAGCAAAAACAACAAGTCTCTAGACAGCAAGAACTGGCAAATAAGGAACATGCTTTTTCTTATATTATACTTTCAAATACATAATCATACCAATTCTGCTGGAATTCAAAAATTTACTAATACAGAAGTTCTATGTATATGGTATACATAAAATTAGACATAAAGAACAAAGCAAAACCCAACCATCATTTGCAAGCTCAAATACCCTGTATTATGTTAAGTCATTGGTTGGGGAAAAAATTGTTTTGAGTCACTAAGAATATTTTAACATTGAAATGTAAATACCAATATATGGTGTTCTACCAAAGTCCCATTGAAAGGAAAATATATTGTCCTCTACAGCAATATTAGCAAGAAGAATGAAGAGAGTTATCTAAAGAATTTTTAAATTGACAACATGATACAAAAACAAACTAAGAAAAAGTAAAAATTAAACAACAAAAAAGTATATACATATCTATCAACAAGTGAATCTAAAAATCAAGTGAATAAAAAATCTGATGAACAGACTGGACTGATGAATATAATAGAATCAGGGACATAGAAAGTAGTGGACTGACAATTCTCAGGGGGAAGGGGGTGTGAGGGTGCGGGAAGAGATTGGACAAAAGTCTTACACCTATGGATGAAGACGGTGGCGGGAGGTGAGGGCATGGGGTGGGGTGGGGAATCAGGTGCAGGGGAGCTATGGGGGGAAAAAAAAGAGGAACACTTGTAATAATCTGAACAATAAAGATTTATTAAAAAAAAAAAAAATAGCCTGAGCCCTAACCGGTTTGGTTCAGTGGATAGAGCGTTGGCCTGTGGACTGAAGGGTCCCAGGTTCAATTCCGGTCAAGGGCATGTACCTTGGTTGCGGGCACATCCCCAGTAGGGGGCATGCAGGAGGCAGCTGATCGGTGTTTCTCTCTTATCGATGTTTCTGACTCTCTATCCCTCTCCCTTCTTCTCTGTAAAAAATCAATAAAATATATATATTTTTTAAAAAGAATAGCCTGAGAAAAAGGGAATTTTTCAGTTTTGCTGTTTATTAAGATGATATAGAGGTACAACGTAGAAAGAGAATTCATCTTGTTCATAGGTCAATGCAAAATAACGTTACAGAAAGGAGACCGTTGTAAAATAGTTTTAAAAGAAAATAACAAAGAAGTGGAGATTACTTTAATCCCACTACCACTGCAGACATCTAGGCATTGCTAAGCAATACTTCTTTTTCAGGTCAGCTCAAAAAGAGAAAAGCTAATGTAAAGGCTATGATGGACAAGGTCAAGAAAACCAAAGGGACAGGAGCAAGAGGAAATGAGACATGGTAACAGGCAGAAGGCAGAGAGAGAGGGCAAATCTTAGTCACTAAACATAGACATTGCTAGTAAAAGAAATACTGCACAATATGAAGATAGAAAACTTAAGTGAGAAAGAAAAAAATAATTAAGCTTTTCAATAAGAATCATCCCCAAGGCTTCTGTTAATTGAAATCACCAATCTCTGCTCTTGTTCCTAAATTTCTGACAATACACTACTACATTTGAAATGTTTTCTGGGGAACTGAAAATAAAGATTTAAAATATATTTATTATATAGGCCTCAACCTAGTTTTTACATTAAAAATTCAACTATGCCCAACTTGAGAAGTTTTTGTAATGTGCATGGCAATATTAAGTACACAATCTGTGTATTGAATACGTATTTAATTTCAATATATTTGGTTTGGGAATTTCCATTCTTACATAATCTGCCTAACTAGTTTATCATTTATCCAAATTCTTGTCTGTACTGCTCATTATAATACGAGGTGTCTTAGCAGAACCTTTACTTATTCTCACAGGATCAAACAGTGTCTACCTGTAACAATGACCAACATGTGGCAAAATAAATAAATAAATAAATAAATAAACGGGCATCCTCTGTGAACTTAGTCTAAAGCTGCCGACCGTAATCCAGGCCGACATTAAACATTTACTTGGGAAAATATTAAAAAGGCCTTAAAGTATAATTTAAATGCTTTTCTTGTATTGTTTCATGATTACAAAAAAAAAACAAACACAAAGAACTCATTTCTGACCATCACAACCTTAAGAGGCCTGCCTCAGCTGCCCGTTCTACATCAAACTCCTCAGAGGACAGGAGTCATGCCTCCTGCTCAGCTCTTACTCCTCGTTCGCAAGCATACGTCCATCAGCCAGCACCCAGCAGGCTCCCCAGCCCTGGTCCACGCTCTGAAAACGTAATGGTAAGTGACCTGGAACACACAAGAGGTGAAGAGAAAGAATTCTGTCTACTGCCCCACACACAGGGAAGCTGTGAAGCAAACACAAGTCTCACACGACTCGACGGTGCTGGTGCTGGTAACCTCTGTGTGTCGTATCAGTTTGCAGCCACCCTGCAGTTTCAACTCAGCTCAAAAAGAGAAAAGCTAATGAGGCCCTTTCCCCACCATTGACATAAGGTCAATGTCAATTAAAGGGCCCCTGAGCAGTTGACAGGAGTCTTGAACAGGAGCGCTTGTTCTGGGTAGGCAAGATACACCTAGCGGGGTCAGTCTGACCCTCCAAAGTGCAGTAACTGTGGCCAGCTCAGCTCTCACTGTCCTCACAGCCACAGAGAGGCCCACATCAGATCAAGCAAACTCGGGCAGTTCAGGAGGTAGGCAAGGCATGAACCCTTAAGCTATCTCCACCCTCACCTTTGTACGTTGAAACTGCATTCATTCAACAAGTATTTATTGGGGCTTCTTTCTTACAGGAGCTGTTCTAGATGTTCAGGCTAGAGCTGTGAACAAAATAAGAGTCCCTAGTCCAGGCAGCATGGCTCAGTGGTTGAGCGTTGACCTACGAACCAGAAGGTCAAGGTTCGATTCCCGGTCATGGCACATGCCTGTGTTGCGGGCTCGATCCCCAGTGTGGGGTGTGCAGGAGGCAGCCAATCAATGATTCTTCCTCATCATTGATGTTTCTATCTCTCTCCCCCTCTCCATTCCTCTCTGAAATCAATAAAAATGTATTTTTTAAAAGAGCCCCTGCCCTAACGGGTATGCATGGGTACTGCCAAAATGCGGAAGATGGGACAGCTTCACTAGGAGAGGCAACACACCCAGAGCATGACCAACTGCCATGTTCAAGTTGGTAACACCGCCAACTCACATTCAGCAGAGCACACACTGCGCCCATTGGAAGAAACGTTAGAGCCTGGAGATACCACATGTGAACAATTTTCTTCTCAGGATTTTTGTTTTTATTTTCCTTAAGCCACAACTAAGTCTTAATGATTTGAATGACTCCCTAGACAATGTTCACCATATAAATGTCATATAATAGAATGATATAAATAAAGGTAAAAAAAAGGTGATAGACAAAAATTAAAATTCTGGTCATGGACATTACATCAATAAGAGGAAAATGGGAATAAGAGAACTATCCATTTCATCATCAGACCTCCCCACTAGAATATCTCACAGCCAAAGGGTTTTTGCAAATATAGTCTCCACTCCCACATGGTAATCCATACATCTGCCCAGACTAAAATGTTTTCAACTCAACTATAATTGTGGTCTCTCCTACTGAACCGCCTTTCATAGCTCTCCATTACCTACAAAATTGAATAAATTATTTCCCCTGCCTGACATTCAAGGTCCCTCCCTCCCTTAGGGTGACCCAAGCTCTCCTTCCCAGACTTTACTCATCTCTCCTCAGGACACAGAGCTCCATTTTCCTACCTCTGCTGGGACCATCCTTCTCCAAATCCCCACCTGTCAACATTTTGCTCCTTTATCAAAGATGCCCTCAAGTGCCACATCCTCTATGAAATTTCTCCTCTTCCTCTCCATTTTAGTGCTCAGATCATATTGGACTTCTCTTCTGGCACTTACCACAGTATGCCTGATGTTATGATGATATCTTTAGATTTAACTGGGCTATCACATCACACTCTAGACATCCAAATATATGACGTCCTAAAAGAACACCATCACAAAAGAGAAAGCTCATAGAAAGACATACTATCTGCATGGGACAGGATACAATCATCCTCAGCCATTTTGCAAAGTTATATTAATTTCCAGGTCAAAAAAAAAAAGATGAATGAACTATACAAAATGATGACAATAATACCTCAGAAAATAAACAAAGATTTACCATCTGATCCAACAATTCCACTCCTGGGTATACAGTATATCCAAAAGTGAAAGCAGGGATTTGAGCAGATAGTTGAATACCCATGTTCATAGGAGCATTAATCACAATAGCCAAAAGAAGGAACCCAAGTGTCCATCAGTAGATGAGTAGATAAACAAAATGTGGTACATACACACTATGAAATGTTATTCAGCCTTAAGAAACAAAGGAAATTGACACATACTACAACATCGATAAACTGTGCCAGACACAGACCAATATTGTTATGATTCCTCTTATATGAAGTACTAGAAGAGGCAAATTCACTAACACATAAAGTAGACTGGGTGGCCAGTGGCTGGGAAACGTGTAATGGGGTGTTGCTGTTTAACAGATACAGAGTTTCAGTTCCAGAAGATGAAAAAGTTCTGGAAATGGATGGAGGTGATGGTTGTACAACAATGTAAATGTATTTAATGCCACTGAACCATAAACTTAAAAACTGTTAAAAGGGCAAGTTTTATGCTATTATATTTTACTGCCACAACAAAAGAAGATGAATGAAAAAATGTCAGAGGGTCAAAATCACCTGGAATGTATTAAAAGGGTTAAGGAGCCCTAACCGGTTTGGCTCAGTGGATAGAGCATCAGCCTATGGACTGAAGGGTCCCAGGTTCGATTCCGGTCAAGGGCATGTACCTTGGTTGCGGGCGCATCCCCAGTTGGGGGTGTGTAAGAGGCAGCTGATCGATGTTTCTCTCCCATCAATGTTTCTAACTCTCTATCCCTCTCCCTTCCTCTCTGTAAAAAATCAATTATATATATACTAGAGGCCTATTGCACGAAGATTCGTGCAATAGGCCTTCCTTCCCCTGGCTACTGGCACTGGTTTTCCTCCAGCACCCGGGACCAAGGCCTTCGCTGCAGACTCCAGCCGGAGTCTGCCATCTTCATCTTCGCTACTGACTCCAGCTGCAGTCTGCCGTCTTCGTCATTGCTGTGGCCAGAGTGCCGCTCCTGTAAATCCCTTCAGTCCCCGCCCTCCCTCTCATAGCAGGCATCCTGCCCTGCCTGGTTGCTCCGTGCCTGGAGTGGCTGGGCGGCCGCCATCTTTGTCCTTCTAATTTGCATATTCCCTCCTGATTTGGCTGGTGGGTGTCACGGAGGTACGGTCAATTTGCATCTTTCTCTTTTATTAGTGTGGATTTTTTAATTTTTTAAAGGGTTAAGAAATATATGCCACTTTTCAGGAAATGGTGTCCATCCATTCCAAATGCCAAGAAATTATGTAACAAGGAGCAGAGTACTTGATCACTTGCCCAAGGCTTCTAGGGGTATTCTGATCATGTGGGACCTTAAACAGAAAAGCAAGGCACCCCAGAATAAAGTTCCAGAGCAAACAGCACCTGGACCAACCTAGTTAACCCTAATGCCCGAATACTTTCTTTACTTACTTGCTGAGAGTTCTTTCCATGCTTGTGCCATTCAATGATTCCTAGGGAATTTGAAGGGGAAAAAATCCGAAGCACTCACATATCAAGATACATTCTGAATCTACCTTTATTATCAGAGAAGACAAAGAAAAGTATACATATCCAAAGTAATTTGGTCTTCGTAAAATCTTATAAGACGACATGCTATATCTTGGATTAACACCTTCCTACACATGACAAGTAAAAGTTTGTTTCTAGCCTTTGTGTATATGTGTTTGTGTATATGTATCTGAAGGAAGAAAACAAGGAGAGGGAAACTGCCTTTGTGAAAATAAAATAAAATTTTTCAGTCAGCAAACCTATAAAAAAAAAAGGAGAGTTCTTTCCAGCGGTATGCTAGAGCCAGTTTGTATCAGCTCATAAGAGAAACTTTTCGGACATTTCTACCAGCCAGTTGTTAAGTACATTATTTAAAACTATATTATAGCCGAAACCCAAAGTGGATGGAGCATCCGTTTATGGACTGGGGGGTCCCAGGTTCGATTCCGGTCAAGGGCATGTACATTGGTTGCGGGCACATCCCCGGTGGGGGGTGTGCAGGAGGCAGCTGGTCGATGTTTCTCTCTCATCGATAATTCTAGCTCTCTATCCCTCTCCCTTCCTCTCTGTAAAAAAAATCAATAAAATATTTTTTAAAATAAATAAATAAAATAAAATAAAACTATATTATATAAAGTTACACTTAAATGCCCAGCCAGCGTGGCTCAGTGGTTGAACAATGACCTATGAACCAGAAGGTCACAGTTCAATTCCAGGTCAGGACATATGCCGGGGTTGCGGTCTCGATCCCCAGTGGGGGCATGCAGGAGGCAGCCAATCAATGATTCTCTCTCATAATCTATCACTCTCTCCCTCTTCCTTCCTCTCTGAAACCAATAAAAATATATTAAAGACACACTTAAAGTATACTTAAAACAAAGGTAATAAGTACTCAACTGATATTACTTCCTAATTATTTTCCTACATTTCTACTATGATCTTGAGGTTACTCTCTGCCTACTGCATCTGAACAGCGACAGTATTACAGAACAGTGTGCTACTGCACACCCCTTCCCGTGTTCAATGACGTCACATTTGGCCAACGGTGGAATTATTTACACCATGGAAATCAGTGAACCAATGGACCAGAGTGTTGTTTTGTTTTTCAAGAGAGCTTGTTGTTAAACTGGTTCTTCCCCATTCAAAGTACCTCATCAATAAAATTAGGTACCTTCCAAAAAATAGTCGTAAGCTTCAAGGTGACCAACAGTTACTATGAACCCAAAACATAAAAATGAATTTTATTTCAATCCACAAGTAGGGTAACTGAAGCAATCTTTAGAAAGGGGAGTTTCTCACAAATTCTTAGAGATTACTGAGATACCCTAAAGGACGCAGAGCCTACTACCGCTACATAGCGTCACCACAGGAATAGAATGGGTTTTAGAAATCGGGAAATGGCATTTTGGGATTTTTTTTCCTTCCAATGTTTTTCAATGCTGTCATACATTTATAAAAAGCAAAAAGAGGATCATACTACACATACAGTTTAATAAACTGCTTTTCAATTTTAATATAGTGTCAATAATTTTCCAATTATTAAATAATCTCCCTCACCCTTATTACAGCATGTTAGAGTGCCGGTGCACAAATTCGTGCACAGGTGGGGTCTGGCCGGCCCACCCCGATCAGGGCCGATCAGGCTAGGCAGACCCAGCAGGGGGGAGGGGACGCAGGAGGTTGGCGGCCCTGCCCAACCCCCCAATTGGTAGGGAGGGCCCGGTTGGGGGCAGGGCAGGCTAGGGGAGGGGCCACAGGTGGTTGGCCCACCCCCTGGCCAAACTCCCATTGAACTCCCAGTAGAGGGGACAATTTGCATATTAGCCTTTTATTATAGAGGATAACTGTAAAATAACATACTAAAATACTTGCTAAAGCTGAAGGAAGATAATTCTCAAGGTAAAAGAAATAATGGAATTGGTAAAAGGACAGTGGAGGCAATAAATATAAGTAGATGTTTCACAATCCTCTCTACCCCGGCCTTCTGACCCTCAACATATCTCACACATCAGTTTTTTTAGCATACAGCGCAACCTCATTCAAATATGAGTAATCATGGAGTAGGAACACAGGCAAGAGGCAGATAATAATATGCATTGTGAAAATAATCAACAGGAGTGGCTACATAACGAAAATGTAGGTTCCTTGTTCAAAAATTATTAAGAATTTCAAAGCTGTGACAGCAGAGCAGTAAGTCTGTGGATGCACAGGTCACACACCCATGAAGCCAGCCATGAAAAGCAACAAAAGAAACAGACTACGAGTTCACACAAAAACAGCTCTCCATTGTCTGAAAAATATTAAAGATAAAATTGTCTCTCATGACTCAGACATTAGACATGACGTTTCCAAGAATTTATTATCGTTTATATAAGAGATTTGTTTTCTTTAAGGTATTACATATGTGTCCTTATTCCCCCATTGCCCCCCCCCTACACACACCCCAATCATGCCCTCCCTGGTGTCTGTGCCCATTGGTTAGGCTTATATACATGCATACAAGACCTTTGGTTGATCTCTCCTCCTTCCCCCCACCCTCCCCTACCTTCCCTCTGAGATTTGACGGTCTGATCTATGCTTCTCTGTCTCTGGATCTGTACCTGTTCATCAGTTTATGTTGTTCATTATATTCTACAAATGAGTGAAATCATGTGATATTTATCTTTCTCTGACTGTCTTATTTCACTTAGCATAATGCTCTCCAGTTCCATCCATGTTGTTGCAAATGGTAAGAATTCCTTCTTTTTTACAGCAGCGTAGTATTGCATTGTGTAGATGTACCACAGTTTTTTGATCCACTCATCTGCTGATGGGCACGTAGGCTGTTTCCAAACCTTAGCTATGGTGAATTGTGCTGCTATGAACATAGGGGTGCATATATCCTTTCTGATTGGTGTTTCTAGTTTCTTGGGATATAGTCTTAGAAGTGGGATTACTGGGTCAAATGGGAGTTCCATTTTTAGCTTTTTGAGGAAACGCCATACTGTTCTCCACAGTGGCTGCACCAGTCTGCATTCCCACCAGCAGTGCACGAGGGTTCCTTTTTCTCTGCATCCTCGCCAGCACTTGTCATTTGTTGATTTGTTGATGATAGCATTTCTGACAGGTGTGAGATGGTACCACATTATCATTTTTATTTGCATCTCTCGGATGATTAGTGACTTTGAGCATGTTTTCATATGTCTCTTGGCCTTCCTTATGTCCGCTTTCAAAAAGTATTTAGGTCCGTTGCCCATTTTTTGATTGGGTTGTTTATCTTCCTTTTGTTAAGTTATATGAGTTCCCTGTAAATGTTGGAGATTAAACCCTTATCGGTGATAACATTGGCAAATATGTTCTCCCATGCAGTGGGCTTTCTTGTTGTCGTGTTGATGGCTTCTTTTGCTGTACAGAAGCTTTTTATTTTGATGTAGTCCCATTTGTTTATTTTCCCTTTAGTTTCCATTGCCCTAGGAGCTGTATCAGTGAAGATATTGCTTCGGCATATGTCTGAGATTTTGCTGCCTGTGGATTCCTCTAACATTTTTATGATTTCCCGTCTTTCATTTAAGTCCTTTATCCATTTTGAGTTTATTTTTGTGTATGGTGTAAGTTGGTGTTCTAGTTTCATTTTTTTGCATATATCTGCCCAATTTTCCCAACACCATTTATTGAAGAGACTGTCTTGACTCCATTGTATGTTCATGCCTCCTTTGTCAAATATTAATTGAGCATAGTGGTTTGGGTTGATTTCTGGGTTCTCTATTCTATTTCATTGGTCTCTATGTCTGTTCTTGTGCCAGTACCAGGCTGTTTTGAGAATAGTGGCTTTGTAATACAGCTTGATTTCTGGTATTGAGATCCCTCCTACTTTGTTCTTCTTTCTCAGGATTGCTGCAGCTATTCGGGGTCTTTTTTTATTCCAGATGAATTTTTGGAGAGTTCTTTCTAGGTCTGTGAAATATGCCATTGGTATTTTAATGGGGAGTGCATTGAATATATAGATTGCTTTGGGTAGTATGGACATTTTAATGATGTTGATTCTACTAATCCATGAACATGGTGTGTTCTTCCATTTGTTTATGTCTTCCTCTCTTTTTTCAGTGTCCTATAGTTTTCTGAGTACAGGTCTTTTACCTCCTTAGTTAAGTTTATTCCTAGGTATTCATGTAAGAGATTTTAAATGGAGTAAATTGGCTAAAGAAATGGATTAGAGAAAATTACAGAATGGAAGTAATACAACTATAACAATAAAATATGGAGTAAGCACTTGAACACACAAACAAACCTAAGGAAATCACTCAAAATTAAATGGGCAGAAACAAAGGTACATAAATGATTACAAGAACAGATACTAGATTTGGAAGACGAAGGAGATATAACACAGCAACGATAGTTCTTGAAAAGTGAATACTTAATATGTGCAAAAAATATTAAAAGAGCTAATAGAGGAAAACTTTCTGAGGCAAAGACAGCCTTGAATCTACAGACATAAAACCACCCATGCCCGGACAGGCTGATAAAGCTCAAATTCCAAAAGAATGAAAGAATCCCACAGGCACATCCCACGGAAACAGCCGGTCATGTGGGAGAGAGAAAAGCATTACCCTGGCCTCAGCCTTCTCCTCCAGAAATACCCAACGCTAACAAAGAATGGAGAGAAATGTCTGAAAATCCAAGGGCAAGAAAATGTAACCCAAGACTTGCTACTCAGCCAAACAGTCCTTTAGCTACAAAGGCAAGAAACAGCCATTCCGAAGCAGTTAGGAGTTCAGGAAACACAGTACCCGCAGGACT
The DNA here is from genome assembly GCF_027574615.1 of Eptesicus fuscus. Taxonomy (NCBI): domain Eukaryota; kingdom Metazoa; phylum Chordata; class Mammalia; order Chiroptera; family Vespertilionidae; genus Eptesicus; species Eptesicus fuscus. The sequence goes on along the minus strand of NC_072480.1, from coordinate 63,330,321 downwards.
TAAATCTGACGATGAAATCCAGCCAAACTAGAATGAATCAAAATTTTAGAAAGTCAGAAATGGCAAAACCATGGTAAAAAGTACTAAATCCATTTTTTTAAAAAAAGGACTAGTAAAAGAGCTATGGGGATTGTAATATTAGAATAGAATACAAATGCTATAATCCTTTCCATTGTAAAATTCATAATTGATAAAAATTGGGAACTGGCGGGAAAAGAGAAGGTATAAGGTCAGTGCTAATTTTTTTTTCCGCCTTTTAAATGAGTCAGTATGTCTCCATTTGAAACAAGTAGTTTATGAGAAATTATTCCAATCACAACCTTTTTTCTATTTTCTTATAAATTAAGCTACTAAAAGATATCTTCAGTCTCCCTCAGCAATTCTTTCCATCTCACTTCAATTTCTTTTTCTTTGCTTTAATTAAAGTCAACTTTATTTTATACCTTTAAGTAAAATAACATGTATGGTAAGATTCCATCCATCCTTCTGACTTTACCTATAGCAAACTCTAGATGGAATTCACAAAACGATAACATCAGAATTTCTGAGGAGTCAAAAGCTCTATGCAGATTTTCAACTGGGCAGGGGGTTGGCACCCCCAACCCCTGTGTAGTTGAAGAGTCAATTGTATTTCTAAATGGTGAGTGTTTTAATTTCTTCTTTCTTTTTTTTTTCTGTAATAAGAATGTATTGCTCAACTGGTGTGGCTCAGTGGTTGAGTGTCGACCCATGAACTAGGAGGTCACGGTTGGATTCCAGGTCAGGGCACATGCCTGGGTTGCGGGCTTGATCCCCATCAGGAGCGTGCAAGGGGCAACCAATGGATGTTTACCTCTCACATCGATGTTTCTCTCTCTTTGTGTCCCACTCCCTTCCTCTCTCTCTAAAAATCAATTTAAAATTTTTTTAAAAGAATGTATCATTTCCCCCCCAAATAAATTACTTTTTAACAACAACGAAGAAAATCTTATCATTACTACCTAAAAAAAAGGATTTTACTAGTTTTGCTCTTCATTCCCACCCATGCCCATCAGCCCAGGTTTCAGTCAGGGGCATGGTGGTGGTTGAAGGCACAGTAGCCAGGCTGGGGTCAGATCATGGCTCTACTGATTACCAGCTTTGTGACTATGTACATGTTGCTTCACCTCTCTGTGCCTCAGTTTCCTCATATGTAATAGCACCTACCGCTCAGTGTTGTTTTGAGAAAACAATACCAGGGTGGACAAAAGTAGAATTACAGTTGTGAGTATGTAAATCACAGAGCTTATTCATGTATTACTATTTTTAAACCTACTTTTGCCCCACCCTGTATATATAAAGGGCTTAGAGCCACGTGTGACATATATACGGTATGTGCTCTAAAAGTGTTGGCTCTTACTATTCAAGGAGGGAAAGCGGCAGTGGGGTAGGAGACAGGCAGGGAGTCCAAGTGCCCCAAGCAGTGAGTCATTTCATAGACTTTCTCTAAGAACGGTCTTGGCCAAAGCTAACACTGTGCTGCTCCTATGCAATGAGTCACGGCTCCCCACCCCCCGCCGTTCCTGTCAGTCCTGTCAAAGGGTTGTTTTATTCGCTTCTCAAGCCTTCCAAAAACATTTGGAATCTGCACAAAAGAAGAAATATGAAACTTTCAGGCAGTGATAAGAAGTTCTAAGCTTCGGCCCCAGGGTTTTCTTGGCAACTCTGGCTGGAGTTCCTGTCACAACACTCAGGTGTGCTTCAGAACTCCCGAGGTCACGGGAGACCCAGCTACAGCTCAGGAGCTCCAGCAGGTGCTCCAAGACATCAGCCCTTGAAAACATCCCCAATACACACAAAAACAATATGTATGTTGTCCCACTTTAAAATAACAGAGTAAGTCTCACTGATTCTTTGCAAAGTTAAAGCAGAAGGGCAATCCCTGCAAAGCATTGCAGCCACTAGGTAACTTGGCTTAACAGTGCACAGTTGAACAACGAGTCAACATTGTGGTCAATTTCCTGTCAGTTTTCACTGTGTACTTTTACTACCTGAGATACACATTCTGGAGTTGGAAAGAAGCAAGCCAGGACTCTGGTGGAATCCATACACCCACTCGCAGCTCAGTCCTTCCCATCACCACACCAAGATCACAGCTGTGGCAGATCCATGGCTTCTGCTTCAACAATTGCGAATAGGGATGAGAACACTCTCCTTTGAGTGTCGTCTTTGTCACAGCAAACTGGAGGAAAGTGAACAAGGCATCCTGGGGACTGTGGTCACCAACACTTTATTCCCTCTGAATCGGGGTCCATTTCACTAGTCTCTCACCACATCACACCCCCACCGCCATCCTTGGTCACAGAGCCCATCTGCCAGGCTGCAGTTAACACTAAACAACTAGCCCAACCGGTGTGGCTCAGTGGCTGAGCATCGACCTATGAACCAGGACATCATGGTTCGAGTCCCCCGTCATGGTTCAATTACCCGTCAGGGCACATGCCCTGGTTTGGGGCTCGATCCCCAGTAGGGGACGTGCAAGAGGCAGCCAATCAATGATTCTCTCTCATCATTGATGTTTCTATCTCTCCCTCTTCTCTGAAATCAATTAAAAATATATTTTTTAAAAATGAAACAACTAACTCTACTTTCCTTTTGTTCACTGAAGGCACAGGTAGTGACTGGTCAATAAGTCCTCTGATCAGCATGAGGGTGCCTGTTATCACACCCAGGGGACAAAAATCTGGCCAAGCCAAATACTTGAAAGTTTTCCTTGATTTGCAGGAACTTATTGATGCCCCGCCCCCTCCCATGACTACTTCCAGCAATCCGTGACTGAGGGACTCTGGTATAGGCTTTCAGAAATCCTGCAAGTACCTCCCAGGCCTGCATGCCCATGTTGCAAACCCCTTAAGAATCCAAAGACTCCAAGTTGAGAGACAAAAACCTAGAGTACATGAAAATCAAAACGTGAAGAAGTTTTACCCAGGATGACTGATATCCTGAAATACACAAAACTCCTCCTCTAAGGAATTTTCTTAAGTACCACCTGAAATTTAAGCAAACCATGGAACAATTTGCCATTGACTATTTACTTATGCCAACTGCCCATCAAATCCCTCTCCTGCTTTGCAAGGGCAGAAAGCAAGAACAAATTACTTATTTAGACCTGAGATTTCCCGGCTTAGGGGAAGGCAGGAGACGAAAATGCAATGCAATGCAATGATGCTGAAGTTGAAAGAGCTGATTGAGTGAATTGGGTTTTGTTTTTTTGTTGTGTGTGTTGTTGTTTTTTTTACATGCATATCCAACATTAGAGCTAACACGTCAGAATGACAGGCATCCTTAACTGCTTTTATTTATGAAGCAACCAGAATGCAGATTTCCCCACTAATCTACTGCACTTTTTCACGGTGTGATTATGCAGCACTACGAATGCATCTTTCTGGCACAATCTGTCGGCCTGCCTTCTCTATTGGGTGGCTGTGGGTGATGCGGCTGTAATAATAAATACAACAGAGTGAACCTGTGTTCCCTCACTCTGGCTTTCAGAAATGTGCTAAATTATCCCATATTCTCACTGGGCTCTAAACCCTCCACCCTATCTGATTTTGCACAGATGTTCAAGAAGAAATGTGTTTTTGTGTGTGTGTGTGTTTTTTTCTTTAAATGAATGTCAAGGGCCTGGCAAAGTACTGTACAAAAAAACGCCAAAGTCAGCACTGTGCTGAAAAGCTGATTATTAGCTCACTTCCTTCTCTCTCCAGTTTCTCCACTTCCAAAAAGGTAAACATGGAAACTATCACACGAGCCCAAGGTCTTTAAATAACCAGGAAGCAGGCAGGTTATGGGTAGTTTTTCTCTGTTCCTTTATGCTGAACTTTAAGAAGCTCTTAGTACTGTGGGTATCTGAAGGGTGCTGTGCTAGAGGCAGCCCTGTGGTTCTCATTCTTTTGGCTACAGTCCCTGGGGAGGGGAGGTCGTGGGGAAATTCCGAGGGGTCACATAAGCACGTAGTGACACTGGTAAAGTAGCCTGAGACCAGTCCCACCTCCTGTACCAACCCCCATGACACCCTATTTCCAGAGCCTTGCTTATTCGCCAGTGTCCCCCTCCTTCCCATCACTTCCTCCCCGTGGCCCCCAAGCAGCCAAAATTAAACCTATAGCCTGGTGTCTGCTGGATTCCTCCTCAGAACCGCCTCATTCACGGCTAGTCAAAACTAGAATTCCCAGACTTGTTCCCACCCCGCCCCGCAGAACAGCACCGAGCCGAGGAAGCACAGAAGGATTTCCAAATTCCAAGTTGTCAGAGACATCTTCCCTTTGTTCCATCCAGCAGAGAATTGCTAAACTGAAGTGAGGCTGGCAAGCATCCCCAGAGAGAGTGAAAAATCTGCGGTCAAGAGATGTATTAAAAACACACACACACACACAAAAAAAAAAAAACAGCTCTCGGCATCCGACCTAGTTCACGGCGACATGGCTAAACGCACCAAGAAGGTGGGAATTGCCGGTAACTACGGGACCCGTTATGGCGCCTCCCTCAGGAAAATGGTGAAGAAAATTGAAATCAGCCAGCAGGCCAAGTACATTTGCTCCTTCTGTGGCAAAACCAAGATGAAGAGGCGAGCCGCGGGGATCTGGCACTGTGGTTCCTGCATGAAAACAGTCGCTGGTGGTGCCTGGACCTACAACCCCACTTCTGCCGTCACGGTGAAGTCACCCATCAGAAGACTGAAGGAGCCGAAACCGGTTTGGCTCAGTGGATAGAGCGTCGGTCTGCGGACTGAAAGGTCCCAGGTTCGATTCTGGTCAAGGGCATGTACCGTGGTTGCGGGCACATCCCCAGTAGGGGGTGTGCAGGAGGCAGCTGATCGATGTTTCTAACTCTCTATCCCTCTCCCTTCCTCTCTGTGAAAAATCAATAAAATATACTTAAAAAAAAAAAAAAAGAAGAAGAAGACTGAAGGAATTGAAAGACCAGTAGAAGCTCCACAGTTTGAAACACTGCGAGCCTATAATAAGTGTGTTAATTTATATAACAAAAAAAAACAAAAAAACAAACAAAAAAACCCACACAGAACAAACCTCTCAGACAAACTGTATTTAATTTTCTGTGCGATAGTGAGAAAGACAAGATGGAAAAATGTGAATGAGTGAACGTGCTGATACATGCAGAGGTAGAGGTATGTTTAACAGCAAACCTATCATATTGACAAATCATATGTATTCTCTTCGACTAATCCATAAATACTGGACTGAATCTGCACCCTTAGAAAAGGAAAATTTTCAGTAAGTTTTTAACAATTTAGGTCTGGCATTATTACTGCTTCTACAGTAAATTTTTTTTTTTTTATCATCTTCTACTGGACCTTGGCAAAAAAAAAAAAGTGAACTTTCAGTTGAACATGGCAGATAAGTCACATGCCTTCATCACTTCTCCCTCCAAAAATCCTACCAAAGTGACAGGAAACCTAACATTTTAAAGGAACAAAACAATATATAGCAGCAGAGACAAGAGCAGACAAGACATTTAACTGACTACTGGGATGATGAGAAGCAGAGAGAAGGAAGTGATGATCTATAACCTGTAGGATGTTCAAAGGGGCTCCAACAAATAGGCCAGTTCCCTTCTGTGTCCCTGGGAGGCTCCTGCTGAAGGGAAGGGTGAGGAGTGGGGTGGAACAGAGGATGCAAATCAGATACAAAGGGATGGACCTGGGGGCCCCTGCTCCCCTCCCCTCTGCCCCAATTGCCAATGAAGACGTGTATTATCCAAAGAAGTTGAGGGATAGGACTGAATATCCAAGAGTAAATTCTGTTCTACTTATTTTTTGTCACAACTGGATCTCTTTAGGGTGTCAACTTAGACAAAGGTGCCTCCCTCCTGTCCGCCCACATGCTCCATCCTGAGCAAAGACACTGATACCATCTTTAACCTAACCTGTAAGCAGTGGTCTTCGGTCTCATCTCTTCCGAGGCACAACAGGCTGAATTCAAATATATGTGTCTTTCCTTTGAGATTGTCCTCAACTTTTCTCCATTTCAACAGATTCCTTCTCTCTTTTCGCTCCTCTGCAAGCAGACCCATTTATCGGTGGCCTTCTTTCTGCCTTCATGCCTTTTTATACCATTTCCTTTTGTTGTTTATGGAGTGCTTTCTCACATCTCGTCTCCTTCAAGAAGTATCCTCGGTTCAACTCATACCATGTTCTCAAAACGAATCCCTCTACCTTCCTACACAGATTAACAAATGACTTTCTCACCTTCCCAGACACTCAAGCCAAAACTCTGGAGTCACTTTTGTTTCTCCCTTTCCAGAATCCCCTGCACCTAATCACTCTAAAAACAAACAACAAACAAACAAAAAGGCGAAGAAGTTAAGCCAGGGAGATCAGAAACTCACATAACACCAGGCACAATGAAAAAGAGTGATGTGATTCAGGCCTGAATACGCTGCAAGAGGTGGTGGGAGTTACGGAAGAGTATACTTACTCCCCGTGGGACCCAAGTCCCCTTCCTCCATCCTGCTTCCAGAATACTCAGCTTATCCCAGGCTTATCCCAGGCAAGGCTGGTGGAATTATTCTCTGGAGAATCTGAATGCACACATATTGACATTGAATGCACACATATTGACATATTGACACATATGCACACATATTGACATTGACATCCAGTCAGACTGCTCCAAAACTGCCAAACCCCAAGCAAAGAGGAGAAAACTGTAGTTCTTGCTGTAGCTCCTGCTGGGTGGCCTCAGACAGTAGCTGACCTGCACCCAATTGGAGATCCAGAATCTAGGGTATCTAGTGGTCAGTGTGAAACGACACCAGATTTCAACCACTCTCATAAGGGACACATTCAAGAGGCAGACTCAGTGAGCACCAAAGTCCTACTGGAACAAGTCCTGCCCCATAAACGTGTCTCCAGCACAGCAATTCCTCCATTATAGACACAGCGGGTCCTCACAGCCAAGTGGCCTGGAGGTCAATTCCTCCCAGTGACACCAACAACAATCAAGAATTAACTACAACAAGGCTGTACACACAGCCCACAAATGGGTGCACCAAGAGGGTCCACCTCAGGTAACTGGGAGGCTGACCAGTTGAACCAATAGGACACCTAGTACACAAAGCTACCCTACCAACTCAGGGAAGCAGCAAAAATGAGGAGGCAAGGAAACAGATCCCAAACGAAAGAAATGGAGAAGAACAAATGAATGGACACAGAGTTCAAAACCATGGTTATAAGGTTTTTCAAGAATTTCATGGAAAAGGCCAATAAATTTAATGAGACACTCGAGGATATGAAAAAGGACCAACTAGAAATTAAACATACACTGACTGAAATAAAAAATATTATACAGAGACCCAACAGCAGACTAGAGGAATGCAAGAATCAAGTCAAAGATTTGAAATACAAAGAGGCAAAGGACACTCCTCCAGAAAAGCAAGAAGAGAAGAGAATTCAGAAAGTTGAAGGTAGTGTAAGAAGCCTCTGGGACAACTTCAAGCGTACCAACATCAGAATTATGGGGGTGCCAGAAGAAGAGAGAGAGCAAGATACTGAAAATCTATTTGAAGAAATAATGACAGAAAATTCCCCCACCTGGTGAAAGAAATAGACTTACAAGTCCAGGAAGCACACAGAACCCCAAACAAAAGGAATCCAAAGAGGACCACACCAAGACACATCATAATTAAAATGCCAAGGGCAAAAGACAAAGAGAGAATATTAAAAGCAGCAAGAGAAAAACAGTTAGTTACTTACAAGGGAGCACCCATACGATTATCAGCTTATTTCTCAACAGAAACTATGCAGGCCAGATGGGAGTGGCAAGAAATATTCAAAGTGATGAATAGCAAGAACCTACAACCAAGACTACTCTACCCAGCAAAGTTATCATTCAGAATTGAAGGACAGATAAAGAGCTTCACAGATAAGAAAAAGCTAAAGGAATTCATCACCACCAAACCAGTATTATATGAAATGCTGAAAGGTATTATTTAAAAAGAGGAAAAAGAAGAAAAAGTAAAGATAAAAATTATGAACAACAAATATGTATCTATCAACAAGTGAATCTAAAAGTCAAGTGAATTAAAAATCTGAAGAACAGAATAAACTGGTGAACACAATAGAATCAGGGGCATAGAATCGGAGTGGATTGATAATTCTCAGGGGGAAAGGGGTGTCTGTGTGGGGGGTACGGGAAGAGACTGGACAAAATCATACACCTATGGATAAGGACAGTGCGGGGGAGATAAGGGCAAAAGGGAGGGTGGGAACCGGGTGGAGGAGAGATATGGGGGGAAAAAAGGAGAAACAATTGTAATAATCTGAACAATAAAGATTTATTAAATAAAAATATAAATAAAATTAAAATTAAAAAAAGAAAGTTGGGCAAAAAATAAATACATGGAGCCGAAACCGGTTTGGCTCAGTGGATAGAGCATTGGCCTGCGGACTGAAAGGTCCCAGGTTCGATTCCGGTCAAGGGCATGTACCTTGGTTGCGGGCACATCCCCAGTGGGGGGTGTGCAAGAGGCAGCTGATTGATGTTTCTAACTCTCTATCCCTCTCTGTAAAAAATCAATAAAATATATTTAAAAAATAAATAAATAAATAAATAAATAAATAAATACATGGAAATGTTAAAAGATAAGTAGGACATCTTCTAAAAGGTCAAATAATCAAATAAGAGGAATTACAGAAAGATTTTTTAATTTTTTTTTTTCCCCCTCAAGAAATGTCCCAGAGCCCTAGCCAGTTTGGCTCAGTGCATACAGCATCGGCCTACAGGACTGAAGGGTCCTGGGTTTGATTCCGGTCAAGGGCACATGCCTGGATTGCAGGCTCGATCCCCCGTAGGGGGAGTGCATGAGGCAGCCGATCAATGATTCTCTCTCATCATTGATGTTTCTATCTTTCTCTCTCCCTCTCCCTTCCTCTCTGAAATCAATAAAAAATATTTTTAAAAAAAGAATGTCCCAGAGTCTAGATAGACAAGCGTCTCCAGATTTAAAAGAAAAGCAAATGCCCGGCATAAGTAATTTTAAAAGGGCCCACTGAGATATATACCAAAAACTGTGAAACTTCAAAATATGAGAAATTAAGTGAGGATTCAAAAATGTTTCAGAGAGGAGAGAGAAAATAAATCAAATACAAAGGATGCTAGACGACAATGGAGCAATGTCTTCAAAATTTCAAAGATATTAGTTTCCATTTTTAATTCCACATGTAGTAAAATTATCAAGCAATCCTAAGCAGACATTAAAGACGTTTTTACATGCGCAGAGTTAAAAGAAATTTACCTCCCTTGAACCTTTCTGAGAAAGCTACTGAAGTATGTGTCCTACCAAAACAATGGCATAAACCATGATATTAAAGGATATGGAATCTAGAAAAGAGTGAGCCCAGGAAAGGAGACCAGTTAAGGAAAGTCCCTGAATGATGGTTGTATACTAACGAGGACTAGAGTACAATCCATTCAGACAGGAGTTGGAGGATGGGGATGTTGCAGATGATGTATAAGTATACAACAGGGAAAAAAGATGAGGAATTGGTTTAAAAAATGGTAAAAATTAGTTGCAAGAAAATTTACAGGTCTGTTGAAGCTATTTGGAAGAAATTAGCCATCCTATATAATAAAAGCCTAATATGCTAAGTGTTAGGTCATCCGATCGTTTGTTCAACCAATCAAAGCATAATATGTTAATAATATGCAAAGGACGCTCAACCACTCACTATGACGTGCACTGACCACCAGGGGGCAGACAGTCAACCGATTGACCAGTCGCTATGACAGGCACTGACCATCAGGGGGCAGACGCTCCAACTGGTAGGTTAGCTTGCTGCTGGGGTCCAGCCAATCAGGACTGAGCGAGACGGGCCGGACACACCCTGGAGCCCTCCCACGGTCCCTCCCTGGCTGGCCAACCTTCCGCATCCCTCACTGGCCCCGATTGTGCACCGGTGGGGTCCCTCGGCCTGGCCTGCACCCTCTTGCAATCCGGGACCCCTCAGGGGATGTCGGAGAGCCAGTTTCGACTTGATCCCGCAGGCCAGGCCAAGGGACCCCACTGGTGCACTAATTTGTGCACCAGGCCTCTAGTGGGTACATAAAAAATCAAGTAACATTTTAAGAAATGAATTATCTCCAGGAAAAACAAAGTTTGTGTTGTTGTTTTTTGTTGTTTTTTTGTGTTTTTTTTCTTTTTTTTGGGGGGGGGGAGATTTACTCAGTGATATTAACGTATATAACAACTACTACATTAACACTGTACTATAACTACATGGAGGGGGAGGGCAGGAGATAAGGGTTCAGACTGCTGTTACTGTCTACAGCAGGAGTTACCAGGGACCTGGAAGTTTTAACAGCCTTTCAACTCATCATCCTGTGTTCATATGTTCCACCAAAGCTAGAAGGTTTCCCTACACACTGAGGGACGGGCTCCACCAACATGAGAGAGAAAATGCGGGGAAAAAAAGACATAGGCTGTAGGAAGTAGATTTCATAAAGAGAAGCAAGGGGATTCCCAGGGTAACGCCAGAGAGATCTCTGATGCTGATGAGGTCAGAGAGAAACCCAGCCCAGACTGGAGCAGCTCAGAAGACTTCAGACTAAATCTTCTCCTGGATAAAACACAGCATCTCTGAGCAACTGATGAACGGGAATATACGGAAAGGGATTTCGGCATGAAGTGAGAGCAGCCCTGGAATGAATTAGGTAAGTATACGGAAAATGAAGCAAAGGAAAAGCTAGATGATTATTAACTCCAAAGAAAGCAAAAATTGAGCAAAATCGAAAAGCAGCCATGGTATGAACACAAGCCACATGACTCACTGCATGGCTCCGTCGTCAATAGTCAAAGCAGAGCATTGCAATAGCATGACCGCAGGTCCTGAGCTACTGGGAAGTGTGTCTTTTATTCTTGTATAGCTGCACATCATTACCTACTATGATTAGAAAAAAATAAAGTTAGAGCCCATATTACTCTTTGAAGCAACATAAATTTAAAAAACTAAGCATTAAAGTTCTAAGGAAAATATGAGGTTTTTAAAAAATGCTCTCAGACCAAGGAAGATCTCTCTCTATAAACATGATCTAGATTCACTTGCCATACCAGTAAAGGAAAAGACTGATGAAAGTACAAAGCCAAAAAGCAAAGTACCAAGCAGGACAGAGCATTTGAAATACATCTGATGAAGAGCTAATCTTCTGCATGTGCAAAGGAACTCATACACATCAGTAAGAAAAATATTTACAACCTAACAGAAAAACGAGCAAAAGACAGGTAGCAGATAGACAGCGAAGAAAATCCACATGGTTTGCCAGCAATGAAATGGCGTACAATCCCAACTCGTAATAAGAAAAATGCAAAATGACAATTAAGAAAAACTGGCCTCTGACTGATGAGATTAGGAAAGGTGAAAACTTTAGCAGGCAGTTAATCACCATGATGAAGGGACTCTGGATCCAGACTGCCTAGTTCACACGGCCACTTACTGAGGGTGGCCCTGGGGCAGGTTACGGCCTGTCTGGGGCCTCGGTTTCCTCATCTGGAAAGCTATGATAATGAGAGTACCTCTAAGTGTTGCTCTGAAGGTTAAACAATACTTGTAAAGCACTTGAAACAGTTCCTAGCACAAAGTAAGCACTACATAAGAGTTTCTAAAACAAACAAGTATAAACTCTTGGAAGACAACATGGCAATCTCTATCTATATTAAAAACAAATATACCCTTTGACCACAGATCCCACTTTTTGAATTTATATTTCAAATAGACTCACAAAAAGACATCAAGGACCTTCACTGCAGCATTGTTTGTAACAGCAAAATATCCTAAACCTAAGTGTCTATCAATAGGGCAACTTTACAGATAATTAAAGGCACCCCTATAAAATGGAATGTTATGTGCCACTAAAAAAAAATGAGGCAGATCTGTATATACCAATACAGAAGAACCGGCAAGGTGTAGTAAGTGGAGAGAACAAAATACAACACTATGCAGTGTATGCTACCATTGTGTTGTCTATGCATAAACTATTTCTGGGATAATTTTTTTTAATGGTGAAGATTATCATACAATGCTCCTACCAGGTGTGTTTCAATGGGCAAGAATCATGAAAGATTCTTTCCAAAATGGTAGAAAAGTCTTCTCCCTTAAAGAGAGTAAACTTTCCCCATGTAACTTTATTTTCACTATTTACTTAACAAACCTTGTTCCCACAGCATTGTATTAAAACAAACTTCAGCCCTGGCCAGGTGGCTCCGTGAGTTGGAGCATCATCCTATACACCAAAAAGGTCACGGGTTTGATTCCGGGCCAGGGCACATACCTAGGTGTCTATGGGAGGCAACCGATCAATGTTTCTCTCTCAGGTCAATGTTTTTCTCTCCTCTCTCTCTCTCTCCCTCCCACCCCTCCTCTCTCTAAAATCAATAAACACATATCCTCGGGTGAGGGTTTAAAAACTTCATCCTGACAAAGTTCAAATGGCCTTGAACTTTGAATTAGTGGGGTTTAAAACCAAAACATGTTGGTGCGCGTGTGCAGTGGGGTGTGCTCACAATATCTATCAATATTTCCATAGTTACAAGTCCTCTTAAAGCACTGATGTTTCTTTCAAATAAATTCCTTTTCTTTAATATCAGCATAACGTGCCAAATTACAGTACAACTGTAAGTTCTTTTTTAAGATAATTAAAAATAACTCAAAAATAGACTCAAGAATTTTAAACCACATTAGCCATCACAGTAGTTTGGAGATGAATGATAAGATTAAAGGAATATCAGTCACTTTGGACAAACCTAACTGCTGAACACCTGTTCGAGCAGACTGGCTCTATAGAGAGATGGAGACTTCCCCCTCACACAGAAATACACATTAGATGACTTTGAGGAGGATGCCACAATAGTAATAAAGAATGCTATACAATTCTTAAAACAATTAATAATGTGAGCTTGTTTCCAATGAAACAAAAACCTCAGCCCTATAACCGATTAATAATGCCTCCACTGGATTCCTGGCAATAGGCAAACATGCATACAAAGCAAAGGCCACAGATGTGTCACTCGGTTGGATAATCAAATACAAATCAAAAGAGTACAGAGATCCAGATACCTGACTGGTTTGGCTCAGTGGACAGAGTATCGGCCTGCAGGCTGAAGAGTCCCGGGTTCGATTCCCGTGAAGGGCACGTGCCAAGGTTGCGGGCACAGTCCCCAGTGTGGGGTGTGCAGGAGGCAGCCGATCAATGATTCTCTCTCATCACTGATGTTTCTATCTCTCTCCCTCTCCTTTCCTCTCTGAAATCAATAAAAATTAAAAATAATTAAAAAAAAAAAAAGAGTACAGAGATCCAATTAGGAGAAATCAAGGGACTTTGACTTCAGCATCAATCCACCAAGAGCAAGACTTTCTGGCTCTTTTGGTCTCAAACTGAAATACTCTCTCCCCATTCTCAAAACAAGCGTCCCTGAAATGCTGCCCAGGGGTGTCAGAGTCCAGATGTTCATCCAGCCTCCTTAAGGTTTAACAAATGGCATTCCCTCGAGAGTGACCAAGGTGGCCAGAAAATCAACATTCATGGTGGCAAATACCCAGATGCCAATTTCCTGGCCTTTTCTTTCCCTCCTCTCCCCCACAATCTTAAATGCTATTCGGTGTACTGTCCACTGAAAGGAAGACAATTTACTGGAGTAGTTGCCAACAGCATTACTTACAGAATCAAGCAAAATGGTGATTTACTCAGAGTTCAAATAAAGAGAGGCAATCAGAGGTATTGAAAAAGGCCATGCGAGGATGAATTCACAGGTAGTAATGTAGGATATCGTAGTCTTCAGAAAGTAACTTTTTGCCTCAAAATGAATATTTGTCTTTAAGATCTGGAAGCACCTCATTTGCATGGCACCTCAGCCATTCCGGGAACACTGTTCAAGAATCTCTAATGTTACAGCTGCTAAGCAGGGTGTGCCTGAGAGGTTCAAAGGAAATCCAGAAGCTAAAGGATGAACAGTGTCTAAGAGGTAGAGTGATGTATAAATTTAGATCTGGATCAGCTTGTGACTACAAATTCAGAGCTCTTACAAACAGCTGGTGAAGTCAGCTGAGGTTTGAGAAGTCCAAGGTAATTTTACCCAGAAGCCCCAAAAGGCGGTCTTATTTTCCTTCATTCAACAAAGACTTAGTGACCACGGACAGTGGGCCATGGCCGGTGCGAGGCAGCAGCTACAGAGAAGTACACAAGGGAAGCCAGCGCCCGCAGGTCCGCAGGGCAGAGGCGCTTTCCCCAGCACACACACTGAGAAGGCAGGTGCGGCACTGCTTCTCCCCGGCCCTCACATGGAAACCCTGCCCCGCTCCGCAGCCCCCACGCTGGCTGTGCCCCCCCCCCCGAGCTCTCACTGCCAGAGCACCCATCAGAATTGGGTGTTTCCTTGAACATTCCAGACTGTTCTGGAAACACTCCTGCTACAGTTCTATTTTCTAACTCCTGAGGAAGGCTAACACTTCTAATAAAAAATGGCTCCCAAACCCACCCCCAAAGCCCATTGAGGAATAAAAATCCAGGAATAATGAAATTTTTAAAAAGACAGGAAGGTGGAGTCTTGATAGCCCCTAAATCCCTCTAAGCACATTCTGGGAACTCTCCACATGATAAATATTCAGAAAGCAAGTCATCTGGGACCACCCCTCCCCACAGCCGGCTCAGCGGCATTCCTCTGAGAAAGGTCAACAGGAAATGACCTCACAAGACCTTCACCCTTAATCGCATTAATATAAGGATAACCAAGCAACATTAAGGAGAAGGAAATGCACGAAACACGTGTATAATGTATTACAAATTGGAAAAATCCAGATTGTGAAGGAGGATATTAATCTTTGATTAATAATGTCTCACAACCGAAGGACTTGTATGCATGCATATAGGCCTAACCAATGGACACAGACAACAATGGGGTTGAAGGCATGAGTTGAGAGGGGGGGGGGGGGGGGTAATGGGGAGATAAGGACACATATGTAATACCTTAATCAATAAAGAAATTTAAAAAAAAAAAGAAGTAAAATATAAAATTAAAAAAATAATAATAATGTCTCACAAATCTCCCACACAATATTCAATGTGCAGATAGATGCCATTCTAGGTTGATGGGCATGGCAAGAACGGCCATCATTTTTCCTTAAAAAGACATGAAACACTGCTCTCGAAGAGTGTTGTGTAATCCAAACCACCAAGTGGCCAATTCCAAGTAGATGTCCTGCAGTCACCTTAGAAGGAGGTAAAATTCACGTCAAGTTAGCTGCAGGATTGACACCCATCATCAAATCTGAAGGCCTTCAGACAGTTCATCTCCCACAGTGATTTGATATGAACATTAAGTCACTTTCCACATAATTAACAGGTAGAAACCCCTTTTCTCATAGATAATGTTTAAATGGCAGATGAAAATCAAGTCTTCCAATAAATGTATCAGTCAAGATGCTTTAGATGGCAATGACAGAATTAGGAAGTAAGTAAATTTATTGTTCAGTACACTAAGTGCAGAGTCGTATTACTTAGTATACTACATTCACTATTATTTAGTATATAAGCTCCGGTTCAGGAAGATCAGAGTCAATGATGCCCACAAGGACTCTGGTTCCATCTTCCATCCTCATCCTCGTCTTCACCTGAAGGCTAGTCACAGCATAGCTACTATGGTACCAGGTGCCATATCCAGTCTAGTCGTTGGGTCTTGTTGTTTTTTTTTAAATATATATTTTTATTGATTTCAGAGAGGAAGGGAGAGAGACAGAGAGATAGAAACGTCAATGATGAGAGAGAATCATTGATTGGCTGCCTCCTGAACGCCCCCTACTGGGGGTGGGGGGATTGAGCTCGCAACCTGGGCATGTGCCCTTGGCCGGAATCGAACCTAGGACCTTTTAGTCCGCAAGCCGACGCTCTATCCATTGAGCCAAACTGGCTAGGGCCGTTGGGTCTCTTTTTAAGAGCAAAGAAACATTCCCCAGAACCCCCTTCCAAGACCTCCTGGATGCTGGAGGCTCCTGGGAAGAATCTTCCTTCAGGACAAAAGGAGCTTGAAGAAGCCTGTGCAGTGATTAACCTGACAACACCACATGTGTGCTAGTATGAAGCTTGGAGCTGCAGTAACCATTCTATATAATAAAAGCCTAATATGCAAATCAACCGAACAGCAGAACAACCAGTCACTGTGATGCACACTGACCACCAGGGGGCAGGCACTCAATGCAGGAGCTGCCCCCAGCCTGCAGACCCCAGGCCAGCCAAGGCGGGTGCCAGCGGGCACCCCCCCCCTTGCCCTGCCGGTTACCCCGCAGAGGGAGGTGACCAGGGGCAGCAGCAGGGGGCGGGACCGGTGAGCGGGCAGCAGCAGGCCGGCCAAGGCAGGTGCCAGTGGGCCCCCCGCCCCGCCCGCCGATCACCCTGCCGGTTGCCCCACAGATCAGTCCTGATCGCCAGCCAGGCCTAGGGACTCTACCCATGCAGGAATTTTGTGCACCAGGCTTCTAGTTACCCATAATAGCTTATTAGGGTATTAGCTTATTAGTTGCCAGTCTTATTAACCACCAGGCAACAAGCCCAGATACAAAAAGCAATATGCTGGGAATGGCACGGTGAAAACACAGATAGAACCTGGGTCCCTGATGATGCTGTAAGCTACGACACCCAACTGGAACCCCCTTCTTCTTATTACTTGAGGCAACCAAATGTCTGATGGCTTAAACTGCTATCAGACATTCTAATCGCACTTGAAGATATATGTCCCTTTGAGGTCTCAGGGAAAGAGCACCAATAACTTGCCCAAACATCCCAAAGATGCACGATGCAGAAGGGCAGATGACTGGTTTCTATGGCTACATGCCCAATCCTTGTTCCCTTTGACACTGTCCTCTAACTTCCGTATTCTAAAATAGCATAGGGTTTTCATTACAAAATGTTAATTCAAACCTATCAATCTTTATTTACCTTCTATGGGTAAAAGAAACAAAAATTAGGAAAACATACTTTCTGCCCTGACAATGCTTGTTATTTGGTTCAGAAACTGAGAATACACAGATAATAAGATATCACTACTGCCAAAACAGAGGAGCTATAAAATGCAAAGCCTTTTATAACCACCTACATGAGTCACACTGACCTCTTTTTAGAATGTAAAATTTTGTTTTTACCCAGAACCTCATTTTTTATTGATTTCAAAAATATTTCTTTCCCATAGTCCTTCTGTGTGCTAAAGAACAAACACAACTCAATTTAAAATTTTAGAAATCTATTTGATCAGAATTTTAAACACCTATTTCCCCAAACTTTCAAAATAGCAAGCTGTTTTTTCATTTTTACATCTTTTCAACTCATTTGTAGTTACAAAAGAACAAACTGCTCCATCACCCTCAAGTACAGTAAATAGTCTGATCTCTTGAACAGACCAATACTAGTCTATGCCTTACATGCAAAAATGTGTTATTTTTCAGCCCTAGCTGGTTTGGCTCAATGGATAGAGCATCGGCCTGCATACTGAAGGGTCCTGGGTTTGATTCTAGTCAAGGGCACATGCCCAGGTTTCAGGCTCAATCCCCAGTAGCAGGTGTGTAGGAGGTAGCCGATCAATGATTCTCTCTCATCATCTCTCTCCCTCTTCCTTCCTCCCTGAAATCAATAAAAATCCTTTTTTTAAACATTTTCTTTTTCAAAAGTGAATAATGCCCTAACCTTTAATAACTTCAATAATTAGACCATGTACAATGTTTTCCTAATAATTTTGCTCTGCAAAGGATACCATTAAAAAATGAAAAAGTTAAAAAAATAAGATGACATTATGTACAGCTTATTGTATGTCAATTATACTCAAAAGCTATATAAAACAATCAGACAAAAAAAGTTAAAAAGACAAACAATATAATAGACACTTAACAACAGATATGTAAATGGTTAATAAGCACGTGAAAAGCCATCATGAGTCATCAGGGAAATATAAAAGTGAACAATGAGATTCCACTACACACCCAGCAAGCAGAATGGCTAAAATGAAAAACACTGACAATTTCAGGTGTTAGTGAGGATCACAGTAACTGGACCGCTCACACACTGCTGGTGGGAATGTAAAATGGCACAAACACTTTGGGGGGTGGGGGGGAATGATAGCAGTTCCTTTGAAGTTAAGCATACACCATTATAAGACCCATCAATAAAAATGAAAACAGATCATACAAAGACTGTTAACATATCTAGCTTTGTTCATGATAGCCCAGACTAGAAACAACCAGAATGGCCAAAGGTGACTAGATAATCAAATCGTAGCATATCCAGACACTGAAATACTACTGAGCAAGAGAAAGTAATAAACTGATAAGAGGGCGAGAGGAAGGAGGGAGATGGAGTAGAAAGAAAGGAGAAAGGAATAAAAGTAAAGGAGAAAAAAGAAAGTATACCTAGACATAGTGAAAGTGCAGAATATCAAAGAATTCTAAAAGGAGCCGGAGAGAAAAAACAACAACAGGCTATTTACAAAAAACAATTAGCCTGACGGCCAACCAGCCAACAAAACATGGCAGCAACAACAATGGAACCAAAAGAAAGCTGACTGACGCAGGAAAAACAATCCAGAATTGCACACTCAGGTAATCGATCACTCCAGAACACAGATATTTAAAGGCACACAAAAACTGAGGTTACCACCAAGACATACTCACTAATGGAACATCTAAAAAATTCCTCTCAGGAAGTAGGAACATCATCACAGAATCAAAGTTTTGATGTATAAGAAGGCATGGTGAGCACATTAAATCTATACAGATAAGAACTACGTATACACAACAATAACAATTTGAAGGAGGCTAAGAAATGAGAAGGATATATACAAGAACAGGCACTAAAAGGTTAATGGTAGGCTTGAGTAGTAGGTGCAGGATTTCAGGTAAATATTACTTTCTTCTTCACGCTTTTATTGTCTGATTTTTAAAAAAATAAATAAACCTATTATCTTTTTACCGAGCTTTAAATTTTTAATTAGAATGAAACAGAAACAAAATCAAATATCAAATTCTCCAATTCCCACAGCAGCAACCTACCAGTGCTGATATCAAATTTCCCTTAAAAACCTTAAAGATTAATTTGAAAGAACATCAAAAAGTAGGTTTACTTATTCACTCCACAAGTATTCACTAAAGGTTTGCTATGTGCTAGGCACTACACTACATCCTGAATTAATAGGATGGGAACAAAATAATGGAAGTCATCACGGATTTATGTCCTCTCTTACAAAATACCTTTGTTGAAAACCAGAAGTCTGCGTGTAAAGTGAAGTTATCCTTTTGGTAAGGAACGTTACTGTAAAAGACAAAAAGGCAATGGTTACAGCAATCTAGTTTGGCCTATGGTTCTTTTGTTTGAAAACGTATGCACAAATACGCCCCATTTTACACATGAAATTAATTCAGTGTCAGTGACGTCTCCTCGCATTAATTTAATTGCCAATCTTGCCGTCTGTCTATGATTTCCATCCCACATTAAAATAAGAAAGCTGCGGTTCTGAGTCGAGTTCCCAGGCAGCCCAGTTTTAGTCACACTGTATGTGACGGCCCCCTGGCTTATTTCACAAGTTTCAAAAACTTAGAGTACCTCTATATCAATCGCTCACTTCTATGCAAAGTATCCACTTGGCAAAACATTGCTGACGGACTTAACCCAGGATAAGGGCAGCCTATAAAAGGCCAGTTCCCCCACTTTGTACTAAACATTACTTAGGGGGCCTCTTGATTTCAAAACAAAGGTTGTATTTGGCATAAAAGGCCTGGCGAAATCAGTATCTCAAGTAATGTGGACAGAAACCATTGGGCGCTGATCTTCCTGGACATGTGGAAGTGGTTAACACGGTAACCTGGCAGAAACAGCGGGCGCGGGGACTATGATGAAGTGAGGCCACAGGAGAAACTCGAACCACTCAAGAGCAAGAAAAGAAATGGATCCACCACTTCCCAGGCTTGGCTAGCCCTCCTTTCCAGGGAGAGCACCAAACAAAAGAAGAGATACAGCCCTAGCTGGTTTGGCTCTTTGGATGGAGCATCGGCCTGTGGACTGAAGGGTCCCAGGTTCGATTCCGGTCAAGGGCACATGCCCGGGTTTGGGGCTCGATCTCCAGGGGGGGGGGGGGGGGGGGGGGGGCGCGTGCAGGAGGCAGCCGATCAATGATTCGCTCTCATCATTGATGTTTCTATCTCTCTCTCTCTCCCTTCCTCTCTGAAATAAATAGGAGGAGGAGGAGGGGGAGGGGGAGGGGGAGGGGGAGGGGAAGGGGGAGGAGGAGGGGGAGGGGGAGGGGGAAGGGGAGGGGAGGGGAGGGGGAGGGGGAGGGGGAGGGAGGGGGAGGGGGAGGGGGAAGGGGAGGGAGAGGGGCAGGGGGAGGAGGAGGAGAACAGGAACCTGCAAGCCCACCACCGCGCCTCCCAGGCCGTGGTCACCAACACCTGGGCTACCTGTGCACCTAAAGTAGAAAGCACTCAAGCGACTGTTTGGGTTTATATGTGCCCCTCTCTTATCTGTAGCATCTTCCGTTAGAGGGGAAAGTGCTTTCCTCAAAATACCAGGCAGTTCTCTGCAATAAGCAAGGCCAGTTACAACAGGTGTGTTTCGAATGCTGTCAAAGCACTTCACCGGGTACCCATGAATCCATAAAACTTCCCGCGTCCTCTGGAAAAGTCACAATGCCACCTTTCCTAAAGAGTGCTCAGCATGCAGACACAAGGCTCTTGTCTTTTCTCCAGTGTTCTCTAGAATGGAAAAAGGTTTTCTCTTTTGATTTCACCCTCCTCATAAATATGTATCATTTTCCAAATGAATTAAACTCCTATGTTCAATGAATGTTAGAGGATGAATTCCACTTTTGGGGGGAAAAATACACATTTCAATATTCTATTTAATTCTTATATCTTAAAAAAAGACATTTCCTTGGACGGTTCCTTTCATGAAAAGAAAACCAAAAACACTTATAAAACCAATGCCATAAACCAGAAGAAAAATGTCTAGGATAGGTTTTTAAATCTCCTTTTGGTAAATTTGACAATAGAGCAGCGTTAATGTCTTATCCACAGAGGAATTAAATCCATGTATACATTTCAGGAAGAGACACTCTCACTGGGAAAAGGGCATTATAAACCTAACTCCAGGATTCCTGCAGGCACAGAACTAAACGAAAAACCACACCCAACTCACAGCGGGGCTTGCTATAGAACCTGTGACCCTAGGGGGCACAGCTACACCATCACCAAGTATTTCAAGTTTCCCATCCTCATAAAAGAAACAAGAGAATGGTGTGGCTCAATGGTTGAGCATCAGCCCATGAACCAGGAGATCGCTGGTTCGATTCCAGGTCGGGGCACATGCCTGGATTGTGGGCTCAATCCCCAGTAGGGGGTGATGATTCTCTCTCATCATTGATGTTTCTCTCTCTCTCTCTCTCTCCCTCTCCCTTCCGTTCTGAACTCAATAAAAATTTGGATAGTAAAAAAAGAAGGAAACAAGAGATTCAAGGAAGAACTGGACTGGAAAGGCATCACACTCTCCCCCAACATTTCACTCACCAAGCCTGCCACTGGCCAATAATGTGTCTATTTATTTTTCCCAGAAGCAGATCTATTAGCCAGACATTCTAAAAACACAAACATTTCGTTGTGCTTGGAGTAACTCCAATATTGGTGCCTTGCTGCAGAACGATGCTGCAGGAATATAAAGTGAGCCATGTGAACGATGAACCCACAGATGCAGTGCATCGTCACAGACTGTCATCCCCAGAAGAACCAACCCTTTGGAAAGGAGGGTACACCCCCAGCAGGGGGGCTGTGGGATGGGGGGGAGAAAGCCAAAGATAGGAGACTTCAGAAGGTCCCACCTGATCCAAACAATGAAGGTAAATTTTAAGGCAACTCCCCCAAAGCCCTCAGGACTGAAAAGGCCTTTCTGCCTCCTCTCCAGTTTAGGCTGAATAAGAAAAGCAAGACAATGCTGGAGGGTGTTCTGAAGTGGGCTTGGCAAGTCACCACGTGCAAAGCACACTGAACATAACCCAAAGCTGGGCCCGGGGGGGAGGCACAGCCTGCTGGGGGGAGGAGGTGGGGGTCCCTAAAAGCCATGGCTCTGAGGGAACGAGGGAACAGGCAGGGCCAGGCTGAGCAAGTCAAACCTGGGAAACTAACAAGAAAGACATTAACAGCAATCATAAAACGAAACAGCCAGAGGCCACCGTGGCTCCCCAGAAGGCACAGGGAGACGGGCTGGGACCGCTAAACTGTTCCAGATGAGACGCAATCTCCCAACATCTCAAGGGGCTGATGTGATACCAGGGTCCTCGTTTCTTTGTGAGGTCCACCTCTCTTCTTTTTTTTTTTGGGGGGGGGACCCTGCACAGACCCCAACAGCCGCTGGACTCGAACAAAATCCAGACTCATTGTGGTGAACTCATTTCCCCCCCTCAAATAAAACAGACACATACACACACACACACACACACACACACACACACTTAAGGGTCTGGCCAGATCATACAGCTGAAGTTTCCGGAACTTAAATCTTAAAACCACAATCAGAAGTAGTTTTGAAATGCTCACCACAAAAATCTGTGTCCTTTGCTTTTAAAAAAGAAAAAAAAAGAAAAAGCATCCTGTTCTCCATAAAGGCAGGAGGTAAAGAGACGACATCTAACTTAGGCAGTGGGTGTGTTCCTCTTTGTCACCCACCGAGGTCCTCGCGCCGCGCGTGGGAGAGCTGTGGGCACCCGGCAGTGCGGTGGCACCGGCGCCAGCGGCCACCTTCCCGGCCCGCGATCTGCTCCAGGGGCCGAGATTGCGGCCGGAGGTCCGGAAGCGGCGTCCGGCGCTGTCACCGCGCCGGGTGGGATGGGACGCAGAGGGGGGGGAAGGGCGCCGCGGGGTGGAGGAGGCGAGAGAGGACGAGCGCGGAGCCCGGCCGGCTGAGTACGCGGAGGTGAGAAGGGTGCAAAGGGCAGCGCGGCGCCCGGAGGCCCCGAGCTTGGCTATTGTTGCGGGGGACTGCGTTGGGCCCGCGGGCGCCTCTCCCGCCTTAGTTGGGGAAGCCGGGTCCCACACTCCGCCCGCCTCCTCGGTGCAGGACCCCCCCACGGGCCACGCTCCCACCTCCACCCGCGCCCCCGGTTGGGTCGGTTCCAGGCGCCCGGACTCGCACAAGTTGCCGCCCGCCCGCCCCACCGCGGTCATTGTTCCCCGCGCGCCTCCTACCTCCACGGCGCCGGCGACTCTGGCTCCTACTCCGGGCCTCCGGGCTCAGTAGCTCCGGGCCCCCGGCTGCAGAGGGCGCGGCGGCTTCGGGCGTGCGTGCAGCAGGGGCGCTCGGCTATTAATACCCGCGGGCTGCGGCGGCGGCGGCGGCGGCGCGAGCGCGAGCGCGCGATCGGGGCTGGCGGTGGCCGGCCGAGGTCCGAGCCATCAAAGGTGGCGTGGGGCGGAGGGGAGGGCGGAGCAGGCAGGGTGGGTGGGGAGCGTGCTCAGGGTCGCCATGGCCTCCTCGACGCCGGGCCAAACGCCACTCCGGCAAGGAAGAGCGGTACAAAGCGGGCGGCGGCCGCGTCCCCGCCCCGCGCCCCAGCCGAGCGCCCGCAGCCCTGCGCCCGCGCGGGACCCGCCGCCTCCGAGGCCGGCGAGCGGGAAGTGAAGGCGGTCGCGCCCCTCCCCGGACCTGGGCCGGCCCCTCGGCGGGGGAAGCAGGGGCGCCGTGCAGCCCGAGCCGCGGGGACCGCGGGAGAGCCACAGCCCCCTCCAGCGTTCAGCCGGCGACCTGCGCGCCCGCACGCCCCGCCCTGCTCTGCCTTGGGGGCAGGTGCGCCTGGGGCCGGCGCGCCGGGAACGCCCCTCCCTGACCCGGACGAGCACACCTCAGATTCGTGCCTTACTTGGTCCTGGGGCCGGAGCCCGTCTCTCCGCGCTGCGCCACCGGGGACACGCCAGTCCTGCTGCTGTGGTTGAAAAGGATACAAGGAGAGTGGGAGAGACGCGCAGGGACGAAACCAGGAGCAGCTGGAGGGCGATCCGTAGCGCGGGCTCTGCAGGTCACTTGTTGAGGACCTGCAAGGGGGCGCACCGCTCATGTGCCCACCTGGGACTTGACGATGTTGCGCAGGGAGCGGCGCTTTGCAGGCACCCACGAGGGACTTTTAACCACCGAGGGGTACTTGCTATCTCCCCCTCACCCTCCCGGGAGGGCGCAGCGTCCTCCACGCAGGTGAATCCCAGAAACACACACACACACACACACACACACACACACTCACACACACACTCACCCCCTCTGGGGGATAGGCGTGAAATATTTTAGAAGCTGGTTTGCAGATTCTTGTTCGACTTCAGGGTTTCTGGAGGTCGATAAAGGGGGGCGGGGGGTGGGGAGCAAGATTCAGGACCGAGGAGGCAAGACCTAAAGGGGGACAGGTCACTGCCCCACCCCAGCTGGGAGCTGCCGCCTTACCATCCCCGCTTCCTGCGTTCCAGGTCTCACTTGCTCTTGTCGCTGTCGACCCTCTACTGGAGAGGGGAAAGGGTCTGAGGGCAGCAGGCTAGAAAGGAAAGCAACCGTCCGCTAGATCCCCAGGCTAGCGGGCATCTGCCTCTGAAGGCCCTGGCTCCAGAACCCTGGTCGTTTTGCAAACGTAGAGGAATTCTGTGGCCTCAAGCCTGGAGGGTGCATTTCATGGGCAAGGTCACAGCTGAACCCTCGATGACAAGGAGCAGGGCAGGGCCTCCTTGAGGAAGAGTGGCTGACACAAGAACAGCTCGGTAGAAGTAGGGGTATTTGTACATAGCTAGTGTGAGTGGTTTCTGGGGAGGAGCAGAGACATATTTTGAGGATGAGGTACTGAATTGTATTTGAAAAAAAAACAAAATCTGCCTGCGTATTTGGTAAAGGTGGAAGTGAAGAGGGCCATATAGGCCTCAACCCTAAGAAGAAACAGCAGGTTGTGGTTGAAGGGAAAGAGCGGTCCAGGCTTGGCTCTGATCTAACCGGTTGTGTGACTAGAGACTAACGTGGATCAGAGGTTTTAGGCCAGTGGTTCCCTAAGGATGGTCCTCAGACCTGCAGCAATACGTGGACATTAAGAAGTGCAAATTCTTGGGCCCCACTTTAGACCTACCTTCTCAGGTTCTCCCATTGTTGTGGAGCGGATGCGAGTGAATGACCACTGGAGCCCAGACCAAATTAAAATTTAGGGAGCCTTTATTAGCTGGGCGGCCGGGCGGCCGGACAACCCGGCGACTGCTCTGCCATTCTCCACGCAGGGAGATCAGAGAGCAGCAGCGACCCTTTGTGTAGGACCGCTTTTAGGCACATTAACCACATCCGGTTTTTGCAGAACAAGTAACCCAAGACAAAACAGTTTTTCCCAAGCAACGTCAGGATCATGCCAATGACGACCATGTTATTCACAGGGTCATCCTGTTCTTCAGAAAGCCGACAGTGTTCTGTGAAAGAAGGCTACGTGCTGGGAAGGGTCCATGAGACCATATCTCAAGGCCTGGCCTGGTGTCAGCACTGACATCTCCATCCGGGGCATAGTCCATGACCTCTCTGGAAGCATGCTCAAAAATTCCCACTCTCCAACACCATTTTGTGTGCATTAGAATCACTGGGAGGGCTACTTTCAACCATCTTGTCAGATCTGAAATGGGGCCCGAGAATTTGCCCTTCTAACAGGTTCCTTGACAGTGATGGGCCTACACTTTGAAAACCACTGTATGTGGTGATGGATCTTAAATTCATAGAATCACCTAAGATTTTTAAAAACCTGAATGCCCTAGCCAAATATAGGATATCCCCCCCAAAAAATGTACACACACACTTTCAATAATTATAAAGGCAGTGTTTATTAAAATACATTTCATTTTCAAAATGGAGTTATCAGCTGTTAGAGTGGGTATACATTTTTCTTGGGGGTCGGGGGGAGAGAGACACCCTGCATGTCAGTATTTCTGGGGCAGGGATCCAAGCGTATTTTTAAAGTTCTGCAGGTGATTTCAATGTGCAGCCAGCTTTGAGAACAATTGTTGTAGACAGAGCTTTTTAAACTTTAAAATATGTATGAGTCACCTGGGAATCTTGTTAAGCTGCAGATTCTGGTTTAGTAAGTTTGAGACTCTGTTTCTAGCAAGCTCTCAACTTCTGTGTGTTTTTGTTTGTTTGTTTGTTTGTTTTGCTAGTCCAGGGTCGACACTGCATAGCAAGCAAAGTGCCATGCCATACCTCTCAACTAGAAAATTGTAGAACTCACAGAAAATTAGAAAAGTGACATTTATCCAGTCACCATCTTTGGACGACAACTATTTTCTATAGTGTTTCTTTTATCTTCTTTCTAGTGAAAAAGTTGTGCTGTTTTGCTCTTAGCATACATATTAACACAGTAAGTCCTCACCTAACATCATTAATAGGTTCTGCAACTTTAAATGAAACCAATTATACCAGAGGCTGTTTGGTATTCCTATGGCATCTCAATGTTACAACAAAACAATGTTGAACAAAGGGATGTTATTCGAGGACCTATTATATAACATCTGATGCTGTTTTATTATCTTATTATTACCAGTATTTTTTAAGGGAAAGTGACTTTTTGTTTGGTTGGTTTTTATTTATTTATTTTAAAATCTTTATTGCTGCCCTAGCTGGTTTGGCTCAGTGGATAGAGCGTTGGTCTGATGACTGAAGGGTCCCGGATTCAATTCCTGTCAAGGGTACATGCCCGGGTTGAGGGCTCAATTCCTAGGGTGGGACATGCAGGAGGCAGCCAATCAATGATTCTCTATCACCATTGATGTTTCTCTCTCTCTCCCTCTCCCTCTCCCTCTCTGAAATCAATAAAAATATATGTATAAAGAAATAAATGCAAAGAAACTCAATGTTTTTTATTTTTAAAAAAATCTTTATTGTTGAAAGTATTACATGTGTCCCCTTCTTTTCCTCATTGACCTCATCTACTGGCCCCCGACCCCTGCCCCAGGCCTTCACCACACTGTTGTCTGTGTCCATGGGTTATGCATATATGCATACAAGTTCTTTGATGGATCTCTTCCTACCCACCCACCCACCCCTGCCTGAGGGAAGGTGACTTTTAAAAGAGATGATCCAAGAGAGTTTGCAGGCTGAGGGTAGGAGCCTGTGGGGAAAGAGTTAATATAGGAGAAAAAAGGGGAGGCTTGGGGGCTCCAGCTGAGAGAGGCTGGAGTACCCCCAACCCCAGTTTCCTTCCAGCTCTCACGAACATTCTGTGCTTTGTACTTAAACTAATTGAAAGCACTTTTTAAATTCTTCTAACTGAAAAGCCAGGGGTAACTGGCCTAGAAAATCTGCAACCTGGACATTCAAACCCTGAATAATTAAGGTGTTCCCTCATCATTTTGTGTCATTTATGCCTAACTTTCAAGCTATAAAAATTTATAATTAGGGGACCCTTTCCCCCTCCCCACGTGGGAGTCTGTTCTGTGGCACTCTTTTCCCCTCCCCACGTGGAAGTCTGTACTTGTTCTTTAATAAATTTCCACCTTTGCTATAAAAAAAAATTTATAATTACCTTGATCCTCTTTTAACCCCATTTTACAGATGAGGAAACTGAGGCCCAGAGAAGTTAAGTAACTTACCCAAGGTCATACAGCTAGTAAATGGTAGCAAAGGGCTTCAAACTCAAGTAGTAAGGCTTCAGAGGCCATGCTCTTAGCCACAATGCTGTGTTATGGCTCTAGAGTCATAAATCTAGGACAACTGGAGAAAAGTATTAAAAATATACTTCTTTTAGGAAAGAAAAATAGAATAGGATAAAAGTAAGGACTTTGGGTCATTTTTTTTTTTTTTCACTTTCCTTTCAAAAGGAGAAATTTAGGAGGAAACCGGGGGAAGGTCACAGACTGCAGTCCTTTTGAATCTGGCCTGTGATCTTGCCTTTCGATTCTCAGAGATTGAAAGGGTACATAAGGGGAAAGTATATCCGTGTTGATGGTCACTTGAAGCATTTATATTGTTCAAAAATGCATTGAGAATTGAAATAGGAATGGGGGAGGGAGGGTGAGTATACTTGTGTGTATGTCTGTCTGTCTCCACAATCAGAACAGCAAACCCCTTTGGGTTATTGACTTCATGTATGATGGCCAATGCAAAATCACTCTACTGCTTAGAAATCTGTAATAAGAGTTTCATAGTTTTTCATAATTATCCCCTTTTAAAAATATATATATTTTTTTTTTTGATTTCAGAGAGGAAGGGAGAGGGAAAGACGAATAGAAACATCAATGATGCAAGAGAATCATTGCTTGGCCAATTCCTGCAGGGTCAACCTGCAACAGGGCATGTGCCCTGACCGGGAATCAAACCGTGACCTCAACCACTGAGCCATGCCAGCTTAAATTGAACTTAAACACATTTTAAGGTAAAGGAAAGTTCTTCCTGCCCCACATTCCAACAATTGCTGCTGAAAATCTATACGCTAAGGCACGCTGCAGGGTTGTCAAGGATAGATTAAAGAAATCAACTGCGTACTTGCCCCTCCCTAGACAGGATGGACAGCTGGTCCACAAGGATGCCTGCAGCTCCAAACTTTACTCATCCCTCAACATAGCAAAGGGCGCCAAAACCGGTTTGGCTCAGTGGATAGAGCGTCGGCCTTCGGACTGAAAGGTCCCAGGTTCGATTCCAGTCAAGGGCATGTACCTTGGTTGCGGGCACAACCCCAGTAGGGGGTGTGCAGGAGGCAGCTGTTTGATGTTTCTCTCTCATTGATGTTTCTAACTCTCTATCCTCTCCCTTCCTCTCTGTAAAAAAATCAATAAAATATTAAAAAAAAAAAAAACATAGCAAAGGGCAATCAGCCAATCCTCCTAAAACCCCCAATTCCCACCAAGTCTGTGGGGAAATTTTTTTTTTTTTATGAACTGGTTTTTAGGAGCATTTTTATCCTCCTGCAGGGGATCAAGGCTGCTTAATTACAGCTCTTAATCCTTGAAAAGAAGTGAATCCTAAATACAACCACGATTTTTCCCTAAGCAGTGGGATGTTGCTCTTCCCAGCAACAAGAGCTCTGTTGTTTAGCTCATTAATAAAAGGGTTGAAAGTAGACAAACAGCAATAAACTAGTACTTGGTTGAATTATTCCCTTTTTATCCTTTTCATACAAATTGAGAATACCAGTGGAAAGGAGGAAATAAAGGTGTATAATTCATGAAATAATTGCTATCCTTTAACAAATTTAAATCCCTATATACATTGAAATATAATCTAAATAAGTGTGTAATCAAAAATAATCTCTAAATATTTGTTTCAATTCTGAATGAGGAGTAACCAAGAGAAATGGACTTAAATGACAGTAATCTGAAGTCAGTTAAGTTTTTACAAGTAGTAGTTACGCAATACCAAAGAAAGATAAAAATTTCCTTTCCTAGAAATGCTTAAAAATAGAGCAGATTTGTATATTATCAGTTGCTTCTCAGGACTGCCCCAAACATCAAGATAGTAATTTTTTTTTAAATGGGCAAAAGATTTGAATAGACACTTCACAAAAGAAGATATGTGAATAGTCAGTGATTAAAGAGCTTATTATCTGTCTGGGAAACACAAATTAAAGCCACATTGAGACACACTGCACGCCTACTAGAATTGCTAAAATTAAAAAGATTACCACCACCATCAAAGTTTGATGAGGATGTGGAGCAACTGAAACTCACGCTAATGAAAATGCAAAATGGTACAACCACTTTAGGAAAAATCTGCCAGTTTCTTATAAAGTTAAACACACTCACTGTAAGACCATGAAATTCCACTCCTATGTGTTTGTTTACCCAAGAAAAAGAAAAACATATGTCCACAAAAAGACTCGTACAAAAATGTTTGTAGCAGCCCTATTAATAAAACTCCAGATGCCCATCAACAGGATGGAAAAGTGAGCTGGGGTCTATTCACACACAACAGACTTACTACTCAGCAGTAAAAAGAAATATTGCTACATGCAACAACATGGATGGATCTCAGGAGCATTCTGTTGAGTGAAAGAAACTTCACACACACAAAAGGTACATTTTGTACTTTTCTGTTTTTATGATATTTTACGAAAAACTCAGAATGGAGGCTGTCTTCGAAGAGCAGAGGATAGAGATTGGCTGGGAAGGTACATGAGAGAACCTTCTGGAGTGACTATAATATACTTATCTTGACAGAGGTTTGGGTTATACTGATGACTGTATTAAAACTTAGTGAATATACAATTGATTTGTGCATTTCATTCTATTTAAACATTACCTCAAAAGAAAAGAAACAAGTACAGAACTTTAATAAAAAGGGGAATAAAATGTTAATAGTAGAATCTTAGTGGTGGCTAGAAGCATGTTCACTATAAAATTCTTTCAACTTTGTTGTAATTTTGAAATTTTTATAATAAAATGATGAATTCCACTCCTAGGTATGTGCCCAAGAGAAATGAAAACATATGTCAACACAAAAACTTATATATGAATATTCATATGAGCATTATTCATGATGACAAAACATAGAAAAACCCAAATGTCTATGAGATGATGAATAGATAAACCAAATGGGATATATCTGTACAATGAAATATTATCCTATATAATGAAAGGCTAATATGCAAATCGACTGAATGGCAGAACAACCATTTGCTATGACGCTCAATGCAGGAGCTGCCTCCTGGTGGTCAGTGCGCTCCCACAGGGGGAGCGCCGCTCAGCCAGAAGCCGGGCTCATGGCTGGTGAGTGCAGCGGCAGTGCTAAGGACCCCTCGGGGGATGTCCGCCAAGGGGTCCTGGACTGTGAGAGGGTGCGGGCTGGGTTGAGGGATGCCCACCCCACAGTGCACAAATGTCGTGCACCGGGCCTCTAGTATTATATGATTCCATTTATATGAAAGGTCAGGCAATAGGCAAATTTTAAAAAACAGAAAGTAGATTAGAGGTTGCCTCAGACTGGGGGAGTTGGAGGGAAATGGGGACTAACTATTAATGGATAGGGGGTTTCTTCTTGGGGTGATGAAAATATTCTAAAATTGATTATGAAGATCATTGTGAAACTGAATATATCAAAACCCAT
This sequence comes from Eptesicus fuscus, assembly GCF_027574615.1. Taxonomy (NCBI): domain Eukaryota; kingdom Metazoa; phylum Chordata; class Mammalia; order Chiroptera; family Vespertilionidae; genus Eptesicus; species Eptesicus fuscus. Next base: position 63,299,236 of record NC_072480.1, on the reverse strand, counting down.
TGAATTTTACATTTAAAATGAGTGGTGAATTGTATGGGATATGAATTATAACCAATAAAACTGTTATAAAAAATAAAATACTGGAAAAAATGATCGGGATCAGCCTTATTATTACACAATTAATTGCCCTATGAACTACAGATCTCTTCATCGAGAGCAGGGGTGGGGAACCTTTTTGCTGCCAAGGGCCATTTGATGATATTTATAACATCATTCATGGGCCATACAAAATTACAACTTAGAAATTAGCCTGCTATATTTGGTCAAACATTTAATTAACTCACCCCAATGCCTTGGCAGGCCCAGACCAAATGATTTCTCAGGCCTTATTCGGGCCCAACAGGCTGGATGTTCCTCACCCCTGATCTAGCTGAAGAGAAGGCATCCTTGTCATGTTTTCTAATATGTGCATTTTAATACAAATGACTTTCTAAATTCATGAAACATATGAACCTGGTATTAAATCTTTGGTTTGTCTAACTCTAACTGAAAGACTAACATTCTAGCAGATGTTTTTCTTGGTGAGTGTTTTTGGGGAGAGGGGGGTATTATTTCTTTATTTTGGTGTTTGGTTTCTTTGTTTTTTTATTTGTTTTCACAATTCCTACTTACAAATGTCTCAGACAAGGGAGTTGGAAATGCCTAAACACTTTCTGCTGGTCACCTCAGGTAGCTGTAAAGTCCCAGAAGAACAGAGAGACACAGGGAATGAGAGTACATGTGAAACGCAAAAGTAATTATGTATGTAAGCCAGTGGTTCTCAAACATGGGTGCATAATGGAATCATAGGGGTGGGGGAGTGGGTTTAAATATCTCAGTTACCCCTGAGTCATCCCTCCCCCTCCCGGCGAGCCAGATGTAACTGACCTGGGGTGCAATCAGGATTTCTAAGGCTTCCTGGGAGATTCTCATGTGCAGCCAGGTTGAGAACCACTGTCCTAGGACCATATCCTGAGCTCGCAGAGGCAGCCGAGGCTTAGCGCAGAACCTTAGCTCAAATGGTGCCCCCAAAATACAAGAACCTCCAGCAGGGGTGAGTGTGTGCAGATAGAGGGAACAACATGGCAGAGCACGGCATCATCATCCCCTTTTAAATTTCAAAAGAGAACACATTACCTGATTCTAAATCAAACTCTATTTTAAAGGGTATTTCACGAAAAGCTTTCCTATTCCCGTCCCCCCATTGCTCAATTCTCATCACATTTCCCACCCCAAAAGAGGCCCCTTGTCAATAGTTTCTTCTTCTTCTTCTATTTTTTTTTTAAGAGAGGGAAGAGAAGAACATGGATTTGTTGTTCTACTTATTTATGCATTCATTGGTTGATCCCTGTATGTGCCCTGACCAGGCATGGGACCCACAACCTTGAGGTATCAGGGCAATGCTCTAAACAGCTGGGCTACTCAGCAAGGTCTCATTGTTTCTTCTTTTTCTAGAGAATTCAAGCCAATCCAAATATATGTTCTTTTTTTCCTTTAAATGCGATGGTAGAACTTCATGCTATTTTTTTTTCTGGGAAAATCTTGGAAATAATTTCACATCACTACTTAAAGAGCTTCCTCACTTTTTATGTCTGCGTAGTACTCCATGCCTATCTGGTATTATACCCAACGCTCCCATGAGTAACGCTGTGCCATTCTGTATATGTATGAATATAACTGATGCACTTTTCCAAATTGCCCTTCACGGGGTTGTTGCAGCTCACACTTAGACCAGCAGCAAATGAAAGTTCCTGCTGCCCTAGCTGGTTTGGCTCAGTGGATAGAGCACCCGCCTGCGGACTGAAGGGTCCCAGGTTTGATTCTGGTCAAGGGCACATGCCTAGGTTGCAGGCTCGATCCCCAGTAGGAAGCGTGCAGGAGTCAACCGGTCAATGATTGTCTCTCATCATTGATGTTTCTCTCTCTCACTCCCCTCTCCCTTCCTCTCTGAAATAAATAAAAATATATTACTAAAAGAAAAAAAAAAAAAAAAGAAAGGAACTTCCAACTTCCCCACTGCCTCACCACAAGGTGGACTATCACAGTTTTATGTGTGTGTGTGTTTCAGTCTGGTAGGTATAAAAACGTATCTCAGTATATTTTGGGTTGCTTGTCTTACTTCTTACTTGTGAAGTTGTATGTATTTTCCTATGTTTAAGATCCTTTCTTACTTTCTCTCCTATCATTGTTCATTCAGCAACAGTTTCAAAGAAAGAGATGATCTCCTCGGGGCATATGATTTCACCTACTGTCCACACAATCCAACAATTTAGCAATTCTAAGCGGAACAAGGAGGTGAGTGGGCAGATGGGCACTCAGAAAGGTGGAAGCTTTCCATCCTTGACAAAAGGGACTCACATTATTTACATACCCAAGTGGTCATTACACACCATCATTCATTCATTCATTCATTCATTCATTCCTATACTATTAATTGAATGCTTAAAGCATAGCCATTGAATGAAATGTGACAGAAAGGAGGAATTAGGATGCACAGCTCAAAATTACATTATAACTGTAGAAGTCTTTCTACCAATATTCCTACAAAGTTCTTTCCTTATGGGTATTGATGTGCAATTAAACCATCATTAGCCATAATTAAACTACCATTTCATACTTTTCCCATTTTACTTGCATTAAGGTACTCCAAACTGAACTAATTATCCAAAATTTGAAATTATGCTTCTACAAATAAAACCTTTACACTTTTAGCATTTTCCCACAACCTAAAAGAGGTAAATTTCTGGTTTACACTTAACTATTTCCCCGAAGCCTTTTCTGACTTTATGTGCATTTATTTTCTTATTTGGTTTCTTTTGGTGTAAACTAGAGACCTAATAAGGACTTTCTAATGTCATCTAGTCAACCCCCAGGCTCCTTGCTAGACAGAGGCTATCCGTCTTTTTTATTTTAAAGCATTTCCAAGGGAAAACCTCTAATTTTTCTCACTAATTCTTCCATTCCAGTTTTTATGATCCAGTCACCTAAAGAACTTTCCACCACCCATCGCCTCAAAATGATCTCATTGACCATCTTAACGTAATTTGATGCTGATTACTCCTACGTTTTTCTTCAGCTCTCACAAATTAGTCATCAAAACAGATTCATACTGTAATTAACTGGCGACTTTGATTTTATTTTCCATAGTGGAATGAGTAGACTTTGATTTCTTTCCATGGTGGAAACAACTCTATATTTGTTTCCAAATCCGGCCATTCAAAAGTACCACTTAAATCAATTTCTATTCCAAACTCCATCCCACCTGGCAGGAAGAACTCACCCTCAGTCATTGGGGAGCTGACCTCAGTCCCGCCCCTGCACCTCTTATAGGACAGCAGAGTCCCAGCAGCTCACATAGCACCAAGGTGTCAGGGAGACCTTCTGGGGACCACATCACTGCCGTGGGCTGCACGTTGGGTCGGTGCAATAGCTCTGGGGCTCCCCTGCCCTCTTCGTGGGACCACAGGTGAGGCCGGGCTCTGCTGCCTGCAGGACCACAGACCCCTCTTTTCTTCTTCGTTTGGAGGAAATCCCTCACTCTTGTCTCATTTCCTTTCAAATCACTTCCTCTCTTTCCCCTGTTGCCACAGAACATTAAACATAATTGGGGGGTTGGCTTTTGAAAATCTGAATATCTTCAAAGAGATGTCCACCGTCCATTTATACCTCAAGCACCTGCGAGCACATGGTGCGCCAGGCTGTGTGCCAGGCGGCCCCTGCCCAGGAGGAGCTGGCAGTGCAGCCAGGGAGGCGCACTGGCTGGCCGCAAGCACGAAACTGCCAGGGAAGTGCCGTGAAGGTGGGATGGGGGGGGGGGGGGGAGCGGGAGGCAGGGGCACCCAGATGCACAGGGCATCGGGATCCTCCAGGGAGGAAGGTGCACTAAGCTGGGGCCTGAATGGGTAGGAAACAGGTATCGGGCTTGGCAGGTAGTGGGAAAGATGGCCCTGGCAGTGTTTATTCCAGAACTGCTCTTCTCAATACTCTTTGCTCAAATATTTGTGGAATTAGTGACACCTTGCAGCACCCCAACCCTTGCTGCTGAGATTCTGAGGACATATGAACTTTGGGAGACCTCTCTTTTCTGTCTTCCTGAGGCTTCTGGGGTGTTTTCTAATATAAAACAACTAGAGGCCCAGTGCATGAAATTTGTACATGGCGGGGGGGGGTGGGGGGTCCCTCAGCCCGGCCTGCGCCCTCTTGCAATCTGGGACCCCTCGGGAGATGTCCGACTGCCAGTTTAGGCCTGATCTCGCA